>NC_090932.1:889274655-890524655 GCF_040938575.1 Ambystoma mexicanum
CCCATTGCCGGTCCCTCGTGGTCATGGCCAGTAGCCAGATTGTCCAGGTCATGGCCTTTGGATAATCTGCCCACTGCCCATGGCCACAGGCTATACCTCTGTCAACAAAGGTATATCACTATTTTTTGTACCTACATTATGACACTTTAACAAAAATAAAACACATACACATTTGCAAAAAAACGTGCTTTCGGGCCCTTGCATGAGTTTGCTGCAAATCCGTCCATGTTTCCTTTTTTGAAAAGTGTCAAAATGTAAGTGCAAAAAATAGTCATATAACTTAGCCCCTACTTGACAAAATCCATTCAGACTTTACACACACATTCAAGGTTGGGTCTTTAATCTTTATGAACATTTTTGTGCATATTCGTCAAACAGCAACAAAGTTATAAGCCAGCTAAAAATGTTGATACCACCCTCTAATTTTGCCCCCTCTTGACAAAATCCGACAGCAAAAACATTAAAACCTGGGTCCAAAATCTTTTTGCAAACGTTTGTGCATATTCATCAAATCGTACCAAATTTAAAAGCCTTTCAAATATTTTGCAAACCCCCCTCTAATTTTGCCCCCTCTTGGCGAAACAGCAGCAGATTTTGCAGCACCATTCAGGGTCAGGTCTTTCATGCAGTTTCGTTGAGTGGCACCAAAGTTCTAAGCCATCTAAAAACAGCTTTTCACTGACCCTGTAATGCAAAAATCTGCATGGATGTTCCCGAACATCTGAGATGTTTACGAATATCACAGTAATGTCCCTGAACATCTGAGATGTTCGCGGACTTTGTAGAAGACAAAACACCTGATTTTGGGCTTTTTATGGCCATATCCCATCCCATCCTCATCAGCCCTCACCTTCCCAGACATTTTTTTATTAGTTTTTTAATTTGATTTTACTGCGATGTTTGCAGACTACGGGCGCTGTTCATAAATCCAACATGGCGTCCGTTTCAAAAAGTTTGATGCCCTTCACATTTTTAATTGACCAATCAGTAAGCGTGTATGATGTCCGCGAACGTCATGCTGCCCTCTGATTTGTCCAGAGGTGTTTGCAGACCAGACCTTGATGTGACTATTTTTTTAAACTTACTTTTTGGCCATTTAAAAAAAAAAAAACTACTGCACAGTTTACACCAAATTTGAAAAAGCACACTTTTGGGACCAAGCCACCACTCCTCGCGCAAGTTTGGTGCAAATCTGTCCAGCGGTTTGGGCTGTAGGTGCAAGCAACATTTGTCATCCATTGTGTCTGTGAGGATTTCAAAAATTTTGAGACCACCCAACACTGCATCAAACTTCACAAAATCATTCAGAGGTGGCCATATACCATTTTAAAGTTTGGTGAGGAGTCATCAAACGGTGCCAAAGTTATAAGCCACCCAAAAAGTGCTCTTTGTATGAGTTGAACAACTTAACCATAACTAGAGGTCCGCTACCGCAGGCCCTGTAATATATATAGAGAGAGAGACATGGAGGGAGACCGTGAGAGAGAAAGAAAGAGGCATAGAGAAAGAAAAACTGAGAGAGAGAAAGAGAGAGAGAGTGGGGAGAGACAGAGAGATGGTGAAAGGCAGAGTGGAAGAGGTATAGTTTGAGAGAGATATGCTGTACAAGTGCATAGTATAAATCCCTCCAACTTACTGCAACATAACATAATGACTGCAATATGCACAGTATCGTGTGCAATTCCCTTTAGCTGGATGACGTTCTCAGACAGTCGATGGGTGGCTCTTTAAGGGTGCTCATTATTGTTTATTTGCACATTACACATTTGCTGAACACATTGCAGCACGTTTCAGAAGAAAGAGAGTTGAAGTATAAATCTTTCGAACATACTGTAAGATAACATAAGACAACATAACGAGAGCAAAATGTGCTGTTCTATGTGCATGCCTCATTCCTGGGTGGTGCTCCCATGGCCCTGCTTCTGCAGGTGAACATCAGGTTACTCTTGAGGGGTGTCTGTTAAGCCTAAAGTAATATATTCTATTGCATTATCTCATCGCCTGATACCAGAGCACATTTCAGAAAGGTTACAGATGAGAGAGTGAGAGAGCGAGAGAGAGAGAGAGAGAGAGGTGAGTGGTGTAACTCTCAGTAACATGCACTGTAACATATCATAGCAAATTGAACTCAAGATGTGTGCCAAATACATTGGAGTAAGCTAAAGACGCAAGAGAGAGAGAGAGAGATCTTAGCGGCTCCAAGGTACTTACCAAGTGAAATTAGGAGAACCTTGCACGTCTGTACCACCCTAGATTGTATGAGCTCATCTCCTCAGAACAGAACACATTACAGAAAGTTACAGAAGAGATTGAGAAGACCGAAATGGAGAGAGTGAGAGTGAGAGAAAGAGGGAGAGAGGGAGACAAAGAGAGAGAGAGAGAGAGATAGGAGTTGTATAAATCTCAGTAACATCTACTGTAGCATTTCATTCCACATCAATGCCCAATGTCCACCAGAAACAGTGGAGTAAGCTAAGAAAGAGAGGGAGAGAGTTTAGTAGCTACCTATCAAATGAGACACCTTGCTCTTCTCTACCTCCTACGTGGGCACAATCTTGGCGGGCAGCTTTCCTGGATGCTTTGGTGGGCAGCTTTTCTGGATGCTTTGGTGGGCAGCTTTTCTGGATGCTTTGGTGGGCAGCTTTTCTGGATGCTTTGGTGGCCAGCTTTTCTGGATGCTTTGGTGGGCAGCTTTTCAGGATGCTTTGGCGTCAGGTCTCATTTCTGCTCCTGCAGGAGTGGCCTTCGGAGCCAGAGTTTCTGTGGCAGAGTTTGGGTCTTGTAGAAGTTCCTTGCTTCTATGGTCAGTGAATAGCCCAGTATCGAGAGCAAGAGTGGCCCAGCAGATTATTAGCTTGGGTTCTAAGCAATACACAGGTCATTGTCCTGGCCACAGACAGGTTGGGCCTCAGCAGGTAATGCTTGTGCAATAATTTATTTCTGGTAATCTGTGCCCGAAATATGTTGTACTGTACCTCTTCATTTTTATTTTTTTGGGGATCCCAAATTTGGCAGTGCCGCAACAAGAGCAGACAGTGGCTGCCTGTTGTTCTGTACTGCGATGGACGGGGGAATTGCACTGTGGAATACTTGCCCAATAAAGGATAAGTAGCCTATATTTCTACTGTATCTTTGATAATACGGATTTGTAGCTGGCATGGACCAATGGGATCTTCTGCCCGGCTCCCTCCAGCAATTTCTATTATATGTAGGTACTAGAATTTCATTTAATTGACATTTCAGAATACACCACATTTGATTTGCCAAGAGCTGTTCTTGTTGATGGTTTTATGTACATTCATCCATGGATTTCTTTTCGCAGATTTTTTTGCCGAAATTGTTTTTCTGAAAAAACTCATCATTTATTTTTTATTGGGGGCTTACCCCCAATCCCTCTACCCTTTTATTTATTCTCTATCCTCCAACTACCCATGTCCTTTATATGCCCTTACCCACCTCCCCCCATATTTTTTGATGATTTATTTTGCCAAAAAACTCTGCGAAAGAAAACGGGCGATGAATGAACGTTGTACCCTTGTTGACACATGCAGATAAGTCATAGTGTAGGACATGACAGCACAAGTGCTACTTTGTAGTATGTTTATAGTTTGTTTTAACACTCTTGAGACAGGATGTGCTGTTAAGATACTTTTCATTTATCAAATGCTCGATACATAATATTGCATTTGTTGAACTTAAATCAGAATTCTCAAAACAACAAAAATCAATGCCCAATGGAGCAAGACAAGGAATGCAAGACATTTATAGCCATTCGGAATCTTCAAGGCCTAAGAATGACAACTGTATTCCCTTGTTCCCTTGCCCCCTTGACGTGCTTTGAAGCACTTCACTTGTGTAAAAGTGCTTTACAAATAAACAATTGCAATTACAATATATCTGATGCAGGGATGAACTGGGAGCCAAAGTAGGCCCTTAACATAATTTTCAAAGTGCCCATATATTACAAGCAATGAGCAAGACCAACCCTTTTCTTATGATTTCATTTGGAAATAAAATAGGTAACCATACAAAAGAGGCCCAGGGTGCAGAGGCCTCCCGGAAAATCTACAGAGTTCCCTGTAGGCCAGTCCACCCCTAAACTGATGTACGTATTGTACAGCAATCACACTCCGTAGTTTGAAAATGTGGAAGTCTCATGAAGTGATGGTGCAAGGAATTCAGCAATCCTAGTCGAACCGCCATATTGGAACCCCCTCCAATTGGCCTGACTCCCTCCCTATCTGTCCAAAACCCCACCCCATTTTGTTGAGAGTTGTTGCAACCTAGCACCTGCACTTAACACGTTCATGATAATATTGTGTAATTTATATAGCACTTTCACCAAAGCACTTTATAGAGAACATATTTACATACAACTATCACCCAACAGAAGTTGGTATTCATTAAACAACCTTGGAAGAATGAAAGGCTGAGTTGCCCTTGCAGTTGTCTTTGCAGGGATTCAAACCTGCGACTTGCAGATCATTCACAGATTGCAGTAGTGATTGCTCAACCCGCTGAGCTATACTACTGTACATTACTTGTGTTTTCTGCTGTGGAGCACATTGTTCATACTTCAGTCTCCCTTTAGCAGTGTTAATTATTTAGAAGAGTCCTATTTAAAGCCATGTGTTTCATAATTAAAAATGTATTAAACCAGAAAAGGATGATAATTATGCAGAGGCCAGGCTTCAGGCCTTTCTCCCCACAAAGGGGGCCACCTGACATTCAGCTGTGAAGGGAGTGGCAAACTGGCAACCACTAGCAAGGTGAAGGGGTCACTAAGGATTTGAGGATGGTTGGCAGAAACCCACTTCATTTATCCGATGCAAAAAGACTTGTGCATGATAGAAATGTGTCCAATTGTTTTTTACTCTGTTTATTTCAAACTATGATTAGAAATAAACAGACTAGTGAACTAACAATTGCATAATATCAAACTATATTTTAGACCGTGCCTTTTAAATATTTCAAATTTCATGAAAACTATGAATTAGCGACTTTAAATTATGATCATTTTGTGACAGATGTCATCTGGCAAGGGTGTGATAGTCCTGCCTTTTTTATTTGTATTACTATAAAATAATGCAGGTAATTCTGTTTCTGGAAAGGAGGCTTGCTAAACAGAGCCACCCTTCATAAAAAGCTCAATGCCAAAAGCATAGTGCATACATGTACCTTTGCTGCACTGGTCTACCGACACCTGAAGCCCCTGCCCTTCAGTAGCACAGGGCAGATTCAAAGGTCACCTGTGCATTACTGACAATTGCTGATAGAGGTTTACTTTTTAACGCCTGCACCTTTAAACCTAAAACATGATGAGTGTTGCCTTATCGGCCTGGTGGGAGGGTAATCTCTTAGAATATGCCATACTTTGTTATGGTGTGGTGACTAATAAGAGCACAGAATAAACAAAGCCTACCAATTTGGTAAACATGTCAACCGTATGAGCCCAGATCAGTAATGTCAAGGCAATGTGTATTCAGGGCTGGGCTGCCTGTCTCCCCTGCTCCCAGTGAGACAATAGTCAAGAGGCTGTCTTTCTGGAGGAAGGGTCTGGGGGAAGGGTAACACCTCCCCTCAGGACACTAGAGGTGTCACCACAAAGTTTCACGAGAACCCTACTTCAAAGAGGCACTAACATAAGGGACAGCCTCACACCAAGAATAAAATACTGTTAAGAAGCCCTGACCCACCGTCTGTGACCATAGTGACCTGCAAGCTCCATTTTCAATCCTTTTCTTGAATGACATATCCTTTAACAATGCCATTGCTGCAATTGCTTGCCTTTTCATCCCGACGCAAGTACCCAAAGTGCTGCTCTTGCTGCTCTATACCAGTTCTGCATTTTCTGTGGTCTTTTCACAGGAGTTGGTTTCTGTTGGTGTTTTTAATTAGTTATTTGCATCATTGAGTTCTTAATACAATTATATATATTTATATAGAACCTTGATTGGCCATTTTATATTATGGAGTGGTTGTACTTTATCTGTTTGTGCTGTTACTGCTATCACCTCACCTTTCTTCAAGATATACTCTGCCCACGTTCCATCAAAAGGTGAAGGAGGTATTTCTTTTGGGCTGTGCCCATTTCATCTTTATGATTGGGTCACTGCTGTTTTGGTAATGGTGTGTGGCTCAGTAGGTGGTTTAGTCACGACTCACCCCTGTACTCCTGAAGAGCAGTAATCATACATAGGGCCTCATTACGAGGTTGGAGGTACCGGTACCGAGTCCGCCCTCCTTCAATGGGGACTTACCGGTCTATTCCAACCTTTGCAGGACCGGTAAGTCCCCATTGAAAAAGCCATTCCCCATTCCCATTTCAGCCCCCATAGGGCTCAATGGGAAGGCGCTAATAACGGTACCGCAAATTGCGGTACCGTTATTAGCTCTGAAGTCCCTTAACGGGCAACGTCCATAAAGGGACCCGCAGAGGGACCTCGGAATAGGGCACAAAGGGATTACCGGCACCGATGTCCTTAACGGTGCCCGGTATCCCTTTGCACCCACCTCGTAATGAGGCCCATAGTTAATATGCCACTCCAGTCCAGTGGGAATAACATACCGGATAAACAACTAAGCATTATATTTATTTAGGTTAGGGACAGTGCAAGACAAACGTCTTGTGGTTAGGGGTGCAAAACCTTTAGGCCCTAATGTGATCTCGATAGATCTTGCACCCATTCAGGTCCCTCTGTATCCAGGGAGGAAAGGTGTGCGAGCGCGTGCAATGGATAAGGCATCGTGCAACCTGGGTGAGGTGAAAGGTTTCCGTTTCATATATAGCGCTTGCTGAGAATGATGCAATGCACCCACAAGTGTGCCTCCTTCCACTATGTATGTACAGCACCTGTATTTGTTGAGGGTTGCCACAGAATCTCAAGGAGCAATACTTCAGTGTGATAATACGTCTGCTGGGAGAGCCGTGCGGGCAACCTGCCCCCCTCAGATGGCAATCTTGTTGGTTAAGACTGAGCCTTTCATTCTGTAACAATAAATAAAACGAAGATCACTGGTTTCAGGTCATAACAGCACCGGGTGTTCAGAGCGAATATTGCAGGAGGCACCATGAAAAACACAAGTTATGTCATTTTAAAGTCATCGTCAAATGGTGCAGGCAAATATACAATTGTTATGCTGTCTCGTGAAGAAAATAAAGAAAAGGGAAAATAACCCTTCTTTCCACAGCCCTCCTAAAAACAGACTAATCATATTTTCGGGGCTCCTGGTGCGGCCCTGATGGGTGTCGTGCACCTCAGTTTGGCAAGCAGAGCCTAAAAAAGGGACTTACCAGCAAGGAGCCTGCATCGTGGCTAAACATTATTTTAGACCAGGTATGGGAGCATACAATAAACAAAAAATGTATAGTTTCATTGTATCTGAAAGCTAGCTTTGGTGCACGCTATGTTCTGTGCCCTCCTTCCACGAAGTAGGTTCTGCCTACTGGGTGAAATGCACACTTTTTCCTGCAGTTTTAAACTGATTTTCTGAGCTTACAGCTGCATTGAAGACAAATCACTGTACTTATAGTACATAACAGCATAGCATTGAGTAACATATTTTACCAATATATTTCTAATTGAGAAGGAACATTTTGTTGTGGCTCTGTTCATCTCTGTGCCCTAGACAGAATGAAGACCCTGGCAATTCACAAAGAAAATCATCTGTTGGCTGAAAAAAGGTGCCTGCCATGCTTTTCCTTCTTAAACCACCTTCGTTCACAGGGCCAATGCACCCTACCCTGCCCCAGAGCCAGAGAGCAGAGTCTCCCAATCTGTGAATGTACTAAGGCACAGCTGATCTCTGGGGGAGTGAGCCCCCATACTGCTCCAGTACACACGTGCTGTGCCCTGGGTGTGAAGCTGCCCGGTGTGGTCCCCCGATACACTGTGCTGCTCTTCAATGCCAAACATCGGTGTGCCTTGACGTAGCTCTCACCCATGTCACCCTTCTGGGGGTGCGATGCAAGTGGATCATGGACAGAAAATGAATTCAAGCCATGGAAACTGCCTGGGAAGACAACAAACAAAATTGTATAAGTGGTGTTAGTAATAATGTGTGATGATCGCATTGCAATTATACACAAACATATGTGATCATCACACATTATTACTAACACCACTCATAACCAACGATTGTCAGTAAATTGTCAATGCATTTTTATTTTGATAACAGCCAAAAATGCAAATTGGTGTTCTCTTCTTCTTCTCTCTTGTGTGGCAAGATACAATTGATGAACGCCCTAAATGGTTTTTTATGTATTTTACGATCTGTGAAAATATGATTAAAATATGTTGAATAGATTACCTTGACTGTGGTGATAGATATAATCTAATGAAATCTTCACTTTGAGAAATACTGTTGATAAGTAGCCCCTATGGTGTGATAGAGGTGGGTAGCTAGTGGTTAGTGTACTCTTTTGTCAGGTGTATTTTTCGTCACATACCACAGCCCCCTTTACAAAAACTTGAGGAACCCTTGTTTTGCTCAAAACACTTTTTTACCCTCTGTACCAGACTATCCAAGCCTGGATGGCTTCACATCTACTCTGTTTTAACGATGAGAAGACAGAAATCCTCCCTGTTGGATCGCAAGCCCAACTTAGCAAGCTAGATCCCAACTATACCTTCCACATTGACACCATCTCTATCCCTGTATTCAAAGTGGTCAAAACCTTGGTTGTCCACCTGGATGCCACAATCTCTCTCAAGCACCAGGTTAATGCTATTGCTTCTTCCACTGTATACATCACCATATTAATCAACATCAGTAGACCATTCTTGTCCTCGGACAACTGCCTCACCATCGGCCAAGCTCTTATTGGCTCCAAGCTAGACTATTATAATGCTCTCTTTGCTGGTATCTCCACTCAAAACATCAAGAAAATGCAGGCCATTCAAAACAATGCAATCAGGGATCCACAACATCCCGGGAAGAGAACACATGTCGGAGGCCAGAAGAAACGCTCATTGGTTACTGATACGTGAGCGCATCATTTTCAAAACACTTGCCATTACCCACAAATGCATCTCCAGCTCTGCCCCCCCTACTTCTCCAACAAAATCATAAAAGCCCAATCGTCAAGACCCGCCTGCTCCACCTATGCCCACTGCCTCATCACACCCAGATTCAGTCTAAAGAGGTCAGGAGGGTGAAGCTTACCAGTTATTCCCTCCAAGAACTGGAACTGCCTAAGCCTGGCTCTTAGATCAGAACAATTATACTGGGTCTTCCTGGAAACAATTGAAGACACTGCTGTTGAGGGTTTGCACAGTCACTATGCAATGCAAAAATACACTTTGCACCGCTCTGTGAATCAGGGCCTTTGTGGGCAGTGCAAAGCCACTTTGCACCCTGCTAAAAGTTCCTTGAATCGGGTCTTATAAAGAGTGAAAACAGTACATATTAGGGTTTGGTATGTAAATGTTGGTCGTGGGTGTATTTCTAAGTGTCAGGTTGCACTACCTTACATTTGCTGCTTCAGTGGGTCATCCAAATCTTGACCGAGCTAAGAACAACCTCACAGTGGCACGGGTTTCAGTTTTGTGCGTGAATACATAAGTAGCATGCGTACGCGGAGCCAAGTTTACGCAGCAGGAACCTGGATGTGTGAGTGAATGACCATGGCGTCATGACATTGTGGGAAACATGTCACAGTCTGTTTTAGGGCTTTATGTTCGTGACAGATTTGCTGTGTGCGCGTGTGTGTGTGGGCATGTGTGGTTGGTGCCGCAGGTTTTCTTCATCTGTGGTACTGGTAGACCACTGGCTCAATTCCTCCAAGAAGGGGATTTTTCGGGGGTACCATCTTTTGGGTGTTTTGTGAGGCAATCATCTTGTGGGGAACTGGGGGCGTCAGGATTGTTTTTAAGCTCGTGTGATATTTCTGTATCTGATGTGTGCAATGATTTATGCGAGTAGGCTTGTGTTAATTAAGAAATCGAAAGGAAGCACACTACTACTAAAACCACTATGTTGGCACGGGCTGTCATGCATGGCCTGCCCTAGACGGAGCTTGCCTGGCCAGTCAATTTACACATTGTTTCACTCACTCGTATTGGAAAAACACAATTTGAACAAGAATCTTTAAAATAATGAGACCGTCTTTGCTGTGCATACTTTGCAGGTGTATTGCTACGGAGAGGGGTATTGTCCCCTGTGCCGAAAAAAAGCATGTGCTCACGTGGAACTGTGATGTTTTTCAAAAGGATGCGTTTCAGTGGATAACCTTTTCATGTACGTGCAATGTGTGCTTGCTAATAGAAAGTGGGGACACACAATTCACGGCAGCGTTTTATAATGGCAAACCCCCATTGAAAAACGCTCTGTGCATAAGGGCCATAGGCACTACACGTGAAACACGCGCCCCTCTTTTCTTCTTATCATACCAGAAGCGGTGTTAGTGCAAAGGCTCCCCCGATTCCTGTGTCCTTGGAAGTTGCTCTTGGCTAAAGAAGGGAGACGTTGGCTGGCACTGACAGGGGCATAGGATCGTATTTGGTTTAGAGACGGCCGCGACGCCCACGTGTAGACAGAACAAGTCCCGCCAGCTTTAATTCGCGTTGCAAAACCCCAGGCTTGGAATTTGACCAATGGATGAAGCGTTGCGCCCCTGAACACACACCTCGCGCCTTCACAAGTGAACAAAGGTTCAGTGGTAGAAGTGTACTGAAAAAAGTTGTGGAACTGTGGTCTGGGCAGGGGAGGGTGTAGGGCGGAAGCAGAGTGCGACATGTGACAAGTGTTGCGGCCGGGGCATTGCAATAGTCTGGCTCCTATTACAACTTTACACTTGCACAGGGACAGCAATGAAACAAATCCTTTATATAGAATGGTGAAAATGGTTGTAAAAAGTAGGAAAAAATAAAAGTAGTGGAACCTTGCTCCTGACCGTTCCCGCTAACTTCGATCACTGCAATGGTTGGATGTTCTGGCACGTCTTTTTTAAATGAATCAAGCTCAGAAAATCAAATTGTGTTGCTTAATCGACTGATTCATCGCAAAAACTGCCGAACAAATAAAAAAACAGGGTATTTGGGGATTAAGTCCCAAAACGTGAGTTATCGCTGAAAACCCTTGAGCACCATGTTCTCACATTAAAGAAGCAGCAGTGAGCAAATTAAAGGCCACGTGACACAATCAAGGCCTTCAGCGAGGAAGAATTCTCACTGAACCCTGATTGTAATGTAGGCACACCTGGGTCCATATTACGGAAACCTTGCACCTCTGCAAGTGCAAAGTGTGCAGGGTATTAGCGCAAAGGCAAAGTGTGCCCTACTTCTAAAAACACGGGGGCATATTAGAACACCATTGCACCGTGGCAAGTGCAGTTTGGCATAGCAGAAGCAAGGGGCAAAAATGGCCCTAGAGCAAAAAAGATTCATTTTTTGAAGCATTTTTGAACCAGGGCAAAGTTTGCCCTGGTGATAATACCATTCCGTATTAGCACTGGGGCAAAGTTTGCCCAGGTGCAGAAATGCTGTGAAAATGTATCTTTTTTGCACTAGGGCTATTGTTGCCCTGGTCATAATAACATGCCAAACTGCACTTGTTGTGGTGCGATGGTTTTCTAATATGCCCCAGTGTTTATAGAAAGAGGGCAAACTTTGCCTTTGTGCTAATACTATGCACGGGCCGCACAAACCGAAAGGACGTGTGATGGGTCCCTTGAAAATGGCACGTGTCTTTCCAGCGCATAATATATGCACGGACAGCTCTCAACAACCCCCCTGCATCTCCATCATCTTCGATGGGCTGAAAGCAGGTTTCAAAAACAAGACAAGCCCCCTAAAAAGGCAGTTTTACTCTCTGTTTAGCAAACCTATAAGATCATAGATTTTGACTGTCTGTAAATTGGGCAATCACTGAGCCATAACTTATCAAGCAGCGTTTTCCCTACTTTTCTCATGTGGCTCTCCACAAAACAAATGCACAACCAAGTGAATAGTCATTTTAAGAGCAGAAGTCAGACAAGAAATTGAATTTCATGGAGAGAAAAAATAAGATTGGTGGTGAATAGTTTGCCCGACAAGCACAAAAGGAGAAAGCTAGTTGCATATCACATGCTCATCTGGAGCTCTCTTTCTATCCCTGTCCCTGTCTCTGTCTCTCTGTCTCTGTCTCTGTCTGACTCTGTGTCTCTGTCTCTTTCTATCCCTGTGTCTGTCTGACTCTGTGTCTCTGTCTCTTTATATCCCTGTCTCTGTCTGACACTGTGTCTCTGTCTCTGTCTGACTCTGTGTCTCTGTCTCTTTCTATCCCTGTGTCTGTCTGACTCTTTGTCTCTGTCTCTGTCTGACTCTGTGTCTCTGTCTCTTTCTATCCCTGTGTCTGTCTGACACTGTGTCTCTGTCTCTTTATATCCCTGTCTCTGTCTGACACTGTGTCTCTGTCTGACTCTGTGTCTCTGTCTCTTTCTATCCCTGTCTCTGTCTGACTCTGTGTCTCTGTCCCTTTCTATCCCTGTCTCTGGCTCTGTCTCTCTGTCTCTTTCTATCCCTGTCTCTGTCTGACCCTGTGTCTCTGTCTCTTTCCATCACTGTCTCTGTCTGACACTGTGTCTCTGTCTCTGTCTGACTCTGTGTCTCTGTCTCTTTCTATCCCTGTCTCTGTCTGACTCTGTGTCTCTGTCTCTTTCTATGAGGGTGAGAGTCGCATTGTCAGGTGCGCATTTGCTAGAGCCACCCCACCTGTTGCTGACTGCAGCGTGACCAGAGCAAGAAAACCAGATTTCTTGAGGTGGGGTGGGAGGTGTTGTGCCATAAATAGGAATTATCAAAAGAAAAGCAAGCGAGAGAGAGTCAAGATGATTAAAGCAAATTCCAGACCTTGACCGATAAGATAGAATTGAGCTCTGAAAAGATAATTCTAGAAATAATGATTTTGATGCATCCTCCGGGTGTGAGTTCCTTGGGTGTGCATTGCTATGATCAAGAACTGAGAGCCACCTCAATGTCCTATCACATTTTGTGTGTTGCTTGCATGTTTTTATAACAAATATCTAATTTCAGGAAAAGGATTACTATCATAATGTCTGTTAGGAGATGTGTACACTGCACCAGTCACAACAGTCAGGGGCTAACATCCGGAAGTCTTGTCACGAGGGTGGCAGTGGTACCAGATCTTGTTGTGTGCGAGAGGATTGGGCATTGCAGGGGAATGGCAAAGAGCAAGAAGCGCTGCGTTCACATGAAATATGTGTACAGGTCAGAAAGGCGGGACTGAGAGGTAAGAGAGAAGTTTGTATTAGTTCGCATGACTGTAGAGTCAGTGTATGATGTTCAAAGCATAGCCCTGAGCAGAAAAGGGCAGATATGTAAGCGTGTATCTGGGTGGTCAGTGTGCTCAGCTTCTGGGACTTACCAGGTGGCACTGAAATGAATGTTTACATCTTCTGAACCCAAGAAGAGGTTTGACACGAAAGGGCAGGATAGCTATACAATATAGGATGTTGTGTTCCATTTCTAAATTTGTTTTAGAAAAAAACAAAACACAATTGACCACAAGATAAGTGCTGTTTAATGCAAAGTGCATACCATGAGCCCAATAGAGGAAAGCCATAGAAAAATGTGCCCATACAGACTCAGCGAATGCCTCCCAGAGTCTGAGCTAAGACAAACATCATTTGCTAAATGATTGCTGAGTCAAGGTGGTCAGAAATCCTCGTGCAATTAAGCAAGGTTACCAAACAGCTTGAGGTCCAGAGTCTAGCGGCTAACATCTCGTCCCCAAAGCCTCACCCACAGACCCAACCAATCAGCTCCGATCAATCAAATGTCGCGGAACACGAAAACAGCATATATGGATTGTCACCTCCTGCGCTTACAACAACCCCAAACCCCAAACACTAATCCTGCTCAAAGAACATTTACCAAGTGACCACTCATAGAATGACACGCCAAGCACAGAACAACTAAACAGACCAGAAATGAACAGTAAAAATGCTTCACTGCAAAAATACAAGGAAACCAGCACCAATGCAGCGTTACCAGGAAAAACGCTGACACGTCAAGAGAACAGTGCACATCCCGGGTACACACAATGGAAATATGAGAATACACAGAAAAATAGCGATCAAAACTAAGAAATAGGAGTGTCAACATAGAGTAACTTGGACCATGTCCAATTACCACTACCAAAATATGATTAACAAATACCTTGATTGCCTTAATTGCATCAAGAATCCCCCTGAACTGGCGCATATCACATATAACAACCCCATCAAGGAAATATGCCACCTGTGGAGCAATCCATGCCTACATGGGTTACTTGATACTTTCAACATATTTCAAATATTTATTGTAACCCAACTCGATGATGCCAATTTGATCAACCTAGGAATGAGTACCTGCCATTATCCAAACCTTTCACCATGAGATCAACCGCAGACCCTGGTATAATTCATTAGTTCACTGAACCCTCATTAGACCAATCACATTTTACATTGCCCTGAAACATATAGCAAGTATTGCTACCATGCTGCCACTCAGAAGATGTACAGTGCCAGGAGATGGTACACATAGGCCTAATGTTACATCTTGATGAAGCATTTCTGGACATTGTTTGCACTGGAAGGAGGACTCACGGACACATAAAGTACCAAAACCACAGAACAATGGCCCAGTGCACTAAAAGCACACACGTACAGGGATAACAACTTAATAATGACCTTCTGCAAATCCTCCAGCACATGACAGAGGACAAAATCGCAACAAAAAGGAGAACCCCAAATACCATTTCATCAGAGCTGAAATTACTCACTTCACTAGCCTATTAAGCAACTACCTTACTGCAAAGAGTTACAAGTGACAATCTGGTCCGCTGCGCCTATTTCCCCTTAGTTGTGATAGCAGGGAAGCGTGGGTGCCCTGAGTGGTGCGTGGTTAGTCCCATGTCAGAGAAACCTGAAAAACAAATCAATTTCAGGTGATGGCAAAAAAAGGCATCCTTTATTCATTGACTTGCAAGTCAAGGAAAACAGCATCTAACATGTCCTCGCCTTACTGACCTGACCCGCCATCCAGACCCCTTACATTTACAGAGCACCGGTCATCTGACCTGAGAAAGACAGAGAACCCTACTGGTAGGCTTTCCAGCAAATGTATCCTGCTTCCTACTAAAAGAATAGATTCATTCACTCCCCAGATAGTCCTCCTTCTATTACCACTTCAGGTAGTGACGTATTGTGATGACATCAGGTCTACCAATCCGGGCAGAGGGGACCTCCACCTGCATGACACCATCTGGTTGCTTATGAGCATATTATTGTCCTCTATAGTTCATACCAATTTAGACCAATCTATGTATGTAAGAACACATCCATGCTGCTCTGTCCGATAACGCTGTGTTGACACTATCAAAGTTCCCAATATTGCTGTATTGTCATTGTGAGAACGAACATATGTTGCTGTGGCCATTCGTGATGTATTGAATGCAGCAATTGGCACTACAAGGACACGTGCATGTTGCAATGCCCAATATTACTGTGTCATCACTGTAAGAATACATGGTTGTTGATGTGCACGAAACTGGCTGTATTTGCTCCGTAAAATACATGCATGCTGGTATGCACAGAAATAACACACGCTTCTATAGTAAGAAGAAACTTCCCTAATTGCTGTGGCGGGATTTCCCTGTAACACTGATCATCCCTTACTTGCACTGATCTCATTTCTCCTTCCGATGTTCCTGGCACCGGTTGCTAGCCGCTAGACTTGGGACCTGAAGGTGTTTGGTGACCTTCAGGTCCCAAGCTCATGCCCATGACCTCTATAGCAATGGTACTCCATGACTTTGTGTCTCGCTCACAACTCCCTCTAGCAATCATTTCACAAAGGCACATGTGCACACAGATGACCTCTTGCATGCATGCACACAGTACAGTTACCAAACACACACGCACAGTTGTGGACACACATAGTTTGCTTATTGACCTAACCTGAGCATTACGGTTCAGAGTCAGGAAGAACTCCTCTTACCGGCTAAAGGCAGGCACCAGGAAGAACTCCACTTCACCCCCGCAACTCTGAAAAAACTCACACAATATCAGGAGGCAACAGGAAGAAGAAAGAAGGGAGAGGTGCCAATCAACACCTCCTCCTGAATCCAGCATCCTGCAAATGCCCCAGCGACATAAAGCAAGTGCCCCAAGAAGGACACAAGAGTGGGCATACATAGGTGTGCCCCCTAAACCAAATTGGACATGTAGTAACCCATCCAGCAGGCCTCACACTGTGCCATCCAAGTTTAGGGAAGGAAAATGGCCCGGCCTTGTGTAGAACATTGAGCATGTGCTGTTGGTTGTATATTTAATACAAAGAGAAACGAGGTCCCCCCCCCACATCAAGGGCCAGCCCACGGGTGCACTCTCAGCTACTCGCCTCGCCTCATTAGCTGCTTGGGTTTCCCTCGGCCTGCACGCAAGCTTCTCCACACAGGGAGGCGGGGCACCTCTCGTGTGCTTGGTATGGATGACCCACCCATGGTGGGAGTAATAAAGAGTGAATATTGAAGGAATATAAACAGCTGCAGTGCTCACTCCCAAAGAATAGAAAATGGCTGCCGAAGAAAAAGAGTTTGAAGTGGACTGATATTTCATTGTAATGCTGTCATCAGGTTTGTCGTTGTGGTCAATACTGGAAGTAAAATAACCTTTAAGAACAAAAAAAAAGAAAATGTGAATGAAACGATTTATTAATATAGGATTCTGTTACAAGCAAACACATGAAAGATATGCAAAATGACAATATCATGCAGTGAAGTGGCTAGTCAATGTCACTACGTAAAACAATATCCGAAACTGCTGTGCATACATGAGTACTAAGAATTGCTGTAGGAAATCTGGAAAGTAGTCTATGCACAGGATGCCAACAGGGCTCTGCTCTCCTCCTTGTCATGATCACAGGTGTAGGTCAAGGCAAAGTGCATGCAGTCTTGATGCACCTAATTGATAAACCGCCAACACTATCGACCTGGCATGCCCAAAACAGGAGAGGCCCTCACCTAATTACCCTTATAAGGAACACTTGAACTTAACCGCCAATAATACTGTTTAAATGGCAACTAGCATGGGACATACTGTGGCTTGGGAAGTAAACAAAAGTATTAACTGGCATCCGTATAGTGGAAACGGTGTCCAGTCAACTCGTCGAAAAAAAACTGGTCGACTGCAATTTGGTCGACGCAATTTGGTCGAAAACCATTTCGTCGAAAAAAAAATTTTATTTATATATTTATTTTTTGGGTTTTCGTTTAGTTAAAAAAGGGGTTTTTAGAGAAAAAAAGGGGGTTAGGGGGGGACCCCCCAAAAAAAAAAAAAAAAAGGGTTAAAATAGAAAAAAAAACATTTCAACGAAATGGTTTTCGACCAATTTGATTCGACCATTTGTCTGGTCGACCAATTTTTTTCGACGAATTGACTGGCAACCGTGGAAACATGTAAAAATCTGCTCTGCAGAGTCCAAGGACATAGCAGCAGCAGAAAGCTAGAGTCATCAACTTTTGGATGCCAGTCTCCTCATTTTATCTTCCTTTAAAAGCCCAGATAAAGGCTTCTCCAGGCAGAGAGTGGGGGGTCGATCTCTCTTCTCTGCAGCTGCCTCCCTCTGGAACGGCCTCTTTGCCACTCGAAGGCTTGAGCCGGACCACCTGAAGTTCCGGAAGCAGCTCAAGGCCCTCCTTTTCTCCTCTGCCCTCTCTCTTGCATCCTTGCTAACTTACCTGTCCGCTGTGCCGACTGGTTGCTTGGTACCCTCAGAGTCTCACTGGGTACCAGGCTCTTCCATGACCAGTCTTCCATGTACTATCTCCTGGTGTACCAGACACTTAGGGGCTGTAACTGTAACCTCCACAGCCCCCCTGCCTCCTTGCACTTACCCAGAGCTGCGCTGCTCTGGCTGCACTTACTCATAGCCATGCGACCCTGCTAGCACTTTTACCTGCCCTCTCCCTAGCACTTCCCCCTATCCCCTCCCCCTGCACTTCTCGTTGTCGCACATGTACGGTCCGAATGACACAAGGCCTAGTAGGATTGTTTGTCTTGTCTTAGCTCTGTCTTCCCTCCCTTGTCTTGTGATACCTAGAGACACTTGTGGACGGGTGCGTTATACATAGCATGTCATATCATATCAGTGGCACCAGGGAGAAGATAAACTATAATACAGATAGCACCGCAGACCTTGTCAGCACTAATGCATAAGTGTCAGGGAAAGTGTAATATTAGTCAGAAGGATCTGCCAAGTGTTAAACTGCCTGAACAGCATTGAGCTTTATTTCAATTAATGAGGTCTTATGTTGAAGCTCCTTGAAATTTCAAATGTTCATTCATATCTGGTGGAAATATATTAACACCCTATAAATCATATGTTGAGTAGAACCACAGATAAAACATCCTTTTGGAAAAGAAGAATGTTATAGTATGAATAGAAACAAAGTTATAACCACATTCATTTGAAAAGAAATAAAACAACCACACTTCTCATTCACTGATTGTTCATTAAGGTGTAAGAGTCAAAGGCTGATTTATTTTAGCCCGAACCCATCTCAGAAGCAACTGAGTGCTGTGCGGGTCATAGAACAGAACATCAGTAGCGAGAATGTAACAAGCCTTCAAGCAAACATTAGTAATAATTCTCACAGTACAATAGTTGGATGCAGTGGACAAATGATAGCCGGATTGTAGGATACACCAAGGTGTTGTTAGAGGAGCAGGTCTTCAGTCGTTTCAAAGGCTTTCACTAAGACGACACACGAGGGAACACATAATCCTGGCCTTGAGAAGCCGCCAGTGATTACCAGTGAAGACAAGAATCCACGTTAAAGCGCTCTGCATTGCTCTCAGAAAACTGGACAAGGTACAGAATTCTTCCAATGGCAAATCCCCGCTATCAGCGATGAAAGACCCTTATATATAGCAACGACATGTTTATCGAATCTAGGCACTATGAGAAAAACGAGCACAGAGGCTCAGCTTTCCCAACCCTCATAGCAAAACTGCGGAATGTCATCTCAAAAGGAATCCAGACAACAGAAGACACCCTAAAGTTTAGAAATCTATTTAAAAACGGCATTTGAATTCATCAGGATAATGAATTAGTCACAACCCAGTGAAAGACAGACTAGAACAGGCCACCATAACACTGCCATCAGTGCACGTCTCGAAAACCTTTCACCAAAGGGCGCATCACAATGAACACAATGGCCCTCATTACGACCCAGGCGGTAAGGGGTTTACGCCGGCGTAAACTTCGCCGACCCTTACCGCCTGAGTACGAGTTCCCTTAGCGCCATGGCGGATTTAACACCTGCTTTTAGCAGGTGTTAAAATCCATGGTGCTAAGGGACCTCGTTGTTAATTACGCCACCGTAATTTACGGTGGCGTAATTAACGCCTTCCCCACTCCCATTATGCCCTATGGGGCAAAAATGGGAACGGGGAAGGGTAAATGGGGATTGTGGACTTACCGCCCCGCCAAGGTCGGAATGGGGAGGTAAGTCCGCCAACCACCATGGCGGAGTTGGCAGCTTAGCGCCATGGACCATGGTGCTAATAGCACCATGGTTCTCCGCCAAGGTCGTAATGAGGGCCAATGACAGAATACTCAAGAAGAAACAACACAACAAAATTGGCCAAATCACAGCAACTCTGCTGAATGCCAAACTGGCACAGTCCTTTCAGAGGCACCGCCAGCACCAGAGAATCCAGGAATTAAACATGGAACATAAAATACAACATGAAATAGCGCTACAAGAAAAAAAAACATCAACACAGAAAAAATCTATTCTAAAAGGTTTGTACAAATAACCTAAGAACAAACAACCTCAGTCTTCACCCACCTTCACTGAACACATGCTCACCAACTCACTGAAACAAAATGGCTAAACAAAACCCTCAGCCCACCCCAATATAATCACAACTCTACACTTCTCATGCAAATGGTAATCCCATCCACTGGCTAAAAACACTGATCCTCCTCAGAGCCCCCACTTCTCCCATCTGGAAAACAACCACCTGTGGGGTGCATATCACATTGCACCTAAAAACACACACACAGAACCCAGTTGCTCCTGGCTGAATATACACCAACAGTTAAGCACAACACTGTGGGCCTCATTACGACCCAGGCGCTAATGGGTTAACAGCGCCGTAAAAGGCTGCGGCGCCGTTAACCTATTAGCGCCTAATTACGAGGTCCCTTTGCGGGACCCGACCTTAATGGCTGGTTTTACCAGCTGTTAAAGTAGGGACCCGCAAAGGGACCTTGGTGATAAGTACGGTGCCGCAATTTGCAGCACCGTACTTAGCGCCTTCCCCATTCCCATTGAGCCCTATGGGGCAAAAATGGGAATGGGGAAGGGCCATGGAGGAAGGGGGAATTACCGGCCCGGACCCCGGCATGGACCATGGTGCTAACAGCACCATGGTTTAGTGCCGGGGTCGTAATGAGGGCCTGTGTCTTCTCCCTCTGCTTATTAACCACCATCCTCACCATCCTCAAACTCCTGTTTTTCCTTTTCAGATCCATGTCAGTGCCTGGAGAACATGAAAATATAACTTAACATAACGTAAACTGAAGGAGACTTGGGGAAGTGAGTGCAATTTGTGCAAGGTGGGGGTGATGTGGTCACATTTCCTTGAGCTGGCGATGAGGCTAGCCGCGGCAGTGGGCTGCTTAGAGGAGGGCCAGTTGAGCAGATGAGACCCCTGTGATGAGGGCAATAACCCATCGAGATGCAAGATCACTGTGGACTGCGCTTCTGTTTGAAAGTCTTGGGATGGGAGGAAGGCTTGATCTTGTGCAGTAGAGTGATCTGAAATCAAACCATTGGACCATTTTGTATGGTGTGTTGTTGAAGGATAGATTGCTATCCAACATAAAGCATAGGGAATTTGCTGAGTGGATGCGTTGGGGGTTCAACCCGTCCAAGTGCAGTGCATCCAGCCATCTTTGAGTGAGTTCCTATTAAGAGTAGTGGCCCAGGACATATTCGGTCTTGGTGGGGTTAGGCTTTAAGCATTTACTTTTGAATGAATGCAAGGCATGTGTGCAGGCAAGCAATATCTTGTGAGCCCTTGAACTTTAGGTACAATTGTATATCATCTGTTCAATGGTCTATCACAATTTTGGGGTCATCTAGGAATGAGTGGTTCCAAATAAAGGTTAGTGATTACTGGAGAGATAATGGAACCATGAAGGACTCCACGGGCGACAGGGTGGCATTCAAATCTCTTGATAGTCTAGTATCTGCCAGATAGATATGGTGTGAACAATTTGATGACGGTGCCTGAGAAGTCCATACTCTGTTCAAAGAGGGTAAATAGTGTGTGATGGATGTCACTATCAAATGCAGCCAAGAGAACTATAAGTAATAGCAGGCACTTTTCGATTGATAATCTGAAACGTGTCATTAACCCCCTGGATGGTTGCTGTTTCAGGGCTGCATTTGGGGAGGACCCAAGATAGATAATATTTGATCATACCGAGTTGCTCAATTTTTGTAATTAGTTGGTTAGCAAATACCTTCTCAATGGCCCTCATTACAAGTCAGGCGTTAAGGGTTTAACGGCGCCATCGGCGCCGTTAACCCTTAACGCCTGCTTCACACTTTAACGCCTGCTTTTTGCAGGCGTTAAAGTCCAAGGCGCTAAGCGACCTTGGTGCTAATTACGGCACCATAATTTACGGTGCCGTAATTAGCGCCTTCCCCATCCCCATTATGCCCTATGATGCAAAAATGGGAATGGGGAAGGGCAAATGGTGAATGGGGAATTACCGCCCCACTCACCTTGGAATGGGGTGGTAATTCCGCCATCCACCATGGCGGAATCCGGCATGGACCATGGTGCTAATAGCACCATGGTCCACCGCCTGACTTGTATGTCTTTATTGAGAAACAGGAGACTTGTGATTGGCAGGTAGTTTGCTAGGTCTTCCGGTTTGAGTGTTGTTTGTTTCAGGAGTGGGCATGTAAGTCATGTTTTTAGGACATCTGGGAACATGCCCTTACCAAGGGAAGTGTTGACTATCCTAAGAAGAGCAGCAAAGGCAGGACAGGTAATTTCTTTAAAGATGGTGGCTGAGAGGATGTTGTCTGTGCAGTGGTCGAAGTTTAAGAAAAGAAGTAGTGGAACTATGTTCCCTGCTGGCCTGCCCCGCTCCTCACAAACCCCATTGCCCTGCCCCCTCACACACACAATACAAACCCCCAAACACATTTGCCTGCTGTTTAAGGACATGTTCAGTGCAGTGCACTAAAAGTGCAAGTTTTAACTTCTTCCAACACTGTTATTTTAAAACGAAACCGTTCCGGAACGGTTTCTTTTTAAAATAAAAGTATAGGAGCTGCAAAACTTATTTGAAAAAAGTAGAGGAGCACTGCTCCCAACCGCTCCCGCTCACTTCGACCACTGTGTCTGTGTAAGATGCTGGTTTTAAGGATGTAAGCATGTACAAGAGGTCTTCAGGAGAGATGAGAGAGAAGTTGGTCCAGGGTTGAATGACCCTTGGGGGAATCTGAGGAGAGTGTCAGACCCTGATGGTATCAATGTTTTTCATAAACACCATCTTGATAGCTTCAACCATCTCTGAGTATTCTGGTACCAAAAGCTCTGGTGTGGGGTTCAAGCAGTGTTGACCTCTGGGAAAGGGGCTTTGCTCTTGTTAGAAGCTGCCCATTAAGGTGGTTGTTTAATAAGTAGCTTTGGCTTCACATATCAGGGCCTGCCATTTGGAATATAAGGCCTTCTGGGTCTCAAGGTCCTCCTGTTTGTGGGCCATTTCTCAAGAGCTATAATGGAATGTTTGTTGATGGAGAGCTCTTGAGTAAACAAGATGGCAGACGGATAGGTTCTGGCACATCGTAATGTTTCCACAGCAAAGGTATCAGCCAACACATTTGAGGTTTGGCTAAAGGTTTCTAACAGCAAGATGACGTGCACAGAGGTGGGGAAGTTTAAGAAACTGTTATCCAGTGCCTCTAATTGAAGGTTTTCGCAGGAGTGACGTGCCACCATGGGGCATTAGTCCTGACCTGTGTGGGCTGTCAGGGAGTGTGATAAGGAGAACAGGCTCGCTGCATGGTCTTTCCAGAGAGGCACAATGGGATCTGTGCAGTTTGGGAGGGCTGGATGAGGACATGATGAGGTCTAGCCTCTCTTTCCAGATTGATACCATCTGGCATCAACACAAAATATGAAGGCTTTTTGTTTCCCAACTATGATAGATGTCACAGTTCATCTCGTGTCAAAGGAGCATTCCAAAGGATGGGCTGAAGCTGCAACTGACCTTTCTAGCCTGTTGAGTAGAGGGTGATTTGGGCAAGAAACAATATTGCCAGGCATCATATCTAATGGATTCAGAATATAGGTGTGGCTAAGGCAGGATACGATCTCTAGCATGGGGATAATACTTACACCACTTTGCAACTCCTCCAATGATTAGAATTTGCCACAGAGTGACACTCCATGTGTAAGGCACTATGGGAATAGCAGCAACAGGAGGGATCATAGCACAGATGAGTAGGAGGCTTAGAACCCACTAATCCCCATGCATAGAGGGCCTCATTTTGTTGGTTATCCATTGTAACTATTTTATTTAATATTTTAAATATTATTCAACATCCCCTTTGATAAGGGTGATGGTAGTTGATCAGAGGCCTATGGCGGGAAACAAAGGTGACATCAGCTGGAAGAGACCAGGACACGTAGGTGCCCAGAGGAATACTTTGGGCCAGGAGTTCTTCCCATTTGGAGTAACTCACCCATTTCCAAGTGATGAAGCGCGGTCTTCAGACCCTTCCAATGCTCGGAGGAGGCGGGTGGGGGAAGGAACCTTACTGTATTCTCCCACCTACTCCCTCGGTTTCCTCCATTCAGGTGGCCAGGGAAGGGGCATTTCTTTTGGATCCCGACCCTGAGTGTGGACTAGCGAGGGAGGATCACCTGAGTGGAGGGTCACGAGGGATTGAAAGGAGGATACCCATGGGCGAGTCATGGTATTCTTCCATTCACAATAATACCCCAACCCACTCTCCCTCAGTCTTCATGGGATATTTTCAATCTCACCCCATCTCTCCCTCCACATTTGCAACAATGAGGACGAGGCAACTAAGATCAGTGAAGATTACCCATATAAACACCATGGGGAAAGTAATGGAAACCTACTATAAAAAGAACTCAAGTTATGACACTAATAGGGTCAGGCAGGGTCAGGCATTTAATAATGACCACTCACACCTGACTCCACTTGACTGTTTTTTCAACTTTAAAAGGTGTGGTTTTTCACAAGGTAGAGAGCAAGCTGTGGATGCTGTCCAAACCAGAGAAGCCATGGAACATAGAGAAGCAGGAGTTGAAACAATGAGGAGAACGCTGTGCCGACATGCTGGCAATGAGCCGGAGTAAGGCAGCCTGTCTCCTGCTGGTGGCGTTCAGTGCAATACTTGTTCCCTTGGCATGTGTGCCGGTCCAAGTGTGTCTGAAGGGCAGGTGGTGAGACCCTGACCTCAACCCTGTGTATCCAGAGGAACCGCTTGTCAACACGACTCTGTCCAGTGAGTGAAAGTGTGAAACTTGGGAGCGTGCGTTTGACTGAAGAGGAGCTGGTGAAAGACACTGTTTAAAGACGCATAGAACGGAAGATGGGATGAAGTGTACAAAGAAGAGAAAAATGTAAGAAATAATCAGAATAACAGAAACAAAAAAGGAAGAAGTTGCGCTAGTGGTGTGGAAGAAAAGTAAAGTGAAAGAGACAATGTTACAGAGTGAAAAGCATTTACAGCAAAGAGAGGACAGTGGGTCAAGTGTGCAGGAAGCATGAGAAAGACATGGACAGGTGCAGGAGTGCACGCTAAGGGGAAAGAAAGTATGTAAGGTGCGCATGAGGTACAGTAAAAAGAAAAAAGGAGGTGCAAGTGTGCAAAAGGAAGAAGTAAAGAAGAATAAGAAGGGGTGCAGGGAGCACTTGAAGGTGAAAGGTTTAGACTGAGGAGCAAGGAATAAAGAGAGGTGGTTTTGAAAGTCCCTCATTGTACCGCACAAGTGAAGTGTGTGTGAAATAACTATGTATATAAAGAAAAGGCACATCCTGACAAGCTGAACTTGTGTTTGAAACAAAGAGGGGCATACGCTTCGGGAAGAGAACCCTGAGAGACCTAACAAAGTGAAATACCTATTATTTCAAGATGTTGAAGGAGAGGCAAGTACATCCTGACAAAACTGAATTTGTGTTGGAAACTGAAAGGGGCCTGATAATGGGGAAGGGAACCCTGAAAAGTTTCAAAAGGAGCTGTAATATTTCTTTTGTGGTGTTTGGAACTTGGACAAGTTGAAGCTGGGGGATGGGAACCCAAGGAACCCAAGGAACCAAAGACACTGAAAGTATTTGAGAATATTTCAAGGGTTCTTTGGAGAAGGTCTTACGAACAACCCCTTTTGATTGAACTCATGTTTGTGACATTGACTAAACGGCACCTGGTGAGGAGACCACCTGAAACCAACCTTGGTTTCCTATTTTCTGTTGAACCACTGTTCTTTTCCTTTTATCATATTGTTTGGTAAAGAGTGAGGGCAAGCATTGGTTTAGACACAGAATACTTTTATTTTGATATGATATGATATGGCATTTGTAACGCGCCTATACACAAGTGTTTCAAGGCGCGACTATTGGACTATTAGACATCAACGGCCTTCAGAAACATCAGTTGAGGGAAGTATCTCTTTAGAGTAAGGGCCAGTTAAGCATTAACCCAACCCAGGAAACTTAGTAAATAAACTTGAGTCTGTGTCTCTCTTGATACAATGCCTGTCTTACAGGGGGCGTTTCTTGTTTCGACTATTCCTTCCGAGCTTGTCAATTACATTTTTCCCTAGATTGTGCTCTGTTCATTACATATCTTGTTTGACTAATTCCTACTTTGCTTTGTACTGAGGTCAAAACTATGGGCCTCATCACGAGTTGGGCGGTAACGCCGGCGCTAATAGCGCTGGTGCTATCTGCCCTACCGCCAAACCCCCGGCGCTATTAGCACCGGATCATGGGTTTGGCGGTATTGGAAGTCCCCATTCCCCACTGAGCCCATTCGGGAATGCCCCATTCCCCATTGGGCTCAATGGGGAATTTTCGTGCTCATACCGCCGGCGGATTTCCCACCGGCGGTACAAGCGCAAATTTTCAGCGGATTTCCCCCCAGCTCAGGGCTGGGGAGAAATCCGCCGAAGCCCTGATTTGGTGGACCCTTAAATCTGGAGCTAATAGCGTTACCGCCGGATGTAAGGGTTACCACCAAACTCGTGATGAGGCCCTATATCTGCTGCCAACATAACATTGGGGAAGCTTTTGGGGAATAGGAGGAACTTTTTCCAGACAACTCTTTCACATGCCCATAATATGCAAACAAGAATCTTATTGTGCCATTTGACTCACCGATTTTGCTTGAAATACTGTGTCCACCTGGTCTGAGATTATGTTGTTGTTGATAGGCAGATGTACACATCATCTATAGTGCCCACCCCACCATCTGCGCCATATTGGAAAAACAACAAAAAGCCACTGTGCATGACACCTGGTATTGTCCCAACACTGCATCAAATATTTGAAAGACGGTATGTGCTCAGACCACCGTATCAAATGTACCCTCAGACAGATGTGTTACAAGGATGCCTGCATACACCATTGAACATAGAAGAGTTATAAGTGTAGTCTGACAGGAGCAACATGACATAATAATGATAAGGACACACTGAAACGATATGCAAATACTGAAAGAATAAAGATATGACTGAAGTAACAAAGTAACTGAATATGCAAGTACGAAGAAATCATATGTACGAAAAAAGATAAGTTACAAGAGATGCAGTAGATGTACATACTCCACGCTCCACTCTTCTATATATGATACTCTCGATATCCTTGCCCCTGTCATGAGAATCCGCCTGAAGTCCAAAGCCAAGTGTAACTCCTGGTATGACTCAGACCTCGTCTCCCTAAAATGCAAGTGCAGGGTGGCCGAGAGGAAATGGCGTGCTTCAAGTTCATCCTCTGACAAACTGGCCTGCCGCCTGCTGCAAAGGCAATACCGGCTCTCCGTCCTCACCAAGAAGAGAGCTCATATCCAAACCCGCATCTTTGCGGCATCTAACAACTTGGCTGAACTCTTTAAAATCTGCAAGGAACTGGCCAATCCTGCCGCAGTCTCTACCTCTCCTGTCCCTTCCCAGGCCCTCTGCACGGCACTGGCTTCTCACTTCATTTCAAAAACTCAGGACATCCTGTCCTCACTCTCCTCCTCTCACCCCCCTCCCGCTATTCCCTGCTCTTCCTCTGGCCCTTCTGCAGCCACCCCTCCTCCCTCCTTCTCGGCCTTTCCCCTTTTGTCTCCAGACAAGGTTTCTAGACAAGTCCGATCTATGAAAGTCTCGTCGAAACAGGTTCACCCCTGTTCCTCCAAAACTATCAAAGATCACATTGCACTCCCTGGCTCCTGCCCTGGTGGATTTCTGCAATCACTCCTTCGCTACTGGAGTCTTCCCTTCCCCCCCGAAGCACTCCCTTGTGCACCTTCTTCTTAGGTAACCCTCTGCCGACCCCTCCTGCCCAGCTAACTATCACCCAATCTCCATCACTCCCTTCCTGGGCAAGCTCCTGGAGAAACTGACCATCTCCCAGCTCAATCTCCACACTGAATCTGTTGGTTGTCTTCATGACCATCAGTCTGGCTTCAGAGCTGCCAGAAGCACGGAAACTGCTCTCCTGAACATCTGTGAAGACCTGCTCACTAACCTCGACTCTAACATCCCTTGAGTTCTTATCTTGCTTGATCTCTCTTCTACCTTTGACACAGTCAACCATGCTATCCTGCTCAACCGTCTCCGTGATAACCTGGGTATCACTGGTCAGGCTCTGGCGTGGCTGACTTCTTTCCTTTCCGACTGACCCTCCCAGGTCCTACTTGGGTCCTTCCTCTCCGACATCTTTTTCTCTACCTGTGGTGTCCCCCAGGGATCTAACCTCTCTCCCTGGCTGTTCAACCAATACCTGGCACTCCTTGCCCACCGCATTGCCGCTCTCTGTCCCAACTTTCAGTGCTATTCGGATGATACCCAGCTCATTTTCAGGCTACCCTCAGCCTCCTCCTCTCCTTCCCTCATCTCTGACTGTCTGTCTGCCATCCAGGAATGGTGTGCCGCCAACGATCTCTGCCTTAATGCCAGTAAGAACTGAGATTCTACTCATCAGCACACCCACTCCCTCCTTCCCTGCAGCTCTCTGGCCGGCCTCTCTTGGCCCTCCTCCCACTCCCACCTGAAAGGCTAAAAACCTTGGGTCATCTTCAACTCTGCACTCTCCTTCTCCCCTCACATCTCTGACGTCTCTAAGAAGTCACACTACCAGCTGCACCTCCTTAGAGGTGTTCTTCCTTTCCTCTCCTTCTCCCAGAAACTCACTGTCTCCAGAGCCCTGGTTCTCTCCTAGCTGGACTACTGTAATAGCCTCTATCTAAATCTGCCTGCCTCCACTCTCCGCCCTCTGCAACTTGTCCAGAACAGGACTTCAAGACTTGTCATTGGCCTCAAGCCCAGGGATCGTATCTCTCCAGGACTGAAATCTCTGCACTGGCTCCCAGTGGCTGCGAGGATTAAGTTCAAAACCCTCTGCATTGTACACAAGGCCTTCTGGGGTCTGGGGCCGCAATACCTTCAACTCTCTCTTCCTAAATATCTTCCTTCTCGAGCTCTTCGCTCATCTGCCTCCAACTCCCTTAGGGTCAGTCGCTTCTCCAAGCAATGAGTTGGTGGCAGATCACTCTATTCGGCAGGGGCCTCTCTCTGGAACAGCCTTCCTGCCTCCCTGAAACTCGAGGAGAACCATCTCCGGTTCCGGAAACACCTCAAAACCTTCCTCTTTGCTTCTGCTTTCTCTCCTCCCCTCCCTTGCTGAATTCCTGACTGAAATTGCACTGGTTACCTGGCCACCCTTTCTGATCTCTGGCCCAGGCCCCGTCAATTATCCACCTGCACTGCCTCCCTGGCAACCCCTGCACTTGGGGACCGTTTTTCTGTATCCCTTCAGTCCCCCTACCAACACTTATGTCTGCACTTCCTTGCACTGCGACTAGCTGGCTGTTTTATGTGTCTTTTTTATCCCACTTCCCATGTACTGCACTTTCCCCTCTCCCTTCCCCCTGTGCACTTTTCCTTCCCCCCCTTCCCATGCACTTAGGCGATCTGAATGACACCTGCCCTAGTAGGATCGTTGTCTGTCCTCCCTTTGTTCCGCCCTCTTTGCCTCGTCGCGCCTTGAAACACTTGTGTATAGGCACGTTATAAATGCCATATCATATCATATCATATCATGTTATATCATACACAGAAATCCAAGGTAGATTAGACATGTAGAAGCTTGCTGCAGTAGAAAATATAACACTGGTAAAGCGGCCATGATGAAAAGATGGACGTCGGTTTCGTATATTAAGCTAAAATGCCCTAAGGAGAGAGAACAAGGTTGCAGAGCTGACAAGCATTGGACAATAGCTTTGTGCAAGCATTAAAGAATATCTGCTTGGCTTGGGATGAAGGATGCCACATCAAGAAATAATTGCAAGGCACAAGAAGAGTCAAAGAGGATAAGCTACTGACAATGTGGTCAGTTACTGTTGACCACACGGGATCATGCGACTCGGGGCAAATTTGAGGGTGCCACACCGAGCTCAAAGAAGTGGCCATCGTCTAGCATCTTCCAGCTCCACCCCCAGGTTCAGCATTTTAAGGGGTTCCCAGATTTCATAGTGTTTGGGCAAGAATGGCATTGCCGGATGACAACCCCCCATTCCAAAAACCCACCCCCACCCACCCCACACCGTGACTGGCTGGCAGCAAACACATGAACATTGCATTAACCTGCACCGCACAGTATGTGCTTGGGGTCACAGAGGACTCGAGCACGGCTGCAAAGTTGAACAGATGTCAGTGCTCTGCAAGTCTAGGTGGCATAAGCCAGGTCGGCCATTAGCACTGGGCACGCTCCCATGGTAGTATCCCCAGTGACCCTCTGCGTCAGGAGTAAACAAATGCAAATAGCTCACTCGTTCCTAGTCATAATGCCACATCCAGTAGGCAGTCGTATCATGAATAAAAAATTAAAAAATAAAAGATTGAGTAAGATAATGTGTGTGCAGCTGCGGGAGTCTTTCCCTCTTGGCATTTAGGTTATTAGACCCCAACCCAGAATCCAGGTTACCCGTTGCCCTTTGGTTCAACACATAAAAGAGCTTGACCGTTAATGGGTAACTACTGGGCCAGGGCTGCAGAACATGCCAGCGCTTAGTGCACGTGTGTGGAAGTGATGTTTGAGCAATAGTTACTCTGCAATTGGTCAACATGGATCGGAGCAAACATAACATTTTTGCAATGTTGACAATCTTCTTCAAACATGTTGCACTGGTGGGTGTGCATAGGTCGCGTTTTAAGTCAAATGATATCGGCATACGGTCAAAGTTCTTAAAGTGGAAACTGCAAAACAAAGGGCCCGGTTCATGGAACTTTTTTGCAGGGTGTGCTAAAAATTCCATGGATTAGGCCCAAAGTGTTAACTAGGAGATCTGCGGCAGGAGTTCATTTTGGTGGCGGTACCTCTGAATGGGAAAGGTCTATTCCCAGGCTGGGACTGGCCTACAGGGCAATAGGCCCATGGCCGAACCAAAAACACCAAGGGCCTGATTCACAGAGTGTTTCCCTATGGGATTCCGCCATTATAAAACGCTTCCATGAATCAGGCCCAAAATGCTGGTGTGGGACAGTTTTTTTGGTCAAAGTGGGCCAGTTTGATGAGTTTCTTCCCTATGCGGCGAGTAGTTTTGACCAGTGTTGCTGAATAAATATTCTTTAAAATGCACAATTTGCATCACACTTTATCATAAAACTTCCCCTTGGGTACTTTTCAAACAGTGTCACAAAAGGAATGAATAGCCATTTGCAACTGTAGGCCACTTTTTCATTGGTGCCCCAGACAACGTTATGGCTCAATCCGACCCTGTCTATTCCCCCAAACTTGCCATAGAGTTTCAGTAGCAGACTTTACAGAGAGAAACTGAGGAACCATTTGCACGCCGGGACGTCCTTGCAGAGAGACTGGAGCCTTTGATACTGAGTTCTGTACCATGTCGAGATAATGCTGTTTTTGGATTGTTAGGTACAGAGATGAAAGTTAGACCTCATGTGGCAAACATGGTGTTTTGGTTTGGGGCTCTTCTGCATCCTAGCTAGGTCAGCCCATTAGAAATCTAAAGACATACATTCCTATACATTCGTTCCATCATTGCATTCTTCATTTCCTGTTGACATCTTACTAAAGTATATCTAATGTCTACAGATATCAAAATGGCCACGATGACATTTCTTATATAAACGCATTTCTAACAATGAAATCCAGTTACAATACTGCTGCTTAAACCACCAATAGAACATGGAGGCTACTGTGCACTGCTATGACATTATAACAGTGTTCCAAGAGAATCAATGTACACAGACGTGATGTCATACTTATTGTGGGTAGAGACATTTGCAGAAAACAACTGCTACCCATTGCTTTCTCGAGGGCACAACGTCTACAGAATGCAGTAACATAAGCTTTCTGCATAAGTCTAGCATCTGGGCAGGAACCTCACAGATCTGTTCTCACACAAGTAACACGTAGCGTAAGTTCACACAACTGAATGCAGAAACATCCGAAACCTCACATTGTGCTCGGAAGATGTCCAAAATGATATATATGTCTTGCAATTTACATTTTTCAGTTCAGGTGAGCATTGTGACCAATGAATAGAGCAGAGGCTGACTTCCAAAGGGTGTCTTGCTGAATCATTATCACAGACAGGTTTTAAAATCAAAATTGTGGCCATTCTTATGTTCCCAAAAATGCTCTTTGCTTTTGTGCAAATGCCCATGTTTGGGTTCTGTGAAGAGATACTGTATTGCGTGACCGGCCCTGGGTCAATGTCTTTGGCCCGGCCCCCTTTTTTCATTTCCTGCACTGCTCCCCATGGATCCCTCTGTCTCTGGTCAAGTAACAACAGGAGTCCAGGTGCCTCGGGAAAGGTGGCATTACCAAGCTGTTGCAGCAATGCACAAATCACAATTCTAGAGGACTGTGCTTATCAACAAGGTGATGGTTTGCTCTCATATGTGTTGTCTAATGGCACTCCTAACCTCTGTGTGAAAATTGGCCCTTTTGTTAATATCCAACCCATATACAATTCAACAGATATTTACTAAAATTGCCTAATGCCAACATTAGTGTCTAGCTGGGCTTCACGTTGGCATCTCGGACACTTTTGTCTGGTCCTTTGGTGATTTGTCAAGTCCATGTTGCAGCATGAATGGCACATGCTTGAAGAAAAGTGCATCAGGAGGGCACCGCTGCAACCATGCTGGCAATAGTACATCAATCCAGAGATCGTGCAGATGCCAAGATATGGGGACAGCAGCCAGGATCTATGTGGTATAGGGAATGTGTCAGGCACTGGTAACGGATAGAGGTTCTTATGAGGATTGTTAGAGGTCAAATAGATGACAGTGGCAGAGAAAAGATTAGTTTTAGGATCAGATCAATGACTGGCTTCGGTGCAGAAGCGAAGAATGACCAGTGAGTCAAGGCAAAGACTGGCTTCAGGATGAGAGCAATGACACACTGAAACTTGAGGAGAACGATGTCTGGTTCCGGAAGCACCTCTAAACCTTCCTCTTTGCTTCTGCCTTCATCCCCCCTCTCCCCTGCTGATCTGTTCTATCTTGGCACCATGCACCTGGCCTACACTCTGTCTTCCGGGCCAAGGTACCTGCTCACCCTGCCACCCTCCCGCACTGGCTCCGGGCCACCCCTTGCACTGGGTTCTTTATCTGTACCCCTGCAGCTCCCCCTTTTTACTTCCTGCACTTATCAGACATATCCTGTCTGCTGCCTTAAACCCAGCACTTTCCACTTGCTGGCTGCACTACCTCTGTTTGTTGACTTTATTATTTATTTATGTGTTTATTATTTATCTGTTTTCACCTTTGATCCACACTTTCCACCCCCTCCATGCACTTTTCCCCTCTCACTCTCCCATGCACTTGCACGTCCTCAATGTCACTGGGCCTAGTAAGATCGTTGTTTTGTTCTCTCCTCTTCCCCTCCTTTGCTGCGCTCTGTAACACTTGTGTACGAGCGCTATATAAATATAATATCAATATCAATGGCCAGTGAGTCAAATCTTGGACTGGCTACAAAGGCATGAGGGAGGATAAAAGGTCTGCAAGCAGGCACACCTAGGAAGGACCACCAAGGGCTAGGCCAGAAGCAGTCAGGAGGCAAAGAGGGGAAGAAAGCCAGCAGACAGCCCACAGAGAAAACAGGGACTCAGGCCAAAAGATCATAAAAGAATCAAGGAGTGTCAGGGTCCCCAAAAGCATAGGAGAAATTGACATCATACTGGTTTATTGCAGTGCTGTGCTGAAGTGAGGCAGAGCCTCGGTATGGTGTTGCCACTGTGCCTGTACAACATGCTTAATCACAGATGTGTGCAACTGACAAAAACGGGCTAGTCCCTTCTGGCATCGTAGGAGCAGGTAAATGGTGGTGTCTCTGTGGAGAGTGCGCCTGTTAGTAGCTGCTCAACCGCTCCACGTGATGCAAGGTGAAGTCTCCTGCATGCGTGGCAACATAACCACCAATGAGGATACAGCCGCATACCCGCAGGTTAACTAAAGCATGCATATAGTAGCTAATCTCAGCACCAGATGTGAGCCTAGTCAAGCTTTGTTCTTGAATCTCTGTATTTACTGCAATTCTTAATGGACACAAAATAAACAAAGTGCTGCCTTCTCAATAGCTTTGTGATATGTTACACCTCTAGATTTAGATCAGCATTGCTCTTTATCAATGACAGTCCAAAAGGCAATAATATCCCATCTCGAACCAGCAGGGAATAAACCCTGCAACCATGACATCAGCAGTTAAATGAAGAACCCCACCACTTGGCCAAAGTATGCTGTCATACATCCTTTAACTCACTGAGAAATACCATTAAAGAGAAACAACCAACCACAACACAAGGAGAGGCACCCAAAACCAAAACAGCCAAAGCCTAGTGAATGGAAACCGTGATACCCCAATGAAATAAAACTTGTTTAATTCAAACCATCAATTAAGGTAATGAACCCAGACAAAGCAACATGAAGCCTCACAGAGAAATGCACGGACCACTCTCATCATTAGCCCTCCAAAAAACTTCCAGTATCCTACATACTCGCCCTCAACCACCAAACCACCCAAAAAACACACACACATACCTCTACCTCAGCAGAAACTTGAAACCACCACAAACTGCATGCACTCTGAAACACCCAACTAAAACCCAGCACACTACAGAAAACTAAACCACAGACCCACAAACCACCCCATACACACTCATAGTGTATTTAGACTTTCCGCTGCCCTAAGCCCAAATAAGTGCGTGCGCCACCCCCAACTGTACTCCACCTCGGTCAGACTCTGCACCTTCAATTGTGTTTTTTCTAATGTCATGCATACTACCAACAACCAATATGCTTAAAGAAAATGTAAATTGCCAAACCCTTATGTTACAGAATGAATGTATTGGTATGAAAGGTATGAGTGATGTATGAAAAAGCCTATTAATGTATAGTTTTTTTAAAAAAAATGTGGTTTTAAACCAACTATTAAAGTGATTTATATCTTTATAACTCAACGGTTTCTGTTCAATAATCTGTTCTCCTAAAAGGTAATCGCTGTAGATTCACGTAACAGCACCTTCACAAATGTATCTGTAGTGTCGAAAGACCTTAGAGAGACGGGTAGTCAGTCTGTCTTGTCTCTTGCATGACATTAGAAAAAACACAATTGGTTTTTCTGTAGGTCTACAGAAAAAACAATTGTGTTTTTTCTAATGTCATGCATACTACCAACAACCAATATGCTTAAAGAAAATGTAAATTGCCGAACCCTTATGTTACAGAATGAATGAATTGGTATGAAAGGTATGAGTGATGTATGAAAAAGCCTATTAATGTATAGTTTTTTTTTTAAAAAATGTGGTTTTAAACCAACTATTAAAGTGATTTATATCTTTATAACTCAACGGTTTCTGTTCAATAATCTGTTCTCCTAAAAGGTAATCGCTGTAGATTCACGTAACAGCAACTTCACAACTGTATCTGTAGTGTCGAAAGACCTTAGAGAGACGGGTAGTCAGTCTGTCTTGTCTCTTGCATGACATTAGAAAAAACACAATTGGTTTTTCTGTAGGTCTACAGAAAAACCAATTGTGTTTTTTCTAATGTCATGCATACTACCAACAACCAATATGCTTAAAGAAAATGTAAATTGCCGAACCCTTATGTTACAGAATGAATGAATTGGTATGAAAGGTATGAGTGATGTATGAAAAAGCCTATTAATGTATCGTTTTTTTTAGAAAAATGTGGTTTTAAACCAACTATTAAAGTGATTTATATCTTTATAACTCAACGGTTTCTGTTCAATAATCTGTTCTCCTAAAAGGTAATCGCTGTAGATTCACGTAACAGCACCTTCACACCTGTATCTGTAGTGTCGAAAGACCTTAGAGAGAGGGGTAGTCAGTCTGTCTTGTCTCTTCGTCTCCTTTAATTCTCCCTGTTCACAGACCTGACCCCCCGAAAACAAAAAATTTGGGAGAACCCATTGTTATACCTCCCCTCCCAACAGGCCATCACCACCGACTTTGCTGCATTTTCCACCAAGTCCAGCCCCTCCATAAAGATGACATATTCCGAAATGAGGGCCTGCAAAGCTCTTGCTGTGCGGGCCATCAGGCAGAATCATTCGCATACACTAGGACCGGTATAGGGCCGGCCATCCCATTTTGGGATGTCAGGAGAAAATTTAAAAAGGTGCATGTGAAGACCATTTATGTATAGGCAGAAAAGTAGGGGCGTGCCCATTGGCACCACTCCTCACACAAGCTTGCATGGTACCATGGAAACTGGCCAACAGGTTCACCACGGCCCCTGTGCCATTCATTCACCTGAGCATATCCCACAGCTGTGCACTGTTGACTTTGTCAGATGCTGTGCTCAAATCCATGAATGCCAAATAGATGGGCTCCTCCTTCAAGTAAAGTGAAATGCCATTACAAAATAAAGGTTGAGTACCTGCTCGGCTGTGCCCAGTCCTGGCCTAAATCCTATCTGGGCTGGAGAGAGGACTCTGCTACTCACTACCCAGTCCTTCAGTTGAGCCAAGTTGGCACGACCCAATATTTTAAACAGAGTCCAAGAGTGATATAGGTGTGCATAAAGGAGGGGAAGCCAGAGATCTCTTCTTGTATATTGTTGGATAACTGCCATGGACCATGACGGTGGGGTAGCCCCACCTGCACATTTTTCATTCAACCCTTGTGTGAGTACTGGAGCCAAGACATCTGGGGCCATAATGAATAGGTCTGCCAGGACATTATTCAGGCATGGAGCTCGATTGCAGCGTTGATAATCAATAGCCTTCTTTAGTTCATCCACTGAGAAGACAATACTTTCCTCAGTGCCCGTCCCATCACTACTTCCCGGACTGCACCTACTCACTTGTCCATCTTCATCAGCCCTATTCCCGCAATGTATTAGGTTGAAAAATGGTCCATCCAGGCCCTATCTGAAACATTAGTGTTCGGTGGCGTCCATTTAAATGTATAGTATGGGCCCCTCTGTGCAATCTCCCAAAATAGTTTCTACTCATTATCCCTTGCAGCTACCGCCCAACTTCCCATGCTTCTTCCTTGATTGCTCTTTTTCTAGTGGCCAAGGTTTTCTTGTAATGGGATCTAGCCCCTATGATGGCAGTTTTGGGAGTGCCAATGCTGCCCAGAGCAAGTAAGAGGTGCTTCCTTGCTCTGGTGCAATCAGAGTCGAACCATCCCACCTTCTATTTCTTCCTCATTTGCCTGGGACGTAAGAAAACATCCGGGAGAGCAGGGTCAGCCTGCTTCCAAACTCCTTCAGTAGGCTTTCACGCTCCAGGTTCCCTGACAGCAGATTCTCAAGTTCACGTGAGCTTGATAGTACTGCCTTTTTTATAATTCATCCTTCTTATCCTCCTTCCATTTGATCTATGCCGGGAGGTATCTAGGGATGCTTCCAGAGGATATACTTGGCTCAACCGGTCCACCCTGCGGCTGATTTAATCTCAAAATTGATAGGGAAGTGGTTGCTACAGATATTATCCAATACCTAAAAACACTTTTATTAGGCCCCAGTGCACAACTGGCACACAAAAGTAGTCTAACATTGAGCTGCCCATTACTGAGGAGAAAGTAAATCTGCCGGGAATTTCCCCACGCAGCCGCCCATTTGTTGACTGCAAACCCGACTCATAGAGATAGTGCCAGAGACACCAATCCTTCCACACTGAGGCTGGTATCCATCATGATGAGAGAGGACATCCCTGCCACGGCATCTTCTGTTTTATCGTATAAATTATCATCTGGCCCACCCCAGGTTCGCATCAAAGTCACCTCCCAGTACCAAACACACATTGCCAATAGGGAACCTGCCAGAAAGCTCCTCCAGGCCAACAGCTAAAACATCCAGACAGTTTCTCTCATACCGTTTGTGGGGACTATCATAAAAATGGACTACTAGGGGATCCACCTGGCCCAGTCTGAGAATGTTTTGACCAAAATGCACAGCCCACCATAGCTTCTCCCTCGCTTATTTATCCCCTCAACCCACTGGTATGAGACAAATCCATCAACATTGATCTCATCCTGGGACCATGTTTCTTGGAGTAGTACATTTTTGTATACAAAGGAGAAAGAGCACAAAGACTAATTTCAATATTTTTCAATTTAGCTGATCTATACCCAAACAGACATGTGGTTGAAAGCCTCCCTATACTTATAGTCCAGAAAAAATAGACCAAGTATGAATAATGTGCACACAATGCTAAAAATATTTTAATAAAGATTATGAATACATAAAATACTCATAAAAATGTTCTAAATGAACTTGACCCAACATTTAACACATGGTGAAAACAAAATGAACAACAATTAACCACGCAAAGATTTAACCATAATATACAGATTTGTACAACATAAATGACATTATAAACTTAATACATTATTTAAGTGTGTAACTTAAATGACATAAAATCCCGACATGTTTCAGTTCTTCAAGGCTGTCATTGCATGAACTTTCTTCAGAGGAGAAAAGCACACGATTTCTTGATTGTCACCATGCAATCCAGGGCCACAGGTAGGTTTCCAAATTCGAATCACGGATTACTCCTCTTAATAGGTGTTTGTAATGCTGATGTCTTCAGTACATCCACAAATAGCTCCAAACTTCCTCTGTCAAGTTTATTATTATTCCATGGAAACTCTTCAATAGCTCAGAGTCTCAAGTAGACCGTGTTCCTTGCATCAAATACATTGTTGCAGGAGCTAAACGCATGGACGGCTCACCACGGGCCCTAAAAAAACCTTAGCTTCGACTTGTGTTACCTGGTGCTTTTTTGCAGCAATCGTCATGGCCGATCCGGCAATAAGCGGTAATGTTACGACAGCATAGTGGCCAGGTTTCTTCCTGCGACAAACAGCTTTCCTAGGATGCTTTGGTTCCCTTATCCTCCCTTTCTTCTCTCAACTGTGCATCCATCAAGAACAGCCTTCTTCCCTTTCCGAGCCTTACACCTGCATCAGTGTTTACTGGGACAGCTCAAAGCAGCCAGCAAAAGAAATATGTCAAGAAATCACATTTCTTGGGTGCAATACAAAGAACGTCTTCAAATTGGTCCTTATGCCTATTGGTCAGAGCAGAGTATCCAGACCTTTCTGGGCAGCTGCACAGCTGTGACGCCCACACAGTCCTCCATGATCTTCTTCTTGCATCTCGTAGGAGTCAGAACCTTCATGTGTTTCGACCCGTAGGTCCTTCTCAAGGTTGATACTTCTCGGTTCATCATGATGGAACAAACCCAAACATGTGTAAATGTGTAATGTTTGAAATAAATTTCCAATACACGACTCCCCACCCAACACTATGCACCTTGCGCAAATGTAATATGTACCATGTCACCCTAATGTCACAAAAAACACTAATGTCACTATACGTGATTTTGAACATGTATCAGCCTTGAGAAGGACCCATGGGTCGAAATACGTGTCGGCTCACCACATGGGGACATAAGAACACCAACTGTACCTATAAAGGGTGTTTACAACCTTACAAAACCAAATAAACAAACCCTTTGACAATCAAGCACAAAACGTAAAAACTGCGTGGAAAATATATTTCTTGACTTTACCAGATGCAAGGTATCCAGTTTAGTCCCTCGACACACCAGGCATAGTCTGTGGTTCAATTACCACAGATGGAGAGACATTAGGACCCTCACTAGGAACAGTGTGTCAATTAACCTGATCTTGGACACCCGTTCCAGGGAACAGTTAGAGCACTGCTGGTACAGCGTCCAGTCCAGACGTCTGGTGATCAACCGCCATGGAACATGGACCATCCCTCATCCCAGTTGCTGGCATGGGTGTCTCTTGGGTGCCTGCTAGAGCAGGTTTACACAAGGTGGCCCGCCTCCCTGTGGAGGTAATTGCCAGCTCAGCCACCCTGATCTGCTCATCCAGTCGTATTACCTTTTGTCCAAGGTCCCCCTTCCTCTGGATCCCTGCGACACCCCGGGTGTACCCTCTGCTAGTGCCACTATGTTCTCCAGCATAGGGGATTTTCCCTTGAGCTTTCTAACTTTCTTTGGGCCCTGGGTAGCCAGGAAGCTTGTGGACGCTTTGCGTTTCACCATAATTAGCATCCCCTTCAGCCGCACTCACACAGTTTCTCTCCCTTATCACTCCTGAGGTGACCTTAGTTTACTATGACCTAGAACAGATAAAATGAATTAAATTGATAATCAAATACAAGTATGAGTAAAACATTCAGTTCAAGCTAGTTGATGTGTAGAAGACGTTAAATCAATAAAAATAGGATTAGAAATTAAGACAAGAGAGCATCGTCCAATTAGCTCTCAGAGTTCAATCAATTTGCCACCTTGGATTGATGCAAACTGGGTAGGCTCTTCAAGGTACCAGAGTTTAGTTCCTTGGTAAAGATACGAGCATCAGGGCACCAAGAAGCCCAAATCTCAGTTCCTAGTTCCACACAACTTTGCCGCAGGCCGCCAAGCCACAAAGTCACAATGCCCGTCTGATTGACAGTAGACTATGGGCCACACTGAGGAGAGCACGCTCGTCGCCCGGTGGCTGATTTAAATAAATTGGTAGTTTGGCAATTAAGGCCAGCCAGATGGCAAAAGGGAAGCCACCTGATAGAGTACTCCACCTCAAAACTCACAGTTTCCCTTTCTCTGTCACTTGGGTGGACTTTGACTCAGAGCATAGACCAAATTGAGCAGACAATCGCAAGCCGGAAGGCAGGGAATGCCCCACAGCTTGAGGAGCTGCCAGAGTCTCTAACTCTCCCCCTGCCCTGCCTGGGACTAGAGTGGATGAATATTTTTTTCCCGGTTTTCCCAGTTATGCAATTCCGGATCAGCAGTACTTTGCTGCTGTTTGGTTGTGGCGGAGTTTGAGGTCAGTGGTGGCCAGACCAGGAGTTTTAGGTCTCTTTGATTGAGAAGCCCAGCATGCAAACACAGGTAATATGATATGATGCCCTGGTGCTCTCACAGCATAGGGTAATGTGATGCTCTTGCAGTGTAACAATATCAGTGTGCTTACCTCGCGGTCGCCATCTTTATAGCTGTGCATCGTCACGGCCAGGCCTGGATAGCTCAGACAGCGTCACTCTCAATGCTGGTGGGCCCACGCCACAAGGGTGCACTGGGGGTGGTTTTAACCCCTCTTCCTCAGTCTATGCTTTTGGGCGGAGCCTGGGTCCTGGGATACTGGAAAAGGAGCTAGCACTGGTACAGCACAGCCAGCATCGGCCTCAATGCTGGCGGGCTCAACGCCGCAAGGGAGTACTGGGGGTGGTGTTAACCCCTCCTCTTACCCAGTTGGTGTTTGTGGGCAGAGCCTGGGTCCCGGGACACCGGCAAAGTAGCTAGCAGTAGGACAGCACAGACAGCGTTACCCTCAACGCTATTGTGGTGATGCAAGGTACGGCTCGACATTGTGATAGGTTGCATGCTTCTTGTGTAAGGGAAGAAAAACCAAGGCATTCTGCTGATCAAGGGGAAAACGGCGAATGCATAATACTTCTACAACAGAGCGTATAACCCTTAAAGTGCACTTTGAATTACTTTCAATGAGTTCTGCAGTTCTCTAGTTAATGGGTGTTTGATGGGCTTGAGGTGTGTTCCAGCACACCCAAGAACTGTGAAGGCTTGTTTGTCTGTTACCTGTTACTGTAAAAGGCCAGATCCCAGATGGAAACATCCAAGATAGTCCAGCAAACTGTTCCAAGAGAAAGAGCTTAGACTAGAGTCTATGCTAGTTGAATGAGATGGACACAAGAGTGAAAGAGGGACAAGGAGTATGGATTGTCCCCCAGACTGCTAGACCGGCATGGTCACATGATTGGGATGTAACAGTGATGTTTACTGTGAGATAGAGGTTTAGATAGGGATTTACATGGTATGGGGCTAGCCGGTGAAGAGCCTTGGCAGTATCCAAAAATAGCTCATGAGCCAAGGCACTGCTCGGGCCCCCTCAGTCCCTACAAAAAGCACCAGGCAGAATGTTTCCCGTGTGCATGCTGCATTGAGCGTGTTCTTGAGCGACTAGTGTTTGGTAAATTGCGAACAGAGAGCATAAAGGAAATAGAGGCGTTGTTGCTCAAGCAGAACAAGTAGATCAAACTCCTGAAGACTAATCTTTCCCAAAGAGTATATATGCCACATGATTTCCAAACTTTGTACTATTAGTGTGTTAAAACAAATGAAATTAGGAGCAGGGCCAGTGTAAAATATGTGCTCGGCAGGGCGGTAGGCTTGAAACACTGTCACAGACATAGTTCTTAAACATAAATGTTTGTGGTCATTCTTATGTTCCCAAAATGCTCTTTGATTTTATGCAAATCATCTATGAGACTACTTTGGTGGTATTTGTCCACCTCCCCTTTCTTGCATGTGTAGATGCATTGGGGATTTTGGGGACTCATTTCAAAATGCTTTTTGGCTGCTCTCTTACCCCAGTCCCCACCACAGCATCTGAGGCAACTGTGTGGTGCATAGATGGTAAAGGAGATATTTCATAATTCAAATGATTTGCCTCACCTTCAACTTCATTATCCCCAAGCAGATTGTCTGCCCCTACCAAAGAGCCAAAGGCATGGTGCAATATGTCCGTGATAAATTAGAAACTTTTAAAAGAGACATGTCTTTGGTCAGTGAAAGCACATTTAAAAGTGAAACAGCCTTCAGCTTGAAAAGAATGGTGCTTCCATATCGATTATTTGCATTTTATCAGCTCCAACTTGCAGCTGCGTACTATGACAAAAAAAGAACAAGAGAAGGCAATGCAGAGAGTGTATTATTAACCTCAGATTATCACGGGACATGTATCTTGGCCCCTGCAGAGCAGAACAAAAAAAACAGCCAACAGGGGAGTTGAAACCCTAAATGACCACTTAAAAAAGGTACTAGACATGTAGGTTCCAGGTAATTTGTTTACAGAATGAAATTGATTAACCAATTGCTTGAGTTGTTTCTATACTGAGTGATTTATTTACAGAAAGACATGCATTTAGAAACGGAAGCAGCGATTGCTTTATTTACAGAATGTGGCCAAACCCGCCAGTCACAATGCTGAGTAACCCCAGCTGCATGTCTGCTGGCTCCCATAATGGATTGTTTGGAGCAGGAGGTGCCTGCCTAAGCCAATTGCCCCTCATTTAGGCCAGGCCCAGCACCCTTTGGCCACGCACTCTTACCCGAGACCCCCTCGATTTCTTATCCAACTTAAAGCACTGGAATTAGATAAAAGAGGCAAAACATCACATTTTCTTTGTGTAGTTTTGAAGCCAGTTCCAAAGGTTATGGAAAGACATGATTTGACCATGTTGGCACCTTTAGATAGCCCAGTCTAGCCAGCCCAGCATCGGGAGGATAGTTCAGGGGTAACGTGCTCGCTTTGGAAGCAAGACTAGACGAAGCCCCGGGTCCGCACTTAGAAACCTCTGGGTATTAAGCGCATTATAAATAACCTTATCCAATACTATCAAAGTGGCCTAAAATTGTGACTTGCTCTAGGAAGACTGTATGAACTTGAACCATGTCTCATTGTACTGAGTTCATCAATGCCCTCCTCACATTAATCCACCTCTTCTTTAATTATGTAAAGTTTGAAATTCCCCCAATCACAATTTTAAGATGCTGCCTCAGTTTAATATGCTAATGGTGAAGGACTGGTTTTTGGACCTCCTAAACGCAATGTTAGAGATGTGTGTGTGCTATTTATATGTCATGTAATGTCATGCTATGTTAATAGGGTTTTGTGCAAGTCATTCAATTTCCTAAATCACATTGATCAGTATATGTTGCTAATAGCCGACATTTAAAACGTCAACTTATAGAGCTGTATGCTTTATTCATGTTATCCAAAATATATAATTCTTCAAGGACGTCTGTGTATTACAGACTGGACATACGCACAGCTGTCCTTACTCTAAGGCCCGGATATGTCCCCGCTTCTAAAAATATGGCTAATTTATCCTTCTGTCCAAAATATTGCAGACATTGTATCCTCACATCCAAATGCATTGGCTGTCATGGTTACAAACACTTTATTTGTATGGTGAGTGTTGTGAATAATGATTTATCTCGCCATCTGCATCCAGGAGGAGCCTAATCACGCCAGAGGCAACAAGTGCTAAGGGATCAGTTCCGCATTAATCATCACCCTACTGGTACCGAGGCAAGGCTACTGGCCTACTTATCAATATATTGCCGCCATCAACCCTCTGGTCCATCTTCATCCACTGCCTACAGTAGCACCGATCGCCTTCCCTTTTTGAGCCACAAAGGTGCTTGTTCGCTACGCATTAAATGCTCAAACACGAGCCACATCCTTCTAAGATAGCCGCCATCGTGCTGGTGTGCGCCGCCCCACAGAATCACAGCGGCTAGACGTGCTAAAAGTTACTCCAGGCGTTCAGCCCACATTGCCTCATTGACCCTCGCTGCTGCCCATTAGACTATCAGCCCAGCCTGGACCCCTGGCCAGACATTCCGCATCAGTTAAGATAATATTGGCTAACCAGCCAACACTGCACCCTAACTGCCTAGGGCCATTCATTCCGAATCGGCTTCCCCACCCACTCAACTCATAATACTTCTACCCTAACCCTCGTATGTACACTAGCCTACTCGGGCCGACGTGCCCCCTGTGCAATATATATATATTTTTGTACTGACATTTGATAGTTGCATCTAGCCGATGTGTGTCCTGCAATTTGATATTTGCATTTAGCCTATGTGTGCCCTGCAATTTGATAGCCACATTAGCCTATGTGTGCTCTGCCTTGTGATAGTTGCATGTAGCCTATGTGTGCCCTGCCTATTGATAGTTGCATTTAGCCTATGTGTGCCCTGTAATTTGATAGCGACTTTAGCCTATGTGTGCCCTGCCTTGTGATAGTTGCATTTAGACTATGTGTGCCCTGCCTTTTGATAGCTGCATTAGCCTATGTGTGCCCTGCCTTGTGATACTTGCATCTAGACTATGTGTGCCCTGCAATTTGATATTCGCATCTAGCCTATGTGTGCCCTGCCTTTTGATAGTTGCATTTAGACTATGTGTGCCCTGCATTTTGATAGTTGCATTTAGCCTATGTGTGCCCTGCAATTTGATAGCCACATTAGCCTATGTGTGCTCTGCCTTGTGATAGTTGCATTTAGCCTATGTGTGCCCTGCCTTTTGATAGTTGCATTTAGCCTATGTGTGCCTTGCAATTTGATAGCGACATTAGCCTATGTGTGCCCTGCCTTGTGATAGTTGCATTTAGCGTATGTGTGCCCTGCAACTTGATAGCTGTATTTAGCCTATGTGTGCCCTGCCTTCTGATAGCGGCATTAGCCTATGTGTGCCCTGCCTTGTGATAGTTGCATCTAGACTATGTGTGCCCTGCAATTTGATAGTAGCATCTAGCCTATGTGTGCCCTGCCTTTTGATAGTTGCATTTAGAATATGTGTGTCCTGCATTTTGATAGTTGCACTTAGCCTATGTGTGCCCTAACTTTGCTAGCGGCATTTAGCCTATGTGTGCCCTGCCCATACTTTGCAGGCCCACTCTGAACCTGCCTATCCAGCCACTTGCTATAACACAACTGTCTTACTCAGCATGTTTGTTTGTGTTTGCACTAGCCCTATGCCGAATTTTGTGCCCTTGCATGTACTATCCCAGACCAGATCCATGCCCATTTTGTACCTGACTAATTCTATGCCTACCATGGGCCTGCGCCTGTTCTAGACTGTACTAGTTCTATGCCCACACGGTGTTTGAACTTGCCCTCCGCCCACCATATGCCTGATTTATCCCACGGCACAATTGCGGTTGAATAAGCCAACCTAGTCCCTCCCTACCATACTATACCAGATACAGCTATGATAGACTGGATGTTGTTCATCATGTTCCCATTCTGCCTTGTCCAAGTCGACACACCCTGCACAGGCAATCACTTCCTCACTCTCAGAAACAGTCTCGCAAGATTGACTTGCCCGAGACATTACCCAATCCTATGTCCAACTCCATTCCTCCCACTCACTCCTCCATTCCCTCCCACTTCTAGCCATACTCTCAGTCAGCTTCAATGACCGTAACACAATAGGTGAGGAAGAGTCTCCTCCACCAACTCACACAGATGACCTGTTATCTCTCCCCAAACTCATAGCTAACGCCAAAACATATCCCATTTTAGGGAACGATAGGATGCCCGCCTACGAGCAAGTACTAAAGTACTCTGCCACAGCTCTACTCCCACTACCTTGCCCTCTAGACCACCCAAACCCGTGGACTAGGGGAAGAATAAAAATAAAAAGTCAGCGCCATCGATAGCAATAAACACCAACAGAAATCCTAATACTCCCACAGCTCAAACAACCAATTATGCTCCTATAAAGGACCCCAAACTTCCCATCAGCCTCAAAAATGCCCTCATTAATGCCCGATCCCTAGGAGCCCACGCTATTGAAATACATGACCTAATCATCGAACAAAATCTGGATTTGCTAGTAATCACAGAAACCTGGTTACACCAAGCTTCTGGACCACTGCTAGCACTGGCTATCCCACCAGACTACACCATTCTTAGAACTGACAGAACCATCTCCACAGGAGTAGGTGTTGCCATCATAGCGAAAAATACCATCCAAATCAGATCAAGCTCTATTGAAACTATCGCAGGATATGATCTACTACTCGCCAAACTCGCCATGAATGCAAATACTACAATCAATATTGTGGTAATCTACAGAACCCCGAGCACTAATAGCCTCCCAGAAAAAGACATCCCGTTATTACTTGCGCCCATCTTAAAACCTAACACTAAAAGCATAATCATTGGGGACTTGAATCTTGGATTCAATGATGACCAAGACCTTAAAGCAGCCGCCCTTCACCTTGCACTCAAAGAAATGAACTTCAGCCAACTCGTTAATGCTCCCACCCACATCAAGGGCAGAACCCTTGATTGGATCCTCACCCTCAACACCAAAATCACCTTAGGCCCAATTACTCCACTTAGCTGGACAGACCTTTTCTGCGTAGAATTCACTCTCATGAGTGATGACCCCTGCCCTCCTAAGGCCAAAATAATGGACACCATTGAAAGCAGAAATCCCAGGAAGCTCACTATAGAGAACTCTGACCCCACCCTGAACAAAACACTAGAAACATACTCAACCTTCAGTAACAATCCCACTGCCATTGCCGAGTATTACCACAAATGCCTCTCCATTGCTATCGATGTAGTAGCTCCTATCACAACCAAAATGTGACGTGTCAATAGAAAAACCAACACCTGGTTCAACGAAGAACTAGTCACCCTAAGAAGGAAGAAACATTCTCTTGAACACGCACACAGTAAACTCCTCACCCCTGACTCAGCCAAAGCTTTCAAGGATGCCAACAAAACCTACAAAACAGCCATCATCTCCCACAAAGCTAATTCCTACAACGCCCGCATTAGCAATGCAGCATATGACGCTAAAGAACTTTTCTCTATCCTTAGAGAACTAGAAAACCCCCTACCAGCCGAAACACCCACCAACGCCAGCAAGGAATGGTGTACCACCATACAAGATGCACTTGCCTCCAAAATTGCTGTGCTCCAGAACAAAATAATCACCAAAGGACTACTACTAGCAGATAAAAACTCCACCACCCCTAACCCCCTCCCTGCCACCAGCGATAACCCCAATCCCTTATTCTGTTTCACACCTGTCACCCAAGAACTTGAATTTGACACTATCTCCAAACTAAAAGCCTCTAATTGCAAAGGAGACACCGTCCCTGCCAAACTAATCAAAGCATGCGCCTCCACCTTGACTCCCACCATTACCAAATTTGTCAACTCTTCCTTCAATTCCAATACAGTTCCAGCTTGCATTAAAGAAGCCTGGATTACCCCGCTTCTAAAAAAACCAAATCTATACCCTACCATTCCGACTAATTATCGCCCCATAACCACGGTCCCTTTCCTACTCAAAATCATTGACAAACTAGCTTATAATCAAATCCAAACTCACCTGGAATCGCATCAGCTCCTCGGCACTAGACAATCAGGCTTTAGACTGAACCATAGTACAGAAACAGCACTTTTGGACCTTAAAATCCAGATGGATGCCATTAGAGATACAGGGAAACTCTGTATACTCCTGCTGATGGACCTCTCTGCAGCATTTGATCTGGTGGACCATGATAAACTATGCACCTCACTCGCTCGGGACTTCAACTTTTCCAGTGAAGCCACTGCATGGGTGAAATCCTTCTGAACCGATTGCACATCCAAAGTGTCCATAGGCAAAGAAGCGGCCAACCCCATCCCGATCCCCATTGGAGTGCCCCAAGGATCATGTCTCTACCCCACTCTGTACAATGCGTACACCAAACTCCTTTTCTCAGCATTAGACGACATGGGTGTTATCTACACCAATTTTGCGGATGACATCCAGATCCTCTTACCACTCACAGGTAACTATGACCAGGATACCGCAACCATCAACAAAATTTACGTCATCATCCAAAACTGGATGGCACTAAATAGTCTCTGTCTCAATGATGAGAAGACAGAAATCCTCATCGTAGGATCCCCAGCTAAAATAGCGGCTTTCCACCCAGATTACTCAGCTATTAATATCGATGGCACCTGTATTCCGGTGCTGAAGCAAGTGAAAACATTAGGAGTCTACCTCGACGCCAGTATTACTATGACTAAACATATCAACGCGCTAGCCTCCTCCACGGCCTACACTTCCAAACTTATTGCTCTGTGCCGACAATTTCTGACACCAGCCAACTGCCTTACCTTGGCCAGGGCCTTTGTACTATTGAAATTGGATTACTGCAATGTATTACTACTAGGCACATCCAATACTAACCTCTCCAAAATGCAACTTCTGCAAAATAAAGTCCTAAGAGCAGCCTTAGGAATAAAAAAATCGGACCACATTTCCAAGACAAGGAAGGACGCTAACTGGCTTCCCATCAAAGCAAGAATTATCTTTAAAACACTCTGAATTGCACATAAATGTCTGACCAAAAAAGGCCCAATTTAGCTTAACAATACTCTTTACCAAAAAAAAATACACCAGATCACTAAGATCCAATGACAACCTCCTATTGGCACCCACTCGTTACAAAACTACTAGAGAGGGGGGCAGCAGCTTCCCTGTTCTAGCCCCTAAAGGCTGGAACACCCTCCCCATTAACATCAAAAAAGAATCTTCCATCCCTCGCTACAAGAAGTTGCTAAAAACCTGGTTATTTAACCAATATGAGCACTAAGGGGCATTCCGCCGTGAAAGTGTAACATGCTAGTGAAATCTGTAAACTGTAAATATTGTCTATCTTGTTGTACTAGCTCGCCACCTGTGTTGTAATTTATACTCTGTAACAATGTATGACCAATCTCTAAGCTGTCTTGTAACCACGCCGTGCTACCTGAGGGTCTGGGCGTGTAACAAATAAAATAAAATAAAATAAAATAAAATAAATAAATAAATAAATTGAGCACTGGTGTGCATTATATACTTAGCGATTCAGGAATGCAGCCCTTTAATAACAGACAAGTTTGCCAAATAAAAAGATCTGCGGTCATTCTCATGTTGCCAAACTGGCCATGGACAGTAGCACCTTCCCATCAACCCTAAAGACAAGACAAATCCTCCCACTCTGGCTCACGACAACCTCAGTAACGAGCGCCTCATCACCCATATTTCCTTGCCAGGTGAGATCATTCAGAAGGCGGTAGCCGCGCAACTGCAGCAACACATCAAAACCAACAATCTCCTCCAAACCTACCAATCCGTGTTAAACACTAGTTCCAGAGACAAAGCCATATATTGCTTCAAAGGCACAAGAAGATTACTTTCATTGGCTTTAAGTGACAGTGGCACCTTGGAGTGACCAGATCACAAACTAGTTAGTACTTGTTTTCAGAGAAAAAGTGTTATGATTGTTGGCAGGCAGGAGGAATGTATGTTCAGTGGCTATAAGAGAGTGTGTCATTTTTAGTGACCACACCAAATATTTGTTGTTTCTGAAGTTGCGAATAACAAATCTTAGAAAACTTTTGAGGCAAGAGAATACATTGAGTGATTGCATCATCTTACAATTGCCACACCAAATGCTAACTGGAGAGAACATATTTTATCATTATTGGCAGGCATCAGATCATAGATCATAGGTTACTGTTACTGTTAAAAAGGCTCAATGTGACCGTCTCACGCACTTAGAGAGCCACTCCCACATCTTAGGGGACTATTCTTCAAACTCTGAAGGCAGTCGGTCCACCTGTCATTTGTCTACCCTCTTACCCAATTGTGTGGGGCCCGAGCAAATGCCCCTTTACTGCACCCACAACTGCCATGGCCTGATTGATGGTCATCTGGTATTACCAGCATTGTGTGCCAGTATAATGCATCAATCAGTCCCTCTTGCATTTCCAAAGACCCACACACCCACAATGTTGCCAAAAACAAGCTGGAGCGGTAGTGAGGTTGGTGCTGGCATTGGAAAAGGTCACTGGTGGTGGACGCTGCCACAGTCACGGTATGCACGGAGGGCAGAGGCGTTTGGGAGGCTGAGAAGGCAGGTGACTGAGGGCACCCACCAGGACAGTGGATGCCCGCGGCAACTGGAAGATGGTGCTCTTAGTTACAGATGCTGAAGGCACTCCCTTGCCTCAAAGTAATTCTAACATTGGTTTTTCCTAACTACACAAGCAACACGTATTTGTTCTGGACATTAGAAGAGATGACACTCAGGTAGAGCCACTGACTGAGATGTAGTAAAGTCAGTAGTAATGACAAAAGATGGCCTGTTCTATTCTAATTTCCTACCTCTTCTTCAGCTAAGACTAATCTGCTCGCCCTTCAATTAAATTCTATTTTAATTTTCTACCTCTCCTTCAACTAATGTCTAACAAGACTGATCTTGAACTCAAGCCAAGCAAGCATACACTTTACGTACTAGTTTAGCTGAGCCAACCAAAACTCTTTGCCTGAACCACTGATCATTTTCGGAGCAGATCGATTCATCAGAAAATGGGCAACAGTTGCCCACTTCAGTGCATGTCCAAACCGTTTTGCCCAGGCTTAACCCTAATACAACTCACTTTAAATCTCACTATCATACAGAGAATGGGCACATCCGGTTGCCTGGCATTAACACAAGGGGTTACGCAGCTAGCATCCCCACCCCCAATAGCGCACACCCTTCCCCCGCTCTCTTACAGGACATGGCATCCGGCGGCAGCCCAAATGGCAGAAGCCGTGCTGGAAGGCCGAGATATTTCGCGAAATGGAATTCACTTGAGCTGTAATGGACGCCCAAACTGGAAGAGCTCTCTGGAGGCTGTTTTTCTTAAACCTTGCCCTTTCTTTGAATGTGGACACCTTTTGAGTTCTGCTCTATTTGCTCGCGGCCCAGCCCAAATAGCTGCACTAAGCAAGGACCGTCTGGGGTCACCCAGCCGACCTTTGCTTTTAGCCCCTGCCGGCGGCCCTGTTTGAAAAGTCCCTTCTAATGATTGACTTTGTATTTGCTGCAATGCACAGGGGTCAAGGGTGATGGACAAAATAGATTGTAAAATTGCATTCACAGGCGGACCAGACTATATATACCTTGCGAGGTCCTGTGGAGTCCGGTGTACTTCCAGGGACATCGCTAGATTTCACTGCCACCAGAGCCAAACCAACCAGGCTGCCCATCCTCCCTCTGAAGGATGAAGGGGCTTCTTTTACTGGGCCTTGCGGTCCAACTCTCGTGCTGTTGGTCTGTGTCCCCACCACTCGTACCAATACAGCCGCTGGCATGCAATGATCCCATGGCAGCCATTGCTGCTGACATGACGCTGAGGCAGATCAATGCCAACCGCAGGGAGGGCTACGTGTTCAGCCTCTATCGCATTGCCGATGCACGGGAACATTTCCAGGTAAGTTCTGAAGAACACTGTCCACTTTCCTTTTGCCTGTGACATATATTGTTTGTAGGCCACTAATTGCACAATAATGCCCTGCACAACGTTGTTTATTGCTGTATAACCATTTGTATTGGACTGTTGGGAACGAGACAACCAATCAGATTTTTGAGAAATTGTTGCTTAATGGCAGCACGTTCAGCTGCACAGCAATTCAATATTCGCGGTTCATTCTACATCTAATCCAGGCGTCTGCAACCTGTGGAGCTTCAGACTACAACTCCCATCAGCCAGAACAAGCATAGTCAATGGTGAGGGAACATGGGTGTTGCAGTCCAAAGCACCTGGAGAGCCACAGTTTGAAAACACATGATTAATCTATAGGTCAAAATAGTGTTTTCTGCTTGAGAGTAGACTCGGCCATTTCTTTTAACGTCATAACCCTGCCTAACATCCATCACTGAAAGTTCACCTTCAAGTAAAGGCAGAGAGCTTTCTGCTGGGGCCTCCCCCTGGAAAAGCCTCCCTGCCTATCGGAAACTTGAGGAGTACCATCTCTGGTTCCGGAAGCACCTTAAGACCTTCCTCTTTGCTTCTGCTTTCTCTCCTCCTCTTCCCTGCTGATCTTCTGGCGGAAACAGAAACTGCACTTGTTACCTGGCTATCCTGTGTTGTCCGGCCCAGGACCCCTCCCTGCCAGCTGCACACCTGCACTGCTCCCCTGGCAACCCTTACACACAGGGACTGTTTCTGTATCCCTCCAGCCCCTACCAGCACTTGACACCTGATGTCTGCACTTACCCATGCACTTGCCACCAGCTGGCTGCACTTATTTATTTATCATCTTATTTATTTTACAGTTTATCCTATGCACTGCACTGCCCCCTCCCCCTTTCCACCCACTCTTCTCCCCCTCCCTTGTACTTGCGTGAACTCAATGTCACCTGGCCTAGTAAGATCGTTGTCTCTCTCTTCCCTCTGTTCCCCCTCCCTTGCCTCGTTGCGCCTTTAAGCACTTGTGTACAGGCGCGTTATAAATGCCATATCATATCATATCATATCATATCATGTTTACCGAATCACTGCCTTTCTCACAACAGCATCTGAATCCGGACACTTGTACTTTTGCTTCACCATTATGAACAGTCGACCAACATGTCTGAGCATGCAAAGCGCTAGGGCTGGCTGAAGATGACCAGGGCTTGTGTGGGCCCATTTTAAAATGAGCTTTGTTGGCCATTTGCCTGCAGCTTAGAAATCCCATTTAAAACAGCTGTGTGGTGCATAGATTATAATGGCGCTTTTTCCTAATACAAACACTGAGTGGTGCCCCTGTTTTTTATCATTGAGGAGGCATAACACAAGCCCTACCTTGCGCATAACTCTCCAAGCATCTTCACTGCCCCACACCAAAGTGTTCTGCCATTGGCTGCAAAATACACATTAACAGAGGCCCAGCCACCAGTTTGTGAAAACTGATTCTTCCTTGGAGACATGTGCCTACCATCAGCTCCACAACATCCTGGTAAATCAATGGTTGGAAAGGGTGAGTAAATGAAGATTAACCCGGGACGGGTATGTTGGCCACTGCACGGCAGAACAAACAAAGTCTGCCAGAGGGCTCCAAACCCTTAGTGACCAATTGAAAAGCTCTGAAGCTTTCTTTGTCAGCAAGGTGCTAACTTATTGAAACCCCATGGTGAAAAGGCAACAAGGTGATAAGATCTAGCTAGCTGCTGGATACCACAAGGCCAAAAAGAGTGGACAACCTGATTGGGCCAGCAGATGCAGTCTGTAACATGCATGCTGCAAAGCGTACATTTCATTTAATGAGTACAAAAATGTTTTATTTATAATAATGAAAGTGCTTGTTTTTAACAGAATCCGTGCAAGGCCACACATATTGTTTATAAAACAAGGAAGGCTGTTGTATTGCATCACGAGTAAGTTTTGCTGGTTTGTATCGGCAATTACGCTATTATCTTTCAGAGGGCTAAGCAGAAAGCGCCGCATGAGACGCACAGAGGTCCCTGGGAGGATGGGTTTTGGATGGGGACGGGCAGGCAGTGAGTGGGAATGGCCATAGGCCCTTGCTCTGCAATGGGCAATCAATGGGTGGACAAATAACCAAACGTCCACGGGCTGTAGGTTCCGCCTCACACCCAATACACATTTAGAAAGTCCCGGCCTACATTGAATGACTTGGAAGGTTCTCCAGAAAGGCAAGGCAACTGAATGGGAAACAAGATCCTTCTCGGACAGCAAAAGAGCCACTAGGAAGGAGATGGGTGCTTTCCCTGGAGAAGGGCATGGAGCCTCCAAAATGCTTGGGATGACTTCTGTCTCTGAACTGAATGTGTACTGCTTCTTATCATTCTGAGTAGTGTGTACCTAAGGACTACTCTCTCAATACCATGGACATACATTGGCAGCAGAGACCTCCCCAAGGGCAGGCGGGGCTGGCTTCCTGGGTCGTTTGTTGATGGCATTGTTGCACCACAGTCTGCGAATGCGGCTATAACAGTTGTGCGATAAATGCATTTGCTTCAGAGCACGTGACGTTTTTAAGGTGATTGAACATGGGTGGTGCCCACCTACGTAGATTGATTGTCCAGAGGGACTTGCACGGCCCTGGGCAGATAATGGGTGGGCAAATAACCACCCCACACCCACAGGCTGCACATGCCTCCTGCGGCCTGGTTTGTGGCTCAGTGGACTAATGCATCCATTACAGGGGCCTGTGTCTGGCCACGTGGCTCAGTGGACTAATGCATCCATTACAGGGGCCTGTGTCTGGCCACGTGGCTCAGTGGACTAATGCATCCATTACAGGGGCCTGTGTCTGGCCACGTGGCTCAGTGGACTAATGCATCCATTACAGGGGCCTGTGTCTGGCCACGTGGCTCAGTGGACTAATGCATCCATTACAGGGGCCTGTGTCTGGCCACGTGGCTCAGTGGACTAATGCATCCATTACAGGGGCCTGTGTCTGGCCACGTGGCTCAGTGGACTAATGCATCCATTACAGGGGCCGGTGTCTGGCCACGTGGCTCAGTGGACTAATGCATCCATTACAGGGGCCTGTGTCTGGCCACGTGGCCTCAGGTTCGAGCTCCAGAAGGACAGCTCAGACCTTTGTCCTTCCGAGGTTGATAAAATGAGTACCAGTAAGGTGAGTAACAATAAACATATGTTACCTGTCAGTATTGCCCCGATGTCCCTCTAAGGGTGAACATGCGCTCTACAAATACACCTGTTATGTTATACCCCAGCACTCTCCCAGCTTCACTTCTCATTATAATACTTTTGGTTATAGACAGTGCGTTCAACAACACCTAATAGCCAAAACGATTAGAAACTGGGGAAGAAATTTGAAGGTGACCGAGGTCCAATAGAAATAATCAGTTTTACTCAGTGATGGTTATACTGTTAATTTATTTTCTTACAAGAGCATTTTCTTCTAAACAAAATTGTGCATGCAGACACATGTCTGAATAGCATGTATGACTTTTCAGTTGGCAGTATTGAACTACTGGCGTAATGACGTATTGTGTCACTTTTGGGTCTGACCTTATTCCTCATTGTGTACACTGTCCCTCCCCGCAGCGCAACATGGCCATACTCTAAATCTCTCGTAACTCTACTATACATTTCACATGCAGCACAGATCACTGCGAAACTGGGCACAAGGGGGAAGGATTAACAGCACAAGGGGCAGAGGAATGGCAGCCAAAGGGGGAGCAAGGACATCTCAAGGGGAGATGAGGCACAGCACCAGGGGGAATAAATGACAGCAGAAGAGACAGCACAAGGGCGAATGGCAGCACAAGAGGGGAGGAATTACAGCACAAGTGGGGAATGATAGTGCAAGGGGACAGGAATGACAGCACAAGGGGCAGAGGAGTGGCAGCACAAAGGTGGAGCAGTGACAGCGCAAGGGGGGAGGAATGACAGTGCAAGGTAGGAGGAATGACATTACAAGTGGGGGAGGATTGACAGTGTAAGGGGGAAGAATACAGCATCAAGGGCCAAACAAACTTAAGCGTTATTGCGTGACTAGACTGGCCTACAATGAATGCAGGTCAGTCTAGCCACATAATAACACTTATCATTATAGGTTTACCTTTGATGCACAGTACCGTGAAGGATAATTCAAACAAATGTAGGCAAGTCTAGCTGCACATTAGCACTTGCCATGTTTGCTTTGCTCTCGATGCACAGTAAATATACTTTACTGTGAATCAAGGGTAAAGGGTAAAGCAAAAAAGAATGACATGCCCCCAACATACCCCACTGGGCAAGGGCTACTGGGGCCAGAGCAGAGCCCCACCTAAACGGAGCCGCCCCTCTTCACACGCACGCACACATGCAACACTTTTCATCCACACATTCATACATCAAACAACTTTCAAAAACGTATACATAAAAACAAGCACACCAACAGACACGCATCGTGCATACATACAAACATACATATATATATATACACACAAACACACATTACATAAAGAAGCACACACCTGAAAGCATGCTCACCATGTGCCGCCACAGTAGGTCGGCTGGACCGCCATTCCTCTATGCAATGAGTAAACGCTGACTGACAGGTGTCAATTATCGTGTCCATGTTCGGTAGACAGGGAGGGCTAACCTGTGCCTCCATGGCGGTGCGACATGTGATGAGGGTGTGATCAGGTAAGAGTTTTTATTTTATGTAATGTGTCTGTTTGAATGGTTCACAGTCATTGAATCGACTGCCAAACCGTTGAATGCCATACCATTGAAAAAAATGCATCGAAAAAAACCCATCTAATGCATTTTTTTTATTATTTGTTTTAATGGGGGGTTCCCCCAACTCCCCTTTTTTAACCTTTAAAACCCATTCTAAACCCTTTAACATTTAAAAAAATGCATTCAATGCTTTTTTTAGATGCATTTCTTTCAATGGTATGGCATTCAACGGTTTGGCAGTCGATGCAATGACCAGATACCGTTTGAATACATGCAGACACGTTACATAAACTAAACCCATACCTGTATGTATACATAAACACACATTACAACCAATAAAAAACACTTACCTGCTCGCACCCTCACCAAACGTCGCCATGGAGACCAGAAGCCCCACCCCTCCCCAATATGGACATGCTGACTGATATTGATATTTTATTTCTATCGCGTTCGTACACAAGTGATTCAAAGCGCGACAAGGCAAGGGAGGGGAACAGGGGAGAACAAAACAACGATCTTACAAGGACCCGTGACATTGAGAACACGCAAGTGCATGGGAGAGGGGCAGGGGAAAAGTACATGGGAGACCCCTCTTCTGCCAGTCAGCATCTGTACACTGGTAGCGCAAAGGCGAGGGAGGGTCATCTAGTCCTTCTTGGTGGCGCAGCACGTGGTGGGGGTGCAAGCAAATACACTTATAGAATTGTATGGAATGTGCCTGTAGTATACATATATACAGGCATATTACAGTCCTCTGTGGTGGCATGGTGAGGGTGTGAGCAGGTAAGTATTTATTTTTATTTTACTTGATGTGTCTGTATGTATATAGGTACAGCCACATTATATAAAATTAAAATTCAAATGAACCTGCTTGCACCTTCACCAGGTGCCACCACAGAGGACTGAATGGCCATCTCCTTCACAACGTGGATACACTGACAGACAGGAGAGGACTCCTTTCCTGTCAATCAGCAAGCCTACACTGTTAGAGCAGAGCACATAGACACAGATTAGTGCACCTGATTGAAACCATTACTCCCTCGCGTTGAATGATGGTTGTCGGCTCTAGTCAGCAGCTAAAACAGCTCAATACTAAATACGGTTGCGTCAAAATCTCAAGCTGCACTATCCTGGTAAGCTCCACTGTAAAGATGCTGGGAGTTGTTTTAGAGTCCGGGCTATTAATGAAAGAACACGTAGTACAAGTTAAAGCTTCCTGCGCCTATGTGAATAAACTTCTCAGGCAAATCAAGCCTTACATATGCCCGAAGCACCTTTCATCTCTGACCACTGCGCTAGTGAATTCACGGCTTGACTACTGTAACAACCTACTTGCCGGCCCATCCAAAAGCCATCTACAAATACTTCAAACTGCCCAGAATGGGGCTGTCAGAGCCATCAGTGATCTAGGCCCACAGGACCATGTCACAGAGTTTAGAAGGTCTTTACACTGGCTTCCAGTGCATCATCGAATTCTGCATAAAAGACTTACCCTCACCCACAAGGCACCACAGTATCTTACTAACAGATTAGCAAAGGCCACTGCTCGGCAAACCCTCTGCTCCAATGGGACCAGCAAATTGGCCATACCCAGGCACAAGTTAAAACACGTTGGTGGCGCCTGTTTTCAAGTCTATCCCCCCACACTGTGGAATTCCCTTCTGTCTTTCACCAGACACATTCCCAGTCTTATTAGCTTTAAGAAAACACTGAAAACACACCTTTTTAATGCTAAAGACTAGGTTGCTTCTTTGCCCTCCTGTTGGATATCCGGTCTGACTTCCTCGCTTCCCCTCTGTTTCTGCTCTCTCCACTTGTGCGCACTGAGGCCTACGGGTGTGTTGTGCCCTGCAAATATTAAATAATAATAATTACTCCCCATTGGTCAAATGCATTTAACAACCAGAGTCAGTACTTTAAAGGGTGGCCATTTAAAAGTAAACAAATTATGCTTTGGCCATTGCATCAAAGCATTGCCAGTTGCCATGCCAATGAGAAACCGTGATCCAAAACCCTATGTTTCCCTTTTCTCAGTAGTAATGGCGTCGGTGTGAAGGTGGTGCTTTATACCACCAAAATGTGCCAAAATCAAAAAAAATGCTAAGCTACAATGGCAAGCGAAGAAGGAAGTGCCTCAGGAATGGGAGAGGCTCTGGCTCCATTCATGGGATCCATCACCTACACCTCACTGAGCACGTGTTTCGAAAACAACACAAATATAGTAGTCCGGCCTTTTGAAAGCTTGATCTGAGATCAAGGCAAGACCTGCATCACCCAATTGACTGCACCTGAACAGGGGACCCCATTAGGTGCCTGCCAATACCTAGTATGCAACAATCAGGAACCCTATCCGCAGACCATTGGGGAACACCTGATGCAGGGATAGGGAACCAACTGGTATAAACACCAGCAGGCAATGGGAAACTGTGAGGAGTTGAAGAAGTGTGGCCGTGCAGAGGCGTAGAGACAGCTGCCGGAGCAGAAGGAAGTGGAAGAGCGGAGGGAGTTCAATGTGCAGGAAAAGGTGGTGCAGAAAGCGCTGATTTACCACGAGGAGTTAAAGGGTTTGAGAGAGGCGAATCTTCAGAAGGCAGTGGAGGTGCGGAGTGAATTAGAGGAGCAGGTGGCTGCGAGAGAAGGAAGGTTGGAGGAGAGGCGCATCAAGCAAGCGAGTGGAGGGAGAGAAAGGAGAGGTTGGAGGTGGTATTGATCAAGGAGGAGGAGAGAAGATAGCGGGGGCAGGATGAGTTGTACATCAATGCAAAGGAACGCAGAAAGGCGAAGACGCGAGAGGCGTGGAAGAACATGGAGGACGGGAAAGAGTAGAGGATGTAGCTAGACGTTCAGATAAAGGAAGAATAAAGAGAGAGAGAACGAATGAAAAGGAGGAGTGGGGAGTCTCTGGGAATGTAGGGAAACTCTCAGTTAGGGAATATGAAAAGGCCAAAGTTTAAGGTGTCTAGAAAAAGTGGGAAGAGGATCAACCAATCTGTGCCCTGTGTGATGATCTCTCATTGCTCCTACAAAGGAGGTCAGTTCCAGTAAATGTGCAATTTGCATTGAGGAGACCGATTACATTTGCACTTACATGAAAATATGGCTCCTTCATTTAGTTTTAGTCATTATTTAACTATAAAGTGCAAAACGAAGGCGTAAACACAGACGTAATCATCTGTACACCTCTCTTTGACACTTTCCAGGGCAACTTGATTAAACACCTACCGCCATTTACACATGGCAAACAGCGTGTACATTGGATTCCTATGGAATATGCCTGCTTTCAGTTAGTGGAAAAGTAGGAGGATCCCAGAGGAATCAATAACGTTTGCGCCGGCATGAACATGTCATACTGGTGTAAATGCTTGCATATTTATATCGCAGAGAGGAGGACGGAGGTGGCAGAAATGCCAGTTCTTGTCCTTGCCCCCTCTACGTCATACAAATCAGTGAAAATCTTGAGTGGTGTATAATGCGTGCATAAATGTTTAGCGCATGCATTTTACGCTAGATCAGGGGGAGCACGACCACCGTAGCGGTGATGAGAATGTTTTTTTTTCACTGCATGCATCGCCTGGGCTTTCATTCTGGAACTTTGTGTCTCAGCACACGCTGGAGAAACAATGTAGCCCTGGTGTTTGGGCATAATGTTGTTCTAGGCTAACCAGGGCAGACCAGTAAGCGATCTGTTACCGTGTGGTGTGCCAGAGGGCTAAAGTGGCGAAGGTGAAGCAGGTTAGTGCAGTAAGTAGATAAATGGGTAATAATAATTTGCATTCATATAGGCTATGAACCCTCAGGCATTTGAGCACTGCTTATTACCCACAGTGTATCGGGCTTATTTATCGACATCGGAAGGATGAGTTTGGCCTTGCCAGGACTCGAGCCTGCATTGGTAGGTTCTGCATGGATGTCAAGGTGAGCGCTCTACTCGCTGTGCTATCTGACTGGCGAAACTGCCGAATGGAAGTTTTGAATGTAAGTCCTGACCCCAGTGCTTCAACTCTCTAGCGTTCCGTAAAGGAATTGCGTGTTTGTAGTATTCAGCACCTGGTTCCAGCATGCAGCCAGCCGTGATAGATAACTTGGCCCTTTCTGCCATTTGCTGTGCATGTTTTTCGTCGTTGGAGAAACATCGATTGTGCGACGTTGTTTTAGGACACTCGCACTATTCAAGTAAGTGCTGCTGTAAATCATTTACATTCATGGCCAATGCTCCACACAAATGACCTCGGGTTCAACAAAAGCCATGTCTTGCACCAAGGAGGCGACGACACATCCGTTGGGACAGTGATAAAAAAATGTCTCCATATTTGCATTGGTTGCAACGGTTCCATGTATTAATATCCCCGCAAAAATATTGCGATATTTTTATTTTTGCAGCAATATTGAACCATGGACCCTGCAGGGGACACCCCTGAAATCTGTAATTATTTTAAAATGTGCGGGAGACACCCCTGCAACCCCGGCTCCCACAAATTATCCCCCCCAAAAATATCGCGAGACAAATTACCATATGTACGGTGATATTTTTGGTGGGGATAACATGCAGGGATACCGTTCAACATGGTCAGGATTAGTATTTGGCCAGAGATGTATTAACTTTGGCTTAAGCACATTTTGCAACCTCCAGCATTCCTGCAACAGGGCCTTCAAATCAACGAGGAACACGCAATTCATTGAGGAACGATGCAATGCAACAAATCAACCTTGCACTGTTTACTGATCAGATCAGCACATGGTGCTGTATTAATGACACTGTTGCACTGCACTGGGTCTGCTTCCCCAGATCCTGTAGAGCAGTCTGGACGTCTAGTCTTGCAACTGATGGCCCGCCCATGATACATGCAAATGTGGGTTCTTACAAAACACTTTCTGGGTGACTGCACAACAACATGCAACAATTGCAGGTATATATGACAATGAACACAAGGGAGTTTTGCATGAAGTCACATAATGGCAAATGTTTTGCAATCGGCCAGAGCATAAAAACGCTTCGCCAGCATAAAATGGCCTAACAACAGGGTGTTCGATGTCATTTCATCAACACCCGTTTTTACGACGGAGGTTTTTATGCAGAGTTTTTGCAAAAAAAACTCATAGACATTATTTTGAAATTATTTTTGGGGGGTTCCCCCCACAAACCTCCATCCTCTACCTATTTTTGTTATTCCCGACCCTCCCAACCCTTTATAAGCCTTTTTCCACCCCCCACAAAAATGTAGAAAAGTGTTTTCGTAGATCTCAGGACTTGCAAGGAGCAATGAAGGGACAGTGAGTTCTGTGCTGCACTAAGTCCATTAGAAGAGAGACAAGCATTGGCAATGCCAATAGTTTGGGCTTTTGTGGAGGCATGGGAAAGGCACTTGCCAGGCACTGTCACAATGGTATTTATGGTAGAAGGTGCACAATGGTGTGACTACATAGGCATTTAATAACAGAGCCTGGCAAATGCCTAATACTTATACACATGGAAAAACAGTTGGCAAGCGCCAATGCTTGTTCTTACCAGGACTTCAGTGAAGGACACGCATAGTGCTTATAAATCGAGTGGCTGAAGCCAGACCTGGTTAAGCCATTTTTATTACACCAGTAGCACTTTTACAAGTCCAACTAAGACATTGGGCCTCATTACGAGTCCGGCGTTAACCGAGGCGGTAAAACCGCCTGGTTAACGCCGGACTCGTATTACCATTCCGCCTCCGTGATTCCCGGAATTACCGCGGCATTACAACCCCGGTTTTCTGGGAATCACGGAGGCGGAATGGTGTAAATCCCCATTCCCATTGAGCCCTATGGGACTCGATGGAAATGGGGATCATGGAAACACCGGCAGCATCTCGTAATGCTGCCAGTGTTTCCTCGTCCGCCTGCATGCGGGAGGTGTTAAACCCGCCAGGTCTGACCTGGCGGGAACATCACCTCCCGCCTGCAGGGGTCGGACTCAGGCGGTCCGGAAACAACGGAGGCGGCGGGTTTACCGCCACCGTTATTTCCGGACCGCTGGGTCGTAATGAGGCCCATTAACTTTCAGGAGAATTCTTTAAAAAAAATACATTGGCAGGCACTTTGAGTACAACGTTTGATAGTAAGGCTTGATTAAAAAAGCTGAAAGAGTTCCCACGAGGAGGTGCTTTGGCAAGGGAGGGGCAGAAACTGGCACATAGAAATTAGCATGTGAGAACAGAAATTAGTGGGCACCATGATGATGTAACCAATCGACTCGTTGGTGTAAATGTGTTCTGTGGTCCTGTAGCCAATAGAGGCTCCCTTTGCGCTGGGTGCCAAAACATGTTGAAAACTGCGTCCAGACTATGGAAGCAGGCACAATGGAATGACCCCTTGTGGAAATACATGTGGCAATCATTAAAGTATATTCCTTATAAAGTTTTAGGAAAATTAATAATTACGCAACTTAGAAATTCTCTATGACAGGAAATGAAGCTCCAAATATCCTCCCTATTGGAAAAGATAACACATTTATGTCCATGTTGCAGGCAGTGAGTCTGCTCAATAGTACTGCATAGCTCAAGGCCACGTAATGGCAGACAGTGGCATGGCTGAGAAAGAAATTAAAGTAAACGTGGTCAGCCGTGGAGTGGCTAACCCATGCAGAGCTATGCAATACGCATACACGGGAAGCTATCGAAGACCTCAACTATGAGGGCAAATCACCAGAAGGACGCAGAAAGTCAGATCTTGATCCCTGAGGAAATGCACTGGACCTCATTTTAGAATCACCGCCTGTGACATAGAAATGCATGTTACTTTTCTCCACTAAGACGGATGTTTGTAACTTCATTTTAAGTCATAGAGAATTTCTAAGTTGCAGAATTACTCATTTTCCTATAACTATATGGGGATATACTTTAATGAACGTCACGTGTATTTACATGAGGGCTCCGTGCATTGTTCCTGGCTCCATAGTCAGTTCACAGACTTTCACATAGGGATTAGCATGGCCGTGGGCAGTCAATGGGTAGGCAAATAACCAAATAGCAACTAGAAGCTTTGTGTCCCTCCTCACATGCCATTGCTCCCTTTCTGTAGTCTAATGCAAACGTTTTGGCTTATAGGTGGTGGTAAGGTGCCACATCATAGCCCAAACTAAAAAGAAAGTGCAGGCAACGTGAACATGTGTTAGATCTCAAAACAGGATTATCCTGGTGACGAGGAACAGTTGGCAGCTAGCGAGTCCCAGGACTTCCACATTGACAGCGTTCATGGATTACCTGGAAGATCATGAAGACAGATTCATGTTGGAGACCCTCTTATTGTTTGCCCAAGTTGTCTTGAACCTTGATTTTTCCAATTTCGTGTTGATGCAATGCCCATTCCTCCAATGCATGAGTCAGTGAGAGACCTCCCAGATACTACATTGGCACTACTGTCTAGGAAGCTCATGAAACAGATCCCTTCTGGCGTGTAACCCAGAAACCAACCTGCCACCCAACCGGCCAGAACAATGCCATATGGGCTGATGCATTTCAGGCAGGGTGTGAGTCTGATCCAATTCACAAGGGGATGTCACTCGCTCTAAGTGGCACCTATCCGAGGGTCTGCAGTGGTTCCACTGCATCCTGTTTCTCCACTCTCTATTAGTCTGACTCAGCATTTCTGTAACCTCTAACCTGTAACCTTTCTGCAGGAGTCATCAGGGACGGTGTACTACCTGACCCTGGACGTGCTGGAGACGGTGTGCCACGTGCTCAGCAAGCGTTCCTGGGAGGACTGTGAGGTGAAACCTCTGCACGAGGCGGTGAGTATGGACGAGATAGTGCCCTCAGAGTGGCGGCGGGTGGGTACATCAGCTCTGGCTTCTCGCTACAGTGTGGCGAGTACAACTCCAAGTGACGCTAGACCTACACCTTCTAAATGTGAACAATTCATTTTGTACACTAAAGTATGTCATTCCAGACCACACCTGTTCAGAGGCTAAAGCCTAAAAAAGGTGTCTATTTTTATCTGGTACATATCCTTCTATTTTATGAGCATTTTATGTGATTTAAATAATGTAGTTGCTTTTTAGAGTTAGTAACCAATGTTTGGATCTGACAGGTATTGAGCATTTGAGATAACTCTGGTTGTTCTCATATTGACCAACTTGAGAAGTGTATCCTTCTCGTCTTCTTCCTTCCTTCCTTCCTTCCTTCCTTCCTTCCTTCCTTCCTTCCTTCCTTCCTTCCTTCCTTCCTTCCTTCCTTCCTTCCTTCCTTCCTTCCTTCCTTCCTTCCTTCCTTCCTTCCTTCCTTCCTTCCTTCCTTCCTTCCTTCCTTCCTTCCTTCCTTCCTTCCTTCCTTCCTTCCTTCCTTCCTTCCTTCCTTCCTTCCTTCCTTCCTTCCTTCCTTCCTTCCTTCCTTCCTTCCTTCCTTCCTTCCTTCCTCCCTCCCTCCCTCCCTCCCTTCCTTTCTTCCTTCCTTCCTTCCTTCCTTCCTTCCCACCACACTTGATACATGGTTTAAATATGTTCTTTAAAATGCTGCCAGTAAAGGTACGCTGTAATTGCTTTCTTTTCAGCCCCATTTATTGTGAAGAAACACATCCATATGCACCCTCCTCGTAGAAACCTCTTCTAATTGAAACAATTTTTGCCTCCTCTTCAGAGATTAGGCTCTTGAAGAATCCGTTGACCCCGCAATATATCCCCTCTCGTTCCTCTCCCACAGGAAATGTCCCGAGGCTTCCGGTGAGTCTGGACATTTCCCTCTGACCTTTGAGCGCATGCGTGCACGTGCCAAGGGCTAGTGCAGGGATGTATGCCGTCTCAGTCACAGTGCCCCAATGTGGCACCTCGTGCGCTCCTTTGCCGGTGGTGCCCTGGCAGCTCCCTAGCATTACCACATTTTAGCAATGGCCCAGCAGGTAAGCGTACTTTCTACAGTCACTTGGAAGACGGTTTGCACACGAATATATCTGAAATCCTACTCTACAGATAATACATGATAGAAATCATCTTTTCTCAAACCTTACATGCATATGGACAGATTTCAATGTTGGCATCCGGAGTTAGATCCAGCAAGCAGACTGCGCTTTTTGATGTTTGTGTAATACAGTGTTTACCATTTCGCATCATATATCTATGTGTACGCGCAGTCATCTGACGCAATGACTCACATGGTTTCTCTCTTTGCTACTATAGGTGTATGGGCAATGCAAAGCGATAATGCACATTAACAGGCCAAGGAGGATCGTCCACCTGCACAACTACGACTGCACCCTGCAGCCAGGTACACAGAGGCATACGAAGGCTTTGCTGTGGGGCAACACCAAATGAGAGCGCTGCATAGTATCATGCATACAAGTAGGGACTGCTGTGTAGCGTGGTGTGCAGCATCATGAGACCTGTAACAGGCACCACAACCAGGGGAGGATAGCACAGGGGCAACATGTTTGTCTTGGAAGCAAAACACAGGTTTCGAATCCCGGTTCTGCGCTAAGAGACTGATCTCTGGCATTAAGCACTGATCAAGACATTAGGCTGAGAATGGGTAAATCTGAACGCAGATCTAAATTACCCAAGTTATGTAATGCTATTTGGCATTCATATAGCGCTCTATATATCATTGGTATGACCTCAAAGTGCTGGCTGATCAATGTCCCTCTATGCTGATTATTTCAGCTTTCCTCGAGTGACTCACGTTCGTATACATTGTGAATGATGACAGCTTGACTCAGCAAGTAAAACCCATTACCACTTTCCAAATATTCGCAATGAATATGTATAAGAAACGTTGTCATTGAATTACTTTCAATAGACAACATTTGCATCTAGGTCGGCCATTGTGGAATAATAACTGAGTTGTACCATTGAAGATTCGATGAGCTCAACCTGACTGTTTAAATGGTTTTCCCCACTAGGCACTATATCACAGAATTATAATTCTCAAAGGATGCACGTGCATTGTGGCTGTGGATGCTCACACTGAGACCCAAGCTTCATACACCATTGAGTGACCATATCCTTCTTCTTCCTGTTAATGATTCTTGGGATGCAGACTGCATTAGAATATATGGAACACGGTTACAAACATTTTAATGTTAGGGTGAGTGTTATGAAATATAAAATGAGCACCAATCCGAGTGTGCATTATCTCCTTAGCTAGTCAAGCATACAACCCTTTCATCATTGACATATTTTTCAAGCAAAGAGGTCTGAGGTCATTCCTATGTTCACAAAACGTGTTTTTGATTTTATGTATAGCAGCCGGAAATCTTCATTGGTGTTATTTGCCCCATCCCAGTTCTTGTAAGGGCATTTTGAAAAAGTCCAATATGAGTGTAACAGACAGTCTATCTTTGAATTGCAATCTTCTATCCGAACATATTTTATATGGTTATTCTAGGCTTTGTTACTGTGCTTTCTAAATTAGACAAATCTAACCTGCTTATTGTGACTTCAATATATTCTGAAACTGAGCATTAGAAATGAACGCATTTTGAAATGAGCCATTTTAGAGTAAAATTAAATAATTTCCGTTTTTGAATAGATTCCTTTGCCAAAAGAACACAGCCCCTGTCCCTCCCCCCCATCCCATCCTAGATATCTGTGCTATTCTTTGGCAGGATAAACACAAAAGGACACATGTTTTTTGTGCCGCTGGGTCTAGTGCACATTTAGGGTCTTATTTTATTTATCTATTTATTTAGTATTTTTATCAGCATTGACAAAGACCAGTTAATTTGCTGGTTAAGGTGTCAAATTGTATTTGGGTTGGTACCAAGGAAGGGAATGGTCCCCACCAGAAGCCCACAGTGATTTCATTGACAAACAAATCAGAAGACGACTAAAATCCAGAGGTGGAAACAACCTACCCAGCCACAGATTTACGTAATGCACGAAACTGGCTCGCCTGAACTGAACAAAAACCTCAAATGATAAGAGAAGAAATATATAAAAAATATGTAAACAAATCTGAATATTTTAAAATCCCTTTGAGAATTCATGTTACTTTTTTGCGACATACATCAATCTACAAATACTGCATAATAATACTCTTTTATCGCTAGGCGTAAAATATGTTTTTATTATACTAGAACATTGGTCTGTAACTTGTTTAGGACTGTTACGCCTATTATCTCTCACTGTTAACTGTACTAATCACTCACCATTGACTATGCTAGTTAGGGCTGATGGGAGTCGTAGTCCAAAACATCTGGAGATCCAAAGGGTGCAGACCACTGTCATACAGAATACCTTTTGCTCCTAAATGAAGTACCAACAAAATGCTACAACTCTTTGTAGAAAAGCTAATCCCAAGAGCAATGATTTGCTCCTGAAAGGTGGATAGTCATTTGCTTGTCCTTTTGTGCTTCCAAACAGTGCCACGGAGTCGGATTCAGATGATGTGCCCTGACTGCCCGGTTCCCACTGGCCTGGATAATCCCAAGTATCTTGAGGCTGCTCAGCTGACCCTTGACAAGTTCAACCGGGAAAGCAACCTTACGAAGTATTTTATCCTCGACAGCATCGCACGAGCTTCTATGCAGGTGAGTGCTCGATTCAGCAGCAGGCATATCCCAGAAAGAGAACCTTCCTGATAAAAGTACCTTTTGGGAGTACTTTAAAGGAGTTTCCGGGACAGTCATGATGCGTTGGGTGTCCAAAGAAATGGTGATATTGTATATGTGAGTACAGGGGATAGTTCTCATCATTGAGTGAAGCATAGGGAGGATAGCTCAGAGCCAACGTGCTTGCCTTGGAAGCAAGACAACGCAGAGCAATACAGGTTTGATCCCTGGGCCCATGCATAGAAACCTCTGGGTATTAAGCGTGTTATAAATGACCAATTAATCTAGACTTTGCGGCATAAAACCCAAGGACATACCATAACTCAAACACAGCACGCTTGCCCTGGGAACAGAAAGATTCCGTAAATCTTGCCTTTGGTAGCCCAGTTGGGTTGACATAGCCCTTCATCCCCTCCAAAACTTGTGGTCAGTATCTCGTATAACTTGCATTGTGGGTAATAGCGATGGTAATAAGTAACATCAGTTACCAAGGCCTCTGAAACGGGACTCCTCTGAGTAGTGGTGGCTCTATATAAAACACTGGAAATGGGAGGTCTACACTCTGATCCTGAGCTTGCCACCGGTTAGACCACGTGTTTTTGCCCCATCACCATTCATCATTAGCCACCGATAATTGGGGTGGTGCTCACATATTATTTAATTTACTGATTAGACTTTGTAAGAAAAAGATTGTCTTGCTTTGAAATGGGAGGATATTAGTGGGAACCCTTGTCAACATTGTCAGCAAGGTTTTACGCCTCTGGCCTCGAGGGAATGCCAGGTCACGACCAGTTTCTTTTTGCACTCTTATGATTTCTCTCCCGTATGGACTGTTTTGGGCTCTTTATTATGACTGTGACCATGTAATATCCTTGGGCCTGATTTACAAAAGTGTTTTTGAATCGGAAACCTCCATTGAAAAATGCTTTGCAAATCAGGCCCCATGTCTTTATGACCATATCATATCCCATGGGCTCATTTAATTTAGAGGGCCTGTGGTGCCCAGGAATTGCTGTTTCCCCATCCACTGGGATGCATCTATTTATGCCCAATGACAATCTGTGGGCATCTCCTCCTTGCCCACTGCACACCCTCTCCCAGTGCTCATACACACCCCTGCCGTGCCTGTCCCTTCACATTGCCCCTTCTTTTCACATGTCCGCTCCATATCTAAGCTTTGCAACCCGCCCCCATTGTCTGTGTTCTTTCCCTGCCAGCCCTCTTCTCCATTGCACAGCATCTCTTTTCCATCCAGTGCTCGCTCCTTGTTTTTTGGGACTTACCATCTAAGTGTCCCCGCTTACCAGCACTTTACATTCTTTCTTCTCCTTCCGTTGAGATGGGTTTAGGATGTGGTGGAAAACAGGTGTCTGGGACACTGCTCCAAGGGAGACAGGTGAAAAACTGTGGATGTGTGCTAGGATTTGGCAAGATCCATATCGAATGCATTACACACTCTAGTGAGTGACAGCCCATGGTACCAAGAACATGTATGCACATTTCTTACACCAGGAGCCATAAACTCGCTGCTTCTAGATGTTTCAACATTCTGGGACTTTTGTTTGTGGCGTGCACAATTGTTTTCAGTATGCACATTGAACACATTATAAATGTCTTCTGAAAGCATACAAGGATGAAACCCCTGAGAATCAAAAAAAGGGAATACTTCAAAGGAGGCATGTGACAAATATTGTACACAAGCTACACAACAACACTGATATATCTTTTTTTGTCAACAAAATCAGTAGCCATTCGGTTATAGGGACAAAATGTACTCGTGTAGATCATGTTTAAAAAAAAAACAATATTAGCACCCTGGTGGGGGGAGCCAGCCAATCAGGTTGCTAGGAACGCAGGCTTGAACCGCTGGTGAAAGCCTGCATTCCATGCTGTCAGACGGCCGGCTCCTCCGCTGCCATTTCCCCCCCACCGTCTATCTCTTTTGTTGTGTTTTTTCACCCTGCCGCCCCCCAATTAGCTTATTTCTGCGGCAGCGAGTGCCATTGCTGCAGCCGCTCTTTCTCCCAACTCCCGCTGGCTGCCATGAAAAGGGAAGAGGGGCTCCGTACGAAGCGCCACCTTTCCTTTCCATTGTGGCTTCTTGGAAAAGTATTTTCCTCCGGTGAAGGGGACACGCACAGCGTCCCAATGATTGAAGGAAAATCCTTTTTTTTTAGCACACCGGGTTACCACTTTGGCAGCCTTAGTCCAGCTTTCCAACGGCTGGAACGGGGGAGGGGGGCAATGGCCAGAGCCCTCGTTATCCAGCCCTTGGAATGGGAGATTAACGCCTATGACAAGTACAATTCATAATCTTGTATTGTCCTGAATGACCTGCAGGCTTTGACTCATGGCACCACAACAAAGGGCTATGTTGGGTGGATTGGGGGACATAGGGCAACACATTGTAATAAGGTACTGTCTGTAAGACTTTTAGAATGATTAAAGCCAATTATTGGATTCTACATCCCTCAAGCCTGGAATTCAAACAGTCGAGAGTCTAAAGGAGAGCGAGGACAAACTGCGGGCCCTCCAGAAAGTGTAGTCTCTTGCATGTGAGTGAGTGCATGAGAACGGGCCAGAGTTTAGGTTTCTCCCCCTGAGAGTAAATGTTGCAAAAAAGCCCAATGCTGAAAAGAATAAATGGCAGCCAGGTAATTTAACTCAGCTCAAAGCCAAGACATTACCAGCATCTGATTAAACTGCCCCCATGAGCCAAGCTCCTTGCAAACGGTGTCTCCTCTCAAGCAATGCTGCTCTTGCAGCTGCCAGTTCATTATCTGTAGTAGTGCAATATTACTGGTAAGCAAAGTCTGGTTGAATAATATGTGACCTTATGACGATGATATCCTGGGCGCCGCAGTGCGGGAGAACTGCACTGGTAGCTACAGTTGATGGATCCTCCCAATATGGGGATTGTTAGGATTGAGGGTGTTAAACAAGAGATGTTGATATAAAGGCTTGCTTGAGGGCTTTTCAGAGTCAGAAAGTCAGAGAAAGGAGCACCGTCATTATCAGAATGGCTATGGGCAAAGCTTTCTATTATATCTTCTCTAAGAATTTGAAAAACCATCAAATGCTTGCAAGGATCTGAGATTATTTGGTGGGGGCATGTTCAGAAGTTCCTGAATTTTGCCATCTCCCATCTAGATCCCAGTGGAGTAAGAATAAATCCCAAAAACTCAACCCTAGTGGGAGAGACTCCTTAAAGACTCCTCTCGGGAGGATAGCTCAGGGGCAACACGCTCGCCTTCGAAGCAAGATGACACGGAGCAACACAGGTTCAATCCGCGGGTCTACGCTAAGAAACCCTCGGACCAATTATAATCATAAAACCTTTTGTAGGAAAAACACATTTGTCTGATTTTTCAAACTCGGGTGATGTTCCCGTAGACAGCGCTGTGTTGAAGAGCGCCCTAAAAATGGCCTACATGGATCGCAACAAGTTCCTCCGGGAAAAACTCAATGATAAAATACTGGAAGGTGGCAGCGGTTGGGCAGAGACTGAAAGGAATGACGTTTCTTAATCTGCAACGTATTGAGGGTCAAAGGTCATTTTACATGCATCGTCTAATCTAGACTTAACTCAATTTAAATAAGATCAAGCTTACAAAATATAACTTCTGATCATGCCTGATCGAGCAGAGCTAAAATAAGTGGAGAAAGGGTCATGTTTTCTTCGTCTTATTATTGTTATTTGTATTATTACTATTATTATTATTATTAATATTATTATTATTATTATTATTTCCCAGTCTATGCATGGTCTGAGCTCACCAGTTTCATCTGAGCTAAAATGGGGGAAACCTCAGGAGATGTGGACCACGGAGTACGGCCCTTTTTGGAGGAGTCCTCTGTCCTCTAGATACTGTTGTAAATGTTGGTCGCCTGCCTCCGTGAGAGAGTATATGAGACCACAAAGAATGTGAGATGCATGCACTAGATCGATGGGGTAGTCCTATTCTCCATGCAGCGGGAGGTGTGTTTGCCTCTTTTTTCTCAAATGTATCCAAATACCCTGAAGAATTGTCAGGCGGAGCAGTGTGTACTGCACAGAACACATGCAAGGAACTGACCGTTGCTCAACCAGCTCTGTTGGAGTTGCTTCCCACGCCTTTGTCTTGGCAAACGTTTGCCCCAGAGGAGCCCGACATGACCATTAGCAAACATGCTGGCCAATCAATGTCTAGGTTGTGCAATGACAACCAAGGTCTGCCAAGGATAATAGCCAAATAACGGACTGCTATTGAGCTAAGCACTGGGATTTCAATGTGGTTACGGTCTCGGGAGGATAGCTCAGGGGCAGCGTGGGCGCGGAGCAACACAGGTTCGATCCCCATGTTCGCCCTTAGAAACCTCTCGGTATTAAATATGTTATAAATAACCAACTATAGTTATAGGTATTTGCACTTCCCATAGCCATCTCCTCAGTTTGCATGTTAGGGCACGAGGACAGTTCCACCCGTACAGGTTCAGGGTGAGTTGTGGTTGCAAAGGGTAATGAATCTTTCTGTGCTTTTTCACACCTTAAAAGGTTATCTGCCAGCAATGTGGAACACCACTGCCATGTTGAAATTGGTGGCAGGCTGTGGGCACGAGTTACAGGACCTCGAATCAGTGGGACTCGTCCAAGCACTTCATGGTATTCTCTGACTTTTGGCCAGGTCCCTTAGCACAGTTTCCAACAAAAAATACAGACTTTCCACAACACATACATATATTTCTACATTTGTCTGTTCTTTTTTCAGTTCCCCCTTATTTCCTTACTTTGCAGCGGCTCTGGGGTGAAGCCTGGCTCCTCTGATAAGTGGCATCTAGAACCTCAGAACAAGTTGGGTCCACATGGGTAAAAGCGTACATTCACCCTACCTCCCAGACATCGATCAATCAACCAGGTTTGGTAAATACAACATATCTGGCTAATTACCATGAAGGGTTAGAACCACAGAAAGGGCATTTTTCAGCTAAACCGTTAGCTTGTGACCTAACAAAGGGACTTCATGTTCTGCTGGCCGGGATGTCTCAGCTGGCAACAGATTGGATATGCTCACAGAACTGGAAGATCCTTCTTCCCTATAATGCTAAAATGTATTCATTGAAGCTCAACAAACTGTCCTGAATTGGGATGTCAACCAGGATTGGCTCTCGAACCTTTCCCCCAACACGCAGGCAGGTGGACTGATTCTGCCAACCCAGGACCATTCGAATTGTGGGACGGAGCTAGCCAAAAACAGCAACTCCCAAGCTGAAAAGGACGCACAATCAAACAGAGGTGAATACAAGAGCCATGAACACAAGAACGTGAAGAGTTGCCTTTCTTTCAGAAAGGTAGGCAGGGACAGGTCAGCAGCAGGCTTTTATCAGAACATAGCCATGATGATGAAGGAGACACAACAAGCGTGGCAGGGAGTTTAAGAAATGGAGTCTGGCACTGTCAATCCGTTCTTGTCTGTGTTTCTGGTTTGTGTTTCCTTCAGAAAGGGCTTTATACTTCAGTAGTTCCCTCACACATTCTAGCCTGAAAGATTTCATTGGAGCAATACAAACCACAGGCAAGCAGGCAAGAGAAAGAAACACTGCTGGATTGCTGTCAGAGAGGCATGAAGGGATGGGTGGTGTCCGTCATGGCAAGTATTTTGGGCAGATGCCATTAGGTGTCCATCTCCACTCAGCCTGTTGCACACCATACCCACCTACTTCTAAGCTTAGGACAGGACATGCAGCCAATCACTTGTTAGATAATTGCATTTAGCAAAATGGTTCATGCTGTTGGTCACATTTTCAGTATTTTCAATATTGTCTATAAAATGCTGACATAGAGCAAGCTGTGTGTCTCTGATCCCCTGGTTGGGAGAGTGGCGGTGGCACAGGAATCCACATGTTGTGCTTCTTAAAAGGCCAATAGCGGGGAGAAACATCAGTCATTTTGGGGCTTTTGCCTTGTGAAAGCTAGTGTGAAAAGCATAATGCTGTAGCGAAAGTGTGCCTCTCTACATCTGAGGGAAAAGTACATAGATATATATTCACTGAAAAAATGTTAGCTACGGTGCCGTTAGGTTGCGCAGATTTAACGCAACAAAACCCTTGAAAGTCTTCGGATGTGGGAAGTCATGGCCAGCATAAGTCAGCTTGCTCCCTTTGATGTTCCCATAATGGCATGGCTCCCATAATGGCATTTTGTATGTCTTTGTGACTCCCTTCTCTTATAATATGTATGTGCTCATGGGCTTTGCAATGGGAACGCGCCAAGTTCACTGCTCTCATATGCTGAATTTCAAGAGGTTTGTTGTGTTAAATCTGCACAACTTAACTGCACCGTAAAAAAGGTTTTCTCAGTGAATTTCAAGGGTTTTGTTACACCATAGTTTTTTAACGGGCCACTAGCCATGGCCATCAGCCTTCTCTACTGTACATAGTCCCCCAATATGTTTCTTTTGGCCCCACTAGCCAGGGCCTTCGGTTCTGGCCTGTGAGCATGACCTGTATCTTTTAAAACACTACCTTTCTTTCCAGCTCACTAGCCATGGCCAATAGCTTTCCTCTAGGCCCACTAGTATTGGCCTTTGTCCGTGGCCAGTTCCCACGACCTCTGGCCGTGGCCAATTCCCACGACCTCTGGCCGTGGCCAGTTCCCACAACCTTTGGCCATGGCCAGTGCCCACGGCTTTTGGCCGTGGCCACTCTACATGTTTCTCCAATTGGTTTCTTAAACAGGCCCAATGGGCCTTCGGTCACACCCATACCCCCAACTCACTGTTGCTTTAACATTCCACACATTTTTTAAACTCACTCTCATATTTAAAAATGATCTTTTTCCCATAACCGCAGTTAGTATAACCCCAATAATAGCAATGTACTATAAATATCCCCGGTTATCTGTAAAATAACCTTGGTTATTTGCGTGATGCACTTTAATTTATTTCTGATCGTTTGCTACTGTAACCCCAGTTATCAGCAGCATAACCCCAGTTATACAAAAATAGTTTGAGGGCTCCAGCACACCGCAAAATAGCTATAATTTTGGGAGAAGGAGACACCCCCTTCTCCTTCAAATATATTAACAACACTGGACAGAATAACCCCAGACACTTCCTGGAAATTAAGTCAACTCTTCATGCACAAGTTGTTTCATACCTGGTCCAATTCGGTCCATCTATTTTTGCTGTGCGCTGCGCAGAAATTTGGGCTTTTTCTCGCTATGGGGAAATGGATCGAGTAGGCTGAAAAACTGCTTTTTTTGTTGCTTTCTTCATAACTTTTTCATTTCTTTACAAATCTTTCCCAGAACTTTCAGTCTGGGTGGGGGCCTGGGACAAACTTTGTGTTTGCAAAATATCAGCCAAATCCATTAAATGTTATTAGCAATTGGGTTTTCAGGTTTCCTATGGAACTTGCTACTCACCTTAACTATAGTGCAACGACCACCTCACCATAATATATAAGTTATAGATGTACATTTGTATGTGTATGGGGGGATGGGAGTAGAGAGCGTGCCTAAAGGGATTGGAGGGGAGATGTAGTAGGGAAGGGTAATGTGGAAAATATTTGTTTAGCTTTTTTCTTAAGTGTTGAAGAAATCTGAGTAAGTCCCTGGAGTTTCGACCTTCCGCCATCCCAATTTATGGTCAAGCCCCATCTACATTGGGTGATGGGGGCACTTGGCACGTTGGGGCTTCACAATATAGCTATTTGCGTCGTTATTGAGCATTATCCAAGCCACTGGAAGCTTCTAAACCCTCAAAACTACCTTATTACAACCCACCCTTGAACCAAGGTCTAATTTCCCCTGTTAAAATTGGGAGTCAGGTCAATGAACCATGCCATAAACCTCCAAGGGGATGGAACTATTGATTACAGTAGGTTAGGGATTCTGGGAAGCCGGGATTTGGCTGTATCATTCGCTGGAAGACCATCTGCAATACTGGGCTTCTGAATCCTTAGAGGTTTTTTTTATTACAATTTCCATGAATGTAGTAAAACATAAAAAGAGGATCTGAGCAGAACCAAAGGTTTAAGAAATTAAAGTCGTGTGCTGCCCAGGATTCCATTTTATGGACTGGGACTAGAGGGGTGGAATCATCTGACAGATTCTAAAAGTCTCCAAGATATACCTCAACCTATCTTATCACTGAGCATTGATAGCCTGGCCCCGTCTCTTCTCTCCTGGCCAATGTATAACAACCATTGTAGAAGAGTCAGTCTGATGAAGTGATTGTGTGCGGCTGATGGTTCAGTGTTGTAAAATGTCATTACCACTGGTTTGGTTTGTTACTGCAAAGTATACTTGTATATGCAAGAAGTGAAAAGCCTCCCTGGATTTGGCCTGACACCCTTTCTGGCATGTCCATTAGACATGCCGCAGGACGGTAACATGCAGAGCCTGGACTGTAGTGTCAACCGTTCCTTGTCACCCCCGAATTCTGGCAGTCAAGCTCAGCAGAGGAAAAGAGTCTGTCCCCATCCTCACAGTGGGCTGGACCGAGGCCTGTGCGATTGTACAAGACATAGGGTAAAATGCACCAGATGAAAGCAAAGTCAGCTGACGGCTGCGGGTGTCTCTTAAGAAGCCCATTGATCAGCAGTGTCACATGACTGCCGATGTCATAACGGCGACACATGGGCATGTTGTTTGCTGATAGATGCAAAATGGAGCCTTAATCTACAATAGAAATGCTGGATGTTGGGTGTCCTCAGGCCAATTGCAGATTTGTGAGGAGGCAGACCTCAGGCTTTGGTCCATGTCTTTCGTTCCAATCACACCCGTACTAATTTAAGTGCAAGTGCTCCCCAACAGTTGGATCAAGGGACTCTGGCTGGCGCGCAGGGCGACAGCTTGATGAAGAAAAGGATCTTCTAGGTCCTGGTCATTAAAGAGCCATTTCTCTATACAGGATTCACGGCAATTTCCACTAAGATCTTGGTGGGTCGGCGCCATAGTCTGGAGCTACTAAAGGGACTGGCATTTGCTTTGTCACGTGCAACCTCCAGAATGTGGCACTCATTTCCACTGAAGATCTTGCAACTCTGAGTGCTTGCTGCTCATAGTCATTAGGGTGCCTCCTTCCAGTAAGCTTTACCCCTCGCTCCCTGCTGCCCCTGCTCGCCGTACTTAGTTGGGATGAGGTGGCCCGATACACATGAATCCTGACGCCAGCTCATTTCTCTTCTTAATTCTGTTTTTTTGTGTCCTCGATAGTGGGTTGTTGGACCCTCGTACTTTGTGGAATATATCATTAAGGAGACCAACTGCACAAAACCTGTCGCCGACATCTCCAGATGCAAAGCCCTCAGCTGTGAATTTGCGGTAAGTTCATTGTGCATGAGCATTCCCCCTCTGTCTCCCAGCACTTCTTAACATGATCAATATTGTTACAATAAATGCATATGTGCCCGGGTTGGGCTACCGTCACACTGCTTGCTGGTAAAGCCTCCCCCGCTGCAGGGCAGCAGCCTGGGAGCAGGCTTCAAGCTCAGACTAGTCTTGCTGGTTGCTCTAAAGGAAAGCCTCCCCCGCTGCAGGGCAGCAGCATGGGAGCAGGCTTCAAGCTCAGACTAGTCTTGCTGGTTGCTCTAAAGGAAAGCCTCCCCCGCTGCAGGGCAGCAGCCTGGGAGCAGGCTTCAAGCTCAGACTAGTCTTGCTGGTTGCTCTAAAGGAAAGCCTCCCCCGCTGCAGGGCAGCAGCCTGGGAGCAGGCTTCAAGCTCAGACTAGTCTTGCTGGTTGCTCTAAAGGAAAGCCTCCCCGGCTGCAGGGCAGCAGCCTGGGAGCAGGCTTCAAGCTCAGACTAGTCTTGCTGGTTGCTCTAAAGGAATGCCTCCCCCGCTGCAGGGCAGCAGCCTGGGAGCAGGCTTCAAGCTCAGACTAGTCTTGCTGGTTGCTCTAAAGGAAAGCCTCCCCCGCTGCAGGGCAGCAGCCTGGGAGCAGGCTTCAAGCTCAGACTAGTCTTGCTGGTTGCTCTAAAGGAAAGCCTCCCCCGCTGCAGGGCAGCAGCCTGGGAGCAGGCTTCAAGCTCAGACTAGTCTTGCTGGTTGCTCTAAAGGAAAGCCTCCCCCACTGCAGGGCAGCAGCCTGGGAGCAGGCTTCAAGCTCAGACTAGTCTCATTCATTCCATGTATGTAGCCAAACCTCATGGAGTAGTCCACACACTACAAAATAAGCCTACGTGCCGAAATGTAATGTATCATCGCGGTGCTACATTCAAAGCAATGCACACTGCCACACATACCCACAGTGGTAGGGATTTCTGGCCCTGGCATACGAAGACACTAGCGGCACCGAGGGTCACAGCCCACTGCTTCACTCCCTGGACAGTAGCACACACACCCAAGGAATTCGTATGAGGGTTGACATTTCTCTCTCAGCCACCCAACGGCTCTGAATCTTCTCGCCTTGGCGTGTGAAGGATTTGGCGGGAACGAGAGTCACGTGAGTGTGTGCAGGCCAGTGGCTGTCACTTTCACTCACATGCTCCCGCTGCTGCATGACAGGGACCTGGCAGGTGAACACATAGACATGGTCACGTGTAATTTGAACCGAAAGTGGTCAGGGGAAATGGCTCTGCAGCAAAGTGGGTTCGAATCCCTGTGCTGGACCTCAGCATTAAGTGAAATAGTAAAACCCATTTTTGTTTTAAACCATGCTAAATAGTCCATCTTTGAAAAGTATTATGCCCGCTTGACTTATTGACCATGAAAAGTGTTGGTGTGTGTGTGTGTGCGCGAGAGAGAGAGACTGGGGGTGAGATTGGTGAAATGGCCTGTTTTGCTGCCTCCTCCAATGGTCTTGTCGGCCCATGTGAATGAAACGTTTTGGACAAGTCTACATTGTCCGTAATACATCTAATGATGCTGCCAGCTTTTCATCACATCACAGCTTCTATCACGTGTTTCAATTACCATGGCGTGGGCACCGGTGGAAATGTGCAGCATCCCAACACTGAACAAATACTTAGCACACAACAAGTTCCACATTCATTTTGGGATAAAAGTCAGTACACCGTACATAATTAAATTAATACATCCATTATATTATTTTTGATAGTGTACATTATAAAACATTTTGACCTAGCCATTACCTACACATTGTGTAGTGTGTGTATTTATTTAATTATGGGCATTACAGTGAAAACAATGCATTTTGCACAAAGATGCTTACAATTATTATTATTTTTTTTGCATTGCAATATAATTGTTAAATTCATCTATTAGCAACATGTATAAATACATTCATTAACATATCTCTAAAGTAACTTAATACCATATATTCTAACTGCAGTCATTATGAATATGACAGAACTGCTGACATGTTTCTGCCCTTTCATTTCTTTTACAATTCATACGGGCAATAGCTTGTTGATGAAGCAAATGGCATTTCATCTTTTGCCTGTGCATATCAATGTACTGCAAAGCTAAATAAAGACATTATTGCCTATGCACATGAAAGGCGCGGGAATGCAGTGTGCACAGGGGGAGCTTCACAGTGACAGCGCTATCCCTTTTAGTCAGGAAGCGTAACTCTGCAGCATATGGGGTTGTAGAGGTATTTATTACTAATTAATATTTTGGCACTGCAATTTGTTCCGCGCATTTTTACATTTATGCTACGTGCTAGCGTGGGCCCGTTTTTGAGTCAAAGTGGGCCACATTATTGAGTTACTTCATTGTGCAGCTAGAAGTTTTGATGGTATTAGCATACCTGATCGAAATAAAATGGACCTGTTAAATTTGACCGAATTTTTTTGATTGTTTTTTGGGGGAATTTCAGTCAAATTTAATTAAATGTATATATGGGGTGTGGGAAGGGAATAGGTTTAGCTGGGGGGAAGTGTGGAGGGGGGTGCAAGCGGTTTCCCGCTGCATCTTCGAGCAATAAACCAACCAAAAATAATTCAGTCAAATTGGAAAAGGTCAAAATGTCAATCAAGTAGACATAAACCGTTTTGACGAGTGTAACTGAACAAATATTCTTAAAAATGCACAATGTCCAACACATTTTACCAAAAACAATCCCTGTGAGTGCTAAACCGTCTGTCACCCAGAGGACGAATTGCCATTTGCAAGGCTGGGCCTGTTTTTCGTTGCTGTCCGAGGCAACTTCGTGCACCAGTCCGACCCTGCTTTGTGCAAACACCATCTGTTCCGCCTTTGTCTCCCAAAGAGCCTTTTTGCGCCTCTCAGTGTCATTGACCAAAGTCATTTATTCTCCTCACCTGAAGTATAACTCACGCTCAACCCATGCCTTCCTTTTTCATGTTTGGGTTTATTCCACAGCCATGAGTTCCGTTCACAATCATAGCACTTCTTAAGAGGAATACAGATGGAATCTGAGGATGGGTTACTTTCAGCAACATTCATGCGAAATCAATCTTCCGGTACTACATAATTTAAATGCATCCCCCACAATACAGAGTACTTTCAATGTGGGTTCCAAGACATGTTTAAAACGCAATTGCCTCTAGAGAACATCAGGGGCTTTCAAACCGAGGGCGCTGCTTTCGTCATGTGCTTTCTGCCACCACCACATGAAGCACAGCTGGGTAACTTGCAATGCCAGCTGACATCAACAAGCACTGCTCCTAAAACGTAAAGGAGGTCCTCCTCTTTGCAGAGCCTAGTGTGGGTATGCAGTGATAAAATCGCAGCAAAAATGTCGCCTTTACAAAAAATCGTGGCAAAAATGCAGTGGCTTGCTGCATTAAAGGTGTACCCCATTACACCATTTAAGGGGAGCGGGGGTTGCAGGGGTGTCCCCCGTTGCCCTTAAATGGTATAATGGGTCCAGGGGTTGCGGGGGTGTCTCCCGCATCCTTTTTTTATGGATTGCGGTGGCAACATCACAGCCTTTTTGCCGCGATATTTTGTGTACACAGCCATTTTTACAGTGATTTTAACACATGGAACCCTAGTGTGAGCAACAGAAATGAGGGAAAAATAGAAGTACAACTATATAGCATTTTTATTGCATACCAGGTAGAAATAGTAGGAGGGATCTCACAATAATGACCCCTCACAAGGTCTAGAAGGACATTAGGGCCTTGTGATAAAAAACAAATTGTGTGTGCAATGCTGGAATGTTTGGAAATAGGTGAATAATATAGATAATGGACTACTTTCAGAGCATTCTGATTGGCTGATAAGAGGTGCACAATGGACTATATCTGCGAATGAAACAGAAACAACACGATTCTTGAGCAAGCTAATCGCTGTCATTCTTGTTGGCACCGTTCTCCTTTCATTGCATGGATTGTAAAGATTCCCCCCCCCCCTTGTCTTGCAGCACACAGGATTCTGTCGGGGCTCTATGATGAAAGCTGAAAACCGAGGCCCAGAGGAAACGCATGCTTCAGCCACGTGTGACATCTTTGAACCAGAGGTATATTGTCCTGTCAAACTCTGTCAGTTAACAATACGCATCCACCTGAGAGTAAGAGTTCCTAAAAACCAACATGGTACCATAGATCATTTGTTTTCTGGGCCTACTTTTGAAATGTGTGCATTCATAATACAGGCCACAGGTTCTTATCATGGTTGGTACTGCTCAGTTGTTCATCCCTCTGATGAGGCTAGAAGCAGCACCACTGAGTTGGAATGTCTTTGCCTATGCCTTTAAAAGCCTTAGATTATCTGAGTGGAATGCAAGTGCTGACGTATGTTAAGCAGTCAATATGAAAATGTTACAGCCTGTGCCAGAGGGCTCTATTATGTCGTATTTGACCGCCACTCCAGCTAGTGGTTCCAAGATTGCGGTGAGAGACTCTAAAGAAGGTGAAGGTCTCCCAGCACAAAACAGAGCCCTATGGTAAAGGCTCTAATGAGGGCAAAGGTCACATAGCACACAAAGGAGCCTGATGGTAAGGGCTTTAACACTTTTAGAGTTTTCTGCAGGGGTCTGCCTCTGGAACAGCCTCCCTGCCACTCTAAAACACCTCAAGACCTTCCTCGTTGCTTCTGCATTCGCTCTTCCTCTCCCCTGCTGATCTGTCTGCTTCAGTACCCTGCACCTGATTACCCTCTGACTTCGTGCCCAGTTCCCTGCTGACGCATCCAATCACCCGCACTGCCTCCTGGCAACCTCTGCGCTTGGGCCTATATCTGTAACCCTACAGTCCCCTTACCTGCACTTATCAAACACCCCTTGTCTGCGCGTTAAACCCTGCACTTGTCACCCTGCTAGCTGCACTATGAGTTCTAGTGGTTTTTATCCCTTGCTTAGCACTTTCCACTTCTCCCCTACCCCCTGCACTTTCCCACTTCCCTCTCCCCTGCACTTGCGCGTTCTCAATGTCACTGGGTCTAGTAAGACCTTTGTTTTGTCCTCCCTTGTTTCCCCTCCCTTTCCCTGTCGCGCTCCGAAACACCTGTGCATGAGCGCAATACAACAAAAAAAATCATATCATATCAAGAAGATCCCACAACATGTCTGTTTTTGGACCTCACCAACCAATCTTTGAATTATCCTACAATGTTTAGGCAATGTTTAGGAAGAATACCATGCTTTAATGTTTCTAAGCAATGCATTGAAAACTAAATCTAGTACTGACTTTGCATACATAATACAATCAAACCCTATTGCCCCTAAACTAAAAGCAAACAAATAGAGGCTGAGTTGCTAGAAAGTAGTGCCTTATTTCCCATTTGTTGAGCATACAATATGGCCTGAAATACATTCTCCTGTTCCTAATCTATTGTCTTTAATTTCAGGCTGCTGAAACTGAAAAGCAAAAACACAAAGAGAGTGAAGAGGCAGATGACCATCACAAGGGCGATCATGGGCATCATCATCATCATGACCATGGTCATGACCACAATGACACTCATGGCCATCATCATCATCATGACCACGACCACAAGGACACTCATGGTCATCATCATCATCATGACCATGGTCATGACCACAATGACACTCATGGACATCATCATCATCATGACCATGGTCATGACCACAAGGACACTCATGGGCATCATCATCATCATGACCATGACCACAAGGATGGTCATGATGACAAACATGATCATGACCGCACACATGACCATGACCACGAGCATGATCACAACCACACTCATCCCCATGACCATGCCCATCATCATGACCACAAACATGATCACAATCACACCCATGATCACACACATGACCACGATCATGACCACCAACATTTGCATCAACATGAGCATCACCACCACTCATCTGCAGCTGCTCGTGGAGGTGCAATGCTCCCTAAACCCATAGGAGTTATTAGAAGGCTTCCTTCAGTAGATGATGCTTCTGCTCGGGCAGCTAAAAAGGATGCATCACGTAATGCAGGAAAGCCTGCTGTATTGCCAAGCTTTCCAGATCGACCAGCAGCCTCAGGTGGAGCAAGACCCATGCCGCTTCCCTGGTTCCCCCAAAAACCAGCTGGGCAAGGAAAGCAACCTCATGCAAGACCTTCAATACCAAAAGACCCATTTGGAGAGCCTACAATTCTTCCTTTCCCAGAAGGAGCTTCGAAATCTCAAATGTGCCCTGGCAATGCCAAGAAAGCTGTATCGCTTATTGATTCTTTACTATCAACTGAGAGTGAAGGGCCTTCTCCACAGCAGTCAGTAAACAGTCCTAAATAAATAATATTTCCTTTTTGAGAAATAGATTTGGGGAAATTCAGCATCCATGCTTGGATAATGCAGATGTATGGGTCTTTAAAAAAATGAATTAAAAAATAAAACAATCATCTTGAGCATGCGCACAATTGCTTGATCCACAGATGGTAATACATGCAGAATTTCTGAGAACCTCTGCAATAGCCACGCTAGGCACAGTCACTGTGAAGCAAGGGTTACAACATGCGGCTCTATAGATGTTTGGGACTGTAACTGCCAAGATCACTCACCATTGACTGTTTGGGTTACAGCGGATGGGGTTGTACGCCAAAACACCTGAAGAGTGGCAGCTTGCGCACCCCTGTGGTTTAAAGTGTTCCCGAGGGATGTCTGCTTTAAACCCATACTGTAATCATGTTTGTAGTCGAATGTGACACCTTTAAATGAGCGGATCTGAATGTAGCCCAACGCTGGCATTCCACATGGTCAATCTGGCCCACGCAGGCCATGTTAGGTTCATAGGAGGAACCTGTCAGATGCAGTTCTTACACCTGATAAACAACCCCGTCTTTGCCTAGTTTGAGACAGTCCAGCAAAAAGAGCTCAGAGCCTACAACAAGAGGTGCACCTACACCTCCTCCTTTTGACAAATAATCTATCTAAACAAAACTATAGAACTGTACAACTTACATTGAAAAAATACTGCGCAGGAAATTGCATAACCTTCTTGACTGCATTACTCCTGTGTATGTAAAAAAACATAATGGTCTAAAAGCTGCATAACACCATTAAAACATCTTTTTTTTTTAAACAAAACTCTTGCTTGTGTTTGCTATAAAATGTGAATGGAATCATGATGAATACTATGCGATGTGGGTGCATTCACGCTAAAAGACTATGTTAATGTGTACCTTGCTAAATACTGGTCTTAAATAAGCCTGATGTGAAATTACATATGCAAGAAATCATTGAGTCTCACAGCAAAACAAGGCTGCATCCGTTTAGATATAGGCAAGTCCAAAAAAGCTTGGCTAGGCTAAAAGAGTCTTGTCTGAAAAAGGGACTGGTGGAAACTGACTAAATGAATTTAGTCTTGGCCCATTTCAATCTTTCCTCGCCTAAACCCATAGGTTCCCGTAGGCTTAAATGGAGAACACATGTTCGTCCAGATGAATACTGGCCTAACACATGTGCAGCGTATGTGGCGGACTCGCCAAGAGCTCATTTAAGCAAAGGCAAACCATTTCTGTACAGAATGTTGGAATTCTAGATTACAAGTTCCGGGAATACTGTCTCATGTTTTCTTCCAATTTGATTATCTGCCAAAATGATTTAGTATCATTTTATGCTATTTTCATTAGGTGTTTCTCCAGAATTTGTATTCTAATGCTTATCCCTTGCGCTAGTCAGGTTTTTGCGTGCAAATAACATTCAGGGTTTAGATCTGCTGTTGGTACCTTGGGTTTTGATAGCTGGCAGGAGGTGTTTCCTTTCTTGCAGTCATATTCAAACTATTGCTCTTTAGGTTTAGTGTCTCCTGGTCCTACAGAAGTTGTCATCGACAGTAGCAATATTGGGTGACAAGCAGTGTAGACATTGCCACCATAACCTGCACCTGGGCGATCCACCACACTAACATTTATTTATTTCCCCCCCTCGCTGATGTGCTTGAAAGCAAACAAACTGCATATCTCCACTCTCTGGAGAATGGCACCAGATACAAAGCTTGCTAACCATGACCAAGATTTTAGCCATATCCCAGATTTAGCATTGTCCATTTTCTTACTTTGCGGGTGGCGGCCATTACCATCCTCCTGATGATGCCCAGCAAATAGTGGTGTTGGATGCTGTGTGTTAACCTGTGCATGCCTATAGATTTTTCATGACCACAACTATGGCTTTCTAGAGTTTTGAACAATCAATTTGAAAAAGGGAGGTTGTAACATTCAACTTGATAAATGTATGTATGTATGTATGTCAATTTGTATAGCGCCGGTAGCCTACAGGCATAAGGGCGCGCTAACAGACAGACACAGAATTATGAAGCATCTTGTAGCAGTGTACAATGCTCAGTATACGTCAAAGATGATACCTTATTACCTAAACAGGTGAGTCTTCAAATGTTTTCTAAATTTAGGTGGTTTCCTTCTTGTCTGAGTGCCAGCGGGAGTCTATTCCACTGCTGAGCTGCTAGAACCGTGAAAGATCTACCCATACCTGTCTTAAGCTTGCATTTGGGTACTATTAGTAAGCTTTGCCCTTCAGAGCGTAACTGTCTTTGTGGGGTGTATAGTACCAGACAGTTCTTCAGATAGCTAGGGGCTTTCCAGTAAAGGCACTTATGAACGAGTGTCATCGCCTTGAATTTTATCCTCTCTTCGACCCTAAACTAGTGTAGTGATTTTCTGGCCAAGGTGATAGGATCCCCTCTCCTAAGATTCTTAACTAACCACACTGCATCATTTTGAATAACTTGACATCTTGCCAAGTCCTTCACAGATGCACTGGTGAGTAGGGCATTCCCATTGTCCAGCCTAGATAACACAATGGCCCTTGCAATTGTGGCCATGTTACTTTCGTTGAGATTCGGACTGATAGCTTTCATAAGGCGGAGGTAATAAGCTGTATTTTTCTACAAGTAATTTACCTGCGCTTCTGAATTGATCGAGAAGTTCACCATCATGCCCAAGGTTTTAACCTGGTTGGAGACTTGAATTATTGCTTCATTTATCTGAAAAGTCTTGTACTCCTTCCCCAGCTTAGCTAACGAGCGACTGGACCCAAACAACATAAGTTCGGTTTTAGTATCATTAAGACACATCCAGTTTAGCTGCATCCATTTATTAATTTTGTCGTATACCTTTGTAATTTTTTCACTATCTTGAATATGTAAACCTGCTAATTCTAGGATGAGCTGCATATCATCCGCATAATTAGTAAAAAACACTCCGGTTTCTACGAAAATGTTACACAGACTTCGCATGTAAATATTAAAAAGCATTGGCGGAAAACTTGCACCATGAGGGACTCCGAAAAAGATGGAAATTGGATCAGAGAAGTTTTTACCCCAGTGCACTTTGACTTGGCGGTCAGTAAGGAAGGATACCAACCATTCCAGCGCGACCTCAGAACAGCCCACATTATCTCTCAGTGCTTTAACTAGTAGCTTATGACCAACCAGTTCGAAAGCCGCACTGAGATCCAGCAACATTAATATCCCTATTTTACCTTTGTCGATCAAACCCACCATGTGGTTTTTGGAGATCCAACATTGCTGTTTCAGTATTATGGGAAGCCCTGAAACCAGATTGTTGTTGATGTGAGGAGGTATGTTTTTCTACATGATCTTGCAACTGCAAGGTGGCAATTCTGTCCATAATTTTGAGAATGAAATTAGAGTTGGTAATTGGACGGAGATTGCCTGGGTCTTTAGGATCCAACCCGACTTTCTTTACCAGCGGTGTGACAGTGACCATCTGGATCTCCTTTGGCACTTCACCTTCCTTAAAAGAGGCATTAACAATTCTCAACAAAATAGGGTCAAAGAGTTCCTTATGTTGGAGAATGATATTGGGCGATAAAGGGAGGAGAGCTGAATTCTGACGCCTGCACCAGTGTATTTTACATCAACTGTTATGACTTTAAATAAAGCCACGATGTTGGAATCAAATGGGTGCAGGTGCTTAAAAACTGACCGGCTGCATTCAAAATGATATGGGTTATTCATAACGCGCTTAATGCCCATAGGTTTCTGAGCGTGGAACCGGGGATCGAACCTGGTATGCTCTGTGTCGTGTTGCTTCCAAGGGGAGCACGTTGCCCCGGAGCTATCCTCCCAATATAAAATCAAAGGTAAAATAAGTGGTCTGTTATAGATCCATTATCTGCAGGCACTAAAAGGAAGGAGAAAAGTGACCACCTGTCAAGTGGTTAGGACTATGCAAGGCCATTATCGAACGGATACAACTTTAGATTCCTTCTTAATTTCCTCATTTGTATGTAAACTCTGTATATGTTTGCTGACTATCAGAAAATGTTGGGCTATCTCTATAGCTAAAGATAGATTAGGCTTATGTATTTGTAAGATAGCTTTTTGAAAATAAGGTGAAACTGAATTAATAAATGGTTCTATGGTCAGTGTTTCTCATTTGGAGATAATGCTTTTACATATCCTTAAGGCACTCTCAGAAATAGAATATTTATGGAAAAGGTCCAGCCGTTGAGAGCTCATCGCAACCTTTACTTAGGTATGTGTTTCCCCAAGCTTCATGGTAGGGGTGTTCTGAAGTTTCAATTTTAGAGTTGGATACACATGGTTTTCAACTCTTCAGCAATTCTTAAATATCTTTTTGAAGGGCAGACTTTGTCCCTGTTTAATCCTGTGGCAAGAAGAAAAGGGGTGAAACATGCTCATGTTAGACTATGGGTGATATAATATAATATTGCCATACAATTAGGCAGAATACTACTATAATTAGAAGGCTGCTTTACCAGTACATAGTAGACAATATTGTGCTTCTAGCCAGGAATTTGGGCATTTTCTTTTAGTTCCATTTTGTGTTGGCGTAAGGGTTTCTTCACTGGAGTTAGAGCAGCCAAGCAAATTTTCAGCACTATTTTTATTGGATGTAAGCATTATTGTTTTAAATAAAATATTTTTAATAGATAATATGTTTACATGTATCACTTGCAATTGATGCTTGAATTTGACACACACATATATAGACAGCGGACTTTAGTTTTTATAGTAGTTTGAGTCTGGGGTGCATCTATCTATGTACTTTGTCATAATCCAGTCCTGGTATCCTCAACTTGTAGGATTATAATTGTTCATACTGCGGGTAGAGGATTGCCACTCCTCTTGACTGCTTTCTCAGGTACATGCCTCCTCCTGTAGTGGTTCTTGTTTTGCATGGACATTGGCATAACTTTCCACCAAATTATCGATATCAGCATGTGTCATTTGATCAATGCGTGGTAGGAAAAATATTGGGTAGGTCAGCAGAGTCTGAGTGGTGATGAGGTTGCCCTTACCATGGGAATGCTTTAAATATCAGGCTGAATTTACTTTTGAGCACCAAGATGATGCATGAAGGTCAACCCTGTTGGGTCAAGTTTAGTGTGGGGTGAGCAGGTTTATGTTTATGCTGTTTATAGTGTTTACGGTTATGCATGGATAGGGAGGGCATCATCTGCACCTTTATGCTGGGTATTTAAAATGTGTCATAGTTGGAAGCAGTTCTTAGGAAAGATTGTGGGCTGTTTGCTGCTGCTGTCAGCAGTGGCATTGCGGCTACTTGTGCTGCCAGTGACACTTATTTGCCTCACATGTGATGGAGCAACAAATAAGCCTCCTCAATAGAAATATGAGAGAAAGAGGAAATTAAATTATTGTGCAACCTGACAAAAGCAGTACTAGAAGACAGAAATGTTGATGACACAATGTCCTCGCGAAGAGATGACACCTTAGAAGAAAAGTAAGCTGCAAAGCCAATAAAGCCAATAACATACTGCATGATATTCCATTCTCTGTGTCTTCACTTACGATGGCCACACTAATAGACTTGGATTTGTTAATTTCATGATTGTCAAGCAACCCACCCACTCTTTGGCACACTCACCTTGTTGTGGATCTTCGTGTGCAAAATGTGCCTTGATTTTCCCAAATTCGAAGTTTTATGTCTGCTACTAATATATTTGCTAGATACAGTATACATGGAAAATGTGCAAATGAAGTTCTGGGAGTGCCTCTACCGGCACAAACACAGCCCATATGCAAATGGATATTTCTCCTTTGTGAAAGGTACAGAGTGCTAAAATGTGGCTACAGACTCTTGAGTGTCGTGTCATTAAGCCGTGTTCGTTCTCACAGAGGGGTGCCCGTACCTCTTTTTCTATGTTTAAGGAATTTAGGGTGGGTCCCCCTAAGTTACCTAGGGATATCCAGACGTGGACCCCTTGTTCACTGTGCTCAGAGAGGCACAGCTCCACCTCACTGAAGAGGCCCAACAAGGCTGAAACACGTGTCTGGGGTTGCTGTTGGTACTCTTGTTCAGAAGAGACTTGCCATAGCCTTTTGGTGCTGGACTGCCTATGTGGATGGGACAAAGACTGATATGCAGATCGATATTTCCCTTCTGTGAAAAGTACAGTGAGCAAAAGGCGTGGCTGCATACTCTCGAGTGGGCACCTTCCCAAAGAACAGGTCATTTAGTCATGTTCGTTCTCGCAGAGGGGCGCCTATGACTATTTTATTTTGTTTAAGGGGCATAACTTTAGTCACCCTAAATTTCCTAGGGTCATCCAGATGTGGACCCCTTGCTCACTCTGCTCAGAGAGGCACAGCTCCACCTCAGTGATGAGGCCCAACAAGGCTGGAACACGTGTCTGGGGTTGCTGTTGGTACTCTTGTTCAGAAGAGAATTGCCATAGCATTTCGGTGCTGGACTGCCTATGTGGGCGGGACAAAGACTGATATGCAAAAGGATATTTCCCTTCTGTGAAAGGTACAGTGAGCTAAAATGTGGCTGCAAACTCTTGAGTTGGTACCTTCACAAAGAATAGGTCATTTAGCCTGGTTCTTTCTGACAGAGGGGCGCCTATGACTATCCTTTTGATATTTTAGTTTTGGACACAGTTCTATGTGGGTAGCAGCTAGGGTATTCTCTGTTGCTCTTTAGGGTATGTTTTGCATTGTTGTTTATAGCTGTATGGAGTCGTGGGTTTGTAGTGGGTGCTTGACTTTTTCCCACAGGACTTTTTATAATTAGGTTCTGTTAATGTGGGAGGTGCAGGCAAAGGGGGAACATACCAAAGGCATGGCTCCCTATGCCCTGTGTTCTCAACACAATTTCACAACTGGGAAGTGGGCAGCATTGGAGAAGATTCCCCCAAAGCACATGATGTAGTACTAGCCAATATGTCAGGGTGAACTTATTTGGATAGACTATCAACCACATGAAAATCAACTGATTCGGCCGACCCAAACCTTTTCGGACAGTTCAAGAATGTCTTTCATCCTGGGCTATATAAGGCTTTTGGAGTTTGTGATCAGTCTTGTAGGAAGATCAAGAAAGTTGCTAGAATGGTTGAGAGACAGATAGAACATTGAAATAGGATTTGGTTGAGGAGGTGTTAGAACATTTAAATAGGAGTACAAGGTGGAATGTTTAAATAGGTTAGTTTGGATATTTTCCCAGAGTGTGTTGAAGGCATGCGCGGGATTACTATTTAGTCACTGGAACTGGGTGTGCCATAGTTTTGTGACTGCTACTAAGAGGGAAAGAATCCCAGTGACCATGTTCCATGACATACACACATTTGACCTATGTTGTCAGTAAATACTAGTGAGAAGCAAATTCCAGAGTTGATTGGAGGCAAGAGATTACAATCAGTGCCTATATGTGAGCCTAAAACATAAGTACCATCTTCTTATGACTACTAACATGGGGAGAATTCCAGTGGCCACGTTACATAACATGCACACATGACACATATTATCCGTGACGACCAGGGATGAGAAAATCCCAGAAATGGTTGGAGGCAGGAGATCACATTCAGTGCCAGCAACTGGGTTTGAATCACATGAGCCATCTTCTTGTGACTCGGGAGCAGAGCCTTCTGACTAGTTTGAGGGAGCCTGACAGAGCTTAATGGCAGTTTGGTGGAGTTCAGTGAAGCCAGATTATCGGAGAATGGGTGTGATTACATGTAGGTGGCATGTAGCATTCCAATTGGCTTTTTCCTTATTGCTTGACAGAGTGTTTTTCGGAGATGGCAGCCATGTTTTGTTATCATTTGCTTGCAGCAGTTTCTGCATTGTTGGGCATGGATCTTTAGAACAGTAGAGTGGTGTGGATTTTCGTGGCCTAGGTCAGTGCTTGCCTATCCTTTGGGGCCTTTATTATTGTTGGTGCCATTTTATTGTGTTACAGGGTGCCAATGCTGTTGCCCGGGGGCGTATTTGTGTTATTGAGAATAATTTCATTAAAGGTTCCTGGCATCTTGTATTTGAATTGCACTTCCATTGGTGCCATTTTTATTTTTATATTTTTTTCACATGTATGCATTGTTCATGTGTTCCTTATTTATTGTTCATGTTTTACTGTTCATAATTGTTTTGCTGTGCGCGGTGCTGCTGTTCGTGATGTCAATGTTGGTTTTCTTGGGGGCGCCTGTGGAGAACTTGCGGGCATATTTGACTAGGCACTCTTTAATTTCATATTAGTTTATTTCTGTAGCTTGAGGTTTCATGTATAGTTTTCCATTGGCTTGCAGTGTTCTTTAGCCTTTTGACTATATTTCCATTTAATACAGCAGTGGTGGCCCACTGATGTCTCCGGCTGTTTTCGGAGGTTGTTTAGATTTTGGCGCAAAGCACGCTGTTGCTGCCTTGCTGTGTGGGTGAGCGACTCTCTCCTATAAAGCAGTGAATCAATCATGCCTTACTTCTTGATCCCTAAAGGCCATCCCAAGAGTGCTCTGATAGTCATCGGAATTGACCCATACACGAGAATGACCAGCTCCTCCACCTGCTCTGTTGCCACTGTCCTCATACTTACTACTGTCTTGCGAGATAGTTGCCAACATGACCGATTGCAATCTGTAGGTGCTTCTCCACTCCTGGTTTTGTTCTTTGCATTCTGTGACTTGCAGTTCCACTTTTCCCATTATAATACTTGGACTACAAGACCCAAAATGCAAAGACAAAACCAGGAGTGGAAAATCACCTACAGATTGGAATGGGTCATGTTGGCAACTATGAAGCGATGGCGACAGTGGTGAGACCCCCCCAGGCCTGGCTATGAATTCAGCTGCACCTTGGTTCGGCAGTAAAACGTTTTATGTGCACTGATAAGGTGATGGCACTGCAAGCTCCCTGGCCAGAGGCCTTCAACTCCAAGAAGAAGGCTGGATGTGGATGTGTGCCTTACTGAATCTACTGCTCAGCACCACACGAGTGACTTCCGCCTGACTGAATGCTGTCTAGGTCTAGATGTTTCCTCCCCTTTCTATTCCCGCCTTGTGCAAACTGCTTCAACACTAGGCAGTGCTAGTGGGCATGAAGTGGTGGCACAATGCCACTTGCATGCTTCTGCTTTTAAGGCCACACAAAAGTGGCCCAACAGGCATTCAAGCCTACTACTGCCAGAGGGTATCAGGTAATATCATTCCACCAGGGGGCGCATGAGCATGGTTGCCTGAGCCAGCGTCTCCTCATTCAGGCTGAATCATTTTATATTCAAAACAATTTAAACAGCAATTTTCCCCTTTTCCTCCTGAGTTCCTGTTCCTTATTTACTGGGGCTCCTCCGACGGCATTTCAAACTGAAATCAGAGCCTCCTTGTATGTTTTCTCGAGCTGAAGCGTGGGTCGGCCTTCTCCTACTCTGCGGTAGGCCGATCCTGCGAGATCCTTCCCGCCTTCTCGCTCTGCGGACACCCTGAGCGGCGAGCCTCTCATCCTGCCTGGCACCGGCTCCAACTCCCGGAGCCCCCACACTGGGCACTTTCTGCCAGCCTCCACGTCTCACGTTGCCCTGGAGTACTTTCTTCGCAGTGCGGGCCCGAGTGAATTTGCAGCCGTCAGCAGAGCCTACATTGGGACCTCGAGACCTCCTCTTGGCCCCTGGAGCCTTCTCTTCGTCAACCAGAGCCTGGGTGAGTTGGATTCGGCCGGTGGCAGTGTCCGGGTGATCCCTCCTGAGACCCCCTCTCGCCACGCTTCCCCGGAGCCCCTCCTGCATCACACAGGGTCCGGGGAAGCGGCAGCCTCCTCTTCACTCCGTGCTGCCACCGGAGCCCTTCCTCCATCACACGGGGTCTGGGTGAAGCGGCAGCTGTCTCTCCACCTCACACTGCCCCCGGAACTCCTCCTGCATCACACGGGGTCCGGGTGAAGCGGCAGCCTCCTCTTCACTCCGCGCTTCCCCCGGTGCCCCTCCTTTCATCACACAGGGTCCGGGCGAAGCAGCAGCCACCTCTCCGCTCCACACTGCCCCCAGAGCCCCTCCTCCGTCACATGGGGTCCGGCTGAAGCAGCAGCCTCCTCTCCGCTCCACACTGCCCATGGAGCCCCTCCTGCAGCACACGGGGTCCGGGTGAAGCGGCAGCCTCCTCTTCACTCTGAGCTGCCCCCAGAGCCCCTCCTCCATCACACGGGTTCCGGGTGAAGCGGAAGCCTCCTCTCAGCTCCACACTGCCCCGTGAGCCCCTCCTACAGCACACGGGGTCCGGGTGAAGCGGCAGCCTCCTCTCCACCTCACACTGCCCCCGGAACTCCTCCTGCATCACACGGGGTCCGGGTGAAGCGGCAGCCTCCTCTTCACTCTGAGCTGCCCCCAGAGCCCCTCCTCCATCACACGGGTTCCGGGTGAAGCGGAAGCCTCCTCTCAGCTCCACACTGCCCCCTAAGCCCTTCCTCCATCACACAGGGTACGGGTGAAGCGGCAGCCTCCTCTCAGCTCCACACTGCCCCTGGAGCCCCTCCTGCAGCACACGGGGTCCGGGTGAAGCGGCAGCCTCCTCTTCACTCTGCGCTGCCCCCGGAGCCCTTTCTCCATCACACGGGGTCCGGGTGAAGCGGCAGCCTACTCTCCGCTCCACACTGCCCCCGGAGCCCCTCCTGCTGCACACAGGGTCCGGTTATTTCCGTAGCCCCCTCTTCACTCCTTGCTGCCCCCTGACCCCTTTTGCAACACACTGGTCCTGGGCGAGTCTACAACCATCCGTGTGACTGGCATTGGGACCTCCAGAGACTGACATCTGCCTATCACCCTTCCTGTGCCCAGACTGAAACGAGGAGACTCTGTGTGCCCCTGCCCCTACTTTGGTAATGGCCCCCTCCTTCACCATATGTGGTCCTGCCTGGGCTACCTTACCAGCTTTTGAACTTACAGTCACTGTGGGTCTATACCTACAACGGTCTGGCCCGCTGGAGGTGTGTTTGTTCAACAATGCGCTTGGTCTCCTCCAACCATACCTACTAGTATCTACTCCCTCTGCCTCTAAAGGTCCTGCAGGTCATCTCTCAACTCTGGTCCCGTGATCACCTGGCAGCTGTCCAATAGTACCACCTCATTTCCTGTCCCAAGCATCTGGACTCCTCCAACTGCAGTTTCGAGTGCCTGCTCACTCAACGCTTCTAGCTCCTTCTGGAGCACCTCTCATCACTGGACCTGAGTCCACTCTTGGCGCCATTTTGTACTTGGACTACTCCATTTTCTATCCTGTGTGCTTGCTCCCTCTGTATCCTCTGTCGTTACCTGCCAACTTCAATCGCTGGACCCGTGTCCACCTCTGGCGCCTTCCTGTATCCCCTCCTGTCACTTTGCACTCCCCCCTTTTACTCCTGGTCCTTCATTGCCCGCTGCCTCCTGACGATACTCAACTCTTTCTTTCTTGCTCCTCCTTCTCACCTGACCTCCACCTTAAACTCTCCTCCTGCCTCACTGCTATCAAGAACTGGATGTCCTCCCACTTTCTCTCTCTTAACACCGATAAAACTGAAGTCCTTTTCTTCCCCTCTAATTCTCTTCCCCCTCCCTCCCCTCCTCCTTTCATTCACTTTCCTCCCTCTAATCTCCCGATCTCCCCCCAAGCTCATAATCTAGGTGTTCTTTTTGATTCCTCTCTTACCTTCTCACAACACATTTCACTCACCTCCCGCACCTGCCGATACCACCTCCACAATATACGCGAAATCCGTTCCTCCATCACATTCCACGCCACCAAACTCCTAATTTCCTCTCTCATCTTCTCCCGCCTTTTCTACTGCTCTTCTCTACTCTTTGGACTTCCAGCATCACAACTTGCCCCTCTTAAATCCATATACCACTCTGCTGTCTGTACCCTCTGTCTCCTTACCTCCCGTGACTCCATCGCTTCCTCGCTCTCTTACCTTGGTTGGCTACCTTTACACTTATAGCTTAAATTCTACTTTCTTTGCCTTGTCTTCAAATCCCTCCATGATCTTGCTCCTCCTTATCTCTCCTCCCTTCTCTCCTTCTACTCCCCATCCCGCTCCCTCCGCTCCGCTGACCATTTCCTCCTCACTGTTCCTCCTTCCCCCTGCGCTTCCTCCCGTTTCCGCTCATTCCAGCTCCTTGCACCTTTGCACTGGAACTCACTCCCTCTCACAATCCGCTCTTCCACGACCTTCGCCTCATTTCGCACTTCCCTTAAATCCCTCCTCCTCCATTCTCCTCCTTGAAAACCTCCCCTCTCCTACTCCTCTCTCTTCCTCTTCCATTTCCCTTGCACTGTCCTACTCCTACTCCCCCCCACCTCCTCCCTCTCCCCTTTTCCACCCCCCCTCAGTTAATTGCTCTTTACACTGTTTTGTTGAATGATTCAAGATGTAAATTTGCTCCCATTGTTAAATGTTATTGGTTCTTTGTATTTTGTTGTTCCATTGTACAGCGCCTTGGTGTAAAGCGCTCTATAAATAAATAAATCAAATCAAATCAAATATTATCCCCACCAAAAATATTGCTGTATATATGGTCGTCGGGAACCGCCATAGACAATATTTTTAGTGGGGATCATTTCTGGGGCTATTGGGAGCAGGGGTTGCGGGGGTGTCCACCGCTCACTTTAAAATAATATGAGGGTTGCGGGGGTGTCCCCCACAGGTTCCATGCCTTAATATTGTCGCAAAAATATGGCAATAATTTTGTATGGTGATATTTTTGCTGGGATATTAACACATGGAACCCCGCCAGAGTGCCCCAGGTGGACTCCCCTGATTGCCACATTAGGAAACTGATGGTAATAGTAAAAATATGGTATTTGAAATACCTCATGTTTTAATAATGCCACCTTTTTAAGCATGGCATGTGATATTTACCACACCGTATTTGTTAAATATTAAATAGTGCAGTGAATATCCCATTGTATCCTAAATAAGGGTTGCAGTTTAAAAACAAGTGGCATTTAAAATGCCACATATTTTTACTATTAGTACTATACTCGTATGAAGAGCCAAAGAGACAGCTGACAGTACCCAAGCCCTGCTGGATCACACGCCTATACAACATTGTTTCATCAAACCTTTGGCCTCTTTTTCATTAGCACCCGGCACGCACGGCGTAACGGGAATACTGCGTGGTGATTGGCTCATTTGTGAGCCATACCACACGGTATTCCCTTTTACGCCGTGCGTGCCGGCTACTCTGTTCCCGGCGAGGGGCGTGGCAGCCCCTCAGCCACTGAGGAGGCTCGAAACGGGGCAATCCCTGCTCCGAGCCTACCCATGGCTGAAGGCTTCCTTCCGCCGGGGACTCAGGTAAGAATTTTTTTTTCCTCCCTCCTCCCACCTCCCACCCCACACCCCACCCGACTTACCTTCTATCCTGCGATCTCTGGCGGGGGACGATGGAAACCTCCAGCCGTGTGGAGACTCGGAGCAGGGCCATCCCTTCTCCAAGCCTCCACACGGCTGGAGGCTTCCATCGTCCCCCGCCGGAGACCGCAGTACTTTTTTTTTCTTTTTTCTTTTTTTTCTTCCCCGTCCCCCTCCCTTTTGCCCTCCCAACCCCACTTACCTTCTTTTTTCTTCTGGTCTTGGGAGCGAACAAGTGTTCCCAGCGCGTCCGCTCCCGATGGCCGCCATGGAAAGGGAAAAGGGACTATGTTTTCCCTTTCCCGGTGGCCATTTTTTTTCATTTTTTTTTTTTCTGTTTCGAAACAAGCGAAACAGAAAAAAAAATGTCATTAGCACCCCTGTCTAATGGGCTGGGGTGCTAATGGCAATAAGACCCTTGGCGGCGGGCCGATACCGCCCACAGTAATGCCCCCGGGGGCATTACCTGGGGCGGTATTGGCCTGCCGCCTCGGATATTATTGCCACATTATAGGCCTGCAGCGGACCAATCAAATCTTGGAGGGCACATTTCAAAATCATTGCTTTGGGTAATAATAACATTGGGTAAGATGTACACTAATGATTAGTGTGCAGAAACTGGAAGAAAAGCAATGTATGTAAATATAGCTAGCAGTAGTAGTTTATTTATGAAGCGCACAAGCAATTACCAGTAAAACTAGTTTCACTTAAAACAAAATACTAACATCAAACACTATAAATAACATAAAACAGCTATACCGTTCCACAAATTGACACCCAGGATTTACTGGTTTTATGGTACTTTAGTTTTTTAGTTAATAATCCTTATTGAGATTATAAGAGGTTAAGAACAATAAATAGTAATAACAATGCAGACATTAATGAAAAGTAGTGATAATCAAAATATAATCAAAGGCAACACGGTGAAACAGTCGCAGAACTGATAGCCAAATGAGTGAGGCTATGAAACTGATTAGTGAGGAAATTCATATGCACTAAAATCTGCAAGCAAAACAAATTCATGTGTAGAAGACTTGCAGGGGGACAGACAAAATACAAACAAGAGAACAGGGGGGAGGTGGGAGGGGAAGGGACGTACAGCAATATGATACTTGGAATCTATTCATTCATAACATTGGCGAAATCTGAGCGTCAAATATAAAGGGACAGGCAACGCACCAAGTACTGTAGCAGATACAAATTAAATCAAATATAAATAACTCAGTTTCTATGAGATGACACACTAAAGCAGTCTATCTAACGAATAAAATGAGCCCATTTGACATTGTACTTGGGTATAGCATCAAGGTATGTGGACATAAACCTGAAATATTGATTCAAACGATGTTCGAAGCTATTTTGTGCAGTGCAGTTCCTAATGTCAATTGCTAGGTTGTTCCACAAACTACAACCAAGGACTGCCAAACACGCTTGCCACCCAGGGATGCTCTGTTCGGTTTTCCCGCAACAAGCTGATTTTTAGCACTTGATCTGAGGGAGTGAGTTGGCTGAAAGGCTTTCGCCGTATAGGGTGGATAGTCAGGAGCGAATCAGTTCACTATTTTTCATATTAAAGTGAGCGCCCGTTCCTTGACCATATCCTCAATCTGACACCAGACGAGCTTGTTACACGCTGGAGAAATGCGGTCATATTTTTTCATGTCAGAAATGGTGCAAACTGCTCTCTCTTGCACTGCTTGTAACTTAGCCTTTAGTTTCTTTGAGATGTCAAGATAAATTGACAAGCAATACTGCACTATGGAAAGAGCTACTGCCTGGACTAAAGCTTTCAGGTGGTCTGTGTCATGAAGATGCCTGCATCTACTGTTGTTATTGAGATGAAAGTGGACTGCTCTCACTACCGCATCCACCCGCGGTGCGAACGTCAGTTGACTATCAAATCGCGCACCTAGGTTTGAGACCACCTTCACTGGTGCTGGTTGACTCCCAAATTAGGTAGGCCATGGAAACGGAACAGCTGATTCTGTTTCACCACCTAACAGGAGAATGTCTGCCTTGGCTCCATTTAGTCATAAACAGTTATCCTTCATCCACTGCTGTATGGCTCCTAAACAATCCATTACCTTCCCGCCTCTGCTAGGCTCTCCAAGCAGGTCAATCAGAATGAGTGTGTCATCTGCATAGAATGGACGTCCAAACCCATATTTCTGTACCACTAGGGCCAAATGGAACATGCATTCATTGAAAAGCAAGGGGGACAATGTTCAGCCCACCAGGGTACTCCGAAGGGGAGACAGTTGAAGGAGGAGACCGCATTTCCCATTTGTATTCTCTATTTCCTTTCAGAAACGATTACCACCATCACAACAGTGAATCTGTGATATTCATCACTGTACTTATGTTGAATTAAAATATCATGATCCACTGTCAACCGCTGCAGAGAGTTCTAATAAAATCAAAGCTGCTGGATTGCCCTTATCGCCGAGTTCCAGGAGTTTCTCCCGAATGCAGAGACCAGTAGTTTTAGACCCCTTTTCCAGGTTGTTAGACAGTTGGCAGGTGGCTTCTGTTCCCATCGTTTTACTCAAAAATGGAATGTTGGCGTAAAATGTATAGGATCTTCTGGGTCCAGAGGGGCCTTTTTCGACAGTGGTGAGACTCGGGCCTCTTTCAATTGGGCTAGGCTGTTACTAGTGATAGAAAAGGCCGAGCACCTTCCCTCCCAAGCATTATCTTATCTGCAGAACTTTGAATGTGGAAATTGTATGTTGAGGTTTCAGCATAAATGTGCTGATGGGAACATTGATAGCAGTGGTTGCTCCATTGCAAGGAGCAGGCCTGCTGCCCGTGCGAATTGACATTGGCTAAACACCATCCTTCAATTATTTACCCCAGAATGTGCTGATTCGTTTCATGTTAAGGTCAGGGCAATGGTCTCATTCCATTGGTTTTGTCCTATAAAAGCATGCCACTGCGAGTTGTAAAATGTGCTTCTCACCAGAGGTGTAGCCTGATCCAGCACTCAGCAGCTCGGAAGCTGTTTTTTTTGGAAAATGAATCGCTTTGCAGCCCTGCTCTGTTTCACCCTCGTGTCCCTGAGCAGCGCTTCCACCCCCTTCCCTGTGTTGTCTGAAGAATGTAACACGACAGACTTTCAAGCAGGCATCGCCCTGGAGGAGATCAACAAGGATCGAGAAGGAGGCTTTCTTTTAAGCTTGTACCGAGTCTTCGACGCCCACCGTCAGCATACGGCAAGTAAAAATGTCCATTGCACTGTATGTTGGTTTAGATATCTGCCATGGGAGTGGCCTCGTAGCACTGTGTGACATTTTGGTAGAACGTTGTTGCAAATAATAACGATCCTGGTAAGCAACAGTCTGACACAGAGCATACACAGAGGACAAAGTGGTCGGGAGCTAAGCGGTACAACGTTTTCATACTGTTCAGGGAAATCTGTCTTTGTTCCCTTACTTTACTTGACTGAGATAACCTTTCCAGGACGGTAGGTAAGGCCGTCTTGGATTTTATTTTATTTTTTAACCTGCAGGTAAGACTCCAGTCTCACATTACGCTATCTTGAAAGTGCTAGATTTGCTTTGTTTATTTCATTAGACTGCTTGGGACATAAAGCCAATTCCCAAGCAGTCAAAAAGCCAAGCTCACCCTGGGAACTGCTGTAGCCACAGCAGTGTTTGCCGGTAATGGGAGGTGTGTATCAGTGGCTATAATCCTGGGCATGTCCCTTAAGTGGTGCGAATGGTGGGTGATTGGAAGAGGAGGCTGCATAAATCTGCATGCTGAGGGGGACAATGACACAATATGGGCCCGATTCATGAAAACGTGCAAATAGATCCCGCAACGACTGCGCGCCGAGAACGACTCTGCGTGAGCCTGCGCACATACTTTTTTCTGCACGCACCACGTATTCATGGAATTGTCCCTGCAAAGTCAGCCTATATGTATGTCGCTGTCGGATCATCCCTACACGTTCCCAGCAAAGCAGATACAGCCACTAATACCTACCTGTGTGCAGTCTCGGGCGAAAACTCATACACCGCTGTAATCCTGCGTGGGGTTCCCCTCAACCAAGCCAGCCCCCCAACCCCCAGTGACACTAGGTAGTGTCCCTCAGAACTATTCCCAGCACCCCATCATAATGTGTAACATGTATCGTAAAACTTAACATTTCCCAGGTAAATATGCATGCAAACACATGCAAAACGTTCCTGTACCCCCGCTACTTCCATCGGAACCCCGACTGCATGCACGCACCCCTAAATCCAAAACGCGATCTTACCTCTGCACAGTGATTCCTGTGCACAAGTGTCTGTACGCCGGCCTTTGGGTTGAAATTACATCAGAGCTTTGCGTGGTCATTTCCCCGACGTGAGGTTGCGCGGTCATATCCATGAATATGATTTTACCTGAGCAGTTGTGGGCGTGCGATTGCCTTGCATGGGCCATGCCTCTGAGTGCACACATTTGTCCATGTTCTTCCCCATTTTCTGTGCCCCCCCCTACTCTTGCATCTGCGCAGGCCACGCCCATGCTCTACGAGGTGTCTCGCGCAGGTTTGATCAACTGCACACAGAAACCTGCCGAGCCTGCGCAAAGGCCCCACAAAGCATGTAAAAGTCTAAAACGTGGTTGTAGACCCTCTTGAGTGGGCACCTTCCCATATAACAGGTTATTTGGCCATGTTCATTCTCGGTAGAGGGGCTCCTGGGTCTTTTTGTGCATTTTTAGCTACCACTCCTATTCTCAGGTGGTCCTGGACCTCCTAGTAATTGTCTGCAGCAAAGGAGTCTGAAAAGATGTCAGCATGTCGAACATTGAACAATACAAGGTGCTTCATTCTGATCCAAGGATGCCAGAAGAACTTTAGTTTTTTTCCAACATATTTGGTAAATAACAAAAATTCTGCAGGCAGCTCATTCACAGTTTATAAAGTTCCCACTGTTGTTTCAGCGGGCATATGGAGTGGAAAGAGGTGACAGGGGTGATGTGAGAAATGTGGACTTGTGCTCACACTTTGCAATGCACGGGAAGTGGAGAGCAATCCTCATATGGCGTACACAGTTTTCCCCACCACTGCCAGAGGTACCCTACTTCTTTCCTGGCAATACCAGAATCGGTTTGAGTGCTGACAAATATTGAGCAAATTCAGCACCCATCTCCACTTCCAAGTCCATAAGAACAGAGCTTGATAACCAAACATATCGGTAGCCCCATGATTCTCAGTTATTAACATCTACTTGAGAATCAGGGCTTCAGAATACCCTTCCATTCTCCCCATCTTCACTAAGAGTACATTATCTTTCATTCGATGTTGGGTGTGCCCTGAAATCCATAGAAGACATTGTGAGTGCTGCATGAGAAGCAGTGTTTAAGGACTATCTTCTAGCATTTAACTGAAGTTCTAGGATTTTGTAATATAGCCCAATACCATATCTAAGATCCAGGCAAACAAACAGACCAGGCACCACTCACTCCTGAAACAATGTAGCCAATTTGCCCTAACATAGCCAGCATTCGTGGCTTTCCCTTTTTAAAGCATTCAGACTGTTGGGTTCCCACAGAAAGACCATATTTAGATCAGGGGCTTGAGTAGTGTAGTCAGCACTGTAAGCTTAGCATTCCCAGTGAGTGCTATCAGCCCTGTGCTCTATACCAAGATTACTTAGACCCCTTATCACCAGGTCAGTTCTTGTAATGAGGCAACCTATCCTTATGCCTGGTCTCACACTTAAGCCACCTATCCTGATGCCTGATCTCACACTTAGGCCACCTATCCTCATGTTTGATCTCATACTTAGCTCACCTATCCTCATGTCTGATCTCATACTTAGACCACCAACCCTCATGCCTGATGTCATACAGACCACCTACCCTCATGCCTGTTCAAATACTTACCTTACCTATCCTCATGCCTGATCTTATACTTAGCTCATCTATCCTCATCAGTTATCTCATACTTAGACCACCTAGCCTGATGTTTGATCTCATAGTTAGACCATCTATCCTCATGTCTGATCTCATACCCAAACCACCTACCCTCATACCGGATCTCATACTTAGCCCACCTACCCTCATGCCTGATTTATACTTAGCTCATCTATCTTCATGTCTGATCTCATATTTAGACCACCTATCCTGATGTCTGATTTCATACTTACACCACCTACCCTCATGTCTGATCTCATACTCAGACCACCTACCCTCATGCCTGATCTCATACTTAGCTCACCTATCCTCATGTCTGATCTCATATGTAGACCACCTATCTTGATATCTGATTTCATATTTACACCACCTACCCGCATGCCTGATCTCATACTAAGACCACCTACCCTCATGTCTGATCTCATACTTCGGCCAACTCTCCTCATGTCTGATATCATGCTTAGATCACCTACCCACATGACTGATCTCTTAATTAGCGCACCTATCCCCATGTCTAATCTCATATTTATCCCACATATTTATCCCACATATTTACCCCACCTATCCTGATATCTGATCACATACTTAGACCACCTTTCCTCATGTCTGATCTCATAGTTAGACCACCTATCCTCATGTCTGATAAACAAACAAACAAACGTGCAGGGAGTCTCAAACCCCTCCCTCACATCCTGTCCCCCTCAGACATACAGGTGCCTAAGGAGGGCTTCTGTGCTGCAGCCCGCCAAAGGACGGGGAACAAAGGAACCAAACCTGGTTTGGCACACAGAGTAAAACACGAGAACGACCTTTACAAAAATAAATGGCAAATAAACCCAGCCGGAACCAAATAAAAGTAAATGGGGTCCAGCGGATTTAAGTTCGAGGCTACTAACTTAGCCTAAAACAGTACCAAGGCTATTTAAATAGACTGCGGTAGGAAAAATAGGGTAGATATCACTGCCACCAGCCAAATCTTAAAGAAAGGGGAACGAAATAATGTTCCACGAGAAACAGACAAAAAGGGATAACTATTAACCCTTTCCAGAACTCGATGTAAGATAGTTTGTACTGGGTCTGTGCATTTAAAAAGACTAATAAAGTCAATGGCAACTTTACATGTTCTGGGAGACAGTAGTCAGTCCCAGAAAATGGAGTTTAAAGTGCGAAGTCTGAAAAAGACAACCCTGCGTCACTGAACTAAAGGTGTTGTGTAACACACAGTAAAAAGATGATGCCTATGGAGTAGGTGAGGCTCCACAGTCTATGAACACAAAAATGTTAAACGCACACAGCAAAACACATGTAAGAGTGGGAAAAAAGGCTCACACTCTTACCAGGTGAAAAAAGAAATCTTAGAAATCCAGCAAAGCTGCTGAGAGACTCAGTAGGTAAGGGAAATTAGCCATTCTGGAGAATTCTCCCTAACACTGGTCTCATATTTAGACCACCTATCCTGATGTCTGATTTCATACTTACACCACCTATCCTCATGTCTGAACTCATACTTAGACCACCTACCCTCATGCCTGATCTCATACTTAGACCAACTACCTTCATGCCTGATCTCATATATAGCTCACCTATATTAATGTCTGATCTCGTATTTAGCCCACCTATCCTCATGTCTGATCTCATACTTAGAACACTTACCCATATGCCTGATTCCATACTTAGACCACTTAACATTATGCCTGATCTCATACCTAAACCACATACCCTCATGCTTGATCTCAAACCTAGACCCCCTACCCTCCTACATCATTTCATACTTAAAACACCTACCCTCATGACTGATCTCATACTTAGGTCACCTTCCCTCCTGCCTAACCTCATATTTGGCCTACCAAGTCTGATTTTTGATCTCATACTTAGACCACCTATCCTCATGTCTGATCACATATTTAGACCACCCACCCTCATGCCTGATCTAATACTTAGCTCACCTATCCTCATGTCTGGTCTCAGACTTGGAGCACCCACCCTCATGTCCAATCTCAATCTTAGACCACCTACCCTCATGTATGATATTATACTTAGCTCACCTATCCTCATGTCTGATCTCATATTTAGACCACCAATTCTAATGTCTGATCTTATACTTACATCACCTCTCCTCATTTCTGATCTCATACTAAAACCACCTACTCGCATGTGAGATCGCATACTTAGCTCACCTATCCTCATGTCTGATCTCATTTTTAGCCAACCTATCATGATGTCTGATCTCATACTTAGACCACCTATACTCATGTCTGTTCTGATACTTAGGCCACCTCTCATCATGTCTGATCTCATATTTAGCCCACATATCCTCATGTCTGATCTCATACTTAGGCCAACTCTCCTCATGCCTGATATCATACTTAGACCACCTACCCACATGACTGATCTCATAATTAGCACACCTATCCTCATGTCTGATCTCATATTTATCCCACCTATCATGATGTCTGATCTCATACTTATACCACCTATCCTCATGTCTGATCCCATACCTAAACCACCTACCCTCATGCCTGATCTCATACTTAGACCTCCTACCCTCATAACTCATTTCATACTTAGAACACCTACCCTCATGACTGATCTCATACTTAGGTCACCTACCCTCCTGCCTAACCTCATAATTAACTCACCTATCCTCAAGTCTGATCTCATATTTGGCCCACCCAGTCTGATGTTTGATCTCATACTTAGACCACCTATCCTCATGTCTGATCACATACTTAGAGCACCCACCCTCATGGCTGATCTAATACTTAGCTCACCTATCCTCATGTCTGGTCTCAGACTTAGAGCACCCACCCTCATGTCCGATCTCATTCTTAGACCTCCTACCCTCATGTATGATATTATACTTAGCTCACCTACCCTCATGTTTGATCTCATATTTTGACCACCAATTCTGATGTCTGATGTTATACTTACATCACCTCTCCTCATTTCTGATCTCATACTAAGGCCACCTACTCACATGTGAGATCGCATACTTAGCTCACCTATCCTCATGTCTGATCTCATATTTAGCCAACCTATACTGATGTCTGATCTCATACTTCGACCACCTATACTCATGTCTGTTCTGATACTTAGGCCACCTCTCATCATGTCTGATCTCATATTTAGCCCACATATCCTCATGTCTGATCTCATACTTAGGCCAACTCTCCTCATGCCTGATATCATACTTAGACCACCTACCCACATGACTGATCTCATAATTAGCACACCTATCCTCATGTCTGATCTCATATTTATCCCACCTATCATGATGTCTGATCTCATACTTATACCACCTATCCTCATGTCTGATCCCATACCTAAACCACCTACCCTCATGCCTGATCTCATACTTAGACCTCCTACCCTCATAACTCATTTCATACTTAGAACACCTACCCTCATGACTGATCTCATACTTAGGTCACCTACCCTCCTGCCTAACCTCATAATTAACTCACCTATCCTCAAGTCTGATCTCATATTTGGCCCACCCAGTCTGATGTTTGATCTCATACTTAGACCACCTATCCTCATGTCTGATCACATACTTAGAGCACCCACCCTCATGGCTGATCTAATACTTAGCTCACCTATCCTCATGTCTGGTCTCAGACTTAGAGCACCCACCCTCATGTCCGATCTCATTCTTAGACCTCCTACCCTCATGTATGATATTATACTTAGCTCACCTACCCTCATGTTTGATCTCATATTTTGACCACCAATTCTGATGTCTGATGTTATACTTACATCACCTCTCCTCATTTCTGATCTCATACTAAGGCCACCTACTCGCATGTGAGATCGCATACTTAGCTCACCTATCCTCATGTCTGATCTCATATTTAGCCAACCTATACTGATGTCTGATCTCATACTTCGACCACCTATACTCATGACTGTTCTGATACTTAGGCCACCTCTCCTCATGTCTGATCTCGTATTTAGCCCACATATGTTCAAGTCTGATCTCATACTTAGGCCAACTCTCCTCATGTCTGATATCATAGTTAGACCACCTACCCACATGACTGATCTCATAATTAGCACACCTATCCTCATGTCTGATCTCATATTTATCCCACCTATCCTGATAGCTGATCTCATACTTAGACCACCTATCCTCATGCCTGCTCTCATATTTAGACCACCTAGCCTGATGTTTAGTCTCATACTTAGACCACCTATCCTCATGCCTGATCTCATACTTAGACCAACTACCCTCATGCCTGATCTCATATATAGCTCACCTATACTAATGTCTGATCTCTTATTTACCCCACCTATCCTCATCTCTGATCTCATACATAGAACACTTACCCTCATGCCTGATTCCATACTTAGACCACTTATCATTATGCCTGATCTCATACCTAAACCACCTACCCTCATGCCTGGTCTCATACTTAGACCCCCTACCATCATGCCTCATCTCATAATTAACTCACATATCCTCAAGTCTGATCTCATATTTGGCCCACCCAGTCTGATGTTTGATCTCATACTTAGACCACCTATCCTCATGTCTGATCACATACTTAGACCACCCACCCTCATGCCTGATCTAATACTTAGCTCACCTATCCTCATGTCTGGTCTCAGACTTAGAGCACCCACCCTCATGCCCGATCTCATACTTAGACCACCTACCCTCATGTCTTCTATCTTCCTTAGCTCACCTATCCTCATGTCTGAACTCATATTTAGACCACCAATTCTGATGCCTGACCTTATACTTACACCACCTCTCCTCATTTCTGATCTCATACTCAGACCACCTACCTTCAAGTCTGATCTCATACTAAGACCACCTATACTCATGTCTGTTCTGATACTTAGGCCACCTCTCCTCATATCTGATCTCATATTTAGCCCACATATCCTCATGTGTGATCTCATACGTAGGCCAACTCTCCTCATGTCTGATATCATACTCAGACCACCTACCTTCAAGCCCTGATCTCATACTAAGACCACCTACCCTCATGTCTGATCTCATACTTATCTCACCTATTTTCATGTCTGATCTCATATTTAGCCAACCTCTCCTGATGTCTGATCTCATACTTAGACCACCTACCCACATGACTGATCTCATAATTAGCGCACCTCTCCTCATGTCTGATCTCATATTTATCCCACCTATCCTGATAGCTGATCTCATACTTAGACCACCTATCCTCATGCCTGCTCTCATATTTAGACCACCTAGCCTGATGTTTGATCTCATACTTAGACCACCTATCCTCATGTCTGTTCTTATACTTAGAGCACCCACCCTCATGCCTGATCTCATACTTTGACCACCTACTCTCATGCCTGATCTTATACTTAGCTCACCTACTCTCATGTCTGATCTCATATTTAGACACCTATCCTGATGTCTGATTTCATGCTTACACCACCTATCCTCATGTCTGATCTCATATTTAGAGGAAAAAAAGGCACAGCCTTCTTCACATACTTGCCAGCGCCACAAGTGAATACTCAACACAGTATGGGTTTGTATTGACATATATTTTTAATGCCCTTTGTGAGACATGTGTTTCCGCAAATTCTATGCCTTTTTCAATCAGGGCTAAATAATGTTTGTTGTATCACAGATAAAAGAAAAACAACATAAAGAACAAAATGCATAAAAGTGGATAACATAAAAATTCCACATCCAATGATAGAACACCATTTGTACAGTTTGTCCTGAAGATAAATATTGACCACGGAGAAAAAGGTTTCGGGGAAAGGGGTGGATGTTTGAGTAATTAAAGAAAAACACATAGGATGCAGGGAAAAACACAGATATTCAATGTTAGTCATATCCAAAATATATATATACCACTTTGTCCTATTTGACTGTATTGGCAAATGAGTAAAGAAGAGTTTCTTACCCAATAGCTGTTTCGGTTCTGACATTTTAAAGTCTCTGATGGTTGCACAAAGAGTAACGGGTTAAATCCCACCTAAAAGAGTATGTTGTAAATGCTAACATTTAGACAAAAACAGAGGTGTTTGCACAGTTGGTTCTGTTAAATTCTCACGTTTTGAGAAGAGCGGTCCGGTTCATTGTCCTATAAGTGTTTATGTCAAGTGTTAGATTCTTAACCAACATAAAACATAATTAATTGGCATGGTTTTACCATCCCCCGTACTTGTCCCGGTGCCAATGCAGCTAGCAAATGATAGTAGTTGTTAATGTGCATTATTATATCTTAAAGCGACTTCGCCTTGGTGAGAGTGCTGAAGTCCATGCTAACAAATGATATTACATATCACTATCCCGTTCCACTTACTGATTAAGTTAAGGTGTCACAATGCGTCATTCCAAAGGATCGTCGATACAGTGAAATGCCGCATTCCGTTTCTATAGTCCAGCGTGCATTTTGCCGGCTTCAGTAGCATTGGACGCCCGCGACCGGTTTAAGGCTTACCTTCAAAATCTCTGGAAGCTCTACAAGCGTCAGTAACGTGAGGTTGCGGGCACGCTTAGGTTTTGTTTCACTTCCTTGTGTTATGCATGCGTTACTACGGCAACCATAGTCCTTCATTACTGTTTGTTGCCGCGACAAATCCGGGCGCCATATTTTGGGACCCAGAGTTCCTGTTACAGTTACCAAATGCCTGTGCTCACTAGAAATATCCCAATATAGATATTTCCAAGGTATACAGAGTAAATTATTTATGAGATCAATATTAGCAGCTAGGAGGCTGGTAAATACTCGCACATAACTAAATTAATGATTTTTGTTTCTCAGCCAATAAAATAACCATTTCTATGGGATGAATTATTTTCTCTGATTGTTGATCCTGCCTCATGTAATATGGACATTTACAAATTAATATCATTTAATCTAATGTTGTTATCAAACCGAGCTATTCTGTTCTGGAAAACCATATTTTGCTGAGCTAATTGCTTGTAAACAAGAGGTCTGTTTTCTATTTCCATAAGTTTGAGACTGGATGCCCTATCTCAATGGTCTGTCAATAATGGTTTTAAATTCACATATCTCTAATATTTAGGATGCTACGAAGAAATAAATATATAGAGGTGATTAATACATATTTGTAAAGTACAATCCAGACTTAGGTCACCAAACCGTCCTGTCCAATTCAAACAGATTCCATATTGGGGGTCCCCTTACAGAAGAACCCCCATCTCGTTATCAGAGTTGAGTCCAACAGCTGTAGATCTGAATCTACAGATTATTCGTGCTTCTTGCTGTCTCCGACATTGTTCTCTATTTCCTCCATGTCTGCCAAGATTGACCTTTCTCAGTCCAATGAATTTGATGTCATGCTTGTCATCCATTTGATGACATGTTTGCCAATGTACTGCTAATGGCAGTGTTCCATCTTGGCTGCCTATTAGGGACATATTTTCGCAAATTCTAATCCTCAATTCTCGGATGGTGCTTCCAATGTAGATTTTCTGACAGATACAAATGATGGCGTAAACCACATATTTAGACTTGCAGTTGATATTGTCTTTAATAGTTGTCAATTTTCCATACATGTCTTTGAATATATTAGTGGCAGGGCAATACATGTTGATATTTCAAGACCACAATGGTTTAAAGTAGTGATCTCATATTTAAACCACCTAGCCTGATGTTGGATGTCATACTTAGAACAATTATCCTCATGTCTAATCTCATACTTAGAGCACCCACCCTCATGCCTGATCTCATACCTACATCACCTACCCTCATGCCTGATCTTATACTTAGCTCACCTATCCTCATGTCTGATCTCATATTTAGACCACCTTTCCTGACACCTGATTTCATACTTACACCACCTATCCTCATGTCTGATCTCATATTTAGACCACCTTTCCTGACACCTGATTTCATACTTACTCCACCTATCTTCATGTCTGATCTCATACTTAGGCCAACTCTCCTCATGTCTGATCTCATACTTAAGCCAACTACCCTCATGCCTGATCTCATATATATCTCACCTATACTAATGTCTGATCTTGTATTTAGCCCACCTATCTTCATGTCTGATCTCATACTTAGACCACCTATGCTCATGTGTGATCTCATACTTAGAACACCTACCCTCATGCCTCATTTCATACTTAGACCACCTACCCTAATGCCTCATTTCATACTTAGACCACCGACCCTCATGACTGATCTCATACTTAGGCCACCTACCCTCATGCCTCATTTCATACTTAGACCACCTACCCTCATCTCATAACTGATCTCATACTTAGGCCACCTACCCTCATGTCTGACCTCATAACTAACACACCTATCCTCAAGTCTGATCTCATATTTGGCCCACCCAGTCTGATGTTTGATCTCATATTTAGACCACCAATCCTCATGTCTGATCTCATACTTAGACTGCCCACCCTCATGCCTGATCTAATACTTAGCTCACCTATCCTCATGTCTGGACTCATACTTAGAGCACCCACCGTCATGCCGGATCTGATACTTAGACCACCTAGCCTCATGTCTGATATTATACTCAGCTCACCTACCCTCATGTCTGGACTCATACTTAGAGCACCCACCGTCATGCCGGATCTGATACTTAGACCACCTAGCCTCATGTCTGATATTATACTTAGCTCACCTATCCTCATGTCTGATCTCATATTTAGAGCATCAATTCTAATATCTGAGCTCATACTTACACCACCTATCATCATGTCTGATATCATACTCAGACCACCTACCTTCAAGCCCTGATCTCATACTAAGACCACCTACCCTCATGTCTGATCTCATACTTATCTCACCTATTTTCATGTTTGATCTCATATTTAGCCAACCTCTCCTGATGTCTGATCTCATACTTAGACCACATATCCTCATGTCTGATCTCATACTGAGCTCACCTATAATTGTGTCTGATCTCATACTTAGACCACCTATCATCATGTCTGATCTCATACTTAGACCACCTATCATCATGTCTGATCTCATACTTAGCTCACCTATCATCATGTCTGATCTCATACTTAGCTCACCTATCATCATGTCTGATCTCATATTTAGCCCATTTATCCTCATATGTGATCTAAAAATTAGACCACCTATCTTCAGGTCTGGTCTCAGGTCAGCTTTATTATCCTTGATCCATCAAATAGCTTGCAAAGTACCCTCAGCTTCTGCCCACACAGCACCAGCGCTGAACTGAAGAAGACATATGATTATCACATAGCAGGAAGGAAGTGCAGTCGCAATCAAATGCAGAATTTCATGCTCTCACCTTGATGAAAAAGGAGCACATTCGCTTTTGGATGTGCCTGACGGTATGTTGACACACTCTAAAAGAGGTCCTTCACACCTTCACAGCATCACCTTCCACAATGTGCCACCTTATGTTTGCTTCCACCAGCACTACCACAAATGTAGCGCTTTGACTTTGTATTTGTATTTTGTATTTTATTTCACATATATAAATCGCTTTAAAACCAAAGCGCTGTACAGAGCACCAAATCAGTACAATAGATGGCAAATGAAAAGAAAATTAATAACAGTTATAAAATCATACGCCAGAATGAAGAAAATAGGTTTTGAAAGAGAGACAAAATAAAGAAAAGAGTAATGGAACGAAGAGAGAGAGAGAGAGAGGGAGAGCATTCCAATGAAGACAGGCTAATAGCATCAAAGAACGAAAGCGTGATTGAGCACAGGGTGGGCGAGGAACAGAAAGAGGAAATCGAGATTGAGTCCGAAGAGAACGGGCAGGCCTACAAAAAGCAATGAGATTGGAAAGATAAACATGAGCAAGACCCTGAAGCAAGACAAACAATTCAATTTAAGTCAAGAATGAAATGAAAGCCAGCCAAGAGTAGCAAGAGCGGAAGAGATAGAATCACAAGGAGCCAGAAGAAAAAGAAGTCAAATAGATGCATTGAAGACAGACTTAAGAGGGTCAAGTCGATAGATCGGAAGGCCAAAAAAGGCAAGAGAAACAATAAAACAGTAAAGAAAAAATAAATAAGTGCAGAGATCAAACGTCTGGTAGCATTAAAAGTAAGAAAGAACCAAGCCTTCTGAATGTTATATAGATGAAAATGACAGGCTCGAGGAGAAATTGAAAATATGGTGAGTGAAAGTGAGATCAGAATCAAGAAAGAGCCCCAAATTGCAGGCAGAAGAAGATATAGGAAACTGAGATGGAGGAAACACAATAAATGAAGGAGGAGGAGAGGGGGGAATTGTGTTAGCAGGAAAGAAAAGAACCTCGGTTGACCAGGAAATGACCAGACATCAAAGAGTTGATGGCTAGGAGACAAGATGACAATGTACCATGAATGTCAGAGGTAAAAGAAGAAGAGGATATAGAAGGTTTATGCCCTGATTCATGAAATTATTTGCGTGTAAAACAAGGATTTACATGCCATTCGTCAAACAGGGATTTGCTGGCAGAATGGCACACATATCCCTGGTATACATGCAAATAATTCCATTAATCAGGGCCTTAGTTTCATCTGCATAAAAGTGATGGGATAGCCCAAAGGATGCGGTAACTTCGGCCAAGGGAGAAGCATAAAGAGAAAAAACAAAAGGACAAAGGACAGAACCTTGAGGAACACTGTGGGGAAAGGGATAGAATATCAGAAAAAGAACCAGCCTAAGACACGGAAAATGTTTGCTGAGATAAGTACGATTTAAACAAGGAAAGAACAGAGCAAGAAAGACCATAAGAAGAGAGACACGATAGAAGAAAACAGTGATCCACAGTGTCAAACACAGCTGATAAATCCAAGAGAATAAGAAGAGAAGAATTGTCAGAATAACAAGCAGAAAACAAAGAATCACAAACGGAAACAAGAGCAGTTTCTGTAGAATGACAAAGCCAATTGAAAACGAGAAATAATAGAAAAATCAGATACAAAGGTAGAAACCTGACAGTAAACTAAACGTTCAAGTAATTTAGAAAGATAAGACAGAAGAAAAATAGGACAAAAGTTAGAAGGAAGAAAAGGATTCATAGAAGGTTTCTTTAGAATTGGGAGAGTAGCCGCATGCTTGAAAATAGAACGGAAAATTGTAGTAAAAAAACAGATATTAAAAAGAGATGTAAGATAGGACACGGAAGAAGGATATACCTTTGGAATAAGAGATGAAAGAATAGGATTGGAAGGAGAGGCAGTAAGATGAGTGTGACTTAACAACAAATAAGCCTCCTTAATAGAAATATGAGAGAAAGAGGAAATTAAATTATTGTGCAACCTGACAAAAGCAGTACTAGAAGACAGAAATGTTGATGACACAATGTCCTCGCGAAGAGATGACACCTTAGAAGAAAAGTAAGCTTCAAAGCCAATAAAGCCAATAACATACTGCATGATATTCCATTCTCTGTGTCTTCACTTCCGATGGCCACACTAATAAACTTGGATTTGTTAATTTCATGATTCTCAAGCAACCCACCTACTCTTTGGCACGCGCACCTTGTTGTGGATCTTCATGTGCAAAATGTGCCTTGATTTTCCCAAATCTGAAGTTTTATGTCTGCTACTAATATATTTGCTAGATACAGTATACATGGAAAATGTGTAAAAGAAGGTCTGGGAGTCCCTCTACCGGCACAAACACAGCCCATATGCAAATGGATATTCCTCCTTTCTGAAAGGTAGAGTGAGCTAAAATGTGGCTACAGCCTCTTGAGTGGGCACCTTCCCATAGAACAGGTCATTAAGCCGTGTTTGTTCTCACAGAGGGTTGCCCGTACCTCTTTTTCTATGTTTAAGGAACTTAGGGTTGGTCACCCTAAGTTACCTAGGGTTAACCAGACATGGACCCCTTGTTCACTGTACTCAGAGAGGCACAGCTCCACCTCACTGATGAGGCCTGACTAGGCTGAAACATGTGTCTGGGGTTGCTGTTGGTACTCTTGTTCAAAGGAGGATTGCCTAGCATTTCGGTGCTGGACTGCTCAAGTGGGCGCGACAAAGACTGATATGCAAATGGATATTTCTCCTTTGTGAATGGTACAGTGAGCTCAAATGTGGCTGCAGACTCTCGAGTGGGCAGCTTCCCATAGAACAGGTCATTAAGCCGTGTACGTTCTCGCAAAGGGGCACCCATACCTCTTTTTATACATGGAAAATATCACTGCTTTGGGGTCAGCCCTGGAAAATTCCCACACTCACAAAGTACTGTGCATGTTAGCTGGCCAGGGAGATTCTTGATCACCTTCAAAACCAGTCACGCTTTTTGGGAGTGAGACCAGGATAGAAAACTGTTTCTGGCATCAGCGTATGCTGTAGCTCCTGGTCCAGGACTCTGCTTTCAACACCATTTCTCTTTAAGTCTATGGTGAACGGAAGTGATGTCACATCTCCTGTCCTGCTTCATGGTCTTCTATGAACATATGTTCTTTGGTGGTTGAGCAGGTACCTGATGTTTCTTTATCTAAATTGACACAGAAGCAAGTTCATCATCAACCTCTCCATCATTGCCACTTTCCTGATCAAATGCGTTTGTTTTGATGGCAACCATTCTGGATTTTCTGGTGTGTTGATTTCCTGCTCACTCGCAAGTGCCTCAGGCTGCTGGGAATCATTTGACCACTGTTACTGTTCGAGGAGCTATTCCCCGCTTACCACTGCTCCTTTGTTGGTTCAGATAATGAATATTTGGGATCAATTTGCACTTTGCAAGAGCAATCAGTGCCTCTGTTGCTGCAAGTACGAGCACTCTCTCTGCCAGCGGGACCACTCGAAATACCGGTTCCATGTCATTTCAACGACAGTCATTAATTCAAATCAAAAATGTACTTTGCAGTGATTACTTCGAAATTGTCCTTTGATTGTATTTATTTTTTAAATGTGTGGTTCCCCCTCCCATCCCTCTCCTTCCCCTTCACTACTAATCCTACCCCAAAGCCCTCCCCACTCACTTTTTATCACTTAACCCACACCTGCATATATTTTCAAAGTAATTTTAAAATAATCAGTTTGGAGTAAATAACTTCAAAGTAATTACTGTTGTTGAAAACAGGATACCGAAATATGTTCCTTGCAGTGCTGCTGCAGGATCGTCCAGGTGGAGAGAGGGGCAATGGGAGTGGCAAATTTAGCAGCACACGCATCAGCGTCCTCAACCTGTTTAATACTTCTTCAACAGCAGTGGCAACCACTCTTCACTTCCGGCTGCCAGCCTTCCAGCAGGTGTGCTGTCAAAGGATCTTCCTTTGTTGGGGTATCTGCTAGATCCACCCCCCGCAGTGATGCGAAGACACGACTGGGCTTTTTTTGCATCATTACACAACACGATTTGACACCCTCTGAATGTGTTCCTTGCAGGACGAAGTTTCTACTGCAGACTTTTTTTGAAAATTTGATATAGCGGCCTTTACAAAAAAAAGTCACTGATCCGGTGCCTGCGATTAAATAGTCTCAACATCAGGATAATATGATCCAATAGCTCTGATCCTAAGTCCCTATGCGGCTGACTCTCTGCTGTTTCTACACACTGACAGACATCTTGTGTCACTGATTCAAGCTGCAGTAGAGCGAAGTGTGACGCCGGACCCTGGCTTTGGAGGGCTTAAACCCAGCCAAACTGACAAGGGTGCTGTGACTCTCAGCCTGGGGCTCTGCGTGGAAAGGGGAACCTGTCCAATTTCTCACCTGGCAGAGGACAAAAGCCTGCCTACGTGATATAAATACCACATGTGATGACGCCAAAGCTTAACTGCTCCAGTCGCAGAGAGCAGGTTCATGGGTCACGGGTGCCCATTTGACAGCTGCAGTGAGAGCCAAGTCAATGCAGTTCAGCGGCTGCATTTAAGATATGAACCGCTGTTTCCAAACTATGCAACTATTAGAGTTGCTATCTTGGTGGCAGTTGTAAACTTTAAATATACCTGAGTTTATTGCATGGTGGCTAGCCTCTTTCATATTTATTACAGCCACATCAATTTGATATTAAACATATGTCAGTACTGAGAACCCAGCTCAGCTGCGGAGGAGTTATGTTTATTCTGGTCAGACGGCCTGGCCCTGCAAAGTGACAGGGTAGGAGATTGGATGGCTATGCCTCCCCCTTTAACCCTTTGTGAGGCCAGGTAATATCTCTCTCCAGAGAACTAGCCTCCCAGCAGGAGCTGACCTGGGAAGCAGGAATCAAAGAGCACGCCTATCCCAAAACGACTAGCCCCACATTAGGGTGCTGCATGCCAAAAGAGTCTATGATGCTATTACAAAAAAGGGAGAAGCAGGTTAGTATAGACAGAGGGAGCTCCACACAGCTGGGGAAATATTTCCACCATCTTGTTTCTCTCTATATTCTCTCTTCTTTCCTGTTCCATCGACTTCCTTTAACACAAAGCACTTTGGGTATGATGTCAGAAGGCAAAGAACATTTGTATCAAGAACAGGGATGAGATCACTAAAAGCAGGCTTTCTTCAGTGTAATCACCTGTGGACCTTGGTCTTCAAAAGAAGGGGTCTCCCACTCCTTCTTTGATTCACTCTTGGACAAACACCTGAGTAAGAATGCATTTGGACCTCTTTTCGGAGAGTTGATCTTTCCAACTCCCTCAACCACTGAGGTGAAGAAGGAGTAGTTTGAGGTAAAGGCAAGATGTGCTCGGAACCCACTCCCAGGGAACATTAGGGGTGACGCTTGCTGAGGATCAGGACTGCCACCCTGCACCAATTTTGCATAGGCTGGGAGAGCAGACCCGGAACAACCTTATCCTGTTCTAGAGATCCTGGAGTGGGCCTCAGAACAGCTGGAAGACCAGATTTGCTAAGGCTTCCTGTTCTGCTGCATCTAATCAGTCAAATCACATTCAAACTGTGTTCACTACCATCTAACCAGAGGGACTCCATAGGTGTTGCTTTTAGCACTGAACCGAAATGTCAAACCAACGTGCTTGCAACTTCAAACCAGCTCGACGCTGCATTGTGTCCTCACAGAGCCCGTCACCTGCTTGGCTCAAATCCAATGATCATCACTGGAATCGACTCAAACCACTGGAATGTCACTTATCGACTCAAACCAGCAGAACGACTTCACCCACTTTGACCTTGAATCGCTGCTTCCTCTAATCGCGCACCGGAACATTAAGATAACTGTTTCGAACCATCACAGAACTTCAGCATGAACCACTGGAGCGACACAAATCGACCCTACTCAGTCGTTAATATACATCTCGAACCGCCTCAATCTCAAACCGGTCACGTTGAGCACCCAACCTGCATCGCTTGAACGCTGCCTTCAAACTGCTCAGAGCCACCACATTCTAACCGACTTGACACCAGCTTTTTTGCTGGGGCCAGCAAGATTTGCCTCAATCAAACTGGGCTTGATCCACTCGCACAACAGTTTAAAGTCTGGATCACCGCTGTTGAATCGCCAAAGAACCTGAGAATGGTACTATTCATTCATAACAGCCCCTTTGGTCCATTTTGCACCTTGGAGAATGGTAAATACACTTGTGCACCCTTTTAACAGAAACACATATCCCTTTTTAAGAACTTTGTGGTTGTTAAAGGGCCTTTCTCCCCTGTGTTATTAGTGTTGCATCTTTCCATCTATTGCATATTCTGTGTTCTTTCCATATGGATGGGTTTTATATAGTGTTTTTTCTATTTAGTCATTAATGCTGGTGGCGTCTTTAATTAAAGTACATAGCTTTTGTAGAACCTTTATTGGACAGTGTCTTTATTTTGGACTGTTATTATTCACTGATGGGTTGCTACTGAATCACATTCACACCCCTCTTGAGATGGCAACCTTCCACCGACCCCCGTGTAGGGGGTATAACTCTCGACTGCATCTGTTGGATTGTAGAAGTGTGAGGGATGAGTAAGTGCATTAATCAAGCACTACTCACCCTTATACTCCTGATAAAGGAGAAGTAATTTTGGCACACAAAGAAATACTTCTTCAACCAGATGGCATGCTGAAATTCACACCTATCCAACAAACACCAGAGCGCTGATATAGAACGTTCAAAGACATTGGATCTCATGGAGGGTGAATTCCACATACAATATTGTACTGACTTTTCTATCTGCCGGATTAAAGTAATAAGACCATGAGGGCAACTCATATTATGTTCAAGTTAATAGTTTGAAGCCTTCAGCTTCTGGGACATGTGCCAATCATAGGTAGGATTGTGTAACCAGAGAGCCTATCTGTATGTCAAGAATGAGAAGAATCAACGATATCCGTTGCCTTCTTTTACAAACCATCCAGGGTTTCATGTGCCAAATTGATGCTAATGGCAGCAAGGTATTAGCTGGGGAATATTCTCCAGAAGGGAAGTCGAGTCATCCACGTGCCAGATCCAGAATCTATCGGGTGCCTGACTCCTCCAGTAAACTATGATCCATACCCACCTCTGTCTTCATCAATATGGCCAGGGGTCTGCAATGTATGGCTCTCCAGATGTGTTGGACTACAACTCCCATCAGCCCTAGCCCGCATCGTCAGCGGGGAGGGATCATGGAAGTTGTAGTCCGAAACATCCGGGAGGCCGTGTGTCGCAGACCCCCGCATGAAAGCACATGTTCATCGCTGTGTGCCGTTGAGTTGGGCAGTAATAACACCTGCAAGCAAGGCACTTAGAAGTGGGAGGAACCAGCAGGAATCTCTCCAATCAAATGTGATAGCATTGATCCAGCATTACTAATATGTTTGTCAAAAAGTGTGGGCCATCGGATTCATACCGCCACAGCGTGTTGTAAATGTGTTTCCTGTTTCTTTTTTCAGAGTAAGGGAGATATCTTTTATCTCACTTTTGATGTGCTGGAAACGACGAGCTCCGTCCTGACTAGAAAGAGCTGGAAAGATGCTGAGATCAGACCCGTCCACCAAACGGCAAGTATTGTGTTAGCAAGTGGCTTTGCAAAGGGATACATGCATTCCCCAATGTGACTGTTCGGTGGAGTTTCGGGACCCGCCGCATGCAGCAGACAGGGTCGGACTGGCCCTTTCGGTCTTTCGGCCCGTGGCCGAACGACTTTGGGGTCCCCTGGGGCCGGTTTTCCGGCAGCCACCTCTGGGCCATTTTTTTTTTTTTTTTTAAATGTCTTTTTTTTTTTATTGGCAGGCCGGGCCCCGGGCCTGGCCTAGTGTGTGTGTGTGCTGAGCCGCGTCGCGAGTATTCGCGGCCAAGTCAGATCGGGGTGGGGGGGTGGTGGAGTTTGAGCCGCCTGGGCTGGGCGAGCCAGTCTGTGAGGCAGGGCATGGCAGGGAGCCAGGAGGGGGAGGCGCCGCGCCGGCGGCACTATCTGAGTGAGTCTGCACAATCATCATAGAAAGGTAACACTAGATGTTACCTTGCTTTGATGATTGCATCTGCATCATGCATGCATCATAATTTATGATGCATGCAGATGCAGATGTGTGTGCATAATTCACAGCGTCGTGTCAGTGGGCCTGGGCCACCAGGCCGGCAGCCGTGTCTCCACTGCAGGGGGCCGGTGCGCCTGCCGTGTGTGTGCTCGCTGGCTCACGAGCCTCTGGCCTATGGCGGCCAGAGAGAACGTTACTTGTTTGATCTGTGGGAGGGAGGCAGGCTGAAGCAATTGCAAACACACACTAAAGCAATTGTAACACCTGCCTCCCTCCCCTCCGAGTCCTGACCCTGGGGGTGCAGCCTGCCTGCAGGGCTGAGGGCTCTGGTGAGCTGGGGCCGGCACTGTAAGAACACAGTGACACATTTCACACTTGCTTTCAACTTTGCAGGAAGTAAGTAACACTTCTTTGCAAAGTTGAAAGCAACTGTCTTCAACTTGTGCCTGGGGGCAGGGCTGGGCCCCGGGGCCACCGCGCCGGGGAATAACCCAATGAAAATTCATCTGGGCAGGCTGCCCCTGCCCACCCAATTTGCTGCCAAATCGCCAATGCATTATGCTGCTGCTATGAGCCCCCAGTGCAAGCACACACCGTCACCAGTGGACCTCGAGACCGACAGTGCCAGTGCCCACACAGGAGGACCACAAGGCAGCACTGAGGCGGGCAGCAGACAGTGGAGTGCCTAGTGCCAGTGCCGGCCACAGCCCACAGACAGCCAACAGCCAGCCAGTCACTGAGGTAAGGAGTGGAGTGGGACTACGACTGCTGTGAGCAACAACGTAAACATTAGGGTAGAGGAAAAACATGCATAACACAAGTGCATGTGTATCAGCCACACCGTCCCTTTTCAGGTGCTTTCCCTCCTCCCTGCACCTGTTGGTTGGCCACACGCCGGCTGGGGTGAGGGTCCCGTCCATCTGGAAGTTTCACTGACAGATAATCGTGCGGGAGGGGATGGGGCTTAAGTAGGAAAGGGGCTTACCTCAACCAATCCCCATGTTAGCGTCTCAGCTGCACGCTTAATGAAGTGGTTTCACTGAGCCTGCGGCCATCTAATTCGAGGCTGAGGGGAAAGTCATTACATGCATGGGCCTGGGCCTCTAATAACATTGGTCTGCGGCCTAAGACAGCCGCGTGGTGCATGCATGCATGCTACTACTGAAGCGCAGGGCTCCTAGAAGCCAGACATGCAGGCTGCAGTGGGAGGCCGGGAGGGTACATTATTTGCTGACACATTAAGTATGGTGAATTCCGGCACCAGACTGTCCTAGAGGTCAAAGCAGTAAACGAGAGAAAAGAGACGGGGAGGGGAGTGGGTAAAGTTGCCTGAGACTGTAAATGCAAGGGTAAAACTGGAGACCATGGAAGGTGCATGCATCGAGTGCAGGCTGGGAATTGTTTCCCTGAATCCTTTTAAATTCCATCAAATTGTATAGGTTGACGGCCAGTAGCAGCCAGGCCTAGGAAATAGAGTCAGATCCATGCTGTAGCCTGTCCCCCCAATCTGCCAGCCTCCTGGACGAAGGGCTCCACACAGAAGCAGGGCAGATGAGTGAGGTTACCAGGGAAACAGAAGCTGGCGCCGCACCTGGGCGTGATCGAGGTTTTTCCTCAGCTGCTCACCTCCTGGTCCTTGTTACGTACCCGAGCGCAACACGCTATTCAGCGTCGCCGCTCGGTAAGAAGAACGACCGACGAGCATGCTAGCCAGTACAGAGGTCACGTGAAGAAGAGTGGTCGGTGCGTTGCTAGGGTCCGTTTCTCGGAGCCCCCGGGGGAATGGGGACTAGATGTTGAAGTGCGGTCGGCATGTTTCGGGACGGTGGTTGGGCTGTTGAGAGGTGTTGCGCGGATGGTGGATGCGTTTGGAAGTGGCGGGTGGATGGCGGAGCTGGGGTCGGGGTGTGAGTTGGTGGGGGGCGTTTATTTGCGGTAGGGTAGCTGTTGGTGTGGATTGGTTGGGTGTGGTTTGTGGTAGGGTGGCTGGTGGTGTTGAATTGGGGGTGGTGGTTGTTTGTGGTTTGGTGGCTGGAGGTTTGTGTGGTAGTGTGGGTGTCGCTCGGGTTGGTCGCGGTGGGTGGGCGGCAGCGCGCGGTGCAGTGCATGTGTAGGTGTATGGGCTGGGGTCTCGCGGGTCTGCGCGCCGGTCTCCGGGCTCGCTGGGTGGTGTGAGTTTGGGGTGTTGTGTCTGTTGGTGTGGATTGGTGGGGTGTGATTGTTTGCGGTGGGGTTGCGGGTGGCTGGTGTTGGATTGGTGGGGTGTGGTTGTTTGCGGTGGGGTTGCGGGTGGTTGGTGTTGGATTGGTGGGGTGTGGTTGTTTGCGGTGGGGTTGCGGGTGGCTGGTGTTGATTTGGGGGTAGTGGTTGTTTGTGGTTTGGTGGCTGGAGGTTCGTGTGGGAGTGTGGGTGTCGCTCGGGTTGGTCGCGGTGGGTGGGCAGCAGCACGCGGTGCCTCGCCTGAAGCGCATGTGTAGGTGTACGGGCTGGGGTCTCGCGGGTCTGCGCGCCGGTCTCCGGGCTCGCTGGGTGGTGTGAGTTTGGGGTGTTGTGTCTGTTGGTGTGGATTGGTGGGGTGTGATTGTTTGCGGTGGGGTTGCAGGTGGCTGGTGTTGGATTGGTGGGGTTGCGGGTGGCTGGTGTTGTATTGGGGGTAGTGGTTGTTTGTGGTTTGGTGGCTGGAGGTTCGTGTGGGAGTGTGGGTGTCGCTCGGGTTGGTCGCGGTGGGTGGGTGGCGGCGCGCGTTGCCTCGCCTGAAGCGCGTGTGCAGGCGAACGGGCTGGGGTCTCGCGGGTCTGCGCCCCTGTCTCCGGGGCTCGCTGGGTGGTGTTTTGGTGGTGGGGGGTGTGGTTGTTTGCGGTGGGGTGGCTGGTGGTGTTGGATTGGGGGTTGTGGTTGTTTGTGGTTTGGTGGTTGGGGGTTCGTGTGGTAGTGTGGGTGTCGCTCGGGTTGGTCGCGGTGGGTGGGCGGCAGCGCGCGGTGCCTTGCCTGAAGCGCATGTGTAGGCGTACGGGCTGGGGTCTCGCGGGTCTGCGCGCCGGTCTCTGGGCTCGGTGGGTGGTGTGTGTTTGGGGTGTTGTCTGTTGGTGTGGATTGGTGGGGTGTAGTTTGCGGTAGGGTGGCTGGTGGTGTTGAATTGGGCGGTGTGGTTGTTTGTGGTTGGGTAGATGGTGGTTTGTGTGGAAGTGTGGCCTGTGTGTTGATTGGTGGGGTTGTTGCACATTATCCTTTAGGATGGGGAAGCGCCTGCGTGGGTCCGCCCGCGCGTTCGATAATTAAGTAGTAGTAGCGTCGCCGCTCTATTAGGTTTCTGGGTCGGGAGAATCGCGCACAGGATACCATGGTGTCCAATTTCCATTGGACCACCTGCTTAACAACGCGCTCATGAATTTGATCAATTTGCTCCTGAAGGCTCTGCGAGGGACACATGCGTCACATTTCGAAATAGGTATTTAGGAGTATCTGCATTTTGGCATTGGCCAAAAAATCTGTGCTTATGTGAAACGACAATTTGTTCAAAAGATACGCCCAACCTGGTTCTAAATGAAGTTACCAGATGAAGCCATGTCACCGGGGACAGCCTATTCCCGTTCTGCACTTTCCTTTTAGATTCGTTTTTACTTTAGTGCATTGTATTCAGTTGAAATGACCTGTGACTACCACTCCCAGAATGCATTATTGGAGACATTAATTCCCTGGATCGGGCCACAGTGTCCCCAGTGATGGAGTCACCTGGATACTTAACACACGAAGAGTGTTTGTTTCGGCTCTCACCAAAGTATACACATTCGTCTTGTTTATTCTATCGCCCCCACCTCTGCCCCACCCCCTGCCCACCTTTAAATGTGTTCATTAATGTCGGTCTGTTAAGAGCTTATACTGCCCCAAGTCTCTGCTAGGTGTACATGGATGGAGCGTTATGGCAGCTTGGCCGCAGTTCAGAGCGCAGTGCCCTTTTTCTACAAGGACATATTCTCCTGAAATCTGCCATAACCTGCCAGGCGACGGACAGGTCCGCACAGAGGAATTGCTGCAAGAGGGAAGCAGGGTTTTCTTTAGAAACACAGTAGCCGATCCGCAAAGCTTTCTCTAGGAGTAAGTTTGACATACTCCAGAAAAGGCGGCAATTTAATTGTGGGGAAATAACCCCTGATTCAGTAAGGGGTGGTTCACAAGATGGTTTAGGACTATTCTATTAGTTTACTCCGAGACCAGGAAAAGAGATGCTCGCGGGCGGGTCGGAGCGTTATAAACTAATAAATAAATAAAAGTGGTTACTCGAGTTTCTGAATGTGGAAAGGGTACATGTTGTCTAGAAACTCTTGTAAACATTTAAATGGCCAGTCTGAGGGTTGATGGTTCAACGGTTTTTAATTAATCAAAACCACAGGCGTTGGATTAAGCAAGCAACCTCAGTCAGAGGCACGGGTGATTAGACGGGGAGGGTACATTAATGCTACTAATTGGCTTAAGTGGCTATGACCATAAGCGTAGGTCATTCCTGTAAGGCAGAATGGAGTAACAGAGTATTGTGGGCACACCATCATCCATTTATATCATGCCCATTTGGCCCAGCAACGCGAATTAAACATATTTATTTATATATTTTAATGTGCATGTGTAAGGGGCTTAAAAAGCAAAGCAAGTAAATTGTGTTTCAAAGTGCCCACAGGGCAGCAGGGAGCGAACAAGGGAATGGAAATCGGATCCAACAATGAAAGTTAGTGGCAGACATAGTAGGTCTTGTGAGCAATCAGAACGTGTAAGTGCAGAGAGAGAGAGAAGAGATGAGGAGTTGAGGATAAGTGCAAGGTGTGGGAAGTGCTAGGGAGTGATCAAGTTATCAAGTCATACAATACTGAATTACCATATCAGATTAATAGCCCACCGCGTTTTCACAGATGCTGCGGGGTTAGTTCTGTGGTCCCTTACATTTCTGGATTGGCCACTGGCGAGACAAGAATGTTATGAGCAGAAATTGCACATAGGCTGATGCCTGGTCACGTCTCGAGTCGTGCTTAATTATTCTGATGTGATCACCTATGACTAGTAGTGAGGCGCCCATATCTCTCTGAAGGGGAGTGCTCTGATGACTGTATCTTATGGCCTGTATAGCACAAAGTAGGCACTAAGCAGGAACTAAAGAGTACGACGTTACCCTAGTTTTTGAAAAAAAAATGGCCATCCTCCCCTTACTTTTTCCCCTAGCGACTAGGCAAAGGACACTTTCATATTGTGCTGCCCAATTATGGGTATTGGAACCTGTGCCTTTCTGGGAATGTTTAAAAGGTTGGCTGAGCTAGTATCTGTATGCAAAGTAATGCTATTTTATGAGTTGTGTTGTAATGTAACAGACACATGAACCCTCAATATGTAGCATCTTCTGTAAAAGTCATGAATTGACGAGTTTCACGGATGATGGTTTGAGGGCCACTTTTTTTGAGGCGAGGGGTGGGCCACTTTTTTGAGGCGAAGGGTGGGTCACTTTTTGAGGCGAGGGGTGGGCCACCTTTTTTTTGTTGTTGTCCGGGCCTATTTCTTGTCCCAGTCCGACCCTGGCAGCAGACATGGCTTCGGAACGGCAAACAGTGGTTACAGAGTGAGACTTGTTTTAGAAGTTCCTTTTTGATGTGTCTTCCAATAAAAAAACACAATTTACTTAAAAGCCTCAACAAATGTAGGCGTATTGGCTTTATTACAGTGACAAATCAGTGCTGGCATTAGGGCGGATTTACTCTGATCTCGGATGGTGGTGAAATCCCTTTGCCACCTTCACTGGTTTTGGCTCAATTGGTGGCACCAGCACCATGCATGGCACTATGTATGTGCCAGAGCCTTGCTAACAGAAAAGCCATAAGAGGGTGTGTTGAAAGTAGGATATGGTTGGCATGGTTACTGGCAAGGCTTGGGTACGAAAAGGGAAACACACAAATTGTAAATTTTTGGGAACGTACGCCTTTTTTAACCAATGAGCATGCCCTTTAGAGTGATTCTGCCAATTGGGAATTCCTGCTTTGATCTCGTCCAGGCCACCTGGAGCGATCCTTTGGCTACTGGATTATTAGGCTGGTATGAATTCCTAGCCATTGGAAAGACTGATTATAAAGTCATCGAGTATTGTTTGTTCAAGTTGTGACCATTGATTTGTCTCTCGAATTTGGTTAATTTGAAAAAACCCACCGTATTGCAAATATTGGTTGAGGCCTTTAGTTTTTACTCACTCGTTGCAATCTGGGGATCCAGTGGGTTCTTCAGCTGACCTTGCTAGCACCGGCAGCAAGCTGTGGGCTGATATCTCACTCCGGATCAGTGCTTGCGGGTTAACCCTGTAGGGGAGGGTCAGCCTGGTTTCTCCTCATGCTGCCTTAAGAACGTATTCATGGAAGATCTCCATGACAGCTGCCTTTACTACCTCCATCCGCATCATATAATACAACAATGTGAAATCTGACCGTCGTTTTCAAATAAAACGCAGAGAGGCTGCCACTGATGGCTGGTGGGATGGCTCGACGATGCCGGCCGGGTCTCTGACTCTGCTTCTGCACGGAGTCATGCCTCACTCAGGCAGGGCAGGATAACCCAGCTAACCACCTCAGTAGCCAGAAGTCAAGGGGCAAGCGACCTACCTGATGTGCTGGCACCTGGCAAAGCGCAGTGCTCCATCCCTCCATTTCACTCGCTTGAATACATTCAGCGTACCTCCAATGAGCCTGCAGGGACATCCATTCCCCTGTGCTCTTTTTGTTTCAACGAGGAGTTTGACTAGAACAGGAGGCTCAGTGTGTCTGTTTTGGGGACAAAGGACACATTGTTTGCTCTGTCTTCTGTCTTAGAAAAGAGCAGCCCCTATTTTCTTTCTTCTCTAGAGAAGTTTTAAGACCTGGATCTCCACTTTGGTTTGGAAATAAAGAGTTCTCTACTAGGCATTCTGTCCGGAGCCTGCAGCAGTTCTAGCTCAGCTTGCATCTGCACCCGTCCCCTCCTACCAGGGCGGCTGCCTGGGCCCCGTGATCCTTCATAGGGCAGCCGTCCGGGCATAAGCGGATTTAGCCAAAAAACATTTGCTCGGATTTAAATCAATGCCTAATTACCCTGCCATGAGGCCATCTCTCTAAAACAAGCAGATGGTATACTCTCAACTCACACACTTTTGGCCGGTATCATCCGCCATGTAAGCAGCTCTCTCACCCGCCAATCCTCTTACACACCCATGCAAGTCAATGGCCTTTCACCCACCCAAAAGCAAAATCAGGGGTTTCCAGCAGTCTCACTACTTAAGCTTTAATGGTGGCGCTGTTCCTCACCAGGCATTTCTGTAGCTAAGAGATGCAGCGATATGTCTTAGCTAAAGGGATGCCTGGCGAGGGGCTGTGCCTCCAATGAAGCTGAAAAGGTGCGGTACTGTCCCCTGCTAGCCATCCCTTTTGTTAACAGATGCAGAAATCAGCCCCCAGAGGGGAGCGGGTGGGTGCTGATCTCTGCAAAGGGCTGCCTGGCATGTGGGGGGATGTCTGTATCCCATTAAGCCGGGTCTCGTTAAGGGGGTGTGGCATAATGGGGGCACTTGACCCCCACCTGAGGTCACGCGCCCTTGATGAGCCTAGGCTCATTTTCCTTTTCCACGTAAGGCACTCTAAAGAACTACTGGCATAGCCAATAGTTACAGCGTTTACTGTTGTTCTTCACATATAGGCAGCCGTATGCAAAGTTTGGAGTTACCATTATTCACGCATTCCAACCATACAAAAGCATGTGCAGTGAGTTGGGTACACGCTGCCCTATTACCTGTTTACTTCAGCTCAAAAACTCTATAAAGCAGCCCTCACTTTGTCTCTCATCCTTCCTCTCACACCCTCTCTGTTTTTACCTTCCCAATCGCCCTTTCTTGCTCATATCTGCTCTTGCTCACCATTCACGGCGCCCTCTCTCAATGGCATCCTTCTTGCTCTAGTCTCCTCCTCTTTTTCTTGCATTCCTGCATCCCTTCTTGCATCCTCGCCTGAAGCTTTGCACTCTTCCCCTTGCACACTGTTGCATATAAATGCAAAATGCAAAGAACAACAGTAAACACCAAAACGATTGGCTCCCGGACTCCTGCATGCCCTGCTGTCTAGCAGGGATTGTAAATTGGCTGGTTAATAGCAGGAGTGAGACACTTACTCACAAGACAACTTGAGCGTCTGAGCAGGAGCCCTGTAAACCAGCTCCTTGAGACTGGACGAAATCAGAACTTTTTAAAGTTTAAACTGTGCACCTTTTATACTTTGCCTGCAACATGATAGGACATTCTCCTCCCTTGGGTTATTTTCCAGGTTTTCATGATTAATCTTCTGAGAGGCACATGTTTGTGTGGGGAGGGCGATGAGGACCATTCCGCCTCTTCTGCCTCTCCCCCGTCGCTGGTGGGATCCCAGAGTAAAACATTTCCATTTCCAGCCCTGGTGGAAATGATTTGCATGCAGGCATTCAGAGACGGGTGTAGGTAGTGGAAGTGGGGGCCGGTAGAAGGGAAAGAGTGCCGAGAGGAAGAGGAGCAACGGTACTACATTATAGGACAGAGAGTGGAGAGGGTGTAAGAGGAGGAGGGAGCTAGAGGGTGCAGAGTTACAGATGGGCTCTGCAGTCCTGCTCTCTATTGAGGTCCTTTTTTACTATATATATATATATATATATGGGAGACCCCAGCAGCCCCCCACCCCATACACCTACACCTATTGTATTTGTTTAACCCACCCCCTCACATATATGTGGTAACATTGGGGTCTCGAATTTCGGTATTTTCAGATTCGACATTTTGAGCATTCTCTATTTTGGTATGATCCTGAAGAAGGACAGGACCAGATAGGTGAAGTGGGAGTTCAACACTACAACCCCAGGCATGCAGCAGGGCAAACAGAGGCTGGAGAAGCAGGGCACTGCATCCCTGCACAGAGAAGGGGAGACAGGCTCAGGAGGAAAGAAGCAGCAACACCCATCCCGGCTAAGAGATAGGAAAGAGGGGCTCAAATATACGGGTCGGAGAGAGGGGAAAGGGGAGCAGTAGGAAAATGGCTCCACAGCTCCATGAATGGGTTGTTTTTCTGGTGCAAAGGGAGAAGGCATGTGCACCTCACACTCAACATTCTCAAATGGATGGTAATGATCCTGAGGCCCATGCCTCTCTCCAAGAGAGCGCCAGAGATCTCGAGGGCGACTATAGCAGACCTTTAGTCCGCCAGCAAAGCAGAGCGGTGTAGAAGACAAGGACAGTATAAGAAGACAGGTGCTCACACCTTCCTGCATCCTACAGAATATTTACAGCCATTCCCCAGAAGAGTAATCACAGCGGAGACTCGTGCCTTAGATTAAATGCTTTTCACTGTTAGAAATTCACAATTTCATTGAATGTACTCAAATGTGCAACATGCACAATAACCAACAACCAAAGTAAAGGAACATTACATATATCAGACAATAAAATATAACCCCATAAATAACTATGCCTAAAGACAAGAGGAACATCAAGAGCTTGCTCTGGACAATCTTCAAAATTTGGATGTCACCTTCAAAATCTTTCTTCTGCTGAGAAAGGCCTATCTACATCATGACTAGGGTGCAGAGTGGAAGGCTCCCACTGATACCTGCCTTGGTGGTCCTGGCGGTCCTGCACTGTTGGCCAATTAAAGACCTGATCCACAGAACGTTCAAAGGTCTGTTAAGCGGCCCTCTCTGAGAAGCTCAATGAACTGGCAAATGTCATTGTCGTGAATTGAGCCGCCCCAGATGATGAAGCGGCAGACCCAATTGTGTCAAAGGAGGGATTACCGTACATCCTGGAATGTGCGCTGCGGGTAGCTCAGGATGGTATGTTATCTGGGCTCTATGCTGCGCTTACTTGCCATGCCGACCAACATTGTGGCTCATTGTAAGTCACAGGAGTGTTAAAACCGGTGCAAAGACCATGCTTGCAAGGTTAACCCCTGGTTTTGCACCTGCTTTAGCACTACAGGGAACTTTCAATTTTTTAGCAGGCAGAGCCGGGGCACTGAATGAAATGACCGTGTCCGCCTCCCCCACCTGCTCTACCAGCCAGCAAGACATCCATTAATGGCAGCATTTGATTTCCATGATCACATGTGTGCAATGGATTCCTAGGAAATCTGCCTTCTTTTAGCACCTGGAACGCGCTGGGGATTTCCATAGGAACCCTTGCTAGATGCCACCCGCCTGGTGTATGTGGCAGGAGGCATCTGCCCTGATTTGCGCTACTAAGTGCAAATGATTCATGTTAATCGGGGCCTGCCCGGATTTGCGCTCATTTATTGCGCTTCATAGTGCAAGCAATGCCCATAGGACAGTGAGGACTGAAGTGTAAGGAATTACACAGAGACCACAGTGGTCTCTTCTGTGTCATTTGCACTCAATTAACAATGGCCTCCATTTTGTTATTGGGCATAATTTGCTATGCGGCACCCTCAACTCCCCCAGCGATGCCAGACAACAAAGCATGTGCGGTAGCCGGGCATGTCATGATGTGGTGACGCTACACCAGTCGCCATGGAACAGACCCAACAGCGCTGCTGCTTATCCTGGCATGGGAGTGCCCAGCCCCTGCCTGGGGTAAACACGCTGTGGACTGCAAGAGAATAGGAAAGGGCCACAGAGATGAAGGTCACACTTAGGGACGTAGTTTGTTTATTTTATTTATTTATTTATTTATTTATTGTTTGCTTGTTAGGCCTTATACAATGAGAATATAGTGTTTCAAAGTGCCCACAGGGCAGGGAGGGCGGGAAATACATTACAGCACAATGTTTAAGAGCAGTGGGGGAAGAGGGAGAGGAACGAGCCTCCTATGTATGCCTTGTGAGTGTTCAGAGCGTGCGCGTGCAGGGACTCAGGTGTGTGTTGCCATGCCTAATGTGGAGTGTCTTTTCTTCTAGGTGTGCGGAAGATGCAAAGCAGTCATATACCTGAGCTTGCCCTGGAGGCAAGTTAACCTCTACGCATACAATTGTACTCTCAGCACAGGTACGGTAACATTACAGATACATTCCAAGCAGAGGGCGCCATCCTTCAGCTTCCAGATGGCCTTTGCCAGCCATGGGACCCACATGCCTGTATTCATATTGAGCCACAAGGCCACTGAGTGCATAGCCGAAGGGTGAAGGCTGGCATTGTTGTAATCCCTTAAGTGCCAAGGACGAGTGTGCTCTTCAAGCAGATAAATATATAGAAATCGCTTTAGTTCAGAAATTGCCGCTTTTATAATTTCCCTGATTTTCTTTCTTTTCAAGCATAAATGTGCGCTGTGCATTAGCTTTTATACAAAGATAAGAAATATATAAGAAACAAGATTTCGAATTTCGAAAAAAAAATAAACAGGTGTGGCTTAAGACCTTATGAAATTGTCAGTACTCTTGTGAATAGTAGATTTGCTCTCCGCAACAGTCCTAATTTCAACAGATCATTTGTTTGAATTTAATTGACAATTAATATCTTTTATTGACAATTTATTCAAGTTACATTGACTTGGTAAGACATATTTTTGTAAAGAAAGGATTGCATGATGTGATAAGGAAATTGCGGAAACAATACGTTTGTTGCATAGTGTGGTTTCTAAGCCAATATCGTTCAATATCTCATTGTAGACGTGGTCCATAAATGAACTCCTCCATAATTTGAGGTGAAAATTCCAAGAAGGGTGATCCTAGCGTAAGAATTGCATTGCATAGGCGACTGAATGATGTCTTTCCTTTGCAGTGCCCCCGCGGTTGATTACCTCCATGTGCCCGGACTGCCCCCTGCTCGCCACGGATCTTGATTCCTATGTGCCAAGAGCTGAAGAAATGGTTCTGAAATACAACAGCGAGAGTAACCACACCCACGCCTTCAAGCTCAAAAAGGTGGAGAAGGCCTCCATGCAGGTACGGCGACTACAAAATGGCCTCTTCTTATAGCGGGAAAGCAGATGGAACCCGTCCTACACGTATGAGTTGCCATCGATCTGACTATGAAATATTGCTTATATGTGACGGTATCAATGCAAAGCAGAGCAAAAATATATCCGACCTAATGCCTTTACATAACCCTGCTAAAATCAAACTAATTCCAAATATATAATTCCCATATCCGCTACTCATTTATCCCACGAACCCCTTTCATCATTTAGCATGTATTTCCCAATTGTACCCCCAAACAACTATAAGAGGCCAACATTGCAGTCCACGCTATTAGTCCCACTGTATTTTTGTAGGTCGATATATTGACCTCTAAGTTGCTGTGGACCATATTCAGAACACATGAGAACACATAAAGAAATAGCATGCAACCTTGCTCCAAATGTTCAGCCCGGCAGGTGCAAGAGGTTATTACAGATTGGAGGTTGCTTGGTTTAGTTCAGAGCCACGGTAACAATGTGGGTCTCATTCAATTGCAAGAGTGAGAGTGGGCATTTATTTATTTATTTATAGCATTTGTTATACGCTCAAACCCTTGGGTATCACGGCGTAGATTACAGAAGGATTTACATTTCTGGTTGCATTGGATGCAATGTCCCAAGTACATTTAGCAATGGCCTTCTGAACGCACATTCATGTGAAACGTCTCGGTGATAGTCCGGAATGTATTCGAAAATAATAAGCATTTCTCAAAACTGTAAACGACAAAAGAAGCATATTCGGAGATTAAAGATATTGCCTTTTGATTGAAACAGGCTCCCTCGTGATTAGGATTCCAGGTCAGCAGTGTCTGTCTTAGGTGTGTGTGTCTCTTTATTGTGCATCCTGATGGCTGCGGACTGCGGCGTGTAATAAATAGATACATACATAAAATAAATAAGTTGAGTAGGTTGTCCACCGTTGTTTGCTTGACCGGAGAATACTACTCAAGACCACATTAACCTCCACAACATTGCCTTGCTTCTCTTTCAGTGGATGGCTGGAGCGTCGTATTTCGCCGAATTCACTATCATGGAGACCAACTGTCCTAGACTAGAAGCCAAACTTTCTCACTGTGAGTTCCTGCCGGCTGATCAAGCGGTAAGTTCTTAGTCATGTATGTGTTTATTTGTATTCCTATGGCTTCAATCGTGAACGCAATTGCTTCATACCCTCTTCGAGGCACAGGGATGAGGAAGATACATTTGGTCTTCACAGGCTCTGCAGCCATTTAAGATTAGTTGAGTGTGACATAAACAGAAGTGAAGGAAGAAAGAACAGGGAACAACTAGAATTGCCAAACAAAGGAAGTGCACACAAAAAATGAGAAACGGGAATCTTCCAAAGGAAAACACTACTGAGGAGGGTTTAATGAAAACATAAATAGAAAATGGTATTTTCCCCAAATGGCTCTCCTGACAAATGCAGGAGAGCCATACAGGAGGTCGCTGTGCCTCTGGAGAAATGGTCCCATTCTGTAAAGTGCAAAGTGGGTTCCTGCACCTCTTCCTTCGGATCCAGAACCCTCTCATTCTTAGAAGCTAGCTGTGGGCTTTCGGGGATCTAAACCCCAAAGAATAAGGCTTGCCAGTAGTCCATTGAGACAGTGGGGTAGGTGAAGGAGTTTGGTCAGAGTGACTCTGAGTGCAAGAGAGGGAGGGCTACCTGGCATTCCATATGAAGTGGCTGGTCATCGGAGCCTGACCCTTCTCCCTCTCTACTTCTGATGTTATCTGCCGGTATTGCTCTCGTTATGCTTGCTGCCAACTGTGCCTCTGGATTCTGCCTGTTCTGGCTGGCTAGGCCCTTAACCTCCTCCTGCTTATCCCAAATCCTAGCTCTCCTTTGCTGCCCCTTCTCCTTCTCTCAACCATTCTCCTGATGCCACACCTGCATGTCTCACCCACAGACTCTGCTATTTCTCCAGTTCTACTAGTATTGCCCTCCCTCTGTTGTCGTCATCTCCTTCCACTCCACTTCAGACTGCACCTTCTGCATACTTTCCTCTGCGGTGATCACCTGCGTGCACTCCACTCCAGATTTTCGCTCCACCTTTTCATCCTCTGCTATTGTCAACTCCTTCCACTCCACTCCAGGTTTCACTTCCCACTTTCTGCTGCAGCTGTCCGCTCCTTCCACTCCACTCCAGGTATTACTACCCCATTGCTACCACCTCCTCCTTCCTAAGCCCTTCAGGTCGCACCACCCACCCATGCTCAACTCTACCACAACCTATCCAGTCTCCTCCACTCCTGAAGCCTCTTGGTCTCCCACGGCCTTCCAGTCTGCAGCCCTCTCGGAACACAAGCGTCCTCCTCGTCAGGCAACCATCCCCCCACTGAGACTAGTTGAATGTATGATTGTTACCCCCGCCTCCCTCAGTGAGCTTTTCACTGAGGCTGAGAACCTGTGAGTGGTGACTGAAGTGGACCCAGATTGGCTGGCTTCCCGAGTGCACCCTGGGCTTATTTGGTCTCAAGAGGTTAGACCAATCCAGTATCTGGCTTGTATGCCATTTTGAATTTTAGAATTCACCTCTCACCCACCGTAGGACAGCTTTCGAAACTCTTTGGTTCACCAAATGGATTGGGTGCTTAATGAACTTGCAACATTGTATTCCCTGCTGGGTACTTATCTGCAAATTGACGATACTTTTGTAATTTGGCTTTCCCTCTGATACAATGAATGTTGGACAGTCGGGGCAGGGGGTGAGTGTTTGGGTGGTGTAAGGGTATTGAAACATAGTATCGGCAGGAGTTTTGATTCCTTTTGATTCATTCAATGCCCCTTCTAAGTGGTGAAATAACTTCCATGAAGTTCAGAGCAAAGTTTTAACAATGTTAGTATGTACCCTAGCATAGTCTTATCAAGGGACATATTTTAACTGGGAAATTACAGCACTTCACTGAGCTTTGAGGGCTGTATGCAAACGACTGCCGGATCTCTCAGTTTAGATGGCGTGCCGTATATCCTGCAGAGTTTTCCCAGGGGTGTGGGTGGGTATAGGATTTCTAGTACTAAGCTGTCCTGGTGACCAGAGGTATTGGGGATGTTCTAGCTCCCCAGGACTAGCCTGTAGTTAGGCAAGGTGACTGTCCCCTGGCATGTGCTGGAAACCATGGCAAAGTGACCAGGGAGTCCTCCTCATCCCTCCTCCGAGGCCAGCATCCACTGACATGTGGTGGCAAACCCCCCCCCCCCAGACACCAGACAGTATTTAGATAACACAGTGAGGCCCAAACGAGAACCCTGTACTGCCATGGATGCAATCACAGGTCAGCGGCATGGGGGAGATGTAACAGGGTGCGCATATAGTTGTAATATGAAATCCCTGGAAATGGAAGTCCTTTTTTAATATTTCATTTTATTTAGCTGGTAGAATGACATGCCAAGCAACAAAGAGCATGTACATACAGCAAGCTCTCTCCCATAGACCAATAGCATTCATTAAGTCTTACAAGTCTCACAATATCTTCCCCACATTACTCTTAGCAGTCTTAGACACCCCAGCAACATTCACTTCTGCTTCCTCTAAAACACATCTGCAATAATTGTAATGATCTCAATGTTCCTTGAGCCAGTGAACGACTGGAATTTCCCTCCCTTCCAAGGGCACAAGGAAACAACAGTGTCTTTAGTTAACGCCTTACAAAAACCCAATACATAAATCAATAACTGTGAGCTGATCAGACACACTGGGTGTGATTCTCTATTTCCATCTTTACACAGACAAGGATCGAGGTAGATTCAAAGTCTGGATCAGAAATAAGGAAGATCCTGAAAAGGAATTCTGGTCTTCTCCTGGCAAACCAAAGATTCCTAAAAGTAGGTCAGGCTCCAGAGTGCATCCCTAAAATCACAGATATTCCATTGAAAAAAGATACCCAATATCGTGATGTACGTTCTCACCGTGGGCAGCCATACACGCGAGTTGGACACAACCTGTTAAGCCAATCGGGGGTATCACAGTAATGATGCAATGCTTCATGGTGCCGAAGTTAAGATGTGGTTGAAACAAAAATCCAATGATTTTTCACATGCTTTCGTGATGTGTTGTAGTGCCTATTTCTGCCACACAATAAGGATTTGACATGTTGTGTAAGTAATAACCAGCCTGTTAAGGCAGGCACATTGAAATGATCTGAGTTTACGGAAGCTATTAATGCATGAACTCATGATATGCTAGCTTTGACTATGCTAAAAAAGACCAATACACAATGAAATACAAAAGGGGAAACTTGCCGTTATACATGATTTGAATCGACTTTAATGCAGCATTTGCCAGAGTTGTCTGGGAGATGTTGTAGAATAAACTCACTGAGAGGAATCCTCTGCGCTTCCTAAACCTGCTGATTCAGCTGCACAGCCAGACCACTGTTCAAGTGAGACCGAAGAACAAGGAACATTATACTAGAAAAAACACCTGCTCAGAGTGGGTTAAAGCAGGGCTGGATTCTTTTGCATCTGATTTTTAATCTTTACATTGCAGACCTTCCAGAAGTCTTACTAACTACTAACAATTTTCCTCCTAAAACAGGTTGCTCTTATGTTCCATGGCTTGCCTATGCGGACGATGTGGTCCTGTTAGTCCACACACCCATAGGGCTTGCCGGGGCACTAACTGCGCTTCATTGTTATAAAATTGCAAATCATCTGAAGGGCAACCCCAATAAGACCAAGACAATGTGCTTTGGCAGTAAGGTTAACTATATAAAGACTTGGGGGATGGATCTGCCTACTGTAACACACGTAGACAAATCTACCTACTTAGGGATTATTGTTGGCAATAAGATGAAGAATTCAGGCCTTTGAGAGAGTAGCTGTTTGAGCGCTATCTCACTCGTTAATACCGTCAGGAACTTTTTCCCAAAAACGCGGCATGCTGTAGCATGAAGGGCATGCTCTTGATATGAAATCAGAGTCTCATTCCTGGGATACGGCATGGACTAGAGGCAGATTGTGCAGCTAATGCAGACTGGCTGAATAGACCAGAGGGCAACATCTGGATACTTTTGTCATGCCTCCCACAGACCATGCTTGTGCAAGCAATTTGATTGGAATTGGGCCGTACCTCTTTAGAGGCACGTTCACGTTTAGCCACAAGGACGGCCCATGTGTACCCGATGGCATGCATATCACGGGAACATCCATTACTATTGCTGCTGCCCGATGCACTTAAAGTAATAGCAACCAAGTGCTAGATACATTCAAAAAAGATAATAAAGACTTCTTCAGATCTATCAGGTGGGAAATTGATTGGAATTTAAACTAGCAGATTTGAAGGAACATATTGTGAGTAAAACAAAATTATGGGATTGGCATCGCAATCATGAGCATGTGATGAAATTAAAATCACTTACTGATTTTACTGCTTCTACATAAACCTACAGTCAACCACAACCTTACATGATCCTTTTTTTACATCTGTAAAACAAAGAAGAATTTTCATGTGGTTGAGAGTGAACTTGCTGCCTGTATTGGCCGTGCAAGGTCCTAGAATGGGTATTCCTAGATTGAGGAGGACCTGTCGCTTATGTAACACAGCGTCCATGGCGACGGCTTGACATGCATTAACAGAATGTTATAACTTGGATATGATACGCAGACAACACCTGGCAAGGTTTGTTCATAAGATGAAAACATTAAAACAAGCCAATTTTGGATACGTTTTTTGGCAGGAGTGCGACTGTCCCTCTCGCTGTACTTGAGATCAATTTCTGGCTACATATAGAACAAAGACTAGAGTGAATTTAGCAATTTTGTACGATTTTTTAATAGTTGTTTAAAATGATGAAATTGTTTGCAGATGATGATATATGGAGCCAATTTACTAAGCTCAAAAATAGCTTAAGTAACACTAAATTGACTAAGCTCAAGAAATAGTGTAATAAAAACCAAATCCACTGAGCTAAAAAGGAGGGTAAGTAAAGCCTATGCTAGTTAAGTACTAATTACACTATTTTCTTGAGCTTAAAAAATAAGCAACATATGCATTTAATAATGTACTTATATTTATTCGGATTTTAATAGTGTGTAAAGTTTAGATAAAACCACACCACTCTTGTATAATAGTATATATATGTGTTTAAAGTAATAACCTGTCAGATCAGGCTAGGAAATCAATATGATCTAAGCCTACAAAATCTATTAGTAAATCAAGAAACTGCTTCAGGGGGCAAAGATTGACCCATCAATCTATCAATGAGATGGAATACTAGCGGCAGTACTAATTCCCAACTCCAGTGATGGAGTTTGGCATTTAAGCACCAAGACCGTGCCAGCAGTGCTAGGCAGCTGCTAGGGTACTACAAGCAGAAGGGAGCTAGTGTCGCCCATCAGGCTGTAACTATGCCCGTTTGCCATTATGGGAAGGTAGGGTGGCCACATGCCACTTTGCAAAGGACAGAAACAATCTGTCCAGCATCAGTGCGAACACATTTTTATTTATTTTATTTTATTTTTTACATTTGTAAAGCGCCACACAGCCCAGATGCATCGGGGCGCTGTTGCACGAAAATGACTTAGTTGCAGTGTAGGGAGGGGTAGATCGAGGGTGTTACAGCGAGATTGTGTCTACCCCTAGCCTGGAAAAAAGGACGTTTGCCTTTACAGAGGTTATACAGTTGACAGGAAGCCCAGGTGGGATTCGATGCCTCTGATCTTGGCGGGTAATAGGTTCGAGTTGGTGGCGGCAAGGACTGGGAAGCTAGCGCCCGCTGCTCTGGTTCTGATGCTTTTTGGAATTACATGGCGGTTAGTGTGGCTCGACCTAGTTGGTCTGTTAGAGGGGGGACCAGCGAATCTCTGAGCAAGGTAGCGCGGTGCTGTGTTGTGTCGACATTTGTGGGTGAGTGCCAGTGATTTGAAAAGGATCCTTTCCTTGACCGGAAGCCAGTGGACAGATTTTCTGCTGGCTGAGATGTGGTCTCTTTTCGAGATTCCTGTGGCTGCTCTGAGGGCATTGTTCTGCACCGTTTGAAGTTTTTTAATGTTTTTGGCTGAAGTGCCTAGTATGAGTGCATTGCAGTAGTCTAGGCGGGAACCGATGATGGCTCTTGCAATGGTGAGGGAATTTTCCTGTGAGAGGAAGGGCCTTGCAGCAGTGATGGGTTTTGAGTGGTAGGCTGCTGCTGAAGAGATTGCGTTGACCTGTCGGTCCATGGTGAGGTTTGAGTTCAGGTAAACTCCAAGGGTTTTGACTGCTTTGGAGACCGAGATGCGGCAATTGTCGATGATGAAGGAGTCATATTGTGGGCCCATTTTATCGATTGTGGCTGGTGATCTGATGATGAGTAACTCTATTTTTTCTCTGTTGAGGCAGAGCCAGTTTTCCGCCATCCAGGTTTGGATGGTGGTGTAAATGGAGATGAGGGCTTTTTGGTCGGCTTCGTAGTCTCCGGTGAGAGGGATGAGGACTTGTGTGTCATCCGCATAGTTGGTGTAAGTGATGCCCATTGCATCGAGGTATTTGAATAGTGACCTTGTGAAAAGGTTGTACAGTGTGGGGGATATGCAGGACCCCTGTGGGACACCACATTTAATTAGATGTGGATGGGCGCAGGCTGTGTCCGAGAAGACTTTAATTTCTCTGCCCTTAAGAAAGGATGCTATCCAGGCGGTGGCTTCTACTGAGAAATTGCCCGCTGTAGAGAGGTGGTGGCAGAGGGTGTCATGATTGACCAGGTCAAATGCCGCCAAAAGGTCGAGTAGAAGTAGGAGAGCTGGTTTGCCTACGTCTCTTAGGTCATCGATTTGGTTCTTAAGGTCCAGTAGTGCTGTTTCTGTGCCATGGTTTGGGCGGAAGCCAGATCGCCGGAGACCAAGTAGGTGATGAGCTTCTAGGTAGCTCTGAACTTGGAGGTATGCAGCTTTATCCAGGATCTTGAGAAGGAAGGGAACTGTAGTGATGGGCCTATAGTTCCCTGGTACCTTGGGGTCTAGTGTAGGTTTTTTTAGTAATGGGCGGACCCACGCTTCTTTGAGGCAGGATGGCACTTGGTTGGATTTGAACGATGCGTTGATGAAGGCTGTGAAGAACGGTACCAGTGCGGGGGCGCTCTCCTGGATGAGCTGGGCTGGACATGAGTCGCCTTTGCAATTGGAGGGTTTGATGGAGTTGAGTATGGTCAGGACTTCCTCTTCTGTAATCTCCTGGAACGAGAAGGCTGGGATTCCGGAAATGGCAGTGTTCTGGTGTAGGTTGGGTAGTTGTTGTGATAGGGCTTTTTGGTGACTGATGATTTTTTCTTGCAGAGTCTTCAGTTTGTTGAGCATGGCTTCTTGGATGTCGTTACACCATTCTTTGTTTTTATTCAAGGGGTTTGAGGGGGGAGTCGGGGACTCCAATTCTCTGAAGCTTGCAAAGATTTCTTTGGATCCTGATTTGGCATTTGCGATCCTGGTATTGAAGGAGTTGGCTTTGGCCGCAATGATGGCGGATTTGTATTGTTTGGCGATGTCTTTAAAGGCTTGTTTAGTGATGTCATTGGGGTTAGTTTGCCATGCTGTGAGAGCCAATCGTTTTTGTGAGCGTAGTTTCAGGAGATCCTGAGTGGAAATCTTACTCAACCTGGCAAGCTACTACTTGGCAATATAATGGCAACAGTAATGCTAGTACCTGGGCATAGTCCGACAAATGCCCTTCCAATGCCTATACAAGTGCAACACTACTGACTTTACCAATGCATGTTTTAACAGGAATTCAGTGCAAGGAAGCAATGGTGGACACTCATGATGATTACAAATTGAGTGGCTAAAACATTTTCATTATCACACAGCTGCAACTAACCCATTGCCTTTCAGAAGAGTGATTACAAAATACGAATGGCAGCCCCTTAAAAGCAGAGAGCTGGCTCAAAGAGATGCCATCTGGGGGTGTTTTGAGCAGGGAGGAGATGTTTGTCGCCTGTAATAGCCATAGTGATTAGCATGGCATAGGTGGTCCATGGCTGGATATAAAGCTGAACTCAACCACAGTCTGAGTGTCCAACTTCACATCCCACCTCTCTCTTATCTTCACTTCCCATCCCAATAGTTTTGGCCAATCGGCAGCAATTATAGTGTCGTCTAGCACCCAAAGCTAAAAGAATGTGTTGCATAGTTTTCAGAGCCAGTTTTATTCAGAGATCAAAGGTACACTCGCAAAGAATAAATCAAGATCATTGAAACTAATACAATTGTTTGTTTTCTTTCCTAAATAGCATGTGGGATTTTGCACTGGCAGCGTGATTAGCAGGCCTGGGCCTGGTGCATCCAGCGTGCATGCTACCTGTGATATCTACGATCCTAAGGTATGTTGTCTTACATCCATGTGAACCATTGTTGTCCCTGATCAAAGGATAGGAATGCATGTGTAATGCTGGGCATTTGATGGAAGACGTACACAATCTGCCTGCCTCCCACCAATGCAGCTGTGGTGCAGGTAATGCCCACAAAGCTGAACCTGTGCTGGACCATCAAACCCAAAGTTGAGCAAAGCAGTGGCGTGGGATGGAATATGCAGTGTGATGATGAGGAAGCTTCGACTGGAGTGTAAGGCTGAACACACTGACAACCTCCTTGAACACTTAAAGGGTTAATTGCTCCCTTTCATTGCTCATATCACATGCACAAGGCCAGCGGGTGAGGTCTAAATGGAGAAAAGGTCCAGGATTCTTTAGAGCAGAATACCGGTCGTGTCCATAGATGGAGCAGGACTGGTGGGTCGCCAACACTTGACCGAACCTTCTGATGGCAACCTCCAGGTGGAGATCCAATGGCCGGGCGGTCCAGAGAGTGGAGCCATTGGACTAGGGAGATTGCCGTTGGTCACTCGTCCAACAACATAGATATTCAGGCAGCCCTGAGGGCTGCTGGGCGATCTGTATTGAAGATTGCAGGAGGGAGAGGGATAGAAACGACTTCAAGCTGTACAATTAGGAAGGGAGAAGTCCAGGAAGCGATGTCCTAGATAGACTTAACTACTTCAGGTGTTCAGATCCCAGAAGAAAATGAAACGTGTGTCATCTGCAGTGTGTTTCCAGAAGAAGAAAAAGCACCTGACCTCGAACATTCCAGCAAACACGTTGGCCTAATGCTAATATATTTTAGTTATATGTCAAAAGGTGGAATAAGTGTTAGCACGATTCTCCAGCATCTACAAAGCAAAGGTATCACTACATATTATCCCCACCAAAAATATCGCCATATATAGTGTTGTCTGGAACGGCCATAGGCGATATTTTTTGGGGGGATCATTTTGGGGGTTTTTGGGAGCAGGGGTTGCAGGGGTGTCCCCCGCTCCTTTAAAAATAACGCAGGGGTTGCGAGGGTGTCCTCCTCAGGTTCCATGGCTTAATATTGCTGCAAAAATATGGCGATATTTTTGTATGGCGATATTTTTCCAGGGATATTAACGCATGGAACCAAAGCAAAGAGATCAAAATAGTAAATTAGACCACAACATGGGTAAACATACCTTCTTTGGTTGGTTATCTTATTGTGGGGCAGCTTTGGGACCCAGCTAGAAGGTTGTGTGCTAACTACTTGCCCAGAAGTACAATCAAGGAAGAAACAAGCCTTGGCATTGCACTTTAGGTCCTTGTTAGTAAAACAGGTCTTCGCTCCATCCGTGTTAATTGTCATAAGGCCTTCAAAAGTGTGCATGTGCACTTACGTGTCTGTGCGTGTGTGTCTATGTGTGTATGCAATGTATGTGGGGTGCAGAAAGGTGTCTCTGTGTCTAATGAGTGGGGGGGTGGACACGTATTCATGAGTTTGATGCCCCAGGTTCCTTTACATGCATCTGTGGATATTTGAGCATGATTTAAGTGTGTTTTGCAATTTGGCATTGACTTCAAGCATTGCAGCTGCGTGCACGTGTGTTGCAGCACGTTTCGCAATTGATTCAAAAGAGGTTGGCCGACTTCTGAGGAATAGGGGCTTTCTCTGCGGCATGGTGTGCGTTTTGGTCATATTTTTGTAGTGTATATTTCTGCTTCCTTCAAGAAACATTTTAGAATTGTATTGGGCCCATGGATTTCGGATGCCAAATTGTGAACGTGTTTTGTTTTTTGTTTCATCACCTGAATTAGTACATGTTGTATTTACCGTCTAGTTAGCACATTATGGCCTCATCACGATACCACCCAACTTTAATGCCGGACACGGGTGGGTGCTAACTGTTCACGGGTGGGCGCTGTTAGTCCCCATTCCCTGTTGAGTCCTTGGGACCAATGGAGAATTTTCAGCGCAACAACTGCGTGGTTATATCGCGGGTGGTAATTGCGCTGAAAATTGGCATTTTTATGGCGTTTTAATCCCCAGCACTAAGCTGGAGGTAAACAGGCCAGACTCGAGATGGGGCGGACCCTTAAATGCAGCGGTAACACTGTTACCGCCACATTTAAGGGCTATCGCCCAACTCGTGATCAGGCCTATATGACACAAAAGTAGCAGTGGCGCCACCAGGGGGGAAAAGGGGAGCCACGGCCACCCTAATTAAAACACTGCCACCCCCCCAACCGGCCCGCCAGCGCCTCTTGCAGTCAATGAATGTGCCACCCAAACTGACCTCATCAACCACCCCTAAGAAAAATATCTGGGGGCACCCCTTAACGGTAGGAAACAAGACTCCACTACAGAAAAAAAGACCTTTGAAAAATAAAATGAAACGCGATTGCCCACAATTAGCGTTCCTAAATATTAGCCTTCTCACTCATTCACTATTTCTCAGTCATATGCCTGAGGGTCTGTTACACGTTGCCAGGCCAAATTCAGGCAATAATTCACTAGCAGCCTGTCATCCCGACATGCCTGCACCAGCAGGGCAGTGAGCACTTGACTAAGGCTGGGAGAACGTTCCGAAAACTGGCCTATATAATTTCTAGAGTTCTTGACAATTCACAGGTCACTTCTGGGGTGCAAACGAGCCCCTCGGCCCCCAAGAGCCCTGCCTCGCACACTGTTGTAGTCACACTAGGATCCAGTGATAATGTTGGAATAGTCCAGGTTAGCATGTCCCACTATCAGTGAAGGGGCTGCCAGGCCCCAACAGGGCTGTGGAGCATGGTACAGGCCCCACTGGCAGATGGCAACAGCATGCCCTCCGTTTCAGAACCCTCATTTTATATCAATCGAACTCACGCAGTTGAATTTCCAGGGAAATTCAAAATGTTTGCAGAACGCCAACACATCCAGGATTTGGGTCATTTGGCGATTTCCCAAACATGTTCACCCATGCTTATAATGTATACACACAATTAGGATCAGAGCACAGCTGTGGCCTGGTTAAGAGGTTGTCTTTTGCAGATAGTTTGCACATTGTGCAGTTTCCTAGTGTACAGTTGCTTAGACTTTAGATTTCATTGACCTTTGTCTGCTGATACTCAAGGTGTGAAAGGGTGTTATTGCTTTATTAATGAATGAAGCATATCTGTCAGGTAATATTGCTAATGTTCTGCCATGACTTGTTACAGAAAGCTTGCCATCCTCACCCCAAACACCATGATCATCATGGGTACGGACACAGGCACGGGCCTCATCATCATCATCATCATCATCACCATCATGACCATGATGGACAAAACCAAACCCATTCGCATGGAGAGAAACATCATCACCATCATGACCATGATGGACAAAACCAAACCCATTCGCATGGAGAGAAACATCATCACCATCATGACCATGATGGACAAAACCAAACCCATTCGCATGGAGAGCAACATCATCACCATCATGACCATGATGGACAAAACCAAACCCATTCGCATGGAGAGAAACATCATCACCATCATGACCATGATGGACAAAACCAAACCCATTCGCATGGAGAGAAACATCATCACCATCATGACCATGATGGACAAAACCAAACCCATTCGCATGGAGAGCAACACCAGGAAGGGCATCATGAGAAGAAGCATGCCCATGTGGAACCTGTATCGGCTCCTGCCCCAAAACCACATGACAGCTCATCGGAGGAACACACAGGATCAAAGCCCATCCCTCCACCCCCCAGGCAGCCGGTCGGTTGCGTGCATATTGTTCACCCGAACGATGTGTCCGATGTCTTCCCGGAACCAATAATTCATGACCCGTTACCTCCTTTATTGCCCCCCGGTTCTACTTCCATGCCTAAACCGGATGTCCCTGAGGGCTCTGCTAGTCCAGTTCCTATTGGTCCCTGGAGGTATCCTGCACCTCAGCCATTTCCTCGTCACCCTTCAGAGTCAGTATCATGCCCAGCTGAGCCCAAACACAAGGTACCACACGTCGAGTCCATATTGCCAACTCATCAGTGAAGGTTCACCCATCCTAAAAAATAAGCACATCATTTGGAAATTATAAAACCTGTATAAACACTCTTTATAGATCGTGAACGGAGTTTCCAACATCATGTTGTCATGGCAACTATTGGCTGGATCAATACAAATAAAAAAGCAATACAAAATGCCATTACATTATATTTTATGTTTGTGTTACTATTTTGTATGATGCACGTTTCCTTTAAATTATGCTTCAAGTTCTTTATGATTAGATGAACAATCTGAAATGTTTGTTTGGTGAACAACAATAAGAAGCAGAGCCTGTCCATCAGCCACACAAACAATTCATTTTAACCAAGAATACAAGTTTAAAATGGTCATCATCTTTATTTTTACAGTGGAAATTCACACCAGCCAAAATGTATTTAACACATTTGTACGCATTCATGTCAACTCCCCCCATCCTCCTTTCTCCCCCTGGCTATTACAAAACCACAATCCTTTTCCATTGGATGCCCACAGAAAAAGGGGAAAGGAAACTTGGCCCATCAACCAATGATAACTTGGAGTGAATTGCCGCCACGCAGCACTGCCAAAGAAGAAAGGCCCTGACTTCTGGACACGTGCACTCGACAACCAATGTGCATTGCAGATTTTACTAGGATGGCTGGAGGGGCATGTCCTCTCTCTGGTTCACTGAACCCATCCATTTGTTTGCGTAGACAGCAGACATGAGGAAGAAGACATATTGAGTGGTTGAAACTAGATGACTTAAGCCATATAACCCGAGGAGGGGGGCATTACTGATGAGGTATTTCCCCGGGACAGCAGTTAAAAGTCAGAGTGAAGAGATGGCTTTAACATGAGTCCCGGGCCCCTTTAACATGACCCCTTCCCAGGGTTATATATTGCTACTAGTACCCTGGCACGTTTTGTTTGTTTGTTTATTTTATTTAAATAGCACGCATGACCCGTAGGTATCTGGGCGCTAGTGAATGAGAAAGATTGGTTACAGGTTACAGAACTTTGAAAGGTACATGAGTCACTCATACATGTTACAATCAATTAAGATTACTGACGTCACTTAATGTGGATCATACAGGCAGATGTTTAGGACAAATTCTGCAAGGCAAGCATAAGTACAGTCATCTAAAGTCATACATAAACAGATATGGACATGTATAGGCCGGCTAGGTGGGGAAGCCTAAGATAGAAGTAAGGTTAGTTCTTATTGGTTAGCCAGGTGATAACACAACTTCTGAATTTTTCGAATACTTGTATGGTTTTTATGTCCTGTGGGAGTGTATTCCATATACTGTTGCACTGGGGTAATAATAGTGTATTTTGCTCAAGTTGAGAAACAGCGTGTTAACTGTTTCTCAACTCGAGAAAAAAACTACAAAAAATAATGCCTGCCATGGATCGCGGAGAAGGGAACTACACGTAGTCCCTTCTCCCTTTCCATGGTGATATGACATGATATTTTATTTATATAGCACTCGTACACAGGTGTTTCAGAGCGCGACCAGGCAAAGGGAGGGGAACAGAGGAGAAACCAAAAACAACGATCTTACTAGGCCCAGTAACATTGAGAACGCGCAGGTGCATGGGGAAGGGAAAAAGGGGGAAAGTGCATGGGAGGGGGAGAAAATGGAAAATGTAGAGCATAGGAGACAACAACCTAAATAATAAGTAAATAAATAAATAAGGTGATCAAAGACAGTGGTAGTGCAGCCTGTGAGTGGAAAAGTGCAAGGCTAGTCAGATAGGGTGATAAGTGCAGAAGAAGAATGGGGGGGGCTGTATGTGTACAGATACAGGCCCCAGTGCAAGAGGTGGCCAGGAGGCAGTGCAGGAGTGAGGCAGAGTGAGCAGGTACCTGGGCCTGACGGACAGAGGGTGGCCAGGTGCAACAGTGCCGAGAGAGAAAGCAGATCAGCAGGGGAGAAGAGGGGCAAAGGTAGAGGCGAAGAGGAAGGTCTTGAGGATCTTCCAGAACCGTAGATGGTTCTCCTCAAGTTTCAAGGTGGCAGGGAGGAAGTTCCAAAGCGAGGCATCTTTAAAAAACGACTGACCCTGAGGGAGTTAGAGGTAGAGGAGCGAAGGGCTCGAGCAGGGAGGTATTACGGTGGGATAGTTGAAGGTATTTTGGATCCAGGCCCCAGAAAGCCTTGTCGACAATGCAAAGGGTTTTAAATGTAATCCTTGCATCCACTGGGAGCCAATGAAGGGATTTCAGAGCTGGAGAGATACGATTCCAGGGCTTGGGACCAAGGACAAGTCTCGCAGTCCTGTTCTGGATTAGTTATAAAGGGCGTAGAGTGGAGGCAGTTAGATTTAGAAAGAGGCTGTTACAATAGTCCAACCTAGAGAGAATCAGAGCTTGTGAGACAGTAAGCCTCTGAGGGAAGGAGAGGAAAGGAAGAGTACCTCTAAGGAGGTGCAATAAGAAGTTAGACATTTTGGAGACTTCAGAGATGTGTGCGGAGAAGGAAAGTGTGGAGTCAAAGATGACCCCGAGGTTCTTAGCTTCACAGCTAGAAGCAGGAGGAGGGCCAAGGGAGGCCGGCCAGAGAGTGAGGGGAAAGGATGGAGAGGCTGTACCAATGAGGAGGATCTCAGTCTTGTTGGCATTTAAACAAAAATCATTGGCGGCACACCAATTTTGTATGGCGATTCGACAGTCAGAGATGAGGGTAGGAGAGGAGATGGCTGAAGGAAGCCTGAAAATGAGTTGGGTGTAGCACTGGAAATTTGAGCAAAAAAATGGAAATGCAATAGGCGAGAGTTGCCAGGTATTGGTTTAAAAGCCAGGGCGAGAGGTTAGACCCCTTGGGAACACCACCGGTAGAAAGGGAGATAGAGGATAGGAAGAACCCAAGTTGTACCTGGGAGGGTCGATCAGAGAGAAAAGAGGTCAGCCAGGCCAGAGCCTGATCTGTGATACCCAGGTTGTCACAGAGATGATTGAGCAGGGTGGTATGGTTGACCGTGTCGAAAGCAGAGGAGAGATCAAGTAGGATGAAGACAGAGGGAATGTTAGAGTCAAGGTTGGAGAGCAGGTCTTCACGGATGTTCTGGAGAGCAGTTTCCGTACTTCTGGCAGCTCTGATGCCGGATTGATGGTCATGGAGGGAGCCAACAGTCAGAATGAAGGTTAAGATGAAAGATGGCAAGCTTTTGCAGGAGCTTACCCAAAAAGGGAGTAAAGGAAATTGAGCGATAGTTAGCCGGACAAGAAGGATCAGCTCTGGGTGTCTTGAGTGCTTCGGAGGAGTGGTTAAAGATCCAGAGGCAAAGGAGAGGTTGCAGAAATCAGCAAGGGCTGGACAGAGGGTGTCAATGTGGTCCTTAATGGTTTTAGAGGAACAGGGATGGATCTGTTTTGATGAGGCTTTCATAGATCGACTTGTCTAGCGACCTCATCAGGGGAGAAAAGAGGAAAGGCTGAGAAAGAAGGATGGGGGAGCTGAGGGTGAGTCAACAAGCAGAGAAGGAGAGGGGTAAGGAGCGGGAGAGGAGGAGAGTGTAGTCAAGATGTCATTGGTTTTAGAGATAAAGTGTGAGGCAAGGTCATTGCAAAGAGCCTGGGAGGTGAGAGGAGGGGTGGATACTGCAGCAGGGTTGGCCAGCTCCTTGAAGATTTTAAAGAGTTCGCCGAGAACTCTTTAACATCTGGTTAAAATTTGGTGATCATTGCCGAGTCAGTGACACACCGGGAACACCAATGTTCCCGGCGTCTGCGAGGGACAAAGTAGCGTCAGGTAAATGGGGTGTGGGGTGGGGGGAGAGGAGATGTGGAAAAGGGGGGCGGTGCAAGGGGACGCATGGGAGCACACACTTACCTGACACCTGGCAGGGGAAGATGGCAGCCTCCAGCTCCAAGGAGGCTTGGAGCAGCCCCTGTTGAGTCTCCTCATTGGCTGGGAGGTCAAAGCCACGCCCCGCCAGGTACTAATATTGTTTAGATACCACCCGCATTTTATAATCTATATTTGTTATTGTTTTTATGTTCTGTCTATTATGGTTTATATGTAAAATCTTTTATGCCACCTTTACCCAAATGTTCCTTCAAAATCCAGTATACATGTACATTTAATACTTCTGTATAAACTATCATCCCAACATGAATATAATATAGTAACCACATAAATATTTCCTCAACATAAGAAGATAACAAACATAGTGTTTCCTAAACTCACATAGTTTGTCGGTTCCATGTGATGATGTCTCCTCGGAAAAAGTCACCCGGTAGGTGACTTTTTTTCCTGCACCCCTAAAAGCCATCCCCCAAATATATTATGACGGGTACAATTTTCTATTCGAACTCCAGTCCTAGAATATTTGGGGAAGGTGCTTGATTTTCATTCACGTGCAAATTTGGGGAAATGTCGCCTGCTGGTGATCTTTTCCCAGGCAACATTATCACTGGATCCCAGTGTGACTACAACAGTGGCCTTCAAACTGGTGGGCTGGCCTCCATAGGAGGACCCAAAGAATGTCCAGGCAGGGGTAGATTCTTGAAAACATTTTTAGGATCACTATTTTTAATATAAAAAATGATTACAGTGTTTTTAATTAGGCAATTTAACACGAGGACAGGAGGTGTTAACGGTGAGGTAATGTCCCGGGCAGCAGTTAGAAGACTGAGTGAAGCGAGGGCTTTAACATGAGTACCGGGGAATTACCTCACCATTAATGCCCCCCTTCTGAGGGTTACATTGCTTTTAGCAACCCAGCAAATTGTACCGGGGTACTAATAGTGTATTTCTCTCGAGTTGAGAAACGACCATTTCTCAATTCCAGAAAGAAACTACAAAAAAGATGGCATCCATGGATCAGGGAGAAGGGAACTACACAAAGTCCCTGGTAATTTTCCATGTCAATCATTGCCGGGTCCGTGATGCGCCGGAAACACTAGTGTTCCTGGCGTCAGTGAGGGACAAAGGAGTGCCAGATAAGTGGGGGGAGGAGAGGAGATGTGGAAAAGATGGGTGGGGATGGGGGAAGGGAAAGGGGATGTGGGGGAGCGCACACTGACATCACACCCGGCGGGGGAAGATGGCAGACTCCAGCTCCAAGGAGGCTCAGAGCGGGTGCTTTACTGTGTGGTGAAGCCCCTGTTCTGAGTCTGAACATTGGCTGGGAGTTCCAAGACATGCCCCCAGTGGGTACTAATAGAAAATATAAGCAGTAGAAAATCTGAGCCTTGGGTCCCCAGGGTATCCTTAGGGCTTCTAGAGGCCAGCCCCAAGTGGGGGGGACCAGAAACAATATTTTTACTCAACGGCATATTGGTATGAAAGAGTTTGAATACTGCTGGTCTACAAAGAATGGCACTGCTTTTCTTAGACGAGCAATGTACACCCAAGAATCATATAAATGTACATTATCTCCAATCGAAGGGTCAAGCACACCTCTAGCAAGTACATTTCATTGTCTGCCCTCAATGACTACTTAGTTAAGGCTGCAGCTTTCAACCTATCACATATTAGCTTCCAAAACCGTATACAAGTGTGGACTAAAGTTGAGGGCATATCTTCCCTCTTCGTAAGACATATCCCAAGCACTTCTGATTTCAGCCTATCATCCACATTAGCATAACTGCACATACACCTTACTAAATCAGAATGTAAGTGCTCCCACTCAATACATAGATGTTGCAAGTTCTCTGCTTCACTTGGGGTTTGACACAGTCTACAATCAACTTCTAGAAGGGGACTTTCCAGTAACCCTTCAAGCACCTTATTAGTTTCTAGTAGATTCTGTCTCAATCTCATTAAAACTGCATTTTACAGATACACAAGAAAAGAGGCCTACATGAAGAGGGCACCTCAGGCATTCTGGGAAGATTCTTAAAAAGTCGTTCATCTTTTTGTCTCCTTAAGATAGTTGAAATTCTTTCGATGATCCGACTCAGTCATGAATATTGGCTGAACCGCCACCTATAAGCCAAAACTATTGCATTGGAGCACAGCTAGGAGGGAGAAGGGATTTGAGGAGGGACACAGAGCTTGTGGGTGTTATTTGGTTGTTTACCCTCCTGTACAGGAGGGACCAATATCCTCCCTAGGGTCTTTGCATCTCTGGATCAGGAAAGGCACTCTTGAGACCAAGCAGAGAAACAGGCAAAAATTCAGGCTGAATTTCAAAGGCTTCTTTATTTTTCCGGGTGCAGTAAGGCAAGACACAGCAGTCATCATACTTCAGGACTCCAACAATGACCACCCGTGCTCTGAATTCTGCCTCCGTATATATAATTTGCACTTGGCACAGTTCTCTTTTTCATGATGCAGTTCACTCTTATTGGTTTAAACATTCAGAGACAAGCCCTTTCCCCTTCTAGGGTTGGTTGACTGAACTGTCACTCACCAAACACCCATGTCATATCTACGTATGCAACTAATTAAAATTGTGTGTGATACACTTGACCTTTACAATGAGTCCTTTGAAGTATCAAGAGAGAGCATTTCTGGCGTCAGCCCTGAGATATTTTTAGCAAGCAGCATCACATCTCCCTGTCAGAGGAGCCCAAGTAGGGACATCAGCTGTGTGCCCTCTCTGTGAACCCAACAATTGTTGCTTGTTTGAAACAGCTGCATGCATTAATTGCTATCTCCCCTTGAACACTACATGGCTCGCCCGGCCCATCACTGTCAAGATTACAGCCGAGAAGTCCAGACATTATGTCCTTGTCTACTGAACTCTCAATGAACTATCTATGACTGAATTATATAATTATTTCTGACATTACTTGCAAAAGTCCACCATCCTAGAAATTGCCTTACTATGCCTGGCTATCACAAAACGGTGGACCAACCTATTTTTACTTATAGCTCAGTCCCTGCTCAGATTTGAATCTAGATTTTTAGAAACTACAATAAGCATGCACTACTTGACATTCTCTCTACTGCGTAAGACATTCTGACCCCAAAAAATGTATGTCACCCTATAATGTGTTTTCTTGCCCTCTTAAGCCCTACAAACCTGATTTTTACACACTCAGAAGTATTGATCGTCCTGACAAGGTATCTGCATTCGGTTTGAGGGGAGAGGGGTTTATCTCCAATACATTCAATTTGAGGGGGGCATGGTCTACTCCCTGTCCACTTCCATTGACTGCACATGGCCATTGTACTTGCAATTGTCATTTTCCTCGCAATACCTGCCCCACCCCACCAAAACAAATCGTACTGGGATACTTTTGAGCAAGTTTACCAAGTAGCACGATCAGATTTTGTGTTGCAAGTCCCTGCCAGTGTTATTTCAAAGCCGTCTTCTGAGAGTTACTGGCTTCAATGCAAATATAAACGTGCTACTGGTTTCAAAAATCACTTGACCAAGGGTGTGTTCAGCTCCGTGATTTATAAACAGTAAACATGTCCTTGCACTGAAGTCCTGCTAAAAACGGGAATTGACAAAGGCTACAATTTTGGCTTGTGTAAAATTATCAGATAGGTATTTGTCAAGCACTGCTTTCATGTGCCCCAGTACTCAGACAATTTTGCAGCTGTTACAATTTTATGGTCAAGTACTACCAATATGGCAGTGTTTGTCAAATGCCTATTATATGCCTACATAAAAGACATGTTTTTTGTTTAGGTTTCAACTACTAGTTGTGTTAAATTCATGTAAATTGCCGTATTTGGGTCTATGTCTGCAGTAAAACCAAATGATTTGGATCCAGTGCTTCCTGGAGTTCCTCCCGCCTATTTGTGTGCAATGGTCAACTGACTCCAGCGGACTCAGTTGATTTGGGAAGAGCACAAGTCTTGAGTCAGGTTCATCTGTGCTTGGTCATGTGAGTGCAGATCGCATGAAGAGCTCTCCCACTGTTTTGGAGGTGTCGATCAATCTGCTTTGATATTTTGAGAGAAAATGTGTGCATGGACTAATGTTTTGAATGAAGAACACAGATCAGTCTGGCATGCAGGATCACACTGGCCCATAACATTGTCTTGGGCACCAAAGAAAAAGTGGCCCACAGTTGCAAATGACTATTCGCTCCTTTTGTGACACTGTTTGAATATTACCCAAGGGGGAGTTGTTTGATAAAATGTGATGCAAATTGTGCATTTTAAAGAATATTTATTGAGCAACACTGGCCAAAACTACCAGCCACATAGTGAAGTAACTCATCAAACTGGCCCACATTGACCAAAAAAGTGGCCGACTTTCACCAAAAAAACTGGCCAAGAACAGCATTTTGTGTTTTTGGTTCGACCGTGGGGCTATTGCCCTATAGGCCAGTCCAAGCCTGCTGGCATGACCTGCGGGCTGGGCGGTCCACATCACCCTGACATTTCTAAGAGAAACTCTACTCTTGAGTTGCAATTGTAGGCAAATGATATGCCCCGAGAAGTTGATTTGAGAAAGATGCACATACACTCTGGCCAGATGTTTTTAGAAGACATTACGCTGGCTTTGAGGAACGCACGCAAGCTCAAATGAATAGTCACATGTGTAAGCCATGGCATGGTGAAGGCACACACACCAGAAAGTTTTGTGTAATTCAGAAAGTCGGACGCATCGGGAAGAAGGCAAAAGTACTCACAAAATATCTGTTTAAATGTTTGCGCTCCAAGAATATCTTTCTACTGCTTCATTAACTCAAGTCCTAGAAAGGCTATAGCTCTGTGAAATTAGATTGCACCCTACTTGTCGGCCGCCACACATGTCAGCATGCAAATGTAACCAACCTGGATATTCTAGCATGATTGCACTTCTGTCTGGATTTCAGGTGTATGGCTAGTACAGATCTGAAAATGAAGTCCCACACAAGAGTCAGGCTGGATGGGTTAAGTGAAGGGAAAAGAGTAGGGAAGGCAGGAAATGAAATAGGAGTATGGCTGTAGGGTGCTGCTATATGTCATGTGAGCAAGACGCTTAGACGAATTAGCACTGTGACAATACATTAATACATTTGATTTTGTTTAATATAGATTTACCCATGTGTTACAAACATGTTATGCTTTTTTACCGATCGGTGCAGGCAAAACCTATTTTGAGCATTTGTTAGGCGACTATACAACAAAATGGTGTTTCCAGGCACCAATGTACTACCACTAAACAAATTACATCACAACCGGAGGCATTTCATTATAATGCAGCTTTTTAAAACATTTTGCATGCTTATGAAAAATAGCATTATTGAATCCTGCATCTTCTTTCGTTTGTTTTTTGGGTTTTTTTTCTCAGAAAAACATGGAATGGTTGTTTGTATTCGAGTAATTTGCAGACAGAACATTGCACACAGGTAAATAAAATGCTTATGTGCCAAAATGTGCAAATTGCAAGTAAGCAAAGTCCAAATGCCTTGCAAAACCCATTAGTAAAATTCATGGAGAACGTTTCAAAGATAAAAAGTCTTCATAGTGTCTGGTGTAAATTCCTAATCAACTACACGCATCACTTGCCAGCTCTTTATACGGCAAACACACACTCGACCTCTTTGTCAATCTTAGCAAGTACTAACAAGCTGCTACAATTGTTTATGCAATGCTCAGGCCAGCTCAATCTTAGTAACATTATGCTGACAACATGAAACCCACGGTTTCTGTCTTTTTCAAACAAGTTTGAGAAAAGTAGCGAGGCATCCTTCTGTTCCAAGCTGACTTCCGCCAATGCACCCATTTACAAACTAGAACATGTTCCATCGACGTCGTAGCCATGGTGGCACTTCTTAAATTGATTACCTCAAGCAAAAGGCAAGAAAGCAAAGTAAGGAAGAACTCCTCTATGAAATGTGTGCAGCCTGTTTGTAATCCAGCTTTGCGTCCAAACTTTCAAGCAAGTAGCATGCAAAATGGGGGAATAAAAACGGTCACTTCAGTGCTTAGAGCCTGGAAGAGTAAGGCACGAAGCGCCATATAGCAACACAACAGTACTGCTATTTGAAACTAGCCGTCCCTCCAGATCGCTGAGGGTGCAGAGACCACACTATGAAATGGGGCTTATTTAGTGTCATTAGGCACTCTCTTTCATAAATGGTCCATGCTGCCGGACCAGTCATGCAACACAGCTCCTTCCACCGGCATGTCTGTGGAACTTTATCCCAACTGGTTACAAGAGTCGTTTTTGTTGTTATTGAATCCTATAAATGTGTACCACACAGTCTCTTGTTTGTAGTGCCCAAAACAACTGCTCCCGCCCTTATTGACTTCAGGAAGCAATTCAAGACGCTTGAAAGAATATTTTGTGAGGCACAGATCTGGTACACAACTGTGACACCCTTCCAGTCTCGTCCACCTTCGCCTCTGTGCTAGTGCACCCAGCGATGTTCACGCTATAAGACATCTCAGACATAAAGGAAATGAAGGACACCGCAAGAGAAAAAAAAGCATCGGCAAGGCCAGTTTTGACTGATGTCCGCATCCATCATTTAGAGACCCTGTCATAATGGCACTATCTGGCCATAAGATGGTAACAGCTGTAGAATGGTGTGAGTACCTCAACATATGATGGCATTGCCTGGCAAATGCCTCTCTAATACCTATACACTACCACAAGCTGTTGGCTTTGCCAATGCTTGTTTTTTTAGTTAGTTTCATGTTTGTACATATTATAAGATGGATAAGATTCCGTTCTTATGTTTGGTGAGTCTACCATGGAAACACAAACGGCCAAATTAGCTGTATTTGAATGGAAGAGACAGATTCTTTAGTTCCAATCTGAGTATTGCTAATTAGCTATTCTCTTCCAGAAACGAGAGTTTACCAAAGTATTGGATCAAATCGAAGTGTGGTTTGTGTAGTCAAGGAGGTCAAACCCAATTCTGACCAGATATATTATATCAGTGTCTCCTCGTGTAATCTCATGGACTTGCTTAATCAAAGGAGACAAACAAAAAACCCCGAATCCATTATCAAAATATTTAAAATCCCTCACTACCTCAACTGAGCAAGAGTTCACTAACCACTTATAGGTGCATCTTCTCTTTTTCTCACTGAAGCACATTTGCATATTATTTTATTAGATTAATTTCTAGCTCATCAAAGATTTGATTTAATTCCTATGGCATGCCAATTAAAATAGTTCCTTCTATAATCGGTTAGTCAGCATAAATGTACCAGTATATATGTTATGTTATGTGTGCTTGTATCGCGCCGGTAGCCCGCAAGCATCTAACCTATGCTTCTAACCCAATCTGGGAGGACCCACACAAAGTGGACTCTGCAATATGTACATTAAACCGTGTTGATTCCAGCACATAGCATTACTTCATGCCCCTGCAAAGTATTAATTTCCTTTTCTGACCAGCCATGGTCACCTGATCTAACTTGCCCAATGGTATGATCGTAGAGAGAATGGATATTCGAAGGAGTCTTTGAATAGTTCCCAAATTCTTAAATTTGCACTACAATTTACCCCAAATTACTTTGTCAGAGGAAGCTCTATAATCCACACGAAATTCATGGCATATAACATTTAACACCTTTTCAGCCACAAATATCAATGCATTGGGTTAGCTCCAGTCGATATTCCAGTCGAAAACCTTGTCTGGTGATGGGAGAAATAGTTGAGCAATTAAGAGATACTTCCCGGGGTCTTTGCAGGCTTTTTTTGTGCCTGGCTATTAGTGTGCTTCTTTTTAAGCTTGTTGCAATTTCTCCCATTGACTATTTCCCATACACGGAGTAGCCATAACCAAGTAAGAGGAGACAATTTAAGGAGGACATTAGAAAGTACATCTCGGCTCAGATGTCGAGGGCTTCTTAGCGTACCCATATATCGTTTACAGCCTCAGTAGGACGGAGGATGTTTATTCCATTGAAGGGCAGTCAATGTCTATGGGTGATGAACAAAGGCCTGCTGCACCCCTAGTTGAACGAGATATATTTACATCAAACATGCTCAGGCATCAGATTTTGAAGGGAAGAGTTACATTGAAAGCCTCTATTATCTGTTTGCTGGCTACATGATCAATTGTCTGATTGTGTATGATGGGCAGTATTACTTGACATACACAGCTGGCTACAACTTCATTATGCAATTTAAACCAATGGTAATAATATTCCCATTAGTCTCACTACTAAAGGACTGCAAAGGTAATGCATTTGTCTACACATCTGTCTTGTTGTTTAGGCTCTTTTTCAACTAATTCCAGATCATTTTTATAATATTTAATTATAGAAATTATCTTTTTGTTACCTGTCACCTGACCTTGCTTTGTATTTTATATAGTTATTATTTTAATCAACTCCCCATAAGATTGTGACAGTGCAGTGGTGTATGACGTTATACTCACAATCCTTTTTAACAACATCATAACATATTTTTCATAATTTTGCCACTTTGCCCATATTGCTTATATTTTGGGAACCAGAATGTGAGACAGAAGCAAAAGCATTGAACATACAGATACTAAGCAGAATCCTGGAAGCAAGGTTCCCATTGAGAAAACCATGCTTGCATATGAGACAGTATGATGGCCATTTGAATGAAATCCCAGAAGAAACAGGACAGCTGAGTGGAAGAGAAGAATGATGACGTTGCTACCACATGAAGCAAGCAGACGTACATAGAAGAGATGCAGAGACAAGAGAATTACGATATTTTATAAGGGATCAAGAAAGCATCAAAGATAAGTGACATCTTGGGATCAGGATGAAGAAACTTAGGCTACAGAAACGATGAAGATATCAAATCATTTTACACGTGTATATATGCAAAGAAATGAAGAAATGCAAGCAGACAAAGTGTTCTTGAGGCTAGCTAAGTAGTGAATATATTGCGGCAAGCAGCAATGTATACATATATAGGACCAAATAAAGAATGGATGTTTCCACTACGTATTATAGCAGAGCTGAACTAAAAAAGGAAGGCCTCTTTTCCAATGTGTCACAGTTAAAAACAATTGAACAAATGAACAGGAGTGAAACTCAGAAAGGCGAGGCTGGATGAGTCAAAGAAGCCAAGGTCTTATCAGGCTGGGGTGAGCAGACATTGGATCCAAATTGTGTGAAAGAACGAAACTCCTCTTCAGAAGACATGGACAAAAACAAGGAAGACGTCAGAGGTCAATTAGAAAATAGTATTTTAAATGCACTAGAGCTCGATTCTGTGGTCTTCAGTCACGTGGAAGGATGAAGTGGACGAACATGATGACCACACCTACGCATAAAGGCAAAGCATGCCTTCACTTCGCTGAATTCTCCAGAGCAAAATAACACTTCCAAGGACAAGTTCAAAGCCAAAATTGTCAGCAGACCACTGAGGTGATGATAGATGATATGCTAATTGGTGGGAAGCTATGGTTATGAACAGCTCACCAGCACCAGGAAGCCCAGCCTGCGTGTTGCTAACATAGGTGGAAAAGTACTGACAGAGGTTAAAATGCCAACCAATTGCAGGGGGACGCGTGATTAAGGGTTCTATAGTTTGTGTAACCAATGGGACATTGTGTATTTAGTGACGTTCATAGAGACCTGTTTGAGGGGAGGCTTAGTTGCCCCACCTGAGGTTAAGAAACCTATCACTTTTCTTCACTTTTTTAGACTAGTATGGATTGTATACTTAGAGGTTCCCATAGACCCAATCACTTTCTCCAATAGGTTTTAAGCTTGCCACGTAGGATGACGTTAGTAAATACATAAGTTGATGTCATCAATGACGATTTCGTGTTATAAAAGAATGCTTTTTTTCAAGATGGATTGAGAATTTATGCACGTTTGAGGTCTGTTGTACTCCATGTTTTAGATAATTGATATTAAAGCAGTAACCTTTTCGCCAGCTACCTGAGTTGTTTCGATTATTGATGTTTGAATAACTTCTGCATACCATTCATCTCAAGGGTTTTGTTACCTCGTCTTAAAGGGCTGGAGTCTCCCAGTTCACATGATAGCAGAGATGATGGTTAAACATTCATCCAAATAGTAAGCTTTGTGGTCCCGGAAATATTGCACGATCTCTGCCATTCGGCTGAAAGGATGTGAAGCTCCCTGTAGATAGCGGAAACATTTTTAATTATCAAGCTTGCAAGCGCTAGGTGAAACAGGTCCCTTAGTTTCAAACAGAATCTCCACCCGGCCTCTACAGGAAGCTGAAAGAACAGAAAGTTGAAGAGGCTGATGAAGGAGGCAGACGATACCGAGAGTCGGAAGTCGAAAAAGCAAATGGGGAGTGTTGGGTGTCCTGACCCACGTTTGAGCTATCATGCTGCAAGGTTTGGTGCTGTGGGCTTAGAAAATCCAAGATGGCCAAAAAGCCCACATGTACGCCAGAATAGGAAAACTGTGCAGTACTGGCATGGAAAACATCATGATGGCCAGAACTTCCCAGAAAATGCACAGGGAAATGCATGAAGAATAGGCTGCCTATGTTGTGAACACAGGAGGGCACTGCCTAAAACCACCATTGGGCTACACACAGTAGCCTGAAACCATTGCAAAAGGGGCAATGCTGATTGTCAAAAGCAACCCACAACTATTGGGAATTCATTTCTTCAATGGGCACAAAATTATTTTACTGCAGAACCACACCAGTGCCATGTGCTGAACCTGGATAATATATTTCCATGTAAAATCTCTTGTTTGGAATGCATTCATTCAAGACTTATCCAAAAAATGGACGCAGTAGCGATAAATACCTCAAGGCGGCGCTAGCGGTCTAAACTCTGACAGGGAAACTGCATGTCAGGAGTTGCAGGAGAGGCCTTTACATCAAAGGCTGGGAGTTAATTAAAATCTTAACCACATGCTGTTCCCAGAAGACAATCTGATTTAATTAACAGGCCAAAAGGCTGGGAACCCTTCTCACCTCAGGAAGCCCAAGAAACCACATGGTCATACTAACCAAATGCAGAGTGGCTCTCTGGTCCGCTGACCTCAGCCTCCCAGAGACCACACAATAGGCTTTTGCACTTGAATAGAATATGCTGATGTTGACTGTTGACTGTACACAAAGAGCTCCCAGCAGAAGAGACATGTGATCACTGACCCACCCAAGTCTTGGAGGCAGACTCCAACACTCTGAGAACTGAATTGAAAGCAAAATATATATTTTACAGAAACACTGATAACTCTTGGTAACTGGATGACAGAAATGTGAAATGTGGGGAACCTTAAAATGGAAACTTTGCCTACAATTCAAGCCCAAACTCCAATTTGTGTGATGTTCTGGGGCAAAACCCCGCCATTTATTGACACCACAGACACTGTATTTAAGCTAGACAAATGGAAAGTTACTGAGATATGTGTAGTAGAGGGTGTATATGTGTATCAATTTTAATGAAAAACCAATGTTGCATAACCCACTAAAAAACGCAAAATATTGCCATTTCTGGGTGCAAGCTCTTAGAAACATCAGAGTTTGAACAGAGTATACCTCATGTGATATGTGATGGGTGCATGTAATTTCAAACCACTGTGTATCTATGAAATATGTATTTGGGTCAAATATAGATTTGTGTGGAAACTGACCAGGGGAGGATCCTCTGACCCATAAAACCTACAGCATCACTCTGACTCACATTTCCTTCCCCCAATCAAGGAAGAGAGAAAAGCTTGACCAATGATCAGTTGAGAGAGGGGCTGGCTTAGTGAGGCTGCGCACACACCCACTTTCAAACCACATAAAAAGGGACCACTGAAATCTAGAGTGGACTTCATTTTCCATTTTCTTGCGGGAAGCTTTGCCGGACCACACAACATCCAGAAGATGCCAGTTCCAGACTGACTCCAGCTACATATTCCAGAACCTAGAACTTATACTTTAGAACCTAAATCAGAGGCCTAAAACCACAAGCTGAGTTCTCTGCAGCAGGCCTCAAATCATTGCAAGCTACTCACAGCCGGGCGAGCTGCTTCAATCCCTTGCCAAGAACTTTTGCCAGGACCAGTGCAGAGATCCAGGAGCCGTGCAGAGACCGCTGTATCCGGACAGACCAGAGATCCAGAGTGACCCAGACCGCTGTGAGCAGAACCAGAGAGCTGACCCAGATCACTGTGAAGTGCCGAGACCAGAACCGGAGTCCAGTCCAAAACCTGACCAGATCCGTGGCGAGGCCTATTTCAAAAATATATTGTGAGTACCTAGCAGAACTGTGCAGAACCAATCTCTTAGTTAAAATAATCTAATCCAAACTATTTTAATCTAACCAGAACTGCCTCCTAGAAGTTGTCACTTGTCATTTTGTAAAGCTGCACCACTGTCATTTGTCAATTCTGAAGCTGCAAAGCTGTCACCTGTCATTTTGAGTTTACTTAAAATCTGAAAAACTACCTTTATTTAATTGTCCGTATCTCTGGAACCGTTTGGGCTACGAACTTGGTTTAACTTTCCTCTGAAAGCTTAGAATCTAAGCCTTCCAACAAGTCTTCGACTTCCTACTCCTTATACTTTTTCCGCAATCACGATTCACGCACTCACGAATTTTGCCGCAATTTGTGATTTGGTCCGATTTCTTTACTTGTAAAAAGATAGCTGCTTTTGCCTGAACTGCTAAAATTCGTTTGCATCTTAAGAACCATCCCTGAATCATTGCTAAAGTGAGCCTGAACTCATCTCAAGTAGCTACCACTCCCCCTGAACCTAAAGGGAAATAAAAGCATTTTCAGCATATTTTTCATCCATTGCCATCACATTTAAAAAGCATTTTGGGCCTGTGTTTTAAAACTCATACCGGTTTTCTCTAAGCTTGCTGGGGGGGAACTGAATTTCGTATTGTATTTGATTGCATTCCTGAGAACTGTGTGCTCCTCTTTCCATCTACTTCCATGTCCTACATTGCATAGGGGAGGGGGGTGAATTGCCAGAGAAGAAGTGATTATATTATCTTTTGCTAAAATCATATTAAGTATTTCTGTACTGCATTTTATTCCTCATTGCTTTTCTCTTGAAATCATAAAAGTAGTTTTGCTACTTTATCCATCCTATACTAACTCCTCATTGATTGTAAAGAAGTGTGCGAGTGCCAGATTACCCATTGTTGATCAACATCATATGTCTAAGTGTACTATATTGTTTAAATTCTCAAATAAACCTTTTAAACTTGCAAAACAGAACTACTTCTTGGCTCAGTGGGGTCAGGGGGATTCTAAGAGAGGGGTGTTATATAGGGTTAGTCACCCAGAACTCATGAACTGGACATAAAGATATATCAATAAGGGTTTCCATTCAGTATCCCAGACTAGGCATTGACTTAGCTGTAGTGTTGAATTGAATCCTCTTACAAATTGGGGGCTCGAGCCGGACGTCTGGGTTAGATCTATCACTTGTGCAGCTTAATACAGTGTGCTAACTGACGGGATACATACATCCGGTCGGATCACCACGCTGTTTTATGCTGTAAAGCACTCTTCAAAGGGACACTCTAAGGAAAAGGTCTGTTTTGCAAAAATAAAATACTAATTTCTGTAAGTCAGGACAGAGATCAATCTCTAGAATGACGACCTTGGTAGACATGAAAATAGCGAGGTAAGCTATTGTGAGAGGTGAGTGGACTCACCAGGACCAAACGGTCTGGTTGCAGGCCATCGCGCAACAGGTCACTGAAACAGGGTCAGACATATGGAGAGATCAGGGTCCATTACATTTGGCCCTGAGTGAACTATATATGGCTCCTAGAGCCAAAGATGAACACAATAAGATTGCCAGGATAGCAGCATACATGTACCTATATATGGGAGACATGCAGGATAAATGTACTGAAAGCCAAGATCTGGCAAATAGGCGACAGATGGCATTAGAGAAGGTCCAATCTGACCTGGTCTCTTCTGAGCAGAGGCTGCAGAGGAGCCAGGAGTTAGAAAATGATAGTAGGCAGTATATCATTAAAATAAAAGAGGATATGGACATCCTGCTACAGGAAAAGGCTGACCAGGATACCAGATTTCTGGCCTTGCAAAAGGAGTACCAAGAAGGTTTGGACTCCCTACTACAGAGCCAGAAAAAGCTGGAGCAACAATTAGATTTCAATAGGGTATGTGCTGAGCAGGTAGTCACCCTGCAAAGCCACCTAGATAGGGAAAAGGCAGAAAGCAATAAATTGATTCTGAAAGACCTGGATACCCAGGCAGAGTTTGATCAGGAGCGCCAGAGAGCCGGTGCCTTCCAAAGGCAAAGGGACGACCTGGCGGCACAGATGCAGACTCTTAGTCAGGAAAGGGACACCTTACGCCAGGAAGTCTGCCATTTAAAAAGGAAAATGGAACAAAATCACCTGGCCCTCCAGGGACTGGGTGACCTCCGAAAAGAACACCAGAACTTGTTAGAGCACACCAGGAGGGTGGAGGAGGCTCTGGCAAGAAAGGAGCAGGCCAGTAGGGAAGGGACTCAGGAGGTAACCCTCCTGCAGCAAAGATTGGCCCAGTACTCCAGGACCAATCAGGAGGCACAGAGAGAAAATGAGGCTCTCTGTCAGCACAATGATAGGCTCCAACAACAGGTAGCGATGCAGGAGAGACTGATAGAGTCTAGTAAGGCCTTAACTGAGGAACTGAAAGCGCAGGCTCTTGCGTTGCAACAGGGAGCAGGGGGGGATAGAGACCAGGTTCGCTGGGAGAGGGAGACTCCTGAGCATAACCTCAGGAGCCCTAGTACCAAAGGCCTTCATATCTCTCAGTCCCTGGACTCTGCCACCCCCATGTCCCCTCGCGCACATGAGCCCAGGGCCAAGGGGTTGGCAGATTACTATCCAACCAGAAGTATGGGGCTCATAGGCCAGTACCTATCAGGAATGGAGGGGCGGGCATCCGGGTATGGGCACCCAAGCACAGTGCAATTTAGTGGGGAACCCCAGGAGAGTAGGCCCACTAAGGGCATCCTGAAAACTTCTGCCCAGTTAGGTCAGTGGGGGGGGTACCCATCAAATCCTGGCAGCAAGGAGGAATATGAAGACTCCTCTGAACGGCGCAGGACGCAGGAGACCAGGTCCCCACATTCTGCCAGCCATTCCCAGGCTCGCAGAATCCGGGAAAACCTGGAAGATCAGACAGGAACCTCTGGGAGCAGTGCCTCTGAGTCAGAGGATGAATGGACCAGGGTTACCCGAACCAAAAAGGCCAATAAGGCAAAAAGGGCCTTGCTTAAGGACCCCTTGAAGCAGATCAAGGCAATAAGGAGTGTCATCACGCCTTATCATAAGAACGCCAAGTATTCTGTTTGGGAACACTTGGAGCTCTATGAGCAAATGATGGAGACTTTCCATTTGAAGGACAGCAGTAGCTGCATCCAGTACGTCAAATGGACATTCTCCCCAGAATACTCCAGTTTCTTTGTGGGGCTGGAGGGCCAAAATCATTTAAGATGGTCCACCTATAAGGCAGCCATCTTGAAACATTTTTCTGTTCACAGAAATCCTCAAGAGGCTCGCAAGGCAGCCTACAATTTGCAATGTGGGGAGGATCAGGCCCCACAAGAGTTTGTGCAAGAATTAAAGCGTGCTTTTGCGCAGACCACCAGAAGGGTGCGCACAGACAGCAAAGAGTTTGTCAATACATTTTTCCATGCTCTCCCTAAATATATAATGACCCAGCTCGTGAGAGATTTTCATGAGAAAAGATCTTTAGACTGGGTCATTGAACAGGCTACCCGGATCTATGAGGTGCAGAAGCCTATCAAAAATAAAAATAACGCGCCGAAAAACCCCAAAACCAACAGCACCCCTGCTGCTGCCAAGGTGGCAGAGGTAAAGGTTGCCCCCGTTTTAGATTTGGAGATGGGGGGACCTAAAAACCTGCCTGCACCAAATAATTCACAGCCCAGAAGGCCCTCGGGCCAGTCACAGACAGGGAGTCGAGGAGGGAGTCCCACAAATGGGGTCCCCTGCTCCCCTGACTATGTAAGTCCCCGCTATAAGGGAAACAGACCAATCCTGGGTTATGTGTGGACTCCTCCAGCCCAAGGGGGGGATCCAGCCAAGCACCTAACCCAGGGGACTTCCCTCCCAACTTCCCGCAGGAGGGCAGAAATTCTCCAAATCCTGGGCAGAACTTTTTCCCCAGGTATCCACCCAATTTCCTGCCCCAAAATCATCCATCCTTCTTTCCCCAATTCCCTGAGCCCAGACAACCTAATCCAGGATAGGGGAGGCCAAGGGTGGAGGGGTACCAAAATCTTCCCAACCAGGGGTACTACCAGAGAAGGGATAGCTACCCTTCCCGGGATCAGCCCAGGGGAGAAAATAGAGCCCCGTATCAGCCTGAGCGGGTTTCACAACTTGAGCGCCAGGTCCAAAATATGGCACGAGATCTGGGTCACATACTGAGGGCTCAACAGAACCCTCAGCTGAGCATGCCACCGCAGAATGCCCCAAACTCGGGACCCGGTGCTCCAGAACAATGACGGGGGCAGCACCCCGATAACCCACCGGTTCCCAGGGAGGAGGCACAAGGGGAAGGGGGGTGTAAAGCCTTGGAGGAAGCTTCCTTCCCAACTTGTAAACAGCCCCTGGAAAACCAGGAACCGGAAATAAAATCTCCTACCCCTGAAAGTCTGCCACCCAAGGAGCAGAGAGGAGGTAGGAGAAACAAAGGACCCAAACAGACCCACTTTGTGGAGGAGGTTCAGGTCTTCCAATTTGAGGGAGAGGGATCCTCAGAAGATCCTGGGAAAAGGATCTTCTCCTTCAGAGATGGGGGAACTCCTCCCAAAGAAAAATGGGTCCCAAGGGATTCCAATTCAGACGGGGGGGATGTGGAGACTGAGCTACCGCCGCCCATCATCTCATCCCAGAACCGACAATACCGAAATCCCCTGGTTCAAAACCATCCTGGTGACTGCCTCCAAAAAGGGGGGGGGGCAGAACCGGAACCAGGGGAACCCACAATGGCTCTGATGTCCAGTTGCCAACTTTTTCTTTCAGATTCCCAAGGCTCTCCACAGAATTCTGCCCAAATCTCTTCGCTAGCAATGTCCAAAACCAGAAAGTTAGCCCACCAGTTGTCCAAAAATGTGCATTATCTGTGCCCCCTTGAGGAGAAGGAGGGAAGATACTATGCCCCGGTACAGGTACAGGGGCAGGGTACAATTTTGGCACTGGTGGACAATGGATCCCAAGCTACCCTTCTGTCCAAAAGGGCCTTTGAGGAACTAAATGCAGGAAGGGGGGAGAATTACCGAATTCCTCTCACCTCTCTTCCTGGACGACTGCAGAACTTTGACGTGAAGGAAATTCCCGTTGAGGGGACTGCAGACTTGGACATTAAAATTGGGTGACACAAGGTGAAACACCCGGTCATAGTAGTGGCTCCAGAGGGCACCCCTTGTTTACTAGGGAACGACCTCCTGAGAAGGTTGTCACCCCTAATAGATTGTGTAAACAAGGTCCTCTGGACCCAGACTAGCCGACCAATAAAATTAAAACAGAGTGCCAACCGTGTTAGTTTAAACGGCACCTGCCACATGGTTGAACAAAAATCTGACTAAGTAGTATTTCACTTCCAGAACAACCAAACTCCATACGTGACAGTAATAGCAGTAGGACAACAGACTGGTGATGGGGGGGTCCTCTCTATTTCTGAAAATCAACCTTCCTTCCAGTTTAAGGTGGTATTCCACACTGGAAGGAAACACCAATCCACAATCAGAAACTCCCACTCCTATAGTCCAGAAAGATGTGAAATCAGCTCAGAGCCTGGCTGATATTCAGCAAATTGGAGAGCAGTTGTTCATCCCTGTTCAGTTAAATGATGGGAAGGACTCTGTTCTCTCTCGAGTGTGTGTGAACAACGGTAAGAGCTTCATCAGCGAAGCCATGTTCCGCCAACTCCCAAAAGATCCAGCCATTCCCACATTCAAACTGATAGACAAATGGGAAATGGACCTGGAATCACCTAATTCCAAACATCTCCTGCCAAGCAGGTGTATGCTCAAAATCTCCATTGGCAACAAGAGCATAGTCCATAATTGTTGGGTCGTACGAGACATCACTGCCGCCTTCTACTTAGGCAGTGACATTCTCAATCGCTTTGCCATTAGTTTGGACCTAATAAACTTCAAAGCTTGGTCCCGATTAGCGGATAATCCCATGGGCTTTGATGATCCAGAAAAAGCATTTAGGTCAGCTCAATTGCTACCTTATGCAGTTGAAATTCAGATCAAAGAGGAAGTCACCATCCCAGAAAGGACCCGACAATTCTCCCTGGAAGTGAAAGTTAAAAGAGGACAAAAATTGCAAAACCCTGATGCTTATATACATCTTATATACATCTAAATGCTTCTCTCCAAAAGCAAGGGTTGGGGGTAAACCCAACACCATTAGTCAACATAGAACATGACACCATTGCAATAGACGTGGATAACAGCGACTTAAAGAGTATTACTCTAGCCGCAGGCACCATTATTGGAATGGCGATTGATGACCGACATTTCTCCATTGATTTAGGAAATGAACTGTAAGGACCAATCCCCAAGGACTGTTTTGACAGTGACAGTGAGGACAATACAACACCAGACAGGATTTTCACCCGGCATGGGGGGAACTTCCTGGTGTACACGGCTTGCCCTTATGGTAAGGAAGATGTGACTTGCGACTTCAGGAGGGATGAGGTGATTTTCCAGGTCCATGAGAGCTGCCTTTCCCACCTGAAGCCTCCAGTCCAAATCAGCACTCTGACCAGGGACTTCTCCACCCAGCTGGAGGAGGCCGCTGAGATAGCCAAACCAGAAGTCTTTCCAGGCTTCAGGCAGATGGTGGAAGAGAGAGTCAACCTAGCTGATGCCTGTGTGACTCTGGAACAGAAGCAAAAGTTGAAACAAGTTTTCTTGGATTTCCAAGATCTCTTTGCGGTAGACTCATATGACTGTGGTCGAACCGACATCCACACAACAAAAATCCCCACGGACCCTGGCATGACTCCAGTGTTTGTGAAGCAATATCGCTTGCCTCTCGCATCAATGGAGTCCCTTACTGAAATAATTAAGAACCTGGAGTCCCGGGGAATAATACGTCCAGTTCACAGCACCTTCAATAACCTGGTGCTGGGAATATTGAAGCCAAACGGCCAGTGGAGACTCTGCGCCGACCTCAAGGAGCTCAACAAACGGGTCCATTTTTCCCGATGGCCTCTGCCCTACATTGACCAAGGGCTGGCCCAGATCCAGGGGTCACAGGTATTCACTGCAATAGACCTGACCAATGGATACTGGACTGTGCCTGTCAGTAGGGAGGACCAATACAAGCTGGCTTTTACCTTTGGGGGCCAGTAGTGCACATGGACCCGGACTCCCTTCGGATACCTCAACTCCGGCAATGAAATCAACATTTTCCTACACAAGGCCATGCCCGACCTGGGTGCAAGGGGTAACCTGGCTTCTGTAGATGATGTCCTCATCAAAAGTTCATCTGTGGAGGAACACATAGCGGAGACCCGTTATGTTCTGACCCAGTTGAGGGCCGCCGGAGCAAAACTTTCCTTTCAGAAAGCACAGTGGTGTCGAACCCGTGTTAATTTCTTGGGGCATGAGATAACTCCTCAGGGTCTCTGTCCCCAGGAAAAGAAAGTGGAAGCACTTCAGAAACTGAAAGACCCCACAACTCTGCGGGAACTAAGGAGCCTCCTTGGACTGACTAAGTACAGCAGAAAGTTCATTGAGGGCTACGCAGAGATCACCAGACCCCTGATTCATCTCCTGAAGGGGGGGTCAAGTGGGAATGGGGTCCAGAACAAGCCGAGGCAGTAAGACAACTCAAAAGAAGCCTCTCACAAGCGCCCTGCCTAGCTTACCCTGTCAGAAACAAGGAGTTCTTCCTGGAGACAGGGTTCTCTAATACGTGCTTGACGGCAGTATTATACCAAAAGCATGACAAGGTCAATAAAGTAATCTCCTATGCGAGCAAAACTTTATCCTCTGTGGAGGAAAAAATCAACGATTGTGAGAAGGCACTCCTGGAAACGGTGTGGGCATTGAAGAATTACCGCCCGTTTATCCATGGGGAACACATCATAGTGGAGACTCCACACCAGCCTCTGCAATATCTCCAAAGTGACAGAATCCGGGCCGGAAATTTGAGTAATTCCCGAATTACTTCCTGGATTCTGTCAATGCAAGGCTTTCCTGTGGAGGTCAGATATGGCCAAAACAAGAAGAGTCCCCTCGCGCAAGGTCTGGCTGACTTGCATGATTGTGCCAGAGAAAACTGTCTCGAGGACGAAAGTCTAAAAATCAAGGACAACATGGAGGCATACCTTAATTCCCCACACAAAGTCTTTGAAGAAGACAAGTGTGAGGGAATGCCCACTGTCTATGTGGATGGATGCTCTTACCATGTTGACAACGACGGGGAGAAAGAACTGGTGGCTGGCGTAGGGAATGCATGGGTGAAGGAGTTTCCAGAACCCTCCGCTGGATACAAAATTGGTCCCCGAAGTAGTCAGGTGGCAGAATTGATGGCTGTGCAACAGGCCATCCTCACTGCTGTCCAGCATCAACTCCACGAACTGGTCATAATCATCAACTCCACGAACTGGTCATAATCACAGATTCGGATTATGTACGGAACGGGTTCGTGGAGCACCTGGTTAATTGGAAAACCAGAGGCATGTTGTGTGCTAATAACAAACCCTTGAAACATGGGAAGTTAATCCAAAACATTGATGATCTGGTCACATCGAATGGGATGACCATTTACTGGAAAAAGATCAAGGGTCATTCCAAAGTAGAGGGACCAGACAAAACTGGAAATTACTTAGCTGATCAGCTGGCCAAAACCGGGGCCATCCAAGGGTATCTAATCGAAATAGAGTCCCTGTTGGGGGAAATCCAGGTCACTGCTATCAATAGGTCCCAGACAAATGCTCACAATGATCTTTCAACTGCACAATGGAGTAAGGAGACCCCTGATGCTGATTTAATTACAGCTCAGAAGGGGGATCCAATTATTGGTAAGTTTTACCAACACCTTGAGGACCCTGAGAACTTTCCCCTGACGGATACGGATTACATTGGGAAAGAGGACCTAAGAGTGTTGATGAAATGTCCAAAAATGTTCCGAATCCAAGACGGTTTGTTGGTAAGGAAATCCAAAGCTGGCCATGATCAGTGGGTGGTTCCTACCTCATTCCGAAGCCTGATGTTAAGTCACGCCCATGATGCGGCCACCGCCGGTCATAGGGAGTTTCACACAACACTGGAAATCTTAAGAGAGGTTGCATACTGGCCACACATGGGGCAGGACCTCGACCAATACTTGAAGGGGTGTCTTGTGTGTGCACAATTTCAGCCATCATCCCTCACGCACCACGCACCCCTCCAAAAGAAGGGGGTGACAATGCCATGGTCAGATTTGCAAATCGACTTTGTAGGCCCTGTAATCCGCTCGTCTAGAGGAAACAAGTACATGTTGACTGTTACATGCTTGTTTACCAAGTGGGTGGAATGTCTCCCAACCCCAAACTGCAAGGCAGAAACAGCAGCTGCCCTGATGATTAACCACATCTTTTCCCGTTTTGGTCTACCTCAAAGGATTGAGTCAGACAGGGGTAGCCACTTCACCAGTGAAGTAATGACAAAGATGTGGGAGATACTGGAGGTCAAAAGGAAGTTACATATTGCTTACCGGCCAGCTTCTTCTGGGGCAGTAGAGAGATATAACCGAACCATTGTGAGCATATTAAAGAAGTTTGTGGCAGATTCTGGGCCAAGTTGGGATATCCGATTACCTCTGGTCCTAATGGCCATCAGATCTACCCCTTCATCTGCAACCAAAATGTCACCATTTGAGTTGATGACTGGACGCAAGATGGTGCTTCCCCAGCATTTGCTCTACAGAACCCAAGAGCAAACGTTGATAAATGCCTCCACAACTCAAGCGTATGTGGAGAATTTAAGGAAACACCTTCAGCATGCTTTTGCCTATGCTCAGCGGAATCTAGAAAGATCAGCCGAGAGTATGAAGACCCACTATGACCTGAAAACTTCCAGGAAGGAATATCAGGTGGGGGACCGGGTCTATTTATACAACTTCCAAAGAAACCAGGCAAGACAGCGCACATTTTTGCCTACATGGAAGGTACCCTTTCAGATTATAGACAAGATCTCCCCTGTGGCCTACAAGATCCGCATCCCCAAAGGCGGTTTGGCAGGGGGGGAAGACAAGTGGGTCCACATAAACCAGTTGAAGTGTTGCCATCCCAGGCACACTTTGCAGCAACTGGAGGAGTCCTCTGCAATCCCAGAGGGTACCGCTCCAGAGTAATTCAATTCCAACCCTAAAAGATCCTACATATAGCCTATCAAATTCAGTGTTTCTCAAGTTTATGTGTTCCTGTCTCTTAATTTAAAAAAATGTGCATGTTCATATCTGTTGAGTTCTAAAATATATATGCCACCCCACTATATCAATGGTGGGGGAGAAATGTCCATGAATCGGTATTGCCGCTCTTCCTTTGTCGTCCTAGGAGAAAGAAAACCTGGAGACTGGCCAAGGAGGACGATCTGGAGACCGGGAGCAGAGACCCAAGGGGCCCGGGGTACCGCCCAATATTCCCATCAGGACCGGCGAGGAGAACCGATCGATCAGTACCGGATGGAGGAAAAGATGCTGAACTGTGCCATTTGCAGAATTGGAAGAAGATTATGCGGACATACCAGTGCGTGGGTCAAAACCTTCTGTGCACTCGACTCCCCATCGACTCAAATTCAAAGTGCAGTCGCGTCGGGGGGCTTTGTTGGGTGTCCTGACCCACGCTTGAGCTATCATGCTGCAACATTTGGTGCTGTGGGCTTAGAAAATCCAAGATGGCCAAAAAGCCCACATGTACGCCAGAATAGGAAAACTGTGCAGTACTGGCATGGAAAACATCATGATGGCCAGAACTTCCCAGAAAATGCACAGGGAAATGCATGAAGAATAGGCTGCCACCCATTTTTTGCCTATGTTGTGAGCACAGGAGGGCACTGCCTAAAACCACCATTGGGCTACACACAGTAGCCTGAAACCATTGCAAAAGGGGCAATGCTGATTGCCAAAAGCAACCCACAACTATTGGGAATTCATTTCTTCAATGGGCACAAAATTATTTGACTGCAGAACCACACCAGTGCCATGTGCTGAACCTGGATAATATACTTCCATGTAAAATCTCTTGTTTGGAATGCATTCATTCAAGACTGATCCAGAAAATGGACGCAGTACCGATAAATACCTCAAAGCGGCGCTAGCGGTATAAACTCTGACAGGGAAACTGCATGTCAGGAGTTGCAGGAGAGGCCTTTACATCAAAGGCTGGGAGTTAATTAAAATCTTAACCACATGCTGTTCCCAGAAGACAATCTGATTTAATTAACAGGCCAAAAGGCTGGGAACCCTTCTCACCTCAGGAAGCCCAGGAAACCACATGGTCATACTAACCAAATGCAAAGTTGCTCCCTGGTCTGCTGACCTCCGCCTCCCAGAGACCACACAATAGGCTTTTGCACTTGAATAGAATATGCTGATGTTGACTGTTCACTGTACACAAAGAGCTCCCAGCAGAAGAGACATGTGATCACTGACCCACCCAAGTCTTGGAGGCAGACTGCAACACTCTGAGAACTGAATTGAAAGCAAAATATATATTTTACAGAAACACTGATAACTCTTGGTAACCGGATGACAGAAATGTGAAATGTGGGGAACCTTAAAATGGAAACTTTGCCTACAATTCAAGCCCAAACTCCAATTTGTGTGATGTTCTGGGGCAAAACCCTGCCATTTATTGACACCACAGACACTGTATTTAAGGTAGACAAATGGAAGGTTACTGAGATATGTGTAGTAGGGGGGTGTATATGTGTATCAATTTTAATGAAAAACCAATGTTGCATAACCCACTAAAAAACGCAAAATATTGCCATTTCTGGATGCAAGCTCTTAGAAACATCAGAGTTTGAACAGAGTATACCTCATGTGATATGTGATGGGTGCATGTAATTTCAAACCACTGTGTATCTATGAAATATGTATTTGGGTCAAATATAGATTTGTGTGGAAACTGACCAGGGAAGGATCCTCTGACCCATAAAACCTACAGCATCACTCTGACTCACATTTCCTTCCCCCAATCAAGGAAGAGAGAAAAGCTTGACCAATGATCAGTTGAGAGAGGGGCTGGCTTAGTGAGGCTGCGCACACACCCACTTTCAAACCACATAAAAAGGGACCACTGAAATCTAGAGAGGACTTCATTTTCCATTTTCTTGCGGGAAGCTTTGCCGGACCACACAACATCCAGAAGATGCCAGTTCCAGACTGACTCCAGCTACATATTCCAGAACCTAGAACTTATACTTTAGAACCTAAATCAGAGGCCTAAAACCACAAGCTGAGTTCTCTGCAGCAGGCCTCAAATCATTGCAAGCTACTCACAGCCGGGCGAGCTGCTTCAATCCCTTGCCAAGAACTTTTGCCAGGACCAGTGCAGAGATCCAGGAGCCGTGCAGAGACCGCTGTATCCGGACAGACCAGACCAGAGATCCAGAGTGACCCAGACCGCTGTGAGCAGAACCAGAGAGCTGACCCAGATCACTGTGAAGTGCCGAGACCAGAACCGGAGTCCAGTCCAAAACCTGACCAGATCCGTGGCGAGGCCTATTTCAAAAATATATTGTGAGTACCTAGCAGAACTGTGCAGAACCAATCTCTTAGTTAAAATAATCTAATCCAAACTATTTTAATCTAACCAGAACTGCCTCCTAGAAGTTGTCACTTGTCATTTTGTAAAGCTGCACCACTGCCATTTGTCAATTATGCAGCTGCAAAGCTGTCACCTGTCATTTTGAGTTTACTTAAAATCCAAAAAAATTCCTTTATTTAATCGTCCGTATCTCTGGAACCGTTTGGGCTACGAACTTGGTTTAACTTTCCTCTTAGAATCTAAACATTCCAACAAGCCTAGGACCGAATTCCTCTTTATACTTTTTCTGCAATCATGATTCACGCACTCGCGATTTGGCCCGATTTCTTTACTTGTAAAAAGATAGCTGCTTTTGCCTGAACTGCTAAAATTCGTTTGCATCTTAAGAACCATCCCCGAATCATTGCTAAAGTGAGCCTGAACTCATCCCAAGTAGCTACCACTCCCCCTGAACCTCCTAAAGGGAATTAAAAGCATTTTCAGCATATTTTTCATCCATTGCCATCACATTTAAAAAGCATTTTGGGCCTGTGTTTTAAAACTCACACCGGTTTTCTCTAAGCTTGCTGGGGGGAACTGAATTTCGTATTGTATTTGATTGCATTCCTGAGAACTGTGTGCTCCTCATTGATTGTAAAGAAGTGTGCTAGTGCCAGATTACCCATTGTTGATCAACATCATATGTCTAAGTGTACTATCAGATATTAATTTATTATAAAGTGTGATATATATATATTGTTTAAATTCTCAAATAAACCTTTAAACTTGCAAAACTGAACTACTTCTTGGCTCAGTGGGGTCAGGGGGATTCTAAGAGAGGGGTGTTATATAGGGGTAGTCATCCAGAACTCATGAACTGGACATAAAGATATATCAATAAGGGTTTCCATTCAGTATCCCAGACTAGGCATTGACTTAGCTGTAGTGTTGAATTGAATCCTCTTACAGGAGTAAAAACTGAGTGAGGTGGCAAAGATTGTGAATGGGCAGTGAGTGGTGACAGTGATAAGGGAAAAACAAGGGACGGAGGGAGGTTGGGGTAAAGTAACTTGAGAACATTGAGCAATGACATATTAGGTAAGTGACTTCAGAGGCCACTCAATTAAAATGTATAATGAGGGAAGGTGCCACGATAAAGAGTATGCCCAGTTTCCTGCATCGAAAAGATGTAACAGAAGGAACTGTTTCTAGAGCCCTATTTACGGGTGACGTAGGTAACAAACACAAGTTTAAAGAGAACAGTTCACATCCCAGTCAGGGTATGTTTAGGGGTAGGAAAAGGTCACTCTTGAGGAGAACACAGAAATATATGTGGCTGGTCGAGTATGTCGGTTTGTCTGTTTGTTTTATGTAATTGCATATGGTGAACAAACAATAGAGGAATTGATAGATGTGAAAAAGGAAAAAAATGAGATTTAAGAAATTAATTATTTATTTAGTGGAATTTAATTGATGATGTTTAGTGAAAAAGTAGATTAAAGTAAAAAAATTGATATAGAGGGTTTGGAGCCTGCTACAATTTTTGCACGCTCATATTGTTTTGTTTTTTTGAAACTTATTTTTTTTAAAATTTGCAAAGAGTAAGGGTGGCAAGTCAAAATGGAGGATATCACTCCATTTTTACATCTCTGCAAATAGCTGCCGAAACACACACCCAAACTTAAGCAGTACAGTGCAGAATGGATTAAGGGCACGGCAGATAAAATGTTCGTGCCATAGCCACAAGGAGGATCATTATCGAAGGCAGTTTTGCAGCATATGACAACATATTTGCATGCAACATATATGGAAAGAAAGTTAGATAAACGATTAGCAATCTTAGAGCTCTGGAAAATGTACCAGGAATAAAGAGAAGAGTCACCTCCTGAAGACTGGATATTGAATATATGCAAAGAGGGGGGTGAGGAGCCTTCTGCTCCCCGTGCCGCGCCTAAAGCAGACAGCGATAGTAAGAAAGATGATGGGTTGTACCCATTAAGGGAGCTTAAGGCAGCGACAGGGTACAGCAACCCGGCATGTGAGTCGCCTGTGTAAAGCAGCGACGAGGGCCCAGAGAAGTTACCAGAGAGAGATGTGATCTCTAAGGTCCTGAGGGACAAGGAGAGATGCGACAAGGAAAGACGTGATCGACCAAGTACATCCTTAGATATAGGACGGGAAATAAAGAGATGGAAAGGAGAAAAAGATAAGACTGATGAGATAGCACTTATACAGAACTAATGGATGGGTGGTCATATTTTGCTCAAAATCGATGGTAAGAACTTTGAGGACGTAAGGCGAAGGGAAGATCGAGATGAACAGGGCAAAAAGGACAGAAAGAGAGAGAGAGAGGACATATTGAAAGAAGATGGGGCAAAAAGGAAGGATAGACAAAGACGGGAACAGTTGTATCAAGATGAGCAACTGGAAAAGCCGAGGAGAAAAGAAAGTATGAGAATAGACAAAGGGCAATCGAAGAACGAGAAAGAAAGGGAGAGGAAGAGGAGGAACAGAAATTAAGTGATAAAAGAATATAAAGAAGAAAAAAGGAACAGATACAAAGGGTAAATGAGAGGAGAGATATGAAAAGAGGATGACAGGGTAAGAGAAGAAGCAAAGAGAGTTTGATGATGAACTAGAACGAAAGAGGAGGCAGAGATCATGCGATCTTGAGCGTGTAGAAAAAGAGTTACAGGATCCTAATCCAGTAGTGGCATGTGAAGACATAGAAGAATTCTCCCAGCACATGAGCCAATAGCAAGTCTGTCTAAAGCAAATTTAGAGGATGAGTTTGACTCTAGAAGCATTGGGGACGCTATTGACAAGGACTATCATGATATGAAGACTAAGAAAGTACTGCAGTGGAAGGGTAAGAACGATTGACTTGAGAGTACACAGCTGTACGATAAAGAGGGAGCCTCATGTAGTTTTGAGCCAAAGGAGCTGTCTTTAGACAGACTAAATCTGAATTGGGACGAAGAAGAGAGAAGTCACACAAGTTGGGGACAGGATATGTCAGACGAGGACAGGGAAACCTTCCGTGGGAGGAGGAAGGCATGGTATGTTGCCCGGAAGGGTGTTAGTCAATGGACAAGGAAGTAAGATGGTCTGACCTATAGCTACCCAAATCGAGGACATCAGAATCATTGACAAGGCCACCTCTTCTCTGTCTCTCATCTCCGACTGTCTGTCTGCTATCCAGGAGTGGTGTACTGCCAATGATCTCTGCCTTAATGCCAGTAAGACTGAGATTCTCCTCATCGGCACTCCTGCTCCCTCCTTTCATGTCACTCTCTGGCCGGCCCCTCTTGGCCCTCCTCCTGCTCCCACCTGTGAGGCTAAAAACCTAGGGGTCATCTTCGACTCCACCCTCTCCTTCTCTCCTCACATCTCTGACGTCTATGAGAAGTCATATTACCAGCTGCACCTCCTCAGAGGTATTCTTCCGTTCCTCTCCTTCCCGCAGAAGCTCACTGTCTCCAGAGCTCTGGTGCTCTCTAGGCTGGATTATTGCAACAGCCTCTTTCTAAATCTGCCTGTTTCTACTCTCCGCCCTCTGCAACTCATCCGGAACAGGACTGCAAGACTTGTTCTTGGCTACAAGCCCAGGGATCATACCTCTCCTGGACTGAAATCTCTTCACTGGCTCCCAGTAGCTGCAAGGATTAAGCTCAAAACCCTCTCCATTGTCCACACTGTCTTCTGGGCCTGGGGCCTCAGTACCTTCAACTCTCTCTTCCTAAATATCTTCCTTCTTGAGCTCTTCGCTCATCCGCCTCCAACGCCCTCAGGGTCAGTCACTTCTCCAAGCAACAAGTTGGTGGTAGACCTCTTTCTTCGGCTGGGTACTCCCTCTGGAACAGCCTCCCTGCCTCCCTGAAACTTGAGGAGAACCATCTCTCGTTCCGGAAGCACCTCAAAACCTTCCTCTTTGCTTCTGCTTTCTCTCCTCCTCTCCCCTGCTAAATTCCTGGCTGAAACTGTACTGGTAACCTGGCCACTCTCTGATCACGGGCCCAGGTCCCCTCCCCAGCAAGTTACACTCCTGCACTGCCTCCCTGGCAACCCCTGCACTTGGGGACTGTTCTGTAACCCTACAGTCCCCCAGCACTTTACACCTGAAGTCTGCACTTATACTTGGACTTGCCACCAGCTGGCCCTACTTCACTTATTGTTTTCTTTATTCTATTACCCGTTGTACTGCACTGTCCCCACCCCCCTCCCATTCCACACTTCTCCTCCTTCCCCTTCCTCTGCACTTGCACGTTCTGAATGACACTTGGCCTAGTAGGATCGCTGTCTCTGTCTTCCCTCTGCCCTCCCTCCATTGCCGTGTCGCGCCTTGAAACACTTGTGTTGAGGCGCATTATAAATGCCATATCATATCATATTGTCAAAGTACGCCATTGATGGGGCAATGTTGACTAGTGGAGATGGATCGGGTTCACAACAAGCAGCAAGCATGCCGCAGATGAAAAACCAAAGGCAGTTCGATCAAGGTAATAATGGTTTTGCACACCACGGGGAAGGGCAGGCTTTCGTGGTAGAGGCTTCCAGAATAATCAGGGAAACCTCCAGAATAATCAAAGTGGGTTTTAAAACACGCAGAACGATAGTCAAGGCAGCAAGGAGGGGCAAATTAGGAGACCTCCTCCTATATGTTGGATATGTGGCATGTCAGGGCATTATGCTCGCACATGCAGAAATCAAGGATTGTGCAAAATAGGAAATTCTCAAGAGAGGGGACTTAAAAATCACCTGCACATTCGCAGCAGAAAAGAGATGGGTTTCCTCAGAATCAGACAGTGCAGCAAACACAGGTGCTGAGAATACAACACGATTTACAAACACAGCAGGTAACAAGGACAGTCACAGCAGTCACCCATGCAGATACAGCAAAGCACAAGCACGGGTCAATTAATGACTCCTAGAATAGGGGGTGTTACTGTTGATGTAGGGAATCCTTTCACTGGTACAGGGATGAGAATGTATCTACAGTAGGACAGCTCACTGGGAGACTTGATGTGTTCGATGCTATCAGTGATTCCCACTCCTCAAGAGGAGCCGAGGGTTGATGTTTGAATAAGATCCGGATGAAGATGACTATATTCAAGATACAAAGACAAGGCTAAGAGCTCACACTAAGAATCATGTGATCAGATACGGAAAGTGGAGTGAAAGGAGCTGGAATCAGTTGGGAAGTAAACAGAAGATTGTAAAGTCCAGGAAAATCTGCAGAATAAATTTGTAGATGGACGAACAGAGCCCAGATGCAGATTTGGGGATCAAAGCTATCACCAGATGGATGGGAAGAAGGAGTGGTGATCTGCAGAGCCTGGGTGGTCATTGGGATTATCAACCAGCCATTGACATAGTGCAGAATGGATGAAAACCTTTATGGCCAAGACTTGCCAAGCTACTGACCTGGGTTGAAGATAGAGGAGGACCCTTGCAGATAGTGCCTTTGGAGAATGCAAAGTTGTCCTTCAGAAACAATGGCACAAGAAAAGTTGGAGAGAACCAGAACTGTGGTCGAATCTTTGAAGTACCAGGAATGAAACTTGGAACAGCATTGATCATGGATCACTATTGGGCTTGTGGATCCAGAGCATATATGAAGCTACCCAGGGATTGTGGAGGACGATGCTCACTAGTGAATGTCCATGTTCCAGCATTGTTGATTCCTAAAAGTGACTTAAATCCTGACAATTTCCCAAAAGCAGGTGATCACCTGAGGAGCAAGAGATCTGTGGAGCTGATTAATTGAATGAAGAGGGAGAATTATTTCTCAGCCAAGTCAATAGAAGCTTTTGACTCCATCCCGTAGGAACACAGACTGTTTAGCCAGACTTTGTCGGTATTCACGATGATCTTTATGCCGAGAATCCAGGTTGGAGCAAATACCAAATGGCTGCAGATTACCAGATGCCTATATGTTGGGAACCAGAAAGTGAGACACAAGCAAAATCATCATTTCTAGTATATATTGTATTCTTGATAAGAATGGTACACTTGCCTTATCTGTCAAAGCATATGAACAAAACCTGGAATACCGATACAGTTCTAATTTTAATGTTGAAAAAACACCTAAAGGTATTTTTTTAGTATCTGCATTGTGGAAAATATATCTTGGAAAATACAGCATTGCATACTTGGTTAGTTAAACTGTGGCTGTACTCCTCTCACATCCATATAATGTTTCTTTACATTTGTCAATAAGCCCAGTAGTTCAGGATTGTGATTTAAAAATAGAGGGGGCATTCTTTTCTTTTCTGATAGTGCTGTGTTCAGCACTTGGACGACTGCCACCTTGATAAATGGCATGTAGAATTTGCATTGCACTCTCCTGTCAAGGTGACCAAGTGTCACTCTCAAGCACAAAAGGTATAGTGTTGTCTGTGAACTGTTCAGGGTCAGCTTCCTTAGTGTTCCGTAAGGGACTTATGTGTGTGTGTACTAAGACCAGCCCAGTGCAAGCACACCGCTGCAGGTTTGTCTTTGCTCAAAACAACAAACTCACTCAGAATAAAAGGAAACACTTTATACTTTGCATTTATTTTGCAATACGTAGATAAAATGGCAAATAATCACTACAAACTGCCCAGGAATGTATGCTGACAAACAGGTAAATGCACAAGTTAAATGAGCACAATCTTAAGTTCCTTTGCTTATTCGGCTGTGCTAGGAACCCTCATGAACTCTGGACTGGTGGATCTCTGTCTCCCCACAGGCCAGTACCCAATGCAATGTAGCCGACAGGAACCGTCGCTTGAGGCCTCAGTTTCCAGGATGCCCTGAATGCATGATGCTAGCTCGTTGGCAAATCCCTCCTCTCTCCTGTATATGCAATGCTTTTATCAAGCTCTTCTAGAAGCTTCTGCTAACTTATTTTGAATGGAAATGTACTGTCTGCACCAGGGTTCCAACTTGCTCCTTCCCAAAGTCAGATTTCTTTTCATTTGTTCGCATATATATATATATATATATATATATATATATATATATATATATATATATATATATATATATATATATATATATATATATATATATATAGGGGAGAGCCCTCACAGCCCCCACCTTACGCCTATACATTTTCTATGAACTTTACCCCCCCACATATATGTATGTGAACAAATGGGGGTCAGACTTTTGGTTCTCTGACTTTTTTGCCGCTGTAATTTCATCCTATTCCTTCCCCCATCCTCCTAGGGACTGGTCCGGCCTCTGCGAAGCGTTTCTGGAATGTGGTCAGTCTGAACTCCTGGTGCAATTTCGTACCTGTTTACTAGAACATTGCAGTGAAAGCAAACAAACGGAGGTCTGCAAGCATTTGGTGCATGCTGGGAATGAAGAAGTGCGGGGTGCCAGTGCAACGGTAATGCACCGCATTCCCCATTCCCTGCATGAGCCCTTTGTGCAGCTGCTCTTCAGCAGCAGACACATCTGAGAGAAGGTGCACGAGAGGGCCTAAAGGTGCATATCCCCCGGGCCACACCAAAGAGGGTTTCTCCTGGTCCTCTGAGATTTCTTACTTTGAGCTTTCTCTTTTGTATCCAGGGTACACAGTGTAGACCAAGATGCAGCCTTCGAGAAAGTTAGTCAAAAACTTGAACTGGTAGCCCCCTACTCAACAAAAGGTTCTTATTGGGCAAGGTGTTAGTACACCAAGTACAGTTACCTGCTGACAGAGCTACAAGGTCCTCCCAAACCTTTAATTCAATGTATTTTATATAGTGCAAATCATACCAGTAAATCACTTTTTTTCTTTAGCAATTATTTTGTTTTTTTAAATTTACAGAAATGGGGTTTTCATCTGCATCGTCACCTGTATCTTGGGTTTATTCCCATAGTCTACTTTCCATTAAGGCCTGAATTGGTGTTTCCAGTCAGGTCTAGTCTTAAAGGGATTCCTGCTCTTCACAGCAGAAGCAAATGTCCATACACCACCATTGAGATTTCAAGGTCTGAGACTTCAGATGGGTGGGATACTTAAGTCTCCCCTGTGACTACAAAATGACCCCTGTAGCTGTGTGAAAGAATAACAGCTGTAGGCTAGCATTCCTGAAAGCTCCAAATCCAGTTCAGCAGGACCAGCTCTGTGGTATGCATGCTTGTTAGGTCTGCCCTTGTCCCACAGCTGTGCGGAATCCTGGCAGTTCCACCTGAATGTTGGCGGTGGTGGCTGCCTAGGATGGGAGCCCCAGCTGGCCCAGTCCCTTTCCGCTGACACCTCTTGATATGCCCTAAATGAAGATAAGTGGCAGACATCACTGCTCACTAAATCTGAGAAACCTGGAAAATATATAGGGAATAACAAAATAGGCTGATTACTTCACGAGAAACAAAGGGAACCTCGGGTGAATCAGATGACCCCAGTTGACACCAAGGTAAAGAAACAACGTAGGGACATCCATATGCTAGAACGACTCTCGGGGGACATACTAAAGAGAAAATGGGTGGTTCAGGATGTGCATTAAGATTACTAACAAACAGGGTGACTGGAACTGAGACTAATAGACGTGTTGCTAGACAAGCACACTGGGGCACATAGGGTGACCCAGTTGCTGAGATCGCAGGTAATGGGCAACACAACTAAGCTGGATAATCAAAGCCACAAAAACCACCCAGGGCTTTGGAAAACTGTGTGAGGGGTTATGACCCACGCTTCTTGCAAAAGGAGCTGCTCAATTTACTGAGCCTACCTCCAAAATCTATCCAACTAGAAAGGGCACACGGGACAACTGGCACAAAAACAAACAACACGCCAAGACAATGTATAATGAAGTTAATGAGGCTCACAGTGAGGCTCATATCTTGAAGATTGACAGTGACAAAAATAACATTTTCTGGGGAGACCAAAAGTTCATGAGTTCTATATTTCAGAAGTTAAGTAAAGCCGGTATAGAGGAGAGAGTACACATTCTCATTAATTCATGACCTATGTTGGCATTTGAAAAATTAAATGTGGAGAGGATGTGGTGCATGAATCTAAGGAATCTGGACATGTAATTATTTCTTCACTAATTTAAATGTGCACATGGGTAAGGGTGCTCAGCCATCAGGTGGCTGGAAACATCAGTCAGAACACACAGTGTATCGTTCAGGAGTCCAGCCAGCAATCCAGTCCCACTTCCCTGGGTGCTGCCCTCTTGAATGTGGGAAGGCAACAGGGAACCTCTCCCTGTTGCCTGCTTATCCCTCTGCCCTCCCCCAACCCTTCTGAGATATTCCACACCCTTCCCCCACCCGGGTGAATAGCAATCACCCCTGCTTAGGGGGCGTACATGGCCGGTAACGGCACTGAGCCCACGCGGAGGCTCGAACGGCTGGTGGGCTGTTACCAGCCTCATACACCCCCTTAAGCAAGGGTGCTTGTTCCAGTAATGAGGGCTGGACAAGACAATCCTTTCATGCTGTACGCCCAGTGCGGTTGCAGTTGTTTGTTTGACGCATAGTGTAAGGTAATAAAACAATTAATATGATGTTAATTTAACGCATTTGATATATGGGCATTCAATATAAACATTTTGATATCAACACTGTATACCATGTTAAATGTAGATGAGTATGTGCAAATCTGTAGAGATACTATTGGGACAGAGTACAGTGTAGAACATGGGTGTATTTAATAATTTAAATTGAATTTGTGGTATTCCTTGGTGGAAAAGATGTATTCTCCTGGAGCTAGAATAGTAGTTAGTTGGGCCCCATAGGTACTCTCTTATCGTGATGGCGCCAGAGCTGCTCGATGGTTAGGAGATCCCTGGTTTGGAATTGTCCTTGAAAATTCAGCAGAGGTTGGAGCGGGGGGGGCATTAGCCGAAAAGCCTACATGTGCTACATCCCACATGGAAGCGTGTGGGTGATGGAGACCATGGACCCCAAGCAGAGCATTCAGGCTGTTGATGTGCACATGCCATGCTCCAGGTGCGTCCAGGTTTCAGGCAAGATGATGCCGACTGGGGGCAGTGCCAGCGAGTCAACAGAGGGAGCCGGCAGACATACACTGATGCCCTGAGGGAGGAGATTTGACAAGTGGGTGGCAGGAGCAGAGGTTGGGGTTTAAACGGGCACATCAGCACGCGGGATATGCAGCAAACTGGTAGATGCCAGGACAGCATATGATTACTACCTTTGCAGCCCAATTACCCTATACGTAGGGCATGAGGCAATGGTTATCTGGCGAATGTGATGGCGTATCCAATATGATTATGGGGAATCTGTCTATCTGTCTCTCTCTCTCCCCATCTATCTATCTATCCATCTGCCAACTTAATGTGCATCTTTGACTGTTGAGGAGTGGGGACCTGAACTCTCCGAGGAGCTGGGAAGAATGGAGAGGTGCGAGGGTAAAGCTCACAAGGTTGATGGGTGCAGTATTGATGGGCGCCTAGAGCGACAATGGATTTGCCATACGATCTGTTCCTTTTATACGCAGATTAAGATGCTCCTGTTCCTGTCTGTTCACTCATCTGTGTTTTACCTGCTTCCAGCCATTGGTGCATATATACATGGGGCCACATCTCAGCAGTAGACTCAGCCCTCATTGCCACCCTGCCTTTCTAGTGACATTCCTTGTACAGTTTGTGGTGTTGCAGGCCAGCCTGCCCCTGACCTTCCTAGAGATGCTTAATGCACTTCCTCCAGTGCATCCCTAGCCTGACGTCACCTGGCTGGGTTCCGTGTTAATGCTACTGGACAATCTGCAAGTATTCACCTCCCTCCTCTCTCAGTTTATAACAGGAGCTAGTAGCCTGGGAGCTCACCTGTTGAAGCAATGGTACTGTGCTAATAGACAGTTCAGTTGGTTGTGGTCCTGCCCAAGTAGAAGACAATCCACTACGTCGTTTTAATGAGGTGGTTCCGACAGATAGGCAAGCTGAGGTAAGCTAAGAGGTAAGTTTCAGATGTATTGTGTACTGTCTATGACTGTGATTTGGAACCAATGACAATGGGGGTCATTACGAGGTCGGAGGTAATGGAAAAACGATGCCAGTAAAGGATTACCGGCATCCCATACCATTCCGGGCTATTCCGACCTAAGACCCCGGTATTAGAGGCACCATTAATAACAGTGCCTCTAATAGCGGCATGTGTGCGGGAATGCGGCCCATCATGCCGTCAATACCGGCATGCCGCTAATGGGAGGAAATTACAAGTCAGGCGGACATGCAAATACCGACATCATGAAGGCGCTAATAGGGGATATCGGCATGCCAGCAATACCGGCATCGTGAACCAAACCGTAAAATGCCATGTGCAGTGTTCCCAACTGCCACAGGTCACACAATCAGCACAGGTGGAGGCAATGGAGTCTGGGCTAGCACAAAAGGAGCACACCCACACACCACACCCCTTCCCACACCAAAATGATTCCAATAGTAGTAGCAATACTGGGGATGGAGGACATGCTTGTATTGCTACACCAGCAACAACAACAACAGCAACAGCAGGCACCACAGAGGAGAGCAGGAGGAGAAGGAGGGTGAGACAGGCCCAGCATGCCCCACCAGTGCAGCCAGTGGTACCACGCAGGCAGCCCCCAACCCCTCGAATCAAAGCCAGTCCATTCAACCTAACCCCTGAGCAGATCCACACCCTGTATCGTTTGGACCGGGACACCATCACCACCATTGTGGACATGATACACGACAACATTGTCAGCCTCATTGAAATATGCACCGCCATCCCCCCTCTACTGAAGGCAGTGTCGGTGCTCCACTTCCTTGCCACAGGCACCTACCCGCACACAGTGGGGCACATGCATGGCGTATCACAACCTTTATTTTCTCGCATTCTGAACCAAGTGCTGGATGCCCTCCTCAAGCGCACAAGGGACTACATATCCCTACCACAGACTCCCCAGGAGATCTCTGATACAAAAGTTGGCTTCCCTGCACTGGCAGGCATGCCAAATTGTATAGGTGCCCTCGACTGCACCCACGTGGAGTTGATGGACCCGCATGCCATGGAGGTGGTGTACCGCAACTGCAAGCAATACCACTCCATCAATGTTCAGATGGTATGTGACACCAGTAAGACCATCACACATTGTTGTGCCCGATATCCCGGATCAACTCATGAATGAATGGTCCTGCGGAACTCCACGCTACCACGCTACATGGAGCGACATGCAGGACGACGTGCCTGGCTGCTTGGTAAATTGCATGACAGGCACAAAGCCCTGAAATGGGGGGAGAGATGCACACACCACCATGGTGTCAATGTTGATGTGACAGCATGATGTGCACATCACTAAACAATGTGCCCCAAAGCATCCCAAACAGAACATGACAACCAAATCCCATAGGAATGAAGTAAAGTGGACACTTATCACAACATGCCAAACAGTAAACCACCCCACATCCCACAACATGTGCACCACTCATCAGCGGACCTCACCCTCCGTAACACCATCCAGAAACATGCAGTGAATATGCACTAAGTTGCTGTCTCCAGCTAATCGCCACACAGGACAAGCATCCATAGGAGTGCATTGAACAAAACCACCAAGGGAATCCACTGTCTGTCACAGGGCTGCCACAACCAAAGGAGTGCAGCATGTCACCATGGAAAAAATCTGCGCTGAATGCCTAATATTGCAGAGCCTACTGCCAACACTCCCTGTCAGAAAATCTCAAAGAACACAACACATCACAAATTTGACACGAACACAGCTCTATGTGTCCACAATGCATGAGCAACATGAAGGCAGTGCACACCGTGTATCATCTTAAAGATGCAACCAACACCATTAGTCCATGGCACAGGACACATTGAGGGCATGAAAATGGCATGCATTCAACCAGGGAGATGTGCATGTGACCAACGATAATCTGCATGCATGTGTGACTAGTACAGCTGTCCATCATGAATCGACTGACATATACCTTTTTTTGCCTCCAATGCAGGTGATAGTGGCTATCCCTTGAAGCCTTGGCTCCTCACCCCTGTCTGAAACCCACAGAACAGACACGAGGAGGACTACAATTGTTCTCACACCCATACCCGTGTGGTCATTGAGCAGACCTTTGGCCTGTTGAAGGCACAGTTTCGCTGCCTTAGCTGGTCGGGTGGGGCACTCCTCTACAGGCATGAGAAGGTGGCCAAGATCATCATGGCATGTGTCATGCTGCACAACATGTGTATCCGACGGAACGTGCCCCTGCCCCCTGACATTGAACTGCTACCACCTGGTGATGATGAAGGGGATGAAGACGATGTGGCTGCACATCATCGCGGTGCCGATGCACAGGAGGAACGTGATGTGCATTAGTCATTGATTGTACAATATTTTTGACACACATGGCTGCAGAGGCTAACATGATAGTTGGACAGAGGGCACTGGGTGTGGGAGTACATGTACACTATGCACTATATATGAATAAATTACACATGCGCAGTGATGAATGTCCACTCAAGATATTTCTTTTCACACAATGGGTGTATTTAAATGTCCAATAAAGATGAAAGTGCACTAACACTCAACCACACACACACCCCTCGACCTCCCCCCACAACTCCCCCACACACCCTCACCCCCTCCTCATCCCCCCACAACTCCCCCACACACCCTCCCCCCTCTCCCGCCACAACTCCCCCACACATGGTGTCCAAACAATTGTCTATTGCCTTCATCAGGCTGGCCAGTCTACATCCTGCACCTGGAGGCGGCATGTCCGGGCGGCGCAGGGTGCGCACCGACCTGCATAGTGGGCTGGTCTGTGTGGAGCTCGAGGACGATGGGGTGGCCGTCTGCTCCATATGAGGGGCCAGACGCTCAGCCTCCATTGCGTCAGCAATGCGGCTGAGGACCTGCCGCAGGGCTGATACCTCCTTGCGCAGTCTACTGGTGCTACCGGCGATGATCTTCCCCAGAGAGGCGGTGTTCTCACACCACTCCTGCCTTGCTTGGGCATTGTCAGAACCAATTGTCTCACCAGGGCAGTTAGCTCCTCCTGCCGCTGTGAAGCGTGCCCTGCCTGCTGCACCCCCACCGGTACACCAGTGAAGTCGACCGATGTGAGCTGGGGGATGGTGCCGGACTTGGTGTGCCAGGCAGCTCAGAGGAGTCATCCTCCATGGGCACCCACACCTGTCCCCGCACCTCGTCATCAGTCAGGGGTGCGGTAGCTGCCGCTTCCCCGACAGAACTGTTCTCTGCAGAGAGTGCACCTTCTATTGACTTCTGTGCCAGTGTCACTGGAGTTGTTGGTACAATGTTGATGGGCCTTGGCAGCACCAGGACGGTGGCATCCTGAGGCGATTTGCTTTTCCGTGCCTGCTGTGGCTTTTGTGGGGCTTTGGAGGTGGAATGCCTGTTGCCTTCATCTGAGCCTGTGGGGTTTGAAGAGAGGGACGGCATGAGTGATGGTTTGAGAAGCATCATGCATACATTTGTATAATTGCTCATCTACACATTAGAGGGGAATAGGCAGTGGAGTTTGGATGATCACGTTGCTTGCTATATGGGTGGGTAATGCAGGCATCCATCTGGGTCACTCATGTTGGGGCGGAGGTATGCTATGTGACATGCATGTCTGTTGTGGCCTGCATGCAGTGTGACTTATGCCATTAACATCTTAGTGTGGTTTGTGTAAGGTCTGGCATTGCCTTACTGCAGGCATCTGCATGTGTCTGTGCTACGGACGATGACTAGGCTGGGAATGTGTGTGTATTGGGGCATGGCTTGCCTCTTTAGACAGACATATTGGTGGACTATCATCAGACTCTGCAATCAGTGTTGTCTTAGGACACTCACCTCCTTCCGCCAATGAGGTTGCGCCACACTCCTTGTCACCCACGCCTTCAATGGGTTCTACGCCGATCGTGCTGGCACATATCTCCTCCCACCGGGACAACTTTATCGGAGAATTTGCTCTTCCACCAGTTGCCATGGTCTGGCTCCTGTTTGCAGCCAGGATATTCCTGACGTGCAGGCGCAGGTCATCCCACCTCTTCCTGACATCCTTAGTTGTGCGTGGGGTGTTGCCAACCGTGCTGACCCTTTGTGAAACTGGTGCCCAGATCTCCTTCTCCCTGATGACTGCCTCCCTCTTGAGGCTCTGAGCAAATACAACGTCCGCATTCTCGGCCAGGGTCTCGGCCAGCATGGTGAGCTCTTCTTCATTGAAGCGCTCCTTGCTCAGGCGGGAGGCGCCTTTCTTCACTGCCTTGGGCATTATATACCTGTTGTGGATTGATGTGGGTACACAACAATTTACTCCAGATCCTGGGTGCTGAGGATAGCAATGGATTGTGTTTTCAAAGATGGCCGCCGTGCTCTTTCCCGTTCCTGTGCGATGATGCCTCTTCCGGTTCCGCTTATTAGCGGTGACCGCTAATGCCGTCTTGATTCATGGCGGTAGCGTTATCTGCGGTTTCCATGATGCTGCTAAGGGCCATTTTCGGGACTTTAGCGGCATGCCGGTAATGTCGTTACTGGCATGGCGCGAAGCTCGTGCCCGCGAAGTCGTAATAGCCCTCTATTAGCGTGCTCTTACCTACATGGACACGGATTTGCTCCATGCCAGTAAGGACAGTTACTTACCTTCAAACTCGTAATGACCCCCAATGTCTAGAGACTGCCTAAAAGATGGTACTGGAGGGGTTGGAAGTCGAGCTGGCCTCCATACAGCCAATTAAATGGGGGTCATGGGTGTCTATGGCTCAGGTGGTCACACTAGACTTTGACAAAGTGTATTAGCTGTTAAAACGAGATGGCATCAAAGTTAATACGCTCTATATATTTCTTGTTTATCTCTTTCTCCTTTACCATAAAGTTCATCCATCTGCCTATTACTGGGATCACAGGCCTAGAATGTATGCAAAGGCATGTTTAGAGCACAAGTGCAGAACGCATAGTACGGCGCAGAGGCTTCCAGAAGGCGATTGTTTTACAAAATGTAGGACATTTGCATGAACATGCCAAGTCGGTTGCTTACATTCTCTTCCCGCAACATCAATGGATTGAATGTCTCCTAAATCAAAGTAAAGGGAGATCTGAAGTGGCCTTTCTCCAAGAAACAAGTGGCGAGGGCAGCTTTTGGTGCCAGGAGGCCGATAGCTCCTAAAGGAGCATCAAGATGCTAAACGATTCACGGGTGAGGGCACATGGGGAGCGGGTGTCAGTGAAGGTTCCTACATTTTTCCTCAAATTAGCGGGAGCAAAATGATGCATTTTGCCGTACTTTTTAAAAGAAAAATGGGATCAAAAGCCATTCAATTCATAATTGTTTCTCTATGGAAACAACATAAACATCCTGTAGACGGTATGATTCATGGGCAGTCATGCCTGGTGCATAATTTGAATGGAGGGGCCTAAATATTTCCTCAAATTAGCCAGTGAGACCGAGCGTAACATGGGAGCACAGAATAAGCAAGTGGGGGCATTGTTTTCAGATAATGTGCTGAAATAATTCATTTTGCAACACCATTTTTGTCAAAAAAAGAGGTGAAAAGCCATAGAATTTACACTTGGTTCCATGAAAAAAATCTGTGATATGCCATGCCAGCAACAGTACACTACACAGGAGCAATTCATATTGTTTTCATGAGGCAGATGCCACAACCAATCTATGCCAGGAACAGTCACCTTAAATCACATGCATGAAGTGCTTCATGTATCTGATTTAAAGGGAACATTATGGTTGTGGCAGCAGCTTGATGCATATGATTTAAAGTGGCCATAACTGGCATAGATGGGACCACCTATCCTTGCCACTAATACTCGGATTATGTACCAATAATCTTCATTACTCCTAGTTCCACACTTCCTCGTTCCAGTACTTACATTGAGGCACCTCGCCTGCCTCCAGGAATCCTTCTACTATGTTTATTTTCCTGTGTTCGTCCAGCCCGGCCTCCTACCTTTAGGGCATATAGTGCCCTGGAGGCCGAAAGGACACAACTGTTAATCTCCACTGCCCTGGTATGCCCATTCTAATCAACCAATTTGGGGGGGGGGTAAGGGGGAGCAAGTATGGGGATGTGGAAAAGTAGGACTAGGAGTAATGAATATTACTGGTACGTAATCCGGGTGTTACCTCCACCTCCCTCTTCCTCGTCCATATACTCATGTGTGAGGTATACCAATGCTAAGTACAGATGGGCCTAGAACAAGAAAACACCAAAAACATGGGGAAATGCAGACCAACAATCACTGTGTTTATTGGAGAACAGGATAGAAAGAGCAACCTGACCAATCACAGTATTGCTGCACTCAACACGTCTGTTCGAAAGGCTCCAGCTTCCTGTCTGTGGAGGTTAAGGTGGTACTGCCTAATGAAAGTGTTAGGGTGCCCCAAGTAGCTGTTCTACAGATGTCCTGTGTAAAGACTCCCACCTGGACTCTGTCCAAGATGCGAGCATATCCTTGGGGGGCCTCCCCTGAAATCACAGGGTAGAGGAGTAAACCAAGAACACATAGACAAGAGTAATGCCATCTCTTAGCCACCTGCTGATGGTAGGAACCGATGCATTTCTCCCCAGGAAAGGCCCACCAAAAGTAACAAATAGGCTATCGGAGAAACACATGGCCCTACACTTTTTCCAAATAGATGAGCATTGCTCTTATGACATCCACGGTGTCCCAGAGTTCCTCCTCCAGAGAGAATGGGCTAGGAAAAAAGGAAGGTAGGCCAATCTACTGAGACAGGTGGAACTTTAGACTGCCTTGGGGAGAAATGAGTGGTGGCACATGAGGAACAGGGCTTCTGGAGTTTCCATTAGGTACAGGGTTTCGCAATGAGAGAGCCCCAAGTTCCCCTTGCCATCTAGCTGAAGTGAAGGCCACCATGAATAACTTTTTGAATGTCAGGAATGTCAAATAGACTTCCCCCAACTGCTGAACGGGGAGAGGGAGTTTTATAGCCTTGGGGACCAGAGAAAGAAACCAGGAAGGAAGCACAGAGACAATGAGGGACCTGGGGATGGAGACAATCTTTAAAAGCCTGCCCACCAAATCTTGAAGATCAGCTGTATTGGTACCCAGGAATTTGAAGACACAAATGGCCACCCACTGTGCCCTTGAGTAGATATCGAAAGGTCCAGGGTAAACCCATCCCATAGAAATTGAATAATACTTGTACAATGTCCCAGGGAAGCATAAATCCCTTTGTTTCTAAACCACAAGCCTACCTTCCTCTAATGCCTTTCCTAGGCGTTCAGGGTGGAGGGCCTCTTATCATTCTGAATGGAACAGACCACCTCAGCAGAAAGAACTCCTAGACTCCCTTTCAACCTCCAAGCCCCCAGATCAGCTTATTGGGTATGGTTTCCTCCTGGGAAAATAACAGTAGTTTGGGTACCAACTGAAGGGAGAACATGGGAGCTACAGCTAGGTCTAGGAGAAGGGGAACTAGCTACTGAGGGGCAACAGAGGGACCACCAGGATGACTTCCACTCCTGTGTCCCTTATCTTGAGTTAGACCTTTGGAATCAGGGGCAGGAGGGGAAATGCATAAAGGAGCCCTTTTGGGTGTGATAGGGACATTGCATTCAGCCCCATGCTCCCGCTGAGGGGAACATGAAGCAGAACCCGGGAGTTTTGGCATTCTGTGATGAGGCAGCAAAAGAGGTTTAAGGTGGGTAACCCCAGGACGTTGCACACACTCAGAAACACACTGTTCTTTAGTATACAGTTGGCTGAGGGGGAAGACCCTGCTTAATCTGTCCATCTCCGAGTTGTCCTGACCCCAAATGCGAAGTGCCAACAGAGCTTGTAGGTCTTCTTCCACCTAGATCCACAGTTCCCATGCCAATCTGCCCAGGGACCCTGTATGGCAACTTCCTGGGTTGCTGACATATGACACTGTGGTGGTGTTGTCTCACTTCAAGAGAACTGATTTCCCCTTGAGAAGATTGGTGCAAATGTCTGGGCGCTGCTGCCATTTCCCTTCATTTGGAGCAGCATGCCGCCTCCTGATCAGACCAACGTTCCTGTTGGAACTGATCCTGAACCACTGCCCCCAGCCTGTCTTGCTGGCATCAGTCAGTAACAATGATCAGTAGCGATTGATGTAAAGAGAATCTTTTAACCAGGTTGGGCATTTCCAACTACCACTGCAGGTCCTGGCACGGAGACAGTAACAATGGCACCAAGGCGTCGAACTTCATGGAGTCCTCCTTCCAGAACCTGTGGATGTGACGCAGGAGGAGCCAGAGGTGCAACTGTGTCCATGAAACTAGAAAGATGCAGGAGGCCAGGTGCCCCTGGATCTGCAGGAAGTCGCTCACTGAGGATTGAGAATGAAACCGCAGACATCTCAGAGTTGACTGAAGATCCAGCGTCCTGTCTATAGGAAGAAGAACTCTCCCCTGCGCAATCCAGAATCTCGTACCAATGAACTGAAGGTCTTGTTATTATGAGGAGTCAGACATAGCAGACTGACACAGGTAGTATGCTTCTTGCAAAATACTTTTAGTTAAACAATAAAAGGGTATGGGAAAACTCCTCACTAGCATTAACCCTATCAGGGGTTTCCCAGCCTCAACAATACAAACTATTGAACGGTCATTGTCAGAATGTCCAAAAATAATATTTTCTTTTTTGTGTCCAAAACCTATTCTGACCCTCAAACTCCGAATTCTACTAAAGTGAAACAAGTGAAAAATAAACTGCCTCTGGCCTGCTCCTCTGCAGCCTTGTGGTGTTCTCCTGCTCTAAGTTTGAATAGGTAAAGCAAAAAAACAAACATGTTCCAAAAGAAAGTTCCAACAACTCAAATTAAGACTTTGTTATCTGTTGGTCCGGTTACTGCTGGTGGAAGTGACTTCCTTCCTCTGAACAAAGTCCAGTAATGCCAAATGTTGGCAATCCTCTTCCCATGGTCTTTCCAAGTATTAGAATAAAGTGAGCAATTGCAAAAATAAAGTTCTCCCTGTCTCTGACAGACTTGCTTTACTCTCCTGCCAAGTACTGCCAATCTTACTTCCCAAAGTCACTGGGACGAGGAAGAGTAGGGTAAACTTCCAACGTGTCTGTTTTTTTTATTACGGTGATGTTCCTGGGTGTGTTCCAGTATTCTATGGAGGGTGAATTCATGTAATTCAATATTTCTGTACATATAACAGTTTATTGGTTGAGAATACTCTGAGAATGGGTTGAGAATACTCTTATAATATTTCTCTGATGATCAACCCTGTAATCCCACATTCGGTATGCTTTGGTGCACACTCCCCAGGCAGTATGGTTTCATCCAGTGTCGCAGCCTGGTCTGCCTCACATTTGCTTCTGGTGGTATCAACAACACCCGCCTCGGCCACTCCATCCCGTGCCCTGCTCTCTAGCTCGTGGTCTGGTCCCAATGGAACGCCAGGGCTGTTGCAGATCCAAGTGCTTTGCACAGCACCAGCTGACAAAGGCTCTGCTCTCCATGACTTCCTCTCGGTCTTGCAGCAGACCGCCAAAGACAACCCGTCACAGCGGGGCACTCTCCCCACCTCCAGGTACCCCACCTCCGCCGTAGGCTGCTGATGGCTCTTGGCCTTGTGACAAGTGCCATCCATGTGCTGACCGTAACTTCCCGGCTTCCAGGGATATCGCTGACCATGCTGTTCTGGGCTGCTACCTGCAGTCCGATAGACACACTTTACAGTCAAGGGAGTCGGCAGGCATCTCCGAAATTCAGTCGGACGCTTTAATGCACGTCTGTAGTTAGGAGTTTGGGGTCCCTGTTCCTCTCCTGCTGTCCCGCTGTTACTGCTACTGCCTCCTCTGTTCCGTCCGCTACTCCCCTTGCTTTCTCTCTGCCGTCTGCCTTCACAACTTTCTTGACTGTTCCAACAACTCTTCCTTCTGTCTCCGCTGCTGCTACCTCCTGATCCACTACTACCACTGCTACTACTGCTGCTACTACTTCTGGTTGTCTTGCTTCATTCCTCTTCCCTTTTTATTGGATGAATATCTACAGTAACTGCGCAACAACTAGAATGTTACTAGTACTTCTCTCCTGCATCCATGCAGGACCTCCTCATCACAGTTGAAGTACAACTATTACTCCACGTAGGACTTTCAGGGTGCTTCCTTGTCACCGCATTATATATTCTTTGAATTAATTCCCTTCTACACATGTGCGTTGGTTGGGATAATATATGATTCTTTGGAATAGCGGAAGCTGTAAGAAACTTTTGGCCAGGGCAGGATTTAGTGACTGAAGCAGTGCTTCCTTTTTGATAAAAAAGAGACGCAAGCCCTGGGTTCGTCACACTATTGTTGGAGCTGAGACACGGATTAGTTGAGGAGAAGCCCCAAGCTCTTAAGGGAGTTGCACGTTGTTTCCACGTGCTGCACAGGAACCTCCTCAGAGTGTGCATTCAGTAGTCATTCGTTGAGGTACGGGAATACTAGAATCCCCCAGGAGATGAAGTGCGGCCATGACTAGACCCATGACGTTGGTAAAGACACTTTTGGCAGATTTTAACCTGAAGGAGAGAGCTCTGAATTGAAAGTGGCCATTGCCTATTGTGCATCTGAACAACTGTTGGTTGGAGTTCCAGATGGGAACATGGAAATAGGCATCTTGTAGCTCCAGCCAGGCTAGGAAGTCCCCTTCCTGCAACAGAGGGATGGTCCTCTGCAAGCACTCCCTCTTGAAGTTCTGGGTCACCACACCGCAGTTCAGGGCTTTGAGGTCTATAATGAGTATGTGTTTTCCGGACTGCCTTGGTATCGGCAAAACAATGGAGTATACTCAATGACCATTCTCCTGGATGGGGACACTCGCAATGACTTTCTTCATTAGCATCCTGGATCGCCTGTTGCATTGCTGTTTGTTTGGCCCAGCCCTTGGGTAACAGTGTATAAATGGATCCTGATGGCTGTAGAGTGGAAGAGAACTCTATTTTATAACCCCTATTGACTAGCAGTGGCAGAAGCCGAGGCTGGGTTGAGGGGACCCCGCCCTCACTGGATCCCCCCTAGTGTCCAGTGTGCCCCCTAGGCTATGGCTAGTGCCCTATTACCCACTCCCCGGGACCAATAGCTGCATCTGATACTGCAAACTAGTCTGTTGACTCAGGTGTCTCCAGAATGTTCTGGCATCAGGACTTCTGTTGTTTTGTTGGGAGGAGTGTCAGAATGCCATTTTGACCAGTACCAGGGCGTTGATGGTATCTCTGCCCCGCTCCTCAGGGCTTTGCAGTTCGCTTGGTATCATGGGAGGCCCTTGGTCTTGGGTCTGACTTTTTCCTGAGCTTCCCTGCATGTTTATCTGCCTTCGAGACCCGACGCACCTTGTTTTCCATGACATTGACAAAGAGCATTGGTCCTTCAAATGGGATTCTCATCGCTATATTTTTCTGCTGGGAATCCATTCTCCATTCCTTGATGTTTATGTGTCACCTTCCAGCCACCACTGAACCCATGGACATTGCTGATTTGTTGACCCCATCATAGACAAGGTCTGACCTTAACAACACCTGAGTTTTGACTGGTTGAAGAATCAGGAGGGGGTAGGTGCCATACTCCTCTGCTTTTATTGCATCTTTCAACACCCTGAGCACAGTCTCTACCGTATATAAAGAGTATATGGCAGCACTCAGTGCTATATGGGACCCCCCATAGGCCTTCCTTTGTACCCCACCCATCTTCCTCTCTGTCAGGTCCCTGATGGCTTCCTCAGACACCACAGAAGATCTCCCCACCAGGATGGGGAGGATGTCATCCCCCATTATAGGGTATAGTTCAGCCAGGAACCAGGGCACAGGCGTCTTGTCTTGCTTTGTCCATTCCCTGAGTATTTCATCCTTCATCTCTGTGAAGAGGGGGAATCCTGCCTGTAGGGTATGTTTAAATCGTGGGGTTTAGGGGGTCAGGCTCTGGTGCCCCAAAAAGGATCTCTGGAAGGATATGATACTAGAAACTCCAAGTAATCGGACTCCTGAATGAATACATTGGGCCCCCGATTCATTGTCAAGGTACTTTCCCTTCTGATTCTGTCACCCCGAAGACAAAGAGACTTCTGAAGCATCAGATGAGGATGAAGGAGAGGAGGGGGACTCATGCCCGTGTCTGCTCAGCCCTTGATCCCTTCTTCCTTAATAGCCCTTTTGAAGCTCTTCAGCAGGTATTGCTCTGAGACTCATTTTCTCCTATTCCTCTCGTGTGACCTGACAGGAGAGGAAGAACCAGAAGAGGAGGCACCATCCGCTAAATGGCATATGATTTAAAGTGACCATAACTAGCATAGATGAGACATCCTATCTATGCCACTAATTGTCACTTTACATTACATGCATGAAGGCTGAAGAGCTTCATATCAGGGACGTCATTTCACCAAAATGCCAGCGGTAGCGTAAGTGACACCACACGACCTTTACCTCTGATGACATCACAAGAAGTGATGTCAGAAGTAGCACCACATTGCAATGTTCTTAAGTACACTATGAAAAATCTGGTTACAATATCACTATAATGTGATATTAATTTCATACAAGAATAGATCACCATATGTATCGTTAAGATCAGTGTGTATAGGCCCATATTACCAAATTACTGTGAATGCAAGCAGACGTCCATGGCCAAATGATAATGATGTGTTATTATATAGCACTTACGCTTAAGCGCTTTTTATAGAACAAATATACAGGCAATATCATCCAACCTGTGTTGGCACTCATTTATCGACCTCAGAAGGATGAAAGGCTGAGTTGAGGTGTTTAAGAACAGAATAAATCAGTGACTCACCCCCTGTAGTGTGCCAGAAATAAACCTTTAATGAGTCCAGCAATTATTGTATAGAATTTCAGAAAGACAAATTATTTGTTATTCCTATTGTTTCTTATTTAGGATCACTGTTCAAAAAGTGTTGCATTTGTGGAACCCCCTGTTTTATTTTAAAGAGAAAGAGGACTGAACTAGAAGGCTAGCCACTCCAAAAATAAAGAGCCACAGAGCACTGGACACAGCCCAGGATCTTACATAAAAAATATATATATATTTTTTTTAAGTTTCTTTTAGGGGTAGCAAGGCAGTTCTCAGGGGTAGCTAGGGAGACACCAGGGGGTCGCAATTGCGACCCCTGGCAGCCCCCAAATGACATCCCTGTTTCATATATATGATTTAAAGTGACCCTTACTACATAGATATGCTACTCTATGAATCCCAGTAATGGTTACTTTAAATCACATGCATGAAGTTGGTGCCACAACCAGTGATGGAGGGGCATACATATTTCTCAGAAATATGGCACAGTGACCGAGTGTAGCCAGAGAGCCCAAGCCAACCAAAGGGTGATTGGGGAGGGGTGTATTTTATTTTAAAATTGGGTTAAAATGGTGCATTGTACAGCACACTTTCTGAGAAAACTGAATAAAAAGCCAAACAGTTTGCAATTGGTTTGACAGGGTAACTCCAATGTAAAACTGCAATAGATACACGTCACCAACAGTGCACAGGAGCTTTTTACAAAGCATTTTCATGATGCCTTCACCCACTAAATATGCCAGTATAAAAACATTTTTACGCTGTGCCTATATACTTCCATGCTGGATGCACCCGTACTTGGCAGAATTCCTATATAAGAACATACGAACATGCATCACATTTGGCACCTGATGCCAGTAATGATACTATAATGTTATCTATGCCAGTAATGGTCACTGTAAATCACATTCATGAAGCTGCTGCCACAACCTATCTATGCCAGCAGTCTCTGCAAGGAGTTTACACTGTCCAACCATACAAATGATATGGTCACAGAACTCACTTGCAGAAATGATGCAAAACACACACTGAAACACATGCACATGCACACACGCACACACATGTACACACGCATGCACACAACATCACTCACTCGCTCAATAACTCACTGACGTACTCACTCACTCACTCATTCAGTCACTCACTCACTCACAGACACTTGCAGACTCACTCTGATCCAACATGCATACACAAATAGCTACAGAGTCACTCAACTAGCCATTCATGCACACAGGACATGTTTAAGGTAGGTATCCTAATAAGGTTGAAGGCAGGTATGTAGTTTGCTGCGGTTTTCAGCAATGACTGTCTTGGGCTCATTAAGTTATGTATGAAGTAGCACTGCTCTGTAAGACAAAGACAATTTTCTGCAATAAAAGGCTTTCATTTGAGCTAATTTGCATACCCACAATGCCTTGCTGATATGGCTCTGAACTGGTGGTGAACTTCCAGCTGTGGTTACTAGGTGGAATTGTGGCATGTATGACTTGACTCAAATGGAAAATTGCACTTTCACATTTCACGTGAAAGGGTGTTTTTGAAGCGTTTTTAATCCCACCATAATGTTGCTGGTGTATGTTCAACATGAACCAACGTTCCAAGCACAAGAATGTCAGAGTACACTATACTGATGATCCCTAATAAGGGGGCAACCAGGTATGTAGTGGTCCGCAGTTTGGTAAAATGCCTGTCTTGGGCTGATTAAGCTATGTATACATTGGCATTACCCTGCAAGACAAAGGCAATTTTCTGGAGCAAAAGGCTTGCATTTGAGCTAATTTGCATACCCACAATTTCTTGCTGATGTGGCTCTGAAGTGGAGGTGAACTTCCAGCGATGGTTACTAGGTGCCGTTGTGTCATGTGTGATGGGTTGATCTCTTTCCTTGATGCTGGGGCCAAAGGTTTTGCAAAGGCTATATTGAGACATCTTGAGGACTGGGCTCGGGATGCTCAAGTTCTGAATCACCTGCAGACAAGATTTCAAAAGGGCACCAGTATGGTAGATCAGTGCCTGAGATTATGCCTGATTTGTGATAAATATGCCATATTGAGAAAAACACCAATCTATGCCGTCTTCATAGAGCTTAAGACAGCATTTGATACTGTCCCAAGAGTGAAGTTATGGTTGATCCTGATGGAAATGGGCATTCCTAAAGAGCTTCTAAGAGCTATTGGGAAATAACATCTGGGTGATTGTGCAAGGATCCAATGATGTGGTCCTGGTGGTGCAATGTCAAGAAGAGTTAACATTGATGTAGGGGCCATGGTTGTGTCCTGCCCCCCTATTCTTCTGTTTATTCCTAAATGGACTAATCACTAACCTTTTGAAAACTCCTACTGATGCCCCATCGTTGGTGGGAGATAGGATGTTTGCTTATGACACAGTCCTACTGTCACTGACACCTGTGGGACTGTGTCACCAGCTGAACGTCTTTACGGGCTTCTCCTGGGAAAATGGCCTGACAATAAACATTGAGAAGACTAAAGCTATGGATTGTACTTGGAAGGAGCAACCTGAGAAGACGGGAGTAACCCTAGCCAGATAAAGTGGTGCTGTAGCCAAATTTGCCAGAATACATGGGGGCGCGAAGCGTCTCCCAACTGAAATAAACATCATTAGTACCCCAGTCTAACGGGCCGGTGTACTAATGGCAATTGGCCGCTCACCAGGGGGGCATTACTGCATCAAATAATGCCTCTGGGGTCTTCGTTAAGGCCCTCACTACATGCGGGCCTGTAACTAATACCTGATGGGATAATGCCCTCCCCCACGGCTTGGGGCTTATTGCCTGAATAACACAGCATAGTATAACATAAGATAACACTATTATGGTCCATGGTTTTTCTTTGAAAGGCACGCACACTCATGCAGAATGCAATTATTCAGAATTCAGGTGATTCCCTGGGCACAGTATTTTCTTAAATGCAGTCAGGAGTGTCTACAGAATACCATATTGCAGTATGTAGCCTGAATGGTTCACCTGTTTAGGGTCATGACTAACAGCATCCCCCCTTTCTGTTATATTTTTAATAATAAGAATCCTGTCATCATCACCAGCAACGTGGACACCACAGTCATAACCACTGTAAACGTCATGGGCATGGATGCTGCTGTTGTCGTGCCCACAGGCATGGTCATGAAGAAGAACATAAACATTGTCACTATCTCAAGAAGGAACATCTGTAAAATACACATGGTTATGGTCCTCCCTAAAACCCCCACATCCCAAGAAGCCCAAAACAGCTCATCAGAAGGGTAAACTGAATGAAAACGAATCCCTCCCCAGCCCAGACGATCGCTTAGTTCTTAGCAGATCGTGCATCTGGTCATTAAGGGAGATGTCCCTCCCACCCCAATCATCCCTGACCCCTCACCCTCTCATCCCCTTTTGGATCCAGATCCTAATCCCTTTCCCATGCTTTTTTCTGATTCGCCAATGTGCCCCGCAGAGCCCAAATACAAGATGCCACATGCGGCATCCGGAGAGCCGTTGCCAGAGTGTAAATTCTTCAAATGAGATGAACCCACATTTTACACCAAGTAAATGTAACCAGCATATTTCTAGACAGCAAAATGCAGTGTATGTGTTTGCCTTTTTTGTTTTTGTTAGCTTTATCAATACCAATAAAGTAATGAAGATAACTTTGATAAGCTGCCTTGGCGTTGTTGGTATATTGTTTCCCTTTCAATTCCTTTCAGCTTTGCATTCATATGTTCATAACTGTGGCATCCAAGACTCCCACAGAGGCTTTTTTGGTCCACAACTGACAGGTCAGCCTGAGTAGCCATTCAACCCATTTCCTAGGAAAGGAAACTATTGCAGGTAATGACATGCTGTGGTACTCCAGCACTTGCCCTGGCACCCACTGGCCTGTACTATCACAGGCCGGCACTTACCTATTTATTGGCAGTCGACCACTCTCACCAAGTCACTTAACAGCTACCTAACCCTCCCTGCACTTTCCCCATTGTACTCCTCCCGCTTACACCCCCCTTCCCTTCTCTCGCTGCACTTGCACCTTCTGAATGCTCACAAGGCCTAGTAGGACCGCCTCTCTCTTTCATTGTTATATTTGCCTTTCATTCCCATGTTCCCTCCCTGTTGCCCTGTGGGTGCTTTGAAACACAATTTACTTGCTGTATGCACGCCTTGCAAATGCACAATAAATAAATAAATGGACAACCTGATATGCGTTGCCCCCCCCCTCCTATCTTTGCAGTGATCGCTGTACCTCTACATATCCCCTCAGACAGCTCTCCCATGCTAGCCACATAGGTTTGCACTATAGAAATGCCCATGCATAGATACATGCCAAGCTGCTATCCAGATTAACCTGAAAGGCGTCTGAAGTTAGGTTGTGGCATGACAGCAGCTATGTATATGCACAGCAGAGGAAGGAGGTAATCGCTACCCGTTTAGAAGAACCTGATGATGATTATGTCAGATGGAATCACAAGTCTGTTTATACTACGTCATCATATTGTTCACTATGTGGAAAGACAGAGGTACTCATTTCAAGGTCAGCAGCAGGTTAAACAAAATGGCGGTAATTCTGTTACTGACAGTTATTATTTACCACACTGTGGAATTATAGAGTGTGGTCATGAAGTGGTGGGTTTTCCTCCAGTAAAAATCGTATGGTGTACCGTGATATGATATGATATGCCATTTATAAAGCACCTATACACAAATGTTTCAAGGCGCGAGAATGGCAGAATTACCACTTCAGATAAATCCCAAAAAATCCACATGGAGTTCCATGGTCTGCCAAAACAAGGACTAATACTCCTGTTACCGTTAAGAGTAAATGAGAATGAAAGTAATTTTGCTGGATTTACCGCCAAACTCGTAACGAGGCCAAGGATAAGGCAATGTCATTGAAAAAATAACATTTGAGTTAGTTTCTGGAGAAACAGCTTCTGTTTGTGCCTGAGAGTTAGGGCTGCAAGAAATCCAACAGGTAATGAGTCAAGACCTGGAATCATAGACCCTGAACCCTGCAATTAAGAACCTGGAAATGTAAAATTTCAAGGCAACCCAAAGAACATCCTTGACTAAGAAATCGGGGTCCATCCTCAAGGTATTAGACTGAGGCACTTACACTCGACACACACCTGCCCACTGGAGGCCAAAGGCGAGCACGTGCGGGCTACCACTTAATGCAACTGACGCAGTTGAGCAAAAAGGTACTACAGAAGGCCAAGCAAATCTTGTCGGCAGAGTCCAGCTGCGAAAGGATGTGAGAGATGACTGCAGTGACTCCTTGAGGATATGCTGAGAATGGGCAAATTCTACTGTACAGAAAACCTAGCAATCATGGAAGGCAGATCCTGAGCCAAATGCATTCTCTATTTGTCATGAGTTATGAGGGCAAAGTGCTAAAGTGTCTGGTGGCATTTTCATGCTGCATGTATGTCTTGGAGTGTGTGGTTTTACTATACTGACCCTGGCACAGCCATAGATTTCATGCCTACAGGTTTTGAGCCAATCATCATATGTGGCAGAGAAGGCGACTTGGAGCTGCATCTGGAAGCCATACATACAGTACATGTTTATTGTCCAGTTTTCCATTTGCCATACACAGTTATCCATATTTATCCAATAGAAGAAAAAACGAAAAAACAACACAAAAGGAGTGGAGAATGCTGCACCTATTTGTGAGCGAAGCTTGAATTGACCATGTCCCTGCTGTAGCTATACCTCTTTTTGCAAGGCAAACCTAAGCTCGGGAAGCTTTTGCTGTGCCTTTTTGCAAGATAAGTTACACAGCGCCTGTCCACGCTGCACCTGTTTTTGAGAGAAGCTTACATTGGCAGTGCCCTAGCATTGCCTGCACCTGTTTTTGAGAGAAGCTTACATTGGCAGTGCCCTAGCATTGCCTGCACCTGTATTTGAGGAAAGGGTGAGCTAGTAAAGCCCATGCTGTGGATTTACGTGAGTGACAGTTTAATGTCCTGCCCATGCTGTGCCAGGCAGTGGACTTGCCCAGGCCCCATCTGTTTCTGTTATGTGTGTGAGGGAAGGGAAAACTGGCTTATACTGTAAGGGGGCTTCTCGGGGAGGGCGTGTGACGGATTGCCATCTGGTGAGGGTGTACAAGCCATAGCTGTTTTGATTATAATTAAATAATAAAATGATGCGGGTAATCAACCTCAGAAAGGGTGGTCTGCTAATCAGACCCCACGTTCACAAAGCTCCATGCCAAAAGCATAGTACACACATTATGCCCTGCCCAATGCCCTGTTGCATCAGTCTCCTGGACTGCCTGTCATAGCTTCAGCAAGCAAGCCAATAGTCAGGAAAGCTACTTTTTTTATACTCAGGGATGTGGATAATGCCTCCTCTCTGTTTTGGGTATGTTTGACCGAAAAGAAATTGGTCGAAAAAATAGATTTAAAAAAAGCTGCCCGCATGCAACATCATATCGTATGATGTTGCATGTGGCATAGATTTGCGGGTTTAAAAAAAAATGTTTCGTTCCCCACCCCCCATGCCCCACTTACTTGTTATTCCGCTGCCTGGTCCACTACAGTCCTGTGGCGTCAGATCCGTCCCTCCGACGCGGGTTGAATCTGATGCCGCAGGGTCCTTTTTTCTTTTTTCTTTTTCGGTCCCCCGCCTCCATTTGGTCAAATAAAACCGAACAATTATACTAATACCTCCTCTCCAGCCAAGGAAACTCTGAGCAAGAGAGATCCTGGGAACCATACTTCATAGAGGCACCGCCATAGTAATGGCTAGCCTCCCACCAGGACGTTGCATATCAGAGTTCTTTGAAGTTGCAGATACGGGATTGGGGTGGGGTTTTAGTAGCCACAAAGGACATACACGGGTTTCACCATCTTGATTTCCTGTGGGGCTCTCTCTTCTTCCTGTCCCCTCCATGTCTTGCAGAACTAGACACTCTGGGTATGATGCAAGAAGGCAAGAGTCACTTGTCACAACGACCGAGATTGGACCGCTTACAGCAAGGTTGCTGTTGTCCAATCCCCTGTGCCCTTTTACCTTCATCTTTTGCTTTCTGTGATCCACTGTTTCGAACTGTCCTTGATCACGAGTGAACCGCGTTCAACGACATTGAACTGTACAGGACTGCAGGTCTGCCTTTGGATCTCTTCTAGACCCACTGTTTTGTTGCATCCAACCAATGCATCTCCAAACAGCACTGGAACGGTCTCAGGTCTTGACTTGAACAGCTGAAAGCATTGTGTAACTTGCTAACTCAGCTAGATGGTACCCATCGTCTCAACCAGTTCCACTGTCAAACCTAACCTGGTGGAATCTTTGACCTGCTTCATTCTCATGCAACTTCAAATTGCACAGAGCTTCACATCAAACCTGACTAGATGCTGACACACCGCCTGGGCCACTGCAACACACCACATTCAAACTCAATTTAACTCACATAAACAGCAGGAGAGACCAAGTTTGATGCTGCCGAATGATCAAGGAAAGAATAAGATACTTTAAATTAGCCTAGAGTCCTTTTGTTCACTTTTGAGACCGTAGTGACTGATAAGCCACCTTTTTGCACCTTTTTAAAGTGGCATTATTACTATTTCTTGCTCTCCACTCCGAGTACAGTGCCCAGAGTGCCTTCATATCCATGTTCTGTGTTTTCACTGTTCTTTCCAAAGGGGTGTTTTTTTGCTATTATTTTATTTTGCATATGTGTGTGTTTCATTAAAGTATAGATATTTTTGTAGAAGCTAGATTGAACATTCCTTTATTTTGGAATGTTGTACTATTGCTGTTTGAGTTGCTAATCTTATCCCTTTCACTTCCCTCTTAACAGTATAGCCTGCCCTCTGCCCAGATTACGACAAAAGGTGAGGAGGTATATCTCTTGATTCTGACTGATCGCCTTTATGATTAGGATCACTGCTGTAGTAATGGGAGAGCTGAATAGGCGGTTTATCCACTGCTCAGCCTTCTACACATGCAGAGCAGTAGTCATTTTGTCATTGGGTAAACATGGTTCTATCCTAATATGAGCACCCAATGGATATGATCACCTCTCAAATGGTGTAGACTCACAAAAATGGGATGCAATTTACTCCTGACATTGTTCAGACAGATTAGAATTTCATGCAGGACACTATTCCTTGAGTCACCCCTCAGAGGCAAGTGGTCCAGCAGTGATAGCCTTGGTTCTAGTAAGGCAATAGTGGGATATCATCTATTTTTAAGATATACTTGCTGATTGGGGGTTAGCGCCATTTAGGGTCAAACATGAAGTAGTTCCAGGTTGCAAGAGTAATCAGGCTCAGTTTATTTGCATGCAGTTTGCAAGAAAGCAATATAGCTCAATTATGCATTTATCACAGACTTCTGGGTTCAGCCATCAGGAAATCTGTTTGAATCATACCCAGACTCACTGAGCCCATCAACCATTACATTGGTAATAATAACACCTATTAGCAAAATGCATGAGGGAGTCAGTCAATAAGCTTCCTCGGATGAAGAATGGAATCTGATGATGAAGACCTGGGTTCTGAAGGAGTGGAAGGCTGCTGCCCTGCGTGCCTCACACTGCAGCTTTCCCCCTCACTGGCCCACTTCCCCACTGCCACCTACTGCCCCCCCTGCCCGCTTACCCATGCCACACCACCCTACTGACGTGTCTATGTCCAACTCATGCCACCATTGTTCACTTGGAGTGCCAGTCCCCTTGCGATCCTGCCATGAGGACAGTGAAAAGGTTATTGCTCCGAGCATCTTCTTGTGTTTCCATAAACTTTTTTGACTTAAGCATTATTAGCAATGGGTGTGTGATGCCAGGATTGATTGATTGATTCATTCATTACTTATTTATAATGCGCCTATACACAATGTGTTTCAAGGCGCAACCAGGCAAGGGAGGAGGAACCAGGGAGGACAAGAGAAACGATCTTACTAGGCCTAGTATCACTTAGATTGTGCAAGTGCGCAGACAAGAAGTGCAGGCAAGAAGGTACAGGGAACAGTGCACCCAGAGCAGCAAGGTCCTGGCTGGGACTCAAAGGGGAATCACAACCAAGTAGTGCAAGGGAGGCCAGGCGGCAGTGCAGGAAGGCCAACAGGCATGTACAGGGGGACTGGATGGGAGTGCGGGGGGGCTGGTGTCCTGGATGACTCAGAGGAACACCAAACAGCCAGTCAGCATAACAGTGTAGGAGCAAGGGAAGATTAGCAGGGGAGAGGCTGAGAGAAAGAAGAGGAGAAAAGGAGGGGCTTGCAGAGCTTCTGGAATTTAAGGAGATCTGGCTCAAGGTGGAGAGAGGCAGGGAGGCCGTTCCAGAGGGAGGCACCTAGAGAAGAGAGAGATCTACCCTCAAATCTCTGCTTGGAGAAGAGACCCACCCCACCCACAGAGAATTAGAAGTAGATGAGAGGAGGGCTCTAGTGGGAAGGTACTTAGGAAGAGAGAGTTGGAGATAGTGAGTGCCCCGGCTTTAGAAAGCCTTGTGGATGATGCAAAGGGTCTTGAACTGGATCCTTGTAGCCACCGGGAGCCAGTCGATGGATTTCAGGGCCAGAGAGATGCGATCCCCGAGGGCAAGGATACGTCTCACGGTCCTATTCTGGATAAATTGTAGGGGGCGAAGCATAGAGTTAGTCAGATTGAGAAAGAGGCTGTTGCTGTAGTCCAGCCTAGAAAGAACCAAGCCTCTGTAGACAGTGAGCTTCTGGGGTTAGGTGAGAAAAAGGAGAATACCTCTAAGGAGGTGAAACGGGAAATGGGCCTTTCTGGCAAGGTCCATGATGTGTGGAGAGAAAGAGAGAGTGGAGTTGAAGATGACCCCAAGGTTTTTTGCCTCACAAGAGGGTGAGGGCAGAGGGCCCAGGGAGGCCGGCCAGAGTGAGAGGGGACAAGTGGAAGCAGGGGTCCCAATGAGAAGGATCTCAGTCTTACTGGCATTAAGATAAAGATCATTGGATGGGCACCATGTCTGAATAGCGGAGAGACAGTCAGGGATGAGCGAGGAGAATGAGGAGGCAGAGGGTAGCCTGAAAAAGAGCTGCGTGTTATCTGCATAAAACTAAAAATAAGAGGAAATCGTAGAGATCAGGAGGGCCAAAGGGGCCGGTAGACATTGTACTGCCAGGGGGAAAGAATAGAGCCCTGGGGAACACCATGTGTGGAGAGAGAGGTGGTGGAGAGGATGGACCCAAGTTGAACCTGGAAAGGAAAGTGGACAGCCACACCAGAGCCACACCAGAGCCTGATCAGTGATGCCCAGGGTATCGCAGAGGCGAGTGATCAGGATGTTGTGGTTTACCGTGTGAAAAGCAGAGGATAGGTAGGGGAGATTGAGGACAGAGGGAGAGCTAGAGTCAAGGTTGCAGAGAAGATCTTCACTGGTGTTCAGGAGAGTAGTTTCCATGCCTCAGGCTGATCTGAAGCCAGATTGATGGTCATGGACACAACCAACAGCTTTGGTGTGGGGGGTTAACTGGCAGAGAGCCAACTTCTCCAGGAGCTTGCCCAGGAAAGAAGTGATATGATCGGGCAATAGATTGCCGGAATGGAGGGGTCAGCAGAAAGCTTTATTAGCAGGGGATGCACAAGGGAGTGATTGACAGGAGAGGGGAACACTCAATTGACCAAAGAATGATTGCAGAAATGGACAAAGGCACTAGCGAGAGAATCAATGCTGCCCTAATGGTTCTGGAGGAGCAGGAGGTCACCTGTTTGGCTGAGACTTTCATAGACTGGACTTGTCTGAAAACTTCATTAGGTGTGACAGGAGAGAGGGAGGAGAGAAGGAGAGGAGGGCGGGAAGTCAAGGAGCTCCCGAGAGAGGTAGAGGGCGAGAGAGGAGAAGAGGCAGAGAGTGTGAACAAGATGTCCTGGGTTTTAGTCTTGAGATGAGAGGCCATAGCCATGCAGAGGGACTGGGTATGTGTAGAAGAGAAAGATACTGCAATAGTATTGGCCAGCTCCTTGCAGATTTTGAATACTTTGGGCATGTTGTTAGAGGCCGCAGAGATGCAGGCTTGAATATGAACCTTGTTTTTAGAGAAGATGGAAAGTCTGTATTGCCTTTGGAGTAGGCTGCAGAGCAGGTTGTCAGAGGGTGCCCCTGAAGCTCCCCATTTCCGTTCAGCTGCTCTGCACTTGCATTTCAGAGCAGCCAGATTGGAGTCATAGCAAGAGTTGCACTTTTTGGCAGGCTTCATACAAATCCTCAAGACAGGGGCAAGGATGTCCAGAGTGTTAGAGATCAAAAGCTGAAGGTTGGAGAGGGATGTGTCAGGATGGGAGTCAGCTGCAGGAGTAAAAGGTGGAGAGAAGGTGGAGGCAAAGGCAGCCACTGACACTCACTTCTTGGGTCAAATGGGACAAGGGGACACTTATTTTAAAAGTGAGAAGAAAGAAAAGAGTGGTCACTCCAGGAGAGAGGAGTCCTGGGAGGATTTGAACTAGGGATGTCTGAAGAGATGAGAGCACCCACAGTGAATCAGACCAGATGGTAGAATGGAAAGGGACAGAGAGTTGCATAGGTTGTGGAAGAGTCCAGAGGAGTCTGGGGAGTCCTGGTGGATGTTGAGATCCCCAAGGAGGATAAACTGGGAGGTAGAGGAAAGGAGAGAAGAAGTGAGGTCAGCCCATTCAGTGAGAAAGAGAGTAACCTGGCCAAGTGGCATGTAGAAGGTTACCAAGGTCAGGGAGAAGCAAGGAGATATGGAGAGCCTGCAGACTAGGCATTCAAAGAAGGAGTGGGGATGATGGCGGCAGGAATCCACTCAGGAAAAATCAGGGCCAGTCTGCCTCAGGGCCTGTTGGGCCTGGGCTCGGAGAGGATCTTGTAGCCTTCAGGGAGGAGTGCGTCAAAACTCATGACAGAGCTGGCCTTAAACCATGTCTCTGTAAGAGTGAGTACATCTCGGTCCAGAAGTTCACTGAGGTGGCAGATGTCAGAGGAGTGTTTTACAGCAGAGCGAGAGATGAGAGTAGCAATGTGGAACAGGTTGCCACTTTTGAAAGACTTCCGTGGAGGGCTACAGGAAAGAGTGGTACCCATCGGAGGGGGCAGAGGAGCCTGAGAGGTAAAGGGAGGAGAAGGCAGAGGAGCCAAACAGGTAGTGTATGGAAGGGGAGCCAGAGAGTGGAGGCAGAGGGTTACAAGGGAGCCAGGAGAGAGGTAGCTGGCCAGAGGACAGGAAATGGTAGGTAGGGTTGGGTAGGGTAGGGCAGAGGTGGAGGTGTAGGAGGAGCCAGAGAGGTGATAGATGGTAGACGAGCTGTAATGGTAGAGGAAGTTGGTGGAGGAGGAGCCAGATAATATAGTAGCAGGAATAGCAGGAGAAGAAAGGAAGTTGATGAGGTGAGAGAGGTGCCTATCAAATAGTAGGAGGTTGAGCTGATGCCCCTGGAACATGATGGTACCATTTAGATAGACATTAATGATGACTCTGGAGGACTGAAAGGAGGCCAAGAGGACCTCCCATCAGGTGCCACCATTAATGGGTGAAGAGGAATAAGGAGAGAGAAGAGTGACCATATGAAGGGTCCATTGGTCAGGTGAAGGAATGACAAAGAGGATGTTGGTGAGAGTCTCTCTTGGCGAAGCACTGGCATAGGTGTCAGCAATGGGAAGGCCTGGGTTGGAGACCAGGGTGTCCTTCTTAAGCTTCCTCCTACCAGTCATAGTGAGAAGTGTAGGATAGGAGATAGAAAACTGTTAAGAGAAGATGGGGGAAATAGAGAGCACCATAACAGGTGTGATGGAGGGAGGAGAGGGGAGACGAGAGATAAAGAAGCTCAAGGAACACTGCATGGAGCTACGCCTCACAGGGTGCACAGGAAAGGGATAATGAGGGAGGGGGGTGGAGACAAGGGGAAACAACAGGTTACAACAGAGCGCAGAGAACAAGTAGACAAGGTAGCAGCAGGCAGTGAGAAACATCGGTGGGAGCCGGCTCAAAACCCCCTAGGGAGGAAGAAGGAGGGCAACACTAGTGAAACACAGAGAAGAGGGGAACCTAGAGAAGAGGAGAATGGCCTAGTGGACAAAGCATACCATGTGAAGCACATGCAGGACCACTTGCCTGGAGGAGAAAAATGCAGGAGTATGCAAAACAAAGCCAGAGGCCAATACAATCACCTAGAGGGAGAGCAAGCAGTAATTGACAGTGAAGGGGGACAAAACCTTCACCTAGATAGAACAAGGCAGAGAAATGCAAGAGAAATGCAAATAACCTGTTCAGAGATGCCGAAAGCACAGTATGGCTGCCCAAGAGAGTGACAGCCTAATGGCTGCGTGGAGACAGTGCAGGGTAAGAATCGCAATTGAAAGGGAAGTATGCGTGAGGTAGGGCAGGTTAGTAGGATGCAGCAATGGCTGTGCAACCCGCCCGCACCTTTCTTACCTTGCGCTAGCTGCTGGTCGACGGCTGTGCTGCATGCTCGCACTCTTCATTCCGACCCCGTTCCGACCCCTTCATCGGCAAACACCTGCGTTGCTCAACACTGCAGCCTTGTCCTGTGAGGGCTTTGCGCCAGAGGGTCCGATCCTTGGTTCTTAAAGGCTTGCAAGCAAGGACATAGCGATGCGTGCTATGGATCGTCGAGCAGTGTGTCATGCACACCTGAGTCTCTTAACAACGTGGCCTTGTCCTGCAAGAGCTTTGTGCAGAGGGTCTGATCCTCAGTTCATAAGATGCTAATAGTATAAATGTATGGTGGGGCAAAAGAGGGCTGGGCTTACACATCACTGTTTACAATAAACCATTTGTATTATCTCAGACAAGCAGGCCAGACAGTCAGGTAAGCCACTCCCTCCACCCCCTGGAGCCACCATTAATGCTGTATTTGTACTGTAAAGAGCCAGGGATGAGACGGGGATGCAGTGGATTCATGGTTTTGGTCAAAGACTTTTATTAAAGTAAAAAGGGGTTGGGAAATACCTCTCTGCCCCTATTCTAATAGGTTGCCCAATCTAAATCCAAGACTAAGGGTCTGACCTGTGTCAGGATGTCTGAAGCAAATCGTCCTGTGTCCAACCTATCTTTCTGGCCCTCACATCTAGGAAAAATCAGTTGAAAAGCAAAAATGGCCCTTTCCGGTGCACAAATGTTCAAAAAGAAAATGCCTAGCTCCAACACAAAATGATCCAGAAGGACAGAGTTCCTTGGATTTCTCTTAACTCTTCCTTGTATTCTAAGAATTTCAATTCTCGAATATTCTTTTGATCAACCACACAAAACAACTTGGCTGCTAGTCCATATTTTGCTTGGATCCATGGTATACTTTCTTGCCAGGTTTCCACTTCCTTTGAACATATTTTCACAGCCTTCTCACCAGTCCTGTTAAATCCTGCTCAGGACTTTCTCAGGTACTGTATAGTACACACTGTTCAAATTGACTGTGCTTGGTATACTTCTCCTGCCAAGGTTTTTTCGCTCAAAGATACTTGCAATTTGTATCCGCCTGGTATAATCTCCTGCCATGGGTTCCCTTATCTGTGTGTATTCCTATTTGGTTTGCCTAGTACACTCTCCTGCCAAGACTTTCTCACAGAGGTATATTCTTGCACCTTGAATGTGCCTGGTATTTTTTCATGCCAGGTCTTTTTTTATGTGCATCTTCTTGCACCTTTAAATTGCCTGGTATACTCTCCTGCCAGGCCTTTCTCATTTGAGCATTTCACATACTTAACAACTTGATAGTTTCTTATATCTGTGCTGTCCTGCCTTGAATCCCCCTTGTATACTATCCTGCCAGGGTGTCTCTCATATGTGTATTGCATACTGGCACAAACTTTACAGTCTTTTCCGTATAATTAGTTGAGCCTCTTTAAGAGACCTTCACTTGCTTGTCCTTTCTTATGTGCTCTACTTGCATTTGTTTGGGTTTGGCAGGCTTGCCGATACACCCTGTTGTCCCTGTTTCCCTTGGGTGGACTCACCGGCTTTGGATGGCGTACGTCGGGTCTCTCACTGCAAACCAGTGACAGACTTCTAGGGTTCTGCCTCTCTCACTGCATCTGCTTTCCAGCTGCACAGCCTCTCGCGGCTCCGGCTTCTCTTCTCCGCATCTCTCTGAGCATCAGTTTGGTGGTGGCTGCCTTGTACTACCTGTGAATTCCCAGAAGCTCTCTGAATCCTTCTGGCATTCCCACCATGTATGTTCACCTGCAGTCTGCTTTCCTTCCCTTTGTCAGAAAGCTGCTTTGCTCCACAGACTCTTCTCCTGCCTTGCATATCCTCGGTCAGCACCAAGGGAGGTTGCGTTCTCCAGCCAGCGTTCCTTCATCAGCTGTTGTGCCAATTTACGTTTCAGGTAGTTTCTATAACAACTAGAGCATGGCTTGTGCTCCCGGCCTCCATTGGTCCACATTACTCTGTTCATCTTCCTCATTACCGTGGTTTCACTCTCAGGAGAATAGACGTCTGCTTCTGATAACTTAGATGTGGAATTTGGTACCGTGTTTTTAGTGACCTTGAAGGGCAAGTCTGTGATGGTTTATGTGCAGAACCTAGCCACATGTTTTCAGTGCCTTCCCTCGGTCAGGGAGGGGATGGATGACAGTATGCCGCTAGGGAATGGGGAATAGTAGGGGTATCCTCAAATGAGAAAGGGGAATACCATGTCGCTTCTGATGATGCCATAACACCCCCAGATGGTCGCTTCCCCTCACATATTCCTCCCTCATCTAGCCACCCCCAGGGTCATGATCAGGTAGTGGCTGCTGTCCCCTGGCCACATGGGGAGAGGCCACCATTGGAAAAGAAGTGATGACACCATCAGACTAATCACAGTACCTACAGTAGACCATTGCTATCCTGGCAATCAATCAGATGCAGGCCGTCCAACAATAATCACTGGTACAGTCAGGTATCTTGAATTCTGCCAGGATGTCACTCACTAATCGGATTGCCTTCCGCTCACCCCCTGGTCTCCCTACCTTTCTGGTACCTCTCCCAGCTCTCTGGCTCCATCTCTCATGCTGCTACCACAGTATCCCAATGGGCATTTGGGATCTGTGATGAATCTAGCGATGTCATAACTGCATATCCAGGGAAGGTCTCCTCCCATATGGCCAGGGAAGGGCAGGCACTACCTGATCCTGACCATGGGGGTGGCTATCTGAGGGAGGACCAAATGGTGGTGAGACAACCCTCAAGGAAGAGAGGTGTACTCGCTAGCTGGAACATGGTATCTCCATTTTACTCAGGATATGACACCAACCTCTTAAATTCCCAATTTTGTCTGGCCTATTGTAATGTAGAACGAGAACCTACAATCTGCACTGACAACAAGAGTCTTTCATACATTTGTAATGAAAGCACTGAGATGAGCAAGAGCACTAGAGTAATGCAGAGCGCTGAAGCCCTGAAACCAGAGTTGTGCTCTAGTTATTGGAAGGATCGGATAGGTGCCAGGACAAAAACATGAAGCAGCAAGAAACATTGAGAACCACTACTCCCAACGCGGGTCGGGAAACTGAGAGGAAGCAAGCTGCAGCAGAGAGCATAAGAGCTCCTACAGGCGACTTCATGAGAGGCTCAGAATTCAGAGGTTCGCTGCACAGAGGGTGATAGCAGAGGAAACTGTGTATCGAAGGCCAAGGCATTGACGGGACACCAGCAAAAGGAGGAAGTGAACCGCTTGGCAAACCACAGATCGTGGAGAATGCTTAAGCAACCAGGAAATATCTGTGAGTTCAGAGAGGGAAGGGAGAGGGAACACTGGGGTGCTTCGTAGCATATACCGCATGCCATGAAAGGACAGATATAAGAACTGGATGAACTTGAGCAGGGGAGCTGAGACACCAAGTCAATTGTTAAGTGAAACAGCTGAAAGAGGGTCAAGGACCCCATGGTTGAATGAAGAAATATAAAAGCCTGGAACTGTGACCAATTGAGTCCTGGCAAGAGAGTATACCAGGCATCCTGATTGTGAGTCTAGGACCCACAACCAGGTATGAATTGAGAAAGTCCTGCAGGAAAGTATACCAGGCAACCTGACTGCAAGTCTGGGACCTGCACCCAAGTACAAGTGAGCAAATTAAGAAAGTCATGGAAGGAGAGTACACCAAATGAACTGATTGCGCACCTGTGAACCGCACCCAATTGTTTGAACAAAAGTGTTTTGGAAGCAAATGAGGAGAGTGTGCCAGCCGAGAGAGAGGAGGGTCTGGGCCTTGCTCTCATGCTTATCAAGAAGTTGCTTGTAAACTGAGGAAATCAAGAGTGTGTGAAATCCAGGGGATTGGAGTCATTCCCACAGGATTTGAACCAAGCGTAGTGTAACTATGGGAAGGGAAGCAATCCAAAGCAATTACCTTTACTGCCACTTGGTTTTGGAGTCCATTTGACACAATGTGGCATTTTGAGCACAATTACTGCAGCAGTAATTCTGCTGCGGCAATTCCACAGAAAATGGGTGGAAAGTCAGAGGATTTACATCCAGCTCAGACCTCCAATGCTTTTACAGCCACATTTTTACTGCACCGTCCAACTCGTGATGAGGCCCATAATGACTTAAATGGAGATGTAAACACTTACCAGGCCTGCCTTCAGACACTCGATTTCTAAGCAGGCTGCTGTCCTTGCATTTTCCACAAACCTGATACTCTTTATTTGTTTGAAATGCCATTAAAGGCTGCAAAAGTAATGTAAGAATTGAGCAGTCATGCAAAAACTAGAATCTTATTTAACATGCTGCATTCCCATGTAGCAGCTCTCATTAATGACACAGATTTAATTTCAAAGAAATCCCACAGAATGTGTGGCATTGTATTAGTGATCGACTTCTCAAATTCTATCGACTTTTCTCTTTTTATCTAGAAAGTTATTTCACTATACTATTAAAATTCAACAGTGTTGACCAGCATGCCACAGACCCTTATAATATGCTTTAATCTCTAATAACTGAGACTCTTGTCCTGTTGCTATCAATGAGTTGTCTACTATACCTATTTCCAGAAATGCTGAAGTTCATCACAGAATTTGTGAGGCTGGCCTTGTATCTTAAATGCTGATATATGTCCAACATATTGAGACAGACTATTTTTGTCTTTTGTGCACAACTGCAACCAAAAGACATATGGTCTGAATTTCGTTCATATCTACATCGCATGCAAGAGATGATGCAGGATGAGGACGATTAGAATTATGATAGCCTTATTTAAATAGAAACTTATCTCTGCTCCTTCTACAAGTTCACAGTGGACTGCTCATTCTGCACATACACACTGCATATATATCCTCACACTGTGAATTCACATTGCAAACATACCTGCATGGTGCAGATACACACTGAAACCGAACAAACTCGCTTAAGCTGCACATACATCCACTCAGTGCACATGTACCCATACAATGCACAAAAACACTTACAATGTGCATATGCCGACACTCTGCATAAGCCATCAATATGTCCCAAGCCCTATATACTCTAAATACCACCAATACTACACCTACACACTTACAAGGCCCATGCACCCAAACCGTGCACACACACTCACACAATACACGTATGCCCACAAACACTCTTGCACACCACCCATATGCACACACTCTGTCCAGAGGCATACACACACACATTGTACCTAAACGACACACTCCACATGCCCCTATACATTGCACACAAGAACAGGGGATAGGGTGGGCACCGCTTATCTTTAACAAATTCACTGTTTCAATTATTTTCACAGTTTTATATGGGAGCTCACCCTTTTGCCTAGGCACAAGGTTGTAGCAATATCCAAAATGTAGGGCCGAACTGCTTCCGTTCCTGGATGAGCTCACTCAAAAAGCCCTATCTGGGGTTTCTACCAATGCTTAAATCGATTAGTTCACCTTCTTCTGATTTTTTAATCCTGGTGAGACTGAATGTGCTTAAGCTTCCCCAATCCACGATAGATCAAGGGTTGTCAAGGCAAATGTGATCTAGGCATCTGCACCCAAATAGGCTGTGAAAGAAAGAAAAAGAAGAATGCTGGGGCAGAGTTAGGTTAATAATGAAAAGTGAATGTGGCTCAACTGGAGTGCCCCACCCACAGTCATGTGTTCGTCATTGTGTGTGTGTGTGTGTGTGTGTGTGTGTGTGTGTGTGTGTTTGTGTGTGTGTGTGTTCTCCTTCTTCCAGTATTTATGATTTTTGATCATGAATTTACAATTCTATGTATGATCCTTTAAGTATCATCGTTTATTCCTGACTCCTCAGTGTCATATAATTTTTAGCCAATGCATTTCGGACTTCCATCCATCGTCAGTGCTATTAACATTGCTACTTATTTATCAGTAACGATCCCATAATTCCACAACATTGTTCAATTATACAATTAATTCCCCGTTTAACCATCATTTTGTAAAATCCAGCAGAAAGTAAATCATAATTACACATACCCAATGGTTGTTGTAGTCCGAGGTGAAATTTTGAAAAAAACAAAACAAAACAAAAAGAAGATTCATTGTAATACATTGTTATGTCAGTTATTCACTGTTTTAAAATCATATACTGGTAACGTAAATTCGCTACCTGTTCAACTTCTGTCACCCAGAGTATTTAATGTGTTTCACTCTGCAAGGATTTCTGAGCAGCTCGCATTTCCTGTGAAGTCAAAAACTTGCAATTAGGCCCCCATACTGTTCTGTTTCTCTTGTTCCTGTTAGCACATATTTCTATCATCCTATGCCCCTTTTCTATTCATTTCTTTCCTTATGCACTCCGTGCTTTGTGTTTGCGCTCGCTGCTCGAAAGGAGCTGCCGCCGTAGTTGAGTGCGTATTTCAAACACTAATCTTTCTGCGCATGCGCATGGCGTTCTATCCCACTGACCCTATGTCACCATTCCTTCATGGTGCCCATATGTTCATTGGTTATGTACTTATCTGGGCAATCGTGTTAACGCTGCATGTTAGTTGACATCTCTAAAATGAAAAGAATTGAAATGGTGAATTTGTTAAAGATAAGCGGTGCCCACCCTACCCCCTGTTCTTGTACTTGTTCCTTGTGGCACACACATCAGGCGGAGGCACACATTAATATGTCATTTGAAGACATTGAGCAACTCACGAATGTAAGAGCTGAAACCTTAGGTTTCACATCGGCAGAAGCCGAGGCAATCCTGACACAGATCATTGATCCCACATTGAAAACAAAGACTGATCAAGGAGAATAAAACAATTGGAATACCTAATTCGGAAGGAAATAAATAGGAAATTACATGCAATAACTTTAGGTCGATATTATAAAAATCAAAGAAGTCCTAGAGGACTCAGAATAAATTTGAGACCCACCTTATGTAAGGAAAACAAAGAATTTGTTCGCAAATGGGAGGCGATTTTGAACAAATGTTCCCTAGATTTGATCCTTTTAACAATCCAAGAGCTCACAAAGAATGTTAAAGTCCTAAATGAAGAAATCGGAGAACTAGAAAAAGAGTTACATAGATTGGTTGGCAAAGAAGAATTGGGGGCCATTCTGGTAGATATTAAACATAAATTAGAAACTTACAAGAGTGAATTTGAATCAAAGAAGGTGCGTAAATTTCATAGAGATACCTACGACTATTTAAATGGTGAGGTGTACACCTGGATGGACAAATACCCAACTCCATTCCAGAAGAAACAACATCAAGGAAGCACAGATAATACTTCGAGTACAGACTCTGAAGACCCTAGAGACAAACAAAGTACGTCAAGAGAGAATACCCCGACAAGCTGCTAACAGAACCAACAACATCAACAGCAAGAGGATCAGCCGCCGCTCACGTTTTTTTAGGACGAGCAACCGGAGGAAAAGAACGAGACGGGGAAAAGAGTTGTGAACATATCATCAAGAATATTAACCAACAATGAGATGGCTTTACTCCAGAAAGGTCTAAGTTTTGTTCCGACCCACAGTACAACGATGTTTGAAACCAAGATTGACTTATTCAAATTAGTTCGAAAATTGAAATTAAACATATTTTTTTGATGAACTTGAAACTGTACAAACAAAAGAGAAAGATCCAGAAGAATTGCAAGAATTGAGAAACAAAAGCAATTTTATGCCACTGATACGTGTTCCAACTATAGAAATGTTCCACAGACAAGTTCTTAAAGATTTGAAAAAAGTTTCATTCAAACGACCAAAATATGGAAATCTGAAACCAAATTAATTCAATTTACTAAAGGGTCTGTTTGGCGATGATGACATAACCATAGGGCCAGCGGACAAAGGGGGAGCACTTGTTATTATGGACAGCCAAGATTATCATAATGAATGCATGAACCAACTAAGGATCACTGATGTATACTCAGAGCTTGACAGTGACCCCACGGTAGAAATACTGAAAAAAATCTCGAAGAACTTTTGGATAAAGCTGAAGAATTAGGCTGTCTAAGCGAAAAAACAAGATCTTTTTTCACCAACAAACATCAGAGAATTCCAAACTTCTATACACTACCCAAAATACACAAACATATAACAAATCCACCTGGCAGACCCATAGTTTCTGGCGTAGACAGTCTACTACAACCACTAGGTCAAAACATAGACCAATTTTTGCAACCATTAATACAGAAAAACGATACTTACATTAAGGATACCACTCATTTTTTGGAGAAATTGAGAAGCAACAAATACACAGAGAATTCTACTATGTTTACTATTGATGTAAAGAGTTTATTCACGTCCATTCCGCACAACCTAGGTATGGAAGCAGTCGAATGGCTACTTCTAAAGGAAGGAGATCTAAAGGCAATCAAGGAATTCATTCTGGCACTATTACAATTTATCTCAGAAAACTCTTACTTCCAATACAGAAACAAATTCTTCATACAAACATCTGGTACAGCCATGGGTGCTTCCATGGCCCCAACATATGCAAACACTGTTATACATAAATTTGAAAAGGATTACGTTTTGGTTCACGCCATATGGAGAAACTACATCTCAATGTGGGTCATGTTTATTGATGATACTTTGGGGTATGGATTGGTACAGAGGAAACCCTAAATGATTTTTTCATGTACTTAAACTGTGTTGACCAGCATATACAGTTTACACATGAGATTTCTAAAATGCAAATACATTTTTTGGACGTGTCAATTCAAATTCAGAACAACAGTTACCTAACTAACATTTACAGGAAAGAGACAGACCACAACAACTTGCTTCACCGCTTGAGTTTTCACCAGCCAAGCCTGATCAGGAATTTGCCCTTCAGTCAGATGATGAGGGTAAAACGATTGTAAATGACCAAACAACATGTGAGAGATAAATTGAAAATATGGGTGAAAGATTTGAAGCGAGAGGGTACAAACCTCTGGAGATAAAAGCAGCAAAAGAATGCTTAATGAAATCCTCAGATAGTGAGATAGTGAAGGACAAGAGCAAACCATCCATAGTGTATATTTCATGCTACTCTGTACAGAGTAACAGGATCAAAAATGCAATCAAAACGAACTGGTGTATGTTGACAAACGACATGTGAGTTGAACATCTGTTTAGAGAATTGCCTACCTTTGCCTACAAAAGAAGCGTGAACCTAAGAGATAAACTGGTGAGAACAAGATCTGGAAAGAAGTGACCAGAGACAACAAGAAAAGGAACATACCCATGTTTACATTGCAGCAACTGCAATTTTGTAACTAAAGGTGATACCATTGATCACCCACGCACGGGTGAAAAGATAAAACTAAAATGCTATGCTACATGTGATACACCGAACATAATCTATGGAATTAAATGCCCATGTGGCACTTATTACGTAGGCCTATCGAAAAGACCAGGAAAGTTACGATGGAACGAACATAGATCATGTGTTCGGAACAATATTGTGAATTCAGCGGTGGCAAGACATTGGAACTTAATGAAACATAACATCAGCCAGAGGAGGATACAAGTCCTAGAAGTAATTAGACAATATAATGCACACCAAGATTTGGGAAAAAGATTAAACCAACGAAAATCTTTTTGGATAGATCACCTTGACTCTCTCAGACCATGGGTATCAATGAGGAGATACACTTCATGTGTTTCCTGTAAATTCAAGATGGAAATATGAACAATAAATTTGATGGAATATTATCCTGACATAGACATACCCACTGTGCCACCAGCCGAGATTCGCGATATGTCCCGCAGGGAATCAACCCCCTGGGGGCTTAAGGCAGTGTCATCACTGCCGATCTGTGGATCTTTGCTGATGGACAACTGAGATGAACATACATCAGGATGTAAATAATGTATGTAATGTGTCGGAGGTGAATTTGGTAAGAAGTAAGTGTAATATAACAAGTAAATGGCTCTTTGATACTTGGAGGATTTAGTACTATTAACCCTCATAGGACTGGGTTGGTGATTGATAATATTTCAATTCTAGAGTTAAAATGTGATTGTTAAACTGCTATCCAGTATAAGCTGGATGTTACAATGAAACACTCCACGTACGTTTTTATCTGAGAAACAAAAACATTACTAGTTCATGTGAGGAGGTATTCAGGCATCTCTCGATTTACATTATGAGAGCCTACATATCAATAATTATGAAAAAGTAGAGAAACACTACCTTTTGGGCCCACGTGCATGCGCGGCAGAAGAAAACATAGTGTACTATGGACACGCATGCGCGGAATTTAACGTTCTGCGTATCGCGCATAAACTCCTTCAATTTTTTCAATTGTTTCATTTTAGAGATGTCAACTAACATGCAGAGTTAACACGATTGTCCAGATAAGTACATAACCATTGAACACATGGGCACCATTAAGGAATGGTGACATAGGGTCAGTGGGATAGAACACCATGCGCATGCGCAGAAAGATTAGCGTTTGAAATACACACTCAACGACAGCGGCAGCTCCTTTCGAGCAGCCAGCGCGAACACACAGCACGGAGTGCATAAGGTAAGAAATGAATAGAAAAGGGGTGTAGGATGATAGAAATATGTGCTAACAGGAACAAGAGAGACAGAACAGTATGGGGGCCTAATTGCACGTTTTTGACTTCACAGGAAATGCGAGCTGCTCAGAAATACCTGCAGAGTGAAACACATTAAATACTCAGGGTGATAGAAGTTGAACAGGTAGCAAATTTAAGTTACCAGTATATGATTTTAAAACAGTGAATGACTGACATAACAATGCATTACAATGAATCTTCTTTTTGTTTTGTTTTGTTTTTTCAAAATTTCACCTTGGACTACAACAACCACTGCGTATTTGTAATTATGATTTACTTTCTGCTGGATTTAAAAAAATGACGGTTAAACGGGGAATGAATTGTATAAGTGAACAATGTTGTGGAATTATGTGATCTTTACTGATAAATAAGTAGCAGTGTTCATAGCCCTGACGATGGACGGAAGTCCAAAATGCATTGGCTACAAATGATGTGACACTGAGGAGTCAGGAATAAATGATGATATTTAAAGGATCATACATAGAATTGTGAATTCATGATCAAAAATCATAAATACTGGAAGAAGGAGAACTAATTGATTTAAGCATTGGTAGAAACCCCGGGTAGGGTCTTTTGAGTGAGCTCATCCAGGAACGGAAGCAGTCCGGTCCTACATTTTGGATATTCCTATACAATGCACACACCCATAAACAGTTTGCATATACACTGACACAATGCACATCCAGCTAAAATCCACACACACAGTACATACACCCTCCTGAACACACACACACAATCACACTGCATATACACAATGTACATTACACATACAGCCGAATGAATCCAGCGCGCACACACACACACACGGAATGACGAACACATGACTGTGGGTGGGGCACTCCAGTTGAGCCACATTCACTTTTCATTATTAACCTAACTCTGCCCCAGCATTCTTCTTTTTCTTTCTTTCACAGCCTATTTGGGTGTAGATGCCTAGATCACATTTGCCTTGACAACCCTTGATCTATCGTGGATTGGGAAAGCTTAAAGGATAGTTCCGGGACTTTTTTTTTACTGTCCCTACGGTTCGGCCATGTGTTTTTAAGCATAAATCGGTAGATCGTAGAAAACTTTCCTATGGACCTTACCCGACTTTTCGTCCATTAACGCACTCGAAATCAGCCGTCATTTTCTGATAATCCTATCATTTCCCCCCATCGCCCTGGCTCACCTGCTTTTGCGGCACTAAATCAAATCCCCCGCCCCTGAGCCTGACATCAGCAGACGCGTACCGGTCATTTCCCAACGCCAAAGCACGTTTCGTGTCAACAATCGCTGCGCCTCAGCTAATGAAGTGTCGCCATGGAAATGGCAGGACGCCTCTTTCCTCTATAAGTATAAACACACCGTTTCACAACACACAGCAGCAGATTTTCGATTCCATTACTCTCTCTGTGTTACTTTGAGTATTCTGTGACTCGTTTCTGTGCTCTGGTCAGCTACCTTCGCCGCTTCTAGGCCTTGTGAACACCTGTACCATCTCTGTAAATTATTTTACTTTCTTTACCACACAATGGCTACAATAATGCCGTATATGTACGAGCCCGAGTACACCGAGCAAGAACTACTGGAAAGGCAAGCACGCGAAAACGATGGGGATTCGGACGGCAGTTGGGAGGACCAGTCAACGGATGAAGAGCCTGGACCATGTCGCATGGACTGCGTCTCCACCTGGTGCACGTGCAATCGGTGCGAGCTAATGCCAACTGAGGAGGAGAACTGCTGCTGCCGTGAAAATTCCGGGTGCTTGGCCTACATTTCGGAAGGCGAGCCAAGTCCGCAATGCATCACCGAGCTGCCAGAGTTCAGGGAAGCCTGCCTCTCACGGACCGTGTTGAGGATGATGATGGTGCTTATGCACGAACTTCGCGGCACTGTTCGTCCGCGTAATCCGAGTAACGAGTAAGTATACTCTGGTTGTGATGTCAGTGATGCCACTACTATTTCATGGTCGTCTCCCACATATAAAATTACATCTACATATCATTCGAATGCATGTAAATTGGTTCCATATTGTGCATTTTCTAGATAGAATTTTTTTCAAAGCAGAATGACATTTTTTACCTGAATCGACAGTGATAAGAAAGTTTTGTCATTTTAATACAGTTTGCATCTTTCATTTTCACAGGTGGTACAGGCTGGTGGCCTATCTTTGTTTCACTTGGTGGCTTCACGGGAGGCTCGGACACCGCGTTCGGAGAGTAATACCTGCCTGTGCGGTACTTGCCATTAGACAACATTTCCCCAGCGACAGTGGACAATACCGCGGATTTTCCCTGGATGTGCTGCAACCGGAACTTTACAATGTGTAATGTTTATTATTTATGTTCAATTGAAATTAAGATCTAAAATAAAACCCAACATATATTTTAACAATGGTTGTTTTGATTTTTTAAATGAATCTAGTGTGTCTCCATTGAATAGTCTTCCTGTGCCTTGTCTTGTCACACCACATGTCTCCGGCCAGCATCCTCCCTCACGCTGGCCGCCCACCTTCAATCCACATAACCGTTGAACCCATATGCAGCAGACATACATATGTTATTTTGCGGGTTGGCATTAAGCCTCCCGGCCTTGCCTCCTCCCCCAAAAATACTTACCACACCACTTTGTTCAAGCGTTGGCAATAAAAGGAAGGCCGTTGGATTTTATTGATACAAAACATGGTTTTAGGTAAATAATCCATATGGTTGATCATAATAAATCATCCTTTTGGGCACCGGGTACAGAGATGACCCCCTCTGGCCCGTGCCGCCTTGCCACCACAGGCCAGCCTGCTGCTGACTAACTGCCTAGGCATCCAGGGTCTCCAGGGTGAACTGCACCCATATATTCTCCTGGGAGGGTGAGGTATTTATAAACTCACACCCCTGCCTTCCATGTACTAGATCCTGCAGCCTGCCTCTTACATGCAGTTAGATGGCCTCTCCTTGGTGAGGCCCTGCGGCAAACGAGTCTTGTCTGCACGACCACCGCCCCAATCCACCCGCCCCCCCCCTATCAAAGGCAGTTCGCACCGGGGTACTTGTGCTGGCAAGTGGAGCTGTCAGGGAGCGATAAAGGCCAAGAGGTGCCAAAGACCATGTACACTTCAAAGTGGTCTATAGAGCATGGGTTGTTGTTCCCATGTCTACCTCCAGACCCCGTGTCTCCTGCCAAGCATCCCCCCTCACGCTGGACGGCCCCCTGCAATCCACATAAGTGTGTCTCCATTCACGAGTCTTCCTGTGTCTTGTCTGCACGACCACCGCCCCAATCCACCCCCCCCCCGCCCTATCAAAGGCAGTTCGCACCGGGGTACTTGTGCTGGCAAGTGGAGCTGTCAGGGAGCGATAAAGGCCAAGAGGTGCCAAAGACCATGTACACTTCAAAGTGGTCTATAGAGCATGGGTTGTTGTTCCCATGTCTACCTCCAGACCCCGTGTCTCCTGCCAAGCATCCCCCCTCACGCTGGACGGCCCCCTGCAAACCGCATAATGCCACGACATATACACGTCATTCATTCACAAACACACCCCTGTTTTGAATTCTTTATAACCCACTTCATATTTCTAATGAGAACTTCTTTGCGCTTTGCTAGTCAACCCGTGAAGGTGCTGGTTATCTGCTCTTCGTCTCTGTGAACTTCCGTGACCACTTCGAGGAAGCTCGTCAGTTTGCAAACCTGTGAACTGCTCCCTGTTCTACGACAAGAAACTACTCTGATCCCTGCATCTAACTGTTTGTTCGTCAAGGTAAGGCCATGTACCATAATCATTTTGCGTCCAATTTCTTTTCGTTCAAGACAGTACATGCAAGGAACTAGTCACATGTTCTGAGTTTAGTCAAATTATCTTTCTATTTTTTTAAGTTATTCAAATACTTTTCCGCATGTGAATAACGTGTATAGTTCCAAGAACCAAAACGAACCTTGCATTGAACCTTTTATGTGTCATTTAATTTTTTAACACATTGGTATTCATAGAGAATTGTTGATCTTTACTTTTCAGAACTTTCCACAATGCCTGCCTGTTCCATTGGCGGTTGCCCTTCGAAGACCCATAATAAATCTGAAGGTACTATAATGCATGTTTTCCCTAAGACAATAGATCAGATAAGAGAATGGGTCCGATATTGCGGATATCCACCGTCTGAGCTTGAAAGTAGAGTCCTAGAAGTCTTTGCGGACAAGAGGGGTGATCGATACCGCATCTGCAGCAGGCACTTTAGCTCAGACATGTACTCCACATCATTGCTAATAAAGAAGAACACACCGCGAGCGAGGCGAAAATTGCTCTCAACCGCTATTCCCACTCTATTCGTCCACATCCCTCCACTGGTGAGTCAAGTTTACGTATTTATCTCTCGGCCGTGCGGTAGTGTGTAGCATTAGCTAACAATAATTTCCCCATTTATGTATCCACTCAATATGAAGGCGGAAGATTCTCCATCCGTGTCGTTATTGCAGTCATCAGCCACTTCAAGCGCCTATCGGGTAATCTTACTTAGCTATTCTGCCACTGACTTGTTTTAGGCATGTAAATCAATAGTTTTAATTTATCGTGTGATTATTTTACCTAATGGTACACCCTTGTACTCGTCCTCTAGTCTTTGTTTTCAGTTATAATTATTGTTATCCAAAATAATGCAAGTACTGTCTTTCAGGGAGATGCTGAGGAGTTCAACGTATTGACGACAACCGTTGATGTCACTCAGATGCTCGAGGTACGTTTCCGGACAGTTCCATCGATGGAGATCATCAGATCTTGCATTCTTGTAGCGTGATTGTTACACACAATGTTTCTTTCGTTTTTAGCCATTGATATGTCCTTCTGTCGTCGCCCTCCTATGTGTCTTCTTTTTTCAATATTGTGTTCATTACTAATGAAAGTGCTATGTTTCAGGGAGTCGATGGAGCATTAGTCCAAGAAGAAGGGGGAGCATGCAGTTACGGGTCGGCGCAACAGCTTGCAGAAGTGTGCACCGCAGTTACATCGTCCCTTGATGTTCTTATGCATTTCGAGGTATGGATACTGACAGTTCGATCAAGCGAAATCATATGACGTGATTACATCCGCTATACTTCCTTCTTTATTAACGCAAGTACTATGTTTCAGGGAGATGACGGAGCTTCTTCTACAAGAACATCACCCCTAGTAGTTGATGCAGATCTCTGGGTGGTGACACTTCCAACGATCGAACAAATCGAATCATATTTACATATCCATTATTTATTTTAGACAACTGATCATTTGTGCAGGTCTATTTAGATGAGCCGTTGACGCTTGCACAAAGTTTATGTTCTTTTTAACAAAATAGAAAACCATACTAATGCAATTACTGTGTTTCAGGGAGTTACTGAAGCATCAGCTTCAATAATATCATCAATGGAAGTCTATGAGGAGCCCGAGGTATGGATCTTGACAGTTCCATCTAACTAGATCAACAATGCGTGAATAATTGTCGTTTGAATGTTCTACAGAAAGCGTTCATTCGTGTTTTGCTATTGAGATGTACGTGGGTATTGCTCCCCAAGTACATTTTGTGTTTTCAATATTATTATACATACTAATGGAAGTTCTATGTTTCAGGGAGTCGATGGAGCGTCAGTGCGTGATGGATGTGCTAATCATGAAAATATAGTTGTTGCAGCGCAAGAGGAAGTGGAGACATGCACACACGAGTCGGAGCAACAGCGTCCTGATGTTGAAGTTCGAGGCAAGAAAGTTTCAAAGAAAAGAAAGCAAAAGAAGGTTAGTGTCCTGGTCACTATATTATGTTGTTTTTCACTGTTAATAGTTCAATACTGTTAAGTTGTGTTTAAACTGAACATCCCTTTTCCAATCTGTCCTCTCGTTGCGAGTGGGTGTACGAACTAGATCTACACAGACAGTGAAGCGAACGAGAGATGTTGCTTGTCAAACCTTTTGGCAGGGACTTGAGACTGGAGATGCATCGTGCCAATGGGAAGAATATGAAGTGATTGACAACGGAGCTATACCACCACCAGCCATTGATAGTGAATGTCCTCCTGGTAGTTCGGATGCAGTCGGAGATCAATTCACAGAATCCACACCCGCAAAAACTAAGACCGCGAGAAAGTTGAAGAAATTGTTTTATTCACCCATCGCCGGAGAAGGAACAGATGTTGCAATGTAAGAGAATGAAGTGGACGACAATGAAACACCATCAATATCACTGAACATAGCGGAAGACGATATCAGAGATTCTACCTTTCATGTGAGTGACATGTCCTCAACGTTACAGGCCGAACCAGCTGGGATGCAGAGTGACAGTATAAGGAAAGAGGCCAAATTCATTGTATTCGATAGTTGTTTGATTGATATTATTATTCGGATGAAATGTGGGCATTCGGTTGGTGGGGAAGTATGTGGGGAGCCATTGATTAATGTGACTTGTGCAATTCGAGGCAGTAACCTTAAAATACATGCCACCTGTACAAAATATCATCCTTTCTCATGGTCTGCACAACCCATGCTGGGGCAACTGCCAGCAGGCAATCTACTTTGTGCAGCGGCTGCACTTTTTAGTGGTTCAAGTTTTAAAAAGTTAGAGTCTTTCTTTCAGTTTGTGGGAATCCATTTCATTGCGAAAACTCAGTTCTACAAATACCAAACCGATTATCTATTTCCAGCCATTAGCGAAGCTTGGAGAATGGAAAAAATGTCTATTGATAGTATATTCGCGGGCAAACGGTTCAGGCTAGCCGGTGATGGACAGTGCGACAGCCCAGGATTTTCAGCCAAGTACTGCACCTACCACTTTCAGGACATGGAAAGTAAGAAAATTGTGAGTTCGGTGGTTGTGCAGGTGTCACAAAGTACATCCTCAGTGGCCATGGAGAAAGTTGGCTTTGTAGCATCATTGCAAGAACTACAATCGCGGGGAATGGTGATCGACCTGATAGCCACGGACAGACACGTTTCAATTGCCAAGACAATGAGAGAAGAGTACAAAAATATAAATCACCAATTTGACGTTTGGCATCTTGCAAAAACAATCAATAAAAAAATGTCGGCTGCAGGTAAAAAAAAAGATATGCAAGGTATTTCACAGTGGTCCAAGTCAATCAGCAACCATCTTTGGTGGAGCTCAAAAACATGTGGAGGGTCGTTGGAAATTCTACTGGAAAAATGGCGGTCAGTAATGTTACACTGTAGCAACGTTCACCGCTGGAACACAAACCAACATTTCCACAATTGTGAACATGGCCATTTGTCCACAGAGGAGGCACGGAAGAAGAAGTGGTTGATTCCTTCATCACCCACTCACAAAGCCATTGAAAAGATTGTATTTGATAAAACTATAACAAGAGATTTGAGGGGACTCACGGAATTCTGCCACACAGGAGATTTGGAGGTGTTCCACAATATGTGCCTAAAGTACAGACCAAAACGATTGCATTTTGGCATGGAGGGCATGATAAATCGGACTCTTGTAGCGGTCTTGGCACATAACCATAATGTTGGCCGTCAACAAACTAGGACGACCGGAACTTTAGGGACGCTTCGCTACAATAAGGCCTTCACTAAAAGAAGTAAACAATGGGTGATCAAACCAGTGTTTGAGGATATGCAATATGAGTTTATTGAGAGACTTATTGTTGATGTTATAGATAGGCACATACATGGAGTTGTGAACGAACCTGTGCAGGGGACAACTGTATTGCCACCCAACATTGCCTCTGTTCCATGTCCACCTAAAGCAGAGCTCATTGAGAAATACACATCACGGTTTAAATGATTGTAATTTGATTGTCTGTTCTCTCGAGTCTCCTCATGTTGCAGGCCCATTGAATATGTGTATCTATGTAATGTGTAAATAAAAGTGATTGCTCAGTGTACATGCAATGTGTCTCTCCACCCTTGCCCCTCCCTTCACCATGCAGTAGTGCGAACCACCCGGGTGTCACCTATGACTTTGCTCTCGAGTCTCCTCATGTCGCAGGCCCATTGAATATGTGTATCTATGTAATGTGTAAATAAAAGTGATTGCTCAGTGTACATGCAATGTGTCTCTCCACCCTTGCCCCTCCCTTCACCGTGCAGTAGTGCGAACCACCCGGGTGTCACCTGTGACTTTGCTCTCGAGTCTCCTCATGTTGCAGGCCCATTGAATATGTGAATCTATGTATTGTGTAAATAAAAGTGATTGCTCAGTGTACATGCAATGTGTCTATCCAACCTTGTTCATTTGCGCATTAAATTAAACCAAACAGTAATATAAATCATTTTTCAAAAAATATAGAATGTCTCCGTATTTATGGTTCTCTGGGGCTGCAAAGCACGCAGACAAAATGCAAAGATGGAGTGTAAATTTCAAGTCCTGTGAGATGGCCTTACACTGAATGTAGCTAACTAGGAATGTGTGCTCGTTCAAAGTGAAGGTCAGCTGCTTTGATTTTTTGCTCGGGTGCCGGAATGGCCCACGACTCAGTATAAGGTTCTATTGTTATTTGACCTTGACAGGCCGGGACCATCCCGAAAGACTTCTTTTTGGGGGTGTGGTGCAATAACGTAAGAAACGATAATGAATAAAATTTCAGAAACGATAGCCACGTTCATTAGAAGAAATAACGTCGGCATAGAAGGAGTGGTATTTCGGGGCTGCCCTACGCACAGACACAATGGAAAATGCAAATATAATGTAAGTAACTCTTTAGATGAGTTTATACCGCAATTTAATTACTATACAGTAGCTTTAAAGACAGGTTAAGTTGTACTTGTTCATTCTATGTGGCATATTGTTTTGTACCGCGCACTATCTTGAGGAGAACCATCTCCTTTTTGGGGAAGCACCTCAAAACCTTCCTCTTTACTTCTGCTTTCTCTCTCCCTCTACCCTGCTACAACTGGTCCACTGTCTGCGACCTCGGTGCTGGGCCCTTCCACTCTCCACCTGCACTGCCTCCCTGTCAACCCCTGCACTGGGGGACTGTCTCAGTATCCTACAGCCCCCCCTTCCCAGCACTTGTTCTGCACTTACCTTGCACTTGCCACCAGCTGGCCCTATGTATTTATTATTTTATGCTACTTACCTTGTACTCCACTTCCCCCTCCCCTTCCCCTTGCACTTTTACCTTCCCCCTACCCCTGCACTTGCGCGATCTGAATGACACCTGGCCTAGTAGGATCGTTGTCTGTCTTCTCCTTGTCCCCCCCCTCCCTGCCTCGCCATGCCTTCAAACACTTGTGTATAGGCGCGTTGCAAATGCCATATTATATCATATCAGTGACGAAGTGGTCCACTGGCGCTCAGGCGGCTCTGAAAAAGGCGGAGGAGAGGGGGTGGGTTACTGGAAATGACGTATAATACCCAGTAGCGCTGTCCTAGCTATGAAATGAATAATTTTAATAAAGATCTGATGGTGAGACTAATTTCATTTTTTATGTTTTTAAAACAGGTACATCCTTCATTATTGTCTGTGTCACGAGTACCAGACACCGGCGGATGGCTTTTTCAACCGCCAGTTGCTTCTCCGCGTGAACAACGTTACCACCCTGACCATTTTATGGGACGATCGCCAAGTACAAGTATGCCCTTACGCGGTACTAACGGCTAGATGCAACATACATACCGTTGTGGTGGCCTAGTGCCTCGTTGTTGGAACAGCCATGCGATTATCAGTGCGACCGAAGAGCTTATTTTATCGTAAACCAACACCCTGTGTACTGCACACGAACATCGCTTGCCTCAAGAAGAACTATTTTGGCTCGAGAGCAAAGAAAAATGCAAATCGCTGAATATTCTCTAAACATTTGATGTCCAATAAATGTACTTTACCAAATTTACAATCTTGCGGTTTGATTTAAAAGTACAGTTTCATATTCCGAATTGTGGCGCGCTGTGTTGTGAGCTGATCTGTGTCGGTTTCCGGGTTCTGTGTGGAGCCGCGTAGAAGACGCCTGGGCGCATTTGCCTACGCAGCACAGTCACGTCACGGATAGAGGCGGGGAATATGAATGTTTTGATAAAGTCTGTTTCAGGGGCGTGGGATATGATTTAGTGCCGCAAACGCAGGTGAGCCAGGTCGATGGGGGGAAATGATAGGATTATCACAAAATGGAGGCTGATTTCGAGTGCGTTAATGGACGAAAAGTCGGGTAAGGTCCATAGGAGAGTTTTCTACGATCTACCGATTTATGCTTAAAAACACATGGCCGAACCGTAGGGACAATAAAAAAAAGTCCCGGAACTATCCTTTAAGCACATTCAGTCTCACCAGGATTCAAACTACATTGGGCTTGTTGAGCACATCTCAAGCTAATCACACCACCACCTGCGCTTCCTCTTATTATGCCTCACTAGTAGCACTAGTTCTGTCAGCATCCACACACTTCTTACGTTATTGGCATCTCAGTCATACACTCCTTCACACAAACTACATGGGTTGACACACACACACACACCTTTGAAGACACTCAGACTGTGCTTCCAGTTCCTGCTTTCACTAACTCCTTCTCCTTGGATCTTCCTAATATCAGGTGTGGGCACAATATGCAAAATCCACTCAGACTAGCCTCATCATCAGGATATCAATATGGTGGCCACATGGGTAGTATAAAGAGGTATTACAGTACAATTCCCATACATCGATACAGTGTGCATACACCTACACACTGTGCACATAGCAACACGCTTCACACCATTTGCACACCGCACATAAACTCTCACACTGCACATACTCCCTCAGACTGGAAGTACATGAACCACCTGCACATACACACCCTACTGTGAGGTGCTTCCAGAACCGGAGATGGTTCCCCTCAAGTTTTAGAGTGGCAGGGAGGCTGTTCCAGAGGGAGGACCCAGCCAAAAACAGAGATCTACCCCCAGCTTGTTTCTTTGAAAAACAACTGACCCTGAGGGCGTTAGAGGTAGAGGAGCGAAGAGCTTGAGGGGGCAGGGGCGCTGAGTATGGTGGGCTCCGGGGGCCGAGCCCCCCCCAGCAGAATCAAGTCGGGGCTGAGCCCTCCCGGGCTGGAGAGAAGTGATGCAGCATCGATGGCCCTTTCCATCGATACTGCATCACTTTTCTCCGGCCGGGTATAATCGCGAAAATGTCTGATTAAGCCCTCCCCTCTAGGACTCATATTGGTGTATGTCCTGGAGGGGAGGGCTTAGGGCAGCGGTATTCAAAATGTGGGGCGTGCCCCTCTGGTGGGCCGCAGCCTCATGCCGAGGGGGGCGCGCATCCACAGTTTGAAAAGAAAAAAAAGAGGATAAATTACCAAAGGATCGGGCTGTTTCTTTATCAACAAGCACCAGCTCGATCCACGGCCCCTGCCACACATGCTTAGTGGGACAGGAGCCGGGCCTTTGTGAGGCCTCAGGCTCCATTAACAGCCTATTTATGAAGACAAAAGAAGATGTGTGCTTTTTATTTTCTTCATGAATAGGCTCCTAATGGAGCTTGAGGCCCCACAAAGGCCCGGCCTCTGTCGCACTATGGGTGGTGGCAGCAGTGGTGTGGAACTGCCCAAGTATCACAGAAGTGCTAGAACATATTTGGGCACAGCCACCTACTGTTTTACAAATTAAGCACTTGGTATACACATTTGCAATTAAATGTTCATTAAAAAAGTAAGCCCTCAAGAGTATGCTATCACAGAGAAACGGGGACCCCAAAGCCAGTTCAACTACCCACTCCCAGGTGTGCTACTGAACAGGTAGAGGTAAGTCGAGAGCCAAACAACCTCTTTCCCCTATCTGTGCTAATGTACCATACAAATAAGGGGGAATCGCTCTCCTGCAACCTCTCTCCCAGTCATCGATTCTTGATGATTTACTGGTGCAGTCACAAAAAAAAGATTTTTTGGGGGTTCATTTTGTTTACAAAAGTAGTGCATTGCTAAAACCCCCTGCCTGCCAGTTCGTTGTCCTTGGAGCGTGCCAGGCTCCCTACCCCCTGAGAGCCACCAACCTTGGGTGCTGTTTTATAACAAATGAAAGACGCAGACAGAACAATAACTGTGTGAGTCAACTGAGAGATGAATGCACTCATGCTCCATTCTGAGAGAGGCTTTGAAAATGTATCTCTGACAAATCAGAGAATCAGGGGGGCAAAGAAGCACTGCACATCTCCGCTCCCTCTTCATGGGTTTACGGTTCCACCTGAAAGGTTGCCCGCAGCTAACCTGCCAACCTGTCCCAACTCCATGCCTCGTGTCCTATTCACTGGTCAACCAAACCCTGTGAACTCATAGGCCGCATACTACCCACAGAAGTCTTTCTATCGCCGTCCTGAACGTCTGTTTCTTGCACTAGTGATATTAACGCATGCAGCTCCAAGGTACAATATTAACAACCAGTGTTTGGCGGTAAAGGGCCTGCATAAAGTCTCTATTTCAGAGCCAGAGTCAAATGATAAGGTGCTTGTGGCAGTATGGAGTTCCAGGCCTCTGCTTGGATGCAGGGTTCTGCAACCTTTAGCTCTGCAGATGTGTTGGACTACAATGCTCATCCGCCCCAGCCAGCATAGTCAATGGTGATGGATCATAGGAGTCATAGTCCAAAACATCTGGAGAGCCATATGTTTAAGACCCCTGGTTTTAAGGAACAGGAAGTAAACTAATCCATGAAAGTAACAGGAGTATGAAGTTCCTGGATCTTCGTGGGCAGAATAAAAGTATACTAGAAGATCAACAGCCCGGGGGCATCAAGTTTATGTAGGATGAAATGGTGGGGGTCTGAGTCACCTGAAGAGACAGGGGTATTTTACAGGTCTGAAACCTGGTAATCCACTTTACAATAAAAGACAACATGGAGAGGGGTGATGTCTCTGTGTGGCCTGTAAATCTGCCAAGATACCACCAAACTGTACTACCATTACTGCCACTTGGTCTGGCGGTATTACTGCCGGATTAAAAGTGGTGGTAGGCAGTGTAAGTCCCCATTAATTGGAGTCCATAGGACTCTATGGTGAATTTCAGCGGTATTACTGCTGGTAGTAATTTTGCTGGTGGTAATACCCCAAATTGTTCTATTTTGGGCGATATGGTGGAGGAAATACCTCTAGCTTCTTGCTGGAGGATTTTCCTCCACATTTGCCCTCAAACTCATAGTTGGGCGGTGCGATAATGTGGCTCTATACGGTATTACCAGTGTTGCCAGTCAGAACTCATTTACCTCAGCAATGTATTCAGTTCTCTGTTTTTGTCCTGACGCTTAAAATGTGCGATTTGCATTACAAGCTGTGTGCCGCAGACTGCTTCCACTCTAAGTGTTATGTTATGTTATTTTGCATTTATATAGCGCCTTATATACCATTGGTATGGTCTGAAGGCGCTGGTAGGTTGAACGCCCTTGGGAACCGAAGTTCAGATTAGTAGAGAGAGTAGAGAGAGTCAAAGGTGCATGTGAGCACCGGATATTTGTGCAGCTGGTGCAGTATTCGTGTATTAACTGATTCTTAGCGGTAGGTGTGGTGGTTGAGAGATCAGGAGTATGTGTTCGTTTTGGCAGGATTTATCCAGAGCGGATGTGGCTGCGTTAGGCCTGAGGAGAACGCCTGGCTGGGGGGTGTGTAACCAGCAGTGTTTACTTAGAATGATGGGGAATATGCGGCAGATGTTGGTATGAGAACAGTTATACCGAATGGTGTCATAGTATCTCTGTGTTCTAGTTGAGTGGTGGTGTAAAGAAGAGGGTAAGCGTATGATGGGTTATATGCTCTTTCAAACATTCCCTGCAATCCAAACCATACTATATACGTCGTGCTAATAGGCATTTTCTCAATTCAACTTTATACAGGGAGGGTATTAGGCATAATTCTAAAATTAACTTTGCACAGAGAGGATATTAGGGAGATTGGTCGGATCAGCCGCGCACGCTATTAGACTATTAGGATATTGGGCACACTTCAAAATTCAACATCTACATGCACTTCGAAATTCAACTTCTAAATGCACTTCTAAATTCAGCTTTCACAGAGAGGCTATTGGGCACACTTCTACATTCAGCTTTCACAGAGAGGCTATTGGGCACATTTCTAAATTCAGCTTTCACAGAGAGGCTATTGGGCACACTTCTAAATTCAACTTTTAAATGCACTTCTAAATTCAACTTTCACAGAGAGGCTATTGGGCACACTTCTAAATTCGGCTTTCACAGAGAGGCTATTGGGCACACTTCTAAATTCAGCTTTCACAGAGAGGCTATTGGGCACACTTCTAAACTCAACTTTTAAATGCACTTCTAAATTCAGCTTTCACAGAGAGGCTATTGGGCACACTTATAAATTCAGCTTTCACAGAGAGGCTATTGGGCACACTTCTAGATTCAGCTTTCACAGAGAGGCTATCGGGCACACTTCTAAATTCAGCTTTCACAGAGAGGCCATTGGGCACACTTCTAGATTCAGCTTTCACAGAGAGGCTATTGGGCACACTTATAAATTCAACTTTTCACCGAGAGGCTATTGGGCACACTTCTAAATTCAACTTTTCACAGAGAGGCTATTGTGCACACTTCTAAATTCAGCTTTCAGAGAGAGGCTATTGGGCACACTTCTAAATTCAACTTTTAAATGCACTTCTAAATTCAACTTTCACAGAGAGGCTATTGGGCACACTTCTAAATTCAGCTTTCACAGAGAGGCTATTGGGCACACTTCCAGATTCAGCTTTCACAGAGAGGTTATTGGGCACACTTCTAAATTCAGCTTTCACAGAGAGGCTATTGGGCACACTTCTAAATTCAACTTTTAAATGCACTTCTAAATTCAACTTTCACAGAGAGGCTATTGGGCACACTTCTAAATTCAGCTTTCACAGAGAGGCTATTGGGCACACTTCTAGATTCAGCTTTCACAGAGAGGCTATTGGGCACACTTCTAAATTCAACTTTTAAATGCACTTCTAAATTCAGCTTTCACAGAGAGGCTATTAGGGACACTTCTAGATTCAGCTTTCACGGAGAGGCTATTGGGCTAGTGGGGGAGAAGTTAGGACTGTGGGGACAGAGACGGCAGGACTTTTCAACCTTTTGACATGAGGGGCCTTCACTGAGTCTTGGGGGGGGGGGCATCACCTCCCACAGGATATGGTACAGTATAATCACCTCATTGCTTTCTAACACTGGTTTCTCTACATCAGCCTCTTGCTGACATAGAAGGGTTTATAGCTGTTCAGTGGGCATTCAGTGGTTAAGATCTGTGCTGGCCTGCCATCTTGTGATAAACGGTAGCTATTAAACTTAAATTTGTCGCCATCGCAAGTCTCACTTCTCCCACAGCAACAGCAGAGCCCGCTTGCCAATGCCTGATAATCCCAAAATTCTCTTTCATTTTATGCAAAGCTGCATTTTATTTTTACAAGGTTATTTTATTCACTGAATGCTGATCAAGTGTTTTAAGTCTGGACTTTATTAACTGGGTGCTTGTAATTGCAGCACAAGCACTCTTTACAATCTAAACTAGAGGTGTGTTTACAATGTGATTGTTCCAAAATACATCTCCTAGTGTGCTGCTTTGGGTCAGGTTGCCCCCTTTAAGCTGTACACATTGATACATTGTCTGGTTGACATACTATGTGATTTGTGTATTTTATAAAGGAAACTAAGACCACTAAAACTCACCACCCCGCAAACTACCAATCCGAACTTTGGGGGCATTCCTGTGGACATGGGAACACAGAGGAAAGAATTAATAAAAAAAGTATTTGCCTTCAAGAGGAAGCTAGACCTTTGCAAAAGAACATTTGGATCTGGGCAAGCCACCTAGCAACATTAAGGTCCAGCTTTGATGAATACTTCCCTGAAGAAAATGCTGGCATTAATGACTGATTGATGCAGAATTTTCTGGCAGAGGAGGTGGTGCATCTTCAATTTGATGCCCAGGAAGAGCTGATTGAGGTTCAGTCGGACATTACTCTGCAATCTGAATTTAGGAACATTGCAGTGGGTGAATTTTGAATGAAGGTAATCCTGGAGTATCCTACACGGGCATGATCTGCTATACAGTCTCTCTTACCCTTTGGGTCTTACTACTTGTGCGAAATAGGCTTTTCAGCATTGGCTGTACTGAAAACGAAATACCACACAAGGCTGTGGAGGTCAACCTCAGAGTGTCGGTCTCAAAAATAGAGCCACACATTGACTCAATTTCTGCAGAGAGACGGGCCCACCCATTAGTACTTGCTCTGTAAAATCAAATTGCCTTCTGCTGAATATACTAATAGAAATGTATTTTGAGAAAATAAAAGCCCCACTGGGGAATTTTGTGTTTACTTGCACATTTTCTATGTTTGGATTGGAAGTGATTATCCTACTGTCTTGTAATGTCTCCCCAACAACATATCCCTTCAAAATGATGGCAGCAGCCATCTCTATAAAAAACAAAAACAACACCAACACGGAGGGGTGGGGCAGAGGGGTCCCGAACAATTAATTTTTTGCTCAGGGGGGCCTTGGCATAAAAAGTTTGAAGACCACTGGTTTACGGGCTACCAGAAGCTTCTGTGTTTTGCTTCCGGTTCGCCTGTGTTTAAGGCAGGAGCAGTAGGAGCAGCAGACACTATTCCAGCCAGCGAAGCAGAGAGCAGCACGTTCATCGGAAAACAGCAGGTAAGTTATTTTTTTTTCTTTTTTCATTTGTGGCCCTCTCATTCCTCACTACTTTGCACAGACAGGTTTTTTATTGCATGTTTTTAATATTTTAATTGTGTTGTTTGTGTACCAAAGCAATTGTTCTCGTAACAACGGTGTCCAGAGATTGACAGGAAAGGTGGGCACGCAATTCAAGTTTGTTTTGACACCGTTTTATTGGATTAAATGAAAATCTTATGCTGAGATGGTAAAATACACAAGCTTTCAAAGTGCCATAGTTTTCTTCATCAGATGGTTCAATGAGATACACAAAAAAACCAGTGCTGGACATCTTTTAAATGAAAAAAGGAAGAGCACGTCTTTCACTTTTAAATGCTGGTGGCTATAGGGAAAAAGTATGCATGAAATTCAGTGCTGGGATGGCCCCCTTATCTACTGGGCAATACATTTGGGATGAGAACAGACACACATTATGTACTTGCATCCATTGGAAAACCGTTCTCCACTCCAGCACTGCTGGGAAATTCTATTTTCAGCAGGACCACGTTAGTTATCCAATATTGTGCAGGTAATGTGTCCAAACTCTGTAGGCACCATGAATCTTATACATGAGCCCCAGTAATACGAAAAATAGCACCAGCAATGTAGGAAGAGGGTTGTGTCCTGTACACACAGCGTGTGGATTTTCATTTACACTGCAAACTAAATCACCCTTCAGTGCTGCAAGGAAAATAGGGTGGGGTTCAGTATTATTTGAGATTTTGTGTATATGAGCCCAGGGGCCTTTAGAGCTCCATTGCAGTAATAGTTCCTCCTTATGACCTTTTTATTTTCTACATTTATAGCAGCGCACAAAACCCTCGCAACAGGGTAGGTGTCAGGCATGCACGCATGCACTAATGGCTTTAACTGGACAGGTATCTGGGCAGTTAAAGGCACATCTGCAACAAAGCGGATACTTTCCTGGGTGTTTGATTGCAATGCGTTGTTACCTGGGCTTTTGATGGCAATCCATGGTAGTGGCACAAGTACCTGGGCAGTTTTTCAGTCCTTATTGATGGAGCATGTAGCTAGGTATTTGATGGCAGAGAGGTAAATACCTGTGCAGTTGATCACAATCCTTAGCAATGGAGTAAATACCTGGGCTGCTGATGGTAATCCTTGGTTAGGGAGAAAGCCATGGCAGTTGATGGCAGTGGGGCCAGTTCCTGGGTATTTTTTGCCAACCATTGTCCATGGCCCAGGGTCCTGGTCAGTTGCCGCTCCTTCTTGGCAATATTGCAAACATCTAGGTAGTTTACTTGACAATCGTGCAAGCACATGATTAGTAGCTGGGAATGGAGGATGGTCCTGTCAGTTGATGACCATTTCTGCGATGCAAAGCCAGACCAAGGAGGGGGATATTGGAGTTCGTGGCTGATGCCCTCCTCTCCAGTGGCCGTACTTCCGCCATGATGGCACTTTCCAGGACCCTCGGTTGGGCAGCCTGTGCTGGCAAAGGAGCTAAACCTGTTGGCTTTGCTAAAGCTAATTTTAAAGCTGTCACTGTTAATTCCAGTAATCGCAGTCCTGTGTTTTGATCACAATGGGCAACATCTGGGAAGGGCCACATGGCTATGGCTATTGGGGGTACACTTTCGCTCACCCCACTTCCGTCAAAGGGGACCCCACTCCAAAAAGACTCAGACGGCTGGTCAAGTCACAAAGGTTTATTTGTCAATCTTCCGCGGAAGGGCATGACTTCAGCGTCCTTGAGAGGACGGGGAAGTGAGCTGATAAGCATTAGGTCTGCAGGGTTTATATACATTTTCAAATATCATTGGTTCCAATCTCTAGCACGTGCACAAAGAAGGAGTTTACATAAGCATAGCAGTTAGTCACGTAATCTTCCTCCCCCCATCCCTCCTTCGTGCAGAAGAGTTCCTCGTAAACACACTCCTGGGGTGAGCTGATAAGCCTAAAACTGCACAGTCATTACGCCCTTCTCAGCATCTCATGGGCCCTCTTCAGGGAATCCACTTCTGCTGTTCATGACTATCTTGTATCTGTCGTGCCAGGCCTTTACCACCCTCTGCCCTTCCCTTCTTCTTGGAATTTGACATCTGATTAACAAGAAAACAAATTTTGTAACACTGCCTAGGCGCACGTAATCTCCCTTTTCTACTCTGGGGCTCTACAGGATTCATCTTGCTACAACATGTGCATGGACTTACTAATTTTTGTATCCACACCATGGTCCACCTCGTTTCGTGTCGCTACACAGAGTTGTGTTCTTGATAGGGCGGGCTGTCATTCAAGCAATTTGGAAAAACTTCGGTGAATGCCGTTTTTTATTTTGCACACTTTAATTCTCTCTGCATCCATCTACAGTAACCTCAAACAAGCATTGGCAATGCCAACCGTTTGGGCTTTTGTGCAGGCAGGGGAAAGGCACTTGCCAGGAACAGCCATAGTGCTATTAACTGGCCATTGATTGTAGCAGGTGCAAAATGGTGCGAGTACCAGGGCCTCTAATAGCAGTCCCTGACAAATGAGGTGTATGCTCGTTTCTTGGAAGGTAAGACGTTATTAAGCATAAGTGGGGTGTACTTTTTTTTTACTGACTCCTTCATTTTTTGAATAAGGGGTGTTTCAAATGAATGTTGAAAACCAGGAAAGTGGGAGTTTTTAAAACATGGAGACAACCATGGCTACAAAATTTAGACGCGAGTGCTTCCATCAGTCCCAAACATCACCTGGGTGCAGGGTGAGCCGCTTGGCTAACTGCTTTTTAACATTGTACACTACTTTACCAGAATTTCTGGTAAACTACAATGTTAAAAGCAGTTGACACTCTTCCCCCCAAGTCTGCAACCACACTTGATTGCATTATACTTCAGCCAGGATTGCATTATACTTCAGCAGCACATCTGATGTGTCCACTGAAAGGTTTAAGATTAAGCTACATCCCTAACTCTATCTGGTTACCCAGAGGTAACATCTTAGCAAATGTCACTTGTGGCTGGCCAATCTACAGCAGCACTATTGTAAGTTTGAATTGTTGATGTTTTACTGAACTATGGCACCACAAACGTCTTGCTTGGTAATTTTTAATCGGGAAACATCTTTACTTCTCGTTTCCCTTGAATTGGGAACTTTTTTTTGGTGGTGGTGGTGGTACTCCACCTTGCAGCTGTACCTTCTGTTTAGCAAACATTTCATTCTCCCATCCTAGTTGTGTTGCTGGACGATTATAGAGCGGTAGAGTAGGGGCAGTGATGTCTTACTGGAATGCAACTCGAAGGCTTAAATCTCCTTCTTTCTTGACTTTAGTATATGCAGTGCATGCTAGCCAATGTTTCCACTGTTCTGCGCTGCGTGTGCTAAGACCCCTCCGCACGCAGTTGCATCAAGTTGGCGACTACATGCAAATTTGCGGTCATATAACTGCCAGTGATGTCACTTCCTGTATTTGGGCACCCCCAGAAATTCATAAGTCGGCTCCCCTGCCAGAGGGGAGGTATTCGCGGAGGGATAGCTGAAGGTATTTTGGACCCGGGCCCCATAAATCCTTGTGGACAATGCAGAGGGTTTTGAATTTAATCATTGCATCCACTGGGAGCCAATGGATAGATTTCAGAGCTGGAGAGATACGATGCCAGGGCTTGAGGCCAAGGACAAGTCTGGCAGTCCTGTTCTGGATTATTTGCAGAGGGCGGAGAGTAGAGGCAGGTAGATTTAGAAAGAGGCTGTTACAATAGTCCAACAAAGAAAGAACCAGATCTTGGGATACCATGAGCTTCTGCAGGAAGGTGAGGAAAGGCAGAGTACCTCTGAGGAGGTGCAGTAGGAAATTTGACTTTTTAGAGACCTCAGAGATGTGCATAAGCAATTGGTGGCAATCCCTAGTCAAGGGGTGGGTACATGAACCTTTGGTGTCAATCACTGATGCTGATATAAACACCAAGATATTTGATGAAAATATACATCAGTGTTGTGAGTAAATGCATACATGGTAATTCATGCCAATGGTGCAAATATGAGGGAATTTACTGGCAGTGATTAGGGATGTTTTGACCATCAGGACGTTCGATGAAAAAATCTCATGTGATAATGCAAATACTTAGCTATAAAGGGCCATACTCCTAAAAATAAAAAAGTGGGCAAATCTGAGATGCGCCAGAAATACACAACAAATAGATGAGCCTCATTCACAGAAATGCACATGTCAGAAATGTGTCTCTTTAGAAAAGATGCACAAAGTGAATGGTAAGCATGAACATGCACCACATTAAGCATGCAAAGGGGGAGCAAAGCTGCACCTGAAAATCCTAATTAATAAAAACCTGGCAACTGTATTTGCTAAAAAAATGCTCTTCAAAAATGGCTGCTTTCCTAATGTGGAGCAATTGGCCCAGAACAGTGCAACTGATTTTTCGAACCAAAGAAGCACACAGTGCACCCAATTACAACCAACAACACACTATACACTCCCAGCACAGACAATTTCAAATTCCCAAAACGGTCACTCCAGTAGGCATCATACTGCTGAACTGACTGATGAGTAGGAAAATGATATATAGGAGATGGATCTCTGTATTTCAATTGAGGAGGTCACCCAGAGGTATCGCTTTCCAACCCATATGCTCTTCACCCATACTCTTCACTCAACCATGCTACCACTCACCTATCCTACCCCCACTCTCTCTACACCCACCCTCACTCTCTGTACAGCCACTAACTCTAACCCCAATCCACCCACCCTACCCCCACTGTCTCTACCCCATACTATCTACTCCCAATCCCTCTTTCTAACATATCCCTGTCTCAACTCCCACCCACACTACCTCCACACACTATACCCCCACTCACCCACCCAACCAACTCACTCTGCGCCCACTTATCTTAACAACTCTCTGTACCCCATCCACCTGCCCTACCTCCTCTCTCTCGATCCCCACCCTCCCTGCCTCCATCTCTCTACCACCACCCGTCCTACCCCTCTTTCTCTACTCAACCCTACCCCTCTATCTTTACCCCACCACGAACACTACCACCTCTCTCTTTAGCCCCAACCTTTATTCACCCACCCACCATATCCACTCTGTTCCCCCTATCACCCACCCACCTTAACCCCTCTCCCTATCCCCTCTCATTCTTCTCACACTCTCGCATTTTCCTCCTTGCCCCCTGGGCCTATAAATGCAAAATGCAAAGAACAACAGTAAATGCCAGAACTATTGGCATTGCCAATGCTTGTTTTACAGGTAGCCAGACAAGCTTCCAGTGGACATCCTTGGGAGCTTTCTTGATGGATCACCTGAGACATACTAGGGGCTATAGGATGCAAGTGAATGCTGATTTTGTCATCCAATAGCCGGTTTGACCAAGGACAAGCAGATTCATAAGCGGCCTAATCAGGCTATGGGCATCACGTAGTGTACTTGGATGGATCAGTCACAAGTGTAGATAATAGACAGGGTACTCAATCTGTTGCTAGTAGTTCCTTGTACTATGAGTCTTAAACCTGGGGCCTCAATGAAGTCTTGGAATTCTCTTGCCAGACTGTCGCTCGAAAGTCCACCTATGAAGGAAGGTACCCCAAAATGCTGAAGAAGGGAACTTGCCATGCCAATAATTCCACTAATTCTTGAAAGGTGCATTGGCAGAGTATTTCGCCCTGGGGGCATGTCAGCCATCTTCCGCCATATACTGTAGTCAATGAAAGGGAAATGATCCAGCATCCCAAATCCCCAACTATTATTACCAATGGAAAAATCAAGGCATGTAGAGTATCTTTGAAAGAAATGCTACTCCACCCCCATTGCAGTAGCCTTATTGACAAAATGACCTTACAACCTATGGAATCAGGACGGCAATTGTGGTAGTGAGGAAGGAGTACGCCAGCTCTCATCAAAACATACAATGTCCCATTGCTTGTATGGAGGCAATTAATGTATATCTACGTGATTTTGAACCAAGCATCACGCATTAATCAAGGCACATGTCAGTGTGCTGTGTAAAATCCCAGGTGTTGATCCTAAGTCTGAGTTGTATGCAGGATTTAATAATGAACCCTGTGAACCTCAGAAAATGGTGTCTGGGATTGAAGGAGGACCATGATGATCACTGATGGAGGTGATGAGGTGGACCATGGGTGCAAGGTCAGGTCAGTGGGCAACTCCGGTGGCAAACGATAGACAAAGGAGAATGTCCTCAGCTACCTCCTTTGCTGCACACCCAATGCTATGCATCTGGGCCTGTGCATTTAAAAGGGAAGAGGGAGGTGCAGCCCCTGCTCCCACAGATGATGGATGCATGGGTAACCAGCATACCAGGGCAGCTGGAAGTTGTAGTTCCTGCACTGAGGGCCTCATTCTCGTGTAGGCGCAGTGTGCATGCAAAACAGCACGCGCCACTGTGCCCTTTCCTGATGCCCGGGCACCGCGCTTGCTCTGAAGTGGTCCTGGGCGTCAGCGCAGAGCACTACACAGAAGTGTCATGAACTGTGCGTAATCCGTCAGTTTTCCAAGTTTACAGGGGGTGTTAAAGTTCTCGGCCGCATTTTTCTAAAATAGCATGAATTTCGAAATTTAACAAAAGTGCTGCCGAGAACACCCTCCTGGTAAAACCCCTACCCTCCCTATCATTCGTTGGAATGCAAGTGCCAGACCCACATCACTTCCGATAGGCTAGAAAAGCATGCATATGAATGCTTGTATTCTTTACATTTGCACTCTGTTTTGCAAAAGTAGCACATCCCAAGGAGAGGAACCAGCAGCATGTAAGTAACTGGTCTTCAAACCGTGGGAATGGTCCCATTAAAGGGCCCCAAAGGTTGTCCGTGGGTTACCCACGCCTCTTTAAAAGGAGATTTTGGTGTCCACTTTCAATATAAGCAGTTGTAGCTTGGGGGGGGGGGGGGACAATACTCATGGGAGGGATCATTATATAAAGTTGGAATACCACTGACGTAAGGGCATGTGTTGGTGTCCCCCTGCCTACAATTAGCCTGTTCTATGAAATGAGCCACAAAACTGATGCAGCTTCTAGTCATTCGGAAAAATTGCTACATCACAATATATAGGAACGGACGAATGTCTGTGCTATTCTATCACTATAGGAAAGCATCCAACCTGCATTTTCGTAGCCTAAATTATCGTCTAAATAAAGCAGAGAGGGTGTTATGTTGTTAAAAGTGTAAATTGCACGCGGATGAAGACCAACGTTACCACTTTTCTGATTCTGTTGGGTACCCCGTTTGCAATTTTCCACTTGTACAAAACATTATGGAAAATGAAAGAGTAATACTAGGCAAAATGCTTCATTTTACACTCCATATGTAAATACCACCTGAAAAAGATACTTTGCAGACTGCATTTACAGTTGGTTCCTACGGAATCTGCCAGCTTTTAGCAGGTGCTAAAAATAGTCGGATCACGTGGGAGTCCATTTCTTTGACCCCTGCATGAAAATACCACACAGGTTTAAAATCAAGTCCCCTTTGAAGTCTGAGGAGGAATGCACAGAGCCAATGCCAATTCCTTCTCATGCACCTTGTCTTCCTCCAAATGGCTCGAAAATGCCCCTGAGTGTACAAACGGCTAACGCATTGATTTTGCATCCGTGCCCCAGAAAATGAGCTTCAGAGACTAGAAAAGTGACATAATGAGGTCGATTCATGGAATTAATGTGCGCTGAAAATTCCGCGCAAGCGTGCGAAAGCGTGCGAATCGCAGCATAAGTGCGAAAATCACAGCGAAACCCGCACACAGCGATTCATGGAAGTCCGTGGGCTTGTAAATCCATGGATGTGCGCTAAAATCCTGCGTGGCGCACGCTGGGGCACACGTCTTCAAACAGTGTGCGCTACGCGCACAGCAAAAGCGCACATAGCGAAGCGCACACAACAAAAGTAGGCGTAACATGGGGCGTAACACGCGGAATGGGGAACAACGCGTGAAAATGTGGGCGTCACGGGGAAGTACAGGAGGCAAATGCACGGAACGCCCACAAGAGTGCCTACAACACGTATTCATGGAATCGAATGGGGCTAACGCATGCGCCAAAAAAGACACGCTAATCCGGAAACACGTATGCCAGCAGGAAGCAGGCATACGTGGACCCGCGCAGCATAAAAGTGCGAGCAAACAACAAACAAGCTCAGACGCCAAGATGAAAATACCGTTCTTTGCAGCAGTGGTCGTGGGATACCGCAGGAGGAGGAGGAGGATAGTGAGGCCCAGAATTTTTACACCCAGAACCAGCCTTTTTGGGATGCATGATGACCAGGTGTATGGGAGGTACAGGTTTCCACCTCACATAATACTCGACATGGTGAGTGAGTGGGAGGATGACATCACATCACCAACCCTGTGCTCCCAAGCACTTAGCCCCTTGGAAAAGGTGCTCAATGTACTGCACTTCTTGGCCACTGGCTCATTTCAGCAGACTACTGCCATAGTGGGGGGGGGGGGTCTCACAGGCCACGCAGTCACGCTGCCTGCACCAGGTGTTGGCCATCATGACTGCACGCCCATCAGTCCACAGGCACATATACCTTCCCAGAACACTTGCAGAAAGGCAGGCTGTCGTCCAGGATTTTTACGGGGTGGCACACTTCCCCAAAGTGCTAGGTGCCATTGACTGCACCCATGTGGCTCTACGTCCTCCCAGGGCAACTGAGCACATCTATAGAAACCGTAAGCACTAGCATTCCATCAATGTGCAGGTAGTATGTGATGCCAAGGGAATCATCACCTCAGTATATGCCAACTATCCAGGGTCCACCCATGACAGTTTCATTTACAGAATGTCAACCCTAAACCGGGACCTAGAAGCTGGGCGGCATGGTGATACATGGCTGCTTGGTGAGTATAAATGCCCCTGCACATGCATGCATGTCAGATACTGAGTAATGTCACAACCCCACTAATGATACCCATCATCACCTCCACAGGGGACAGTGCCTACCCACTGAGCACCCACATGATGACGCCAATTCGGAACTCCACCACACCACCCGAGGTAAGATACAACACAGCCCATATTGCAACCCGGGGCATAGTGGAGCGCACATTCGGAGTGCTCAAGTCACGCTTTCGCTCCCTTGACCACTCTGGTGGGCAGCTGCTATACGCGCCCCCAGTAGTGTGCAGGATCGTAGTGGCAGCATGTGTCCTGCACAACGTTGCAACATGCCGGGGCCTGCCCGTGGACATGGAGGTGCCCCCACATCCCCAACCACAAGCACGCCCGCTGCGCATGGGAGGGGAAGGGCACGTTGTGAGGCAGCCCATACGCAGCTGGTGGCTAATTACTTCACCTAAAATCACACCCCTGTGGAGTGCACACAGCCCTGGAACATACCAGCTGACAATCAATGATGATGACATAAGGGACAGTCAACTGTCACAAGCATACCACCCGGAGATTGGTCACCTGGAATTGTTACATTGTGTGCATCCCTACCTGCCGAAAGACAACCAATGCTGTGTCACAAAAAAACACACACATTTATGCTGCATGAATGACTACCCCCTTGCAAAATACAACATGAAAATAGCGCCATGTCACCCAATCCCTCCCCAGCTCCGCCACCCAACACACCATGGCATGTCATGCAATGTGAAAGCAAACAAAGCAATGCACAAGACCTGACACAAGTGTCACAAAGTGCACTGTCCCAAATGGAAACTGCCCAGAGACAATATGCTCCCAGTAATCAATAACAAACAGCACACATGAACAAATACTTACCACCAACACAATACAGCAACACACCATGAAACATTGCAAAAACATGACAGTACTAAGTCAAAGTAGTGGTAGTCTTACAACCTGAATAAGCCAGCACATCAACCCCTTCCAACTGTAGAGTGTTGCTGCCACGCAAATGTGTCAGTGTACTGCATACAACATGAACTCCATCTGCAAAGGAGACGGCCTTGTGAAGACATGAGGAAGGAACCTGCAAATTAGGAGTAAGACATGGATGCACAAGCACATATCAATACACCATGCAGTGTACAATACAACAACAATACCCACTAGGGACGTACACACAGTATTGACTACAGACTGCCCACACAGCTCATGGGAGCCCAATGTCACTGTGTAAGTCACTGTCACTTGGTCACACCCTTTGCAAGCCCATGGAAACGGGAAGCAGTAGGGGTGTGTATGTCACGAACCCAAGCATCTAACCCAAACTCAGGACAAGCCTGCATGTGCCCAGCCGGAATACAGTGGATGCCCACGGGAGCCACAAAAGGCAACACACTGTAAGACAAAAAACAAAAAAACATCAAAAATGGCCATGTTGGGGCCAGGCGGGGGAGGCCACCCAGGAGGTTCGAGGACAGGGTGCACACCAACACCCGCCTGCATGGAATTTGCGGAAAAAAAATACCTCCATGGGCTCATGGCCTGCACGGCTATGCCATTGTGGGAGAACTGCTGTCACTCTCTTCACCCTCTGCTGCTGCATCAGGAGGTGGTGGCACTATGGGAGGCAGCCCATGCAAAGCCCTGGTATAATCCTCCATGGCAGCAAGCATGCGGGTCTGGAAGGTCTGATTCTGGAGGATTAAAGTGCAGAGATCCCCTTGCAGCATGTCACGGGTTGCCTGCACTTCTGCACGCATGGCCTTGCGGGATGCCCGGATCTCCTCACGTGTTGCCTGCAGCTTAGCTGAGAGCGAACGTGTGAGCTGCTCCAGCTGCTGTTCTCCCCTAACATTTCGGGAAGCCTCAAGTTCAAGTAGACTCTGCCTAAGGTTATGGAGTTCCCCACTCAGGGCTTCCCTGTGGCCCTGTGACTCTATTGATATGGATTTGCACAGAGTCTCCAGTGCCGCCCGTCAGTCCCTGTTGGACGCCAACATGTCTTCCCTGTGTGATTGGCAAATGGAGTCTGTTGCCTGCTGTTGTTGCTCCATCTGCCTTTCAGGGGGGATAATGGAAGTGGCCACCCTCTCCATTGCCTGAGCCATCATTTCTACTGATGCTGCCTGTTGGGTTACCATGCCGTACTGACATCCCCATAGAGGGTTCTACCCCTGGTCCAGGTGGGTTGGACAGAACAGAATCCCTGCCAGAAGCACTGACCTGCGACAGCACATAAGTCTAATCATCCGACTCAGCACCTGAATAGAGGTCTGGGGAGCTGCACCCAAAGGCACCCCTCGACAGTATGGTCTGCAGTACCAAAGTGTTTTCACCCACCACCACACCACGTCCCCCACTGGTGCCTGGTCGTGTCTGAGAATCCTCCTGGGTGTGCACCGTCTCCTGAACCTCACCAGCATCAAGTGCGTCGTCACCTGCAAAAACATGAAACACAAGAAATAGAAACAGGCATGAGCACCATAGCACACACATAGGCCTGACAAGACAGAGATCCTGTACATGGTTAACACATGTCCCACATGACTATAACCCTGGCATGCATGCACTGTCAATGATTGTGAAGGGGAGTCAAAAAGGCAGAATATGAGGACACCAAGATGTAAAAGCAACACATTCGCAGCATGTCGTGTAGCACTGGCATCACACATCAGCCTGTGAGTGGCATGTCCAATACACATACATGACATATGCCAGCACACAGATGTCACGTAGCATAGCCATGGTAAATTAGACAACTACAGCGATATGTCAGTTAATGAGTACTGTCACAAATCCATGTCAGATGGACATGATGAGAAGATTAATGCAGAATAGTGTTGCAAAATATGCATGTGCCGCACACTGCAACACATCCAGTGTACAATTAGACAGTGATTGTAGGCAGATGTACACATCAATGGTTGGTCACTTCAACATGACATGAAACAACTATCATGTTCCACATGCAAACAGGCCCTAAAAATAAATTTCAGCAGGCCAATACTCCCTCTCCCTGAATGGTTTAAACATTCACATAACCAGGTAACTAAAGTGGCACAATGTGGGGTGTAAACAATGACAGAAGCATGTCACATATGTGGCATTAGGGATGAAAAAAGCATATGAAAAATGGGATAATCTAAACAATCAGCCTGAATGAACACACACAAAATCAGAATAATGTTGTTGCAAGATGATAGTTCAAGTGCAACAGCAGTAATGTGGGGTTAATTGGCTACTGTGGGCAGAAGGGATACTGTCATACCCAAATCAAAGGTACATGAATGTATTGGAGGAAGCACATGGGTGACCCATAACACTCAGGAGTACACACCCTCACCTGGCACTCAATCAGAACCCGTCACCCAAACAACATACACATGGATTACACACACATGCATGGGCACTCACCGGACAATGCCTCGTAATCAGGTAGCTCTCCCACGCCTTGGATCTGTTCCTCTGTGACGAAGGTCCCAGCAACAGACTCATGTTCAGTGAGTTTGTTTCCCTGTGGTGGAGACCCACTGCCAGGCACCAGAGTAGCAGCATGATTTGAGGCCAGCTTGTTCTTTGCTCTGCGTTTCAGGTCATTCCACTGCTTGTAGCAATCATCAGCTGTGCGCCTCACAAATCCAAGGGCACTTATGCGGTCCGCGATGGTCTGCCAGTGTGCCCTACGTTGACCAGGTGTGGTCTTGCACCCTGCAGTCACCACCATTTTGCGGCTATGTGCCGACACATAGGTCACAAGTGCATCAAGTTCGGGGTCATTAAAGCTAGGCTTCCTTGACGTGCCGGACTGTGTAGCGGTGTCTGGGGTCTCAGCCTGTAGTGCCAGAGCACCCTTCTTCCTCTTTTTCAAAGGTGGAGCAGAGCCTGAGTGGCTTGCGCCGCTCTGGTCAGTAGGGGCAGAAGCGCAGGTGGACTGGGTACTGGGAGTGTGCGAAGGCACAATGACCATAGATCGTGGTGCAGGCATTGGCTGAAGTGTGATGTTGGCAGGGGCAACGTCAGTTTGATGGACCAGGACCGACACTGTCCCCGCTGGGAGACTCAGAGCTGGGGTGGATAGAGCTGCAGCTGCCCCTGCAGCCTCCTCACCGTGCCTACTTGGGGCAGCAGATGACATCGCTGTCCCAGATCCACGTGGCCTGGTGACACTAACTTGCACCGGCACACGTGGCTTAGACTTGCTGACCTGGAAGTCAGCCTGGGAGTCATCCTGTGCCGGGTCAGGTGCCACAATGGGCTGGTCCAACAAGGGCTGAGCTGGGATGGTGTCAGCCATGTTTCCCTCAACCATGGGAGGTGGGAGCTTGGGTGTTCCTGATTGGTCCTCCACACATGGGGGTCTAGGGGCACCCTGAAAATCTTGGCCACATCCCCTACCACGCCCACCACGCCCACCTTTTGGAGGTCGGCCACCTTTGCCTCCCTTATCGCTTGGTCGCCTCCCAACAATGGCACTGATGTTGTTGTGTGTATGGGAGTTGCAATAAACAATTGTCCTGGGCAATTGGGGGTGAAAGGGGTAGGGTACTAGATGGTATTTGTACCCTAGTGCTCTAGCAAGACTGTCTGTGACCACTGGGGGAAGATGACGGGTCACGCAATGCACAGGCACCCCAAAAACAAAAAGTAACGTGCATGCAACCCCTCGTAGACCACGTGCGTGGAAAAATGAACCCGCACTACGCTGTGGCACCCAGAAACACAAAAATAAGCGTACGCGTGTTACACACAGCCTACAATGACTTCTGAGGTGGTACGCGACACACGGGGCAAGCACAGTTGGAAAATGCGTGCGCAACTCACCGTCTGCCTGGAAAAAGAACGTGAAAAAAATGCGTGTGTGTGCGTTGGCAACACCCCCGCCAAAAGAAGAATTGTACGCTGTCTGAGGAGACAGGACAAAAGAAGAACTGAACGCTGTTTGAGGAAGCAGGCCCAAAAAAAAAAATGAACGCTGTCAGAGGTAACAGGGAGTACGAACTTGAAACGCTGTGAAGTAATCGCGTGTGAACAGACAAGAAGTACAGAATTCTCCCACTCGACCTCCATGAAAAGCACGTACAAGGAAATGGGGTCCTACACGTACCTTTTAAAGCGGCCCACACATACAGCGTCACTTACGCGTGTACGAACTAAGGCCCTTTCCTCCAATTACATGAGCTGACACTCGGACGTGCAGTTTTTGGACGTGTACGATGAACATGCACCCGTGTTGATGGAAACGCCCGTGAGCATCACGTCACTTACGCGCGTAGGCCCTTTCCGCGGATTACACGCATTCACACGCGGATGTGCAGTTTATCACGCGCGCTGAACCACTATGCCCACGTCACGAGGGAAACGCCCGCGCGAGTCATGTCACAGAAGCGCTTACACGCTAAGGGCCTTTGGTCCAATGAAACCGCGTACGTGTGCTGACATGCTTATGTGCGAAGGGCCTTTCCTCGAATTACATGCTGACGTGCAATATTTTCACGTACCAAGTCACTCCGTATCAAGCTGGCCAGGAAACAACACATGGAAGACCACGCTCCTGCCCAGAAGGCCGAATTACTGCCCTCCAGAGCCCCGAGCACGCTCCCATCTGCCTTCTGCTGCTGCCTGCACTGGTATTTGGTGCCTGCACATCAGCCAGGGTTCCAGTTGCTGTGTCCACCTCTGCTGGAAAAGAAGACTCCGACTGGGAAACCATCGCTCCACAGCCCAGCCCCAGGACCCAGTTGCCCACCCATGCCTGCCTCGGGGGTCGCCATGTCGGGGCAAACATCATCTGAGACCACTGGCGACCCCCAGCCAGAGAGGCAGAGGGCCACCAGCTTCAGTGTGAAGGAAGTTGGTGTCGTGGTGGAGCATGTCCTGGGGCAGTATGATGCCCTCTTCGGGACATCACGCGCCAACAAGGAAGGACGGGAGAGGATCTGGGACGATGTAGTGGTTGCCATCAACATGGAGGGGGTGGGAACCCGCGACATCAAGCACGTCAAGAAGCGCTGAGAGGACTTCAGGCCCAGGACCCTCCACAAGGCCCGGCGCCTCGCGGAGGGGGGCTGGGTCAGCATGAGTGACATCCAGATGAGGGTCCTGGAACACGTATGCCCAGCGCTCCACGCCCAGATCCTTCGGAGGAAGAACTGTCTGTAGTTGAGCGGTAAGTGGCCAAGCATTGTTGTCTGAGACAGGGCATGTTGCAGTGTGCTGGTAGTCTGATACTTGCCTGTATGTGTGACATGGGCCATGTATGGATGTGTGTGTGCAGGGACATCATGTTCATGCATGTGAGACCAGTAATGTGCAAACCACATGGTTGGTGCATGAGTTCCAATGCAACATGGGGAGCTGTATGGCAAATGCACGCATGAAAGCATGCCAGTGTCTGTTCTTGCACATGATGGGGGTGTGAGGGATGGGTGCTGCTGTCATGTACATGTATGGTGCACATGTGTGTGTGTCTGAGAAGTGTGTCTGTGACTTTGATACGCCATGGATTCATGACAAATGTCCGTGATGATGTGTACATTCACTCATGCAGTGCGGTCACCATTGTATGCACTGTGTCTATCCAATTTGTCTGTGCATGACCCTCCGGTGATGTGTGTGCATGGGATCAGTGTGAGCCATGATGCGTGTGAGTTTGAAGGCAACATTTGGATTAATAGAGGCCCTTGTACATGGATGCTGATGTTGATTGCAGGCGCCGTGCCTGTATATGCATGTTTGCTGCGTGCATTCACCCATGTGTTGTGGAGGGACAGGATGGAAGTGACGTTAGACACTGCCACTCATGTGTAATTGCTTCCTGTCTAGGTGAATATTGTACTGTACCCTGATGCTTCTGTTCTATGTCTCCCTCTACGCAGCGTCAAGTGAAGAAGAGGGCGGAGACGGCACTGTGGAGCTAAGCGGCGGGGATGCCTCCACTGGGTGGCAACGCAAGGCCCAGTCACCCTCCCAGGACATGCCATCATCCAGGAGCGAGGGGGTTGGTGTCGCGTCTGCCACTACAGCTGTGGCGGCAAGGCCGGGTGAGCCCCCACAGGGGCTTGCAATGGCGGAAGACGGTACGGAGACATCCAGGTTGGTGGTCTCCACAGAGGAGGAGGAGCCTGCTACTGAGACGCACATGGGGCCTCGTGGGGGTAGTACCACTGGTGCAAGTGGTGCAGTCCAGGGCCAGGGTCAGGAGGCAGCACAGGTCACCGCGGAGGGGCCTGTCATGATGCCTACCCCCGGGCATCCAGACCAAGTCCATCAACCCCGGAAGCAGGCATCATGTTACCTGGAGCAAACCTAGCAACCCCTGTTAGGGGCTATCTGGGTAGAGTCCTGGTGCCTATGGCGCCAGGCTCATATGGGACATCAGTCCTGGCGCCATAGGCGCCAGGCTCATATGTTAAAACTTACCTGATGCAGACCATGCTGCAAGGGATCCAAGCATCCAAGCCCATGTGAGGCTTGAAGGGACTATTTTATCTTAGGGACTATTTTGTTACTCGGGTGTGGCTGTGGAGGAATACTTACCTGGGACTACTTTGAAGGATATTTAAACCACGTCCGAAGAGCAGCACATGCTTCGCGTTATTCTGCATCCAGCAGCGTAACGCTCACCGTGTCTGCAGTCAGCATCCAACATCCTGCCACGCCCGCCTCGAGTCCAGAGCGCCTAGAAAGAAGGGAAAGAAGAAGAAAGGTTAGAACAAGAACTTTACTGGATTTCTTCCCTGATTTCGGATTCAGCGCATCTTCGAACCAGAAACAGACTTCATTTTAAACACGTTGCATCGCCAGCAGCAGCACCGCGCCATACTCACCGTTCCTCGCAGCATCTCTACGATCCGGTGCTGTCTCCATCACCTGGTTGCCGCATTCCAGCACCTAAGGGGGACAAGAAAACAACAAGGTGAGCCAAGGGAACAAACAAGGACAATCTCTTGCCACCATATGCTTACCTGATTTTACCGCAGGAGGTATTATCCACCAGCACGCCAAATCTTCCTATGCTGCACCTGCAAGAAAAGAGAAAGCAGCGAGTTAAACCTTGGCATCATTTACCAGACAGTGTCACAAAACACAGACTCTTACCGAACACTTTCAGCTGCCACAAGACGATCATCTTTTGGGTCTAAGCTGCAAAAGAAACAAGGAATTGGACAAGAATGATTAATCGGACATTTTGAACTCATTTGAACTATATACTTACGGCCTTTCGCCCGGAGGTTTGGAGCCAAGATTTGTCCAGAACTCTTCCAATATCCTCAAGCCAGTGAAGTAACTGGCCATCAACGCGCCCCTGCATTCTTCGCAGGATGGAGAGCTCATCATACAAAATTATAAGGTGAGATATGTGAAAGGGAATGTCAGAAGTGATAAGTGGGGACGCAGTGAGGTGTTAATACTCAAATCCACGGGTGGCTAATTCCCTTTTCCCGTCTTTAGGAGACTACTTCTACGGGTCAAGCAGACGAAGCTAGGTGGGCCAGTCCAGTCAGTCATCTCTGCACTACGCATCACGTTGGTGGAGACCGTGGCTGTCCAGTTCTGCTCGACACCCCTGTGGGAGCCAGGTGAGTGTAACAGGGCCTGTGCATGTCCCTGTCCTTGACCCTGTGACTGCACCACCATGCACCGGCAGGGATGCCCCGTCCCAGGCCCATCCGCAGGTAGGGGAGAGTGCCATGTCATCTGCCTCTCTACTACCTGTGGACGAGGGGTCCAATAAACGTATGGGCGCCGTCCTGATTGGTGTTGTGTTGCGTACGCATGACATTCGTGATGACGTGCGTTCTTCCTGGGCGGAGAACGCACGCCATCACGAACAGCAGCATTGCGACGTGGCACTGTTGGGAGGGACCCTGGTTGGTGGGTTCCTACATGTGACGCGCACTCTGGCGGACCTCTCCTCCTCTGTGGAGACTATGCGCCAGTCGTTCTCCCTGCCGTCTTCCGGCCCAAATTCAACCAGGGCCCCCTGTGGACCTGGCCTGACCAAGACAGCCAGCTTGGTGGAGATCCCATCCCTGCCACAGTCCAGCAGGACAGGGCACATGGACAGCAGCAGCAGCAGGAGCAGGCTCTAGGTGGGAGCAATGATGGCTCGGGGCCCTCGACATCAGGGGGGCAGGCATCGGCCAGAGGGCAGGAGAACCCTGGAATGGATGTGCCTTCCGTGTGGCTGTGGTTAGGCTAGCGTATAGGTGCGGAGCGGCGGCGGGCGGAAGAGGCGCGGCTCACCATGGTCAGGGCGGAGTTCTCCATGCGTCAGGCGTTGAGGCGGGCAGAGTGCCTCGAGGCGACTAACAGGGAGTTGGAACAGGCCGTGAGTGCCTCCTGCGAGACCTCGGAGCCAGGACAGAGGCCCACCTCCAGCAAATAGACATGGAGTTCGATGATGCCCTGGTCGAAAACATCACTGAGTGAGCCGCAGGACTTGCCCGTCCCCATTGTAAATAGTTTATAGTGTTAGGTTTCCTTTTTTTTCTTTATTTTGGGGCTTTTGGACTATGCCCCACACTTTTGTAAATAGTTTTTTGTTAGGTAGGTTATTAGATATGTTTCATTTGTTTCGTTGGGCTTATGGACCCTTGGAAATTTGATTGTACATAGTTGGACGTTGGATTGATTTTGATTTTGTACATGGATTAATGGATTTTTCTTTTGGGCAATGGATTGTACATAGTTGGACAATGGATTATTTTGAACTTTTTTTTTTGATTTCACCATGGATCAATGGATTTTTTTTTACGTTTCCTTTGGATTTGCGTTGGTGGAGGGAGAGTTTGGACTATTTTTCTTTTGGATTTCTTTGTAAAGGTTATACTTTTCATTTACTCTTCTTTTGCACATGCTTTTCATTTCATGTTTGCTATTTTGTTATGCTTTCATTTTATTGATTTATTTTTGTACATAATACAATTTCATATTTTAGTTCCATGTGTTGGATTTGCTAATTGGGTTAATGCATTTGAAAATGTGGGTTTACACAATGAATGCCAACGAATGTGTGTTTGTGACGGACATGTGTTGATGTACATAGTTGCCTTTTGGTTTGTGTCTTGAGATGGGCATGTCAGTGTGGGTTTGATTGGGATCATCTCAGTAATGGGGTGGCGTGCTGTGGTGTAGAAGTGGGCCATGATTGTGCATCTTTATTTCATGTAGGGGGGGACATGAGTGGGGGCCTGCTGGCAGGTGCCCCTCACTGCTGGGGGGTGGGGGTGCTGTGGGACATGAGTGGGGGCCTGATGGCAGGTGCCCCTCACTGCTTGTGGGTGGGGGTGCTGGGGGACATGAGTGGGGGCCTGCTGGCAGGTGCCCCTCACTGCTGGGGGCTGCGGGTGCTGGGGGACATGAGTGGTACATGGGTGGGGGCCTGCTGGCAGGTGACCCTCACTGCTGGGGGGTGGGGATGCTGGGAAACCTGAGCGGGACATGAGTGTGGGCCTGCTGGCCGGTGCCCCTCACTGCTGGGGGGTGGGGGTGCTGGGGGACATGAGTGGGGGCCTGCTGGCAGGTGACCCTCACTGCTGGGGGGTGGGGGTCCTGGGAGACATGAGTTGGACATGAGTGGGGGCCTGCTGGCAGGTGCCCCTCACTGCTGGGGGGTGGGGGTGCTGGGGGACATGAGTGGGGGCCTGCTGGCAGGTGACCCTCGCTGCTGGTGGGTGGGGGTGCTGGGGGACATGAGTGAGACATGAGTGGGGGCCTGCTGGCAGGTGACCCTCACTGCTGGGGGGTGGGGGTGCTGGGGGACTTGAGTGGGGGCCTGCTGGCAGGTGACCCTTACTGCTGGGGGTGGGGGTGCTGGGGGACATGAGTGGGACATGAGTGGGGGCCTGCTGGCAGTTGACCCTCACTGCTGGGGGGTGGAGGTGCTGGGGGGACATGAGTGGGACATGAGTGGAGGCCTGCTGGCAGGTGCCCCTCACTGCTGGGGGGTGGGGGTGCTGGGGGACATTAGTGGGGGCCTGCTGGCAGGTGGCCCTCACTGCTGGGGGGTGGGGGTGCTGGAGTACATGAGTGGGACCTGAGCGGGGGCCTGCTGGCAGGTGACCCTCACTGCTGGGGGGTGGGGGTGCTGGGGGACATGAGTGGGACATGAGTGGGGGCCTGCTGGCAAGTGCCCCTCACCGCTGGGGGGTGGGGGTGCTGGGGGACATGAGTGGGGGCCTGCTGGCAGGTGACCCTCACTGCTGGGGGGTGGGGGTGCTGGGGGACATGAGTGGGACATGAGTGGGGGCCTGCTGGCAGGTGACCCTCACTGCTGGGGTGTGGGGTGCTGGGGGACATGAATGGGGGCCTGCTGGCAGGTGCCCCTCACTGCTGGGGGGTGGGGGTGCTGGGGGACATGAGTGGGGGCCTGCTGGCAGGTGCCCCTCACTGCTGGGGAGTGGGGGTGCTGGGGGACATGAGTTGGTGATCACTAGTGCAACGTGACACGTGGCCTGGCTTGGGGGCATGGCCATGGTGGACGGGCTGCCTGCGGGACATGTCCAGGGGTGCAGGGTTGTCCCCTGTGGTGTGGGCTGCCTACAGGGGCCATGGAGGGGGTAGAGGGGACACCTGGGAGGACCCACACTGCCAATTCACATGTAGGACTCCCCGCGCTCCACACTGGATACACGTAACCCGCTCTGACTGCAAAGTCGCGTGTGAAAGTTCCCGCACACCCCAGAAACACACGTACCCCGCTTGCACAGGGCCAATCACGTGTGAAAGTTCCTGCGCACCCCAGAAACACACGTACCCTGCTCGCACAGGGCCAATCGCGTGTGAAAGTTCCCACGCACCCCAGTAATACACGTACCCCGCTCGCACAGGGCCAATCGCGTGTGAAAGTACCCGCGCACCCCAGTAACACACGTACCCCGCTCGAACAGGGACAATCGTGTGTGAAAGTTCCTGCGTACCCCAGTAATACAGTACCCTGCTCGCACTGGGCCAATCGCGTGTGAAAGTACCCGCACACCCCAGTAACACACGTACCCCGCTTGCACAGGGCCAATCGTGTGTGAAAGTTCCCACGCACCCCAATAACACATGTACCCTGCTCGCACAGGGACAATCGGGTGTGAAAGTTCCTGCGCACCCCAGTAACACACGTACACCACTCGCACAGGGCCAATCGCGTGTGAAAGTTCCCGCGCACCCCAGTAACACACGTACCCTGCTCACACAGGGGCAATCGCGTGTGAAAGTACCCGTGCACCCCAGTAACACACGTACCCCGCTCGCACAGGGACAATCGCGTGAGAAAGTTCCCGCACACCCCAGTAACACACGTACCCTGCTCGCACAAGGCCAATCGCGTGTGAAAGTTCCCGAGCACCCCAGTAATACACGTACCGCGCTCGCACAGGGCCAATCGCGTGTGAAAGTTCCTGTGCACCCCAGTAACACACATACCCCGCTCGCACAGGGCCAATCACGTGTGAAAGTTCCCGCGCACCCCAGTAACACACGTACCCCGCTCGCACAGGGCCAATCGCATGTGAAAGTACCTGCGCACCCCAGTAACACACATACCCCGCTCGCACAGGGCCAATCGCGTGTGAAAGTTCCTGCGCACCCCAGTAACATACGTACCCCGCTCGCACAGGGCAATCGCATGTGAAAGTTCCCACGTACCCCAGTAATACACGTACCCCGCTTGCACAGGGCCAATCACGTGTGAAAGTACCCGCGCACCCCAGTAACACACGTACCTGTCTTGATATGGGCAAAATCTTCCTCGGGGCCAGCCCTTTGAGAGCAAAAATACCCAATTCAGCCCAAAATACAGGTTCTATTGTGCTGAGCAGTGATCTCATGCTAGTGACAAATGACACTTTCAAAGTTTTAGCATATTTATTCTAAGCAGTGAATTTCATATACATTTGGGATTCAAGTTAGAGAATATTACAAAGCATAAACCTTAGAGCAATGCAAAATATAGTGAAGCATGGAACTTAGATAAACATAGAGAAACATAGAGAAATATAGAGAAATATAGAGAAACACAGTCTTACGTCCCTTTAATCAGCACTGGGAGACCCTTGGGCCCTCATAAGATAGCTGTAAACAAGCCCCGCTCAGAGGACAATGCTGAAGGACACCGTCAGAGCCAATTCCGGGCACTTGTTTCTGCACGAATCAAGTCCACAGGACGATCTCCCACCGAGTCATGTGTGCATGGATATTTTATAATCTCGTGCTGTCAGTCACCATGACGCATAGTTCCAGAACTTTCCCTGTGCAAAATATGGGCTTGCTCATGGAAAAAACCCAACTCTCTCTGAGATGCTCCCTGCTCACTCCTACCCCTCCCTTGGAGCCCTCTCCGCGAAAACTGGAATGTCCTTATCAGCGTGTGGGCAAGGCCGTACCAGGCCTTCTCAGGGGAACAGGATTTGTTTACAAAGCCAAGCAGGGCTACAGTTAGAAAGGCAGAATATTCAGATGGAAGCAGGGATGTATTAACCCCATCTGCAAGCTCTAAAAGGCATGCACTCATAGCTTAGTGTTTATAGCGCTTAAGACTGGCTACCTAAGCGCTATATAGGTGCCATGATGTTCCAAACACTCCAAAAATACCTATTAGCTACAGAGCTAGGGGCCCTCTCCCTGCCTGTCTATCAACAATGCATAATGTGACCTATTTCATACTAGGCCTGCATATTCCTTGTAGCTCACTACTGCATAATGGAAGTGCTACAACAGACTACTGTCAGCATTTTTAGCACATACTTTGAATACACTATTGGCTTTCAGCGGCTAATGCTGTCATCTAAAGCCCTGATTGGCAAGGTTGCAATTTCGTGTATCACTACAGTACCCCGCTCGCACATGGCCAATCGCGTGGGAAACTCCCCGCGCTGGGGTGTACATGTATTCGGAGGGGTGCGCGGGGAGTTTTACTGGCGTTTTCGTGGTTCGGGGCCTGTGCGCCATGTACGGGATTTGTGCACTGTGCATGGCGCACGGGGAGGGTTTGGGGGCGTAACTGGCGCTGCTGCAGGGTCGCTGCGCCACTCTGCACCATGGCTTGTTTTGGAGGCTAAAATCCATGAATACGCTGTGCGCGGAAATGGATTTTAGCGCACGCGGCTGGCGCAGAAAGTCACTAACGCACACTATGCGCCAGCCGCGTGCGCCACTTGTGCGCTGAATTCTATGAATTACCCTGTAAATGTAGATTCCAATCCCTTAGCACCTGCTGGGAATAGGAATAATGGAGCGATACGGGACAGACTGAATACATGATGAAGAAGAATCATTGAGTAGGTCGGAAGCAAACACTGACAACGTCATTTGGTATTTGGAGATGAGAGTGGTAATAGAAAGGAGGACTCACTTTGGACGTAAGGATGATGGTCCCATGACAAGTTTGGTTGTGTGGTAAGAAATGTGCAGTAATTCCATGACCGCCAAACTTTTGGGTAGTAACGGAATTAACACCACTTTTTCCACTGCACTAAATGATAAGCTTTGACTTGAAGTGGAGGATGTACCTCCATGATGATTCAAAGCCTGGACATGGAGGGAGATCTTGGGTTCAGCTAAGAGCAAGAATGGTTGGACGCCTCTTGAAATGATCCACGCGAAAGCATGCGCTGAAAGATCCCATCATAAAAGAGTTGGGATGGAGAGCATCAGGCTTCTTCAACAGCTTCGAAATGAGGTCTTTGGAGAAATGTGTTGCCGGCCATGTTGCCGAGGTAGTGCCTGAATGTGTCCCGGACTTGTCAGCCTTATGGCATCCCACCAGGCACGCAACGCCATTGAGCTAAACTGGCTTCAGCCCCACCCACCTTGAGATTTGAGCTGAGGAGTGGGGCTTCTGGACAAGCATTTCCTGAAACTGGCGGCTTTTAAGTGTTACTGTTTTCGTGCACTAACATGTATTTGCACAAACGCAGCAAAACGTTAAAGCTGCCAGTTTCAAGAAAGGCTTCCCTCACCTCTCTGCCTAAGAAAAATCAAATGCACATATCAGCCTCCTCCCCACGGATGAAAACGAACATATAACAACTTGATGTGTTCTTTCGCATTTTCTGAAACTTTCGGTGTTAAAGGGTGTTGCATTTTAGCTCATTATATATGTATGCATGTGTGTAAATGCATGTGTGAATGAGTGTGTGTGTGTGTGAATGAGTGTATGATGTATGGGGGCCTGAGTGAGCATGTAAATGAGCGAGTATATGGTCAATGGGATGTTTAAATGAGTGAGTGTATGTGTAAGAGAGAGTGTGTGTGTGTGTGTGTGTGTGTGTGTGTGTGTGTGTGTGCACGCGCGCGCGCGCGTGTGTGTGTATATGTGCGCTAAGGCGCAATGTTGGGCTGCTACCATTTAATAAGTGAGCCCCACGCCAGACAACACGTGGGGTAGAACAGAGGGTGGTCGAGCCTCCAAGTTTGCTCCCCTGGCCCCCACAACTCCACTTTATGGCCTTAGAAAAAAAAGAGATTAAACAAATGCAAATGTCCGTATGTAAGGCATTGGATATGAGGAAGATGAAGCAATATACAGGTTTAAAAATGAAAATATCTGTTAAAAGTGGATTTTGCTGTGAATCATCCAGAGTTCAGAAGGGCATGGCTACAGGTTCCTAGAGAAGAGAAGGCCTGTCTGTGCACACTAGCTCACACTGATCCTTTTTTTGCATATGCTTTGCTACTGCTGGTTATTCTCTGAACCAAGGATTTGTTTATCTATTACATTTTTTTCATTTGTATAGTGTGCCCAAACCGCCAGGCATCAGGGCACTGGAGAAAACCAGTTACGTGTAGCCCAGAGGCACGGATGGTAGCATACATAGTGGTTGCATTCAGCAATTACAACACATCACAACAAGTACATAATTCCATGGGAGGTTCGTGTTGAACAGGTTAGCAAAACAGCCATGTTTTAAGGGCTCTGCGGAAGGCCGAGTAGGATGCTTCTGCTTTTAGTGCGTGTGGGTGGCAATTACATTGTTTAGCAGCAATAACTGGGAAGCTTGACCCACCTGCTTTTGCATGTTTGAACTTAGGTTGAACCAGTCTATTGGTGTAAAGGGTTCTGGTGGGCCTAACCGAGTGAGTCTTGATGATTCATTGAACCAGGTAGGGTGGCGCAGATTTGGAGATACATCTGTGGGTGATTGTGAGTGTCTTGACTGAGATTCTTTGTCAGTGTGCTGCTCTGCGGGCAGCTTATATGTGTTCGGATACGGGAATGTTCAGAGCAGCTTTTAGGGCATTATTTCACATGGTCTGGAGTTTCTTTATGTTGTAGGCCAATGTACCCGTGAAATGTACATTAAAATAGTCCAGCCAAGTGCCCACCACTGCACATTTAGGAGTTTAGTTGAGTAGGCTGCTGAAGAGGAGAGAGTGTTTACTTGACGGGTTAGGAAGAGTGTGGTGTCAAGGTATGCTTTGAGGGTTTTAACAGCTGGTCAGACTGGGATCAGTGTGCCATCGACATTGAAGCATTGAAGGCTTGGGGTCCAATTATTTTAGCACTGCTGAGGAACCAATGATGAGAAGTTCAGTTTTCTCCTCAGTGAAACAGAGATAATGGGTTGCCATCCAGGGTTAGATGGTGGCATAGGTAGAGGTCAGCGTGGCATCATCATCGATGTAGGAGCCAGAAAGGGGGAGGGGAATTTGCTTTTCATCAGCATAATTCGTATAAGCTATGCCAAGGGAATCCAAGAAGTCGAAGAGTGGCTTTGTGAATGTATTGTAGAGAGTCGGCAAGACGCAGGACCCTTGGGGTACAATGCAGTTGATAGGGGAGGGCACTGCGCTTTTGAGAGAATACTTTCATTACTTTACCTTCTAGAAAGGAGGCGATCCAGGATGCTGCTTCTGGAAGAAGGAGGCTGAGGAGGTGAGGTGGTGGCATAATATGTTGTGGTCGACTAAGTCAAAGACTCTGGACAAGTCTAGGAGGAGCAGTAGGGAAGGTATACCCTGATCCCTAATCTCGTCCATCCAGTTTTACAAGTCGAGGAGGGCTGACTCTATGCCTTGCCCCGGGCGGAAGCAGATTGGCGAGCGTCTAAAATTTGGTTTGTTTCAAAAGGACATTGAATTTGAACATAAGCTGCTCTATCAAGTATTTTTTAGTAGGAAGGGGACTGTCGTGATGTGCTGGTAGTTGTTGAGTGAGGCCGAGGTGACTTTTTTTTTAGGAGGGGTAGAACCCACGTTTCTTTGAGGCTGGAAGATACCATGCCAGTTGAGAAAGAGGAGTTGATGATGGCTGTGATAAGTGGCACCAGTGCTTCAGCACAGTCTTTGATCAGGGGGGCCTGGCAGACATCCCCTTTCCATATTGATGGCTTTAAGCTTTAAGCGTCTCGGGAGGATAACTCAGGGGCAATGTGCTCGCCTTGGAAGCAAGATGACACGAGCACCACAGGTTTGATCCCCTGGTCTGCAGTTTAGAAACCTCTGGGTATTAAGCGCGTTATAAATAACCTATCATATCATATATCATATCATAATATGGGTAGGGTTTCTTGAGAGATTTTGTTGAAGCTGAACTATGGGGCTCCTGGGGTGTTAGAGGTGAACCTAAGTGCCCTGGTGGAAGTGATTAAGGCTAGCTTGTTGGCGAGTATTTTTTTTTAAGCGTTTCAGTTTTTAGCGTCATAGAATTCTGTACGCTGACGCACCATGCAGGGTCTTTCGTCAAGGTGGAAGGTAGGGGGACCGGGGCTTCCAATTCCCTAAGGCTTGCGAATAGTTCTCTAGTGCCTGAATTGGGTTGGCCATTGCAGTATTGAAGGTGGTAGCTGTGGCTTGGATGATAGCTTTTTTGTTCTGTTTGGAGAGGTTTGAGAACTTCTGTTTAAAGGCATCAGAGGGATTGCTTTTCCAGCAGGTTTCAGCAAGTCTTTTGTCAGCTCTGCGTCGTAAGGTCCTGAGTGTAACAGGAATTGATATGAACTACCGGTTTGGCTTTTTTTAGGTACTAACCAGGCAATGGTTTCGATTGCACTGACCAAAGTTTTGGTGTAGAGATCCAGTAGATTTTTTTGGGTCAGAGATGTCCAGGAGCTCTGGTTTAAGGGCGTTGAGTAAAGAAGAGATACTGTCTTTAGTTAATGTTTGGGAACTGTGGGCCAGAGATGGTGGCAGCATCTTAGAGGGTGGTTTAGCTTGAAGACTGAGGGGAATTGTGAAAGTGATAATGTGGTGATCCAACCATGCGCAGGGAGTATTGGCTTTGACTGAAATGTGGCAGTTGAGGTTGGCTAGCCAGTCCAAGGAGCGCCCTATATTGTGCGTGGGTTTGTGAATGCACTGGATAAAACCTATAGCGGTTAATGAGTTAGCTAGTGAGGTGGTTGGTAAGTCGATGTGATCATTAAGGCCTACGTTGAGATCCCCCAGGAGAATCGCTTGTGTGGAAGGCTTGCTGTAATCTCCAAGGGTATGAAGTGAAGTAGGTATTCTTCAAATGTTAGGCTACGGCCAGGTGGGCGGTAGACAAGGTGGGCATTTGGTATTTGAGACTACAATGGAGGAAATATGGGGTTCAAACAAGTTTCTCAGCAATAAGAATGTTTTAGATCGCTGAAAGCTAGATTTTTGGATTGGAGCAGTTTTATTTCCAAAATAAGTGGCGTCCCAGAAGAATGCAATTAGCATGTTCTAGATTCTAAGACACGATAGAAAGATAATGAGTATGATCACATTAGAGTAGGGATTTCTCTTGTGGCAGTACAGTGTAGCAGCATGTATCAATGAGATCCCATTTTTGAAATATTGCAAAGTAGGGTGCTAGGATCTATCGGAAATATTTATATTGTCTTACACATTTTAGATGTTTTGCCAGATACTTTAAAATATTGGGCCTCATTACAAGTTGGACGGTATTTCAGTGGTAAATCTTCCAGAAATACCATCAAATAGAGTGACCTTTATGGACACTTGGTCCAGCGGATTTACTGCAGGATTACAAGTGGTGGTAGACATTGTAAGTGCCCATTTTTTGGAGTCCAAAGGACTCCATGGGGATTTTGGAGAAATTACTGCTGTTGGTAACTCTGCCAATTTTGCCATTTTTTACTTACTTCCTAACTTGTAGTATGGTGACGCAGTAATGTGGCAGTAATGCAGTGGTAACAGAGTTACCTCTGCATTACCACCATGTTTTCTTGCACCACTGTACTCGTTAGAGGCCGTTGTGTTGTCTGAGAAAAGGGGACTATATTTCTGGTGTATAGGAAGTATAACTAGGGAAATGAAATGGCTGGTATGCATTTTGGACTACAATTACAAAGGAAAAATTAACAGCTTGTATGTTTAGTGCTTAAATTGTTTCTCACACCGATTTTAAAAGTCCTTTTGGTTTCAGTGGCACACAAGACAGAGATCTTTATTTTGAGGGCCCGTTGGGCAACTCTGCCCCCAAATTGACAGTCTGCCTGAACATGGGAAGGAAGGTCGAGGTGATACCCCATGTTGCTAGATATAATACGTCTGAGTCTAAACCAATTGCTTCACAAGAAATATGCGTTGGTTAAGGGGGAACATTGAAAAATGACTGACCTGCTCCTAACATTAAGGAGATATCATTTACTTGCTGGAATACTAGCGGACATAGGTCCTTCATTTCCCATCATCAGGGAATTGAGATCATTGAGTCGAGTGACATATTCTTACTACAAGAGACCTGGCTGATGGACAATCTCTTCATCGATGGGTACACTATTATTTCTGCTCATGCTGTAGGTGGAAAACAAGGGTGTCATTTGGGGTGGGATAAGTATTGGTGCAAAGATGTGGATCTGCATCCTTTCATGCTAGAGGTAGCCTCCAAATCAGTCTTAGCGGCCATTGTCGGCCTGAGGTCATCACATTTTTTAACATTGATTGTAAATGTATATTCTGCTTCAGCTACAGAGGGAGATATTGAGGACATTAATAGTGTGCAAAATGTACTTAATAACTGGTATGAAAAACATCTTGCTGGGAGGGTTATTGTAGCCAGTGATATGAATGCTCCCCGATTGATTGAGGAATGTGACCTTGTTAACGAGGAACAAGATGGCGATCCCCCGTCCACTGTCAAGGATAGGGGTGGTGCCTGGGCCAGATTATTCTTCGAAAATGATTTGTTCTGTCTTAATAGGACTATGCAGGGCGGTGGCACAAGACATCAAACCTGGACAAACAGCGCAAGTTGGTCTTGTCTTGACTATGTTTTTATTGACAGAGGGACACAAGTGGTATTTAAAAACTTCAAGATCACTACCACGACACTAACTGACCATTCGGTCATGACATGAACCACTACGCTGCCCAATCCATATAAGGTCAATAAAATAAATTGCCTGGTTAATGGAAATCTTACAGGAAATCACATTTCTTGGAATGACAAGAGCATTATTAAAGTCAACAATTTCATATATAATCATAAGGCATCCACAGTCAACTGGCTCAGTATTAATAACTGGGACCTGACACTATTTATGAACTGGCTCAATGCATAAATTCAGATATTTACAAAATTGTGTAAGTCTTTTTAACAACACGAACATGTCTTTGATCCTGAGATCCAAGCAGAAAAAAATAAACTCTGTGAGCTCCAAAGAGTGATTGATAAAAATAACAGCATCTCTGGGTTGGATAAAAAGCAGCTGAAGACTGTGATGAAAACGAAGCATAAAAATTGTGTGAAAAATCATAAAGCATCACTCAAATCGACCAACTGGCTTGCCCTCTACAAACTCATTAGAACGTGGGATGACAAAAAGTTTTGGGGAATGGCTCGAAGATTTTTAAACAACTCCACTATGATTCAACTATGCCCGATTGGCGAGTCAGTATGGCAAGTGACCGTTCGGAACATGTTCTATGATGCATCAGCCCAGGATAAGACCCATTTTGAGTATGTACCCTGCCTTAAATTCAATGAGGATTTTGGGTGGTAAAATATCTTATTATTAATTATTAAATCGTTAAAAAAACTCATGTGCGCCTGGTCTTGATTCACTGGCAAGCATTGTATATAAGTAAGACCTGCAATTCTCAGCTCATATCCTGGAACAATTGTTCAGTAAAATCTTAGATTAGGGCATAGTCTCCCAGCCATCGAAAGGGGCCATTTTAATACCAGTCTTTAAAAAGGGCTCTCGAGCTGACCCTTATAATTATAATCTCCTGGCTATGCATGATGCAAGACAGAAGATCTTTGCTAGTATTTTATTGAGGAAGGCGACCAAATGGTCCATTGAAGCAGGGTGCCTTTCTCCCTGTCAATCCGGATTTAGAAGAGGCTTTAAGACTTTGTATAACATTTGCAATCTTCAAAATCTCATTTCTGAGAGCAATAAAAAAAAGCGCAATGAAAAATGATATATATGTTTCATTGATTATTGTAGAGCATTCGACATGGTCCCTCGCCAGAAACGTTGGGATAAGTAAGACGGTTGGTTCATGAATGGTACTCTGCTGTTTTTATCTCTCTTTTGTTTTCCGAGAATAGCGTTGCAATTCGTCTGAACTATGAGCGGGTGACAACCACAGACATTCAAACGAATGTAGGTGTGAGAAAAGGTTTTGCACTTGCACCCTTTTGTACAATTTGTATGTGAGTGACATGGGAGAGGCATTCTCAACCGCGCAAAGCTTCCCACCTAAGCTTGGCCTCAGAAAGATACAATGGCTCAGCTACGCTGATGATGCAATTTTATTGAACAAAACGGCCATTGGTCTCTAACGCTCCATTTCTGCCATTGAAAAGTATTCACAGACAAACATCTTAAACATAAATGTCAGAAAAATTCAAATAATGACATAGGTAACCAATATAAATCAGTTAATTACAAATGGTGCCTGTATGGAACTCTCCTCAAAGTGGTGGATAAATATATTTATTTGGGTTTCCACTTATGTAAATCACCCTCTAGCGATTATTATTGTAATATTGTGACCTGTAAGGTGATGAAAAAATGCCTTGTCTATAAAAAGATCATGCACATAAAGGGCAGAAACAACCTTTTATAGTAAAAATATTATACCCGCTATACTTTATAGTATGGCCATTCTCCTGGAAAATATGATTGCATGGCTTGACAAACTTGAGGGTAAAATATTCTGATCAATTTTAGAAGTCCCCCAACCATTTCCGGTGCAAGCTCTCAGATGCGTCACCATCTGCCTAGCGGCAGAATCCTCAGATTCCCTTTATTATTACCTGGCCCGGTTAGATGGCATAGGTTGTAATAACACATTCCTACAAGGGCTGAGGCAATCTGCAATAGGACATATGGCACTGATGAACCTACCACCAGATGAAATGAGGGACCATCCTAATTGGTTAACAGTATTAAAAAAGAGAACCAAACGCCTAGCTGGCAGCATTCATTTGGATTCAATGGCAGCTAAATCAATGTATGTGGAATACTGTACACAAGCATTCAGGGGGCCCCATGCCAACAGCTACTTGGTTAAGTATTGCTCAATTCTGATTCGTAAATGTATTACTTACCTCCGATTTAATATATCACCCACGCTGGAACATACGAGAAGGTGGAAAAAGATCCCCCATAAAAATAAATTGTGTTGTATGTGTGGAAGTGAAATTGAGACTGCCTGTCATGTATTAACTCAGTGCACAAAGATGTCTAATTACTATGATAAGGGCTATGCCCAGTTTCTTGCAAACCAGGAACAGAGAGAAGGAGATCAATTATGGAGTACCATTATGGGTGGAGAATCTGTTGTAATCATGGCCGCTGTGTTTTATATTTGGAAATGTATTAATAACCATATCACTGACCTTTCCTGAGCCCTGTGTTCTTATGTAATCTTGGTATTCATAATAAATGACATTTTTAAAGATTTTAGTATGAATGTAGGCAAGTATTTAGCAATTAATTTTAACCAGAGCTTATTTCTTGTAATGATTTTGTATCTCGTATACTGTATCCTTCTTAACATATGCCTTTTAGATTGTTCTTAAAATGCCTATTAATAAATGTTTTTAAGGTTCATTTTAACCAATTATGCACAATAAAAAATAATTTAAAAAACACTGCACCCATCAAAAAACACATATAATTTGGAAGTCAATAAAAACAGAGACTTTTTAGGTTTCTTGGTACTTATTCTATTTGTAATATGTATCATTGCTATAGTTACACATCCACACATGTCCTTGTAAATAAGGTCCCAGCTGAAATAAAACATTAGATTAATATTGTAGTCTAATTTATGTTTTCCATTTTCAATTACATTTTAATGCTGGTTGTCCTGTTTTTTTTAATCTCTTCAAACCAATGTTATTTTTAAAGGAACCAACTCCCAGCTCTCATTGCTCAAAATCTCCGCCGCCTGCAGGTCACGCAATGCGTAAAGCTAACTAGGTCTCTAGTGATGGCACAATTGTACAATTTCAGTGTGATATACTCTGGCCTCCCAAAACACATGACAACCAACACAGAGTGCAAAATCCGGCAACCAAACTGGTCCTCGTCTTTCAAAAAGAGAACACTTCAACCCACTTTAAAATCTCTTCTCTGGCTTCTTGTGGCCTTGAGGATCAGCTTTGTTGTCCTAGAATCCACAATTTCAACCTCTAATATCCATACAAACCTTGTGTTGTACCTCATTAGCACCCACAAATGGGGAGGTGGTGGCCTCCCAGCCATTCAGGAAGCTTGGAATGGTGTCTTTACCTCATTGAAAAGACCCTGCTTTGAGCCTTCTTGGAAGCAGAAGCCCACCCTCTTCTCCACCAGGAATTAAGGTAACCATGCCCCTTGCCCTGTGCTCCTCATCTCCTCCTTCACCCCATCCCTGGACCCCAATTTCAACATCCCTCACCACGCCCACCCCACCCCACATACCTTGCACGCCCTTGCCCCTTGCTGTCACTAGGAACACTCAATGTTCCTAGCGCAACTCCATCACAGCAATGGCCGACGTGGAAAAGGATATGGGACTACATGTAGTTCCCTTCTTTCTAATCCATCATGGACATCTTTGTTTTTAGTTTTTTTAATTTGAGAAATGGCAATCGTGTGGTTTCTCCACTTAAAAAAACAAATATTTGCATCCCGGTTAGCATGCCAGAATGCTAATAGCAAGAAACTCCACCGGGCGGTGGGGGCTTTACTGGACAGGCCATTCATGCTCTAAGATTAAAGCCCTCATTTTGCTCAGGCTTCAAACTGGCCCGGGCATTACCTGGCCAGATAAAGGACCAGCCCATCTGGGTTGTTGCTCAATTAAGCCCTATTGGTGCCTTCCGTTTACCTATCTTATCTGTGTATGCTTCCAAACTTAGAATACAGCCTCTCACTAAGGCGATCATCCCAGTGCATAGAAAATACTCAAATCAATAAATATTTTGAACCAGTAAAATGTAATTCTATTGTTTTGTTGTCCTTGCTCCTACTTTGGCACTATAGGCACCCAGAGCCCACGAAAAATAACACACATATGAATCTGACAGCAATTTTAGTGCCAAGTGCAGGTCACCACTCTTGAGTTTACCAGACATTCACGAGGTATCGGTCGGACAGATTTAAGATTTATTTGTTCGCTCTTTGTTTACATATTTGGTTTCACACAACTACTGAGGATAGCACGATCTTTTATTATCAATGAAACATTTTTGGTGGTTTTGCAAAAGGGTATTTTATTCATTTTTATTCCATCTGATTACACAAAAGCTTCTGCCAGATCATCTTCCAGAGCTCGCAGGTGGCTTCTGGGTAATTCAGTTGGCCGATGATTCTTCATGAATAGCAAGTATATTATTGACCTCTTCTGTAAGCATGCCCTGTCTAATGAGGGATCATAGTCAAATCTGCAATTTGGGTTTCCACGGTTCTCCAGGGCACATTGGGGCAGGTGGTTCTGGAAGATCTGGCAGCGAATCACTGGGGAGAATCGGAAGGAGCCCTTCAACCGGTGTAGCTGCAGGGACAATGGGAATAACAGGAACTGGCCCTGGTCTGACTTGCCCGTCTGTAGAAGCTTCTACGGGGCGATGCACAGATGGCAAAACAGGCGGCTTGTTGCTGACAGCTTCCAACGTGGGTTTGGGTACAGGGAGCATTACAGCGGGCGTGGAATGAACAGGCGTTGGGGTCTGACGCTCGTGGGATTCTTCAGAAGAGTCCTGGTGGCCATCTTGCTTGCATTTCTTGTCCTTCCTCTTTGATTTTCCATGTTGGTGATCACATTTATCTCCATGTTTCGGACGGTGACCATGACCATGGCTGTGACCGTGACCATGACCGGGACCATGCCCACGTCCTTCACCATGCCGTTTTCCCTGTCCAGTAGAACCTCCATCTGTATGTTCAACTATGGAAAGGCTCCTAAAGGGGCTGAGCCCTGGAAAACTTAAAAGCTGAAAGAAAAAAAAAGAACACATTAGCACATTGATCTTACACACAAACTTCTCTGGCATATCTAATATCATAATTAGAGAATTATTAACATGAGGAACAATGTGCCTTCATGGCATTTTCTCAACAAAACCGCTTCCTTTTTAATGCGAGCATTAGAAATTTTAACCCTTTCCTTGAATACATATGCATACGACTCGGGAGCACTTGGCAGTGAACCCTGTGCCCCCCTGCACACAAATAAATGGGACCCCTGTGCAAAGTGTTCTTTTGTCCAGGCATTCTGGGACTCTGAGGGAGTAAGACACTCAAACATTTAAAGAAGTAGTCCCAAACATGAGGGATTTAAATAACAAACCACGTTGCTTCATGCTGAACTTGTATACTATATTTCACACCCTATCTAACAATTAGGACCTTATTACAAGTACGGTGGTGAGGGAAACAACAATGATTGTGCTGCCTTACTACAACTTTGGTCTTCAGTCGGAATAAAAACCTCCAGCAAAACCCATCAAAAATCAGCAAATCGGCAGAATTACTGCCAGTGGTAATTCTGCCAAAATCCCCATGGAGTCATGTGTACTCCGTAAATGGAGATTAACAACACCTACCATCACTTGTAATCCGGCGGTAATTCCTCCGCACCGAGCAGCAGTAACGGTAATTCTGTTTAGTGGTATTCTGACGGATTTACCACCGAGATACCTCCAAACTGGTAATGAGGCCCTTAGCGCCATATGTGCTGTGTCAAATGTACCACACTGCTGCTGCACGCCCAAAGAGTCAAGAAATTGGCTCATGAGTATTCGCTGAGTCAGTCTTTTGTCTATAGGCATGGGAGAGTTGCAGAACGAGAATGGTAGTGATCGACATTATGCCTCAGATCCCATAAAAATACTGAAGACCCCTTTAGGTTTTACCCATTAGTTTGAGCAGAAGTCCTTTCATCAGGACTTTCTATTTTGCTGACCTGAAATGCCAGTTCATTTTTCCTTTTGAAATGAGGAAATATGCTTGGCGAACCCAACATCTGAGTCGGGGAGAAACAGTGAAACATTTCAAAGGAACGATGGCCCTCATTACGATACCGGCGCTAAACCATGGCACTATTAGCACCATGGTTGGTGCTGGTATCGTAACGTGTCCGCCATGGTGAAATGGGGAAATACTACCCCATTCCAAGGTTGGCAGGGCGGTATTTCCCCATGGCCCTTCCACATTCACATTTTTGCCCCATAGGGCATAATGGGAATGGCGAAGGCGCTAAGTACGGTACCGCAAATTGCGGTACCATACTTACCGCAAAGGTCCCTTTGCGGGTCCCTACTTTAACGGCTGGTCAAGACCAGCCGTTAAGGTCGGGTCCCGCAAAGGGACCTCGTAATTAGGCGCTAATGGGTTAACGGCACTGCAGCCTTTTTCGGTGCCGTTAACCCATTAGCGCCAGGGTCGTAATGAGGCCCTATTTAATGAAAATCCTCTGTCATGTGACTTTGAAAAGATGTGTTATTTTAATATGATGGTATACTATGCCAAATCACCATCACAGTAGTGTTAGAGCAGCTGGGATTATCCTTGGAGTGGGGTGTGGTTCCCACCCCAGCTGTATGTGGACCTCAGTCTGCTGGAAGAAAGCAAGTGTGCGACTGGAAGAAAAGATGGTGAGCAAGTGAGAAATAGGTGCTGCGAAAATACTTATGAAGGGATGTGCTAGGGGGAGAATGCTTTGTGAATGGTGCATGTCAGTACTGTTAGGTGCACCTTGATTCTGCAAAAGGGAGGAGGGCGACATGTCCTAAAGTGTTGTGATATTTGACTTGTGTTTCCAAGGCCGATTTATTGAACAAAAGGTTGATACACAATGTTATGTTGGCTGCATAAGGGACTAGAGAGCATCTCAGGCAACCTTCAAACTTTGGTGGCTTATTGGCCCGGCATCAATATATGTTGTACTCACTGTCAAGCCTGAGCCAATTTTGGTCAAGTCAAGGATAGACTGTGGTTAAAGGTGAATGTTGTTGGTAACAGAAGGTAAGGGAATGGAGTGGTCAAACTGGTACAGGAAAACTAAAAAGGCCTTGCACCTTCATGTCAAAAGGGTACATCTTAAGAGTTTATCCCATGTCATATCCTTCTAGACTTCATTTTATTTCATGGTGAGACAAGATGGTGCCTTACTTGGAAGAAGGCTATCAAAGTGGAGTGATGTTTTGCCTTCTATAATGACAAAATGTAACTTGAGCTCCTTATGACATATGTGATCATAATAGTATGTGAAAGGCGGAGGTGGATGTGTGGCCAAACAGAGTAGACAAAGAGAGAACGGCCAGATGTCTGTCCTTCTGCATGCAGTGACAGACTGGCGCCCTTCTCACATTTGATGTTTATGCTTTGACTATGGCCGCAAGGCCATGATATGCATTGCACGGTGCGTATAGGCCTCAGTTAGGCCACGTCATAGGGCAGAGCAGCAGGGAGTTAAGCATTGAACTGAGTCAAAAGATCCCTTTACAGAAAACTCAGCTGCTTAAAGTGGTCCTCTTCTTGTCCCTTGAGCCATGCGTTGTGATGTTTTGTTTTGCTGTGTGACTTAATATATTTATTTAATTTTGTATTAAATTCAATTGAATTTATAAAGCATCTAAGCATTGAATAATAATTACAAAAGTGAAAACAATCAAATGCATGAATACGGTAAGAGCAATCAGCATGGTGCAAAAAAAGTAACGGTTCATAATGGAGAGAAGATATGTCGCTAAGAAAAGAAAAAAGAAGCTTGAATGAGGGCAGAACAAAGAGAGTAGGGAAGAGATTTCCAAACTGTAGGAGCAAGAGACAAAGAGCAAAAACAGGAGCGGACACAGCACAGAAAGGGGTGGTGGGGTGAGTGCCAGCTAATAAGAAAAGAGAAGATGACTGATTGGGCAAGTAGAGTGAAAGAAGAGAAGAAACATAAGGGAGAGCAAAACAACGAATATATTTAAAAACATTACAGGTAACGAATGTGCAGATGGAAAGGAGAAAGACCCAAACAAGAAAGGCTATGGAAGGTGAAATAATAAAAGGGCAGAAGCCGAAAGCAAATAGCAAATTTGTAAATTAATTTCAGAGAGAAAGAGTATATGTTGGAAGGCTAAGAAGGAACAATAGTCAAGTCGAGAAAAGATTGAGGTAAAGATAAGACACCTAGAAGCTTTGAAATAAAGAAAAGGACCAATCTTGCAGAGAGTGTAAGGTTGACAATGGCAGAAATGAGTAAGAGAAGTAATGGGAGAGCAGAAGCAGAGGGAGGGATCAAAAATGAGACCAAGATTAGGAGCAGCAGATGAGAAAGTAAGGCGGGCTCTACATAGAAGGAGGAGACGGACAGCCGTGTGTGGAAGGAGCAGGTAAGTAGAGGAGAACAGTATTAGATGATTTATGGTGGAGTGAATGGGCAAGCTTCTGGCACTTAATAGTGGAAAGACATTCAGAAATAGAAGTATGATGTTGGCTAGTAAAAGAAGAAAAGACAAAGATTTGACAATCCTCAACATGAGAGTGACAGTTTAAGTCAGAAAAAGTATAATTGAATAAAGAGGAAAAGAAAAGAGAGAAAATAAAAGCCTTCCAAGGAAAGGACTGAGCCTTGGGGAACACCAAAGACTAGAAGAAGAGTGTTGGAACAAACTCTTGCCTAGGACAGAGAGCGAAGGCAAACTTAAAGACCAGAGGACCACCCAGAGCAGGGGTCTGCAACCTTTGCTCTCCAGATGTTTTAGACTATGCCTCCCATCAGCCTTAGACAGCAAGGTCGATGGTGAGAAATCATGGCCGTCACATGCATGGTAGGAACTATAATCCACATAAATTGACAAGGACCATCACTGGGCCTGCCTAACAAGTGGCAGCAGAAGCTGGTAAGGAATAATCAGACATTTAGCAAAGCCCTTCATGGTGGTGCATGTGCACAGGTACAGGATGACAAGGACGTCCACAAGAAAGCTCCAGCGGTGTTAGTGGTGGCTCTAGGAGCAAGAAACAGACAGATGCGGGATGAAGGCAGTTCTAAACCAGATGAAAAGTCAGAGGGCACACCGGGCCATGCTCCTCTAAGCTATAATACAAGGGGGACAAAGTTAAATGGAAGAAAAGGGTACACACTGAGACTCCAGAAATCCAATGATGGCAACAGTGGCCTATGAGTAAAAAAAAACATGATGGAAAAAGATGCAGTGGTGAAAGGAAGCAACAAACGCAGACTAGGTCGCAAGAGGAAAAACGGGTCATAGATGACTATCACTGTCTGGGTTCCCAATATAGAATGCCAAGCCGGATACGCAACCGGTACCCCAGTCGTGTGAGGGTGCAGGTTGAAAATGAGGTGGGCAGAAGGCTACACTTCTGACAGAGACCTATAGCCCACTTCCTTCATGTGAACAATATACACTGCCGATGTGACTTCTTTCTATGTGTAGTAAATGTAGCCCTGGTGTGCTTCCCAAACTGCCAAATCAAATCCCTGTCCACATGGCGTGGTGGAAGTGGACAGACTACTAAAAACACAAAAGGTACACCGTGCCATGCTGTGCGCTGCTATGGGGAACCGGGTCATTGTAGGGCAGAAAGGGAGTAAACATGAGACTGCAGGAAATACCAGAAGGCCAGAGGAAGAGTCGGAAGAACTCATAGTACAATACCCGGCGGGTGCAGAGTCTGGCAATCGGATAGGATATGTAGGGTGGTGGAGTAGTGGGTGGCAAGGCACATGCAAGAGTCCAACTCATGCTCAAATGAACTGCTTCAGGAAGCCTCAGTGTCTTAGATCACAAATGTAGCAGCTCGCCATCATCAGCATCCAGATGGAGTACCTAATCATGCCAACTCCAGGTCACCAGGTAATGTCCAGCCGGGAATGGAATAGCGCATCCTCGGCACGCAGCAGCACACAATGTCAGCAGTGCAGAAGCGCAATTAGTTTAATCAATAGGGCACAGGTGGTACATGGGCACAAAGGTATGGGGGGGTCTGGCGGACACCACAAGGCAGCGAGATTAGAAGCAAGCCGCACTGAATTTCTGCATGCATTCATGTGAAATTAGGCATGTACACCCGTTGTCGCTCCTGTCTCCGCAACAACAAGTTTGAAGTACTTTCCTAATGTCTCTGGACAATCACCGGACGTGGATGTTGCAATGCTCATGTGTGAATAATCGAGTAATTCTATAGCCAAGTAAAGATTTCCTTTGATCAAACCTAGAATTTGGTAGCACTGATAAAAACCAAAGAATGACCAAGAAGTTAAGGGCAGAAACAGAGCTGAAGTAACTTGTAAGTCAACTTATACTATAAATGAGGACATTTCTAAAAAGGAATAGAACATAATGGAAATGTGAATGGTTATGTGTGGAGTATCCCTGAGATGAAACCGGACATTAGGATTGGAATGGGTATGGATTGGGCACATGCACCCTCCTAGATCCAATGTGTAGAAAAGGCAAAGACTGGCCGTCAATTGACAGTCAGTGTCAGAGTCTGTTGGGAAGGGGCTACCAAAGGACTTATGCTGAATGGTACCTGCATGTTTATTCTAAACAATAGTTGTGTATACCCGAAATATAATCTTGAGTGTGATATCGGATCCTGCCCTACTCCTATGACTAAACAGCATTTGCCATGTATGCACTTCCTTTGTAACCATAATGCCATCACACAGCATGAATGATTTCACCCACATAAAGATGGCATCGTCCCTACTGTCTGTGCATCTCTGAGAGGGTACACCACAAGACAAGGAGTGCATCAGTATAAATAACCAAAAACAAATGAATGGCAGACTTAGTATTAGCATGAGGAGCATGAGGAGCAAGCATCAAACCACCAATGACAGACGGTGTGCAGGACCACTGTGGGCACCTACAGAGGCAGGATTCTAGATAATCCACAGACCTCTGACCTGGCCTTCTCACAAGTAAACATGTCTCTTTAACTTCAGGGTCCATCAGAGGTTCAGTCAGGCTGTGCTGCAGAGCCTTTGCCCAGGGAGTAGCTTGTCTTGGATACATCCTCTTTATTTCCATATGCTCTTGAATCCTATTGAGGATGAGGACACTTATCATGCACCCTATGCAAGAGGAGAACTTGTTCAACAAATTCTTTCAACACCTAAAACGGGATCGGAAGCCTGCGGATCTCCATACGTTTTGGACTACGACTCTCCACCATTGCCTATGCTGGCTAAGGCTGATGGATGATGTATGTCTACTCATCTGGGGAGCCAAAGTGTGCAGACCCCTGACCCAGAATCTCTTCCTTTGAAAATGATCAGACCTGGACTCGCTCAGCAATAATACCTCTGCCCTTCGGGTCACACACTTCATGAATCTACATGGCCGACTAACTCTCGGCTGGATCAGTGGTTTATCTTCCTAGGAGAAAACCCTGTTACTGATAGTGTGCTGGGTGAAGTCGAGGTTATTTTAAGTCATTGGCGATACTCGGTTGATGGTGGCAAGCCCTGGAACTTGATAAACTTGAAGATCGGCTTACAAGAATGCTGCTTCTGAAAAGGCAATCCATCGAAGGAATAATCCAAATGGAAGCTATTTGGCATAACTTTTAGTACTATATCAGCATAGACCCTTCAGGTTTGCAGTGTTCTTTGGTGCTGGAAAAGACAAACAGGTGTTTCTGATGGACTACGAGCTATTTGCGTTTAATTGTGCTCGCTTACCTTTTTTGTTATAAGTCCCTTTGGTTTTCTGTTTATATTTGCCTTTCTTTGTTTTAGCCTTTGCACTCTTAAGCAATTATCTTCATTGCGTAGTGTTTTATATTCCATTTTGCCCCAAAAAAATGCTTTGGTGCGTAAATCTGCACTTCTGTCACAAATTGGAGCGATCTTCTAATGTAGGCAATTGAGTGCAATGGCGCTAAGCAGTGAAGGGGTAGTTAGCGTTCTAGTAGGCTGCAGAGCAAGGCATAGTGAAGGAAACGTTTCATAAAAATGAAGTTTGAAAGTTTAGGAAATGTGAGACTAAACAATGTTGTGCTCTCCAAACCTTTCTCATTTTCTTGATCCTGCTTTGATAAAGATAACACCAACCATTGGTTTTATCTTTGGCAAGGCAATAGTTTCTGAACGCACAACAAAGGATACACAGAATACAAAATGGTCACATTCTAATTGCAAATTACCAAAACAGAGGGACGGTATTTTTAGACCCAAACCACTGAAAACACCTGCCTATACTCCACCCAATCAGAATCCATCCAAAATGGTTCTGCTAATCTTGATTATTATATTCATCGATATTTCGTATGGAAATGAAAATGTTCCCCAATTGAAATGTGCACATTACCTGCATAAAAGGAAGAGTGCAGTTCACTTGTACAGGATCCACTTGATTTTCCCAGGATGCAATGCGAGTTGACGCGCTGCACCGTTTCCTCTCCTAAAAAAGGGAAAAAACATATTTTTACACACCTTCTTTTACATGAATGTAACATGCCTCCTTCACTCCTGAAGGATAGGAGGACACAAGAAATATGTCTATACTGGACAGAACTATAACACGGTTTGTGCAGCAATTTAAGAAATGTTTGTCAATGGTGATTCTGGTAAATGCTGCTAGGTGCTTAAGGTGTGTTTTGATAAACTGAGGTCAAGAGGGGGCAGTATTGTTGTACTCTGAGGACCGCAATCAAAACACAACAAATCAAAGGTAACTTATAATTTGCTATTTGGCTCGTTTTACGTAGGTCCACCACTTTCCCAAGTAGCTCTAACAAAAACCAAGATGGTGTTGGAAAAATTAGGTCATATCTTGAATAGTTGAACATCATTTATAAAAAGTTAAATAATTACAGAAATGAGTGAGAAAAACACCCACACAGTAAATTGCTGGAAAATTAAGGCTGGATTTTTGATCTGAATTACGTAAAAGAAAGATTTTTTTCCGGTTTGTTTCGGCACCTTTTTGCCCCCCCCACATTTATTTATTTATTTATTGGATATTTGTAAGGCGCCTATACAATGAATGGTGTTTCAAGGCACCATGTGTGACACTGCTCTTGTAATGTCTTGTGAATGAACTTCATGTTAAAATATCCGCACAGCTCTTTTTTAGCAAACATTTACCAGTTACCCTGAATCTAGCAATGCATGAAGACCACTCTTGGTGTCATTGCCACAAGCTACACACTGGGCCTCATTATAACGTTGGCGGTTACGGTATGAATGGTGCTGGTGGGCTGTGCGGCACCCGCGAGTAGAACTCGTGATTGCACCGGCACCGTTATCAACAGTGCCGGTGCATCCATGCTCCCCACCCCCATTCTGCGATATGCAGCAGAATGGGGTTCGGGAGCCCGGCAATACCGCCACCTGCGAATGGGCAATTAGTGGCCCATTCAACTTGTAATGGGCCGGTTATTGCCCAATCGTGGGTGGCGGTGCCAGTAGCGAGCATGGCGGTAGCTGTGCCTGCCATAAAGGCACGGCTAGCACCATGCTTGTAATGAGGCCAAATGTCTGATACTCTGTCTAAGGGTCATACAAGTGCCCCACATGCTGTCACGAGACGATTCGTACTATTTCCAGCCGAAGTTCATTTCACATTCAGTACATTGATAAGAATGTAGGGCCACGTGTTCTGTCTAATTAATATTGAAAACCATAAATGTAATAACAAGCTTTCTAGTAACTTGTAAAGTATTAACTTTAACAAGTAAGCAATAAGCAATACAGAGGTGATATGGAAGTCATCAGCGATGTGTAATTTTCAATAGTTTAGAGTCAGTATTCATTTGGAAAGTCCTGTCTGGTTAATCAGTGTTTTTTGGCTGTTCACTGGCAAACACTGCCCCCCTGAGCTTGACACGGATGTAATTCTTGATGATTTCTTGTATAGTCTCTTGCTGCCTGAGTGCTGGGATCACCGCATGGGTTGTGTTTTCCCCAGGCGAGTAACTCCACCTGGTTGGGTTGCACTTGGTGTTAGTTTCTATCATTATAAGGCAGTATACCATGGCTGTACCCCAGGGGTGCACCTACAGGACAACATTTGAAAACTCCAGTGGTGAGGAACCTGCGGCTGAGCACTGCTCTTCTGCACAGTGTGTATACGGAATGGTTAGCGCTATATATAGCCATAGATAAAGAGCCGGGATTTCCAGAGGCTATGAAATCAGAGACCACTTCTGGCCAATCTGGCTGGGATGCCAGTTAGTCTGAGTGAATTCACTTACTAGACGTGTCTTCAGTAAAAACCTGCAAGAACTGTATGTGGAAACCAGGAATGATTAGGTATGTTGGAACGGGTTCATTGAGGGTTTGAAAACCTTTTGCCAACCCCTGTTTTAGAGACACCTGCACTGTATCTCACCCTCCCAGACCAGCATGACCTCTTAGCATCTCAGAAGCACGGTAGTATGCTGCGCCAAATCCATGCTGGCACCGGCACCAAAAGCACCTGGATGCAATAGGATCCGGCAGGACCTGTGTAATGGAGACAAAATCACTACCCTATTAAGCTGAAGCTTTGCCAGCTGGGATTCAACTGTACCCAGAGAGTCTCTACCATGAGATAACAGCTTCTTTTTCACTACTTTTTGTCCATACTTATCATCTACCTTCAATGTTTTGCCATTGAGTCCCAGTTCTTCAGGCAAGGATGTAAACATTTGGGGCAGACACACACAGATCCATGTGGTAGTTGAAAAACAAGACTGCCTACCTGACAGTTCATGCCCATCTTAAAATTCTTAAAATGGGTCAGCATCAGAACCCTCTCGGCCCCTCCAATGAGCCTGTCATTGCCATAAACCCAGACACTCCTGCTAGCCTAGCACTTACACAATGGCCTATGAGCTTTCAGGGTTAATAGTTTAACATTTACGAGTCCTAATGAGAGCCTAGGACCACGGTGACCCCTGTGTGTAATCCTCCTCTTGGCTGAAAAGGTACTTTAGAAATCTAAATATCAAGTGACTTTGTGTTTCCAACAAACAACGCTAATTTTAAATGTACATTTTGTGAACTAATGATACCTTCCCTCTATAAACTATACTCCGACCTGAATAGAAATGCATTTAATGCGATTTTTATTCTGTATCTTCATCTGTCCAATTCCACTCCTGATAGGTTGGCCTAGATTTCCCGACCCCTCCTAGCAATAGGCGCATTTTACGGATCCTATTTGCCTAATTCAGGGACAGTGTCCAGCCTCTGCCTGGAGACAACTATTGGACAAATACATAACTTAATTGTATCTTGGAGCTGTGATGCACAATTGGTACATGTCTAAACCAGACTTTCATGACCGCCTGGAGCAGCCCAAAGTTATCGTCCCATTAAGCTCACATTTCTAATTTGGGTCTGGATTGCCCCAACATGTGTGACTGCACACAAAAACGTTGCGGATGTCAGTCAATCAGATTTGACTGATGTTGCTCACAGACCACGTTTTAGAGCTCAAACAACTTCACTGCCTAAGGACATTTTCAAAATTACACCTATAAGTCACTGGGGTCTGTTGGGCATGCAGCCCCCACCAAACTCTCCACCACTGATTATGCACAGAATGGTTTTAAGGTTGAGAGACCGTGGTCCTCATTATGAAACTGCCGGGCCAGAAATAAGGGTGCCATTAGTAACTGTGCTGATGCTTCCATCTCCCCACTCCCATGGTGTCCTATGGGGCTCATGGCAATGCGGAACAACATTTTCTGCCGCCTGATATTCCAGGCCCCCGGGACTTATAATGTCTTGGTGGCACTGCGATATCAGGCGGCGGAAAGAGTGTTTCAGTTCAGAGGCAACCCGCCGGTGCTACTAGCGGGTTACCGCCGGACTCATAATGAGGCCCAATGACAGGAGGATGACGGCCTATATTACACATTTCTTTTATCCCAGATTGCATCAGCTCTTATCACGAATGTGACTGTATAAACAACATATATTTGTTCAGTTAGGTCTAGTCATAAAAGTGACATGTCAGTGATATTTTTTAGTTTACAAGGGATCATTATAGGGTGGGGGGCTTTGAAGCCATAAAGGGGAAATGTCGGGATAATTGTATGAACAGAGAGATTGCTCAATCTACAGGCTGACTTTATCCAGTACAATGAAATGATCACGGAATCCTTCCTTGTTCTGTGGCTAAAGTTTCCACAGCCCAAAACAAAAGCAATGGGAGAGCCACAAGGTCGGATTTTTCAAATATAAAGTGTCAGATTGTGTTTGGTCATGTGGGCCCTCTAAAAAAAAATCATACCCCCCATCACTTGCAAAGGACACCTATTGGCTTTACCAGTGCTTACTATAATGGTGGCCATGATGGATTGGGCACATAGTAAAGGTTTATATATAAGGCACAATCCATCATGGCTGCATTTCTTATACATATGAACAGTGGCAGCCATAAACATCATCAATAATATTAATGATTAGAACAAAAAGAACACAATAACACACATAGTGGAACGTAGCAGAAAACACAATAATGTGCCAAGTAGCAAGGGAAAAAAACACACTCATTAAAATCAACATTCAACAACTCTCCCCCCATCTTAAAAAGTCCCACTTGCTTCTACAAAATGACTGACAAAATAAGAGAGCTTTCACTGTGATGGACTCATTCTTCATGACAGAGATGCTGATTGAAGCCAGTGCCTCTCTAATGTGTGTCTGTAAGAGGTCTGGTAGACACCTAATACTCTTCATAGAAATAGCTAAAAATAGAAGGCAATTCATATCCAAAACGTTTTATTTCAAGAAAGTGTCGGAAAGTCATGAAACTCTCCCCATTTGTACACATGCAGTAGTGTTACAACTTTGGTGTAACATCTGCTCAAAAATCCCTATTCCTATCAGTGGAGTAAATTTGTTTAAAATGTTGCGGGGGACATGACATCAGAAGGAAAGGGACCCCTGCTATATGAGGGGGACAAAATCGTGTGTCACGAAATGTTAGGGGGACAAACAGCCATGCCTCCCCTTAACATTTCGCCCAGGATTCCCTGATAGATCCTCGGCCTCCGATCAGAATGATCCCATATCGATAACTAACTATAAATATGCATGCATTTCCCAATGTTTCATGTTAGGTTTCCAAAAGCATTTAGCTTGCATTTAACATTTAATAAATACAAGTGCTCAGCTAATTTGTTTTTCTGATTACGTACAGAGTTTTTGTCTCCATGGCAGCCATCATGCAGGAGTTCATTGGTCTCTTTTGAGCAATTTGTTGACTTTATTGAGAAAACCACAGCATATTTCATCCCAGAAACCACCTGGAAAGTGAAAATAATATAATTTATGCAAAAATAGGTTATTGTTGAGAGAAGTTTATTCAGCTTTGCTGAATGAGTAATTCAAATACATATATAAAACATGTGCTGTGAAACTGAAAAAAAGGCATATCAGGATGTTGAAAGTAGATAGCTTACAATCTGTGTAAGATGAACTGTAACCATGGAATCGCAAACAGGCACGCCAAATTCACAGACAATGCAAAATTATTTTCACAGTTAAACATTTTAGGCCTCAAATACACAAGTTATTCGTTGTGTAGCTGAACAAGAGATTCATTGACATTCAATACCGTATGTCGGTTTTATTCCTGGGCTTCCAAAGCATAGGTAGGGCTGATATCAAGCATTAAAGTTAGTAGGTCAGGTGTTAAGGACTGTAAATGTCTTGAAGGATGACATTAACCAAGTGAGTGCTTTTAGCAAGGACAAACAAAAACGTTTTGGGAACCAGAAAATAATATTTGTAATTGTAAAGAGAACAATTGTGTGTTTTTTTAATGGAATTTGCCACAAGTTGGGTCATAGAAGCTTAGAGCTGATATCTTGTTATTTTATTGGGTTCTCTATTTATTGGGTGCCCTTTGGCACTCCGGCAGACCTGAAAGTGGGGGTGCTGGATTGGGCTAGTGTGGAATGAAGAACAATGCAAGATATATATATATATTCTGTTGCTGTGATGCAGGCAGTTTTTTTAATTGTATTTTTTTTATTGTGAACTGGTTTCAAAATTAAACCTTACATAACATTTCAAAAGTTACAAGGAAATGCATAGATGCAATAATAAATTCCACATAGAAAATATTGAACAGTTATACCAATACATTATATTTCTGAAAGTATTTCATTTATTTGGACAAATCCATAAAATGGTTTCAATTAATTTCTATCAAATTCAAAGAGTGCAATTCAAAATCTGTAAAGTGCTATTAAAAGTGCAATGCTACCTCCTTCCATCATAATCGACCAGAGTGACTCACTCGCCTGTGAAGTTTTAGGTCAATACAGAGTTAGGCGTTTTAGCATTTCAGGACAGTCAGTACTTGCACATAACCTACACGACCTGGAATTTTTGGACTGACACACTCAAGGGTCGGTGATAAATTGAGCTTAAATCTAATATAGATGGTACGGCCCATATTATAAGAAAACACATAATTGTACTTAGATAAACTGTCACTTGTCCTCGCAAATTTTGGATACTCAATTAGGACTTATAATTACTTAAAAGGGTGATTGTGGCCATCTAGTCAAAGGCATAAAGCTTTTTCTTTACCTTGCTCGGGATTTCAATTACAATCTTTCAGACTCAATCAAAAGTATTAATTAAGTCATACTTAAACTTAATTAATTAAGTGATGGAATAGTAAATGCCAAAAGAGCTGTTTTAAGATTAACAAACAGTGACGTCTGTGGGGGATCCAGAATCTTCAGGTAAATGCTCTATGTCTTCCACAGTACAACTGTGACAACAGAAATGTGGCCTACCTCATGTCTTATAGCACAACAACTTAAAATTCAACCTAGGCAAAACGGAAATCATTATTACATTCAAGAACCAAGCAAGCAACCAGTACATCCTATGGCCCTCAGAACTGGAACAGCACCCACAGCATCTAAAGTTGTCAAAAACCTTGGAATCCTAATGGACAATGAGCTAATTCTAGAACCACAAGTAAACGCGAAAATCAAGAAATGCTTCTTCCATCTACACACAATCAAAAACATTCTACCATTCCTCTCCTTCACACACAAAACTTTGCCCATCATATCCCTCATCATTTCCAGGATAGACTATGCCAACCGCTTATACCTGGAATTGCTGGATCATTTACTGAAGAAACTACAACGTAGACAGAACGTAGCTGACAGACTTCTCCTCAAACCCTCACCAAGGGACCACATCACTCCAGCGCTAAAGGTTCTACATTGGCTCCCAGTCAAAATATGTATCACTTTCAAAACAATGTGCATAACACACAGAGCAATTCACAGCCTAGGAGCGGAATTCATACAAAAGAAAATCACCATCTACCAGCCGATTAGAACACTCATAGCCAGTGACGAAATCCACCTAGAACCCCAACCATACATGAGGAAAAAGCTTGGTAGATCAGCATTCCCTTGCCTAGCAGTAAAACTTTAGAACTACCTCCCCAGAGAAATACGAGCCTTGAAGGGCCATCGAAAATTCAGAAAACAATCTAAAAACCTGGCTCTTCTACTCAGAATGGAATGAAAACTAATAAACAACACCCATGTCCCATGAAATAAACGAACACCTGAAAAGGACTGGGGAGTAGACCAGACCAGAGTGAAGTGTATGGAAGTAGAGAGGCCTCTCAATGGGAGGGAGACCCAGGAGTACCCGTTTCTCACAGAGGGTCAAACCAGGAAAAGTCGACTGAATTGGAACTGAGTAAAAAGGGAAGAGAGAGGTGTCCCAAACTGGGAACTGGTGTACCACTGGGAAAAGGGAGCACAGGGTCGCGTGGAGCACATTTGGCCGCGGGGGTGGTGGTTGCTGCACAACGGGGTGTGCTAGGGGGAAGGAATGTGGGCGGCAATTGGTCTGAACACTGGGGGTGAGGAGGGTGCTGCTACTGAGGGCCCACAGCTCTGCACACAACATAGGTGTGGTAATTGTAGCACACCAGAACTTATGACAGGGGAAGAGATGTGTGCCACAGGCAGTCAAAAGGGAGAGGGTAGGTTAGGGTACTGCCACTAACTAACCCTATTAAAAAAACTCATCCTTCTGCATGCACCTCTCAAACTCAGAACTGAACACAACCATACCCTTACAGCACAAAAAACCGCACACACTTCACTACACCACAACAACAAAACAAATCACACATAGCCTCGCACAACAGCACATGGAGGCTACCAACCGAAAAACGCACCTACGCTCAGGGAACGGTGTAAACCGAACTGAGGCTGCCAGCAGCACATCACAGCTCTCTTGCTCTTTTCTCCCACTCAGTCTTACTAACCTATCCCCACCGCCTGCTTTACAGATCCGCCAGAGCACAAAGAAACAACGCAAGTGGCAACATTGCGTAGTACAGGAACCTTTATCATAACATAACAATCCAACAAAGAAAGGGGTAGTCCCAAAACTCTCTTCCAGATTATGCCGTCAATGGAATTGAGATACACACCCAAACCTGTCAAAAAGATCTCAAACCATAAGTGATTGTCAAAACGATTATGGCCATATAGAACTTCAAGATAGGGATTAGAGATCATATACAGTCTTTTGCAGACCCGACTAAATTGAGCATTGAGACGCTGTAGCCTGCCTCTCACATCCTGTTTAGTCCTGCATGTAGAATTGTTACAAGAGATATTAAAACCAAGGTTACAAATGTTATGAACTCTCCAGGTTGGCACATCCAACCCTCCAGTTCATTAGTTTTGGTTTCCACTTTGTTGAGAAAACAATAATTTGGAATTTATTGCCATTTATAGCCAAATTATTATTCACTACATAGTTTGTAGATTTGGATAATGTCCTCTGTAAACCCAGAGGTGTGAGATCAAAGAAAATCAAATTGTCAGCAAAGACTAACCAATGTAGCCTCACATTTCCCAGTCTCACTGGATGAGCGTCCAAAGACTCCCATAAGTCACCCACATCTGCAATGTATACCTTAAAAGGAAGGGAGCAAGGACACAGCCTTGCCTCAGCCCTATGAACGTCTCAATTGGTCTAGAAAATACACCATCCTCTGTATGCCTAATCTTAACGTACGTGTTTTGGTGCAAGAAAGATAGACAATTTACCAAAACATCAGGAAGCCCTTTGCTCAATAATTAGTGGCACAATCTCTGACGATTAGCCTGATGGAAGCACAGGACATGTCCGTAGACACCATATGCACAGATCCCTCAGAACCCTTGCGAATGGAAGCCTGAATATGGCCCAATATTGACCCATTTAAAGTTGTTCCCAGCGACTTACGAAATCCTACTTGGCACTTGCACAGCATATTTAATGTATCTACCCATTCTTCAAGTTCTTTCAAAAGCAAAGAAGTAAAAACTTTACTCATGGCATCTAGTATAGCTATCGGGTGATAATTAGCTAGTATAGAGTGATCAGATGCGCATTATGATAGCCAAGTTCCAAGGCGGGGGAGGGGGGCAACACATTGGTTCTAATAATTTCACCAAATAGATGTATTTAATTTATTTATTGGATATGTATATGGCACTTATGCAGCAAGACAGTGTTTTAAAGACCCACAAGGCAAAAGGGGAGGGACCAAGGGACCAAATAAACATTGAAAATGTACAATTAATAAATAGAAACAGAAAGTGGCCCTACTAGGCCTTGTGACATGCATAACGTGCAAGTGCAGTGAAAAGAAAAAGGGGGGGTGGGGTAAGTGCTACTAGGATCCCCCATGGGGGGGAGTGCCAGAGGTGCCTGTTGGGGAGGCAACAGGTAAGTGCATGAGCAGAGACGTTCCAAGCGAAGGGGAGAGGTCTACCACCCAACAGGTAAGTGCAGGGCAGAGGCAAACTATCTCACAGGTGGGTGTGGGCCCAGAGGGCAGTGTAGGAGGAGGGATGCTGGTGCTGATTGGGAAGAAGGCCAGGATCCTATTGGACTTTTGAGGGACCAGGCCGCCAATCTCAGCGACAGAGGGAATGGTTAGCTCGGGAGGGGGAGAGGGAAGGAGGAGGAGAAGTCAAAGGTCTTGAGTTGTTTGTGAAACTTGAGGTGGTATGGTTCAAGACAGAGAGAGAGAGGGAGAATGTTCCTTAGGAGGGAGCTAGCTGAGGAGGATCTGCCTCCAGCTCTCTGCTTGAAGAAAACTTTGACCAGCAGAGAGTTGGAGCAAGAAGATCGGAGGGATCTTGAATTTGATCCTTACAGCAACAGGGAGCCAGTGGAGGGGTTTTAGAACTAGAGAGATATGGTCCCTGGGCTTGAGGCCAAGGATAAGACTTGCAGCCCTATTCTGGATTAGTTGAAGAAGACAGAGTTAGGGAAGAGGCAGGTTGAGGTAGAGGCTGTTACAGTAATCCAGCCTGGGGAGGACCAGAGCTCTAGAGACATTGAGTTTCTGGGGGAAGGTGAGGAAAGAGGGAGAATGCCTCTAAGGAGGCAAAGTTGAAAGTGGGCCTTCATGACAAGGTCCACGATGTAAGGAATAATGGAGAGAAAGGAGACAGAGAAAACCCCAAGTTTTCTAGCTTCTGTGGTAGGAGAGGGAGGAGAGCCCATAGAGGGCGGCCAGAGTGCAGCAGGGAAACAGGGAACAGGTGTCCCGATATGAAGAATCTCTGGCATTAAGACAGAGATCATTGGAGGTGCACCAAGACCGAATAGCAGACAGACAGTCAGGAATGATAGAGGAGGTAGAAGAGGAGGAAGAGGGGTTCTTGAAGAATAGTTGTGTGTCATCTGTATAACAATGGAAATGAGGAGTGAGGGCAGATATCAGGTGTGCAATAGATGTAAGGTAAATGTTGAAAAGCCAAGGTGAGAGGATGGAGCCTTGGGGAACACATGTGGAGAGAGTTGTCGTGGAGGAGAAGGAGCCAATGAGCACCTGGGAAGAATGATCATTAAGGAGGTCAAACAATCCAGTGCCCGGTCTGAGATACCGAGGGTGTCATGAGGCCGCTTTGTGAGAAAAGAATGGTTGACCGTGTCAAAGGCCAAAGAGAGGTCAAGGAGAACGAGAACAGCAGGAGAGTTAGTATAAAGAGATGCATGCAGTTCTTCACAGGTGTTCAGGAGAGCAGTTTCCGTGCCTCTAGATGTTCGGAATCCAGATTGATGGTCATGTAAACAACCAGCGAGATAAGTGTGTTGGGTCAGTGTGTGGAAGACCAACTTCTCCAGGATTTTCCAAATGGAAGGGTGTAGTACATATAGGAGATACTTGGCTAGACATCTTGAATATGTTAGAGAGACGATATTGCCTCTGGAGTAGGCGACAGGCCAGTTTGTCAGAGGATGAGCCCAAGGTCTGCCACTTCTGTTCAGCACTTCGAAGTTGAGTTTCAGAGAGGCTAGATTAGAGTCATACCAGTTGTTACGCTTGGAGGTAGGTTTCAGGTGGATCCTCATGACAGGGGAAAGAATGTGAAGAATTTTAGTGATAGCAAGATGAATATTGGCAAGGGCAGAGCGAGTGAGAGAGTCAAGAGGGAGGAAAGGAGGAAGGATGAAGCTGGATGCAAACACAGCAGCTGACACTTGTTTCATCAGTCGGATGACTGCGAAGGAGGCTGGCAGTGCTGCTGGTGATCAGCAGGGATGAAGGCATCAAGCTCCTCGAGCGCCTAGCCTACTCTCAACTCTCAGCTTTTGTCTCCTCTCACTCCCTCCTCCCCATCTCTCAGTCTGGTTTCCGCCCTAAACACTCACTGAGACTTCTCTCACTTATGTACTCAATTCTCTCCTCACTGCTCACTATGCTAAGCAATCCTCAATTCTCATCCTCCTTGACCTCTCTGCAGCCTTTGATACCCTAGATCACCCCTTACTTCTTAGCACTCTGTCCTCCTTCGGCTTCAAAGGCTCTGTCCTCTCCTTGCTCTCCTCTAATCTCTCCAACTGATCCTTTACTGTCTCCTAGGGTGGCCGCACCTCCTCCAACTTCCCCCTGAACTATGGTATTCCCCAGGGATCTGTACTTGGACCTTTTCTTTTCTCTCTCTATACCTCCCTTCTCGCCTCTGTCATCTCTTCTGTTGGCATCTCCCACCACTTCTACGCTGATGACACCCAACTCTTTCTCTCCTTCTCTGCCTTCATGCCTGACCTCCACCACACTCTCTCTTCCTGCCTAACGGACATAAAAAACTGGATGTCATTCCATTTTCTTTTCCTCAATACTGACAAGACTGAAGTGCTTTTCTTCCCTCCTAAAACTCTCTCCCCTTGCCCCCCTCCTTTCATCCACTTTCCCCCTTCCAATCTCCTCATCTTCACCCATGCCCGCAATCTTGGCCTCCATATTGACTCCTCTCTCTCCTTCTCCAACCACATCTCTCTAACCTCTCATGCCTGTCGGCACCACCTCTTCAACATCCGCAATATCCGCTCCTCTCTCACCCTCCACGCTTCTAAACTCCTAATCTCCTCCCTTATTTTCTCCTGCCTCTTCTATTGCTCCTCTCTTCTCTTTGGGCTCCCTGTCTCTCACCTGACTCCCCTAAAATCCATCTACCACTCCTCTATCCGTGCTCTATGTCTTCTTGGCCCTCACAACTCTATTTCTACCTCACTCTCTGAACTCGGCTGGCTTCCCTTCTTCTCACAATTGAAATTTCAATTCCTCTGTCTTGTCTACAAATCTCTCGATGACCTCGCCCCCCCCTATCTTTCCTCCCTCCTCTCATTCTACTCTCCCTCTCGCTCTCTCCACTCAGCTGATCTCTACCTTCTCACTGTACCCCCAGCCCCTTGTGCCTCCTCACGCTTCTGCTCCTTCCAACTCTTGGCCCCCTTCCACTGGAACCCCCTACCTCTCTCTAGCCGCTCCACCCCTACATACTCATCCTTCCACTCCTCCCTGAAAGCCCTTCTTCTCCACTGCCCCCCTGACTCTCCTTCCCTACCTCTTTCCCCTTCAAACCCCCTGCCCCCCTTCCCTTCCCCCTCCCTCCTTCTCCCTCCTCCCGCTGACCTCAAATTGGATACTGAAACAACCACGGGTGTAGGAGGTCACCTGGGGGCCCCCCGCCTCCCCTTCCCCTCACTCCTTCACCCTTCCTCCCACTCAGCAGACCTCAAATCAGACATTGAAACCCCCTTCACCTACCTCCTCTGCCCTCCCCAACCCCCCTCTTCCCCTCCTTTTGAGTAAATTGTTTCATGTTTGTAAATATGGTTCTTTCTTTATTGTACCTTGTTGTTACACTGTAAAGCACTTTGGAGTAAAGCGCTATATAAACTCAATAAACATAAACATCAAGAGTGTGTCTGGCAGAATGGGTAGGGCCGGAAGGGAAAATAGTGAAGGAGAGAAAGGTACAGAGATCACAGAAGAGTTTAGAGACAGGAGTAGTGGAGTCATGGTGGATGTTGAAGTCACCAAGGAGGAGGAGTTTGGCAGTAGCAGTCATAAGAGAGGAGGTAAAGTCAGCCCATTCAGAGAGGAAGACAGACACAAGGCCAGGGGGTCTGTAGATAGTGGCAAGGGTGAGAGAGAGAGAGAGTCAGAGAGAAACCAAGTTTGCAGACAAGACTTTCAAAGGAAGAATAGGTCTGGGTGAGTATGAGCGAGGTAGGGACCCACTTAGGGAAGATCAGGGCTACTCCACCACTAGATTGATTGGGCTGAGGCTTGGAGAGGATCTTGTAGCCGTCAGTGAGGAAGAAGAGAAAAGCAGTGACACAGCTGGCACTTAACCACGTCTCAATGAGAGCAAGGACGTTGAGATCAAAGTCTTCAAGAAGGAGGCAGATATCAGAAGAATGTTTGACAGCAGATCGAGCATTCAGAGTGGCTAAGTGTAGCAGATCACCACCTTTAAAGATTTTCTGACGAGGGTTACAGGGGGGTGGTACACCAATCGGAGGTGGTGAAGGAGGTGCAGAGAGAGATGAAGGAGGAGTAGCAGAAGAAGGTAGGAAGTTGATGAGGGCTGGCAGGCACCAGCGGAAGAGAAAAAGTTTGGGTTGAGGACCCTGGGCCATGACAGTGACATTGTAATGGACGTTAATGATGCACCTAGAGGATGAAAAGTGTGCCAAGAGTATTTCCCATCTAGTGCTGCCATTAATGAGTGAAGAGGAAAAAGGGGAGAGAGTAGAGATCAGATGAGAGGTCCATAGGTCTGTAGAAGGGACTGAGAAGAGGATACCAGTTAGAGTCTGTCTGGAAGTAGCACTAGCATAGGTCTACCTATTGCTGACACCTATGTTAGGGCTACTACAGGAAAGAAGCCAAGACATTTTAAACTGGTTTCCTCCTGACTTTGTGAGAGAGGATGGATAGAAGATAGAAAAATAGTTAGTATAGATGGGGGAGATGGAGAGTGCCATTGAGGTGGATCAAAGAGGGACATATGGAGAGGCTTCACAATGCACAAGCAAATTCACCAGGCGGCCTAGCAGTCAGTTGAGGCAGGAGGCTGCACAGATGTAATGCACACCTAAATTCAAATTATTCGAAAAGCACAACAATGCAGCACAGAATGGAGGATTTACAGATGTAAAGCACACCTACATTCGAATTATTCCAAAAGCACAACAATGCAGCACAAAATGGAGGATGTACAGATGCAAAGCACACTTAAATTTAAATGTTAACAAGGCATTAAGAAACAGAAAAGCATCCAGAAAAGAAACATATTTCAGATGTCACAGAAATTAAAATTGACAGTTAAGCTAGAGGGGAATAGGAGGCATGAAACAACCAAGCAGTCATTGGTAGAGGGTCTAAGGGAGGTGTGGGGGCCAGACCAAAGTGATCCAGGTTGCTTATGGGTGCATTGCTAAAGCAGACATTTTCATGGTTGGAGCATGTAGAGTTCATTGACAGTTTAATGTTCTTTTATAGGAGCATTGCCTGGAGGCAGCATGATGTAGTAGCGGCTTGGAGAGGGGTGCCATCCAGCACGGACATGGCCAGACAGGAGCCTTAGTGTGGGCCTTGGAGGGGGCTGATGTTCGCTTTCCACCCCCCGTGATTGGGCAATGATGAATGGCAGCGGCCATCTTTGTTGATCAGAGCCCGCCCCAAAACAAATGGGCCAATTTTGTTTTGTGGGTGTAACACGGCCAGCGAGTCGATTTTGCTTTATGGCGCTGACACTTTTAATATTAGGCAGAACAGGCAATTTGCAATAGTGAAGAGTGCTTGCCGCACAGAATCAGTACAGAAGCGCTTGCAGGCACACAATGCCCATCAGGCATTACCTTGTCAATGCAGATAAGAGCGTGCTGATGAGCAGAGCCACTGTTGTTTCCTAACGCTGACGACAAGCTGAATGGAGAGAGAGGCGGGCCAGGGGTCTAGTGTGGGCCTTGAAGGGGGCCGGCGTTCGCCTGCCAGCTCCCATGATTGGGCAATGATGAATAGAATGATGGGCAATTGATGTGGCTGATGGGGAGGTAGGGCAGGCACTCCTATGCTTACCTCAGGCAGCAGCCATGTTTGTTGATCAGAGCTCACCCAAACACAAATGGCCCAACTGAGTTTTGCGGGTATAACATGACCAGTGAGTAGATTTCGGCAATGTGGCACTGCCGCTTTTCATACTGGGCAGACCAGGCAATTTGCAATAGTGAAGAGCACTCGCCACACAGAATCAATGCGGAAGCACTTGCAGGTACACAATGCCCACCAAGGGCTTATCTCGCGAATGCAGATAAGAGCGCTGCTCCTGCATCCTCGTGCTGATGAGGAGACTTGCTGTTGTTTCCTAATGGCTGGCGGCAAGCGGAATGGAGAGAGAGGCGGGCCATGGACCTAGTGTGGGCCTTGGAGGGGGCCGGCGTTTGCCTGACAGCTCCATTGATTGGGCAATGATGAATGGAATGATGGCCAATCAATGAGGTCGATGAGGAGGTAGGGCAGGCACTCCTGTGCTTGCCTCAGGTGGCAGCCATTTTTGTTGATCCAAGCTCACCCAAAAACAAATGGCTCAACTGAGTTTTGCAGGTATAAGGAGGAGAGCCACTGTTGTTTCCTAATTGCTACCGGCAAGCGGAATGGGATTTTAGAACACACGATGACAAAGGATTTTAGACCACAATTCAGGGGCAGTCTTTAATGGTATAGGTGTCAACAAATCCAGACCTGCAGCCCTGGATGGCTTAATATCACAAATGATGTCCTTAATAGCCTGGACATCCAGAGTATTGTATAGAAGTAATTCAGAGGCAACATTTGGTATTGCAGTAACAGTTGAATTGGATTATTTTGCATACATCTCCTCATAGTAGGTCATCCATTTATTCTCATCTATAACAGAGGCATCCACTGGGAATCTTTCTCTAAAATTGAATTAGTCCATTTCCAAAATCTAGTGCAGTTTAAACTCCCAAGATAACATAAGGTGTTTTGACTGCCATTGGTAATTAACTTTCTTTGCAATGATAAAAGATGCTGGGGCAAGACATTCACCAACCAAATGCCTAATTTGGGCACGCTTCTCTCTTTTGACTTTGGCTATCCTTATGTCAAATGTATGAGAGTAAATTCTAGCAGCATAAAAGATGTTTTTGCCAGATAACTGTTGCAAACACCTGGTAACCGTTTCATTGACAGATTCTACCCCAAATAATCCCAAAAAATTATCAAAACAATTTACATTATTTAAATCATTCAATAGTTGGGTAAATGATTTCAAAAGACGTTGGTTCCAGTTGACACTGCAGCCCCTCTTATTAGTTTCATTTAGTGCCAAAGGATAAGAAACCTCCAGTAACTCAACCTGCATGTTGACATCAAATGCTATCATGAACATGGCCACTAAAACTCCCATTGTCAATAGATATGTGTGAACAGGTTCCCAATAAATTTCCCAAAATGAAAATAGGGTCTATCCAGAAAAAATCAATCCCTGTAGTCCAGGTAAAAACATTATCATTTGATTCAAGACCAATCGAAAACTAAAATGGACAAGTTCTCCCAACCTACCCTTGTCTAATCCATGAGAAAATCTGGAACTAGAAAATTCATCACTCGTTAACAGATTATCCGCACAAGTGGAATTGAAGTTGCCACATACAATAATGTTATGAGGAGGCCCATCTCCCAACCAAGAACCCATTAAAGCATCAATTGTATCATGGATGTCATGGATGTCATCACTTTTTTATTTCTGAGGGTTCCAGTATAGATCTACAGGTCTATTAGCAACACGTCTTCGGGACTACACTCAAATTCCAGCACTAGGGCTAATAATCCTTCATTGTATGTTTGAATTAAGTAGGGCTGTGCTTTTATATTAATAGCCACGGCTATGGCCAGACCACCTGAGGGACAACCATAAACACCTCTTTTAGCATCTATTGTAAACATATGATAACATATGATAACGTCCAGGATAAGTGGAGTTAACACCATGGTCTCCTGGAATAGCAATATATCAAATGCTAAAAAATAGACTCTTGTTTTGTTGCATTAACAATGTTCGTGAAACCACAGTTATTCCATGACAAAAATCTCAACTATTTTTTACTAAAGATAGCTCTTGGGTCCTCTAAGGATGGTATGTTTGCTAATTTCTTCTGCTAACCAGGACCAACCTTGCTGTAAATTAGCCATGCCACCTGGAAAATTACAAATATTAGAAGCTTCATTTCTCAACTCAGTTCATCGAGTACCAATCTGCTGAAGATTTCGGGTTTGGTGCTTATCGTTTGAAAGAAAAGACGAGTTATGGACTGGATCTCTCAGCCTGTGCAGACCGAAACCCATTGACTTATGAGCATCAATTTGATCCCAAACTACACATGCTACGAGGTGTGAGTAAAAGTGGTCCACCAATCTATCGTCACCGTAATCTGGTATTTCAATGATGTAAATGTCTCCAGAATGAAGAAGACCAAGAGCTGGATTTTGAAAATATATGAAGCAATTTAGATTGATGGAAGTAAACAGTTCCATTTATCTCCAAAATGTTCTCAAAACCTATGAGACTTTCATTGTAATGTAGTTGGTCTTGCACTTCACATGATGATGCGGGAATAGAGTGTAAAGGTATGACCCTCTCCCCTAAAACCGATTTAGCCAAGTTTTCTGAGCCAACGGACTGGGTAGCTGTTAATATATCACAATGTTCGTCAGGTCGAGACCTAACAATATTGTCCCATGGTTCTACTCCATAGTCCTTAAGAGCAACCAAGTCATTGTTCTCCTGAGGAATTAGACATTTGGTCATCATCCATTTAGCAGTTTTTGTATTGGACTTTTTTTCTTTTTTTTTTAGAGGCTTCGTTGTGGCAGTGGATTCCCCTACCATGTCTTCCACCTCTTTATTCATTTGTGTGTTGAGATCTATTATTGCTTTGTCAACAGGCAGTGAACAAAGACATTTTGTCAAAGATTTCCTTTTATTTCAATTTCCATTTGTTTTTATGTCTTTTTTGTTAGCTGTTTATTTTTCCCTTTATTCTGTTTTCTCTGACCAGCAGATATTATATCAGAGTCAGAGGAAAGTAAGATCTTTTTGTTGACTTCATTACAAGGAAAGTTCTTGGAGCCTCTAGAACAACAAAACAAATTTGGAGAAGCACTTTATCTTGGATTGGATGAATAAATAGGTAATAATGCACTCAGATAGTCGTCCAAAGGAGCAACCGGGATTGTTGTATCGAACGTCAAGCCCTCCATCACAGGATCTTTGGCCGACCTTTGGCAATTGCTTCTCTTCACAGAAATTAATGTATCCATGATAGTCATGAGTAAAGAAGTATTTTGATGACCTGAGTCTTTAATATTTTCATATACTCTAATGATTGATTCAAGGACCGAATTCAAGGACCAGATGGAAGTAGGACCTAAAGTTTCACTATGGCCCTCATTACGAGTCTGCCAGTCACCCGCTGGTGCTACCGGCGGGTGACCGGCAGACTCGCCTTACCGTTTCTGCTGCCTGAGATCCCAGTGCTAGCAGGATATTACAGACGGTGGAGGAACAGTAAGTTCCCATTCCCGTGGAGTCCCTTAGGACTCCACGGGAATGGGAATCCTGAAGCAGCGACACCGTTAGTAACGGTGCTGGTGCTTCAGTGAAAAATCTGCTGGTAGGGTCCAGATCATAGTCTATGTTTGGATGCAAAAATCTTATATGCAAAACAAATTTTAGATGTGTGTTTGTATGTTTGTCCGGCTATACAAATCCACACTGTTGAACCCACTGCTACCAAATTTTGCATGGATTCCTCATTTGTCTGGCGCAAGATTGTAGTCTATGTTTGGATGCAAAAAATTCATTCCATAGGCACCCTTATTTACTGATGCTCACCCCAATTCACTACAGTAGGTACTAGAAGGAAGCAACATTTGGAAAAGTGTCTGAAGCAAAATGTTCAATGTGTTGGTTATTCCTTTGAAATGTATTACTACTGTATACAGTTCAAAAGTGCTTATTAAAGCATTTCTAAAGGGAATAAAAAAAAGAAATTTTACATTTTCTTTATCACACAACTCCAAGGATGGGAAATGGCAAGGTTACAGTGTACTGAAGTTCATTCACGAGAAGAGAGCACAATCAATCAATCTTTCTTGGACATTTTCTCAAATGTGCTGAAGCCATTGAGTGACTGAAAGATGCAGCACAAAAAACAAACATCACTTGGAAAAGCTCCATCTGATGCATAGCAAAAATCAACATCAAGAGCTTTGGAAACACAACAACAAACCGCAGCACGACTTGCTGACCAGAGGACAAGAGCAACATCCTCCACGTCACACAAGACACCACTTGATAAGGACACCTGCAACGCCTGGTACCCCAGCTAGTTGAAACATACATCTGAGTTTAGCCAAGAAAACACAATCCACCATTACAAAGAGACATAGATTGCCATGGGGACAGTAGTCAATGAACTTCACACTGCAGTCTTGACAGTTCTGCTATGTTAGCTGTGGCTGCTTGCAGAAGTCCGGGAGAAGAGTGAACTACCAAACAACAGCAAGGCGTCATCACAAGACTATGTCACTGTCCAATGAAGTGCTTCAAGATATCATCTATTTCAATGCTCAGTTGCATATTCACACTCACTGCCTGCTCCACATGAGTGGATATTCTTGGATGAAGAAAGTAAAATGTCTGTGTTTGTGCAGGTAATTACATTGAGGTTAAATGTTCACTGTGTCACATGCCGGTCTTGTGCTCTTTGCATATACCAATACTTTCCTTATTGCATACATTCTTAAATCGACAAGACAAGTCCAGGAATGGTGTGCCGCCAACGACCTCTGCCTTAATGCCAGTAAGACTGAGATTCTACTTATCGGCACACCCAATCCCTCCTTCCCTCCAGCTCTCTGGCCGGCCTCCCTTGGCCCTCTTCCTGCGCCTACCTGCAAGGCAAAAAACCTTGGGGTCATCTTCGACTCCACACTCTCTTTCTCTCCTCACATATCTGACGTCTCTAAGAAGTCACACTACCAGTTACACCTCCTCAGAGGTATCCTTCCTTTCCTCTCCTTCCCCCAGAAGCTCACTGTCTCCAGAGCCCTGGTTCTCTCGAAGCTGGATTACTGTAACAGCCTCTATCTAAATCTTCCTGCCTCTACTCTCCGCCCTTTGCAACTCATCCAGAACAGCACTGCAAGACTTGTCCTTGGCCTCAAGCCCAGGGACCGTATCTCTCCAGGACTGAAATTACTACACTGGCTCCCAGTGGCTGCGAGGATTAAGTTCAAAACCCTCTGCATTGTCCACAAGGCCTTCTGGGCCCTTAGGCCAAAATACCTTCAACTCTCTCTTCCGAAATATCTTCCTTCTCGAGCTCTTCGCTCATCCACCTCCAACTACCTCAGGGTCAGCCGCTTCTCCAAGCAACGAGCTGGGGGTAGATCTCTCTCCGCAGCAGGGGCCTCCCTCTGGAACAGCCTTCTTGCCTCCCTGAAACTTGAGGATAACCATCTCCAGTTCCAGAAGCACCTCAAAACCTTCCTCTTTGCCTCTGCTTTGTCTCCCTCTCTCCCCTGCTAAAATCACTGAACCTGCACTAAATCTGCTACTGGGCCACTCACCGATCTCGGTCCTTGGCCCAGCCACTCTTCCCTGCACTGCCTACCTGCACTACGGGACTGTCTCTGTATCCTACAGCCCCTTCTCCCGGCACTTACCTGCACTTGCCACCAGCTGGCCCTATTATTTATCTTGTATTCTACTAACCATGTACTGCACTTTCCTTGCACTTGCCACCAGCTGGCCCTATTATTTATCTTGTATTCTACTAACCATGTACAGCACTTTTCCCCCTCTCCCCTTCCCCTTGCACTTTTCCCAGTCCCCTCTACTTTTGCACTTGCGCGATCTGAATGACACCTGGCCTAGTAGGATTGTTGTCTGTCTCCCCTTGTTCCCCCCCCCGCCTCGTCACGCCTTGAAACACTTGTGTATAGGCGCGTTACAAATGCCAATGCCAATGCCATATCATACAGTCCACAAACCCAGAGCAAAACAGAATGCAAGAAGATAACACAAACCTGCTGTGTGGCTTCTTCGATGTCGTCCACCTTATAAAGGAAAGGATGGTTGCTCTCTGAGTTGAACTTGTTTATTGCATGAAGCAGAAGGTGCGTTACTTCTTGGCTCTTGGCATCGATAGGCATTGGACAACCAAGGCACGGTAAAACTGGAGGAGGCACAGTTGGTGGTACTGAAAGAGAACCAAAAAATAAACTAATTCATGCAGCTAAGACTTGAAGCTGTGCACTAAATTAGGCCCTGAACAAGGCCTGCAGGCTTTGGATGTGGTCTGTGTTCTATGCTTCTTTGCTATGCTACGTTACACTATGTCAGGTTTTGAGCTGTAGAAACATGTTGTGTAATGTCTTGTTCTGCTGGGATCAATGTGTTGTTTTCTCAAAGCTAAGTATACGTTAACTAGATTCTATCTTAATGCTAATGTATGTACACATTCACTCCTTTCAGGAGAAGAGGGGAGAGTGTGATGTTGGTTTTCTTTTATACTAGCTGATCAGGTCATGTTATATTATGTTGAGGTTTCATTATAATGTTTTGATTTAAATCACTAATTTTCAAGCCCCTTCAAAGCCGTCATAAAATGCAAGATAGCAACCCCCTAAATATGCCAAAAGAAAAACTAGAAGGGTAGACTTGGACATCTAATCTGGTAATTAGACCATACACCCCTGTTTTGACCTAACATTTGCATGATACCGTCTATTAATAGGACACAGTAACTACAGCCCAGGGTGAGAGGGCTAGTCAAAGGCAGGATTATTTAAATTAGCTTTCATAAGTGCCCATCCTCAGCCTAAGAGGATGCCTGCCTCACACACTAATATAATCATCACCTTGCAGGACTCAGGAGCCTACAGGAAGGATGGACTGGGTCTTCTGCTCCAAAGGAAGCCCCGGTTGAAATCCCACCCTCTGTTAAATGTGTTCATGTTTCCTTCCAGCTTTCCCATCTATAGAACCTGGTTGATTGTGGCCATTCGGGGGCTTGGGAGTGTAAGTAGAAGGGCTTTGCTCACTTTGTTTTCTTGGACATGGTTTCTACATGCCTTGGCTCACCATGACACTGTGGAAGGCTCAAAGGTCTGACCACGGCTAAGTCTTCGACCTTAAGCACTGCCTGGGGTTAGGTAAAAATGACAGGAGGAAACAGTAAAATTTGAGTTTCTTTGAATCGCTTTTCAGGGAGCTTTTGTAAACTTGGAAACTTCGGATTTCTAGCATACAACTCCTCCCACATGTTGGGAGCCCAGGGAAGTAATTAGGAGTGCTTGTCATCTGCATTTTCTTGGCCATGGCTTCAACATGCCCATGCTCACCATACAGTTAGTACATTCCAAAGATTCCCCTTGGCGCAGCGAACACCTCTTCTCCAGTCTTCTTTCCTTTTGGTGCTCTGCCCCATGGAATACAGTTGAGTCCCACAATAAATATGGTCCATTTGTGCACATAGCTCCTCAAACTTTGCCTTCTCATGCCTTCCTGAATATCTTATGTAACCAGTTTCCAAAATACACCAATGTGTCCTCTTGAGCAGTACCCACAATGCCCCAAAATCATACACAACCATCAATCATAACATAGCACAAGCGCCCATCCCATCGTCTGCATATTGTCAGTTACTTAGTGCAGCTCTTAACCAATCATTGCCATAGTTCTTCCTTTGATCAGGTCCTCGGTGTCCATACGCTTGCCTTTTGGGCCTCAGTGGCCTTCCTCTGTCAGTTCCGGAATGCCTGACTTTAAAGTGCCCAATGCCCACATCATCTGGTCTCTATTTCCCACTTTCCCGTCCTTAGTCCCACAGTGTCCACATCCCAATCAAATCACCAGTGGCTGTGCTTGGCTAAATATCTCACCCAACAAACGCCCCCCCCTTTGATTAAATCACCAGTCCCCATCCTCACCAAGAAACCAGATTCTCCCAACACCAATGCCCATATGGTCTTTGGTGCCCACACTTCCAGATGAGGGGTCCCCAGGGCTTGGCTTCACTAGCCAGCCCCCTTTATCCATCTTAATCCATAACGGCACACATACAACTCCAGTTATGTCCAGAGGGACCACCATCTACTCTTAGGTTGCCCACTGACTACCGTCATCTAGGCTTAGGTTGCCCACTGACTACTACTGTCTACTCTTAGGCTGACTACCACCTTCTACTCTTAGATTGCCCACTGACTACCACCTTCTACTCTTAGGTTGCCCCTATCACCTTCTCTTAGGCTGACTACCACCATCTACTCTTAGGCTGCCCACTGACTACCACCTCCTACTCTTAGGTTTCCCACTGACTACCACCATCTCCTCTTAGGTTGCCCACTGATTACCACCTTCTACTCTTAGGCTGCCCACTGACTATTTTCACACATCAGATGCCAGGTTTCCACATCAATTTGATCTCTATTAGCTGCTACCCCTTATCCGTTCACCGTTTGCCCTCTTCCTTTAAGGCTTGCACTGCCCACGTACCTGCCTTCAAGTCCCCAGCACTCCCCATCATGTCAACAGTGTCTTCGCTGTCCCACACCATGTTGGTGCCCTATGATGAATTGTTATTGTTCTGGTGGAAAGCATTGTTGGCTGCAGCAGTGAAATCTTGGTGTTTGGAACAGAAAAATATAAGGGCACACGTTTATTTTGGAAAGAGGGGAGTCTTTAAAAGTGCCCTGGCAGGTGTTCTGAAATAACTCAATATAGACCTGGCTATACAGCTAACTGGCTTCCCACTGAATAAACATACCCTAAACCATTTGATATATAGCAGGAGAGCAAAGATATTATTGCAGCCAATAGTGAACAATAGGGCAATATATGGAATCAAGTGCCCATGCAATTTACTGTATATTGGAAAAACAAAATGGGAAGTGAGACAACGGATATGTGAACACTGCTCATATCTCAAGAACAAAGTTACTGATAAACCCCTGGCAGCCCATTTTAACCAAAATCAACAAAAACCCACTGACCTGCTATGGTTCATTATCCAAATAATTGAACCTTCACTGAGAGGTGTAGATAGAGATGCACCACTCAGAAAAGCTGAGCAAAAATTGATTTTCAAGTTGGACACAGTCAATCATGGTTTGAATACCACCATTGAATGGGGTCTATTTATGCATACGAGATAGGAATTGCTATCAGCCACGGTATAGTCTGGGTCATGATATATGCATACTCATGACAGGTGTAAATCAACCCTATTTTTGAGTGCCGCTTTTTGAGTGTGAATGCAACCGAGCATCCATTCTTTATGATCTATTTATAAATAAACACCTTACAATGGTAATAGAATTTCGAAGTGCCCCCGGCAATTTCTTCCTTAAAAAAAGTTGTCCTACCTATTTGCCTCAATATGCATGCATTAAGTGAGTGATCTAGTTTTTGAACGTTTTTTAAAAATGTTTTTGACATCTCGGAAATCTGTTCCACAAATCCATGGCTCAGGCATATACAATCAGGCCCAATGTTATGACATAATGGGCTCTAGACACCCCGTATGCTGCTGTACTAGTCTCTATAGTAACACATGTAAACTGAAATCCAAAATGGCATCTGCCATCTGTTTCAAGCCTCGTCTCCATGACAAGGCCTGGCTACTGCATCTCCAATAACCACACTACCAAGATGATATGCCAGACCTTTATGTTAGTGGACCCTGATTGCCGTTACACTAATACACTAATAGATGAGTGTATATAAGATCTAGCACATCATCTTAATTTCTTACCCCGTTAGAACGCCATAGAAACATTGATAAACAAATGAGTTAAGATGGCCCCGGCCATAACTCCCTAACCTCGTTTTCATAATGAGGCTTGGTTGCCGTCTTCTTCACAACCAAACCAGGAAGATGCGATTCCATTTACTGCCGTGGACTGCTTCTGCTGCATCCCAGAAAACGAGACAAGTGTCTGTGCGCAGAGATTGAATACTGCATTAGGTAAGCGTGGGTATAGAAGTAACGCAGCCCTGGTTTTGATGGTGGACCCATCCCCTGTTGTGCGCTCATTAGGTACAAATAGATAAGGTTGAAAATGCCCCTTTTTGTCCATCCTGAATAGCTGAGGAAGACTATTATCCATCTGCTCTGACACAATCAGTTGTCCAACGAGGCCCCAGATATTGCGAGTCATTTATGCCAGACTTGCCTGAGAGAATATAGACTCTTCAGAAACCCTCACTTGAGTGATGCATCAAGCAAACCAAAAAAAAATGTTACCTTTCGAAGGACAATGCAAGAATGTGTGAATTGGTGTTGTTTCCATTATAGACCCAATCCTGTTAATGTGCTGTACCTAAGAACACATCTAAGTACTGCACACCTGACCTCCCAGGAAAACAAGCAAAGACTCTGGGTAGGCAAACGTATAACACACATGTGTATACTATGATTTTATATTTAGAATGTAGGAGAAACAACATACATTTAGTTTGGGTTTGTCCCTGTGTAGAGGGAAGCTATCAGTCCTGCAAGAAGAAATTGGGCTAATCAAGTATTCTGACTGGAAATCACAGCCCTATGAACTTCCCATGTTACCTACCTTAATGGAAGGTATTACACAATTTTTTATTTGCCATAATTGCAGAATAGACCATTAATAATATGTATAAGAGAGATGTCCAACCATGATGTAAAACCAATAGTACATTTTATATTGTAGGTCATGTGAACAGTGAGGTGGTCATCTGATTTGTCCTGTATTAGAAAGAGTTATATGTCCTGAAGATGGCTCCATAATATCTACATCGTGAACACGAGGGTACAGTGTATCATGCGAAAAAAAAACGAAACACATGTAGACGACTTGAGAAAGAAAGCTGAATATCAGGGTTTTCTTATTTTGTGCTCCTAAAGTGAATCTAGACACTGAATAATAGCACAGTATTTTACAACTGCACTTCCACAAACTCTATGGGCCTCATTGCGAGGCTTGCGCTCCCGTAATGAAGGGTGCCGGTACGGGACTGGCACCGTTCATTACGGGATGCGCAATTACGAGGTTCCCTTGCGGGACCCGGAACAGACGTCTGGTAAAACCAGACGTCCTTTCTGGGCCCTGCGAGGGGACCAAGGAGCTAATAACGGGCCTGTTATAAACGGGCCCGTTATTAGCTCCATCCCCATTGAGCCCTATGGGGGCTCAAATGGGAATGGGGATGGGTTTTTCCAATAAGGACTTTTCGGGTCCTCCTTGGTTGGAATAGCCCGGTAAATCCTCATTGGAGGAACCCTGTATGGAGGCAGCCATGCCCTTATTAAGGGCATGGCTGCCTCCATACTCGTAATGAGGCCCTATGTGTAGCAAGAGACATTTGATGTGAAATTAGGATCACAATTGTGCAATTGCTAGTGGTTGCCATTTTAGCGCTGTGCAATTGGTGTCTAGAATCATCATGTATATCACAGTATACTCACCCCCAGTCACACACCTTTGTGTAATTTGTTGTATGCAGTGAAGTGTAATAATTAATAGTTTTTTGAATGATTGTCCATTTGAAGTGTAATAATTAATTGTTTTGAATGATTGTCCATTTTACATGGTTCTGGTTTAGCCGATTCCTAAGGCGTTCTGTGTACATCGTAAATAAGCGACATGAGATCCTGTGGTCTTCACTCTCTATTGAGCTGTATGTATTAGTAATAGCAAACAGCGATAACATTTAGATGGTGTGAGTAATTCCTTTACTCTTTCAACTAAGGGAGGGGTAACCATTCTCCTATAGAAAAATATATGGGTCTGGTAGATTGCATGTGACTGAGATTGAGTGTCAGTTGATATGCACTATATGTGCTAAGGAGGGTCCTCTATATAGGTGGACCCCACTCCCACTACCCAGTTGAAGAAATGTTAACTAGAGCTGCTTAGTTCCTCTATACATTTATGAGAAGGATCGGTTTTACATGCTGAGGTCATCAGATGATGATAACTTCAGCAAGACTGAGACAAACAACTGACAAGGCATCAGTCAAGAGTTGCTCACAACTCCTCAAGCACATTTTCCCTGGGTATTAATAAATAATGAGATACTATTGATGAGTAAAAACACAGTAGTAAAACATGTTTATGTAAAAGAATAGCTTGTGAGACAAGGCTAGCTGTTGTTTCACAGATTTTAACTACTGATGGTCAGTGTTCCTTAGAATACACCCACGAATGCTGGTGTTGACACGTGTTATGTTTGTTTTAAGTTCACAGCATGTTCTTGACATTTCTCTTTGTGGCATGCAGAATTAAGTAATATGCCCCGAGTGGCGGGGGCATTACCGACTCAGGTAATGCCCCCTCCGCGAGGGGCATATAGCTATTAGTACCCCGGCCTGCAAAACTGCGTGACCAGGGCACTAAAAGATTTTTTTTTTCCCGAAACGCTGCGGAGTTTCGGGGAAAGAAAAAAGACGTCAAAGAAAATGGCCGCCATGGAAAGGGAAAACGGAGTGTTTCCAGTGCGTCTGCTCCCGAAAAAAAAGAAGGTAAGTGGGGTTGGGAGGGCGGAAGGGAGGGGAAAGGGAAAAAAAATATAAAAAACAATAAAACTTACCTGGGTCCCTGGCGGGGGACGATGGAAGTCTCCAGCCCTATGGAGGCTCGGAGCAGGGATGGCCCCACTCCGAGTCTTCACACGGCTGGAGGCTTTCATCGTCCCCCGCCGGGGACCAAGGCATAGAAGGTAAGTGGGGTGGGGAGGGCAGGGAGGTGGGAGGAGGGAGGGAAGGAAAAAAAAGCCTTACCTCTGTCCCTGGGGGGGCGAAGGTAGCCTCTCAGCCTTGGGGAGGCTCGGAGCGGGGAAGGCCCTGCTTCGAGCCTCCTCATTGGCTGAGGGGCTGCCATGCCCCCCGCCGGGGACAAAGGCCGTGGAATCCCAACGGAGGGATTCCCGGCCTGGTAACGACTTGGCGAGGGCCAATCAGAATGGCTCTTTTATTCTGATTGCGCCCTCGCCGGGTACTAATGAGAAATCTGGAATGCTCTCCTGAGTATTCAAGAATGAGTGGGATGAGCTAGCTGTTGGAAAGAAGGTGTGAAAGAAGGTGTGAAGCTTAATGGAAAGCCCTAGCTCTACAGTCTATTGTATACATTGAAGTCATTCTGCCTTCTGGGAGCGTCTGTGGTTCCAGTAAAATTTCTCCACATTTAACTGGTGACGATGTGGACATGAGAAGGACTGACCAGAACTTGGAAGGTATGCAAGAGGATTGCACAACAGGCTGTGATGTCTGCTATTGGTTTGGTGAGTCTAATGGAAGGGGTAAACACAATTGAAGTTAAAAAATTGAATGTATTGTCAAGATCAGCATGTGAGGGGGGCAGTACTGTCTTCAAGTTCTTCCCAGTATGTATCATTTTTTGTTTATTGTTTCTTTATTGTTTTAAAGATAGAGAAAGCAAAAAACACAACTAAAAACACGAAAAAGGGAACATAAAGCAAGGGAAAAAAAGAGGCAATTGATGGAGTGATAAAGAACCATGGTGAAGAATGTACAGAAAGAAGTCCAGGGTGGCCTATCGGGATCCAGACCACAACAGTCTGGGAGATAGCTGAAAAAAACAAGAATACCAGTCAGCCCAGTGAAACCCAATGTCATACTAAACAAAATTACCAAAAGAGGGGGAAGCAGAAGGCATCGTAAAATACTCCAGAAAGTAGCCAACTCAGCCAATTGATCCGCCATACCAGTGGACCTCCAGCACAACAGATGACTCAACATGGGGGGAGTGTCTAAGGCCGGGGTGTCACCTGAAGCCACAGTGGGGACTGCAGACAGTCAATGGAAAGGGGTAAGGAAGATCGAACACCAGACATAAGGACAACAGTTTACTCAAAGATAGATGGATATCAGGATGAAGAGTGACTCTCAAATGCTCAGTGACTGAATCGCTAATGACTGTGAACCGATAACAAGTTCAGTGGACAAATGTTACCTGGCAATTGTGTACATGTGGCCGGGTGTGTGTCTGACTCCTGGTCACATACTGGGACTGTGCTGAATGTATAAATATAGACAGGGATGCAGGGGTGGAAAGATATGGGGAACCCCAATTTTAAGAAAAGACTACAAAAATTGTATTATTGTTGTGATCTATTGAACCTACTTAAAATTAAGTAGGTGAATTGAGTCCTTACTCTATTTACGTTCCCAATGGCACGTTGGCAGGTTGTATTATACTTGAGAGTTGCTCAATAAACGTTCACTGTGTGGAAACAAAAACGTGCAATTAATGGTTAAGACTGACTAAGTGAGTGGATCCCTACCACACTCTTTTGTAGAATGAATATTGTTGCCTTCTACAGCAGCTCACTTAACGAGAATAAAGCTCCGGATTTCGCCGACTCCTAAAACATTTTTTTCGAAAAGTCAGATGAGCCTCAAGTCAAGTAGAATGAAAGTGTATAGAAATCTTTTTTAGGAAGAAAACCTTTCCAAACTATGGTGTATTTTTCTTCTTCTATTCATGTAGCGGACAGAACATATCTGATGCTTTTGAAGTGAGTTGAATTGGTGTGAGGGTGGGAAAAGGGGGGCTGGAGTCCTATTGGTTTCCTTCATTGGACCCTCATGATATTCAGAAATTTGTTTCAATAAAGTGTCACCAATGAATAAGACAGTCAGCTGGGAACAATCGTTTTTCTTAACAAATAAAAAATGCACTTTTTTGTATACATTTTCTGGTTGCACCAGATTTGGTTGCGCTTTATTTTATGGTGAAATTTGGCCAGGGGTGTTCAGCCTTTAGCAATCCAGATGTTTTGAACTGCAAAATATCTAGGGAGCGTGAACATACTATGCCCTAGTCCACAGGTGCAGCACATATATATGTAAGTACATTTGCATTTGACAATGGCACCCAGAAAAAGCCGCTCCATTCCATTGGTGCCCGGCTCCTGCTAATTGAGCATCCATGAATTCAAGCACTAGGATTCTGAAAAGATCTAGTTTAATTCCACTCAATGTTTTATGAAGCAACATTAAAAGTTCCAACTCTAGTCAAGTGCTGATTTGGTTGTATTTGGAGCACGTGCATCACCACATCCCTGAATACCTAAGCCTAGAGCGAACAGAAATACATTTCTAGAATTATCAATCTGATTCGCCAGTTTCAGTAGAAATGGATCATCAGAGAGACTCCTTCATTTGCACATCTGAGAGCGCATCTTACCTTGGAGCTGGCAGTCTTGCTTAATTTCCGCAATTTCGCCCTTCAGAGAAATGTGCACTTCAGCCTTGCAGGTACCTGAAAGCTGTTGACAAATACAACATGAATCTTACTATGAAATACACAAACATCAATATGCACAGCGAGCTTTAGGTTTGGCCATAAAGAAGGCAGACAGCAGAATCTGCAACACATCCACACAGCGTTGCTCCTGGTTGGAATACCCGCTTTCATATTTCATATTTACACATATAAAGGGTCAGGTTTAAAGATAAATGACCTACAAAGAACGTGCTCTTCCTTAGATTAATTGAATTGGACTATATTGAGTAAATTATAGTTATAGTCATGTATAGACGTTCAGAGTCCATGTGTACAACGTATTTATTATATAAAGGTTTCAGCCGACACGTGTTTTGACAATCAAGTCGTTATCAAGGCTGACATATGAAATAATAGTACATGTAGAAATAACGTTGTCACATAGAATTATCAAAAAGCCTATCAAGGGTCCTTTTCCCCCAGTGCATTAAACCAGGAGTAAAAACCAAGTGTAAAAGTAATGTACATGATTGTCAACCTGTTTTATCACTTCGGGTGAGTTTCATAATTCTTTGAGGTGGAGTAGGGGCACAGAACAACATTATTCCCACCTGTGAAAAATTGCATGAATTCAAGCAGGCCTGTGGTTTTCATGTTTGTAACTGATGGACTTCCTATAGGATTCATGTTCAATGCCTCCACCCATCTGTACTTGGCGGGAGACATGGGGCTCATTACGAGTATGGCGGTGCAGGAGAAAAGTGGAGCTAACGGAATTACCACCACTTTTCCTGCTCTGCCATACTACCAGTTTGACCCTGGGTGCGAGATTTACCTCCAGCCTCATGCTCGTAGTAAATCCTCCTACTTTCCACCAAAAATCGGCAAAATCAGTGGAATTACCACTAGCAGAATTACTGCTGTAGTAATTCCACCAAAATCCCCAATGGAGTCTTATGGACTCCAAATGAATGGGAACTAACGCCACCATTTGTATTCTGGCGGCAAATATGCCGGACCAAGTGGCAGTAATGGTAGATTTACTGTCAGAATTGACAGTTCCTTTCAGTGAAGGTTGCTATGGTGACACCTGGATTTATGTGTTACTTCTATATTCTTATCTGAAATTATATAAAATTGCATGGCGGGCCGTGCAGTGCACGTAAGCACGTACATTGGTGGACCCTTCTGTGCAATTCGGACCTTGAGGAGAAGGAGACCTGTGGTATTTTTATTTTTTCAAAAAAAATAGAAGCAACTCATTCCAACATGACGTAAAATGGAATTACCGCACCATGCTGCAATGCTTTTGGGCGGCACTTTGGGCAACATAACCTCCTAGAGACCCAATCCTTTGTCATTTCAGAATGAGTGAGGTTGCCTGGAAATTTCTAATAAATAGGTAAATAATTTCATAAAGGCTATAAAAAAGCTATCATTTAAGGATTGAGTTCAGGTGGAAATGTGATAAACCAATGATTAAAATGATAAGGGATTACATGCTTGTTATACTAAACGGGTGAGTCGAGTGAGAGGGGCTCACATGGGAGTGTCTCCTGGATTCCACTCACATATAAACACATCCACATGCTCGGATAACAAAGCCTGTGCATACAAACGACATGTGTGCAAGAGCGGCACATCCTGGCCACATTGATATGTCACATGAAGAGATGATGCTTCCCAGAGCCAACACATCTGCCCCTCCCTCTCCATGTTCTGTCTATCCTTAAATCTATCAATTGTATTAACTTTGAACCATATGATATGAGAATTTGACTTTTATGTCCTTGATATGTTTCACGTCACAAATTCATGCATGCACATTTTGATGCCGACTGCATTCATGCAATTTGCTGATTGTGCCTCCTAAAACCAAGGGTCATTTCAAAGACATGCAGGGGAGTTCAGTCCCGTTGGTTTCTATTTTCCCTGCAACATTTTATTATTTTACTCAAACCTCTGCAAAAGGGAAAGGGATGGGTTAAATCGCGGATGGCATTGAAAATTGCAAGATATTGTCTGGAGGTCGCGCCAGTATTCGGCCGCATACTGGATATGCTTTTTGGTACAACCCTCGTCTGGACACCCTGATCAGGAAGCGCAGGAATGCAGGGGCAATCCTGTTTTCCTGTACACGTGCATTTTGCATGGCCATATTGCATAATTGGGTGGGTGGCATTGCCATGCCCTCCAAAGCGCCTGTGTAGGCCCAAGCCAGAGCCAACTGTCCAAGCAGAAAAAACCCCATGTCATTTCATGAATCTTTGTGTGTGTGCTGGAAAAGCACGGCACATTTCAGTATCTGCATTTTGCTTCTAATCAAGCCTCATACTATCTGATTCGATACCAAGTAATACACTTACCTTTGCTTCAGGTTTTACAAAAAAAAGTGTATTAAAACAACCGACCAATATATTGACTGTCAAAGGCTGTGCAAGAGTGGTACAGGCATGCGTCCTGGCCTGTAGAATGTTCAGCATTCACCATATTATTTTTGGGAATTTGAAAGCGAAAAATTAAAAAGTATGTAGAATGTAACCTGTTGTGATTACTTTGTTGGTAGAATAACATTATAACTACAGTATAAACAATCAATGTAGAAACAACTTACTTGGTGCATTTTGCAATCTGGGTTTAACGCTGGAACTTTATCCTTGGCACAATCGGTTTCTCTGATCGTAAATTCAATGTTGTAGTTTTTTCCAGCCACCACCTGCAGGAATCAGGCACATGAATTGACCCTATTTTATTACATGCTCAATGCAAAAAAAGGGATAATAATGCTTTAAATATTTATGAAAATGGCCCTTAATTTGAAGTATTTGATGACGAGTAATGTGAGTTCACTGTTTTATAGAAATAAGCACAATGAGTGGGCGTCCCAGCCAGTCGGGTTGCTCAGAACACAGACATTGTTCACTGTTATAATGTATACATGGCGTCCAAACCTGGAGGGCCGTCGGAGTGTTTTCATGCTACTATTGTCAGCTCTCCCTCAACCCTTGATTGCCAGACCCCCCCCCAATTTTTTTTTTAAAGTCTTCCATCACTACCTCACTGCCAGACTCCTCTTCCTCCAAATGGCCATCATGTAAAGAGAGAAGGGGTCACTGCCTGACTGCGTTTTCCTTGTTTCCTTGGTGGCCTTCTTTGCTGGTGTTAAATTTCCTTTAATGGAGGAACGCTCACCCGCAAGCAAACTCTGATTAAAGGAAATGTCATTTAGTTTTTCTCAAACCATTTACATTCACGTTTCTTACTTGCGGGTGGCAACGACGATAATGGCCAGTGGCCCTGGCAGTACAGGCCGGTAAAGAATTACCTTTCATGGTTATAGCACTTGCTTCACTAGGGCATTACCCTGGGTTGGCGGGCAGTTACCAGCCTTTACGTCTAACCCCACTGCCCATTATCATTATATTCATGAATTGTCTATGAGCTTAAACCGGAAAGATCACTTTAAGAGCAATCAGGGAACGATGGTCATACGCTTATTTATATTTAAACTTGAATATTATTTTAATAAAGGTTTCATTTTCATTTGTTTCAAACAGACAAGAGATGTATCAGGATTGCCCAAATTGACAACTCACTATTTCATGGGATGCTGCAAGCTCCTGCGGGCATAACGTTGGCCACCATGCCCACCTATGCTTAAGCTTGGCATAGGAAATGCAGCAAGTCACTTGTTGGACAATGGTACTCAGAACATTTTTCACGGTGTTGGTCACATTTTCAGTATTGTCCTCCCAGAAGGCCAATAGCGAGGGGAAACCATTAGTCATGTTTTGGCCCTTTGGCTTTTGAAGACAGGTGGGAAAAGTATACTCCCATGTTGAGAGTGTTTGTCTCTACATCTGGATGAGGGGATGGGGATAAGGAAAAAACTGTGGGGCTTGGGCAGGAATGAGTCCAGCAACATAACATTGCATCAGAGAAGCAGATGGGACTGGGGATGTGTCAGTCAAATGTCAGTAAAGAGCCATAGAAAATGGTATAGAAAATAAACAGGTCTATCTGTTTTGATCTCTCGTTCCCTATGGGTGCAAAGAATGGGAATATGTATTTTTTTTTAATTAATTATCTTTATTTGTAAGGCACTTATTTCCTCCAAGGAGAAAAGCCGAACAGAGACTGTATCTGGATGCAGATGTTATTTGAAAAGAAGAGAACAAATAACCGCATGATTTACAATTATGGGAAAAGGTGGGTTTTAAGCTTCTTCCAAAATAAAGGAAAGGAATCAAGCTTCTGTAGGACAGGAAGGAGGGATTTCCAGGCACGAGGACCAAGCACAGAAAAGCATCCATCACCTCTATTACAAAAATGAGATGTAGGTATTACCAGCAGGTTGTGGAGAGACTAGTGAAGGAATTGTACTGGGTGATAAAGAGTGATTTTAGAAGCCATGTACGTGGGAACCAGACCATGATGACACTTAAAAACAAGACAGAGGACCTTAAAAGGGATCCTCTGTTGTACTGGTAGCCAGTGAAGTGATCTATGTTGGTAAGATCCAGAAGCGGTTTTAGGCAAGTTTAAAAGGAGTCTAACAGCTGCATATTGGGCAACCTGCAGGTGGTGGGTTTGGGTTGCCGGGATCCGAGCGAGAATGGCATTACAGTAATCAAGTTTTGTGTTAACCAATGCCCAATGACTAATGATCAATCTTTCTCAGCAATGAGAGGGAGAATAGGCCGCAGGACTCAGAGCTGTTAGTAAATGGACTTTAACATCTCAATGATCTGCAGATTGCAAGTCAGATTGGACTGCCATATGCAGCCAAGATTGTTTACTTTATGTGAGAAGGCAATAGGCAGATCAAATAGTGCAGGGTAGAGTGAAGATGTTGTCGATCCTCCAAAGGTGTTTGGGGCCAAACAGGATAACCTCTGTTTTGATGGGATTACGTTGCAGCCTGTTTGCCAACATCCAGTTTTTAATTTCTTGAGCACAGCCAGATGTCCTTTTGATTGAATCTGATAGATTATGGATTCTGGCGTAAATTTGTGTATCATCTGCTTAAGAAGGATAACATAGACCACATTTAAAAAAAATACTCAATAGTGGTTGAATATAGATATTGAATAGCAAAGGTGAAAGGGAGGAGCCCTGTGGAACACCACAGGGAACAGTGAGACAAGTAGAGTAATAGGTTCTATCCGATCAGATAGAAAAGATAGAAACCATTGGAAGGAGTCATCCAACACTTGGGCGACTTCAGACAGCCTAGATTTGAGTATGTCAAAGTCGACTGTATCGAATGCCATCGATAGGCCAAGGATGACCAGCAAACTGAGGTCACACTCGTCGGTTGATCTCATTATGTCGTCATACACAGCAAGAAGGGCTGTCACTGTACCATGGTGGGGCCTCAAGCCTGATTGAAATATATTAAGATGATGATCTTCCCGAAATCTCTGTAGTTGGAAGGTAGGAACCTTTTCAAGGATTTTGACCAGCCATATGAGACCTGTAATTGGGCAATAATTCATGAGTATATTGTGATCCAGTGAGGGTTTCTTTAATAGAGGAGTCAGAAAGGATCTTTTAAGCTCTCTTGGAACCATGCCTTGAGCAAAAGAAGAATTTACAAGACTTGCGATGAATTTGCTAAATTCAAGAGCATGGTGTTTGGTGAGACAGGCAGGAATGGGATCATAGTAATGATTCGTGAGTTTTAAATTTGTGAATTGAGTATTTCCCTATTATTGTCATTCGGGATAGTGACTCATGAAGCTCTGATGTCTGTTTAAACCATTTTTAAGCGTATTGAAAGTCTGGATACGTTTGTATTCATATGTTTTTTGTGCATTTTCTGTCCTACAGTTACCTTTCAGCACTGTCATTTTAAAATCATCCAGGGTGTGATTTGGTTCCAAAAAGTGCAGAATGATGGCTGTGTCCTTACTTCATTGCTTAAAGTTTTGTCTTTGTATATTCATCCGCTTATTTAGTTTCTGGCCCGTTTCCCCATAATAGTAGCCCTCCAACAGACATTTTGTACTCATAATCAGATACACAACATTGTGAGATTTTGTAATCCAGCCAGATGTGGGGTATTTTGATTGTATCTGAACTGTAGATATGTGGACAGGTCAGTCATTATTTGTCATTGCATAGTGTAGCTCAATTTTGGGTGCAATGTAGATGTAACTTGCTTCTTATAATTTCTTTGAGATTGGCTGGATCTGAAACCAGGGAGGGGCATTTCAGGGAAACCTCCCACAGTCATTCATCTTCTTCCAGGATGTTTTGCGGTTCTTGCACAATCTTGTGGTGGGATTCCAACTCTGTATTGCATGTGACAACCAGTGGCACCAGATTTTTTGCCTGTTTTTCTCTGTATTCCAGGAGGTTACTATGGAGGATCCTGGTTGACTCTGTGCGTGTCAAGCGCTTCTTTGAACAGCGAGCTGGTGGATGATCTCTTTCCTCGCCTGGCTCCCTCCTCTGGTACAGTCTCCCCCTTCCTCTCCTTCTTGAGCCGGATCTCCTCAAATTCCAGAAGCTCCTCAAGACTTCCCTCTTCACCTCCGCCTCCTTCTTCCTCTCCCTCCCTTGCTAAATCTCACAGTCTCTGAGATGGGGGAACAGGGCCCTTAAGTGTCCCTCTGGGTCCTGCCCCCCCAATAGCCTTCAGCCTATGCTCACCCCCAGCACTTGACATTTGGCTCCCACCGGCCTGTGCCTTTCCTCAGGCCTGCACTTATTATTTTCTGTTGACCATTCTTACCAATAGATATCTGCCAGGTATCTACAGCTGCTTGCAGCCCTTTCCCTGGCACTTTCTTTGTGGCACTCCTAGCACTTACTCCCCCCCTCCCAGTCCCCCTCACACGCCCTCTCTCTCTGCACTTGCCTGCTCTGAATGCTCATAAGGCCTCTCTCTTTATTCATTGTTATTATATTTGTCTTTCGTTCCCATGTCCCCTCCCCACAATTTACTTGATGTATAAGCGACTTACAAATGCACAATAAATAAATAAATTAATCTTCTGTGGAAGCTTACAGGGTCCTCTTGCTCACCAGTAGAAATAAGGAGGATTTCATCAACATTGATTGCTCAAGAACTGCAAACCATCCTGGAAAAAAACGACTGACTTTGTGAGGGTTTCCCTGAAATGCCCCTCCTTTCTTTCAGACCGGCAGCCAATCGCAAAGAAATGCTGATAAGAAGAAAGTTACATACACACCGCACACAAAATGGAACAAAGCCATGCAATGACAAAAGATGCCTGGCCTGGCCACACATCTGCAGTTCAGATACAATCAAGTTAGCCCACACGGGGCAGGATGACAAAACCACAGGAAGTTTCACATGGGGGCTACTTTGTTGGGGAACTGACCAGCAACTACATAAGCAGATGAATCAACACAGAAAAAACTTTAAGTGATGATGTTACAGCACACCTATCAATCTGCACTTTTTGGAACCAAATCATACCCTGGATGGCTTTAAAAATGCAGTGCCGAAAGGTAAATCTACGACAAAAAATGTGTGAAAAACATATGAATGCAATTGCATGCAGACTTTCAATACACTTGAAAATGGTTTAAATAGACACTGCAATTTCACGAGTCACTATCCCAATTGACATATTCCCATTCTTTGCACCCATAGACAAAAAGAGCCCAAAACGATAGACCTGTTTTTTCCTATAACATTTTCTATGCCTTTTTACTGACACTTGACTGATACATCCCCAGCCCCATCTGCTTCTCTGATGCAATGTTATGTTGCAGGACTCATTCCTGACCAAGCCCTACCAGCTCTTTAAAGGTCCTGTCCAATAAGCTTCCTAGAGGCTGGTTAGTGCTCCTGTTTCCTGCCAAACAGTTTTGTCCTTTTTCCCCTCCCCTCTGCAGATGTAGAGAAGAACACTCTCAACATGGCAGTATCCGTTTCACACCTGTCTTCACAAGCCAAAGGGCCAAAACATGATTAGTAGTTTCCCCTCGTTATTGGCCTTCTGGGAGGACAATACTGAAACTGTGACCAACAGCCTGAATAATTTTCTAAATACAATTGTCTAGCAATTGACTTGCTGCATTTCCTATCCCACGCTTAACCGTAAGTGGGCACTGTGGGCATTGTGGGGAACAGGCTCAGTGCAGATGGACACACAAATGACTATGTTTAATACATACCTGCCTGCAGTAGGTTTGCACATGCTAGGACTGAGACTACCCAATTGCTTCATACTTCTTTGAGAGAAGCCTGCACTGTATTATTCTTTTTGGGGGCAGGGGCTCTCTTGCCTGCTTTTATGTCATTTTCAGTGCCCTGTTAAAATGTTTGTGACTGGAATGTGTGGAGGGAACTTCTGAAGTGCAATGCTCCTTGTGAACGTGTGGAGGAAACCAATCAGAAGCAAACACAAACAGATAAGACATTTCAGAGGTGAATCCATGGGATGCCCTGCTATTCCAAAAGCCTCATTCTCGTCCTATGCCTGATGAAGTCATTTGTACATTATGAAAGCTTGCAAATAAATGGGCCTCATTACAACCCTGGCGGCAGCCGTGCCTGAAAAACAGGCACGGCTGCTGCCGGAGTTGAATTTTTACCGGCACCCGTCAATGAGGAATTACCGGGTAATTCTGACATTGCCGGACCCGGTAATTCCTGCATTGACGGGTGCCTGTCAGGCCATTCCCATTTGAGCCCCATAGGGCTCAATGGGAATGTGGACGTCGGATGCACGCATCTGACATGCTGTGCTCGCGGGTACTGCTCTGCCTGCCAGGCCAGACCTGGCGGGCTGTCAGGCACCCGCAAGCACAGCTCGTAGTATGGCAGTCCGGGAACTACGGTTCCGGCATGCTTACCGGTACCGTAGTACTCGGACCGCCATGCTTATAATGTGGCCCAATGACTTTGCCTATCTAAGGTTTCATCTTGTCTTTTTTAGAGCAACACTTGCTCAAAAAAAGAAAAAAAGACAAGATGGTGTGTGTGTGTGTGTGTATAGTCTGTATATATATATATATATATATATATATATATATATATATATATATATATATATATATATATATGAGCATGTTGAATGCTACATGCCAGTTTATGGAAAACAGATATGCATACTCACATAGGCTCTTTTCTTTGATGGACTATGTGATGCCACGATAGTTCTTCTTTAACCACAATGTGCCAACATCAGAGACAGACTTGATCAGTGTACATTGGGGTGATTCCATATTATCCATTGCAGTTGAAGACTGGTAGGACTCAGGAAGCTGAGGAGTTAGTCATATGCCAGACAAGCCAGTCTCTGACCCCAAAAAAGTAAGCAAATAAGCGCACGGTGCTCTGATGTCAGGGCTTACAAAGGTTTCTACATTGTTACTTCATTGTATTTGACTTTGATGCAGTTACTATTTTGTTTTTGTTTCCGTTAAAGTAGGGACCCGCAAAGGGACCTTGGTGCTGCGGCACCGTACTTGGCGCCTTCCCCCATTCCCATTGAGCCCTATGGGGCAAAAATGGGAATGGGGAAGGGCCATGGCGGCATGGGGAATTACCGCCCCGCCAACCTCGGAATGGGGTGGTAATGCCCCATTCCGCCATGGCGGACACCGGCATGGACCATGGTGCTAATAGCACCATGGTCCTCCGCCTGGGTCATAATGAGGCCCAGTGCCTTTTAATCTCTACGCTCCGAGACTACTTTTGTAAAAACACAATTTAAATTGCTTACTGTAATAACGAAACTTACATTTCAGAACACAATGAAAGAGACACAAAGTAACCATGTCATATACGGACCTGCTTGCTGGCTTTGTTTACGTATTCCACTTGAAAGTGGTTTTGTTGGTTGCTTTCGCTGTTAAATTTTTGAATGGCGTGTTTTAGGATTGGCTGCAGTTCTTCACTATTGCTGTTTACGGGTTCTGGACATCCGAAACACAAGGCTTTTAGAGAAAAGAGACAGCCTTCAGTTAAAATTGTCAGTTACAGAACCCCACACACACTTGCAGCTGTTAACACTTCTGATCTCCTCTCTTGCTTTGGAAGGCTTCTGTAGTGGCCCTGCACAGCTGTTCTGTGCTCAGAGGTGCAACAGACATTTTGACTCTTTGCAGTGGATAATTATCTGTGATCAAATCGTTGTAATTACTGAAAAAACTGTTTCCAAGAGCTACTGTTCATGAAAACCCTCTACTCCTCCAGAAGGTAATGCGTTATCTGGTTCTCCCCGAACAGCATGGAATTTTTTTGATGAAGTATGTTCAAGGAAGAGAAACCTCTCCTGCTTGTAAAGAATATCAAGTTCTCTTCAGAGGAGTTGCTCTCCTCGTCAACAGCACGCCCCAGTCCCTCAACATTAGTAGGTTACCCAAGGGATATAAGAGTTTTAGTACCTTCTCATGGCCAACTTTATGGCAATTGTCAATGCACCTTATCCCTGAGCTAATCCAACAAATGAAAGCCTCTATATTCCCTGCCACCAGCTGGTCACCTTTGGTGGTAGGGCCTTCTGGTGGGCCTGGTTTGTCGTCGTGCCATTGAATATAGTGTATAGCACTCTTGTATATTTCAAATAGAGGCCAAGCCCTAGATGTTTTACTAGCCATGTCCCATTAATGAACTGCTACATATACACTCCTTGTTATCGTCATTTGTAATGCCAGCCAACACGCGACATGTTCTTTGCAATGATATAAAACCCTGGGTCTCAGTGAGCCACTTACCACACATTTATTTCACTTTTACACACTGTGGATTGCTAGACACACACTCCACTGCCCATGAACATAATGTAGCTATACTGAACATGTTGTATTATCTGCTGTGCCACATTCCCTCAGTAACACCACCAGACGGCAGCGCGTGCAAGAATCCACCATCACCCTAATCCACCAGATCACAGAATTGACCCCTGGCAGTCTGAATCTCCCCATATTGTTCTACAACTAAAGGCCTGGCTCTCACATGATGGGGGTCACACGTGCCTGATTAACTGGCTAGTGCCTGAAACTTCATATGATGTGAGTCACGCGTGCCTGATTAACTGGGCTGGTGCCTGATGTTCTGTGTTTTTCTCTGACATATTTTCCAATCCAAAAAATTGAATTATTGTGCAAATATGGACTTAAGTATTTCTCTAATGAAATAAGACTAGTTTTATTAATATCTTATTTAGGCATATTTAGACAGCTACACATTTTGGTGTAACTCTTTACACTTGCATTTGACATTTTAGACATGCTCGCAGTAACTTTCAAGTAAAAATCTCAACAATGACTATATGCAAAACAAAGCAGCATTACTTTCCATAGTGGTTTGCCTCCGTTTTATTTTATTTTTATATTGTTCGAAGGCGTTGCTCATTATTTAACACTCTAAACCCTGGTTGTCAAAACAGGGGTAAAGGGAGACTGGGCATAAAATACAAAGGCAACAGTTCTGAAGCCATCCCAAAAAACTCCCACTTGCTTTTGCTAAAGTACTTTTTTAATGCGACAGTGGCAGGCAAACTCACTGCAAAAATGTGTAAACGATGTAAAAATGGCATGGTTTGAACTGACCATTATAGGAGAACTTTTAGCAGGTATGATTAAATCGAGCACCTCAACATCCCCACACCAAGGTAAATCTACTTAATACATCTATTATCTGATAAACACTCTAGATCAGCAGAATAAAGAGAAAGGGCAGGAGCCATAGGTTGTGTTTCTTTCACTGGAGAGACGTGTACGTTTACATGTAGATTTGGTTTGTCCAGACCAGCTTCTTACCTGCAGGTATGCAGCCCAACCGAAATTCACCAAAGGAACCATTCAGTAAGACATGTACATCAAGCTTGCATCTAGCAAAAATCTGTGAACAAAAAAACAAACCATCTCAGAGTGAAATGAACAAAGCACAAGCGTGCACAAGATCCTCAGATTTGCTCGTTATCAAGTCGACAGAAGTCGATTCAGCGACAGGTCCACACAACCATTTTCAGAACAGGACATACTAGCAGTATAAAAACCTTCAAAATGGCAGAAAAGATTGATCACATTGGGAGAATAGTCAAAATGTCTGTTCTTCTCTTTCAGGGAATAATGGTAGATCTAGTGGAAGAATTTAGTGTAAATGCCCCTTCATAAGGAACACTATTGTATCCAGGTAATATCTTACTCTACCAATGGGCAATAGCACCCAATAATGCCTCGATGCGTAACTAGGGCACAAAGCACACAAGAGGGGGTGATTAAACACTTGAACCATTTTCTAAGGAACGTTTTACCATCAGAATATTTTGCTGTTGGTGTTATTACTGTGGTACAACATCTCAGCCCCAAATGAAGATTATTAGTAACTGTAATACCGGATGAAATGGTCAACTATGTACAGCTAATAATGAACATGCTGAAATGCCATCACCAGAAACACGGAAAGACAGACAAAGGCACCAGCACTGATTTGTAAAATGTTGTGTAAAATGAAATTGTGCATATGCTGGTGTGGCACGCTTCCTCCAGAATGCTTAGCAACCAGATTGCTCAGCATCAGGATGTCATTTGGGGGTTGTCAGGGGTCGCAATTGCGACCCCTGAGGTCTCCCTTGCTACCCCTAAAAAATAAAAATAAAAAGTTTAATTCAGGCACATGGTGGTGAGTCACTGATTTAGTCTGTTCTTAAACACCTCAACTCAGCCTTTTATCCTTCTGAGGTCCACAAATGAGTACCAACACAGGTTGGGTGATATTGTATGCATTTTTGTTCTATATAAAGTGCTTATGCGTAAGTGCTATATAATAACACATGATTATCATTTGGTCTTGGAGCCTGCTTGCATTCAGAGTAATTTTGTAATATGGGCTATACACACTAATATTAACGATAGATATGATGATCCATTCTTGTATGAAATGTATATCACAGTATAGTGATATTGTAACCATATTATTTGTAGTGTACTTAGGAACAATGCTATGTGATGCCACTTTCTGTTTTGTCAAGGGGTGAAAGGTCATGTTCCATCACATCGGGGTGGGGTCAAATGACATCCCTTCCTGTGATTTCATCAGAGGTCAAGGTTCATGTGCTGTTACTTCCACTACCCCAGAAAGTTTGGTGAAATGACATCCCTGCTCAGCAGTGAGGTGCCTGCATGCTCTGGGTGTCATAGTTCTTCCAGGGTTCATTGGCACTGTCTTTGCATGAAAAGAGAAGACCTAAGCTAAGTGTGTTACATGTAATGCAAGCAATGCATCCAGTGTTTGTGTGTGTATACATGCATGTAAAGGGTGCATGTGATTGTCTTGTTCGGAGGGAAAGAGTGTCATGGTTTTATTACACAGCACACACCAACTAGAGAACTCCTTCCCCTCTCCAATGGATGTGGCGTACAATAAAGCACTTTTTATTTTGAATAACTAACGATTCTTTTTGAGTAGGCCTCCAACCCGTCTCGCACCCAACCTCCACAAACGTGTGTATCAATAAGATATGTTTTAATTTATTATTTAATGAAAAAGAAAATAATCGACAAACAGCAGTCACTAATATGTGGCAACACAAATACAACGATCTCTACAGAACAGTTAGGTTCAGATATCCTATCACAGTTCACATGGATCTTTAATGGCAAAACAGGCAACAATTTTTATGAAGTGATAGCACCAACGGTTTAGCACTCCCCCCTGCAACACTCGGCCCCAAACATCAGCTAAACTTGATTCCTTTGAATGGAAGGCAGTGGCAAGGAGTAGGGATAAAGAGAGAACATCAGTCTTGGGGTAAAGCCCACAACCCCAAAATGGGAAGCTACCAAAGAAAGTAAAAACCTGTTTTTGGAGAAAAATGGAAGAATGGGCTTCTGGCTATTTCTCACAACTGCTAGGGGACAGAATAAAAAGAAATTGGTATTGCTTACCCTTTAGTATTCTATACACTTCCCCTAACTCCTAATCAGCACACCAGAGCAAAGTAGAAATGAAGTGGTAAAATCGGTTTTGGGAGAAAGCAAATGCAAAAGGGAAAAATACAGTGGCAAATGGAAATCTGTTACACTGGGTTTACAATGACAGGCAGCTCAGGGAAGGGGAATAGGAAAATCGGTTTCAATGACAAAGACAGAGGCACATAAAAGGTAGACCTCTAGAAAAAAGGGATTGCTCACAATGGTTTTAATAGGACAGATGCAAATGGGAATCCGTTTAGTAATACACACAATACACAGACAAATTCGGTTTTCAGTTACAAGGAGACTAACTCTTTTGAGGCTACACTTTAATGACTATAATAATTAAATACAACACCAATGACAATATGGTTGATTTCGAATTTCAACAATCTTGAACTGTGAGTTTCAATGGGGAAATTAATTGATTTACTCAAGAAAAAATACTAAGGATTTACCCAGACAACTGAGAGGTTTTTTTTAAGGAGAGATGCTAACATACACAGGCTAATATCCCTGCCACTCAGATAGGACAGTTTACCATTCCTCTCTCCACCCCCTGGTATGATTGGTTCAGGAGAAGAGAGCACCAACTGTCTGTTTGCATTTATTACAATTCTTGTGTTCTCATTACCATTTTTTGGCAAAAACTAGTTATGTCTCCTAACTTCAGAATTATACTAGCCCCTGCCATATGAAATAGATATGTAGTTTTAGTGGGTCATAGGGAATTGGGTAAGCTGATCGCCAACTCCATACGACGTAGCATGGTCCGTTGGCACATTTTTGTCATTTTCATAAAATGTACAATCGTTATGAATCTACAAATGATCAAGCATGTTCCTAATTTCATTTTCCATCTTTTCACCAACTGTCCCAGTTGTTCCACGTTTAGATCAACCAGAAACTAGCCTTAACTGGCCATTTCAATACCCAAAGTCCTAGGTAAATGCAATGTATCTCTTTAAAACTGCCTGGAAATTATATGAAAAAATTGCATGAAACAAAATTAATTCTCAGTCTGACTGCTGTGAGAAATGCCTAAAATAAAATCAGTATTTTAATGTCAATTGGGAGTGTCGGTCCCCCTTGTGGGAGGCCCGCTTCCCCCCCCCCCCACAGCAATTTGTCTTCCTCTGGGCTCGGCTGGTGACCAGAGATTTTTATTAGTCCCTTTGAACTTTGCAGTTTGCTCTTTGAGGTGGGTGCAGGAAAGGTTCACACCTCCTGGTCAAGCTGTAGCCACACTTAGCCTCCTTTGAAAACTCTGGTCTCCTGCCTTCATGTCTGGCAGAGCAGGGAATTATGACACCCTCAGCAGAATCATACTTTATTTCAGGGTTGTTGACTGGTAAGTGTGACTTCCAGCTGGAAGCGGGGCTTTCAATTGTGAAGTTTCCTACCTTAGCCCAGACTGGTTTTTCCTGTAGTAAGTGTCACTTCAAAGGTGACTTGAGTTTTGGGGGTTGAAACATAATATGCATTCGCTTTGGTCAACCCCCACATGATATTTCCCTGACATTTTCTGCGTGAGCAGTGCTATCTTTCCACTGTGGCTTTTAAAGCAGTTTTTCTTTTCACACATGTCCTGGCTTTTTGCTTCTAATGTTTAAAATCATGTCTTGCAGGTCACAGGATTGTTTGATTTCTCCTTTTTGAGTAAGTTTGTATTTTCTGTTGGTCCTTGAGAATGAAAGGTAGGCCCCCTTCCACATTGTTCTTTAATTTGATGTGAACATAAGACAAAGCCAAGCCGTTTTTTGTTTGCTGTGTTTAAAGGGCTGCTGTTCAAGAGAAAGAGAAGCACAAGCTGTTTCTGGTTGTAGTGTTGAAATTCTTGCCCCTCATGTGAATTTAAAAGTAAAGCAAGGCCATTTTTGGATGCAGTGTACAACTTCTTGTCATTCAGGTGAAATAAAAGCAAAACCTGGCCATTTTTCCTTATAGTTTTCCAATGCTTACCACGCATGGTATGCTGCTGTTTAGGTGAGAGGGGCTTCTGTCTAGGGCCTTTAAATGCACCCCACAGATGCAATGCCAATTTCTGTACTCACACTGCAGTGTCTATTTCAGCCATTGATAGTTTGTAGACTCAGGGCCATGAAAGTGATTTACAGCAGCTATTACAGGCACTGATAGGTTGTGGCAGCAGCCTCATGCATTTTGACCATTACTGACAAAGAGAGATTGTGGCCAACACTTCATGAAAGTGACTTACAGTAACTTTTACCAGTGTATACATGTTGTGTCTTTTGCCTCAAACAAGGAATTTACATTGACCATTAGTGGCATAGAGGTTGGGAACACAGCCTCATACTAGGGATTTACAATTACCATCAATGGCATGGATAGGTTTTGGCTGCACCATCATGCAGGGATTTAAGTAGCTAATTAATTAATCTTTTATAACACGCTTAATACCAGAGACCAGTCTCCAATCAGGGGATGGAGATTTGAACCTGTGTTCCTCTGCGTTGTCTTGCTCCCAAGACAAGCGCTTTGCCACTGAGCTATCCTCTTGGATTTACATAGGCATAGGAAAAGTATGCTGTACTCTCATTACAATGGTGTAAAGTACACCTGTGTACTATACTGTTTGGTCTTTCCCCTTTCTGTAATCGCTTGGCAGGCTGAAGAAGAATGTTCTGAAAGATTGCCCGTAGGGAAAGGGGCTGTCCAGCAAGAACAGCTTGGTGACACCCCTTCTGCACAAGACCGCAAGTAACCCCAGACAGGGGCTGGGCTCCCCCTTTTGGGGTGGGGCCAAGCCTGATTTGCATGTGGTCTTTTCCCTTTCTGAAATGGCTTGGCAGGCAAAGAACGATGGTCTAGAGGGTCGCCAAGAGCAATGCCAGAGGTTCAGATTAATTCAAACCATTCAGCCATCACCACTTTTGTTTGTCTTAGTGTACTGTTGATGACATAGAATTTTCTGGGTTTTTCATGTGTTACCCTAGATGTTAATGTTAATGTTAATGTTAAAGGCTATTTGTACCGTGCACTATCACCACCGGAGTGGTTCCCTGGCGCTCTGCCAGCTCTGAAAAAGGGATGAGGGGGCGAGTTAGTGGGAATAAGCTGGAAGAGTGAAAGAGAGCAGTGATGTGCTGTTAGCAGCCTCAGCCCGGTGGGTCCATTGGCTGGGCTTGGGGTGTTTTACAGTCGGTAGTCATCGTGTGCTGTTGTGCAAGTCTATGTGTGGTTTGTTTTGTTGTTGCAGTGTAGTGAAGTTTATGTGGATTGCTGTGTTTTAGGCTTGTGGTTGTGTTTGGTTAGAGTTTGAGAGGTGGATGCAGAGGGATGAAGTTGTTAGTAGATTGGTTAATTGGCATAGCTGTTCTTGCAATTATATCTAGGTGAGATGCTTGCTCTCATTCACTATTCCATCTGAGTGCGGTACTTGCTAATTTTCAGTATTCTGTCTAGATGTGAGGCAGGCTAGTGATCACAATTCCATCCAAGTGTGGCACCTGCCATCATTCAGTTTCTTTTTAAGGGTGGCGCATGCTAACATTCATAATCCTGTCTAGATGTGACGCAAACTAAAGTTAAGAATTCCATCCAAGTGTGGCGCATGCTAAGATCCACAGTCCTGTCTAGATGTGACACAGGCTAAAGTCAATAATTCCATCTAAGTGTGGCACATGCTAACATCCACAATCCTGTCCAGATATGACACAGGCTAAGGTTAAGAATTCTATCTGGGTGTGGTGCATGCCAACATTCACATTTCCATCTAGATGCGACACAGGTTAAGGTTAAGAATTCCATCTAAGTGTGGCACATGCCAACATCCACACCTCCATCTAGATGTGATATAGGCCAAGGTCAAGAATTCCATCCCCATCTGAGTGTGGCACATGCCAACACCCACATTTCTATCTAGATGCGACGCAGGCTAAGGTTAAGAATTCCATCTAAGTTTGGCACATGCTAACATTCACAATTCTGTCTAGTTGTTACGCAGGCTAAGGTTAAGAATTTTATCTGGGTCTAACAAGTAGATAACACGTTGTATATACATTGTGTGGCTTTATTGTCAATTATTCTCAACAAAAGTGCTGCAAAATGCACCATTTCGACACATTATTAAACCTGCACCACCAGAAAAATAAGGGGTTAACAACCAAGCTGCAAATCATACAACAGCCCATTGGTCTCTAAGATGCAACTGTACAGTAACTATTTATTTCCGAACCACGTACCAAAGGTAGTTGAGAAATTGTCCAATAGTTCTCAACAAATGTATAATCAGCTGCATTTGTTTTTAAAAGAGTGGTAATCTCCCATCATGTACATTTCCCCAGATAGATCCCTGTTTCTAGAGAGATGTTGACTGCATCTGGCAATGGTGAAGAGCAATTGCCCAGCTTCCTACGCATCCTACAGAATGTGATGTAATCCAAGAGCATGACATTAATAAACATGGGCAAAGAGGACTGTTGCTGTAGATTGTCAGTGCATGCTGGGCAGGTCAGTTGACTGCACAGTAGAACAGGCAGTTACTGGCACCCTAAAACCGGTCTACGAAAGGCTGGATTCTATAGCAGCTCAATTGTGTAACTGTAGTTGCCACATAAGTCTTGCCCCAGGGGTGCAAACTGCACTAAACGGCCAGGTCAGGCATCTGGGCTTCTGGGGATGAATCTAGGAGTAAGTCGCTGCCACTAGATATAAATAATTAGGTACTGCACCTCCCATCAGCCCTAACAAAGATCAAAAACAAACCCTTCCAAAGGCAAATCCATAGTTGAGAATCTTAAACCAGCTCTTCTAATCAAGGGGGCTGTGCCATGCCTCGCACCCTCCACCTTGAGAGAGTAACTACTGCTGGGCCTTTAGTTTCACAAGTAAGTGACCCCTCTAATACTGAGGTAGCGAGCAGGCAATTATCACTATTCCCAAGTGGATTGGGATCGGGATCGGGTAAGCAAAAGGGAAGGTGGCATTGCAGTCATTCACAAGGCTGTTTCACAAATTTCACATTTGAACATTTTTGAATGGGGGGATGATTCCCGGGTGGGACACATAATGCTTAATCTCTCTACAAGATCAACTATTCATATAGTATTGGGATAGAGACTTCCCTGACCCTGCAGACAATTTCTGGAGAATCCTGACTCATTTTTAACAATATCAGGGGACAAATATAAAGAAATACTACTTATGGGAGACTGGAGCATCTGGAACATTCTTTTGAGTCTGACTCATCGAGGCTAGACTCAAAAGAACTCTAGGAACTCCTAGATAATCATGGACTATGTCCTTTAGGGATACAGTCATCTCATGTAAAAGGAATGGAAATTGCCCTCATAGACTGGCGAGTGGGAGACCATCTTCCCTCGTTCCGGACCGAAACCGGACTGGATGAAACCCTAAAAAGGGCCAGTGAGCAAGCCCAAGCAATGAGAGGGACCCCAGTTACTACTCCATACTTCAAGGAAAACCAAGGGCTAATATATAGGGTGACCAGAGGTTCTGATAATCAGGAGAGGGAGCAATTGCTGGTTCCCCAGTCATACCGGAAAACTCTGATCCAACTGGCCCATGATCACACAACAGGGGGGCACTTAGCAGAAAACATGATGGTGAAAAGGGTGTTGCAGAATTTCTACTGGCCTGGAGTGTATGCGGAAATAGCCAGATATTGTCAAGAGTGTGCCATATGTCAAAAAACTAGTCATCATATACCGGCTAGAGCACCTCTACAAAGAATGCCTCTGATTATGGAACCCTTCCAGAGAATAGGGATGGACATTGTAGGGCCATTGGAGCCCACCAGTAGAGGGTTCCGGTTTCTCTTAGTGATTGTGGACTATGCCACTCGCTATCCCGAAGCTTTCCCTTTAAGGGGAATCTCAGCAAGACAGGTATGCGATGTGCTTATGCCGTTCTTTGCTCGAGTGGGAATTCCCCTGGAGATAGTGACAGACCAGGGGAGTAACTTCATGTCAGTGGTTATGAAGGAGGTGTGTAAGACCTTAGGAATTCAACACTTGAAAACCTCAGTGTACCATCCCCAAATGGATGGGTTGGTGGAACGATATAACAAAACTATTAAACAGATGATAAGAAGAGCCACCAGCCCCACAGGGTTGGGATGGGATCGGGTTCTACCTTGGGTGTTGATGGTAGTAAGGGATACCCTGCAATCCTCAACCGGATACTCCCCTTTTGAATTGTTATTCGGAAGAGAGCCCAAGTCCATACTGGGTTTACTAAAAGACACCTGGGAACAACAGGGGGAAACCTCAATCACCGAATATGTTAATGACCTAAAAGAACATCTAGGTAAACTGAGAGACTTTGCCCAAGAAAACCTGGGGAGGGCCCAAGACAGACAAGAGAAGTATTATGATCAAGGGAGCCGACCTCGAACTTTGAAGGTAGGGGATAAGGTATTGGTTTTACTACCTACCCACACAAACAAAATGTTGGCTCAGTGGAAGGGCCGGTATCAGATAACAAAAACATTGGGACCTGTAAACTATGAGGTGGAACAACCCGAACGGAAAAATAAATTTCAGAATTATCACATTAACTTGCTCAAGCTATGGAAAGAAGGAACACCGGACATATTATGTGCAACACTCTCAGATATGTCAGTCTCAGAGCAAATGGTCCCTAATAGCCATAGTAGTCTTCAAGATGTGGAAATGAGGGAACAGTTGAGTGAATCCCAAAAGACCGAATTATTGGATACCTTGAAACAGGTGGCTGGGATTTTTTCAGGAGTACCAGGAAGAACACATATGGCTACCCACTCTATACCCACGGAAGAAGGGAAAATTGTAAGGCTCAGGCCTTACCGAATTCCGGAGTCAAAACGTGGGGAAATGGCCAAGGAAATTGATAACATGCTCGAATTGGGGACCATTGTGCCATCTAAAAGCGCATGGTGCTCACCAGTGGTCCTAGTACCCAAACCTGATGGTACTACTAGGTTCTGTATGGACTTTCGGCAGTTGAACGCAATATCCCACTATGAAGCCTACCCGATGCCCAGAATTGATGAACTGATAGAAAAACTGGGTTCAGCCTCATTCCTGAGCACCCTGGATTTACCCAAAGGGTATTGGCAGATACCCCTCAACCAAGCAGATCAGGAGAAAACTGCCTTTTCGACACCTCAAGGCTTATTTCAGTTCACTGTCCTACCCTTTGGTTTGCATGGGGCACCGGCCACATTCCAGGCATTAATGGATAAAATCTTGAGACCACACGAAGAATATGCTGCGGCTTACTTGGATGACATAGTGATCTTCAGCCATACGTGGAACGAACACCTGGCACATTTGACCCAAGTGATACAATCATTAAAAGAGGCTGGTCTGCACATTAACCCAAAAAAGACTAACCTGGCAGTACACACAACCAAATACTTGGGGTATGCAGTGGGGGGAGGGGTGATAACCCCCCTTTTGGACAAGATTCAAGCCCTACAGAAGCTCAGGCCTCCCGAAACTAGGAAAGAAATTCGAGCTTTCTTGGGGTTTGTGGGGTACTATAGGAGATTCTTGCCACACTTCTCTACCATAGCTGCACCGCTTACAGATGCGCTGAAAACCAACCGTCCCCTACAGATCACCTCGGAGTCAGTGCAAGCATTTCAGAAGCTGATCCGGATGATTTCCACAAAAACCTGTTCTCCATTGTCCTGACTTTTCAAAAGAATTCTATTTGCAGGCGGATGCCTCGGGATGTGGTTTAGGAGCAGTGCTGTCCCAGGGGACTGAGCAAAACCTTTGCCCAATAGTCTTCATCAGTAGGAAGTTGCTTCCACACGAGATTCCGTACTCAACGCTGGAGAAGGAATGCCTGGCCATAAAATGGGCTGTTGAGTCTCTTCGATATTACCTACTGGGTAGACGGTTTACCATTTTTACCGATCATGCACCACTAAAATGGTTGGCTACACAAAAAGACTCAAACCATAGAGTTCTGAGATGGGTTTTGACGCTACAGCCTTAACAGTTCGTGACTGTGCATAAACCAGGAAAATATCAGATGGTGGCTGATTACTTGTCACGTGCCATGGACCTGCCCGAACGGCATGGGTCCTTGGGGGGAGTATGTGAGGTGGAAGCAGTGGCAGCCGCCCTAGATACTGGGAGAAAGGAGGGGGTTGCGGAAGGAACCCGTCAAGTGCTGGCCATCAATGAAAAGAGACAAACTACAGATCCCAGAATGCCCCACGAAATACTGCATCAGGGGGGAGGCACACCGATGGGTAAAAAAAAGGAAAAAGAGGACAGGGAGAACCGGGTTTCCTTATGTTAAAACCGCCCGAACACAAACAAAGTACAGGGTTAGCCCACAGTGGACGGAGCAGGGAGGAGGTGGGGAATCTGAATCAGGTGTGTTAAAATCGTTGCTGAGAACACATGGGGCTGATTACGGGGGAAGGGCCGGACAAGGGTTAAATGCAACTCCAAGAGACTCAGGAGGCGTCTTATTTTTCAGGAGCAGCGAGTGGCAAGAGACGCCGCACCCGAGTGGAGTGAGACCAGCCAAGAATACGAGTGGGCTTACTAGTAGTAAGCGTAAAGCTCACAGATTGACGCCGTACCCGGTCCAAGGCTCAAGACCTTCCAGTGGAGAGAAATGGCCGCCTAAGAAGAAGGATTCGGAGTGGTGAAGTGTGTACTATTGACATTTTGTTAATTTTGTTTTCATGGCCGGCGGACAGGTTTGAAGGGTGAAAGCCTGTAATTGCCTGGCTGTTATCTTGGAACTAATTAAGGCCAGCAGCGGAAGTTGCAAGTAAAGTAAGGCACAACGCCAGAGACTGTCTACTCTTGACCATTTCCACCTCAGCTTGCATCTCAAAGGGAGACAGAAGATTTGCATTTTTTGGTCCAAAATTGTGGCACACTATTCCTAGACAAATCACGACCCTTGATTCACTCTACCAGTTTCGTAGAGCCCTTAACACCTTTTTGTTCAGATAAATGTTACTACCCCATCTTAACTGCTGAACTTGCTGATGCTCATGCGGTAGGCTCTTTTTCTGCTTCATTTCATCTCTGTTGTTCCAGGTTACAAATACCCAAATACAAATACAGGCCATCTTTCAAGGGTCGTTATATTAGAGACTCTAGAATTTCATTATTTACCATCTCCTCAAGGGTGTGACATTTTCAGAGATAGTTCCTTCAACAGGGGAGACTATAATCTCACCCTATTGGGGTTTAGACCATTTGAGGGCCTGAAGGAGAATAACTAGTTTCAAGTCCACAACAAAGATCATCAACAAATCAGATGCCAGCAAGACAGATTGAAGCCAGGTGCAGGAACATCTCTACTAGAGGCAAAGGATCACCACTGGAATCGTAGATGCATATAAATTGTGTGGAGCGTTTGTCAGTGTATTTCACTATAATATCACTGGTTGGAGATCAGATGAAGCTGTGGATGCAAAATGTATTTGCATTCTTGGTCATCAACCATCTAGGAGGTATCGTATTCAGACTTCTTGAGGAATTTGTGAAAAACCTCTGTCTCAAGATGAGTGTTGCAGTCATAAAAGAGTACATTCTGGGTCTGTACAACTTCCTGGCAGTCTAGAACTCCAGATACTTGAGGGATCTTAGTAATGGGTACCTGATTCTGAGGTTGTGTGATTCTTTTCTGTCAGTTCTGTTAATGTCCCATCTCATTTCTCACCTGGTACTATTCTTAATCTGTAGACTGGATCCATTTACCAATATAATGAACACGTTCATTCAATTTTAGAAATCGGAGACACAGTAAATATTTTCTCCATTTGATTTGACCACCAGCAGCCAGGCCCGTGTGCAAAGAAAGTATAACATTGGTGATGGTGAAAATATTTGGGACATTTCAAACATGGTTTCCAGAGCTTCTGGAACTTTCTACAGATTTTCACATTCTTCATCTGCAGGTGCGGAATCACCTGACAGATCCAACAGGTGTTGGTCAACCTCTCGTTCTCCAAGGCTCACTGAGGCTCATGGTTAGGTTGACTTTGGATGCTTTGTACAATCCGATTCCTTTCAGAATCAGCTCCAGGCCCGATATAAGATTCCAGACCCACTCTATGGCAATGAGTTCCAATTCAGCCTGGGCAGATTGAAAAACTAAATTGAGTTTTCTTTAATAAAAATACATTAAATAAAACGTGCACCAAGCACAGGGTGTATCAGGTGTTTAGTGATTCAGTCATACAACTCTCACAGACGTATTTGACAGATACACAGCTCTGTAGTCATTTTTATGGTCCGTAAATGCTTCTTAATATGCAAAGTAGTCAGAACCTCATAGGTTTTATTGATAACACTCCCCGTTATCAGTCTCATTGAGATCATGGCACCTTAACTCATATTTTCTTTATGGTGACCTGTTTTTTGGCATGTTTTAGTCTGAAATGCGATCCAACAATATCTTGCACAGGAAATACTACGAAAGAGGTAAAATCATTGGCTTTGCTTTGGCCATGAAGAAGGTATCTCTGTGGCAGCAGGACACATTGGCCAATAATTGAAGAAGCAGGAATTGTGATACATCTGCTCCCAACATTGATATGGTTTAAGGTAACTGACCAGAATTAGAAAAGCTTTGAATCAGTTTTCGGAGGAGGGAGCTGCCGTCGACATAGCAGGATCAAGGCACAATAGAGCGAGAGTGGACAAAGAGCGAGCACACTGTTTTTCATATAGGTTTGAGAGTCACTAGGGTTTCAGGCTCGTCCCTTCCAGTGCAGAATTGTTCTGGTCTAATCTCTGTAGTCATTGGCGAGATGAATAATGTTGTTTGGGCTTTATATGAGCAGCTCTACTTAGATGATTCCAGAACACATACAATATACACGTACAATAAACTATAGAATAATCCTCCTTTTCTACATTACTGTAAAACAGTATTTTCAATAATCTAGCTCTTCCCTTACAGCACTGCTATACTGAGCACTAACTCAAATCCTGCGTGCTCTCTGTCAACCTTTCTGCTTAATGATGTGCCCCTCAATGATGTATTAGTGTGGCTTGGATGGGCCTGAGGTACATAGTGACAAAGGCTTAATCTAATTAACTCTTTTGGGCACTCATTTTTTAGCATCTCAAATTGCAGTGCGTTGGCCCTGCGGATACAGAGAAGTGCATCCTGCCCCTTAAAACCCAGAGATCTGTCTGTGATCTTGCTAAACCTACAACCTTCTGTTTCTTTCCCTGTCAAAGCAGTGCACACTGACACAGAGCCTATAATCTTTCTCTCCAGTTTAGGCCCTTGACCATTAAGCGGTCATAAAATATCTTGTTTCTATGTGCTTGCCTTTTGTTGAGATATTGATCAGGGTACCTGTAAACATCTTCTAGGCAGCTTGCTGGTTCTCCCGATGTTTTGGCCTACAACGCCCCATCAGCCCATCCAGTATAGTCAATGGAGAGGATCTGGAGAGCTGCAAGTTGACTGCTGCTAATCCCTGTGAGCAGTGGTGGGCTCCTAAAGCAGCTCGCTCACAGCTTCTTTCAACAGCGTTGTTAGGTAAAGATTTAGGGTAGTACTCTTAGGGTGCACTACAGCAACCTTAGCCTCCTGGCAATAGGGACCCAACCATTGGTATAAGTCTGAACTACACAGGTTGGTAGTGTGGCCTAGCAGCCAGGCTTATCTCAAGAGGGGTCAATGTGAGCAGTAATGCAGTTACAGAGAGATTCACAGCGACAAGTATTCAAATTAACACTTATACTCAAGGTTCCTTGATAAAACAATTATTAATTTATTTACCAGTCATTTGAGTGAGCCTTCCTCAGAAGGAACAATATAAAAGCAACACTCAAATACAGTTCAAAAATCCACACTCTTATGTTTCTTAGATTCAGTAACTTCCCCTTGGGGATGACCCAAAGACAATTCCTACACCCTCAGCTGACATAAATAACTAGGAAACTTGTACTCATTAATATAGAACAGTACATCTAGAGTAGGCAGAGAGGGTGTAAAAAGTAAGGTTTAAATAGAATAAACAAAAGATCTCAAATATTTCTTTAAGCAGGTAAGCACCTTTGACCCTCCGAATGCAGAGTAAGTTAACCCCTTCCTGGAAGGATAAGTGCAACACAAAACAGAGGAGAGAAGAGTCATTCATGGAACCAGGCTATGCCAATGTCAATGGGCAAAAGTCAATGTAACTGAAGCACTTCTTGAAGGTGATTAAAAGTATTTGCACAATGTTTTTAGAAGTCTTTGATGAAAAAAGAAGAATCAAATGTAGGGCCACAAACCGGGAGACTTGTGAAGTAGAAGAGCAAGCAAATATACAGTGAGAGGTAAGTTCTCTCAGACTTTACAGTACCTTTGAGTTTGAAGAAAAGATGCAGCTGGTGACCTCTGTTCCTGTGCAGCTCTGCAGATCCTGTTGTTCCTGGGTCTCAGTCATGGGGACAAGAGGAAGGACTTCTGGGGACTCCTGCACCACAATGGGACGGTCACCGACCGCAACAGGCAAACTTTCAAACAAGTGGCACTTTAGTGTTTCAGCTTCTCGCGACTACCGCAAATAGCAACACCGTTGTTCCGGCTGTCGAGGTGGTCCTTCCTTGCTTCTGGGGTCCCGCACCCTGTTGAGGGGGCTCAGGCTCGGTCAGTCCTGCTTCCTGGGAGGCCAGAGTATCTTCCTGGAGCTCTTGGCCAACTTAAAAGCAACGCACACAAACTGGTGTTCCTCTCCCTGGCTACACGGTTTCCAGCAGCACTCTGTGGAAATTCAACCAGCTCTGAAATGGATGTCCAGGTGGCTTACTTTGGAGTTGATTGGTCCCACCAACTCAAGGAGAGAAGTCATCTTCGCAGCGCTTCTCTGTCGAGGGGAACTTGGAGCTTCAGCACAGTAGCAGGGCTTCACCCGGCAAAAACAACAGTCCAGGAATTGCAGCAGATGTCTTCTTCGAGTTCTTCTTCAGATTCCTTTGTCCAGTGGTCGACTCTGCCTTCCAGCCAAAAAGCTTCGCCTTTTATGCAGGTTTCTCCCATTCATTCCAGCCTAGCTGTCATTCACCCAGCAGGGTTGCTGTCCTTGCCGGACAGCCAGCCAGCCAATCATTACAGAGTGCATTCAAGTCTCTTAGGAGACTAAGCACAGGGAGTTTCGGGAACCTCCCTCTCTTCCTGCCCCCACTAGACACTCTGGAGCCAGAGGCGGGTTTAACTCGTGAAGCCCGCTAAAGACAAAACGAACAAAGGGACCAAACCTGGTTTGGCACGCAGAGTAAATCTCAAGAAGGACCAAAATAACAAGAAATGGCAACAAAAAGAAGACGAGGACCATTTTGACAAAAATGGCACCCATGGGTGCTTTATTATATCTGCGAACGCAGCACCCGGTAAAGACACGACACAGTAGTAAAAAGTAACCACTGCCACCAGCCATTAATTGTGTAAAGGGTAACATAAAAGATCTTACCTCAGAATCTAGACAAAGGGGCTACTAAGTAATCCCTCCAGCACCCTATTGTAAGATAGTGTGTGCTGGGTCTAGAAAGTTACACTGTACAGCAAAGTCAATTTCACTTTACTGCTCTTGAAACAGTAGTTAATCCAAGAGTAAGGTATTTAAACCTTGGGAAATCTAAACGACTTCCCTGTGTCACTGCAAAAAGATGCCTATGGAGTTTGTCAGACTCCAGAAACTAAAAGGAACATAGTCAGAATCACAAGAAAAATACATGAGAGAGTGGGAAAAAGGTCTCACTCTCTACAGGTTAGAAATTAAAAAGTCCTAAAGTCCAGCAAAAGTGCTGGGGGTCTCTAAGGTAGAGAGGAATTGGGACATTTCTGAGAATTCTCCCTAACACTTGTCCCACCACAGACTAAAGGACAGGAGGATTTAATCCACCCCTGGATGAAACGCCTTACTCCAGTCAGTCATACTTTCTGGAGAGACCATCAGCATTTTGGTGATTACACCCTGACCTGTGTTCTATGGCAGAATCAAACCCTGAAAGCTTATATACCATTTTAACAATTTAGGATTTTCCCTCTTCATCTGCATTAACCATCCCAAGGGTTGGTGGCCTGTTTGAATTACAAAAGTAGATCCATACAAGTATGGTCTAAACCTCTTCAAAGACCACACAATAGCAAAATATTCACGTTCTATGGTTGCCCACCTTGTTTCAGGGTCCTTCAGTTTCCTCCTGATGAAGCAGATTGGGTGTTCCCTGCCTCTCTCATCCAGCTGACTCAGAGCTGCATCTATACCTGTATTGGAAACATCTGTCTGTACAATAAAGGATTGGTTGTAGTCAGGAGCTCTCAAGACTGGAGCTTGACAATGGCTTTCTTAAGTCCTTCTAATGCCTTAGTGCACTTCTCATTCCACCTGACCTTCTTGGGGAATTTGGGTGAGGAGACCACATTTAAGGGTCAAGCTATGGCCCCATAGTTCTCAATGAAGTTCCTATAGTAACCTGTGAGACCTAAAAAGGTTCTCAAATGGGTTTCAGTATAGGGGTGGCCCACTCTTGTACAGCTTGTACTTTGCTAGGCAATAGCCTGATTGCACATCCTCCTACCTCATGTCCAAGGTAGACCACTTTACTCTGACCAATTTGACATTTACTTGCCTTTATGGTCAGATTGGCCTGCTCAAGAGCCTGCAAAACATATCCTAAGTGGTCAATATGGTCTTTCCAAGTAGGGCTGAACACTGCAATAGCATCCAAGTGTGCTATACAGAAGTCCTCCATCCCATTCAAAACATGATTCACTATCCTTTGGAATGTAGCAGGTGCATTCTTTAGTTCAAAAGGCATAACCTTACACTGGTAGAGGCCTCCATGGGTTGAAAATGCAGTTTTTCTCCTTGGCATGGTCTGTCAGAGCTATTTGCCAATAGCATGAGGTTAGGACACATGTACTGAGGAACTTGGCTGAACCAAGTTTATCCACCAGCTCTGTCCTTGGTAAAGGATGGGCATCAGTCGTGGTGACTGCATTTAGATCTCTATAGACCACACATAATCTCAACTCCTTGGATCCTACCTTTGGTACTAGTAAACTGGACTAGCCCATGGACTTGTAGATGACTCAATTACCCCAAGATCAAGCATCTTCTTGACCTATTCCTTTATGTGGGTTCTCACATGTTTTGACATTCTGTAACCCCTGCTTTTGACAGGCAGACAGTCACCAGTGAGAATATCATACTGGCCCAAATGGGTCAAGCCTGGTGTCTGAGAAAGCAGAGGGGCAAACTGATTTAACAAAGATTTGCACTTCTCTTGCTGTTCCAGTGTCAGATCAGAAGAGAGATTAACTCCTTCTATCTTTCCATCTAAAGGTTGTCCCCTGAGGAGGTCAGGTAGAGGTTCACTCTCCTCCTCCTCCTGAGCAGAGGCTAGAAGCAAAGCTCCCAGTTCTGGTCTAGAGACATAGGCCTTTAGGCGGTTGGTGTGAAAGACCCTGTGGGCCTCCTTAGGATTGCCTAAATCCACCAAATAATTGACCTCTCCAAGTTTGCCCAGAACCTTGAAGGGTCCAATCCATTTGTCCTGTAAGGCCCTCTGCCTTGTAGGTACCATAACTAGAATAAGCTAGTATTGAGTAAACTCAACCAAGCCTGTTGCCAATGCTTCACCAGAGCCTAACCTGCTTTGAAGTTATCAGACATTCTGTCATCATGTGTGTAATTCTCCTCCAGAGACCTAACACATAGTCAGTGACTCTCACTGGCTTGTGGGAAGGAGCACTCTCCAACCCCTCCTTGATTAGGGCAATGGACCTGTAACCAGATGACCATAGAGAAGCTCAAAGGAGCTGAAGCCAACCCCTTCTTGAGGGACTTCTCTATAAGCAAAGAGAAGGTATGGTAGTAGAAGTGGTTCCTCTAAAGCACCTATTATGCTCTTTATGGTTCTGTTAAACCTCTCCACCAACCCGTTGGTCTGGGGATGGTAGGCTGTGAGAATGTGTAGGTCACTCCATAGTTTGTTCACATGGTCTGCATGTAGTGGCACATAAAACTGGCCCCCCTGCCTGAGATAACCTCGTCAGGAAACGCAACCCTCCTAAAAATACCAAGGAGGGCCTTAGCCACTGCCTGAGCAGTAACAGTCCTCATAGGTATAGCTTCAGGATACCTGGTAGCATGGTCTACCACAATCAATATAAATCGATTGCCCGAAGATGTGGAAGGGTTTAAGGGACCAACAACATCAATCCCTGCCCTCTGAAAAGGGACTACCACAACTGGGAGATCCACCAAGAGTGCCACGTTCTTGGATCCACTCTTGCCAGAAGTCTGACAAGTGTGACAGCTTCTACAGTACTTATCTAAATCAGACCCCATTTTAGGCCAGTAGAAATAAAGAGCAATTTTCCCTGGTCTTCTTAAAACTTAAGTTACCAGCCAAAGGAATCTCATGGGCTAACTGTAGAAACTGGGGTCTTACCTCCTGAGGCACTACAAGTCTCCTGTAGGTTCCTGGGGTAGTCTCAATATGATCACTGTAAAGGAGGCCATCCTCCCAGTACAGCATGTGCTTCCCTGGCTCTTGCCCTTCCAGATGGGAAGCTGCCTGTTGGCAAAGTCCTTCAAGAGTAGGACACTGTCTTTGACTTCTGCTGAAGGCTGCCCTACTGGGGCCACCTTCTGCAAGCAAGGTCTGCAGCTCAGGATGGTCTTTAGGATCCAGATCTCCAACAGGGGAAGGACTTCTTCCAGCTCTGAGTCATCAGTAGCTGTTTCACCATCCTCTGGTTGACCCTCACACTCAGCCTCAGCAGGTGGACGGGTCACAGGTGAGACCTGGGACTGTCCTCTCAGGGATGTCCTGGTTTTGTGCACAGGAGTGCTACTTTTCTTGCTTCCTGAGACTTAAGGTTTCCCCTTTGTCTCTTTCTTCCTGGAATCAGAAGGTTGTTCTTCCTGTGGACTGGGAGTTAAAGGTGTCTCAGTAACTTCCCATTGAGAGTCAGTCAAAGTCTGCTCTCTGGTCTTCCTAGTCTGCTCCTGCGTCCTTTTGCTGGGCAGCCTGCGGTTGGTTGATACAACTGCAAGAGCTTTTAAGTCATAACCCAACAGGACTCTCCCAGGCACCTGATTTTGTGCACTGACAGGTATTCTTACAGTGATATTGTTGCACTGAATGAGAGCTGGTAGTATTGAAACCATCTGGATAGGGCCTCCAGCAAGCTTAGTGGGTCCTTTGGGTGCCTTAGCAACATCCTTAGGTTTGAAAAAGGTTTCATCCACCACTCTGATGCAGACCCCAGTGTCTCTAATGGCAGGGGTTTCCTGGCCAATGACAAGTACACTGTCCTTGTAATATTCTTTTGTGTTATCTTGAATAGAGTTATACACATCTACATTCTGCTGTTCCCACAGACCCAGGCACACTAAAGAAACACTGGCAGAGACTCCATGGGGTCTTCAGCCAATAAATGAAAATTTCCACTTGCCATATGAACTTCTCCCTCTGGGGTGAAGGCTAAGGAGGCAGTGTGGTCCCCTGAAGGTTTACCCATGCATCTGGGACCCCCTTTCACATGATCAGCTGACCCACAAGCATAACATTTTCCAAATATTTTGAAAAAAGGGGGCTTCTTCTGACCTCCCTCTGGTTTAGTACCAGAGTACCAGAGGTTTCACTATACTGAGCTGGTTTCCCAAATGGCTTACCCTTCTTATGTTTGTGGCCCTCTTTTGGAAGGGAGGTTTTAGAATTCTCTTTGTCATCTTTCTTGTGCTGCTTCCCCTTATCCTTTTTGTGAGTAGCCCCAGAATCCTTATGAGTGGCCCTGTTGGCAACCCACAAGTCAGCAGCCTTTGCTAACTTCTTGGGATCAATTTCTTTGGAGTCAGCTAAGTGCTGGCTCAGCTCAGGAGAGCAGGCATCAAAAATAGATTCTAACAAAAAGAGATTTCTCCTTCCTTCAAAAGTATGTACTCTGTAACCCTTAACCCAACCATCTAGGTTTTTCAAACAGTCACACACCCAGGTAGCCCAAGGGGTACCATCAGTCTTTTTGAGGGTCTTAAACCTCTTAAGGTACTGGGAAGGAGTTTTCCCAAACCTAGCTATAAAAGCTAGTTTCACATTCTCATACTCCAATCTTTCAAGTTCCCCTCCATTACAACATCAGTTGCAACCTGGGGGAACCTAGAGGACTTTGTGATAGAAATTTTTCAAGAGACAGTGGGCCTCATTACGACCCTGGAGGTAATGGTTTAATGGCGCAGTAAAGAGCGGCGGCGCCGTTAAACCATTAGCGCCTGATTACAAGGTCCCTTAGCGGGTTGGAGGCTTTAACGCCTGCTTCTTGCAGGCGTTAAAATCCAAGCCGCTAAGGGACCTTGGAGCTAATTACGGCAACCGTAATTTACGGTGCCGTAATTAGCGCCTTCCCCATCCCCATTATGCCCTATGGGGCGAAATGGTAATGGGGAAGGGCAAATGGTGAATGGGGAATTACCGCCCCCGCCAACCTTGTGATGGGGCGGTAATTCCGCCATCCACCATGCCGGAGACCGGCATGGACCATGGTGCTAATAGCACCATGGTCCAGCGCCTGGGTCGTAATGAGGCCCAGTTTCTTCATTTCAAGGGCATGCTGCATTTCTAAATCCCTGAGCTTGATGTCTTGATGTTTGGTTTCAGCTTGGACTTGCAATCTTTTGAACTCTAATTCAAGTCTCATTTTTTCAAGAGACACACATTCTGGACTCAGTGATGAACCTTGTGGGGTTCCAGTGGATACGGGTTGAGGCAAAAGGGCAGATCGGGGCACAGAGGGGCTCTCTTCCTGAGACTCCTCTCCCTCTTCTGACTCTTCTGAGACATTAGAGCTAGACTCTGAGTCCTCATCCTTTCCACTTTCGACATTTTCCTGGGTTAGTAGGTGTTACAGACCTACTACCCAAACTTTAATTTTCTAACAATCTTGTGATCAGTTCATTTGTATTTCCTTTAACAGGTAGATTCCTGACTTTACACATTCCTTTCAGTTGATCTACTCTTAAAATGATCAGGGCTTCCTTCTTGAAGTTATCCATATTTGGCATGTTACAATTGCTTTTCTAGCTGAGCTTAGCCTTGTGAACGTTTTTAGTTGAACAAAAATCAGAGCAATTTCTCAATGCAACAACTCGACAATAGATCCTCACCGCTTGCCACCAGTGTTAGGTAAAGATTTGGGGTAGTACCCATAGGGTGCACTACAACAACCTTACGTATAAGTCTGAAATACACAGGTTGCTAGTGTGGCTTAGCAGCCAGTCTCATCTCAAGAAGGGTCAATGTGAGCAGTAATGCAGTTACAGACAGATTCACAGTGACAAGTATTCAAATAAACACCTATACTCAAGGTTTCTTGATAAAACATTTATTTATTTACCAGTCATTTGAGTGAGCCTTCTTCAGAAGGAACAATATAAAAGCAACACTCAAATACACTTCAAAAATCCACACTCTTATGTTTCTTAGATTCAGTAACTTCCCCTTGGGGCGGACCCACAGACAATTCCTACACCATCAGGTGACATAAATAACTAGGAAATGTGTAGTCATTAATATAGAACTGTTGCATCCAGAGTAGGCAGAGAGTGTGTAAAAAGTAATGTTTAAACAGAATAAACAAGAGATCTCAAATATTTCTTTAGGCAGGCAAGTATTTTTGACCCCCCCCAATGCAGACTAATTTAACCCCTTCCTGGAAGGATAGGTGCAACACAAAACAGAGGAGAGAAGAGTAATTCAGGGAACCAGGCTAAGCCAATGTCAATGGGCAAAAGTCAATGTTACTAAAGAACTTCTTGAAGGTGAGTTAACGTCTTTGCACAATGTTTTAGAAGTCTTTGATGAAGAAAGAAGAATGAAATGTAGGGCCACAAGCTGGGAGACTTGTGAAGTAGAAGAGCAAGCAAACCTACGTTGAGATGTAAGTTCTCTCAGACTTTACAGTACCATTGAGTTTGAAGAAAAGGTGCAGCTGGTGACCTCTGTTCCTGTGCAGCTCTGCAGATCCTGTTGTTCCTGGACCTCAGTCATGGGGACGAGAGGGGAGAGTTCTGGGGACTCCTGCACCACAACGGGGCAGTCCCCGACCACAACTGTCAAACTTTCAAACAAGTGGCACTTCGGTTTTTCAGCTTCTCACAACTACCGCAAATAGCAACACAGCAGTTCCTGGCTGTTGAGATGGACCTTCCTTGCTTCTGGGGTCCCACACTCTGTTGAGGGGGCTCATGCTCGGTCAGTCCTGCTTCCTGGGAGTCCGCAGGATCTTCCTGGAGCTCTTGGCCAACTTAAAAGCAACTCACACAAACTGATGTTCCTCTCTCTAGTTATACGGTTTCCAGCAGCACTCTGGAAATTCAACCAGCTCCGAGATGGATGTCCAGGTTGCCTACTTTGTTGTTGATTGGTACCACCAACTCAATAGGAGAAGTCATCTTTGCAGAGCTTCTCTGTCGAGGCAAACTTGGAGCTTCAGCACAGCAAAAGGGCTTCACCGGGCAAACCAACGGTCCAGGAGTTGCAGCAGGCGTCTTCTTCCTGTTCTTATTCGGATTTCTTCGTCCAGTGGTCGACTCTGCCTTCCAGCCAAAAAGCCTTGCCTTTTATGCAGGTTTCTCCGATTCATTACAGCGTAGCTGTCAATCACCCAGCAGGGTGGCTGTTCTTGCCAGACAGCCAGCCAATCATCACAGAGTGCATTCAGGTCTCCTAGGAATCTAAGCACAGGGAGTTTCGGGCACCTCCCTCAATTCCTGCTCACACAAAACACTCTGGAGCCAGGGGCGGGTTTCACTCATGAAGCCCGCCAAAGACAAAATGAACAAAGGGACCACACCTGTTTTGGCATGCAGAGTAAATCTCAAGAAGGACCAAAAAAAGAAGAACAAGGCCATTTTGACAAAAATGGCACCCATGGGTGGATTACTGTAGCTGAGAACGCAGCCCGCGGTAAAGACACGACACGGTAGTAAAAAGTAAACATTGCCACCAGCCATTAATTGTGTAAAGGGTAACATAAAAAATGTTACCTGAGAATCTAGACAAAGGGGCTACCAAGGTAATCCCTCCAGCACCCTATTGTAAGATAGTGTGTGCTGGGTCTAGAAAGTTACACTGTACAGCAAAGTCAATTTCACTTTACTACTCTTGGAAACAGCAGTTAATCCAAGAGAATGGTATTTAAACCTTGGGAAATCTAAACAACGTCCCTGTGTCACTGCACTAAAGGTGCTGTGTGACACAATGAAAAAAGATGCCTATGGAGTTTGTCAGACGCCAGAAACCAAAAGAAACATAGATAGAATCACAAGAAAGATACATGAGAGAGTGGGAACAAGGTCCTACTCTCTCCAAGTTAGAAAAGAAAAAGTCCTTGTCCAGCAAAAGGGCTGGGGTCTCTAAGGTAGAGAGGAATTGGCACATTTCTGAGAATTCTCCCTAAAATGCGTTATTTGAAAAGACTCTTCCTAGGTTGCAGTGGATTCTAAGTGAATTTTTTCTGTAGCAGAGGTCTGCTTTTGCAGCCTTTGGCTCTCCAGATGTTTTGCACTGCAACGTCCATCTGCCCTAGCCAGTATAGTGTCTTTATAACTAATAATTGTATAACGAATGCACATAGAGCAAATATATTATAACGACAAATCATAACTGATTTTTTTTCTTATTTTTTTGGGGGGCATCCCGTCCTGTTTCCCACCCCTAAAAACCCACCCCAACCGTTTCCCCACACGATTTAACCCTTTACCCCACCCCAAGATACATTTTCATCATGTTTTTCGGTATAAATTGTTCATTATGTGTGCCTTCTAGATAAAATGTTCGTTATAAAGATTGCACATCGGTAGTTGCAGTCCAAACCTTCTGGAGAGCCGCATGCAGACCCCTGCTCTACAGCGAGGCTGCAACATCATCCCAGCGTCATTCACAGCTTTTGTTTGAAAATGAAATTAATTTAACATAAGGCACATTGGCCTTCAAACATGTCCAATACACCTCATGTCGTGGAACCACGCTAGCTAGACATCTAATCATGTAATTTGGCATTTGGGACTTTTGCAGTGATCAATGAAAGCAATAAGGACAATTCTCCTTGGTCTTGATTTCCTCCATGCAGAATTTCTTGAGAACCTTAATGTAGAAGTAACTCACGTCTTGGCCGGTGCAGTGTGGTCCCATCTCTGGATATTCCTTTCTGGAGCAATTTGTTTCTGTAATTGTATACATGATTGCATAGTTCACTCCAGCCACAATCTGCGTCAATGTAGGATAGAAAATATATCAAAATGATAATATGTTCTCCTACAAACAAGCCAAAAACACAGCCTACAATGCATGATCATTTCTTTTATTATTAACGCTTTTATTGAGGCAAAGGCGGAGCAATGTAAAAGCATGAAAGCAAAAAGCAGCATCAAAAAGTGAAACCCAACCAGGAAGCCAGAAAGCTGAAATATATGCTGCATAAACAGGGCAATCATATCTCAAGAGAACATGTGTGGCTGCAAGACACCTCGTCCAGTGAACACCATAAATTATTAGTACCTTCTTGGGTTGCTTTAGCTCAAAACACTGGCTTCGGCTCTTGGTTTAATCCTAGGTTCCAAGCTCGCTGGTGGCATGTCACATCTCTTATGACACTTCTCAGGTCCAAGGGTGTAACGCTCAACCACCCTTGCAGCCTCTCACTCCTGCATCTCTTTTGCTTCTTTGGAACCAGGGTTGGACTGGGAACCAAAAGAGGCCCTGGAAATAATGTTCACAGTGGCCCCAAATTACACATTTTCAGCAAGCCCTACCCTTTTCCTATGAGAAAATGTGGAAGTAAGATAGGTTACCAGACAAAAGAGGCCCAGGGTGCGGAGACCTACTGGGAAATCTCCAGAGTTCCTTTTAGGCCAGTCCATCCCTGTTTGCAACCCACCCTCAAACCCCATTATTTGAAGACATTCAAAGAAGTGATTTTCCTCCATGTTTCCCGCTGCTCAGCACTTCTTACTCTTTTTATCTAGATTCCTCCAAGGAAACCGAAAAGGGACTTGTTCTTTTCCAAACGAAGACCCTCTCTGTTTACCCAGCACTATCTTTTTGGAATTGGGTTGCTGCACCTAGCTGAAATCTATCAAGTGCTGGGAACACTTTGTCTTCTCCGTACCAATCTAGAGTTCAGAAAATAGATCCAGCACCAATGACAAATGCCAATGGAGGTGTAGGAACTGGTGACCTAAACTGTGACAGTCCCTCACCTAGAAGATGATAATTTGGCAACCATGGGCCAAATTCCCCTAGAAACACATGACTTCAAAGCACCTGCATAAAGGTTTAAAGATTGCCCATTAGAACTCAACAAAAACCAATGCGCTCAAGCCCAAGACACATTCCTCCACATGCTGCATTTTGTCCAGAGCTCGGCTTATTTTCCAGATTCGCTTTTTCTGGGCAGCTGATCCTCACAGTAGGATTGGGAGGAACTGGGCATTACATTCCAAAGGAATATGATATCCATAATGAAACCATGCACCTGATTCTAACTTTGCTCGGAATCCAGACCACCTCCCACTTGATCAATCAGCCATCATTTAGTTGAATCCTTAACTACTGAACTATCGCAGGATTGTGGTGGTCTAAGCATCTGTCCCTCGACATGTGGAAAAACCCTTTGATTATGTGTGACCCTTAAAGATTACCAGCAAGCATCTGAAATGTTGTGCCCTTGCATCTACCAATAAACTTAAAGTTTATTGACACTTGAAAAACTGCAATTAAAACCTGGGGCTTTTGCCATATGCCAATATCAACCTCTGTAAACATGCTCTCTGAGTGCTTTCAAAGTGTTCACCAAACTTAAAGCCTAGTTTTGTCTAGACATTTCTTTTATTCAGTGCGATGTCCTGAGAATACCCTATATCTTGAACAGCCTTACATATTGGACGCAGTGGCAGATCTCAGTCAACACCTATCGAAGTAGATAAATGCGCAGAAGGACTGTTAGTGTGTGAAGAATGTTAGAAATTGAAGTCACTGATGAAGACCCCTTCATTGCTGCAGAGTTAGATGAATGAGGGAGCAGAATTGAGTCGGAAAGCTGTAGTATGAGTACAAATTGAACAAAGCTATGCTCTTACGGAAATGTGTCAGTACCACATGGAGAATTGCATAGATTCACAAATGGAGGAGGCTGACGAACAAGCTGTTAGCCATGAAAAAGGTGAGCCCTCCACTGATTCACTTAACCCTTCACCGATATCCAACAGCCCTGCCAGGATGCTCCTGCATTCACATGTGACCAAATCAGATGTCTGTTCCTGGTAGTTCGACTAAACTAACCTCCTCACCATCCTCACCATGTCCCCATCCCTTTGGATTAGAGGGACATTCGCAGGGAAATTGGCTATGAACCCCCTGTGCAACTGTGAGAGCCTGAAGATCTCTATAATAAGAACCAAATTCGTAAAAAGGAAAAACAAATGATTCCCTTGAATTTGAATAAATTTAATTCACCCTCTGGTATTACCATTTACTTTGATATTGGTACAAACCATCCTCTGGTAGAGAGGAAGTCATTTCAAACTCTCAGAGTTGCTCTCAGAGTCCAGAATACCTGAGCTTGAAAAAATGTTGCAAACTATGCAGCTTTCCAATCACAAATTGTACCATGAGTGTATCCATTGTATCCCAGAAGTGAGTGTATCCATTATATCCCAGAAGAGATTTTCCTCTCTGAGTATAGAAGTTAGAAATCAATTCATTTAATATAACATTTCCTATACCTCATCTATCTTCTGGGGGAATTATAAACGTATCTAGACTTTTTCCAGGACTGTATTTCCTCACTGGTGAAAAAAGAGAACTATGCGCTGCCCATACAGCACCAGTAGATATCGGAAGTGCAGAGTGGAAAGCTAGAGGCCAAACACGTCAGATGAAACCCTAAACCCAAGGTGAGGCTAGGTGCACCCAGAAACAACAACCAGTCTCAACGCAAATGCCAGGCACAGGTGCAGACATGCACCCAAAGGCCAGATCTGGGGAAGGAGGGGGGGCACTGTAAAACCAAGAAATCTTAGGCAGTCAGAGTGGGTGTTTTACGATGGTCAGAATTGGGAGTGTGGACATTGGAATAGTGAAGAGGAGTGTGAGCTTGAGAGAGGGCTTTGGAGGCAAATGGTGTGTCTGGAGAGTGGCCAACCTCTATACGGAGATGTTCGAAAATGTGACCATTTATGCTGATACAAACCCCTTTAAGAACAAACTGCGACAATGGTCGCGTTATATTGATGATATTTTCATCATTTGGGAAGGGGACAGAGCTACGGCAGAAGAATTTGTGGCCTGGTTAAATCTACAAAACAGGTTTTTGAAATTTACACAAGAGATCAAAGACCTTGAAATCAATTTCCTCGACATCACCATTTTTCATCAAGCTGGTGCGCTGCGAGTTAAACCTTACAGCAAAGCGACGGACCGCAATGCTCTTTTACATTTTTCTAGTCATCATGCACAACACATCAGACGCAATTTACCTTTCGACCAGTTTTTGAGACTGAAACGTAATAGCACTTTGAAACAACATTATGTGGAAAGTGCTCACGTGCTCCATAACAAATTGGTAGCACGTGGATACCCTGTGAGCCTTGTGAAACAATCAGCCAAGAGGGCGTACAATAACAATCGTGAAGCCCTGTTGGAACAGACTCCAAAAGAAAACAAGAGAGAGAATAATTTGGTGTTTGTGAACACTTTTTCTAATTTATCATATAAGATCAAAAGTGTGTTCTATAAGAACTGGAAGAAAGTGTATGGAAAGGAAAATGGTTCTCCCCTGGTGGCTTTTAAAAGAAGTCAAAACTTGAGAAACATTCTTATTAGGAATGACATTAAGATCCAAAACAACCATTAGTCAAACAAACAACACTGTGGGGCCTCCCCCTGGTAGTGGGTAACTACCCTTGTGGAAACTGTGTCATGTGTAACTTCACGTCCTCCGTGAAGGAGGTAGACATAGGTATGGCCAGTAGATGGAACATTACTGATTTTTGTAACTGTAATAGTACAAATGTGGTCTATATGATAACTTGTCCATGCGGCTTGCATTACATAGGAAAGACAAACCGTAAATGTAAAACCCGCATGATAGAGCACAGGAGCTGTATTAAGGCAAGGACTTTGCAGGCACCTATGGTCAAACATTTTATTGCCAAAGGCCATACACATGAAGATTTGAGGTGGGTGATCTTGAAACGGGTCAATGGACCTAATAAGGAAGTCATAGATCAGAGACTAGTTACCCTATAACAAAAACTTATTTTTAAAACACGCAGCCATTTGATTGGATTAAATGAAGATGTCGAGTGGCATAATGTCAGGGGGATGTAATGACTTAGGTTTTTGTTTCCGTACACCCTAGTCCTTGAGATACAGTGTCCGGTTGTTCTCTATCATGCGAGTTATAATGTACATCAGTGTTTTCATTTATTGTTACTCTTCAGTGATACTCTAATGTTGTAGTGACTATGTTTCATGCATTTATATTTAGTTTGACTAATTATGTGTCCCTTTGCATACCCATGAGGTTTTGTTTGTTTTGCTTTCTCCCATTGGGTAGAAATGCTAGTGCATTTCGTTACTGCAGCACTGTTATTCTTGGGATTAATGCTATTTCTGGTTTGTGTGATGGATTTTTTCATTTTTTCACCTTTTACTCTACTCCACCCCCTCCGTATTTTTTGGATGAGTTGCAGTAATTTTACGTGATGTCCGGGTCCCGTTTGTTACTTTGGTGTTTATTTTCAGTTTTTCCATCTATTTTTTAGTGATTTTTGATTATTAAAGTATGTGAGTTTTGAGATTGTAATGCCGTAGCACAATGTTTTTCTCTTTCTCCAGTGGACACTTACTCACCTTTGGAGTAATGAGTCCCTTTTTAGTGTTGTTACCTTTGGGTCCCCTGCATTATGGGTAAAGTCTGCTTTTCTGCAGCGTTTCTGGCGTTTGCGTCATGTGTACACTGTTTGGGCATTTGGAGCCTCGTGTGTTTTATGAAATACGGGACTTGGCTTTAAAGTAAGAAAAAAGAAAGAGGAAGAATAAGAACACGTGTTTTTCTCGTCCGGGTAAGGTTACTATCATAGGTGTTTGCAGCCTGTTTTAGTGTGCCCCCTCCCCCTGTTTTCTGGTGGTTTAGGGATTTGGCCAGATGGTGCAACACACGGACGTTTTGTCTTGTGTGTTTAAAACGACCCATATTTGTACATTGTAGGCAGCATTACTTTAATATTCCTGTATAGGCGATATACAGATATATGTGGGCAATGTTAAACACAGAGATTGAATAGCATGGAGCACATTTTTTATGTGAGTGAAATGTTATACTGGGTATGCAATTACCTTGGATTTGAAAACGCGCCTTTGTAGGCTTAATATTACTGAGGCTCATTAATGTATAGCAGTTAACCATGGGATGAGACATTGTTTTATGACTAAGGATCTAACATTGTGCTAAGGGTTTTTTTTATGGTTGCACTCTTAAATAAAACTTTCTTGGTATGCTCCTTTTCTTCTCACCCCCCCCCCCCTTTTTTTAGACCAGGCATGAGGTTGTGGGGTTTAAAGAAATACTTCAGTAAGCTTTCATTGAGTCTACCAAAATTTTGGTATAAGTAGTGAGTGAGCAGTGATTACTGTGTTTACAATCCCTAGATGGTTTCTGAAGAGTAAGAACTTGACCTAGGGGCCATTTTCAAGCCAGAACCTGTTCCGCGTCGCACTACCTTTGGGCAACTCATTTGGATACCTTATCATTTAAGGTATGTTTGGCTTTTACTATTCAAGGTGACGGTTTCTCTTTTTACACGTCGGTAAGCTTTGAATGTGACACAGTGTTTGTGTCTTTTTCTTTTTTCTTTTTTCTTTTTCTTTTCCAGTGTGGTTCTACTCTAAATCCATTGAAAGGATTATCATTATAGGCAGCTGAAACACGGCTGATGTGACTGTACTCTTGACAGATTTGGATCCTTGGAATACGATTAATTGCAAGGTATATATTTATAGCAGATTTGTAGTGCTTTTTGTTTCCCCAAATTGGGAATGAGGTAGGGGTGGCCTTATTAATTCAGGCTCCTGAGCTTTTTAGCGTGATGTTGACATATGACATTAAAAAGGTATAAATTTGGGAAACTTTGGGTACACACACAATTTTTAATGTGATTGTATGTTTTTATAGATTGCCTTAAGGATCAAGTTTAGATCCATACCCACCATGATTGGAGGGGACGTTTTACTCCAGAATTTCAAGAAGAGCTACCCCTGATGAATGTCAGACATCTAAAAGTCAACAGACAGAAACATGTTGGGTTATTATTAGTATGCAACAGATGATTTATATACTAATGTTTGTATGTCAAACGTTGTTTTAATGTTGTATGTTTTTTTCATTTTATATTGATATTGTGTATGTAATTGTCCCGTTTATTGAGAACCTGGTTTTAGGGTTATTCTTCAATCTGTGTATGATTTAAGACAGTCTTTTAAATGATATTGATTTTTCTACAATAAAATAATGTTTTTTTACTGATTTAGTCCCTGTGTGTGACACCTTCTGTTTTCCCATTCAAATGTGATTTTGAACTGTTTTCTTCTATACTATATACTAGTGTCTGGAGAGTGTACAGGGGAGGCTGGGGCATCATTCCAGTAGGATATTGTGAAACCAGGCAAGGGAGAACTGGGGGTGGATAGAGGGGGATTGTACAATTACTGCACCGTTTTTGCTGCAAGCCCCCAATATGACACCCTTTTCATCCCAAATATATGTGGGAGGATGGGTATAGTATATCATTAATATAGGGTGAGCTGTGGGGGGGTCTCCCTCCACATATATATGGCGTCATAGGGGGGTCGAAATAAATAAAATGAAATTTTGGGGGTCTCAGCAAAAACAGTGCGGGCAATCACATCTATCCGACAGAGGCACAGGAGGCTGGGTATGGCCATGCCAGAAGGAAAGTGCCCTGCATGTAGATCTAGGTGAAGGAGTGGAACTAGGCAAGTGAAAACTGGAAGTGAATTTAGGCCATGGCGATGGGTTGAAGGCTTGCCAGGTCAGGCTCATCCTGACTAGACTCTTTGGAAGGATGAAGATCTATAGACTGGTGGCAACATGAAGCAAGATGGTGACCAGCATGATACGTGTGGTGCTTTTGAGGAAGAGGGGTGTGGGGGGAAGTAGCACCAAACGGGAGATTGATGAGAGCGAAGATCAGATGATTTACAGGGAGGGTGCTAAAATCCCACACTATGTTGATAAAGGGCATTCAGAGACAAGTGACCCTATGGAGTGGAATGGCAAGAAGGAGAAGAAAGACCTGGAACTGAGTAGTGAGGAGGTTTGGGGTACTGTTGAGGTGGATGTCAGTAGTGCGTAGAAGGTTATGAAATATAAGGAGGAGGTTGCTGACGGTGCAGAAGTTTGTAAAAATCTGAAAGAGCCATCAGGAGAGGCAGAGAAAGAGATTGATGGAGAACATTAGGAAGCGAATGATGGTAAGCTCAATGAGGTTGGTGAAAAGAGTAAGCAGAGGTTTGGAAGATAAAAGGAGGTTGGTGGAAGAGGCAGAAGGTTGCATATGGAAGAAGCAGGAGGAATGAGAAAATTGGGAGACTGCAGGTTGTCAGGGGATGATAGGAACATGGTAGCGTTTCCAGTTCTTGGCAAATGAGGTTTGAAGTGGAGGTTGGTGACAAGAAAGAGAAAGTGAGAGAGAGAGGGAGAAAATAAGAGACAGCCAGTCTGTGTGTGTCAGAGAGAGAGAGAGAGAGAGAGAGAGAGAGAGAGAGAGAGAGAGCGAGAGAGACAGTGGTGGTAATAAGATCGATGGAGAAAGAAAATAATCAGCTCAGGCAAATTCTGACACCTGGTTGGCCTTAGGCAGGTGATAGAGGCAGTCAGATAAACAAGTAACCAGCAGCCCTCAGAAAGTCTAAATGATCCTTCTTTGCGACCCATCCAGTTGCCAAAAGACCATGTCCTTGTGGAGGCTGTAATATTGACTCGGGGCCTGGACATCCCTCATGACAGAGCAATTCCAGCGCTACCACTTCCCCCTCGAGGTGTCAGGGCGAGGCCCTGAGGCCAGGGATGAACCTCCCTGAAGACAATAAAAGGGTGCAGGAAATCTTAAAACCCGTGACTGAGAATTGGCTTGTTTAGAAAACTTTTCTTAATGCCCCATATTCACCTAGTCTAAGGGAACCTGACAAATCTGCAACTGCCAGATGACCATGGGGACTAAGGGCCTCATTACACGCATGGCGGTAAGGATTTACCGGTACCGGTAAAATACCGGTACCGGTAAATTCTTACCGCCTTACCAGGAGGTCCCTTTGCGGGTTGGGGGATTTAACGCCTGCTTTTTCCAGGCGTTATAAACCAACCCGCAAAGGGACCCAGGGAGCTAATTACGGTACCGCAATTTGCGGTACCGTAATTAGCGCCTTCCCCATTCCCATTATGCCCTATGGGGCAAAAATGGGAATGGGGAAGGGCAATGGTGGAAGGGGGAATTACCGCCCCGCCAACCTTGGAATGGGGCGGTAATTCCCCTTTCCGCCAAGGCGGTGCCGGTATTTTACCGGCATGGACCATGGCGCTAATAGCGCCATGGTTCTCCGCCATCCGTGTAATGAGGCCCTAAGTGTTGCTTGGAATTTTCTTCTAGTGCAACATTTTCATAGTTGGGAAAGGAACCCCTGTACTGCCCACACTCCGAAAGATATTATGAACTTTGTGTTTGCTTATATTTCACTTAGGGCCTGATCACGAGTTGGGTGGTAGCCCTTAAATGCGGTGGTAACGCTGTTACCACTGCTTTTAAGTGTCAGCCCAATCTTGAGTCTGGCATGTTTACCCCCAACTCAGAGCTGGGGGTAAATACTCTGGAAAAATTCCCATTTTCACCGCAACTACCGCCGCCGGTAGTACCATACAGTAATTGCACTGAAAATTCCCCATAGGGACAATGGGGAATGGGGAGTAACGGTTAGCACCCAACCCGTGATCCGGCAGTAATGCCACCAGACGGGTGGGCGCTAACAAAAATAAAGTTGGGCGCTATCACAGCCAGGATACCACGAAACTCATGTTGAAACCCTTATTAGTGTTTACCAGAGTATCCTAACATCTTTTAGTTACACTTTATGTCTTTCGCAGTATGTCATTTTGGCCCAGCGCTTTAATTGTCCTAAATAAACCTTAAGTTGCGGAAGTCTGGTCTTTTCAAACCCATTACTTACGTGACAAGACACATAAATGTTTAGCAGAATGCTCAAAAAACCTGAGTTAGCTGAGCAGAAGTCCCGAATGGATCTGGAGCGGGGTCAGCGTGGGGTGGACTAGCATGACAGGCAGCAGAGCTGGTGTCAAATGTCAAGAATTAGGCTGGGATCATCATCTTCTTATTTGATGGAATATACTACAAACAAAAGAAGGGTATCGCCATGGGAGAAACTTACGCACCATCGATTGCCAATCTATTCATGAATAGATTTGAGCAAGTGCACGCATTTAGTGAGGATAAATACAACAGTTATATTCTTAAATAGTACTGCTTCATTGACGACATCCTACTCATTTGGACTGGCGTCAAGCCAACACTGGATGAATACAAGACATTTCTTAACGCCAGCAGCTTTGGGATAGAGCTGACAGGGACTGAAAACGAGCGTACCATTGACTTTCTAGACATCAGAATCTCTGCAACACCGACTGGCCAAGAAACCAGAACTTATAGGAAACCAACAGAGGTCAGCTTGGTCCTTTTCTCTACAAGTTGTCACAAGAAGAATGTCATCAAAAATATACCCAAAGGTGAAATCGTCAAGGCATGTTGGAACTGCAGTACAAAAAACACCTACAATGCAGAATGTGAACTATTACGCAGTAGATTCCTAAGAAGAGGATACAAACTGACCAACATTACGACAGCAATCAACCATGTTAACACTATCCCCAGGATTAAACTGCTCAAACCAAAGCACAGAGAAGAAAAAACATGGTCTGCCAATAGCATCCGGTTTGTGACAGAATACAACAGGGATAGCAGTAAACTCCAGAAAATACTAAACAAACATTGGCATATCCTTGGAGTAGACCCATATTTTCAAGAATGGTTAACAGAAAAAATCTAAAATATCCTATTGTCGGGTATTTACACTGAAGAGCATGCTTAGTCCCTTGTTTATGGAACCCCTGACAGCCACCACAAGCAATTGGCTAACCAAACAAAAGGTGTCAGGTTTCCATAAATGCAGAACATGCTCTATGTGCTCACACACACTGACCACCAATAGTGTTCAATTTGGCACCACATATGAAAAAAAAGATTGACCAATTCATCACTGGAGGACCAAATTTGTGATTTATGTCATTATATATGTGTGTGGCCTGAAGTACATAGGGATCATGATACGCGAGTTACGCACAAGAATCAGGGAGCATCTCAACTTCCTCAAAACTGCTGAAACAAGATATCCACTATCGACCCACTGGCAAGAGCAACACCAGATGGACAACCTGAAAGAGATCCGATTCGTCGTTGTGGAGATGATCAAATTGGACACACGAGGAGGAAACAGAGCCCTAAGATTGTGCCAAAATGAGGCCAGACTAATCACAACAGTTAGCTCAGTTTAAACACAAAACATGAGCTGAATGTTTTCTTGTGATTTTCCATCAAACTATATCAAAATGTGTGTCTTTAAAAACTATGCGTAAAAAATATGTGTCAGGACAATAACTCCCCGCCAGACAGAATCACGGTGAGCTCAATGTCTTGCTAGGATTCGCCAATTAAATAAGACCAGGATTTGGTTCTTGTACCTAGACATGTCCTGTGTCAGACTGCACTTCCTCATCAGATAACACCACAACAGGCACATGGATGACATTACCAATTATCTGGCTCTACCAAGACCCGTTACCATATTAACTCAACACCAGGAGCCCCATGGCCCTGACCATTTCCTAACAGCCTTAGCAATAGCCCACAATGAACCGCACCACAACTGACTTGTCCAACTAGGCCTTATGAAACAGTCACAATCTGTGACAAACATGACAGATCCGCCCCAACTTTCCATCCCCATCAGGCTTTTTCTCACCAATTGCCAAACACATGCCCAGCCAACAATGGTGTAATTAAACATGAGATTATGATTGCCAAAGTTCCCAAGATCCCAGGGCCTCCTGGCCTGCTGTCATACCCAATACCCTATCTGGCCAACCTGCCAACACGGACTCACTTTCCCATTCAGTCGCCCCCACCTATTGCCTTGTGAAGCTCCACTGGAGCGTACGAGCACCACAGACCTCTTTCGTCAAGGCGGATGGACCTTGCCCAACCAGCCAATCACGTTGGTTTTGACTTCATCCAATAGGATGACGTGTATTCGTGCCAATCCTTGGCTCTTTATCTTAAAGCAGGAACACTAGCTGGTCTGTGTACTCCGATACGATGGGATAGTGAACGCGACATACATCAGACAGCAGGTAAGCAACCCCACACTGCTAGTTTCTCCTGCCTCACCCATCCCATGGGCACAAAGCCACTCAGGCCCCATGGCCTCCCTTTCTTTACTAGGTTAACACCACCCTTGTATTTTTAGATGAACCAGACCCGTTCTCTAAATGCAAAGGCTCCCAGAGGGATCCCGGGGACCCAAGCCCTTCTTCCGACACACCAACTTAACTTACGGGCAACACAGCGTAAACCTGATCCGCGAACCCACTCCCAGCTTTATCAGACCAAGCCAACCCACACCAACCCACGTGGTCTGCCCATGAGGTGTTTCACTGAGCTCAATCTCTCGTCCACCAGGGTGACGCCCATACACTATTGCCCAAACCTACCCAGGCCGCACTCCGGCATGGCTACATGCCACCCGTTCAACTCCACATGACGATCCACGGACACCAGCACCCTGTTCCCCATCCAGCGCACGTTTATTTAGACGCTCCAGCATCAGAACCCCGGACCCAAGTTCCCAATGACCCGACCACAGTCAGCACCATTTAAGCACACAGGCACGCTGGCCACACCAGATCCCCACCCCGTTGTACAGAATACTCGCTCCAGACAACAGTCGTAACTTATATCTTCCTACACCCATGGCCCCAGAGCTTCATGCACTATTCTGCCGCAACACATACCCAGGTACCTACCTGTAATTACAGTCACCCGGGCCACACCTTATTACCCCTCCCCCACAACATTCTATTCACCACAGACCCTACACCTAACAAATTAATTGTTAGCACATGACTTCAGAACAGCATGTACTCATTCAGTCTCAACACACACCCAGGTACCAACCTGTGATGACCACCAGGATCCCTGGCTAACAACCTCCGCTCCCCATGCAACTCAGGACATCGTTTGGCACTAAGAGGTCTCTCTTTGCACCAACCCCAACCTAATTAAGAACATACACCAAACAGGTGAGCGCACCCCGATGCCATTCTATACGACACTATATTGATAAATCTCTTTATCTTTAAAACATACTAATACCTGTTCCCCATCCTTTCCTCCCTTTATGTCCTTTTCTCCATGACTTGATCTTATTATAAATGATAATCCATGAATGATTGTCATTATTTGAACTATCCCTCTATACTGGTACATATCTGATCAACACTGCTTCTTTTGTGCTTTATGTATTAACTGGACCAACTGATCTAATGCTTTATTCAACGTTTCCACTGTATCACTTCACTGAATATGAATCTTAACACTTCACTGTAAATCACACTCACTCTGCCCGTTCCACCATTTATGATAATGTATTGTGACATTTTATGGACCTTTTCAAACCTCGGTAGCCTTGATAAAGACCTTTACGGTCGAAACACGTGTCGGCAGCACATGTAAAACAATGTCAATACACCTTGACATTTAACTGTACGCAGGACAGATGAGCAATATATCAAGAATGATTTGAAAGCCAATAAAAATGAATAATAAAAAACAATGAATCTTGTGGACTCTACCTACCTACTCAGCTGAGTAAGGTAGCAACTGCCCTTCAGCTTTCATGTAGCGTTGAGCTAGCGCTGAGCGCAATTTATCCGAGCAACATTATTTTCCTGGTGGCAGAAAAGCACTGATACATTTCACTTGATGCCACCAACCAGTAATTCTATTTTTAGAAACAAATCATCTATTGCATGAAGCAATTGCAATCCGCTGTCTTCTTGTGTTTACCCCACAAGGCTAAGCAGTAATGAGTGTCGTGTTCTATCTAAGTGTGACCTCCATTTTTCTCTGCACATGTTCATCTTTTTAGGGACATTAATTGTAAATTGCAAATATATAGTGTACGGTATAATTGTGCATTATTAACACTGGTTTTCAATTCTTACAACGCCCAAAATGAAGTTAATTAAATTGAAATTCACTCATAATGCAGACAACTTTCTATGGGGCTCGAAGAATCACGGTACTGCGTTTAGAGTCTGGTCTCCGGTATTAAGCACTTTCTAAAAGACTAATTAATTAGTTCATTTATATGTCATCTCTCTCAGTTTATAATGAATACACAAAAATATAAAATAAAATGCCTCTTTCAATCTGTATACATATACATTTGAGGTGAGAATGAGAAGAATACTGTCTATGGGGCCAGAACCCCTTTACGGAAAATCTGATGACATACAGAAAACGTCCAAATAAATATAGGTCGAAAAGAGAATTGTAAATATTGTATTTAAGGGGGAGCCAGAGGCATGGGCATCGATTTTGACCTCTCTGGGTCTCACTAAGGGAGGGGTATGATTGAAAAATGGGAGACGGGCTTCCGTAAGCATCTTGGTACCCCCCCCCCCCCACGAATGGTTTCTTACTTAAAGCTATATTAAGCCAGGTATGGAATATGAAATATGATTCAATTTATCCGGCAACTATTGATCGCTCAGCAGCCTTTAATTGTGTCAATCAGGGGCTGCTGTGGGCAAAATTGCAGAGGTGGGGCATTGTAAATGGGTTTCTACATCTAATTGTGGGATTGTACTCTAACTGCAACATATGGATTCTTCTTAATCAGAATGGCACGCTTGTACCACAAGATTGAGACTTTTAGAGGGGTCAGACAGTGCTGTGTTCTCACGCCCTGCCCGTTTGATCTTTACATGAGTGACATCAGTGAATATTTAATTCCTGCTGCATTTGGTACGCAGAAAACTCAAAATCTGAAATCGGTACGGCTCGCCTATGCAGACGATTTCTTCTTATATGATGGCACACAGATCAGTTTGCAACCCTTGGTTGATGCCTTTTCAAATGTAGCCACAACCAAGAAGAATAAAACATCTTTTAATTGGTGAACTGGGCAGGACAGCATCGAAAAGGTCAAAAGATTAATCTACCTAGGTTTTCCCATGTGTTCCATTCAGTGTAAAGTGCATATTAAAGAATGGGTAAAGTCTAGAGGCTTGGCACTCAGGAATCAGTTGACTCGGGTTGACGCTAAATATGGCACATTTTCTCTCCTCCCCGGTGTGACATTCTTTGAGGGGAAAATAGTGCCAAAGATTCTTTATGGTTTTGAAATTCCTCCTCCCTGGGCTTTGGACTTCTTGAAGGGCTGATGTGGAGGAAAATATTGTGGGTTTAGAGTGGCATTCCCCTGGCAGCAGTGAGGTATGAACTTGGATTATACTTACTTAAATGTCGATCATCATGGAACATCTACCCCTCTATGATAAGATCTTATGTCCAGTAAATTACCTCTGCCTTTTTGCCGACTTAATTTCAATACTATGTGCAAGGGGGAGTACCTTAATGTGTGCCTATTCAGAGTTTTGTAACAGGATCCTTCCTGTTATTGGGCAATCAACTGATGATTTGGTTGAGAATCCGGACAAGGTCAAAAGGGCTTTTTTCGACTATGATTGGCCATCCACACTCAACTCCCTTCACTCATACGTATCATTAAAACATCTGAGGTACGACTACAAATGGGCGGGTGTACTTGCTCCATGCCTACCGATTTATCCAGATCGGACTGTCCTCCGAGACTTCGTAAGATTTGAGTGGAATTTGGCTCCCACTAGAGAGGTGTTGTCACGACAAGGCAAGCTACTTAATAATCAGGCTATATGTCGCTTCTGCAAAGCTGAAAACACGATGGAGACACTTGAGCACCTTGTAACTTTATGCCCAGCTCTTCAAGGGTAACTATGTTTTAGGCGTTGCAAAGAGGTTTTGGATTTGGGGGATCAAGGGACTCTGTGGAGCATTTGTTTTGCTGGTCGGACCACTTCTCTTGTTTTGGCAGTTACAGGCTTTTTAAATTCACTGCAATTGGGCAAATAAGACGAGAATGCATGAAAAATTGCAACATGGTTAATTTAAATATTTTAACTTGTCTCGTTTTCTTATTATTATGATGAATTGAAAAATGTTATGTGGTTGGGTTTTTGTAAATGAATTGATGAATTAAATGCAACTATGTATTAAGATTTGTATGTATGTATTATTGAAATGTTTGCTCCATTTTCTAAAATTATTTTGCTTCTTTGGTTAAAGATTATTGTATCACCATATAACTGTAATAAATACAAAAATGATCATTAATGATCCCAAAACTGACAGTACATTTAAATAAATGACATGTACTTAGCTAAGCACAATGCAATTGTCGGAAGTATACAGGCCCGTAGCAATAACTTTTTTAAAGCTCAAAAACAGATGACCCGTAGGTGACAAAAGAAGCAATAATGAAAATGGTATCTTAAATCAGGAGGAAGCTAAAGAACCTGGGGAATGCTGGAGATGAGGCTCTTATTTGGAACCCAGTATCTCATGCCATGTAGGATATGGCAGCCTAAGGGATGTATTAAGGGTGCCAGAGCGATGCAGTGTGCCTCACTTCTGTCCTGAAGTCAAATTATAGCGGCAAGACGATGCATCGATCAGCAGGAAAAAGGCCTTCCTGAAAATAGGATGTCATCACTGATCCAAAATCAGTTTAAAACATTGAAATAGAACAACGAGAATAAAGGGATGCATGATGATTACAAGCCTATCACAAAGTATCTGTATTTAAAATAAGCATTCAATGTTTTTAAATATGCATATAAGTCGACTTGAGTGGTTCTCGTTGTGTTCCCTTCATTAACCATATCTTTTTGTGGAGTCACAATCACAAAAGTGTCGTAATGATACTAAAGCTACCATCTACACACAGACAAATATGTGCCTGGATGTTCCTCAAGCCAAATTCAAGTAGTGCCATGTTTTGTCATTACTGGCTGTGGAGCAAGAAGGTGTGAGGTGTAATGCCACTCCCTTAAATGATCGAAGGATGTGATCATGCCTATAGCAGTGCATTTCCCTGTGCCTCTGTGATCTTAGCTGCCAAAATTCAGAGCAGTTAGAAACATTATCAGACTCAACAATTTAGGGGTGAGAGCTGGCACAGACACACTCGCATACAACACTTTTCATCCACACATTCACACATGATTCAGATAACTCCTCCTTGCCTGCTCACATTCATAAATACAAAAACGTACATACATTTAAACGTACATATATATATGTACACACATATATACACTTTTAGGAAACAAATTACACTTAGCTTACTTGCAACCTCGCAGCCACCACACGTGCCTGGGTCACCATGGAAGAGGGCCAGATGTCCCTCCTCTACGCAACACGAATGTGCTGATTGACAGGAAAGGAGTCCTCTCCCAACAGTCAGGGTGTCTATGCTGTCAGTGCAATAATGAGAGGTCTCAGGGTGCGACTTAGAACCCTGCACCGCTTCTCATAATCTTGCTATGTTTGTTGTGGAGCCCAAAAGGTGCTGCAACAAACAAATAAATGCTTTGCGAGGGACACTTGCCCCTGCTAGGAGACAGGCAGCCAAGGCCCCCAGGTAAATAATGAACACAGGGGCATTGTGCTGCCTGACACTCAGGGGCGTCAATGCAAGGCTCTCACAAGGGCTAGGCCTGGGGCAGTTTGCCCCTTCCCCCTCTTGTGACGGCCCTGAATGAGGAGCTAAGGCCCCAGAACTCCTTTTCATTTGTACTCTTCAGATCACTAGCCAGTACCTCGCACAATACCCTTTTCATGCCGTTCTTTCTACTACAACCACATGAACACTCATGAAATCAATCTCTGTAAGAAAGAACATACTCTTGTAAAGTGCTACTTAATGAGAGCTGAATACCCTTCTATTGCTTCCCAGCTAGGTTTGTGCTTTATAAATCCCACAGACACATAACCCAAACGGGAGTGGACAGAGCCAAACACCTACCTGCTTGTATGCTCTCGTTACTTGCCCCGCTTTATAATGGTATTGGAGATTGACTTCATCGTTGAACCTCTGAGTGGCTTTTTCTAGGATTGGATGTAGCTCTTCACTGTCACTCCATAAGGGAAATGGACATCCAGGGCATGATTCTTTTAAAGAAAATACAAAGCTTTTTATTAAATAACGAATATATTAAAACTATTGGTTACTGTCACGCTCATGCATTTTCAGCTATCAAACCAACACAACACTGAATAGCTCCCTTTGCGGGCTGTCCGGGCACACCTCAGCGCTGAGAACTTCTCGCTTGTGCCATGTTCAATTGGGTAATGTTGTGACTGTTTAAAGGAGGATACCCCAGCGTGAGGTGCACCTTTTCCTCTGTTGCGCGACCCAGCTTTCATGAGCAGCTATGCATGAGGGCCCTTCACTAATCTACAAAGAAAGGAAATGGGGCAGGGAAAATACTGCACAGTCCCTGAATAGGGGATTTCCTTGGTAAAGTCTCACTAGTGATGCTTGTACAAGAGAGCAGGTTCTCCACAGAGGAGCTGTTTCCTTGGTTACCCGAGCAACCTTGCTCCAAGGCAACAGAGAGCTACCCATGATCTAGAGCAGGGATCTGCAATCATTGGCTCTGCAGATGTTTTGCAGTCCAGCTCTCATCAGGCCCAGTCAGCATAGTTAATAGTGTGGGGTCATGGGGAGCCGTAGCACAAAACATCTGCGGGGTCCAGTTTGCCCTAAATCCTTTGCCTACAGGTCTTTCAGACATGTGTGCCAGACATGAAGTCCATAATCACACTAATTGCTGTTGTCTTTCTTTAACTGAATACTCTGAGCTAACTAATTCTCTGATGTGGTGGGTACTATTTGTGTTAAAATAAACACTCTATCATATACATACACTTGCAAACATCTTCATACTATGCCTTGATATTGATACCAGCAAACATCTATTGACTGCGTGCAAAGGCCCTCGGGCCTAGCCGCTCTTCTGGACCATTGGTCTCTCTTGGGTCTCATTTTCGGGACGTGCTTTTTGTATGCATGAAAAGAAGGTCTGCCAGGCATTTCTCCCAGCTTAATCAAGTTGGAGCACTTTAAGAGAACTTGAATTACATGAATCAGTGAGAATGTGTTTTCCCCCCTTAGAAAATCCTACGTGAAATGTCCTTGTCTGTATTCCAGAGCAGTGCTTAGCAGCATTTTAAGCATGCTTATGAATGGGCCCAAAATCTTCTCTAAGGTCCTAACATGAATTGCAGTGACAGAGGAGGCGTGTAAAGCTGAAGAGAATTCTCATGATTGCACCACCTCTGGTAACCTTCTAGGAAAAAGGGCTGCGGGGGCGTCATCTTTTTTTACTTTCCCTGTACTGGTCCACGGAGCCTGCTCTTGGCTCTCTTCCCGTGCCATGGGAATGAGGTCAGAGGACTCCCGTGCCACTATACTTCATTATTGTTTTTAGGCACGGGTCTCGTGGTTCTTTTTGACCAATATGCCATCAACATTGGGATCTGGACTAGTCTCTGAGCCCTGATGTGCCCTGTGACACTGGACCCAGAACTGTTATAGGAAAAGAGGAGCCTCTTCCTCTGATTCATCAGGGACAGCTGTCCTACTCTTGTGGCTGGATTCTAGATACTTCTACTGGATTGCTACCATTCGTGTAAAGAATACATACCTTTCCCCGGGGCAACAACCCCCAGCCCAAACTTATTGATGGAGAGGAAGCTGAGCAAGGTGGAAATATTGCCTGGGTTAAGCTGGTGATCTGGAACTGGATCCAAAATAGATGGCCATGTCCTGGCCACCTGGATGACAGATCCCCAGGGACTAGCGGGTGAGACACCTTCTGGTTTCTCAAACTACCAACAACCAACAAAGAAACAACTGCATAATAGATCTGACCACAAAAGAGATATAACTGGGATTCATAGAGGTAAATGCCTATTTTAGTGGAACAAATGTAGTCTTTAACCTTCTATCCATCCTACAGATGGCCAGATAAGAATAAACTCATAGGAGTTCTCAGTTGGTGGAAACACCTGCTACCAATACTTCAGTGTAGTCTGGGAAGCAGTGGTTTGAATCCCAATGGGGTCCAACCTGGTTTCGATTCTTTTGTCAATTATAAAATCAGTTCCATTGTATATTAGCAAGACGTCTCATTTGATGAAAGACCTTCATGAAAAATCATGATGTATTTCACAATTGTTACATACCAGGAGCAATGAGGCACTCGTGAGAAACAACGTTGGTCGCCTTCTCTGATTTATTGATATAAACTTCTGCTCTGCACGTGCCTGTTGCCTAAAAAAACACAGAATAACATGCACACCATTAAAGTGATTAACAAATCAGATGAGCAAAAATGGCATTTCAGAATGGCAAGTTTTGGGTACTAAGTACGAAAAATGGTTCTGTGTTATAATGCTGCTGTAAAAATACTGTCATCAATTAATGCTGCCAATAACATTCTACTAGCTCTTTTCTTTTTTGCAGGAGTGTACTCACTTCTACCTCTCTTACCCTCCCTCACCCCATCTAAACCCCTTCTCACTACTTCTCCATAGAGGGGTGAAATGGAGAGTATAAAAAATAGCTCCTTGCATTTTTCGTCTTTCTATTTTACTTCCTGTGGTAGGCCGAGCAATGATACACAAAGCACATGTATGGCGTTTCAAGCCCAAATGATCTTTATTAAAGATATTTCTAGGTAGGGCTTGGATAAATGCCTACAAGGTCTATGGGAAAAGCTTTAACTAATAATTATTAAAGTACAGCAAACAGTGCAAAGGTTGGATCATCCTAAAATGGGGTTTCCTACAGAAGTTAGGGGCTTCAGTATTTTCATTACCAAATGATAGAGTTTGTGTCCTATTCCTATAAGTGCTGTCTCCCGCTACGACACCCTAGTCTATAAAGAGAATGTTTTTCAAAAGGGTGGGCCACTTAAAGTTCAAAAGCCTAATCTTAATAGGTCCTTAGACCTGAGGAAACCCTATTCTAATCAAGAGAACAGTATCAAGGATCGACCCAACGTAAGCGTTCACAACCCGATGCTTCATAAGTCCAGTCCTAATCTAATATAATCAATGCATTGTCCTTATGGGTAGGTTCTTGAAGCAGTGACTCACTGGTCTTGCCTATCTGGCCCTTCTGCTTTCATATAGTAGTTTTGAGACCTCACCCATAGTTCTGACCTCACAGTCACTGCTTCCTCTAGCTCCTCCCATGGTTTATCTGTACTTCTGGGACTTCTATGGTCCCACAGATCTGTGAGCATTATCTCGGGTCCTTCCAAACACTTGAAATTTTGACCAGTACCAGTGCTGGTCTCTTGTATACTTTGTCTTGATTCAGGACTCTAACTAGGAATACAACTTTTTTCAGTTCAAAATTCTCAACAGGTCCTTCCTGAACACAGGTTCATTTCCAGGTTTCTCAAGAGGTTCCTGCTGGATCATGGTTCCACTCAGGATTCTCAACAGACCTCTCCTGGACCTTGGTTCTGCTCAGGATTCTCAACAGGCCCCTACTGGAACTTGGTTCTCCTCAGATTCACAAATGGCTCCTCCTGGATCATGGTTCTGTTCAGAATTCTTAAAAGTACCCTTCTGGACCTTTGTCCTGTTTAGAATGTGCAACAGGTCCACCCTGGACCTTGGGTTAGAACAGCTTCACAGTCACTTCAATGGGTATTTCTTCCCCCTCCCCATTATTATGGTCCTTGTCAGGAACCTGATGTTATTACAGCATCCGGTCACGGGTACAGTTATTCTCCCACTTGCCTTGGGGTTGCTGGTGGATGGCTTTGGTCTGTGGGTCTACCAATTTCTGCAAGGTGTGGGAAAACTGTTCTAATCACCCTAGAAACCTCTCCTTTGAGGGTCTAAAGGTATACACAGTCTGAGTGTTGCTGTCTTTGCCCAGTGGTTGCAATCTTGTTCCTGGTGGATATAACGTCTTCCTTCAGGATTCTCTTCTTACAGCAAGATACTGAGAGCAGGCATATATGCCACCTCTGATATTCTGTCCTCTTAGGTTTCCCAGCCCCTTTTAAATTTCTTCAACATGGGCTTGGCCTGGGTCCTTGATTCTAATAGGTTGTACCTCCAATTAGTTTGAACCCTTCATCCTCAATGGTTATTCCACAAGAGTTTCTTAATGCCTCTAATAAGGGCATCAACAGTGTGAACCTTGGATTGGCTAACCATTTGATGGCTCTGATAAGTACTTGTAGTAAGAGCTGACTGAGTGTTATAATGGTGTTCATCGCCATCTTGAAAAATCATTTTATGCGATGTGCAGTATTATGCATCTCAACTCCTCCCTTCAATTTGTGGCTGGTGGCGTCACACGGGGAACACTGCAGAGGGCTGCACAGGTGTCTCCACTTTACAAGTCCCCTTCAGATCTTCTGACTATTCTGAATTATGCGAGCTTGGAGATTTTCACAAGACTCCATCTGGTTGCTTATCTCTCGCATTGCAGGTGCCTGTTGTATATACCTTGGACCATAAAACATGAGTCATCCTCCTCCAAAGTGACCTCAGACGTGGGACAAGCACATTTCTAGGGAATTAGCAGGGCAATGGAATCCCACTGACAGCTAGTCTAGCCTGCATGTTAGGGTTGAGTGATATCTCAAGCCATGTGTGGTATTCCAAGCCATGTAGTCAGCAGGCAAGCTGTGCAAAGTGCACTGGCAATAAAGTATATTCAAACAATGAGCAGAATTAACAATTAAGAACAGAGAACAAACATTTAGTTTGGATGTCTGGCCAATGCCCAACCTTATTTTTGTTTTGAAAAACACACTCATATTGCATAAACAAAACCTCTGACAGTACTCCAACAGTCTGGGAAGTGTTCCAAATTTTTCTGATTGTTATAGTAAATAAAAATAAATGTTCTCGTAAACAATAACAATGTCTGAAGAAACTGCAATGAACATTTCCGGGCAAGGCTGGATATGGGAGAGAATGGGTGAAAATAGTCTAGAGGTTATTTAGCAACTAGCCATAGCGCGATAAGAATGCAGCTCATCACTTTAGGCTTCCTTCATTGGCCTTACTCACTATGCTAATAAAGCAGCATTTTATTACGAGGCAGCAGCCGCTAAGGCTGGATAAGGGACAATGTAGGCTACAGGTTTAGGAACCTTGCTGGCTGTGAAGGGATGGGGCAGTGGTTCACTCAAGGGACTCTGCTAGGAAGAGGAGGAGACGGCTTAAAGTAAACAAAGCTCCAATATTATAAAAGGCTAGCTACAGGGATGGCAACAGCATATAAGCTGTATGTGGGCCTGACCAAGCTGGAAGAATCAGGAAGCAGACGGAAGCTGGAGGGCTAACAAGGAGCAGAATGCAATCATTCTCTCCATGTAAACTCTATGGAGGGGGAGGGGGAAATCCCTCCTTTTTTCTGCCTGACTTTGTGAACCCACTTAATTTGATTTTTGCCTTTTGAGTCTCCAAAGGACTTTTGTTATCCACTTTTGAGAAGAACTACTACTTTTAATTAAGCTGAATGCTACCTATGGCAATCAGCTCACTACCTATACACAATTGACTGTTGCTGACACCATGGTCAATTCCAATTGACACTGATTCCTTTTAAAGCATTTTTCCTATTTTTGCTGCTTTTTGCTAAAAGGGAAGGGAACATTGTGATTTTTTATCAGTGTTTTTTTTTATATTTTGGGGATTGTTTACTGGATTGTGCAAAGCACAGGCCTCCAGACATCCAGCCTCCAGCTCCCATCTCCCTATATTATAGGATAGTAGTGAGTGTGAGAACCCATTTTGCCCATCTTTAATATTGCATTTGCATTATGCTGATTAACAGTATAAACACATAAGCTGTAGGACATGAGTTAGAGCCAATTACCCACTGCATGTATCACAATGTGCAGCTCCACTAATATGTTTGTGCGTGTATGTGTCGGTGTGTGTATGTGTTTTGACACACCTCTGGCACAGAGCCTGCTGTGCTTGCCCAGTAGGAACTGTAAAAGGGTTACTTTGAATGGGACACAGCCGCAGGACACTGTGCCCAGGGCATGACTATATGCTGGGCAAATGTAACCTTCTACCTGTGCTCACAGGGGTTGACATTTGGCTGCATCCAGTGGCAGTAACCCCAACTCTAGCAACTTCTGGTTATGTCTAGTAGGGACTGTGCCAGGAGCACAACCTTCAGACATGCCCAGGCAAAGATAACCCATGTGCAACCTTGTCCTATGCACAGTTAGCCTATCCAAGGTGCCTACCGGCTTAGACGTGTAGCCATGAACCGACCACCATGGCCATCTCTCCAGTGCCTGTAGCTAGGACCCGCAGGATCACAGAACCTAGTGGCAGCATCCACTTGGCATGGTCTATGGGCATGGCCGAGGCACAGTGACCCTACCAGCATGCTCTGTGAATCCACCTGCAGTGAAAGTTGGCCATGACCACACACTTTCTCTGGGATAGTTAAATCACCTGCATTGCCCTCATAACCTGCAGTGCTTTCTGATCATGAGCAGCTGCCACAGACCTTAGAACAAGGCCTTTGTCCATTTCCCGCTGCTTAATAACTGGTACCCCAGGGTGCCAGTGGTAAGTGATTTGTGCCCCCAGAGTTCAAAGATCCAAGCACGGGTTCACCAAACTGGTGCACCCAATATCGCCCTATCAAGTGTGATACAAGTATTTACAAAGCCCCACCCGTTCAGTGCATGCATGTGTATATAGAGATGGATAAGATAATGTAATGTAATGTCTTGAGTGTTTAGAAGGAAATGCTGTTTTGAGATGCCATGAGAGCATCACTGGGTGAGCAAATATCTGTTTCTCCATTCTTTTCCTCAATGTTTGACAGAATTTCATGAAAGACAGAAGGCTTATCTCTAAACCTGCCCACTTGCTTAGCTGCCGTTTGCTTGCTTGTTAGGGAAATGGCATACTGAAATGCCTACAAGGTAACATACATTTAGTTATACAAGGAGTAGATAAAAATACATTTTTAGGCCGAGCTTGCATGCACAGTACAGCCTGCGTTTATCCAGCAATGCACACACGTTTTTCAAGTAATACCTTTCCTTCAAGGAACTGGCAATCCTGCCATTCACGCCCATCCCTAGTATGACAAGAACTTTCTTTCATCTCAAATGTCACATGGTAATGTTGGCCCTGCAGAGAAAAAGACACAATTAAATGATATATGCATCTGCACAGATTAGTGACACTCCTACCCAGTTACTTGTAGTGACATGTTTCAGATGAGCCTTGCAACGCATATGCCTATCTGCTTCCGATATGATTGAGAAAATAAGACTGTGTCATGTATTGTGCCACACACACATACAACCATCCAGACACACACTCACAAAAATATACAAAAACACACACACTGACACATTCATTGACATAAACTCCCACACTTTCTCACACATACACATACACACAACCACACAGACACATACAAACACACATACACTCACACACTCATTCACACAAACACCCTTACTCTCTCTCACACACACACAACCACACAGACACACACGCTCACAGAAACGCACACAAAAACACACATACACTCACACACTCATTCACACAAACACCCTTACTCTCTCTCACACACACACAACCACACAGACACACACACTCGCAGAAACGTACACAAAAACACACATACACTCACACACTCATTCACACAAACACCCTTACTCTCTCTCACACACACACAACCACACAGACACACACGCTCACAGAAACGTACACAAAAACACAGATACACTCACAAACTCATTCACACAAACACCCACACTCTCTCATACAAAACCACACATTTCCAGTCTTTGTCCACAATAGAATGTTTCTTATGTTATCAAACATAGTTATGTGAAAGTGTGTGCAAAAGAATAAGTAGCCTGGATATTTGTTTTATTTTATTTATCGTTTCTAACGCACCAAAGCCAGCAGGCATCAGGGCACGGAGAGAGACCGTAAATAGCACATGATGGAATAATGGAAGTATCACTAAACTGAATTATAAACAAAGAATAGTTTCCAAGGTTTTTTTTAAGCCTATGGAAATGTCTTTCACATCGTAGGTCTAGGGGCAGTTTGTTCCAGATGGTAGCCGCTCTCACAGGGAACAAACTTTCCTTCCTATTGACTCTGCGAGATTTCGGGCACTGTAAACACATGGGGCCTCATTACGACTCAGGCGGTAAGGGTTTTACGGCGACGTAAACAGCGCCGACCCTTACCGGGTCCCTTAGCGCCATGGCGGACTTAACACCTGCTTTTAGCTTTTAGCAGGTGTTAAAATCCATGGCGCTAAGGGACCATGGAGTTAATTACGCCACCGTAATTTACGGTGGCGTAATTAACGCCTTCCCCACTCCCATTATGCCCTATGGGGCAAAAATGGGAATGGGGAAGGGTAAATGGGGATTGGGGACTTACCGCCCCGCCAAGGTCGGAATGGGGCGGTAAGTCCGCCAACCACCATGGCGTAAACGTAGTTTACGCCATGGTGGTAAAGTCACGGCCCAGGCGGTAACTTACCGCCTGGGTCGTAATGAGGCCCATGGTATCTTTATATCTAGTACTCCGAGTTGAAGTTTGGACCTTAATGCGTTTTATAAGATAGCCAGGTGCATTGCCAAACAGACACCTGTGTGTCAAAACGTTCATTTTGAATTCTATTCTTGTTTGTGCGGGGAGCCAATGAAGGTCTCTATTGTGCTGCAAAATATGTTCATGTTTTGGCACATTTTTTACTACTCTGACAGCATTGTTCTGTAGGATCTGTAACTTCTTGATACATCCTTTACTAGCTCCACCTAATAATGCATAACAATAATCCAGTCTTGATAGCGCCAATGCCCTGACCAGTGTGGGACAATTTTCAGCTAAAATAAAAGGTTTAAGTAGGCGTCTTAGCCTGAGATAATAGTGAATACTCTTAGTCACACTAGCAACCTCAGCATTAGCCTTAAGTGATGCTTCAATATTCACCCCTAATAATTGTAAGTTATCGACTATTACAATTTCGTGATGGTCAATATATAATTTTGTATATGCTGTTCCTGATTTTTCTCTTATTTTGTTGCAACCGAAAATCAGGGGTTCGGTCTTCTGACCATTTAAGCAAATTCCGTTGTTCATCATCCAGATACTAATACTTTCCTAGACGCATGTGATCATACTTGCACAGCTTTTTCGTAATTTCCACTTCACCTGAATACGAGCTGAGTATCGTCAGCGTAGTTCGTAAAGTAGAGCCCCATGGACTCCAAAAGGGCACAAAGGGATCTACAGAAAACATTGAACAAAGCAGGAGCCAAGCACGCTCCCTGCAGAACTCTGCATATAATCTGTTCTAGGCTTGAGGATGCATTTTGCCAAATGATTTTAGATTTCCTGTTGCTCAGAAAAGATTGGAACCATTTAACAGTGTCGGGAGAGCAGTTCCCATGTACCTGTACATATTTTAAGAGTTTAGCATGATCAACAAGATCGAACGCTGCCGAAAGATCTAAAAGCATCAATAGGCCAGCTTTACTGTCATCAACATCTCGAACATTTCAGATTGCAAGTTTACCATGGCGGTTTCAGTTCCGTGTGCAGTCCTAAAACTAGACTGTCAACGGTGTAAAATATTAGATTTCTCAATGTGTTGTTGCAACTGACTCGCAGTGATTTTATCAACAATCTTCAGTAAAAATTGTGAATTAGCAATAGGCCTGTAATAAGAGAGCTCTGTAGGATCAAGATTAGATTTTTTTTTAGCAGAGGTATTACAGTGCCATTTTTCAACAGATCTGGGACATCATTGTACAGAAAAGAAGCATTTATAAAAACAAGTTAGAAACGGCGCAAATATGTCCAGGTTTTCTAAAACAATCCTAGAAGGTAAAATATCCATTTGGCAAGAGGTTGGATGCATCTCTTTCAAAGTTTTAATCAAGGAGTCAGTGGTTATAGATTTAAAAGAAAAAGGGTGGTTGATAAAAGTCGTAGTTTGAGTAATAAAAGTCTCGTCATCACATGTATTCTGTATCTCCTTTGCTTAGGCAATGTAGGATTGTGCAGAAAGAATTTTGTCTGCAAGACTTTTTGTATTGCTTCGCAGTCTGCATTAGTAGGATTAAACTGTTGTTTTTGAGCTTGTGGTTTTTCTAAGGTTTTAAAAATCTCAAACAGTTTTTTAAAGTCATTCATGGAATTAGCAATTTGAGCATCATAAAAGTCTCTTTTAGCTTGAACAATTTGCAGTCGATACATTTTTTCTAAAATGTTCCATTTCTCTTTATCTACCTGCTCCTGAGTTTTTATCCATACCTGTTCTGCTTTTCTCTTTTCTTGTTTCAAAACAGTAAGTTGGGAGGTATACCATTTTTGGTTATTTGCCATTGATCTAATTTTCTTTTCTGTTAGTGCAGCCACTTGATCTATTAGTTTACTAATGTTGTTAGTGTATTCTGAAACGAGTATAGTAGGTGTATCTAGATCAGATGTAGAGATCATTAAATCCTGTATAAATCTCTGTAACTTCTCATGTGAGAGTTTGTTAAAATTCCAATTCTTCACTGATTGTGTTTTGTTTAGCATCTGAGTTTTCTTTACAGGAAGTGCAAGTTCAAAAGTTACTGTATGGTAATCTGACCAGATACACAGGGTTGTAGAGATATGTTGTGCTTTTAGGTTTTTGACTGCTATCCAGTCAAGCACATTTCCATGATTAAGGGTTGGTTCTCTATTCAGAATAGTAAAATCATGCCTATACAATAGTTGCTCTAGCGCTATGCCTTCGGAATCTTTAGGGTTGCCTAACCATTTACTAAAGTCACCTAGTATAACCGAGTGACTATTGGACGTATGAAGTTTAGATAGAATGGCTGATATTTCACCCAGGAACAGAGGTAACACATCCGGCGGACGATAAACCAGAATGAAGTTAATGCAGTCATTGGTTGAACTTTTCATTTTTAATAGCAAGATTTCACATCCAGCGCATGTTATAGGGGTTTCGAAGAAGTTTACATCTTGTTTGGCAATTATAGCCACCTCCCCCCTAGGCCCTTTTCTCTGTGCTGGGCATAGAAGCTGTAGTGTTCAGATGTAGCCAGGTCGATATTTGGGCCCCTTGATTCCCGGGGCCTTGTCTCTGTGATGCCCATTACATAAATATGTTCATCTCGAATATAGTCTGCTACATTAGTAGCATGCTTTTCCAGTGAGCGAGTATTTAGCAAACAAATATTAATATTTTGATTATCATTGAGCTGAGCTTCACATGTAGTGGCCAGGTCTGGCATTTTTGTGAAATTAACACACCCGTGATAGTGGAGTAACAATCAATAGATTCCCAACCCAGGCTAGTGCTGGTCAGAATTACATGCACAACAGGATAATAGGTCAATCTGAAAATACTGGCTAGAAGGATAACTCACTTTAAATGCACAGCAACCTGCGATACTGATTCTGATAAAGCTAACAGAAATATCATAGCACTTTGTGTGCAACTCCTTCCACCTCTAAGCGCTGTAAGATAAGTGCCCCAATTATCATTGGGCTCCAGCCCCTTACTGTTGGCTATTATGCATGCAAACAGGGCTGGCATACTCGGGTGGGCCATGTCACCATGAGTCCGGGACCTGGACAAGTTGACAAAAGACCCAAAAGGTGGACCCTTACTTGGTCCATAATTTGATCCATGTTGAGTTCGGTACCGGGAACCCAGAGTTTCCCTTTCATTTCATCTGAATTCATTATCGTGCCCTCATTGGCTGTCCATCTGGATGCCTCATTATTGCATATTTGCTTTCCAGCTGTTGGGGCCAACATGCTGAGCTATCCTGCCGAGACCCACTTCTCGCCTCCTTACCCTGTGACTGTGGGCCACCTTGCAACAGTGTACATCCTTATTTAATTATTTGTTTATTGTGCGATACAGATGAAAATAAACTTTCACACAAGCAAACAAATATAAACAACATACATAAACAACTTCATAAAACTTCTTTTAAAAACTCAATTACAGCAATAGTCAAAGAAAGCTCCCTGACATTTAAAATACGAAGCCAAAACCGATCTGAAGTCATATCCTCCACACCACATACAAATCTGATACATTTTCTCATAGGGATTTCCAGTAAGACCCAACAATCAATAATACATGCACGTTTGAAAGTTTCTACCGTCATATTGTAATAAGGACAGAATCGATGTTCCTTAGCAATACGAGATTTAGCTCCCATCACATCGCGGGTTAGAAACAGTTTTAGTTTAAATCTTAAAACACTGTTTCTAAAATCACGCAAGAGATGTTTGGCTAGGTAAGGTTCCAGTACACTATATGGTACAATAGCCTAAGTAAAATGATTATTAAAACAAATATCATTCATTAATATGTCTCTATTTAAAATCCAATCTGTTCTAAATAATATTTGATTAGTTATCCCCAGAGCAATGCACACTTCTTCAGCAGATGGGCCAATTTTTAACAAAAGCAAATCCCATTTTTCTCTCTATTTTTGCAACACTTCACTTGAGGCCTTAAATAACTCAACCTGGAGCGACATATATAAAGTCGCCTGTGGTGGTGATAAAATACACTCATACATGTGCAGTGCTTCCCAATTCACCCAAGCTTGAAGCAACATAATGCCAAGCTCGTGGCACATTGCAGCCATTAGCACAGAGCCTGGCAAAGAGGCACCTTCCTCCACAAAATGGCTTCTTATTTAAACCAAGCCACCTCTTGATCTGCTGTTTCCATGCCAAAAAGCAGTTTTGTCACCAATTTCTGGTGATAATACCTTAACCCCGGTATAATTGAAAAATGACCAAATTTAAAGTCAACGTGTCTTAACTGCCAAGCGGCCAATAAAAAAAATGCATTAGTTGTTTTGTAAATGGACTGTTTTCACTCTTAGAGTACATCTTACAAGCCAAATATTTAACTTTTAAGCACTGACTCCCAAAATGCCATTCAAACTTTTTTTCCTTTTGACTTTACAACGTTCAGGATCAAGATTTGGGATTTTACTATCTTTAAGTGTAAAACTAAATCTAGCAAATACAAGTTTAAAGTCTGCAATGACCTTTGAAGCCCAGTAGGGGTCAAATCACAGATAACCAATTCCCTAAGCTTGGTGGGTGTGACTGCACCTTCTGCAAACTTTGGCCCATATCACAAATATAGCAAATGTGTGCATTTGTCTGTTGAAAACCACAATGTAAAGTAGTCTGCTCTTTCACGTTTGGTGATATATTCAGGTTGTACATTGATTTCAGCATTGAATCAGCGTTTTCACTATCTTTTATTTGACACTTTAATATGGAGCACAAAACAATTGCATTTTTAATTCTCACAGCTTGAATGAATTGGTTTGTCATTATTTTGAAGATGTGTGCTATTTCCTTCTTCCAGAGTGCACCATACATATATTACCTAATATTGCTATAAAGATTTCCTCTGTATTGTATTGTTGATGTAACAAGTGGTTTTGTGCAGTGTGAGTCGGCTTTATTGAAAGCATTGAAGTAGTTTAGCTCTTGAAAGGCAACTATGCAGAAAGCATTGTCCGCTGGAGTAAATCTGAGGATGGACAGGACGAGATGGAGTCTACTGCATGAACTGCAAATTGTGGGATCAAGAAATCAGGGAGGAAATCCTTGCTTCCCCACTTCAACAAATGTTGTGATCCTTGGCCAATCACTTTACATAATTATAAGCCATACTCCTCCCACAGAAAGCTGAAATAAAGTATGTACTTCATTGATGAATTCACCAATGACAATTGTGTTATCTAATGTTAATCATTCAATGTGTATCTCTACTTTATGAAGGATCTGAACCTCTTGAAATAAATATATTTTTGATGTCTGATATCTGAAAGGGTGTAACACCATGTTCAGTGGGTGGAGCAGCCTCTCTGTGGTCTCGGTCTCCAGGAGACATTTTGGCCCCTTCATTAGGTTAAATGAGAAAACTAATGCCAATTTGAAAACAAATCTTCAGTTGAAGGATTATTATGTTGGAAGGACAAAACATTGAAACCACAGAAATTCACATGGTTTGATTCCCAAACCAACCCTTAGTCGGTCACTATCATGCAGTGCTCCTGGCATCACACACTGAGTGCACAGGCCCACCTCAGACCAACCTCTGGGTTCAGTCCCAGAGTCAGGTCTACAGACATGGCTCAGATCTGTCTTGGTGTCTTCTGGCTGAGGTTACTGCATGTGCATGGACACGGATTGCAAACTTTAAGCCGGTTGCATGGTTGTGGACACTTTCATCATAAAAATATCTCATTTTTATATTGCACTTCATGCCAGATTGCTCCTGCTTTAAGGATGCATGATAAAAAGGAGTAATTATTGACCAATTAATGTGTTCTCAACTTATCGACCATGGAAGGATGAAGAGCTGAGTCAGCCACTGCTGGGAGTCAAATTTGTAAAGTGAAGGCTGTCCTGATGAGTGAGGCGAGCTCATCACACAGGAGCTAACCTCCCTTCTCCTAACGAAGCTTAGCAAAATACAGGAATTGCAAGGCCACTGACCTATGAGACCACATATGAGGCCACACCACTTTCATGATGCTTTAATGCCTCCTCGTCTTTTTCATATCACTTTGAGCACCAGGAAGCAATGGTACAAAGGGGGTGGGGGGAGGACTGCCCGTGTCCTCACCCAGAGGGTTGCTGCCAGTTCAACCAACAGAGCATAGAGGCAGAACTGACTAATAACAGCTCAGAGCCCTTTTCTAAGGTCCAGTCTGTTATTCTGCAATGCATTTTAAAGTCCACACATAAATCATATAGTTCTGTATGAAATGTGCATAAGATAATGTAAATGACATAGGCCATATACATTATATATATATAGTGTGTAATGACGTTTTGCCTGTCCAGATATCACAAATATTTCTCTGTAGCCAGTAGATGGTGCTCCCACCTCCCGTTCCAGCCATTGGATGCTCCTCACCACTTCCAGTACTTGACTCCTTACTTTGGGGCAGTGTCAGTGCCTCTGTGCCCACCCCTCTCCAGTTGAAATCTCCTGCTACAGTGATTCGCTGTGGCAAGGGCCGCTCGCTGGGCACCCGCAGAACTACATTTACAGGTTACTCACCAGCCTCTGGTGGTCGTCCCCCTCCTCACTTGCCTCGACCGTGGAAGAAGGCAAGGCCACAAACGCATCCCCGACAGCAACGACTGTCCTGCTTGACTCCTGACATCCGCTGAACTTCAAGGCTTTTGTTGCTTTAAATCTGTACAACTTAATTGCACCTCAACTAAGGTTTTTTCAGTGCATTTCAAGGGTTTTGTTATACCATCTATTTTATGGGCCTCTAGTTATGGCCTTTGGCCAACTGCCTTGGGCTGTGTCCACTGTATATTTTCCCCCAATATGTTTCTTTTGAACCCACTAGGTGGCCATGGCCTTCAGCCTTGGCCACTATACCTGTCTTTATGGACCACTAGCCAGAGCCTCTGCCCATGACCATTGGCCCAACCACTTTACATGTTACCCCAATAGCTTTCTCTCGGCCCCACTAGCCAAGGCCTTCAGCCGTGGCCACTCTACATATTGCTCCAATAGGTTTCCGTGAATTACACAGCCAACGGTAGTGGCAGTGTGGTTATGGTTAAGTTGCTAAACCCATAGGAAGACCATTGTTTCGGTGGCTTATAACTTTGCTCCCCCTGGAGGAATCCTCACCATACTTTGCAAAAAATGTACATGTTCCCCTCTGAATTTTTTCAGAAAGTTTAGTGAGGTTTCGTGTAAGGGGAGGGGGAGTTACAGGGGGGTCCAAAATTTTTCTTTTTTCCATAGACTGAATGGGCAAAAACTTTCCGCACAGCTACAGCCCGAACGGCTGGATAGATTAGCATCAAATTTGCAGCAGGAGCGGGGGCTTGCTTCAGAGAGTGTGCTTTTGTGTGTTTGGGGAAAATCTGACTAGTACTTTTGTTGCAAATAACTGAAATGTACATCTCAAAAGATTAGTGATATCTGGCTCCGCTCTGCGGACCATTTCCCTATTTGCTCCGGGGACAGAAGTTTCATTGGCTTGTGGTACAGCGTTCTGTCAGAGAACTTTGATGCGGACGGTGGTTGGTTGGAAGGAAGCGTGCTGTGAATCAAAGTTTTTGGGAAACGCTGCCATGGTGTATCGGAGGACAGTGCAGCGGCAAAATGGACTGACAAACAGAATGTACAGCATGTGGTGGTAGAAAGCAGGGATGGAAAGGATGGGGGAGAGAGATTTGGGTCATGTGAGATGTGTTATTATTAGGTGGACGAAGACGGTGGTGTGCCTGCAGTATTCGTGCGTACTGTGCCAATTCGCCAGGCCCTGCACAAGCGACTAGCATGTGTGGTGAATGGAGGCAGCGTTCATTACGGAACGATAGCTCATGCCACAACCTCTTACTGTGCTGACTGCTGGAAGCAGAATAGCAGACGGGGAGTGCATAGCAAAACATATATTATGGCATTAGGTGGTGGGAGGAAGGGATGGAAAGGGTGGAGGAGTGGGAAGTGATTCATGTGAGATATGTCAATAGGTGGACGAAGACGTTGATGTGCAGCGTCAATTCAGGAGTCTCTGCACAACCACCTACCATGTGTGCTGAATGCAGACAGGGTTTGTTACGGCAGGATAGTTGGTGCAGAGACATCTTTCCGTGCTGAGTGGTGGGAGCTGAATTGCAGAAGGGGAGTGCATTGAACATGAGATGCACATTGTAAGATAGCGTGTACTGCGGTGTATTACATGTGTTAAGGCTGTAGCCCATTGGACTTACGGATGGAGGCATTGCTCCGACAACTATGTGCCGTGCTTGCAAGAAGGTTTCACATTGTTGGCATCTGCTTTTGGATCGTCAACATTGGCTACATTTGTTCATTCCAAGAGTGTGGAGCTTGTTAGCACATCCTACACTACTTACTCCATGACTGTAGCTAATGGAGTGAACTGGTCTGCAGTGTGTGCACTGAGTAGAGTGTTGGAATGCTGTCAGTACAGAAGAGGGTAGGGTTGAAGTACATATTTTATGTGCATGGATACTACAGTGTGTGAAGTGGGTGCAATACTTAAGTAGTGTGCACATAGAAGAGGATTAGGCCAAACTGCATAGTGCAGAGGCTTGCAAAGTGTCCATAGCACGGAGTGCTGACTACTGTACTGCACTACGAGCTACAAGCTATAGCTTTTGTGTACTGAATCGAGTGCTGGGAGCAGGGGAAGTGTTGCGAACTGTTTTTTGGTTTGATTGGCCGCAACACCATACTATGTGAATGACAGTGGGTATGGGTTGCCGGAGGCTGTGGTATGTTTGTAGATTGTGCTAACTGTTGCATGTTTCCATGCATAGCTGTATTATGGTGCAGAGGTTGGGTAGCAGTGGCAGTGGCTGTGATATGTGTGTGGACTGTGGTTCTTGGGCACATGTTGACATGTATGTTGCAGTGGGTGTGGGCGAGGCCTAGACTATTGGGTGCATGGCTGAAGGCCGTAGCAGCCTTCGGCAATGCACCCAATAGTCTAGGCCTTGCCCACACCCACTGCAGCAATGCTGTTTAGACTGCATCTGTCAGAGGGTGCACACCTTTACAGAATGGTTGTGGTGCAGATTTTAGACTTGCTACAGCGCTAGAGGTCAGCTGACATGCATATACTGTTGGTTTGTTCGGTTGGCAGTAACACCATTGTATGTGAATGAAAGTGGGAAGGGGTGCCAGAGGCTGTGTTACGTTTGTAGATTCTGCAAAACGGTGCATATTTCTATGCAAACCTCTGTAACAGTGTGGAGGGTGGGTAGGAGTGCCGGTGGCTGTGGTACGTGTGTGGATTGTGGTAGTTGGTGTCATATTTCCATGCATGGCTGGATTATGTTGCAGTGGGTGTGGCCAAGACGTAGACTATTGGGTGCGTGGCCAAAGGCCGTAGGCCATAGAGCATGCACCCAAAAGCCAAGGCCTTCACCACACCCACAGCAGCAATGCAGTTTTGACCGCATCTCTTAGAGGGTGGTCACCTTTACAGAATGGCTGAGGAGCACATTTTACTTTTCATAGAGCACCAGAAGTGCGCTCACATGCACATATTGTTGGTTCCATGTGTGTGATTATTTTGTGAACATACTACAGTATTTGGTGTATGGCTGGAAATTGTGCAGTGAAAAGTCTTGCAGTGTGCGCACTGGGTGCAGTGTTGGAAGACTGTCAGTATTGAACAGGGTAGGGTTGGAGTGATTCTTGTATGTGCTCGGATATTGTGCTTTGTGTAACTTCCAGGGAGTAGACCCAATGTAGTGAAGATTGTGTGGTTTAATTGCCAATGACATAACACTTTGTGAATTGAAGTGGGTATGGGTGTTGGAGGAAGTGGTATATACGTGGAATGTGCTGTTACATGTTTCCATGTATTGTTGTGTGATGGTGCTGAGGTTGGGTAGGAGTGCTGCTGCGTAACTTACGTTTGTGGATTGTGGTTTCTGGCCACATGTTCACATGCATGGCTACATTATGTTGTGCTGGGTGTGGGCAAGCAGTAGACTTTTGTGTGCATGGGTAAAGGTGTGATGGGTGCCGCTCTGGATGATCTTGGATGCTGCAATGGTAGATTTTTTTGTAGACCTTTGTACGGAAGGTGTTTTGGGAGCACAAGCAATGTGTACGCGGACTGTTGAACAGTAAATATGCAGTGCTGTACAGAAATGATAGTATTGGATGAAGAGTTATTGCCTGTGATTGCTGTATGCATGCATGAATATTTCACAGTACTGAATGAGGGACTGCTGGAAGAATAACAGCGCAAAGGGGAGAAGGAATGTGTGTGCTTTACTGGGGTGTAGCCCTCACTGTAGCTGGGAAAGTGCACACGCCACATCCTGCCGGTACTACTTTTTCCCTATACTCTCTGTGTAATGAGGTTGATAGAGATGGACAGACACACAGTGCTGATAGTGGGTGATACATTTGTGCAAGATCTGCACAGGTATGCCGTGCAAAGAGGCGTTGCTGCTACTTTCGGGTTGGAAGGAGTGGACGCATTGTGGGCCAGTCTCTATGCGTGCAGTTTCGGCAGGATGGTTGGCCTTTGTAGATATGTGACCTTCATTGTTACTGTTGAAGTTGTGCTGCTGCAATATGGAAGTTTACATTTGGGTTACATGTTGTGTGGACGTTTGCTCCGTCACCTGAAGAAGTTGATGAATGTAGTGATGCAGGTTTTGCCCACTGCCAAGTCGTTTTCTCAACCATTGCACCAAGAGCAGCATGGGACCATGCCAGTCTAATTTGTCCCCAGCCAGAGCTCGGAAGGTGTCTTATAAACAAAAGCATGCTTGATTCCCACAGCAGAGAAGTGTCACCAATATGGTGGTCGGAGTAGGAAAAAGCATTATCTCTTGGCCTCTGTCCTACAACCCACCACACTTTCACACCCTCCTACAGCTGCCACACCATTGTTTTGGTTTGGATGGGGAAAGACAGCGTGGGTGCCATGTTCGTTGCAAGTTCTCACTGCCAGGTAATCCATTAATAATTATTACAATAATTCGCATTTATATAGCGCAACAAACCCTCTTGCATATGACCGCTGCTTATTATTACCCACAGTGTGTGGTGCTCATTTATGGACCTCGGAAGGATAAAAGGCTGAACGTGGGATTCGAACTTGTGCATGCAGGCTCAAAGAAAGTGTTCAACTCGCTGTGCTACCGGACCTGCATTCAACTAAGCCTGTCGAAATCCTACATTACAGAAGAAATAAATGACAGCCCTGCAATAAAAGGGCACTCAAAGGAAGTAGGGGTTATGATTTCAGGAAAAATCTATCCACTCGTGACTAAAATGTTAACTGCATTCATGCTTAGATCAAATAAGCAGGGGTAACTAGCAAATGGCACATAATTCATCCTACAGTGTCTGCTCTGCTGGCACTAACAAGGACAGAAAAGATCACACTGAATGCACTCCTCCCTATACATAAGGAGCGCCTCATAAGACATCTTTTCTGCTTTATTTTGTTGGTGGCTGAGGCCCTTGTTACAAGTTGGGTGGCTAAGTGAAAAAAAGCAGTAACAAAATGACTGCCTTATTTTGGTCCACCTAATTATGAGTTAAGTTCTCAGAGGAGGAAATACCTGCGACACTTGCATGGGATGCGTCCTCCAGACAAATGGAGGAATTACTGCCTGCAGTAATTCCTCCAAACCCCAACGAATTTGTATGGGACTTGCAAATGGAAAGTAACCAACATTTCTATCATGGTGGATTTACCACTGTTACTCATACTATTAACTGAAAATCTCTTTGGTAGTATTAGCAGTGCTTACACCCCCAAACTCATTATGAAGGCAAGTCTTACAATGCAGGTTGATAATACATTCCATCTTTTTATAGTATTAGCACATGGAGATCGTTATTGACCGCCGCTCAGCCAATCAAAATGTTCTGAGTGCAGTCAATAACTACTGATATTGACTGAATTCTGAACAGTCTAACTTCAAAAGTAGACAGGAAAACCACTATGCAATTTCCAGACAAGGTTTCTTTCTACAAGACCCTTCCTTTCTGGGGCAGCAGGGCTTTCTTTTTGTGGCAATGCCCTGTTTAACGCACCGTAACAAAAGCTAAGACATGGGAATATGCTATGACTTCTTACAGAGGAGTCAGATGTCGACTTTCCTGGGGGGTGCCGGTGTGCAGGTTTTAGATATGTGTAACTGAAAGGATAGGAACATTTAGGCAGATTGCCTTTCCAGTGGGGTGCCCGGGCCCTGGAACACCCAGATACTCTGCGCAGGTGCTTTCTTATAGATGAACCATTTATTCGAACATGATGCCCAATACTTGGTAAAACCACTCCAGTTTAACTAAGTTTGCAATACGAATACTCAATTTGTGAAGACAACCTTGTTATTAAACACTACAAAATAAAACCCCATTTAATTTACTGAGAATCTCTATTTACTTTACTCACTATTAAAGTAACATTTTTACATAGCCACCAACACTACAAAACATGTATTACTACTACCACTATGTGCTAATAGCGTTGTAGATCTCGGTAGGTGTAATTACCGCTTGGGATGATGACGCACCACCAAGTTATGGCCCGACGCGAATGACACCTCCCTCGGTCTATAAGACTAAATTAGTGAAGTGTCGAGAAAAGTTCTGAAATGAAAACTCATTGTGGGGTGGACTCAGAGGAAGCGAACTCAATGGTCTTGTCTTTGTCTGCTTTAAAGGGAGTGTTTCCTTATGGTCCTAGGCTTGCCAGATAAAGGTTATATATACTGGCCAATTGTGCATGTGAGAACACTGTTTGCACAAGCAAAATTGTAATCGCTCTGGTGCAAATGCAGTGTGTGCGCATTTGCACTGCCACTTATGTAATTGTACTTGCACAAATAGCATTTGCGCTTGCAACCACACATGAATCCTGCCCACAGTGTTCCTTACCTCCTGAAGGAGAAGGCGCATCTAATTATGAACCACTTGCTGATGTGCAACCGGATGTGAGGCCAGACCAGCGGTAAGTGTGTTTGTATGTGGGTGTGTGTGTTCTGAGCCACATTTGGCATATTGTGCAATGAATGGGTTCCATTATGAGCCCTTTGAAGAGTGTTGAATCACAGTTCTGAGACCCCTTGCACTAATGGGCCGATTCTGGAACGTTTGCACGGGAGCAAATGAGGCGGTGCCCTGGAGCACCTCAGATTTGCACCGGTTGCCTTATACCTGGTTCTCAACGTCCAAAGCCTATGCACATCTAGAGGGGCTTGCGGCATCTTTGAGATGCCCTTGAGCACGTGACCCTGCCAAAGAGGCTCTAGGCATGTTTCCATTTCCACCAGCCCTAGGCTTTGAGAACCCATTGTGAGGTAGACATACCTCTGAGCATGGGCTCATTTGCTCAGGGGCAAATCTTTGAAAGTTAAGTGCTACAGTGTTTGCTTGTGTGACCTACACTATCACTGGGCTACCATGACTACTCCCTAGTTTACCATCTTTTAGCAATTAACATTGATTTCCTTTACTCCTAGTCAAGGCTCAGAATCCTTACGCTTAATGCAGCTTGAGAATGGTGCTGGAAATAATGTCCAAGTGAATGGTTTTCAGGTGCCATTACTAGGATTTAGGAACGCAGTAGTAGCTAGAAAGAAGCTTGCAATCAAATAGTACCGACCCATCCCATTTTCTGTGTGTCTACTTATCTATATGAGTAATAGCTGAGGTACTAACACACATGGCCACCTCCTCTGGCCATTCATCTGACACACAGTTCACTCTTGAGGCCTGATTTACAAAAATGTTTTAACATGGAAAGTCCCATTGAAAGCATGTTTGTCAGTCTCCAGCTTCGTCTTTTCACCAACACCACGATTAACACCCTGCATCTGTCATATGTTTCTGAATTATGCTACTGATTTTCCCACCACCACTTTCTGTGAATATCTGCATGGCCTCTGTGGCACTTAACTTTCCAGCACCACTCCACAGACAGCACAGCAATCTGTCTTCCTTCAGCAATGTGACCGACGCTAAAACAGATTAAAATATCCTTACTCTAGTGCCAGCTTCTGTGATCCTGTCCAACGCAAATAGGTTTCCCCCTTCTTTTTCTGCATTGAATGTCCTCAGTGTCACGTCCACGGCTTCGAATATTACGGGGTCATTGCAGCTGGCCTGTTGGATTGGGAGGGGGACAGCCCTACTGGAGAAGGCTTGGGCGCAGACGAGCAGCACAGCTAACCACTTCATTGCTGATGGCGGACCCTCCTTCCTGGGACACTGCCTAAGTAAACCTCTATTTATGCGTAGCTCTCCTGTCAAGGGTGCTCCGTGACCTCCCGGACTGTTTACTTTAGGCAAGTTCATGCAAACAAATGGTTAAAGCACAGTATTAAGAGTCAAAGGTTATCAAGCAGCCTTAGAAGAAAGAGGCGGGGCTGATCAACAGGTTGCCCGAATCAGCACATTTGCTGTTTCAACAGAGCCTTCTCTGACGGCTACAAGGGGGTGGCGGTACGAACATGGCTTTATCACACCAGCACTGCCTCCCGGGCAATCCCTGCACTTGGGGGCTGTTTCTGTATCCCTACATTCCCCATCAGCTCTTGACACTTGATGCCCACACTCACTCCTGCACTTGCCACTAGCTGGCCACACTTTTACCTATTGTTTTTATTTATTTTATTTATTCTTTACTGTTGATCCTATGTGTTGCACTGCCCCTACACCCCTCCCCCGCACTTACCCTTTCCCCCTTCCCCTGCACTTGCGCCATCTCAATGTCACCTGGTCTAGTAAAATCGTTGTCTTTGTCTTCCCTCTGTTCCCCCTCCCTTGCCTCATCGCGCCTTGAAACACTTGTGTATAGGCACGTTATAAATACCATATCATATCTCTGTCCAAGAGCCTCTATCTGCGGATTGGTTTACAGATATGACTGTATGTATGTGCCTTTACCATTGTGGTTATTTGTGTGTTGCTTGGGGGTATTGTTATAGTGCTGCCTCACCCTCATACCCAGCAATGTGCTGTACAAATCAAACTGAGAAACAGGCACAGTAAGTGTACCACAGGAAAGGCAAAATATAGCACATAAAGCAAGAGGGCAAGAGTGTGCTCACTGAGTGGGGAAACAAGTTGGGCATTACACTGTCATGTGCTTGATGTGAGCAGAGCCCCATGTCATTATACAGTGATGCGTGTGACATCACTGCGTGCAATGGAATACAAGGGCCGTGCCGCCATCCACGCGGCTCTTATCCTGAAATCCGTGAACCGCATAGCTCCTTGTGGCTCTTGCCCCCACCCCTGCCAACTGTAGCAAATGTTCGCAAAGCATGGCCTACATGCAGAGATTGAGCATGATCAAGTGCGAGTGTTTAAAGAGTACTCAAGTTCGACTAATATACACCATCATTGTATCACTCTGTGGTCAGAGCCAAAGAAGACGCTCAGGGCTTGATGCATGCATTAAATAAAGTACTTCGGATCTTGAAGGGGCAAGGTGCCTTCCTTGCCTGAGCACACCTACCAGTATCGCACAACCCCACACTCCGCTAAGGGAGCATTGCCGGTGGAAGCATGGGTGGGTTGATGCCTTCAGGAACCGTTCCGCCACATCCTAGCTGACGACATCAATAGCTACAAAATGAGGTACTGCGGGAAAGACAGCAATTGGTCAATGACAGAGAAATTAAAAGGAGACGGATGTAGCCTCAGGAATTACCAGGTATCAAATACTCATCAAAAATAGTAAATCCGCAAATATGCCAAGTCATCCTTTTGAGCCCCAACCGTGGATGGTCATGGATGTAAAAGGATCCATGGTAATGAGAAGATGTGTGGAGCCTGCAACGAGGAACTCAAGTCTCTTCAGAAAGATTCCTCAACCTGATCCGAATACAGGGAAAAAGTCACGTCAAGGTCTGGGCAGGTTACCTTAAAGTGACATTGAGGACATTCCTTTTATCCAGGCTCAAGGAGTGGTTTCCTGTTCGGAACCTCCATTCAGCCCATCATCCCTGTCAACACCAAGTCGAGATAATGAAGCTAGCACTGAATGTCGTTATAGCATGGACTAAATTGAACCAATACCTCGATACTCCCATGAGGCTGTCCCAGAAGCCGCCTACTTCAACTAGCAGACTTTGAAGTGTACAGTTAGGCAAATATTGTATTAAACCGTTTTGTCTGATGCTGTAATGCAATTTACTGTGACTCAGAACCACTATGTTGTTGTAATGGTTTACTCTTGAGCTTCTTTATGTTTATCATACAGCACAGCTTTGTGGCTGACGTGAAGCGGGACTCACATCATAGTGCAGTGATGCGTGTGGCATCACTCTGCTTAATAGAGTACTACAGCCGTTCTGCCATGGGCGGGGCAGTGATCCTGAGACCCGTGAACCACACAAGGTCTCCTTGTGGTTCTTGGTGAGCACATTCCCTGTGGCCATCATTGCATGTTGGTTATCCTTCCCCCAGCTCTGCCATTGTTATGTGGGAAGGACCTGGCCAAGGACATTTGACAGAACAGACAAATCCTTCTTGGCAGACCGGACTACGAGAGTCTTTTCTTCCACCACAGCAGCACAACCCATCCCTGTCACATGCAGAATACCACAAGTTTCATGTGTCTCCCCTACTCTCTATAATGTGTTTACCAAGCCGCTCTTTGACCTCCTCAACAAATTGGGCATCACATACACTAACTATGCTGGTGACACCCAACGAAACAGTTACTCTAGACATGAAGATTTGAACGAAGGCTGGCACAGGGCACATTCTTTTTATTATGATTGGTAGAAATTGTAGGCAGACAAGCCACGTCAATTAAGGGCTGAATCAGAGTTTTCCTAAAGGAGAGAAAGGAGGAGGGTTGGCAGTTCATGCTGGGTTCAGGAGACAGATGGACGGTGTTGTCTCAAAAAGGGTCGAGCGCTGACTGTGAATCTAATCAGTTGGTGCTCCCCACACACATACGGGGAAGTTTCGCACTGAGACTGGATTGTGAAACACAGCGAGGTCGTGCAGGGACTTCAAAGAATACTGGCCTTGGTAAGAAGTGTTAAGAGAGGAACAGAGTGTATGCTGTATGTGTGTGGCTAAGATTTATTGCAGTGTAGAGAGGTTAGAGATATTGGCCCTCATTACGACCCAAGCATTGGACCATGGTGCTAATAGCACCATGGTCCATGCCGGTAACTTACCGACTCCGCCATGGCGGAATGGGGAATTACCGCCCCATTCCGAGGTTGGCGGGGCGGTAATTCCCCATGCCGCCATGGCCCTTCCCCATTCCCATTTTTGCCCCATAGGGCTCAATGGGAATGGGGAAAGCGCTAAGTACGGTGCCGCAAATTGCGGCACGGTACTTAGCACCAAGGTCCCTTTGCGGGTTGATTTTTTAACACCTGCTAAAAGCAGGCGTTAAAGTGCCACCCGCAAAGGGACCTCGTAATCAGGCGTTAAGGGTTTAACGGCGCTGCCACCTTTTACAGCGCCGTTAACCCCTTAACGCCTGGGTTGTAATGAGGGCCATTATGTGTGTATTTTTCTCTATTTATTCAAAATGTGGGAACATTAATTCATGTTTGCAAAATACCTGCTTGTTCTGTTTTGTTCTTTTATATTGCAGATGATGCTGTAAATAACACACGGTAAGATTTGGTGACTTGTAAATGATATGTAATACAAAGCATATATAAAAACAACTGAGACTTTAGTGTCATTCATGCATCTGTGAATTATTTATCTAAGTAAAGTACAGAGGGAAGGTTTATATCAGTGCAGTAGTGCATTTACCAATTTACCACTGTAATTGAAATAGCAAACAAGAGAAAGTCAGTAGTAAATATCTACAAGGTAAAGTATGTGTGTGCAATGTATGAGTGTGTCCTTCCTTGCATGCTGATGGGAAGTGGTGCCTATGTGGCACATAGATTACTGGATGTACATAAACCAGTAATGCCTAATCTGGCACATAGATTACTGGATGTACATAAGCCAGTAATGCCAGCCACAAACTATAGGTGGCGCCTTGAATAAATTCATTGGGTTCTCAGGAGTGTTCTAAGTATGGGGCTCTCTACAGGCGACTAGAAGGCATTCTAATAGGGAGGAAAGGTTTGTTTTATGATGGGGATATAGTATAAAAAAAAACATGCTCACCACTATACCACAGGAATAAGATAATTCTGAAAATACTGCATAGTAAAATACCACTAAAATTACCGCCGATACAGGTTAACAAAATATGGTCATAAAATAGTGTGATACCAGACCCACTATAAATGTAAGACTAGTTTACCACAAAATTACCCCCAATATGTTTAGGGTAAGAAAATACCGCCAAATCCTGAATTTACCCCAATAAGACAAAATCTCTTACAGGGTTTACCATGTATCTACATGAGACTGGGGTATGTGCATTAATCATCATGTGACACCCCCTTTGTTGTTACTTGATAAACATACATTGGCATTGTACCATTGTTATATGTGGCACCTACTTCTTGCGGTCGTTTGTTATGCTGCATGGTTCTCAGATACACTCCTCTATATTTTGTGGATTGCCATGTCTTCGGAAGAAAGTTTGCCTGACACCTGTGTGCCACATCCACCCTGGCCTCGTCTGGCGCAAATGTCCCTGCACTTAATGCCCTTTCTCTGCAGCTGGCAAAACATGATCCTGAGCGAGGCCATTTTGGTCGCAGGTGAGTTAGATGGGATCATGACTTTTTGCATACATGGGTCTTGTGGATGATGAGGGGAAAAGAGAATTACTGTGGCACTGGGTTGGTCCTGGTGTGTGTGCTACCATTTTCGAGTTCCCGATGGATAAAATTGATGCTTTTGGTCATGCTGAAAGAATAATTTACTCCAAAGAAAACCAGAGATTAGGGAAAATACTTATTTTACTTGATGGTACAATACAAGGGTGGGACCTGGAACAGTCGTTAAATGCACCTGAACATGAGAATAAAACACTGCAACTTACATCTGTATTCTAGTGATGAAGTTCTGACATGCCAAGTAACAGCTGGGCAAGAGTGTTACTTCAAAAGCCCAGGACATTAGAGAACATAATAGTGAGGGTGCGTGCCACATCCGCAGCACACATGCACGTGGCGGCTATGACAGTTATGCAACTTCAAAACCTTAACCCAAACTAGTGCACAAGCTAAGTGAACATCCTAAGTTACCCAAATCTGGCAAGTGTTTTGGGCCTTTTTCTTTTCTTTTGCCAGGTATATAATTGTGTACGCAAGAGAACTTTAATACCAATGCTGAGACAAAGTGGGTTCTCACAGTTGAGACCCGCACTTTACCGTTGTTTCATGTTGCAAGACCGTATCATATCTTGGGTACTAGATCAGTACATAAAGAGGGCTTTGGGTCTAAGGAAAAGCCTTATGAAGCCCCCCCCCCTTGGGGCAGAATAAGATTACGTGGACTATTGGGCTTTTTATATTCATGTTACCACTGACCAGTTTTATTAACTTGATTATGTTTAATTGCAATTGAAATCGTGATTATTAACCCGTGCATCTGTTGTTTAATGCATTGAAGTCTTGTTGTAAGCTGTTATGTTCTAAGATTTTATTTCAGAAGTAAAGCATTTTACATTGTTTTGCATGCTGTATTTCACTATGTGTGTTTATAATTGTTGTAACTACAATCGAATAAACTTCAACTTGACTTGACATAAGTGTTTTCACTGTGGCCCTGAATATCCTCACAAAGGAAAATGGCCCTCAACAGGGAAGATGTGGATATGTATCTGTGTGGACACTGGCAGGCAGCATCCCAAGCATCTATCCCCAAGAATAGTACATGATAGATATACAGAAGAGTCCACTATGTTTTCTAAATTAGATTTTCACAATGGAAACAACCAACAAGAATTGCATTCAGGACGTAGGTACATTATAACTTGTGCTACAGATTTAGGTCTTTATAGGTACAAACAACTAAGCTTCAGAGAGTCTGCTGCTGCTGAAGTTTTTTAAGAGGATATCCGTGAATTAAAAATGTATTTTCATGACTGCATCAACTGTAGTCATAGTGTACTGCTATTTGGCAAAATGCAGGATACATTCAGCAGCAGAATGATAACTTTATCGGTGACCTTTGAAGATGCACAACTGAGTTTTAATCCTTAAAAGAGCCAAATTCAATAGGCTTACACTGATTCTTCCGAGGATTTATCATTTCAGAGATGGCATGTGTCCTGACCCAGAGAAAATAGATGTGCTGACTTTGGCCCCTGCTCCAAAGCATGCCAGAATTATGCACATTTTTCAGCGAGGCGAGCTATTTCGCCAAATATTTTCAATTCCTGGCAACAATCATTGCTACACTACAGCTTCTGACTTGTCAAGGACAGACATTCATTCCATCTCAATAGTGTCAACATGTCTTTCTGAATATTATCTCACATCGCCAGTGTGGACTGCATGGCATACTTTGATCCAGATTCATGCAATCAAATGGCAGTGGATGCAAGTGCGGTGGGCTTGAGAGGACTGCTGTCACAAAACAAGAACCAGGAACTGACACACCAGGGGGGAAAATACTTTCCAGTAGGGCTTCGACAGTTATTGAGAGAGCCTACTCAGTATTGAGAAGTAGAGGTTGGTGATTGGGTGGGCGTGTGAGCACCATCATCTCTTCTTGTATGGAAATAGGTTTATTATCATAACTGACCATCAAGTGCTTCTGACAATGTGAGAGAATCCAAGAGCAAAGATGTTCCCCCGATGGGATCCCTCTCTAAGACCACCACATCAAAATTGTACATAAAACTGGAAAGTATCATATCCCAGCTGACTTTTGGTCTCACAATCTACTCACTTACAAGTCCAGTAGTCCACTGACTGCAGTAGAATACATTAATTGCGTTGTTCAAAAATGAAGCCCCATTGATGTGTATTTGAGTGACAGCTCATCTGTCTCATATGGAATCCACATTATCTGGGGTTAGGCATTTCATACATTTTCAAAAATTACATCATATTGATGAATTTGAAGACAATGGAAGGAAATAACTTGTACAGTGTTAAGACGTTTCTGCTAATTTAGAATGAATGTCAATTTCAAGGAATGGACTCTTTCTTCATGGCAGCAGGATTATTGTACATACTGTTCCAAGTAGAAATATCGTTGATCTTGCCCCTGATGGCCACAAAGGAATTGTGCTCCAACAAACATCTCATGACTCAAACGTTTTTGTTACTAGATGTTGGTAAAATGGAAGAAGACAAATTGAAAAACATTAAAGCATGTCCAAGAAGTATCCACCAAAGCAATTAAGCAGGTCACTACTTGCAGAAAAAATACAGCATGAAGTAGCAATTGACATCTTTGGTCCATTGCACCGTGATCATTGCATCCTAGCTGTAATGGATGAATTCTCAAAATACCCTAACAAACAGGCCATTTCTTTGGCAGTTTTTGCATCAGTAATTCCCGCTGTGGATGAGATGTTCTCGCAAATTCTAATTCAAACCACTTCCAACACAAAGTTGTACTATTGCTCTGACAAAGTCTCCTGTCTAACTCTGTGGACATCCAGTGGGCTGACCAAGGGAGTTGGGTGTTTTTGGGCCCGTACAGGATCTGCGTAGGGGTTTTATGGGGAGGGTTCCCTGATCACCCACACTTAGTCCACACTCTAAATCAGGGGACCATAACATGGGGTCATTTAAAGAGACTATGGCCCTCATTACGACCCAGGCGGTAAGTTACCGCCTGGGCCGTGACTTTACCACCATGGCGTAAACTACGTTTACGCCGTGTTGTTTGGTGGACTTACCGCCCCTTTCCGACCTTGGCGGGGCGGTAAGTCCCCAATCCCCATTTACCCTTCCCCATTCCCATTTTTGCCCCATAGGGCATAATGGGAGTGGGGAAGGCGTTAATTACGCCACCGTAAATTACGGTGGCGTAATTAACTCCATGGTCCCTTAGCGCCATGGATTTTAACACCTGCTAAAAGCAGGTGTTAAGTCCGCCATGGCGCTAAGGGACCTCGTACTCAGGCGGTAAGGGTCGGCGCTGTTTACGGCGCCGTAAACCCCTTACCGCCTGAGTTGTAATGAGGGCCTATACCTTTAAGTTAGACACCTCCTAAACCTGGGGAGCCGTACCAAAATAAGATCAGTGATGACATACTCACCTCATTTGCAAAGAAAAGTGTTCTATGTATTCCTGAGACAGAGAACATTTTGAACATGGCCCCTTTAATGGAACTGAACTCAGCCAGCAAAGGCAACCATGTAGAGGACTCAGGTAGTCAACATACGTTACAACATCAAAGGCACAATCTACTTCCTTGTGGCACTTGCTCCACAAGGCCGCTCAAACGTCAGAGACTCCTCCTTTATGGCTGACTCTCCATGAGCTGCTTCAAACATCAGAGTACCATACTATTTTCTTACGGCACTCACTTCACAAGCCTACTCCGACATCAGAAGCACATCACATATTTTCTGAAAACACTCATGCAGGAAGCCCATCTGAACTTCAGAGTTATACCATATCTCTGTATAATAATGGCTTGGTGTGTCCACTTTAAAAACAGATGCTGTGAGTGTCCTCCTGATGCGCAAGCCCTGAGTACTTGTGCAGGTGAATGGCACTTCATTAAAAAGTGTTTTTACTTTCCTCATCATCAGTTAACTCAGTTGTAAGTAGAAAGCACAGGTGCGGGGTCATTAACAGAGAAAAGGAATCGTCTAGACACACTGGCACAGCATCATCCCCACCATTAGGGCACGTTAAATACCCCCTTTGGACTAGCAGTGGCAGAAGCCGAGGAGGGGTTAGGGGTGACCCCTGCCCTCCCTGGATCCCCCCTAGTGCACAGTGTGCCCCCTAGGCTACGGCTAGTGCCCTATTATCCACTCCCCCGGGACCTCTGCTACTGCGAACTAGTCTGTTGACTCAGGTGTCTCCAGAAAGTACTGGCGTCAGGACTTCTGCTGTTTTGTTGGGAGAGGTGTCGGAATGCCACTTGACCAGTACCAGGGCGTTGATGGTATCTCTGCCCCGCTCCTCAGGGCTTTGCAGTTCGCTTGGTATCATGGGAGGCCCTTGGACTTGGGTCTGACTTTTTCCTGAGCTTCCCTGCATGTTTATCTGCCTTCGAGACCGGATGCACCTTGTCTTCCAAGACATTGCCAAAGAGTATTGGTCCTTCAAATGGGATTATCATTGCTATAATTTTCCGCTGTGAATCCATTCTCCACTCCTTGATGTGTAGGTGCCTCTTTCCAGCCCCCCTTGAACACATGGACATTGCTGATTTCTTGACCCATCATAGACAAGGTGTGACATTAACTCCGCCTGAGTTTTGACTGTTTGAAGAATCAGGAGGGGGTAGGTGCCATACCCCTCTGCTTTTATTGCATCTTTCAGCACCCTGAGCACAGTCTCTACCGCATATAAAGAGTATATGGCAGCACTCGGTGCTAGATGGAACCCCCCGTAGGCCTTCCTTTGTACCCCACCCACTTTCCTCTCTGTCAGGTCCGTGATGGCTTCCTCAGATACCACAAAAGATCTCCCCACCAGGATGGGGAGGATGTCACCCCCCTTTAAGCATCAGAAGAGGATGAAGGAGAGGAGGGGGACTCATGCCTGTGTCTGCTCAGCCCATTCTTCCTTAATAGACCTTTTGAAGCTCTTCAGCAGGTGTTGCTCTGAGACTCTTTATCTCGTGTGACCTGACAGGAGAGGAAGAAGCAGAAGAGGGGCACCGTCCCCTAGATGCCATATTATTTACAGTGACCATTACTGGCATATATGAGACATCCCACCTAGGCCACTAATGGTCAATTTAAATTACATGCATGAAGGATGAAGTTTTTCATATCTCTGATTTAAAGTGACCCATGCTAGCATAGATATGACAACCTATGAATCCCAGTAATGGTTACTTTAAATCACATGCATTAAGCTGGTGCCACAACCAGTGGTGGCTGGTGAATGTTTTAATTGGAGGGGCATAAATATTTCCCACAAATATGCCACAGCGACCGAGTGCAGCCAGGGAGCACAAGCCAACCAAAGGGGCATTGGGGAGGGGTGTATTTTATTTTAATATTGGGTTAAAATGGTGCATTGTACAGCACACATTCAGAGAAAATTGAATAAAAAGAAAACCAGTTTGCAACTGGTTTGGTGGGGTAACTCCAATCGTAAACTGCAATAGATACAAGTCACCAACAGTGCACAGGTGCATTTTACAATGCATTTTTATGATACCTCCACCCACAAAATATGCCAGTATAAAAACATGTTTAAGCTGTGCCCATATACTACCATGCTGGATGCACCCGTATTGGGCAGAATTTCTATGTAAGAACATACAAACATGCATTATATTTTGCACATAATGCCAGTAATGCTACTATAATGTTATCTTTGCCAGTAATGGTCAATGTAAATCACATGCATGCCACAACCTATCTATGCCAGCAGTCTCTGCAAAGAGTTTACAGTGTCCAAACATACAAATGATTTGGTTGGTCAAGAAACTCACTTGTAGAGATGATGCAAAACACACACTCAAACGCATGCACATGCACACACGCAGACACAGGGGCACACACACGCACACCACATCACTCACTCGCTCAATCACTCACTGAGGTACTCACTCACTAACTCATTCACAGACACTCGCAGACCCACTCTGATCCAACATGCATACACACATAGCTACAGAGTCACTCAACTAGCCATTCATGCACACAGGACATGTTTAAGGTAGATTTCCTAATAAGGTTGAAGGTAGGTATGTAGTTCGCTGCAGTTTTCAGCAATGACTGTCTTGGGCTGATTAAGTTATGTATGAAGTAGCACTGCCCTGTAAGAAAAAAGCAATTTTCTGGAATAAAAGGCTTTCATTTGAGCTAATTTGCATACCCACAATGCCTTTCTGATATGGCTTTGAACTGGTGGTGAACGTCCAGCTATGGTTACCATGTGGAATTGTGACATGCATGACTTGGCTCAAATTGAAAATTGCACTTTGCCATTTCAGGTTAAAGGTTTTTTTTTCAAACGTTTTTAAACCCACCATATTTTTCCTGGTGTTTGTTCAACATGGACCAACATTCCAACCACAAGAATGTCAGATTACGCTATACTGATGATCCCCAATAAGGGTACAACCAGGTATGCAGTGGTCTGCAGTTTGGGGAAATATCTATCTTGGGTTGATTAAGCTATGTATACATTGGCAACTGTATCTTGCACACCCCATGCCTAGCTGCTGCCTGATTGCCACTGTTGTTACTTATCCAACTGTATCTTGCACACCCCATGCCTAGCTGCTGCTTGATTGCCACTGTTGTCACTTATCCAACTGTATCTTTCAAACCCATGCCTAGCTGATGTCTGATTGCCACTGTTGTCATTTTGCTAATTGCATCTTGCAGACCCTATGCCTAGCTGCTGTCTGAATGCCACTGTTTTCACTTAGCCAACTGTATCTTGCACACCCCATGGGCAGCTGCTGCCTGATTGCCACTGTTGTAACTTATCCAACTGTATCTTGCACACCCCATGCCTAGCTGCTGCCTGATTGCCACTGTTGTCACTTAGCCAACTGTATCTTGCACACCCCATGCCCAGCTGCTGCCTGATTGCTACTGTTGTAACTTATCCAACTGTATCTTGCACACCCCATGCCTAGGTGCTGTCTGATTGCCACTGCTGCCACAGTCAACTGTACTTGGCAGACCCTATGCTTACCTACTGACCAACTGCCACTACTTTCACTTGGCTATTAGTTCTGTGAAGGCCCAATGCTTAGCTATTGCCCGACTGGCACTCACACTTTACATGACCATTGATGCCCTGACCATTGATGCCCTCACTGGAGCCTATTATATACGGCATATGGCCACTTTTGTCTCGCTCTGCTTGCCACTGTCTCTCTAGGATGGGAGCAGCTACATACTGCTAAATAAGTACCGTTTACTAGCCTTACCCTGCCCTGTTCGTATCCAGATAGAACGTATCCAAGTGCTCTGTGCCAGGCTCGGCTCTAGATTCTATAACTACGTCTCTTCCCAGGCCAAACATATAGATGATTCAAGCATCCCATGGGGCACCAACAACCCTCTACCCAAAGTTAACTACAAAAAAACAAAAAAGGCCAATCTCAAGAAAGAATCCCCCACACTGCCCCACAATACCAGTACCTGTATCAAAGGTGCTCTAATAAACGCCAGATCTAAGGTCACTCGTGCCACAGACATTGCCGATCTAATCAAAAGCGGAGACCTAGATTTCTTAGATATATCAGAGACATGGTTACATACCGCGGCCAAACCGTCCTTGTTACTGGCTGTACCCGACACATACACTATTGTGAGAGCAGACAGAACAACTTCAAAATGGGGTGGCATCATCATTATAGCAAAGTCTAATTTAGGGCTTAGAGTAGCCACGGCCCCTATCGTAAAATCATGTGAATTACTTACGGTCAAAATAACCACCTCCAACTCAAGTACTCTAACAGTACACTTAATCTATAGACCTCCGGGTCCTATTGGATCCTTCGAGGAAGATATTATGACCATACTTGCTGATACCAAACGCACATCGCAAATTCTACTACTAAGCGATTTCGATCTGAGCTTCCTTGACCCCAACGACCAACATGCAAAGACCATGGCTGAGACCCTTACTGAACTAGGGCTCACGCAAAGAGTCAACCAGCATACCCATGAGAAAAGCAGAATATAAGATTGTGTAGCAGATCTAAATTACAAGGCGGCAATTTCGTCTGTTGATCCCCAGTCGTAGACTGACCAACACCTAGTCTCGTTCACACTCACCAAACGCCCAGCAACCAAGGCCATCCCGATAGCTCCACCGATGCTCACCAGAAATAAACAGAACATCACAGCTGATAAGCTTTTGCCTCTCTTACTCCCAACATTGAATTCGGCACCAGAGTCTTTAGACCCTGCCGCACTAGTAGACCTATACAACTCCTCTATTACCCAAGGTCTAGTCATCATCGCACCCCTTAAAATGCAAAAAGGCAAACCGAGAGCCCACCTTAACTCATGGTTCACACTATAGTTAAAAGCCCTTCGAGCAGGGAAGAGAAAATTAGAAGACATGTGGAAAAACATGCACTCTAAAGAAAATAAACAAAATCTGAAGGAATTGTCCTCCAAGTATAAAGCAGAAATATTACTAACTAAATGCGAAACATCAAATGAAAGGATAAACAAAGCTAGTTCCAGCACCAAGGAGCTCTTTGTGATCCTGAGGGAAATGGAATCCCATATTCCCCCAGAGGATTCATGCACAAAGGATAAAGTATGGTGTACCAACATACAAAACGCCCTATCTAACAAAATTGCCACCCTCCAAAATAAAATGTAAGCAAAAAAAACGTATCCTTACAAAACAAGTTAATCATGTCTACCCCCAAAAACAACAGCACAAATCTGGACAAGAATTCAAATTCTCACAGGTCACTATCCCAGAATTGGAAAAGATCATAGCCTCACTTAAACCTTCGAAATGCCAGGGAGACACATGCCCAGCACAAATCATCAAAGAGGCTGCTGGAGACCTGACACCATTCATCACAAAATTAATAAATGCCTCATTCCGTGCCTCCAATGTCCCCACCAATCTTAAGGATTCATGGGTACTACCACTGCTAAAGAAATCTTCACTGGACCCAACTATCCCAACCAACTTCAGGCCCATTACTACAGTCCCGTTTTTACTCAAAATAACAGATAAGGTTGCATATCTCCAGATCCAGAATTATCTAGAGTCTAATCACCTATTAGGACTAAGACAATCGAGTTTCAGACCTCTTCATAGTACTGAAACTGCCCTGATTGATTTGAAAATACAAATTGGCAACAGGCAATGCACCCTACTACTCCTATTGGATGTAAAGGCCGCATTTGACCTTGTCGATCATAAAATGCTTTGCAAACACTTATCCCTGGCTGGTAACTTTTCCCAAGAGGCCACTGACTGGATACAATTGTTTCTCAACAACAGGTCAATGAGAGTTTTCTCGCCCTCAGCCGCTGCTGGCCCCTCTCCAATCACATGCGATGTCCCGCAAGGTTTGTTCGTTTCACCGACCATTTATAATATATTTATGAAACCACTGTTTGATTATCTGGATCACCTCGGTATCATCTACACCAACTATGCTGATGACACCCAGATATTCTTACCCTCTCGGGTGACTATACCACAGACTTGGCTTTAGTTAATAGAATATACCTAATCATTCAGGCATGGATGGTAGCCCATGGCCTATGCCTGAATGGTGACAAAACTGAGATCTTGATCCTCGGAGCCCCGACCAACCGTATCAAACTGCGAAGCCAATACACCTCATTTAACATTGACAGCATTGACATCAAAGTCTAAAACCCTAGGTTTCTACCTAGACTCAACCTTGAACCTGGGCAAACAAGTCAACGCAACAGCCTCTGCAACGGCGTACATGTGTAAGCTGATACGGGCGTATAAACCCTTCCTATCTACTAATAGTTGCATTATACTAGCAAGAGCCCTAATCTTGTCTAAACGCGATTATTGTAACACCCTCTATGCAGGAGCTAACAAACAGATTCTCAACAAACTATACATTTTACAAACTAATGCCCTAAGAACAGCTCTAGACTTCCCCAAGAGACAACATATCTCAGAGGTTAGAAGAATGTACAATTGGCTCTCCATCAAGAACAGGATCCAATTCAAAATTGTCTCTATCACTCATAAATGCCTCAACAATGCTGCACGGCAGTATCTAAAAGATAAAATCAGGAAAAAAGTCTCATCTCGTCCCACCAGGACTGCAAACGCACATTGCATTGTAACTCCCAGGTTCAACCTAAATAAATCCGGGGGAACAAGCTTCCCTGTCCAAGCAGCCCATTTTTGGAATTCTCTTCCGATTCACTTACGATTGGACAAGACGTTCCAAATCTTCCAAAAAAAACACCAAAAAGTGGTTAACCTCAAATGACATTTGACTACCTCTTGCTCTTTACTTCCTGTGTCGATTGCCGAGCACTGATTCTGCCTGCACTCACTCTGTGTCGGCCTACCTTGAAAGTCGACGATTGTACTCTTAACTGATTTGCATTTACCACTATGTGGAACTGCAACATGTATATCTCTATGCAATACTGTATCTGAATTGTATTTTTCTTTATGCGGAACTGTAATACTTGTATTCCTATGCAATGCGCCTAGTTACCTATGGGTTTGGTGCACAATACAAATAAATAAACAAACAAACAAACAAACCCTGCAAGACAAAGGCAATTTTCTAGAGCAAAACGCTTGCATTTGAGCTAATTTGCATACCCACAATGCCTTGTTGATGTGGCTCTGAAGTGGAGGTGAACTTCTAGCGATGGTTACTCAGTGGCGTTGTGTCATGTGTGATGGGTTGATCTCTTTCCTTGATCCCGGGGGCAAAGTTTTTGCCAAGGCTATATTGAGAAATCTTGAGGACTGGGTTTGGAATCCTGGAGTTCTGAATCAACCGCAGGCAGGATTTCAAAGGGCACCAGTATGGTGAATCAGTGCCTGAGATTACGCCTGATTTGTGATAAATATGCCACCTTGAGAAAAACACCAATCTATGCCTTCTTCATAGAGCTAAAGACGGCATTTGATACTGTCCCAAGAGTGTGGTTATGGTCGATCCTGATGGAACTGGGCAGCCCTAAAGAGCTTCTAAGGGCTTTTGGGAAATTACATCTGGGTAATTGTGCAAGGATCCAATGATATGGTATTGGTGGGGCAATGTCAAGAAGGGTTAACATTGAGCTAGGGGCCAGGGTTGTATCCATCACCATTAGTACCCTGATCTACCCTGATCTAACGGGCCGCAGTACTAATGGTAAAAAGCTACTCGCCAGGGGGGCATTAATGCCTCAGGTAATGCCCCCGGGGTCTTCGTTAAGGCCCTCGCTAGGTGCAGGCATGTAACTATCACCTGATGCGGTAATGCCCCCGGCTCTGGGCGTATTGCCTAAATAACATAGCATAGTATAAAATAATATAACATCATTATGGTCTACGTTTTTTTATCTCAAAGGCATTCACACTCATTCAGAATGCAATTATGCAGAATTTAGGTGATTCCCTGGGCACAGTATTTTCGTAAATGCAGTCAGGAGTGTGTACAGAATACAATATTGCAGTATATAGCTTGAACGGTTCACCTGATTAACCTCATGCCCCCCTTTTTCTGTTTTATTTTCAATAATAAGAATCTTATCATCACCAGCAACGTGGACACCACGGACATAATCACTGTCAACGTCATGGGCATGGATTCCGCTGTTGTCATGACCACAGGCATGGTCATGAAGAAGAACGCAAACATTGTCACTATCTCAAGAAGGAACATCTGGAAAATACACATGGTTATGGTCCTCCCACCAGTGAACCTAAAACCCCCACATCCCAAAAAGCCCAAAACAGCTCATCAGAAGGGTAAGATGAAGGAAAGCCAATCCCTCCCCAGCCCAGATGAGCGCTTAGTTCTTAGCAGATCGTTCCTGGTCATTAAGGGAGATGTCCCTCCCACCCCAATCATCCCTGACCCCTCAGCTTCTCATCCCCTTTTGGATCCAGATCCTAATCCTTTTTGTTGAATTGAGCTTTAAAGTACAAACAGAGCCAGTTAATATGATTAATGCTCCTTTAACCAGCAAGCCAACAACCCTGCGCTTCTTCTGCCATCTACCATCAACTGTCACTTAACGAGCCATTCACTCATTCAATCACGTCACACACCAACATTCCATATCACATGCACTTAGCATTCTAACACAAAATTAACGCCAGAGTGGAGCTAAGATAATTAACAAAGGACACTACATCCCACGCCCCCCCCCCCATCCCTCCCAACCTAACAATGAGGAAAAACAAAGCTTTTAGGACAATAATAATGAACAAATCAATACAATTTGTAAATAATTCGTAAACCTATTGAGAGTCAATTCTTCACCATTTACTTCATGAAATAGGCCCTCATTACGACCCTGGCGGTAATCGAAAAACGATGGCGGAAATGCAATACCGCCATCGAATAGCGCTCGGTGCGATTATGACCCGTCACCGTAAAGTACGATGCCATTAGCGACACCGTAGTGAACGCCAACGCTAACTGCACCAAGTATGCGCACGCGCGCCATGCGAAACCGTAATTACCACCATGGCGCAACGGTACGCGAATTCTGACACTAGCAGACATTTACCTAACGCCATCAAGCATGGTGAAAGTACCATTCCGCCATGGTGAGAAGTACGGCAACGCGAACCAACCGTAAATGGCCCTACTGAGTGCCTGTACACCACTCCCTGGCCACATTGCACAACTCCTCGTAGGTGCAATGAAGTCACACAATGAAACCAGTGAAATGTAAAAGTCACCCATGCATGCCAACGAACAAATGAATGTAGGGGCTCCAAGTGCCTTGTGAGTGGCCATCCATATTTGCCATGTCACCATTGCCGTACTGATGCAGCACAGGCATGTGAAGGTTCAAGTACAGCAATATGAACTGAAATATGAGACAAAACAACAACAGGCCCCCATCGCTTGACACCAGTGTAAGGCAACATTCAAAGCAGTAACCTGAGGGAGACTGCACCAGCCCTGTACCCTTGCCAGTAAACAAACCAACCATCAGCATAAGCATGTACCACACAAGTTGGCAGAGTGACTGAGCAGCCAGGCCCATCTCAAGAGGGGCCAATGGGAGCTGCAGGGCACAGATGGCACGAATACAGAAGCTATTCCAATGGACATGACCTCAGTCTCCCTCCAAGAAACGCACGCAAACACAGGCACCTGTGACCAGCCATATTCTGATAATCACATCATTCCACCAATCCACCTGGCTGACCGGCATCTGTTACACAAAAGCCAATCCCCCGCCCCTGAGCATGACATCATTAAAACAGTCATAATGGCAGCCCCTATCCCTGACCTCACTGGGCTTCGTAGGCAAACGCGCCAAGTACAGTACCACGCAACTATACTCAGAAGCCGGAACCCAATGCAGATCTTCTCACAATACATCGCTCCACAAATAGGAATATGCTACATTACTTGCAAAGAATAACGCTACACGGTTAATATCATAATAGAAATTTAATGCACAACAAAATCAACAAGCCCATACAGCTATTAGGTCATGAACTCCAAAATATATTTCATTATTGTGGGCTGCATCCGCAATAAATGACCAGCTTCTTCTTGTGTGACGCCCTGTTCCTTCATGGTACACAGGGGCTACATTCACGTTCAAAAAGGCAACATGGAAGCGCCTAGAACCGCAGGGCCGTCCCATTAGGTAGGCACTAGTCCAGCTGAAAGGTCAATATGTTGCTCCTAGCCACTAGCACTGCGTAAGGGCATGTGGCCCATTGGCGATCGTCCCATAAGATCGTAATGGTGCTCCACTGATTAACACGAAGCAGCAGGTGTCGGGAGTAAAAGCCATCTGCAGGAGTGGCATACAGATGGCAGCGGCAAAAGGGGAGGAGATACCTGTCACCCAAATGAAATGAAAAAGAATGGTATGGGCATCAGAACTTAATTTGAATTACTCACTTCAATGATCACACTAAATCTACAGCCATATGCATGTTAGCCCACTCAAAAGGATTATTCCCACCCAAAAATCACTTGTGAATCATTACTATATAAATCGAGGTGAAAACACTATTACAAACGAGACTTTGTGTGCATGTGTCTGTTAAAACAGAATCCATTAGATGGGATTAGTAACGTGCATAGACACAAGTGTTTGAAGGCGCGTCGAGACAGGGAGGGTTCAACAAGGGCAGATAGACGATGGTCCCACTATGGCAGCTCTGCATCACATAGCGCAGGGGAAGGGGATAGATTCCAAAAAGCCATGTACATGGTAAACTCTCAATTAAATCATCTGTCCATGCATCCATACATCATTCCCTCATCCCGGTATGAAAACGCCTGATTATTTATTCACATAACATGTGAAATTTCCATTGAGTCTGTGCGTAATGCAGTCTGCAAAATCCACTGTGCCCCAGCCCGGAATTCTAGTGTTGTGAAGTAACATGTATTTGGGAACGTCCTGCCTTATCGTCCACTACGCTATTGCGCATACCATACTATTCATATCAATCATTGCATTCTCGCCATGGCCCCTGTCCGAAGGACATTAAACAATAGAACTTTATATCTGCAGTCAGACCTGTGGGCGTCTCCTCGCCGCTAGCTGAAAACCGAAAGCGCTGTCCTTCGAATTCCTCATTTACAACATCACGTCGAAAAGGCATCTGTGACCGCTTGAAATCACAAAATCATCCATGTAGTGCGGCAGTGTGTGCAAATGGCAACTGCCTTCACTCACAAATGGGACGCCCCGCATGTCGGTGAACCTCGGTACAGTGCTGCATGAGGGTCCACCGTTAATCGAGTACTACATTCCACTGACCCTTCACAAGTTTGTTCGCGACTGTAAAGATAGTATGTGAAACAATGGGACCATAGCAGAATGAACATATGAACCAATATTCCACTGCCATCGGGATTAAATACATGATTGTAATAGCAAGATGCCATGCGTCGAATTGCAGAGTTGTGTGCGGGACGTGCTCGCCCAAAGGGGATTGCAGCTTGCACAAGTGGAATGAATCACCACAGGTGGAGGCTATACTGCCTGAAAACACATAAATTGCACACCCAACCCCCTCCCACAACCACACCCACTCCACAATGCTACCGGCAGGACTAGCGATGTTGGCCCTGGGGGACCTGATAGCACTGCAAGTACTCCAACTTCAAGAAGAAGACGAACACCAACTACTACAACAACCGGCCGCACAGAGGAGACGCAGGAGGAGGAGGAGGGCAAGGCAGGGCCAGCAAGGCCCACCAGCACAGCCACTACCACCACGCAGGCAGCCCGCAATCCCACGCCTCTGAGCTCATCCGTTCAACCTCACTGATGAGCAGATCCACACCCTCTACCGTTTGGACCGGGACACCATAACCGCCATTGTGGACATGACACACGCTGACCTTGCCAGCATGATAGATAGCCCAACCGCCATCCCACCCCTACTGAAGGTGGTGTCTGTACTACACTTCCTGGCCACAGGCACCTACCAGCACACAGTCGGACAGTTGCATGGCATTTCACAGCCACTGTTGTCACGGACACTATCGCAAGTGCTCGATGCCCTCCTGAAGCACGCAGACGACTACATCTCTCTACCACGCTCGGAGCAGGAAATTACGAACACAAAAGTGGGATTCCATGCACTTGCCGGCATACCGGGTTGCATTGGTGCCATCGACTGCACCCATGTGGAATTGGTTGTCCCACATGCCATGGAGGCCCAGTACCGCAACCGGAAACAATATCATTCTCTTAATGTACAAATGGTGTGTGACTCCAACAGGATCATTACACATTGTTGTGCCCGTTTCCTGGATCAACCCATGATTCTATGGTCTTGAGGAACTCTACAATACCACGCTACATGGAGCGACACGCAGGGAACAGATCCTGGCCACTCGGTGAGTCTCATTTCATGCATGATAATGTGGGGTATGTGATGCGGCAACGACCTGGCAGGAAGGGGTGGGGGATGCGTATGTAGCAATGTCATTCCACAAACATCCTTTATTGTCCACATACAGGTGATGCCGGGTATCCACTGAAGAGATGGCTCCTTACACCACTCCGGAACCCACAGAACCAGCATGAGGAGGACTACAACCATGCCCACTCACGTACCCGTGTAGTCATAGAACAGGCATTCGGCCTACTGAAGGCTCGTTTCCGCTGCCTCAGCAGGTCTGGCGGGGCACTCCTGTACCGCCATGAGAAGGTTGCAAAGATGGTCATGGCATGTGTCATGCTACACAACATGTGCGTACGTAGAAATGTGCCCATGCCCCCTGACGCAGAACTGCAGGCACCTGAAGATGGTCATGATGAGGTTGGGGATGTGGCAGCACCTCAAGGAGTCCGCGAGGCACAGGAGGGCCGTGAAATTCGTCAGATTATCATAGATTCATGCTTCTAGCACTCACGCCTGGTGGCTGATACATGGACACGGGACTTGTGGCACTGTGTGTGACTGGAACATGCACAATATGGACTGTACGCCTATAAAGGCCTCGTACACAAAGATCAATGTCCACACATCTCATTGGATGATTGTGAAATGTTTATTGCATATGTGAAATTATGTTACACACCCCATCGACCCGCCACCCAAGAAAGCCCAACACACCCCCTCAATCCTCCTACCTCCCCCCCGAACACCAGTGTCCAAAGAGGCTCATTGTCAGTGGGCAGACGCTATTGCAAGCCCCCTCTCCGGGTATCAGGGGCACCCCTGCCTGTGGAGTGCAGGTTCCTCCCAGATCTACGTTGGGGGCTGCCCTGGATGGAACTTGCAACGGATGATGTCTCTGCCTGCTCACGTCCATGCATGTCCCTAAGGGTTTGTGAGAGCTCAGTGAGCACATGGCGCACAGCGGCAAGTTCAGCACATACGTCTTTGGACGTCGCATGCAGTTCCCCCCTCAGGCTCTTGGTGCTTCTCTCCATTTGTACCCTCAGGCTCTCGGTGCTTCTCTCCATTTGTGCCCTTAGTGTCTCTGTACTTCTCTCCATTTCTGACCTAAGTGTCTCAGTTGATGTTTCTATGGCTGCCTTAGTACCCCCACATTCATCAGCATGCTCCTTGAGGAGCGTGGCCAGTTGCTGCTGTTGCACGATCACCTGGTCGAGGGACTGTTGCCTCTGCTGGGCCATGCCCATTTGCGGTGGTGTCACAGAGGGGCTGATCACCTCATGTTGCCTTGCCACAGGGCTTGTGGGGGATGGCCAGTCGTCGTCTTGTGGGTGCCCCTCCGTGGTATCCTCATGGTGTACGGGATGAAACAAACAGGGGGATTGAGACAGGTCATGGATGGATCCTACATCGACAGCACCGTTTTCTGTGTCTGAGCATGCTGCCATTAATGCAGTGTCACCTATGGTGCTGCTGCCACCAGAAGCAGTGCCTTCTGTGGCATCCATTGGGGGACCTGTGGTGCTGCTGGTGTGGGCATGCTGGCTGCTGGGGTGCCTGTTGAAGTCCCCTCCTGTGTGCTGCCACTTGATTTGTGCTGCTGCCGTGTCTTGATCCGTGCAGCTGAGGTGGAGGGTCTTTGGCCGTTGGTCTTGGCCCTCTTTGCAGGTGTGCTGGTAAGGGTGTCCTGAAGCTCAGGGCTTGTGGGGGGATGGCCAGTCGTCGTCTTGTGGGTGCCCCTCCGTGGTATCCTCATGGTGTACGGGATGAAACAAACAGGGGGATTGAGACAGGTCATGGATGGATCCTACATCGACAGCACCGTTTTCTGTGTCTGAGCATGCTGCCATTAATGCAGTGTCACCTATGGTGCTGCTGCCACCAGAAGCAGTGCCTTCTGTGGCATCCATTGGGGGACCTGTGGTGCTGCTGGTGTGGGCATGCTGGCTGCTGGGGTGCCTGTTGAAGTCCCCTCCTGTGTGCTGCCACTTGATTTGTGCTGCTGCCGTGTCTTGATCCGTGCAGCTGAGGTGGAGGGTCTTTGGCCGTTGGTCTTGGCCCTCTTTGCAGGTGTGCTGGTAAGGGTGTCCTGAGCTCGTCGTTTGAATCGGACCCTGTGTTGGAGTAAAGGAGGGCGAGCGTTATTTATGGGTCTGTGGAAATTGGAATGGCAATGTATCACATGCATCGGGGTGGTACCTGAGGGTGATTTGGGTCAGGGCCTTGGAGGTGGTTTCATTTTTGTGTGGATTGAGGATGCAGTTTTTTTGCAGCCTGCAGTTAGGGTGTGCATGCTGCACGTGTAGAGGGTGTTTTTAGGATTTTTAATTATTTATGTATTTAATGTGACTTTTAAAGTGCGCTGTCAGGCCAATGTATGTGGATGTTCTCCTGGACATGTGTTTCTGTTGCACTATGTGGACACATGGTACTTCACATGATTGAACATTGTGGATTTAGCATTGTTTTATTTGGCCCACCTACCTGATTCTTCGGATGTCTGCACTCCTTTCTCCATCCCTCCGACTCCCTCTATACTCTCCATTCCAATGGTGGAGGCACAGATTTCTTCCCAGGGGGTCAACTTGATGGGTGATTCCGATCCTCCCCCGGTAGCTGTGGCAATGTTACGGTTGGCTGATAGTATGCTCCGTACGCGTATCCGCAAGTCGTCCCATCGCTTTCTGCATTGCTGTGGGTTGCGGGGTGCGGTCCCCACCGCACTTACCCGCTGTGCCACCAGGGCCCATATGGCCTTCTTGTTCGCAAGTGCCGTCCTGGTCATTTGCGTCGAGAAGACGACGGCAGCATTCTCCTGGAGGGTCTCTGTGAGCACGGTGAGTTCCTCATGGGAGAAGTGGACCTGCCGCTTGCGGTCGCACGCTTTTTTCGCAACTTTTCCCATTTTTATTGTTTTCACTAGGGTGGCTAACGGGTTGGGATGTGTCTTAGGGTAGGATTTTTGATGGTTGTGTTGGGATTCTGATTTTATAGGTGTACGGCGTGCTGTTTCCCGTTCCGGGACCATGTTTTTACTTCCGTTTCCGTATATTTACGGTCACCGTATTTTGCGATTACCGCTCATTACGGTGACCGCTATGATGGGTGGCGGAATTGCACCTAGGGCGCCGTACGATGGCGGTGAGGGGCATTTTGGGGACATTTCCGCCATCGCAGACTTTGCACTTCCGCCATGGCGTAGTGCCCGTGCCCGATGGGTCAGAATTAGCCGCACTTTACTCCGTCGTGCAATGGCGGAAACGCTATTTACGCTATGGCGGTCAGGTCAGTTACTTTCCGGCAGGGTCGTAATGAGGGCCATAGTCTTTTGACCACACCGGGGGTCTCCTGATTCTTCCTGCCAGAACACCCCTCTCACCGGTTGTGTTGTTAGCCTCTTGTTCTCTAGAACAATTACAATTCTCTCCTCTCCTCCAGCACTCTTCCATCACATCCCCATCAAGCAATTAATTACCATTGCGCTCTACTTCCTCACAATCCTCAACACCTATACTCACATCTCCATCTACTCACTCGATCCAAATTCCATATGGATCCATCTTGAATCCTAACAGCATTTTTGAAAACCACTTTAACTCTAACAGGCTTGGTGTACTTACATTCCCCCTTTCTCACCACTCTTCCCTTCTTTATCCTGTCAAAATCACCAGTTGCCACCGTACTTGCAACAGATGGGTAGACCTCATATACTCCAGCTCCCTACCACACTCAACCCTTGGTTTTTCATTTGATTCACCCATACAGGATTTAACACTGTGTTTAGCTCTCTGCCTCTCATCAACTCAAACTGAGACTTCCCCAAATCAGCTCAAACAGATGTCCTACAACTCCACAACTTTTCCTGTAATGCTTTTTAGCTTTTTCAACAGACATATTGTTTCTGATTGCTTGTTCAGCAGCTTCAACAACCACTATATTGTACCTTTCCACTAACCCATTGGTTTGTGGATGATAATTAGCTGAGAATCTCCACTCAATACCAACCGACCTGGCATACTTCATCATCCCATCACTTCTGAACAGCACACCATTGTCACTAATGATCACCTTGAGATAAACTTCCCTTCTAAATACATGTTGCATGAACCTGATGACCTCATTAGTTCCTACATTATGCACCATTTTAATCTCTTGCCACCTCGAACAATAATCCACCATAACAATCAAAAATCTATTTTCCCTGCCCAAATTACCATATGGACCCACAAATGTAAATTCCAATTTGTTCCCATGGTTGTTCTGCCTTACGCATAACAATGGGTTCAGATAGAAATTCTGACAATGCCAACAACATCTGAAAAAACCTTTCCACCTTAAGATCTACACCAGGCCACCAATATTTGGACCGTACATTACGTTTAGTGCCTGTGGATCCTGGGTGCCCCTGATGCGCCCTCTCAATTAACCCTTCCCTAAGACTCTGGGGTGGTATCAACTTGTCTCCTATCAGCAACAACTCATCCTCAATACAACAGTCATCCTTAACCTCCCAAAATGGAAGACATCTCGCGTCCACCAATCTCTTATTGGGCCAACCTCTCAAGGTATACTCCATGACCTTGCACAAAAACTTATTGTCCTGTATCTCTGAAATCTATTTTTCCCTAGGAATCACCTCTGAAACTACTGCAACAGCCTCCACTTCTTCAACTTGCCCAACTTCCTCAACACTTAAAGGTAATCTTGAAAGGAAAACGGCAACCAGATTCTTCTGCCCAGTAACATACTTACCTTCAAAATGGTAATCTTGTAACCTCAAACTCAACCTAGCAAGTTTGGGTGTTGCTCTGCACATACCTTGCATAGATAAAACCTCCAGCAGGGGTTTATGATTGGTACAGACTGTAAACATATTTCCCCACACATATTAACTGAAGTCGTTTATTGCCCAAACAGAAGCCCACAATTCCCTCTCAATTACAGAGTGTCTACTCTCTACTTCAGTCACCACCCTAGATGCATGGCAGATGATTCTTTCACTCCCATTCTCCACCACTTGGGATAACACTGCTCCCAATCCAACCCCACTTGCATCAACAGTGAGTTTGGATTGGTTTCCAAATGCGAATCCTCTCAGATTCATGGACACACACAAACTATTCCTTATGCATTCCACTGACTTTTTGCACTCTGCATCCCATTCAAATCTAATCTCCTTTTTTAGTAATCTTCTCATAGGTTCTGTTAAGCTTACAAAGTTCCTCACAAACTTGTTATAAAATTCGGAAAATCCCAAAAATGACTAAGCTCCTCTTTACTCATGGGATCCAGAGCATTTTTGATACCTCTCATGGCATCGACATTGGGTTTATAACCCATCCCACTGACCACATGCCTAAATACTCTACTTCAGGCTCCTTAAACGTACACTTACTCTTTTCCACGTTCAAACCCTACTCATTCAATCTCAACAGCACTTTCTGCAACCTTTCGTCATGCTCACACTCCCCCTTTCCAAATACAGTGATTTCATCCTGATAGACTAATGTCTCCTTAAGTGCTTTCAGTACTTGAGCCATGACCCTTTGAAATACCGCAGCAGCAGAAGCTAAACCGAACAGCATTCTTTTATAGCAGTACATGCTGAACGGCACAATGAAGGCAGTTAAATCTCTGCAATCTTCTGTGAGACTAATCTGATGGTATGCATTGAACAAATCTAATGTAGTCAATATGTCTGCTCCCAAAATGCAGTTCAACATCTCTGATATTGTAGGCAACAGATATTTGTCCACCAATATATTCTTATTTAAATCCCTGAGATCGACACAAATTCTCAGCTTCCTGTTCTTCTTTGTAGCAACAACAATGGGGCTCAACCACTGAGACGATTCAATCCTTTCTATGACTTCTTCCTTCGCTATTCTATTCAGTTCTTGTTCTACTTTTTCCACCAAGGGGAACGGAATCACTATTGCCTTGGTACGCGCAACTGAATTTGTTCCAGGTTTCAAAACTATCTTATGAGCATAATTCTTTAACAACCCTAACTCATGCTGAAACACATCACCAGGATCCTTATCCAAACTGCTTTCCATACATGGACTGTTGCTCTTCACCAACAGCACCGGCTCTCCCTCGCATGCATCCAATCTTATTTTTAATGCAGCTTGATCTCTCCAGCCAAGAACATTCACACCCTTCCTTGCGACGTAAATTTTGATTTCTGCTCGACGTTCCTTGAACTGTACAATACTTTTGAACCAGCCCGTGATGTGAATCCTGGAACCTTTGAATCCTCCAGGATTCTTAATGTCTGGTGGAGGAGCCCTTGCTTTCAAACCTTTGTATCTTAATTTCTCCCATGTCTTGGCTGTAATTATGGCGTATGCGGAGCAACTAACCACCATGACTGATAGCTTCCAATTCTCTATTAAGATGTCACATCTGGGGCATTTAATTCTCCACCAGCTAGTTCAAGAACTGACACCTTTTTCTTATTATCACAGACCACTGCAAAATGTCCCCTCATTCTACAAATTGCAAATGTCTGATAAATGGCCGGACAGTTTCTTGAATTGGCATAATGTCCTGCTTTGCCACACTTAAAGCATCTATCTTTATCTCTGCTCTCACTCTTGAACCAATTTGTCTTCATACCCCACTTGTTTTCTCTACGATCCTGATCGTTCGATTTATGAAGTCTTCCACTTGCTTCATCAGTTTCTTCTTTATCTCTTTTGTTCCTCACAACATTCACAGTGGATTGTTCTCCAGACACTTGGGCTGGCTTGTTTTGGCTCTGACTAACAGTTTGAACTTGTATAACTTCCATCTTCTTATTCTTAATCTCCTTCGAACAGAGGTGAGTGTGTACAACCCTCTTTGCAATTGGCACAGCCTCTGACAATGAGGGGTTAATCACCACCCAAAGCCTGTCCTGAACCAAGGGGTCTTTGGTGTGGATGATAATCTGATCCCTATTGAATTCATCCAGTGTGATGCCTGCCCCAAAACGGCAAGTGTGAGCTAGCTTCTTTAGGGCTGATACATACTCCTCCAATGTTTCATCCTCTTTTGTGAACTAGTGTAGAAGTTGTATTTATTATTTGCAATGTTTAATATATTTATCCAATTGCCTTAAAGCCCTTTCATATTCATCTACGTCACCAACTACATCCCCTATCAATTCTGACAATTCCCTATATTTGCACTGGCCTTCAAGCCCTAAAGCATGCAGTAACAGTAGCTTCTTCTTCTGTGGAGACAATCCATTCTGTTCAACAGGCTTTATATAGTTTTTCCAATATTCCCTCCATTCCGGCTACAAAACACTAGTGTAAACGGGGACCCTCTACTTCATCAGCTTCGACACCTGCAGACTCTGGCACTCGAGACTGGAAAAGGACAAACGAGGACGGACACCTGATCACAAGTTCACAGCCACCTTTAATACAGGTTCAAAATACACTGGAACAGCACACTGAGCTCCCACAATCAGCATGCTTACATAGCCTTTTCAGAATGATACAATAATTCATACAATTTCACAATTCATATCTGATTGGTCCCTTCAGCCAAAAATAAACCCCTTCTTGTCTTTGATTGGTTGGCTTAACTGCCACTCACCAAGCCAAATTAGCTCATCTTGGCAAGCATGGGTTGACTGAGACATAATCTGATAAGCTTGCTAAACATAATTACATCTCCTTTAATGCCTGCCAAAAACCCAGCTCTTATCAGCTTCTCTAGGTCTGCCAAAACTTACTTGGCAGCTAATACTGTGGGAAACCTCATGAGTTCATCTTATTTGTTGCCAAGTAAGCAGCTCTTCTGTCTAATTCGGAGCCTTCCCATGCTTTTATCTGATTTACTATCAATCATTGTCTGCTTTTTAATTTTTTGGATTTGTAAAGCGCACAACAGCCCAAGGGCATCGAGGTGCTGTTGCAGGAGGATGTCTTAGTTACAAGTAGGAGGCTTGCTCATGGTTACAGAGAGCAGAGGCATAACAGGGTACAGTGACACACGAACATAGGTGATTGTGATTTCATAGATAATACATTAGCATAGAGGGTAACAGAGCATGGGAATGGGTAGCTTACATTGTTGAAGGTAGCATATCAAGTTGGGTACAGATTATACGAACAAAAGTGTTTTGACAGCCATCCTAAAGCCTGTGTTTGAGTCAATGCTTCTCAAATTCGGACGGTGGGAGTTCCAGTTTGTTGCGGGAATGACCAGGAAGCTGGATCCTCCTGTGCGAGTCCTGAGTTTCTTGGGAATGGTGATACGATTAGTATAGGCACTTCTCCTGGGTCTGGCTTCCCCTGCCAACATTTCTAAATATACCATCCCAGACGTACTTATCTACAGTGAACTGCTGCCAAAGAAATATTCATTATCTGCATGAGTAAGAACTTTAGACACCTGATCCTGAAGCCATTTTGTGTTTTGGCATCGATATTAGAAATGTCTTATTCAGCCTAGATGTTCGGCCACTCTACCACACGGGGAACCAATCTTCTTTTGTACATGACTCAGTTTCTATTCTGTTTTCAGATTATATTTTACATATTCATGATGTATGTGTAATACTTGAGACACCCTCCACTTCCTGGGTCATTCTGAGCCTAAAAAATATGTCACCCACCATGCACTCTTTATCAAAATTAAAAAGTGCTATGATTCTGATTTTTGCAACAATGGAACTATTGAACAGCCTATTATGTTATTTGCATTCAGTTTGAGGGGGAACGGGTCTAGTACCTCTCTACACTCCCCCCTCTGGTTAGTATTTAAACACCTGTTCAACATGACCACTACTCCCAATGTCCCCCCTGCCCCATATACAGTGGACCTATACATCCCTGTCCCAGTCACCTCCCTCAGTGTGGTGATTTATCTCAACATGGAAGATTTCATAAAAGACATTTCTATGGAATCAACGGAGCTCTCCAATTATCTTGTACTGTCTTAATGTAAAAACATATATGTATCTCCTTTTATAAAAATTATCATTTACAACGTTTAGCCCTATTTGAACTTTTATGCGCGTATTCTTAAAGAATCATTTTATTTGTTCCTACCTGGATCCCACCCCTATTACCCAATTAAATGTAAACATATTGTACACAACAGGTGAATTTTTAGCCACTACGAGAATCGAGAGAAATCATTCCTTGAGGGAACCCACCAGCCCATTGTCCTCTTCATTTGTCCATGTGCAACCTTTAGTGTTCACTTTTTCCTTCCTCCCAACCCACAACAATTCCTTGTTTCCTGCCCTCTCTCCATACACATGTTCTACCATCGGTACATCTTCCACCGATTCATCTTTTTCCACATCCACAGATCTTCTTTAAACTCAGTTAATTTTATTTGTCCTTTGGGCAGCTTTGCAGCAAGTTCTCTGGCCCTTTACACATAGGCCAGTCCTTTTAAGTTCATTGTTCTTTATATCACAGAGTACTTGAACTTTCGATTCACATCGTCAAAGAACAGTCAAAAAGGGGGGCATTTGATTGTCTCTGGGGAACACAAAGATGGAGGATTCTCATAAGTACATATTTCGAAAAGAAGTAACGGCAACTGGGCACCTGGCTGGGTCCCTTGACCATTTCTCTCTGCTCACAGGATCGGTTGCCATCAATCACCTGTTGTGTAGGTATCTCCCGCCCATCTGTAATATAAAACTGAAGTAGTCTCTTGAAAAATAAGTGTAAGTACAGTTCGAAACACAATGATGCTAGCTTCTGAAGAATTATTGGCCTTTGGCTTCGATATCATGACAGAACCATTGGTGCAGATAAAGAGTGTCAATAGTTGCACTCCACCGCCCTTAGTCAAGCACAACGCCACCCTGAGTCACTTTGACCTGAGGAAATCGCTTGCCGAGGTCTCAACAAGAGAAAATCAAAACATGCAAAATAGCCGCAAGTCGGCATGTGAAAATCATAAACCTAGTACCCACAATGTGAGAAAATAGCCATGATCTGTAGGGCGTGAATCCTGGTGCGAGTTCCTATCCTGGAACACGAGAGAGTTCACGCACCTTTTCAACGACTTTGATATTAACCTACAAAGGGTCATTGTAATTTGCTTACAAGAAACATGGCTTGGCGATGCTCCGACAAGAGATGGCTTTGAAATCCACTTGAATCCAGCAGTGAAAAACCTCCAAGGTCGTCCCTACTCGGGCCTCCTAACAATGATAAAAATCAACATTTGGTGGAAAACACTGGAAACTTTCAATCCTAATCCCTTTATTCAGGGAATTGTCATGCAATCATCCCATACCAAACCAGAAGAGCATCAGCATCTATTGATTATTAATGGATACTGGAATCCTCACAAAATCAGTACAGTGTCCTTTCTAAAAGCTGGTTTGGGTTCGACGTAGACCAACAAACAAATCTACCGTTGAAAGAAAATGAGATCTCTAGTCGTAGTCGGGCCTGTAAAACGGCTCTAAAAAAACGTAATTGCCATATGGTAAACGGAAATGCTAAAGGGGATGATCCCCCGGTCTCAACCTGGCACCGTGAGGATTCACATAGCATTTTGGACTACTTCTGGGTATCACAAAATATGGTGGAAAAGATAATTCAGTTGAGTGTTGATAAAATGATTGACAGTGATCACAACCTTTTTGCGACTCTCATGTATGATGGAGTGGGTACATTTGGATGGGCACTATGAAATACCGATCACAGTCAACGCAGAGGGAAACCGCCTACGAATCAATGGACCACAACTTTGAGTATTGAGTGACCAGCTATTTAAACTTCATGAAGATCATCAAGTCAATTATGCCCCGTTGGTCAGCCAATTTAAGTTCTCAATGGTCGCGGCTCGGTCAAGGGGCATGTCTCATAAACATATGTCATGTACAATCATTGCTGAACAAAAGAAAACCATGCGGTCCTATATAAGATGGCTGAAAATGAACTTTAGTCTTCTCAAAAAGCCAGACGAGCTACGAAAGGAAATCAGACAAAGGTGACAGACGTACCGAAATTGGTTAAAATCTTATAAAATGATTATTCAACAAAATAGTGCCGAAGAAATGATGAAACATTTGGTGACCAAAAATGTGAGAGAAATATGGGCCATCCTAAATACGGGAAACTCTTGTTGCCCTGCTATTATTCCTAATGAAATAAATAGTGCGACTTGGGAGGATCACTTCTCTGAAGTTTATCAGAAGCCACAAAACGAACCGTATACAGTTACAAGGTCCGCCAAAGTCATTTGGGAGGTGATGATGTCTAGCACTGACATAGAGAAAATGATCAAGACCTTAAAGAACTCTCATGCCGCTGGTCCAGACATGATTACCAACGTGATGTTGAAAAAACATGCCCAACAATGGGCAGTTTTGATTGAAGTCCTGCTCAAAAGGATATCCATTACAAAGCAAATTCCCGACTCGTGGCTGGAGGCAATTGTAGTACCAATATTTAATAAGGGCAATCAGGCTCTTCCGACCAACTATCGCCTGATTGCCCTTCTCGATACAATCGGAAAAATCTTGGGCTCGTGTCTCTGCCAAAAATTGGCTGCATGGGTATCTAAGGCAAAGATTCTGGATATTCGGCAAACTGGCTTCACTCCAGGAGTAGGTGTTGAAGTAAACCTGCTCATTTTAAACATCTTGTAGCTGGAAACTCTGAAGATGAAGAAAAAAATGTTTCTAGCCTTTATTGACATACGTCAAGACTTCGATTAAATTAATCGTGGCTTGCTTTGGAAGAAACTGCAGACCTGGAATTGTCCGAAATCCATATTGGAGCCGATACAAGCTCTCCATACTGGTACATCAATGCAGGTTTGGTTAAACAATCAAGGCAACCTGTCAAACAAAATTTTTACACACAGGGGCGTGAAACAAGGATGCCCCATGGCAGCGGAGCTCTTCAAGCTCTTTATCGCAGACGTACCAGATCACTTGGACCAGGTTCATTGTTTTCCACCTAAACTCAACAGCACTCAAATAAAGTGCATAACATATGCGGACGATCTCGTGCTTATCGACCGTACTCAAATTGGGGTACAACGGTTGTTGGGAAACCTCAATGAATATCTAAAATCCAATGACTTGGAACTGAATGTTGAAAAAACTAAAAAAATGTCTATCGGTTCCTCAAGATCTCGGAAAGACAAAGCATTTAAATGGAACATTGAGAACGACATCCTGGCGCCAGTCAAGTCTATTCGCTATCTTGGAGTCATGTTCAACAACTCTTTAAACGAGCATCATTGAAGGCAAGATTTAGTTGCTCGGATGACTCAGTTTGCCATTCAGGGAGCCAAGATAAACGGAGATTATGGGAAATTCAGTTTATCGCCCACTATAACATTCTACTTACAAAAAGTAATCCCAGCGATCACTTTCAGTGCCGAGGCCGGCTGGAATATGGCTCCACAGATATGGTACAAACTCGAAGCGATATTTTGGAGGCATGTGCTAAGATTACCATGTTATGTATCCATCACTGCGATTCGTTACGAACTTTCCCTGAATTCTTTATATTCAGTGGTAATTTGGCAATCAATAAGTGCCTGGCGGAAAATGTGTGTAGTTCCAACAATACCTGCCTATAAAATCTTTGTCACCAATCCTGATGTCTCCAAAAATAATCTGCTGGTCGAGTGGAAATCAACTCTGGCTAATCATCTCTAACAAATGCTGACATAAAAATGGACGACTTAATTAATCTCCCACAGTTGGCTAAAAAGAAATTTGAAGCCTGGTCTTGGATGCATAACTCAGAACAACGAGCCAAACTGAAATCTACGTTGAAAGCCGAAACCTGTTTTCATAGATTGAATAAACCTTGCAGATATTTATTAAAGTGTCCCGCACGTTACTATCGAGAACAATTTCTGAGGTTTTGATTAAATGCCATGCAAACTAAAGAAATATTGTGGCAACGAAAGAACAAAGATACATCAGACAATGTTTGTCAATATTGTTTGAATGACATAGAATCGTTACATCACTTGGTGATAGTATGCCCATGGTTGATTACTCAGCGCTCATGCCTACTTGGGTTATATGCACCCCAGGATGATGACATGGCAAACTGGTGGGGTCAGGTGATTGCAGGGCATGATATAAATCTAACATGCGCTGTGGTAAATTATCTTGATTCTCTTCTTTTTTTACAAAAGGGGATACAAGTAACTTCTGATAGTGAAGCCAAATTGAATGACACTTGTCCAAGTTCTGTTTAGTGGTCTAAATAACATTTTGTGTGGCCTTGGCTTCACTGTAACCCCCTACTTTTTACTTTTTATTATCATCAAGTAAAATGCGGATGTCATGCGTTATGCTGTATTTGACATATTTATCTTGTTGAGATGTTTAGATGTTTAGATGGGAATTTTCTTTTGTAACAAAAGTTGTGCTTGATCGACTATTCAGTTGTGATTGCTTGACTGAAGATTCAATAAAACAACAAACAAAATAAGTGTATCTTTATCATTAGTACTGCCTCCTCATACCAAGCCTTAAAATACTTATGTTTCTTTTAAACACTACTGACTCCTAAACCATTTCTACTGCATTTTCTCAGTTTCTAATATAATAGGATGGCTGCTCCTTTCTCTCTTTTCGCACATCCTGGTGTCAAATTTACATTTAATACATACTGGCTGAAACCGGGATCTGGCTATGAACTGAGACCATAAAAGATATTCATTTTTTTACCTTTTGCTATTTCTGGCACTGCCCTATTTTCTCATGGGCTTCTGTGTTCTAAAACTGGACAGTACACTTGAAGGAAACATTTCCTCTGTGGTTGACATTCTCAGACCAAAGAGTCATGCAGTCTCCTTCTTTATAATAAAAATAATAAAAAACAAGACGAACAACATAACAGATTCAGAAATGTTTTCAAAAAAGGATGTCTTCTCTTCAATTGCTCCTCTTCTTTCTTCTTTGTGCATCCGTAGCAGAAGAAGACGACGCTGGTAGGGGTTCTTGCTCTCTGTAGAAAACCGAAATAGAGGTACAGTCATTTTTTAGCTGACAAAGTGATCAATTATTTCCTCAGGGTAGACCTTCACTCTTTTCTCAAAATAGTTTTACTGAGGTCATCTCTTGACCCTTTCAGCCCACTCAAATATAGGCTAACTTTTCGAAAAACATAAAAAGACATTAGTGCACATTTTAATTTCCTTTGAATTTTTTCCATCGTCTAGTTCTCTGTACTTTTGAAGTCCTCCTGCTGATGGTGTGGGACCGCGGTCTTCTTCTTTCTTTGCTGTGTTTATTCTGTTGAGACATAATTGACAATTTTGCTGCTCTATCTACACGAATCTTCCCTACCCATGTTATTGAGTACACAGCATTGATTCTACTAAGTGCATGCAAGTCTATCATATAGGCATACATCGTTTTGCCTATCCTCATAACCTTATTCATTTGCCAAATATACCTAGTTGGCCCTTTTCTGTTACCAGAATTGAAAATGTTACCCCACCTTCTTTCCAAAGTCTTCTTTGTCCTTGTCGTTAGATATGGCCATACTTGCATATACATGCTATTCTGTGCTCACATCTGTTTGCTCTCTTCTTGGTAACAAGCTGTATGGTTAAAAGACTGTATCCCTTATTGCCTTTTTTCTGTACTCACCTGGGTCCTCTTACTCCTAATAATGATCAATAGTTTGTTCACACACTTGTTGTGTGAACTTGGTACTTACCTTTTCATTTTCTACTTGTCTACTAATGCTTACCTTTGTCATAATATGTCTCTTCTCATTATATTGCTATACTCCGCTAAGGCCATGTAAAACATAAATCTGCTTCATCATATACATACAAACAATAGTTTTGTTACTTACTCTCATATGTTATTTGGTATAGTTCTATAACAAATACTCTTTATATTATCAGATAAACCTTGGCCATCCATACCCCCTTTGGCCTTTCATTAATCCTATTTTACTTTTTATTAAAATACACTACTATTCAATTATAGCCAGCACCATCCATTGTGCTAATTGTTTAGAAATCTAAATATCTTATCTACTTGCGCCTTTCGCTGCTTTAATATCCATTCATTCATTCGTTCATTCATTCGTTTTTATTTTTTTATTTCACCCCCTGAATTTGCCATCAATCTTTTAGTTTTGAGCTTCTTACTCATGTGCTGTTAAGATCAACTGTTTATTTTTATCTTACATTTACATTAATTAGTCTAATCATAACACAAACCCTCATATTTTTCATATTATAATCCCTCACATGTATGTACTTTTATGTTGTTCCTCTATTTGTTTCACTAGACCCATGACATAAGGGCCTGTGGTTCAGGACACTTGGCACTTTCTCCAAGCTTTCCTGAAATTATGCTGAGCGCTGCAACATCATTTGCCATGCGTTTATGAAATATTCTTTTCTTCTTTCAGTGTGTGAAGCTCCTAAAGGACACCACTTCATCATTTGTTTAGTTTTCTCTGAATATGTCATCATCAATGACGTCAATCAGCATAGACCCTTCTTCAAGAGCTATCACTGTCCTCCATGGTCCACGCTTATTGTCCATTCCTTCAAGCATTGCCATTTTCTTTCGTACTATGGCTGTATCTAATTCTAGGGGGATTATCTGTCCCTCCTCTTTGTCCATAGGTATCCATGGTCTTGTCAAATATCCTCACAGTCGTCCCCACTAAGCCATGTAGCCATATTAATAGAATACTCACCCCATGATAAGAAAACACCTCTGGTTCCACTGAAATACCTCACAGAGCCAGTTGCCCTGTGAGTGACAGTATACATTTGCTGCTTTTAAATATTGTATTCCAAGAGCAGAACACACTATCCGTTGAGCAATAAATAAAATCATCATGTTAAGTTTTGCCATTAAATCCCTTCCCAGAATATGGACTGATACCTGCCACAAATATAACAAAAGATTAGTCATGTGACACTCTCCTATAGAGACTGGTAATTCATCAATAAATAGAAACTCAACTTGTGGCTCCAAAGAACCCTCAATCTTCTGATAATTCCCACCATTGGATGCCTTTCCTCAAATGTATATGGACATATAGCCTCAGTTTCTACTAATAAAACAAAGGTTTTGCCCCCTACCGTCACATAAACCCTTGGCTCCTCTTGCGGCCTAGTGTCAATTGATAATTCTGAACACATCAAGTCATCCTGTGAGCCGTCCTATTGTGGGTGCATGCATACCCCTATTCCTGCGAGAGGATTTCCGCCTACCACAGTGGCACCATCTATCCTGGGTGTCAATATCTGTTCTGTATTTACATATCGCTGAATTTGCATGGGGGCTCGTTACAGTTGCCCCTGCAGTGAATTGATTTGCACTTGCTCTAGCCCCTGTACCTGTTGCACTTTCAGCGCCCGTGTCTGATATAATGTCTGATCCTGGGCAAACTCTTCCCTAGCTTGTGAGCTATATGCTGGAGGATAAGCTGTCCCCTCTCTTGAGAATTATCAATTTTATACATATCCTTGGCTCCCGTATGTGCACACAATGTGCCCTGTCATCCGACATGTTCCAACAAATAGGAGGGTTTTCGTCTAATTTGTCCTCCTTGCACATTCTGATTCTTATTTTGTCCATTCTAAAACCCACCTTGAGTATTTTGAAATCCACCTCTTCCTCTGTAACCCATGCCTCTACCTTGTTATATAAACCACTTCCTCCTTCGTTCACCGGGCGCTGATTATTCACCTGCGATGTACCCACTCCTTCCCCTGTAACAGCCTACAGTGATTGCACTATAGTCACTGTATCTCAGGTTACAGTTTTGCTTCCAGTCCCACTTGCTTCTTAAGTGGCTCTGTTGTGTTATGTAGTAGCATCTTTGTGAATGTGTTGAGTTTGGTAAAGGAAGGAGATGAGTTATGTAGTGACTGTGCGTGTATGCTGTGACCCTGTGATGTCACATAGAGTGTTGCTGTGTGAATGTTGGTATGTTCACCAAAGGGTTCCACACTCAGGCAGTTAGAGCTCCCCTGCCTGGGTGATGGGAGCCAGTGTTGTGTCCTGTTCACACTCTTGTATATATCCTCATGTAACTGTGACTTAAGTACATGTAATAAACCCTGCAAGTAACACCAAGAAGCCTGGAAGTCACTTTGTAACATTTACCTACCCAGGCAATCCCTGACATAAAATGTGGTAAAATACTGCCACTGTTTTCACCCCTGCTTGTGTGCTTCAAGAATTCAGTGCTCCTGAATATAAGCAAGTGGATCCTCATCCTCCTTAAAAGGGAAATCTAACTTCCGTCACATCATATTTTTAGCAAAACATAATATCCCTAACTGGTGTCCCTAATATAAATCGAAAACATCCTGTATATATGTGTGTGTGTCCTTATTGCAATATTGAATTCCTTCTTCCGACTACCTGTGTGTGTCATTTGTGTGTATTGATCCTGCAATCCATTGAATGCCTGTACTTCCACAAGATCATGTGTGTATGCGTGCCTTCTCATGTGTGAGTGTGCATGTGTTGGTGTGCATGCATGTGCGTGTGTGTGCGAGTGTGTGTTTATGCATCACTCCTCCTCTTCTTGTAAGTATATCATGACAGAGATTCTAACTTTAATCATCTCTATTTCTTTCCCCAATAATTGTGCAAAGCCTCTCTTTTTCTCTTTTTTATCAGTGCTCTGCCTGCTTGTACTTATCCATAACTACATTATCGTTTTAACAAAACCCTGCAAAAAACCTAAATAGTGCATTCCTTATTCTTAGAATTCAGACCATCAGGGTGTCTGCTTCCATAAAAAATACTTTTTGACCTCATGATTTCTTAATACAACTGTTTAAATATATCATGCACCTTGTTCATATTGTGTGTGATCTTAGTCCCAGTGTGCTTTGCGAACACTTCCCCTCATTGCCTTCTGCTTTCACATTCTAAATACAATTTGTTTGCATCAATACATGCACTTCCAATATTTTTGCCAAAAAATATGTTTTTATCTAATGCATTCTTGCCCTATATTCCCTATATTCACTATGCTTAGTTCAATGTCATTCACTATTGCATCAGCCTACATTTTAATGTAAAATGTAATGTGCACTTCTAATTTCATTTTTTCTCTCTGCGCCATGCTTCTAAATTTGTGTGACCTTGGACAAATGTTTCCTTTACTTCTTCAAATGCCCCTATATTGCATAGTTATACTGTATGGTGAGGGAAACACTGTTCCTCTTCTTGGCGCCTATCCAATCTGTTCTGGCTTTTGTGTACATTATTAAATATTCATGCATGACACCCTTATGACTCTCCATTATATTTTGGTGCATATCCCATGCCTTTTCTCTATTCCCAATTACCAATATTTTCACCAGTCTGGTTACCTACAGCACTCATCTATGCTTTCATTTACAATCTGTCTTTCTTTTTATAGCCACTGAAAACCTCTTTAGCAAAACAAAATTCCTCTCTCCCTCATCGGTGCAATTGGCCCATACATGCCTTATGATCTATACTCTTTTCAAATATCCCATCCTTCATCAACAAGGAATGGCTACTTGACCAACATAAAATCAACAAATCAGGGGTGCGCTAGTGTGTGCCCAACAAAAACGGCATCCAACACCAACCCCCTAAAAATGAGAAGTGACTGTATGAACCTAAACAATGACTCAATGGGATCCACCCCTCTCACACATATACAATGACTGGGAACAGCCACCCATTCAAAAACAATATGTTCAAAAATAAAGTTCAACCACAAATAATTCTCCTGTCAAAAATCAACAATGTCTTCAAAATACACATCCTTGCTTGACTAAACAACCAGGGGTTAAATTACATCACAACATATTCATCCAACCCAGTGCTTCTCTCAGCACCTGGTTTCAACAATTATGCACTAATGCCATGAAAAAATGATGTTTTTTCAAAACATACTCATTTGTCAATTACTCAGCGGGTATCAATCACATCAACCCTTAATTAAGCATCTTTACTCAAAAACACATATCTCACATATAGGTATCATAAAAAACCCTTAAAAGCAATAATTAATTTGATGGGTTCTGGTTCAAGTCTACATTTCCATAAGAGTCAGGGACAGCCCCGGCTGAGTTTCAGCCTGGCACCAAAAAAACTGATATTTTTCAAAACTGCACAAATAAATCAATAAACATGTTCCTGCACACTGATACATATTTTAGCTTCATCCGTACTTATTTTAGTCACATTTCCATAAATCTTCATTCATTTTTCTGTTTTAATTGTTCAATACATACACACATTTGCAATGCCTGCCAACACAAACAATAGACTGCTCTTTCTTATGTATAAAGCTTAGCTCACAGTTGTTCTAAATCGCAGGACTTATCCCATATTTTCAACTTCAAAGCAGCTTCTGTCATTTCCTACAACCATTAATTATTCTGCCAACTGTTATCTCTTAGCCTTGAACAAAAGCTTTTAACTATTCTCAGCGCGGTTTTAACCATAAATCTTAATTGTGCACTGTTAGCACTAGCTTTTGTTAGCTGCGCATTGTATCTAAAAGTGGTCATATCTCTATGAAATATTATTTTTTAAAACATGTCACATATCTTATTAGCTTCACTTTCCCAAGAAGGAAAGGAATGTGATGTCGGATTTAGTATAAATTTGATCTAAAACCCATATTTATGCCTTCTTTCTAACTGCGTAGTTCACTGTCTGAAGCACAATTAATTTCTCTCATATATCGTGCCTTATCTCTTCTTCGTTTGCATGATACCCTCAATGGATCTGTACTGTGCAAGACATTTTGACCAGCTAAGACTCTTATGTATAAAAATATATATAATTTAACCCCCTAACTGCCTCCTCTCACTTGCCTCACAGGGTGCAAAGTTAGTCTGTTAGTCCCATTTTTGACTGCAATTTATTCTTTTCTCCGTTTTTTCTCCATAACATTTCAAAACATCGCATATGAGCGTGCCCATCAATGGTTTGCTCAGACCCCTGCCCTTTTCAATACTTTCTGTCTATTTCTGGGTTGGTGCAAATCACCTTCCCTAAATAAATAATATAATTTCTTGACTTCACCTCATTTTGTACAATTCTTTGTCGCTCTTTGACACCTTAATTTTAAAACAAAGATATAGGCAACAGACAGACTAGTCGACTTTCACATTAATCCTCACTGCGGTGCGGCTTGACAGTCTATCCGTTCGCTCTGCAAGGTCCTTTTCTCTAGTCCTCCAGTCCTCCAGCCCTCAGAGTACGGTGCGGTGCGCTGACCAGGCGCGAATACTGAGGCACTGTTTTGGGCTGTCTGGGCGCTGTCGGGACCTGAGAGGCCCCGGCTAAGTAGCGGGAGTGCGCCGCTGCTGGGGGTCCGTGGGGCCCGTGGGGGCTGCGGCGGACGATCGGCTTTGTTGCTTGTGCCTGAAAATATTGACCGTCTCCTCCTGGGGTTCCTGTCAGAGTGCAAGGTGTGCAAGGCGTCCCGGGAGGCAGTCGCTGGGACTGCAGTACCTCAAGTAAGTGCTGTGGGCTTCCTGTCGGGTGCCCCACGGTGTTCCTGGCCCTTCAGTGGTACACAAAAGTAAGCTGCACCGGTGGTGCAGGTGAGGCCCCAGGACTGCGGCTGAGGTGCGGCTGATGTGCCATTGATAACCATTCTATTGGGGGTGGTTTCTCTTTTTTGGAAGTATCGCTAGCGGAAGTGGCTTATTGGACCCCCCCTCCTTTCTTTCTTTCTCCCCCCCCTCCTTTCTTCTGCTCCCCCCCCTCCCTGCTTCTTCTCTTTTGAGCCTGTATTTTACCTGGGGGTGAGATTGGTAGGTGGCTTCATAAATACCACCCTACCTCGAATCATCTGCCCAGTGTAACAACTCAAAATGCCTCCGGGACAAAAGCCAGCACAAAATAAATACAATCTACGTAAAACGAAGAAAGCTCGAGTAGCTGAGGCACGGCAGAGCGAGGAGACGGGAAGTCCCAAGGAAATTATCATGAAGAAGCTCAAAAAGCCCACCCTCCCAGGTCAAGGAGTGATTACTGGTTTCTTTCCACCTAACCCGATACCTGAAACTAATTCTACTACTATAGAGGAACCAGTATATACTGGAGGGGGAGGGGGGAACTGTCTGAGTACTTCAACCTTCGATGACATTGACAACAACTCTTTATTGGATCTATGCCTGAGTATTCAACGAGGGATGACTCCCCTGATGCCTAGGAGGCAGGATGATAAAGAACTGACACAGGGAACGAATCCTGCGGCCCCTCCTGTCATTACCTCGGGCCACTCGGAGTCGACGGGCAGACTGTCTGCCTCCCCTAATCTGGTAATGGTCTCTATGGAAGACGTTCCGGACAACGAGGAATTGGACTTATCTACTCCGTTTCCCGGAGCAAAAGAACTAGCTGAGATACAATCCTCTGTAGCTTCTCTTCAGTTTGCCTTAAAAATTCTGCTCCAAATGACCGGGCGTATTTTAGCCAACACCTCCGCACCGACTATGCCCCAGATTTATGAAAATCCTGTGGATGCTGAGGCAGAAATTAACTTAGCGGAGGCCATTGACTTAGCTGAGGAGATAAATGCTATGTCAACTAAGGAATCCCCCACAATCGTGGATCAGAGTGAGTCTGCCTTTTTCTCGCGTAAACAGCGCAAATTGGCCAAGAAGGCACAACAAAATAAGAAAAAATTGTTAGCGTGCTCCTCTGTTGAAGAATGTGTGAACATCGGTGGCCGCTCAAAAAAAGCAAAAAAAAGGGCTGCCCGAGCTAAGAAAAAGAACAACACGGGAGTTGGCTGTCTGACCAGCTGGCTGATTACGGACCAAGATCAGAGCAAGGAACAGTCAAAGGAGCGATCAACGCCGGCAAGTGAGGTGGAGGGTGCTGAGGCTAAAGGCCCCCTGACCTTGGGCGAATTGGAGGAGCAGGATGGAGAGTGGGAACAACTTGAAATTGACGACCAGTTGATGGAGGAGAGGCTATGTGGATCCCCGGAGAAATCGCCCCAGCCTCCACTCCCTATGGCTAAAATCGGCCACCCTCCCACCATATCTATAGAGGTTGAACCAGGCAAATCTCTCAGTAGGATATGCCGGATTAAGAATCTGTATAAAAACGGCAATCGCAGATGGTTGTCCAGGTCGGAGTTTCTAACTCGACTATACTCCGTCCCTGAACTGCGTGTGCTGCAATCTGATGACTTCCAGTTTGTGGAGCCATTGAAGGGGCGGAATTCGTATGTATCTGCCCTACATTGCAAGTTTTTATCCACAGCACAGCTGATTAGGAAATACCGAGACGAACTATGGGCTGTGGACGTGGAGATAGATGCAGACTTGGATGAACTTGACCCCTGCGTCAACAACAGTGAAACAAGGGGGCCGACTGATCTTGATGCTTGTCCGATTGTACCTAAGGGAAAGAAAGTGGAAGTGACTGACATCCAGCACGTGTTAAAATGGCTGGCTGAATCGCTCCCCGAAGCGTTATCCAACCATTGAACCTGGTCATTATTATCATGGAATTGCAGAGGTTTTGCGCATCTGCTGTCCTCAGCGGGATCTGTAAACTTTGTCGCCAAGCATGAGTTAATATGTCTACAAGAGACCTGGGCCATGGACCCATTAATATTGGATGGATATAGGATTTATCAATCCTTCGCGAACAGGGGGGAGAAGGGAAGACCATTTGGTGGGATGCTCACAGGGGTGGCCAGTTTTCTCCCCTCGAAGCAGATTCCCTGTAGCCAAGATAATAATCTGTTGGCAGTGGAAGTTGAATATGGGCCCAAGGGCAAAGGAGGAAATGTCTTGTTGATAAACTTATATAATCCTAATCATGCCCGGATAAGTGAGCCACTCCAAGCAGCCCTTCATGAGCTGTTGGCATCCTGGTTAGCCACTCGGGGCAACGGAGCGGTAATGGTAGCTGGTGATTTCAACTGCCGAATACCGGGGGGTGGAGGGCTACATCCACAAAATCCGAGGCTAAGAAACAAGCGGTTACTCACGCACACTAAAGAGGATACTGAAGGTCCTCAGTGGCGTCATCTATTCGACGATTGGGATTTGGAGATGCTGAATGGTTACACGACTAGTGACCATCCAGGCAAACAAACGTGGGCTAACGGATCTTCCTCCAGCATAATTGACTACATATTTGTGTGCCCTAATATGTTGTTGTGTGTTGCTGATCTGAAGGTTTCTTTAAATGAATGGAGTGACCACGCCGCCCTCCAGTGTCTATTAAATATATCCCACACTACACCAGATAAGAGCAATATGGGTATAATTCGGGCAAACAAAGCGGGAACTGGTATTAGATGGACTGCTAAGAGTATACACTTGGCATCGGAAGCACTAAACATTGAAAATTGGTCCCAAATACCCAATTTCAATGTAATGTCTATTGATGCCATAGAAACTTGGATCAGTACTTTCTCTATTACTCATGCCTCCGCTCCCAAGTGGAGCATGATTAGACCAGAGGGTGGGACACTCCCGTTTAATAAAAAGATCAGAGACACCAAGAGGGAATTGAGAAGGGAGCTCCGCACGATCAAGCAAAGGTGCGAACCTATAGAAAATCTTAGGGTGGCTATTAGAAAAAGCAAAAACAAATATAGAGCCAATATTAAAAAACTACGGCTCGCCGAAAGAACTCTGGCATATCAGAAATTGATACATACAATTTGCTCTAAGAACACACGTAGCATCTGGGCACTTTTGGGTGAAGCCAGGGAAACAGTCAAGGGGCAACTGGTAAATCCCATCGGTGCAAAGGAATGGGAGCACTTCCTGCAGAAACGTAATGCCATCTTACAGACAGAGGAAAGGTCCCCGTCGCCACCTCCGAGAGCTAGCGTACCATCTGATATGTCATACACGGCGATATTATCTAAGATAAAAACCCTAAAATCATCTAGAGCTCCAGGCCCGAATGGCCTTGCCAATACAGTTATTAAAGCCCAACCTGAGTTTTGGGCAGGGTTGTTGGCAATTATGTTTGAGAAAATTTTGAACCAGGGGGTGATACCTAAATCATGGCAAACAGCCGTCTTGATTCCGATATTTAAAAAGGGGAATCGGCTAGATCCGAACAATTATAGACTCCTTTCGATGCTGGATACGACAGGCAAACTGTTTGCCTCCCTGTTGCTCAAGGACCTTCAGACATGGGTAGACGAGGCCAATATATTATCCAAATTCCAATGTGGCTTTAGAAAAGGCTACTCCAATGGGCATAATCTGATGGTAATGAACCTGCTGAGATCTAGAGCCCGTAAAAGAAACGAGCCACCACTGTATGCACTCTATATCGATTTTAAAGCAGCTTTTGACCTGGTTCCTAGAGAACGTCTCTGGTCTAAACTTGCTACTCTAGGCTGCCCTGCCGGCATACTGTATTTCCTCAGATTGCTACACCATAATACGTCGGTCAGGCTGAAACTAGACCAGGAGGGACATCTGACTAGTAAAGTACATCAAAACAGGGGGGTCAAACAGGGTTGCGTGACTGCCCCCCTAGTTTATAATCTCTATGTACATGATATTCCTCTTGCTCTAGCGTCTGCCCGCAATTGCCCCCCTAAAATCGGGGAATCTGTGTGTACCGTTATGGCATATGCAGACGATTTGGTCATCTTCGATCATACTATTGGTGGGTTACGTAGATCAGCCATATCATTATGGGAGTATGCCGAATCCAATGGCCTCATCATTAACTTAGACAAAACTAAGGTATTGAGATTTTCCAGTAAAAGAGTGTCCCGTGTGAATCTTATGGTAAACCATAATCTGATTCCATACGCTCCACTCTATCGTTACCTAGGTATTGACTTTGAGCCCAACGGGGATTATGTGGCACTTAAGCTCTCACGTACAACGCGAGCGGCGCAAGTAACATCTCTTATAGCCAACTTCTCAAATAATCAAGGAGGATTCACCCTGTGGGGCACGCGCAAATTGTATACGCAGGTATTTATCCCTATGATGACATATGGCCTAGAATCACTATTAGACCTAGATCTTAGTTGGCTACAAGTCATCGAGGGGAAATTCTGGCGTCGTATACTGGGCCTGGGTCCGGGAGTTCCGATGGCAATTATTCGATTGGAACTGGGACTTCCCTCTATGAAGGCTATTGTCTGGAAAAGGAGACTGGGGCACTTCTTGAAAATGCGTAGTGTAACAGCTAACCCTCTTCTGACCACTATCCTCCAAGAATTATGCAAGAAACAAAATTCTCCGTCTCCATATACGATGATGCTAAAACATCTTGCCACTATTGGCTGGACCTGGCGAGAAGGGCCATACTCTAAACAAGCTCAAAATGCACTTGACAAGCGGGTGGAAATGTGGGATTGGCTGGAGAATTTTGCTCACCTTAGCTCGCTGAAAAGTTATGCATTTGTACAATATAGATTGTATTCATTTATGCAACCACAAGGGTACCTCAATCTCTGCCCCTCCAAAAAACTGCGGCGATTTATTCTACTATTAAGGTTGGACCAACTTCCTATCCTATTGGTTACGGGTAGAAGACTACAGTTACCAGTGGAACAACGCACCTGTCGGTTGTGTAAAGGATACAATGTTCTAGAGTCAGCAAGACATGTACTGACTGAATGTGGTACTATGATCCATGTAATCCAATATTACTTGGGGATGTTCGCCCACAATCTGGCATCAATTGGAACATTATTATTCTGGCATCACTGCATGAACTCTGAGAGTATGCGAGTGATGTTAGCTCTCTTCAATATATGGTCCAGGATAGAAGAAATATTGGAGATACAGATTTGAACCCAGTACTCACACTCTAAATATTCACTGTGCTCACCACTAGTTGTTAGAAATGGTTTAAGCCCTGCTTTCTCCTTTGAATTGCTGTCCGTATGTTAGTGTGGGGTATACGGGACATTGTGTACTGCTTCGTTTCTTCTTGCCTATATGCTACTTGAGCTCTTAGATTGGTTTCTTTTGTAAATGGTTTGTTCTTATTATATTGATATATCATTTTTATCTTCTTTGTCAAATATTTGTTATCTATGTATTTAGCAATCATATGTGTAAAGTTTATTAAATAGACTGTATCACATTAACTAAATAAATAAAAAAAATAAAATAAATAAATTAATCCTCAGGGCTCTTTGCTTTATCTCTGCCCCTAAATATACCCCGGTAGGAGTGTGAGTCATTTCCTATCATAAATCTGTTTATGTGCCGCCTATTTACTGCCTTGGGGTTTTGAAACGACTCCTTCTAGACCTGCCTTGGGGTAGGAAACCAGGCTTACACACACTCCTCATCTAGACTCTCCTCGTCTTTTCTAAACAACCCCCTATTACTTTTTCTAACCTACCACAAACCCCTTAATTATGTACTTAATAAATGTTTTACTTTTTTCTTCCTTTGTCTCTGTCCCCCACAATACAAATGTCAAAGTGTGCCATCATCATATGCTGACAGTCATAGAGAGACACCCATCAAGGTATGAGAAAGCATTCTGCAGTTTTGCCACTCACCGTATCCCACCATCTCTGTCACCATAGGCCTGGGTTCTTGTCCTTGGAAAGATATTTCAGGGCCCCTTTGTACGGTCACCATATGTAAAGGGGACCCTCTACTTCATCAGCTTTGACATCTGCAGACTCTGGCACTGGAGACTGGACAAGGACAGAGGAGGACGGACTCCTGGGTACACATTCACAGCCATATTTAATATAAGTTCAAAAGACACTGGAAGCAGTACACTGAGCTCCCACAATCAGCTTGCTTATATAGTCTTTTAAGAATTATGCAATACTTGATACAAGTTCACAATACATATCTGATTGGTCCCTTCAGCCAAAAATAAACCCCTTCTTGTCTTTGATTGGTTGGCTTAACTGCCACTCACCAAGCCATATTAGCTCATCTTGGCAAGCATGGGTTGACTGACACATAATATGATAAGTTTGCCACAACTGAGCTAAACATAATTACATCTCCTTTAACGCCTGCCAAAAACCCATCCCTTATCAGCTTCTCGAGGTCTGACAAATTTGACTTGGTAGCTAATACTGTGGGAAACCTCATGTGCTCATCTTATTTGTTGCCAAGTAAGCAGCTGTTCTGTCTAATTGGTAGACTTCCCATGCTTTTATCTGATTTACTATCAATCATTGTCTGCTTTCCCTGCCAACATTTCTAAATATACCATCCAAGACGTACTTATCTACAGTGAACTGCTGCCAAAGAAATATTCATTATCTGCATGAGTATGGACTTTTGACACCTGTTCCTGAAGCCGTTTTATATATTGGCATCCATTTTAGAAATGTCTTAGTCTTATTCAGCATAGATGTTCGGCCACTCTACCAAACGGCAAACCAATCTACTTTTGTACATAACTCATTTTCTATCCAGTTTTCAGATTATATGTTTACATATTCATGATGTACGTGTAATACCTGAGATACCCTCCACTTCCTGGGTCATTCTGACCCTAACCAATATGTTGCCCACCATGCACTCTTTATCAAAAATAAAAAGCGATATGATTCTGATTTTTGCAACAATGGAACCGTTGAACAGCCTCTTATGTTATCTGCATTCAGTTTGAGGGGGAGGGGTCTTGTACCTCTCTACACTAGCTTGACCAGGATTCAGCAACAAACTTTCTAGAGGATGCACTGTTATTCCTTGCATCTCTGTGCTAGAAGTTCTTTACGACAGTTGCCTCATGAATTTGAAAGAAAAAAGAAATTGAAAACTTTCCTCTAGCACTTGTGGTAAAACACTAATGTCTTCTTTTTGAAAAAAAATGTTTTTTCTTTATGTACTGTGAGGAAGAAGAAGAAGGACTTCAGGATGAATGCTGATCGCTGCCTGGCCTCGAGTTGCTTTTAACATATTCATAATGATGACCCCTTTTCTGATGTTTTCTTTAGGTCCTTTCCTCGAATCATTTCTTGATCGCATTGCAGCTGTGCTTTAGTAGTAGGGCTCTTTGCCTGCACCCCAACGATCAATTAGAAAGTCACAATAGCCTATGCTGCTCAAATTCACGCCACACCTTGCCTTACTTGAGCTCATTTGTGATACAGGATCAGCCCGGAGGGAGCTTCAAACAACACCAGGTAAGCCTGTTGCACGGGTCCAGTGACGGTCGTTGGTCTCATCGCCAAAATGTTGCATTGAGCTTTAAAGTACACACAGAGCCAGTTAATATGATGAATGTGCCTTTAATCAGCAAACAAACGACGTTGCGCTGCCTCTGCCATCCACCATCAACTGTCACTTCAGGAGCCACTCAACACTCATTCCATCACATCACACACCAACATTCCATATCACGTGCACTCCACATTCTAATACAACATTCAAACTGGAGTGGAGCACAGGTAAGTAACAAAGCACACTACACTTTTCCCTTGATTTCTTCTGTATCGCCATCATGCCCCGCAGAACCAAAGCACACTATGCCACATGCTGCATCCTGAGAGCTCTTGCCAGAGTGTAAATTCTTCAAATGAGATGAACGCATTTTACACCAAGTAATGTAACTAGCCTATTTCTAAACAGCAAATGCAGTGTATTTGTTTGCCTTGTTTGTTTATGTTGACTTTATCAATACCAATAAAGTAATTAATATAACTTTTATAAGCTTCCTTGGTGTTGTTGGTATATTGTTTCCCTTTCAATTCCTTTCAGCTTTGCATTCACTTTGCATTCACTTGTTCATAACTGTGGCATCCAAGACTCCCAGAGAGGCTTTTTTGGCCCACAACAGACAGGTCAGCCTGAGGAGCCACTTGACCCATTTCTTAAGAAAGGAAACTTTTGCCGGTAATTACTTGTTATGGTACTCCCAGCACTTGCCTTGGCGCCCATTGGCCTGTGCTATCACAGGCCTGCACTTACCTATTTATTGGCAGTTGACCACTCTCACCAAGTCCCTTAATAGCTGCCTACCCCTCCCAGCACTTCCCCCATTGTACTACTAGCACTAACTCCCTTCCCCCTTCCCTTCTCTCGCTGCACGTTCTGAATGCTCACAAGGCCTAGTAGGACCACCTCTATCTTTCATTGTTATAGTTGCATCTCACTCCCATGTTCCCTGCCTGCTGCTCAGTGTGCACTTTGAAATACAATTGACTTGCTGTATAAGCGTCTTACTAATGCACAATAAATAAATAAATAACCTGATCTGTTTTGCCTCCCCCTCATATCAGTGCATTGATCACTGTACCTCTACATATCCCCCTCAGAGAGTTCCCCCATGCTGGCCACGCAGATTTGCGCTATAGAAATGCCAATACATAGATACATGCCAAGCTGCTATCCAGATTAACCTGAAAGCAGTCTGAAGTTAGGTTGCTGCATGACAGCAGCTATGGATATGCACAGCAGAGGAAAGAGGTCATCTCTACCCGTTTAACGGGAACTGATGATGATTAAGTCAGATGGAGTCACAAGTCTGTTCATACTACGTCATCATATTGTTCAGGATGTGGAAAGACAGATGTACTCATTTCAAGGTCAGCAGCAGGTTAAATAAAATTCTGTTAATGGCAGTATTTATTTTACCACACTGTGGAATTATAGGGTTTCGTCATGAAGTGGTGAGATTTCCTCCAGTAAATATTATCTGCTTTACCATGGCAGAAATACCACTTCAGGTAAATCCAAAAAGATCCACATGGAGTTCTATGGTCTCCCAAAACGGCCACTAATACTGCCATTACTCATATACTCGTATTCTTGAAGTAAATTCTCACGACCCAGTAGCTGTAACAGTAAATAAGAATGAAAGTAATTTTGCAGATTGACCGCCAAACTCGGTTCAAGGCCTAGGGTCTGGCCATGTCATTGAAAAAATTGCTTTAGGGTTGCTTTCTAAAGAAATTGCTTCTCTTAGTGCCACAGAGTTAGGGCTGCAAGGAATCCAACAGGTAATGAGCCAAGACCTGGAATCATAGACCCTCAACCCTGCAATTAAGAACCTGGACATTTTAGATTTAAAGGCAATCCAAACAACATCCTTGACTAAGAAATCGGGGCCCATCCTGAAGGTATTAGACTGAGGCACTTACGTTCGACACACACATACCCACTGGAGAACAAAAGGCGAGCAGGTGCGGGCTACCACTTAATGTAACTGATGCAGTTTAGCAAAAGGTTACTGCAGAAGGGCAAGCAAATCTTGTTGGCAGAGTGCAGCTGTGAAAGGATGGTAGAGATGACTGCAGTGACTCCTTGAGGATATGCTGAGAATGGGAAAATTCTACTGTACAGAAAACCTAGGAATCATGCAAGGCAGTCCTGACACAAATGCATGCTCTATTTGTCATGAGTTACGAGGGATGTGGGCAAAGTGCTACAATGTCTGGTGATATTTTCATGCTGCATGTATGTCTTGGAGTGTGTGGTTTTACTATACTGACCCCGGCACAGCCATAGATTTCATGCCTACAGGTTTTGAGCCAATCATCATATGTGGCACAGAAGCCGACTAGGAGCTGCATCTGAAAGTCATACATATAATACATTTTTATTGCCCACTTTTCCATTTGCCACACATAGTTATCCAATAGAAGCAAAAACGGAAAAACGGAAAAACAATACAAAACGAGTGGAGAATGATGCACCTATTTGTGAGGGAAGCTTGAATTGACCATGTCCCTGCTGTACCTATACCTCTTTTTGCAAGGCAAACCTAAGCTCGGGAAGCTTATGCTGTGCCTTTTTGCAAGATAAGTTACACAGCGCCTGTCCACGCTGCACCTGTTTTTGAGAGAATCTTAGATTGGCATTGTCCTTGCAGTGTACCTGTTTGTGGGGAAAGGGTGAGCTAGCAAAGCTCATGCTTGGGATTTATGTGAGTGACAGTTTAATGTCCTGCCCATGCTGTGCCAGGCAGTGGACTTGCCCAGGCCCCATCTGTTTCTGTTCTGTGTGTGAGGAATGGAATACTGGCTCATACTGTAAGGGGGCTTCTCAGGGAGGGTGTGTGACAGATTGCCATCTGGCGAGGGTGTACAAGCCATTGCTGTTTTGATTTTCATTAAATAATAAAATGATGCGGGTTATCCACCTCTGAAAGGGTGGTCTGCCAATCAGAGCCCATGTTCACAAATCTCTGTGCCAAAAACATAGTACCACATATGCCCTACTGCATCAGTCTCCTGGTCTGCAGTGCCTGCCCTTCTGTATACCACCTCTGTGGTACAGGGCAGATTCAGAGGTCACGTGTGCCCTGATTGACAACTGCTGTGACGCAAGGTTACTGCTGACAGTGGTTGCATATAGTTCGTGCACCTATAATCCAAAAACCTGATAATCATGGGTACACAATTATTAAAGCCACATTTAATTGGTATCACACTCAGGTCAACCCTGTGAGCTCAGGCCAGCTATGGAAAGGCTATGTGGATTATGGCCAGACTGTCTGTCATGGCTTCAGCAAGCAAGGCAATAGTCAGTTAAACTACTTTTTTGATCCTGATGGAGGTGGATAATGCCTCCTCTCTGGTTTGAGTATGTTTGACCGAAATAAAATTGGTATAAGAAAATAGATCGCAAAAAAGCTGACCGCATGCAACTTCATATAGTAGGATGGTGCATGCGGCACAGCTTTGCGGCTTTAAAAAAAAAAGTTTTGTTGGCCACCCCCATGCCCCACTTACCTGTTATCTCGCAGACTGGTATAATTCAGCCCTGCTGCGTCAGATCCGTCCCTCCAACACGGGTCGGATCTGATGCTGCAATTGTCCCTTTTTCTTTTTCGGTCCCCGGCCTCCAATATTGAGGAAGCGGGGGACACCCCTGCAACCCCCAAGACTAATACATGCCAAACACAGGGAGTGGGCGACACCCCCGCGGCCCCCGCTCCACATGTTCTGTATGTATTTGCCTAATTGTTTGGTTTTATACGATCAAATGTTACGGGCCAAATTCAGTCAAATGTAACATTCGGTCAGATAAAACCGAACAATTATATTAATACCTCCTATCCAGCGGAGGAAACTCTGAGCAAGAGAGATCCTGGGAACCATACTTCATAGAGCCACCTCCATAGTAATGGCCAGCCTCCCACCAGGACGTTGCATACCAGAGTTCTTTGAAGTTACAGGATTGCGGTGGGGTTTTAGTAGCCAGAAAGGACAGACAAGGGTTTCACCATCTTGATTTTCCGTGGGGCTCTCTATTCTTCCTGTCCCCTCCATGTCTTGCATAACTGAACACTCTGGGTATGATGCAAGAAGGCAAGAGTCACTTGTTACAACGACAGATATTGGACCGCTTACAGCAAGGTTGCTGTTGTCCAATCCCCTGTGCCCTTTTTCCTTCATCTTTTGCTTTCTATGATCCACTGTTTCTAACTGTCCTTGATCACGAGTGAACCGTGTTCAACAACATTGAACTGTACAGGACCGCAGGTCTGCCTTTGGAACTCTTCTAGACCCACTGTTTTGGTGCATCCAACCACTGCATCTCCAAACAGCACTGGAACGGTCTTGGGTCTTGACTTGAACAGCTGAAAGCATTGTGTAACTTGTCAACTCGGCTAGATGGTACCCATCGTCTCAACCAGTTCCACTGGCAAACCTAACCAAACCTCTTTGACCTGCTTCATTCTCATGCAACTTCAAATTGCACAGAGCTTCACATCAAACCTGACTAGATGCTGACTCACTGCCTGGGCCACTGCAACTCACCACATTCAAACTCAATTTAACTCACATAAACAGCAGGAGAGACCCTGTTTGATGCTGCTGAATGATCAAGGAAAGAAAAAGATACTTCAAAATAGTCTAGAGTGCCTTTGTTCACTTTTGAGACTGTAGTGACTGATAAGCCACCTTTATGCAGCTTTTTAAAGTGGCATTGTTACAATTTCTTGTTCTCCAATCCGGCTACAGTGCCCAGAGTGCCTTCATGTCCACGTTCTGTGTTTTCAGTGTTCTTTCCAAAGGGGTGGTTTTTTTCTATTATTTTATTTTGTATATTTGTGTGTTTCATTAAAGTATAGATATTTTTGTAGTAGCTAGATTGAGTGTTCCTTTATTTTGGAACGTTTACTATTGCTGTTTGCGTTGCTAATCTTATCCCTTTCACTTCCCTCTTAACAGTATAGCCTGCCCTCTGCCCAGGTTACCACAAAAGGTGAGGAGGTATAGCTCTTGACTCTGCCTGATTCACCTTTATGATTAGGATCACTGCTGTAGTAATGGGAGAGCTGAATAGGCGGTTTAGCCACTGCTCAGCCTTCTACTCATGCAAAGCAGTTGCATAGGAACCCATCCCCTAACACTGCATCCAAAAATCTGAATGATAGACACATCCCAGTAGGGAATGAGACCAAGAGATAGATTGCAAGTTGAACAAAGTTTATATCAGGTAAATAATGCACACAGAGAACTCTGCTGCCCGAGAGTGCTCTGCCCAACAATACACCTGCTGCACATTATAACATCGAAAAACGTCACACATGACTTGTCAACATAAGTACATAATAGTATAACAGGATTGGAGGAACATATGGATATATTACACATTCTCTACTAGTAGTTAACTTGGATTGGATGATGAGGAGCTGTCAATCCGTTGGCACGTGGGTCAGCTGGGCTCATCTCGGCAGGGTGAAGGTCGAGCTTGATGCCCTGTCTAATGGTAATCACCGGAGACGAGAACAAGAACAACCATAAACAATTAACACATTGGGGGTGCCCTAGAGTTTACTGGCAGATATATGATTCAGATGCCCCTTATACTCGGGGCCTATAAAACACAGAGCCCCCAGACCCAGATACCAACCATGGGGTGTTTGATCTGCCTTATGGCTGGTGATTTAGATAGACATGTGTTGTTTCTGAGTTGAGGTATGCATGCATGAGATTAGGGCTAGGGTGGGTGTTCTGACCTGGTCATAGCGAGGGATAAGAAAGGCATCAGTATCAAGGGACTTGGGGGGCTTAGGTGGTGTTGTGTGGTAATCTCCAGGCCTTGCGATCATCCGTGAGCCCCCTCCCGCTACAGGCGCACACACGGACATGTCTGTCCAGTTCGGGCTCCCTGGTCGCACTACTGCGGCCAGGAACGCCACATTTATTAATACGCACACGGTGGAGTGCAACGTCACTCCACCGCATGCTCAACCCTTAAAGGGCCAGCACCACACTCCTCCTTTTTCATGAAGACAACAACAAAACATCTTACCAACATCTATAATACCCCACACACTTCACAGCAACCAAACCCCTTTAATCACAGCCACCCGGATCCCTGTGACAATTCCGCCTGCCGGCCGTGTAGTCAGGACTCACAAATCCAGCACCTAGTCATTGAGGCGGATAGGTTTCCCTCGCCCTGTCCTCAGGGGGTACCTTCTGCCCGCCTCCCGGATGGGGGATCCATCGTCGACCATCTCTCTCGCTGGAGAGCAGTGGGGGTGCCTGTTCTTGTTGAGCACCTCGTCCCTGGGACTCAGCTGCTGAGAACTGAGGCTCTCCTCTGGTTCTCCTGTTCAGTCCTTAGTCTTTGTTCACGTTCCACCTGTTGGTCATCAATGACGGCCGGCTCTTTCTCGCCGACCTCAGGAATCAGCCCTCTCAGCATAGTCTGAACAGCGCCTCTGCTGGCGCCACCCCTGTTGATGTGTGCGGGGTGCTCCGGTATACACGCAGGAACTGGTACAGCACCCTCTGTAGGCACATGCCTTGCCCCTGCGCGATGCGGAACACCTTATTGAGAGTCCTCATCATTCTATCTGCCTCGCCATTTGCCCTAGGCCACAGAGGGGTAACCTTCCTGTGATGGATTCCGTAGATCTCCATCAGTGCAGCAAAGCTCTCACCCTGAAATGGCGCACCATTGTCCGAAAACAACACTTTGGGGAGTCCATGAGCTGCAAAGATTTTCTCCATCGCCACCACCAGGTTCTCAAAGGCGACTGACTCCACAAACTCAACTTCAGGGTACCTGGACCACTCATCCACCACCACCAGGAAGTGTGTCCCCCGGTTCGTGGACCCAAAGTCTGCATACACCACCTCCCATGGCTGGGCACCCTATGGCATTTTTTCAATGGTAGGTTCCCTCTGGGCTGGAAAGGCCGCCTGAAACCATACGCAGGACGCACCAAACCGTTCCACCCGTCTCTCCAGCTCAGGGAACCAAACTTTCAGACGCAGCCGTGCCTTTGTTTTGGCCACTCCCTGGTGCCCCTGGTGAGCCAGTGCGATGACCTCCTGAATCTTTCTCCTGCAGGACTACGATCCGATCACCTCTGAGCAGGGGGCCCGAACCAGAGAACGAGAGTTCATCCCTCACTTTCCATAGCTGTTCAAGAGTGATCTTCGCCTCCTGCGTCCTCAGCGCCAGATTGTCAAGCCCCGCCTTCCAGGATCCTTGATGCATTGCTGACTTCAGGATGAGAAAACACTCATCATGGGCAGCCGCCTTCTCCAGATCATCCAGCGGCACAGAATTGCGAGTCGCTGCCTCCACCACCAACTGAATGTACTCATCCGCCTCTTCAGCAGGGCTACCTCTGGGGTGGTGAGATAGATAGTCAGCTGTGGTGTTACTCCCAGGCCGGTAAACCAGCGAGACCCCGTGTTCAAGCAGTGCCAGCATCCACCATTCATTCCTCGCCGGTGGTTTGGAGGATGAGCCTGCTAGGATGGGCAGCAGGGGTTTGTGGTCCGTCACCACCATCACTGGATGCCCTAGGACATACAGTCTAAAATGCCGGCATCCCCACATGACAGCCAGGGCCTCCCGCTCGATCTGGGGGTACCTTTGCTCTGTCTCTGTGAGAGCCTTGCTGGCGTATGCCACTGGCCGAATGTTCTAGGTGGCATCCACCTGTGTCAGAACTGCCCTCAGGCCAGACGACTGGCGTCCAAAACTATCTTGGACTGCAAGGCCGGGTCGAAGAACGCCATAGTATCTTCAGCTGTGAGGGCGCCCTTTATGTCATCGAACGCCGCCTGTTGCAGCGGCCCCCACTGCCACGTGACGTCCTTCTTGGTCAGTGCTCGCAGAGGTTCGGATCAGGAGGCCAAGTTCTTGATGAAGCGGCCACAGTACGTCACCATGCCAAGAAAGCTTTGAACCTCTGACACATTCTCCGGTGGTCGAGCCTCCACTATGTGTTTGACCTTATGGGGGTCAGTTGACACTCCCCCGTCTTTGAACACGAATCCTAAGAATTCAATTGTTGACTTCAAAAACTCACACTTGTCACGGTGCAGCGTCAGCCCAGGGAGCGGAGCCATTCAAATGTGTGTTTGTTTGTTTGTTTGTTTGTTTTATTCACTTTTTATGCGCGCCAGACCTGGGGATAACTGGGCGCAATAGTAAGAAGATGCAAGGCTTATAAGGTTACAAATATACATGCATAGAGTGTTACAGCAAGTCAAAAAAGTAGGATAAGAATAAATTACATATACAATTATTCACAAAGTCATCAAAAAGTAGGATAAGAATGAATTACAATATGCACTTATTCACAGGTTATATACAAGGTTCGCATGGGAAGGGGAATGTGTGGGGAGGGGAGGCCAGCCTGGAGGAGGGGAGACTAGGGGTCCAAAGAGCCGATGTGTTTGATAGCATTTTTCCTGAAGTGTGTTTAGGGCTGGTCTGCTCTCTGTGGCAGTAGGTTCCAGATTTTGGCCGCCCTCACTGGGAAACTGTTGCCACCAACCGTGGTGAGCCTGATCCTGGGAACTGCCAGGAAATTGACAATTGCCAGTTCAGGTAGGTACGAGAGAGGTTCTTCTGTGAATCTTGTCTATGAGGTAGCTAGGGGCAGCGTTATTTAAGGCTTTGTGGGTCAGAGACATCGTTTTTAGTTGTATTTTGTTGTTGGTGGAGAGCCATTCATGGTGACGTCGGATGGAGGAGATGTGAGATCTTTTATTTATGCCAAGTGCTGCTCTCAGGGTGTTGTTTTGTAATGTTTGTAGTCTACAGATGGTGAATTTGTTGGTGCCGCTGTATAGGGCGTTACAGTAGTCGATTCTGGAAAGTATTGAGGCTCTGGCTAGGATCAAGCAGCTGTTGTTGGAGAGGAATGGCTTGCCAGCTCTTATCAGCTTGCAGGTGTAGGCCATGGTGGATGCCAAGGATTTTACCTGCATGTCAAAGGACATGGTGGAGTCAAGGCAGAAACCAAGGGTTTTTACTTCCTTGGAGACTTTGATGATATTCCCGTCTATATTGAATGAGGAAAATTCCTGGCCTAGTTTTTTGAAGTTAGCATTAGTGCCCATGATTATCAGATCAGTCTTTTCATCGTTCAGGCAGAGGCCGTGGGTAGCCATCCAGGCCTGGATGATAAGGTATACCTTGTTCACCAACTCTGTGTCCTTAGTGTGATCCCCAGAAAGCGGGAGGAGAATCTGTGTATCATCTGCATAGTTAGTGTAGGTGATACCTAGATGGTCCAGATCATCAATCAAGGGTTTGGTTAAGATGTTGTGTAGGGTTGTTGAGACACAGGAGCCTTGGGGAACACCACATGTGATGGGGATGGGGTCAGCTGCGGCCGAAGGAGAGAATACTTGCATGGTCTTTCGCTAAGGAACGACTCAATTCATCTAATGGTCTCAGATGAGAAGTGGGCAGCCGAGTGCAGGTGTTTACAGAGGACTTTATGATCCACAAGATCAAATGCTGCTGAGAGATCAAGTAGGAGCAAAAGAGCTGTCTTCCCTTTGTCTCTCAGCTTGTCGATTCGGGATTTTAGGCCAATTAAGGCGGTTTCCGTCCCATGTAGTGGGCAGAAGCCAGATTGTCTATCTCCTAGGAGTTTGTGCACTTCTAAGTGTTTTTGAATCTGGATATAGGTGGCTTCATCCAGAATTTTAAGTAAGAAGGGTACCGTGGTGATGGGGCGGTAGTTTGTGGGGATGAGAGGGTCTAATGTCTGTTTCTTGAGGTGAGGGAGCACCCAGGAGTGTTTAAGGTTGGCAGGGATAGTGCCTGAGGGAAAGGAGGCGTTGATTAGTTTGGAAATTAAGGTAGATAAGTCTCTGGCGGCATCTTTGATAAGTTGTGGTGGGCAGATGTCGCCTTTGCAATTAGATGGTTTGAGCGAGAGAATGATTTTTTCTACTTCCAGGGTAGGCATGTTCGTGAAGTGAAATAAATTATTATTGTGAGCCATGGGTGGAACATTGACCGGCGGGGTATTGGGCGAGTGCTGCAGATTCAGTGTTTCTTTTTATGTTGTATTTTATTTTAGAGCATGTTAATTTTATTTGTTAGTGCTTGTTGAATGTCTGTACACCAGGATTTATCCTTGGTGCATATATCAGGAATGGCTATTGATGACTCTAGTTCTTTTAGAATGGAAAAGAGTTCCTTCATGTTGGAGTTTGATTTGGCTATGCGTTCGTCGTAAGAATTGCGTTTACCCAGGCAGACTTCATTATTGTATTGCGAGGAGAGAGATGTTAATTTGGCTTTGTTGTCGTTAGAGGGGCATAGTCTCCATTTGGTTTCACTTTTTCTTCCCAGGAGGCGTAGGTCTCTGAGTTGTGGTGTGAACCATTTATTTAAGTGGGCTTTAGGCTTGCTGGCTCTAAGTTTGAGAGGGGCGATTTGATCCAAGGTGGTGAGCATAATGTTGTTGAATTCGTGGATAAGAGAGCTGGGATCTAGGTTTTCTGGCAGAGCATTTAGAGTGGGGAGGATGGCCAGGATTACTTTCTCTACTCTGATGCTCTTTTTGCTTCTGGTTAGGCAAGGTGGTGCCAGTGGGGGGGCCGTAGGAGTAGGCCTAACGGTGGATAAGTTGAAGGACACTAGTGAGTGGTCTGTCCAAGGTAGAGGCATGATGGATGAGATAGTGGCTGTGCAGTTGTACTCCACTATCCAGTCCAAGGTTCTACCCTTCATGTGGGTGGGATTGTTGACTTTTTGAGACAAGCCTAGTGCATTGATGGTGTTAGCTATGACAGTGTGTTTTTGTCCATGCGGTCATTAAAGCCTAAGTTTAAGTCCCTAATAGGAATAGTTGAGAGGGTGGTTTGAGGTTGTTGCTGAGTATATTGTGCAGATCCTCTTCTAAAGTACCAAGGGTCCCGGAGGTCTGTAAATTAGGTAAATGGTGAGTGATTGTGAGTTGTTTATCTGAAGTTTAACCGATAAGGATTCACAGGATTGTGGCGAGAGATTGGGAGTTGGTCTAATGGAGAGACACATTTTGGATATAATGGCGATGCCACCTCCTCGTGCGCTATCTCGGTCTAGTCTGGATATTGTATATCCGCCTGAGATGGCTAACATGAGGGATGCACCAGCTGCGTTGTGTAGCCATGTCTCAGTAATTACCCTCTGTGATTAGGTCAGCTATGTCAAGTGCGTGGGCGATAAGTGATCTCGCATTGAGAAGTGCTCCTTTAAGGGGGTGTGCCTCAGTGACAGCTTTGACCTGGATAGGCATGGCTGTATTAGTATCCATTCGCTTGCGCTTGATAAGATTGGTTTGGTGGGCATTTATATTGGAGATAAACTGAGGTGATGGCGATTTAGATGGGTCAGGTCTCATAGTATACTGATAGTTGGTTTTCAGATTAATGGGAGGTAGAGATCTTCTCAGAGGTTCATGTTGTTTGGCAAGTCTAGCACGGAGTCTGTGGTTTCTGTTGGACGTGGCACAGGGTGACGAGGCATGGGTAGTGGACCCAGGGACGCTAGAGTATTCAGATTGGAGGGGAAGGGGAGTGGGATTATTAGTGGCTGTTATGCTTGCGGAGGGTGGAGTTACTGTCCTGGCGGGAACTATGGGACCTGGCGGGAGCTTAGCAGGGTAAGCGTGGCTGCTCAGACCAGTATGTAAGGTGGTGGCCATTATGCATAGCAGAATTGTTGGTCTGAATATCTTTCACGGTTAATCGTCAGGAGTGTGACAATATGTGTGGTGGCACCTGGGCCAGGGCGCAACTCAAAGACACAATAAAAGGCAGTGCATGTGGGCACCTGGGCCAGAACAAAGCTCAGTAACACAGTGAGGGCAGAGTGGCACCAGGGCCAGAACGAGACATGGTATAGGCAGTACTGTTTGTGAGGGCCTATGGGCCAGAACACAAGTGGGCACCTGTGCAAGAACAGGTTTCGATGACACTATGAAGGCAGTATGGCACATGCAGGCACCTGGGCCAGCACGAGACATAGTAATACAGTATGGGCAGTACAATATGTGGGAGCCTCTGGGCCAGAACACATGCAGGCACCTGGGCCAGAACTAGACTCATTAACACAGTGAGGCAGTGCAATACGTGGGGGCACCTGGGCCAGAACTAGACTCATTAACACAGTGAGGCAGTATAATACGTGGGGGCACCTGGGCCGGAGCTAGACACATTAGCACAGTGAGGCAGTGCAATACGTGGGGGCACCTCGGCCAGAACTAGACACATTAGCACAGTGAGGCAGTACAATACGTGGGGGCACCTGGGCTGGAGCTAGACACATTAGCACAGTGAGGCAGTACAATACGTGGGGGCACCTGGGCCGGAGCTAGACACATTAGCAGAGTGAGGAAGTACAATACGTGGGGGCACCTTGGCCAGAACTAGACTCATTAACACAGTGAGGCAGTACAATGCATGGGGGCACCTGGGCCAGAACTAGACTCATTAGCACAGTGAAGGCAGAATGAGACAGAGCAGCACTCAATGTATGTGTCAGGGTACAATGTTTTGCACCAGTGTAGGAGCAGGTACACTTGCAATGGATAACGGATATGCCGGTTCAGTGCTTGTGTAAGCAGTCGGTAAGTGTGCTCGTTGCGGCTGCTTGTCAAATGGAGAGTATGTGTATGGTACACAGCATTATTTGGAGGTCAATGGCTCGGGCAGCCTTGGGATAGCCGGAGGTGCCACTGCTAATTAGATACTATATTTCTGGTCAGGGAGAAGGAGGGAGGATAGTTAGCTTGTGCAGGTAGCGCGCAGCAGGTTTAAGGAGAAGGGTGTAAATAAGGTGACAGGATCAGATGCCTCTGGGGTGGGACTTGACGGGTTTGGAAGGCGGTGGGTAAAGTTACCTTAGATGTGCACGGTATCTGCTCGTGCAGAGGTTCATGCAAATGTCTTGGCCAATCTGTTTAAATGTTCTGATTGTGACTCGGCAAAGACCAGGATATCATCACTGATGTTGAGGACTCCATCCAGGTCCGCCAGAGCCCCTCGTATAATGTTTTGAAAGACCTCTGCTGCAGAGGACACTCCAAAGCTTAGTCTTTTGTAACATTACAGCCCCCTGTGGGTGGTGAATGCTGTGATGTACCATGACTTAGAGTGCAGCACTGCCTGGTGGTATCCCGCTCTCAGGTCTAATTTGGAAAAGAACCTGACTCCCTGTAACTCGGTGATGATGTCGTCAATCATCAGTGTCAAATGCCTCTCTCTCTCTTGATGGCCTTGTTGGGGAGGCGCATGTCGACACAAATCCTCACTGAGTCCGGCTGCTTCAGCTTTCTTGCCACTACGATGGGAGACACCCAGGGGGTCGGGCCCTCAACCTTCTCGATAATGTCAAGGGAGACCAGATTGTCCAGTTCTCGATCCACCAGCTCCCGCAGATGGAAAGGCACCTGCCGATGTTTGAGGGCGATGGACTTCACTGAGCCGTCAATGTGCAGCCTCACCGGGTCACCTGCCATCAGCCCAATGCCTTCAAACAGTCTGGCGTACTTGTCGAGTAGCATTTGAATGCCCTCAACATAGACAGAATACGCAAACTTCACAAGTCTTATGTCTTCAACCGCTGCGCAGCTTAACACAATGTTGCTGCTCACAGGTGTCACTTAGAAGCAAGCCCTTATTCGAGAACTTCCATGTCCCACATCAGCAACAAAGGCACTGTCAAGGGGAATTTGTTGTGACCCTCCAAAATTGAATATACATGCCTTGGGAGCAGCCAGTTGCGGGGGGATCTCCATGACTTCGTAGTGTTCCCTTGCCATAACGTTGACAGAGGCCCCAGTGTCCACCAGCACCGGGACAGATGACTTGTTGACTGTGACAATACATCGCGGTTGACTTCTGTTCTTTGATTGTAGAGCACCAGCGCTGGATACAAAGAAGATGTTCTCCTCTTTATCCTCTTCCTCCGTTTGGGCACCTTCTTCACCCTAGTCTACTTGGGCGACATTGGGCGGGTGTGATTGGCAAAAATAGCCAGAACTGACCAGACCTCTCGGCAGCACCACAGGCAGAGAGGCCCTGCACATGTGGGCGTAATGTTCAGCCAGACCGCACCGACCACATGCTTTCCCCGCGCTGGTCATTCAGCAGGATGGGGCAGGTCATACCCACACTTCAGGCACGCATCCCCTGGCTTTCTGCCCCTGTCATGGAAGTTACCCGCGGGCCTCCTGGCACCTCTGCCACCTGCACCATGCTCTACAGCACACATCACTTCCGCCTTGCTTGGGCGCACCCCCGCCTCCATCCTGGACGATCTCACTTCAGACACCACCTGGTACCGACCCTATTCGAGGATACGGGGTAAGGTGATACCTGGCTCCCGCAGCACCTGTATACGTAGCTTGCACAATGAGTATCCTTGGATCAGCTGATTCCTGACCATCACATCTGCATTGTCCCAGGAACATGCCACTGACAGTCGCCGCAGACAGCCATAGAAAGTGTCTCATCGCCTTTCTGATGGGTGGAAGTCATTACAAAGTGCTCATGATCCACGTTTGCAAACAGCAGGAAGTAGTTTTGAAGAGCCGCCTTTGCTGCGTCTTACGATGTGTCTGCCGGTTGAAGAGATTAAAAAATGTCTTGGCACGCAGGCCCCCCAGAGTACAAGAGGGTTGCCAGCTTGCTGTCCCCATCCGTCTCATTGGTGGCCCGGAAATACATGTCCAAGCAGTCAATCCACCTTTTCCACTGAGGCCCTAGGCTGGATGGGGACCAGCGATGTCAAACTCAGGGTTTGGCTGCAGCGCCCCTGGTGGTCTCATCTGGGCCGTAGCTGTAGGTGCAGGCTGAGGTACAGGTTTAATCACAGGTTGGGCCACAGCTTGATCAGTTGGTCATTCATGGGTTAAGCACACAGGCATCCCACAACTCACCCCACACAATCTGCTTTGTGCTGGAATCAAGTCAGTAGCAGGCTTCCTTGATCACCATCCCCACCACAAGATAGTTTGATGCACACAGCCAGTATGTGGCAGATAAATCCACAGGAGAAGGAAATGGAAAGTTCCAATGTGTCCAGAAATTCTGCCAGGGAGGCCTAGGTGACCAACCAGGAAACAGCAGGCCGCCCCCCCAGCACCTCATCTCAGCTCAATGAAAATGCACTTCAAAATCGAAATTTCAGGTTTCTGATGTGCTGTGCGTGCAGAAACAGCTGCATGCTGTCAGTATCTCCAAAGAATTGGTCTGGATGGCTCAGAGGCACCCTCTTAGAGGGCCGCGACCATCCCAAGCCTCATCCACAAAATGGCAGGCGAGCCGCGTGGGCGGCATGGAACGAGACAAAATACACCTTGTTCAGGGAAAAATTATATTTTGAATCACTGCCGTGCCCAGGTGTGGCTCTGATCTCGTCGCCACTGTTGTGGGGCAATCTCCAGGTCTCGCGATCATCCGTGAGCCCCCTCCCGCTACAGACGCACACATGGCCACGTCTGTCCAGTTCGGGTCCCTGGTCGCACTACCCTGGCCAGGAACTCCCCGTTTATTTATACGCACGCGGTGGAGTTCAACGTCACTCCGCCGCTTGCTCAACCCTTAAAGGGCCAGCACCACAGGCGGCATGAGCTATGGCCATCCTGGTTAGGGGAGGAGAGTACATGAGCAGGTTTGTGGAGACGAATGGGTGAAATAGGCCAAAGCCGGCTCCAGTCACACACAGGGCAATGAGCTCATCGGACATGGAAAGATATAAAACATTTGCAACACTGCAAAGTTAGACTTCACTGAGAAACTTGGTTTGTGTGAAGCTGGTAGAAGGTGGAAGGGAGAGTAGGGGCAGGCTGTGCGAGCGACTGGGTGAGGGAGAAACAGGCTCTTTTAGAGATCATTGTGAAGCCTAGTAATAGATGGCCTTTGGGGTAGAGCAGAATGGATCTCAGTGCTCGGGCATTGCCTCACATTTGTATTTAGTAACTTTAGTGTTTTGATTTGAATTGATGCGAACAGACAAACACGGAGACGTCTCTCGCCTTTAGCAAATGTGAGCTCCATTTTGCGCGGGAGCATTGAGGGGGGTGTGAAAGAACACCTGTCCCCAACAGTAGTCAATTTGTCATTGGATGAAAGTGGTTCTATCCTAATATGAGCATCTAATGGATATGATTACCTCTCAAATGGTGTAGACTCACAAATATTGGATTCAATTTACTCCTGACATTGTTCAGACAGATTAGAATTTCATGCAGGACACTATTCCTTGAGTCACCCCTCAGAGGCAAGTGGTCCAGCAGTGATAGCCTTGGTTCTAGTAAGGCAATAGTGAGATATCATCTATTTTTAAGATATACTTGGTGATTGGGGGTTAGCGCCATTTAGGGTCAAACATGAAGTAGTTCCAGGTTGCAAGAGTAATCAGGCTCAGTTTATTTGCATGCAGTTTGCAAGCTAGCAATATAGCTCAGTTATGCATTCATCACAGACTTCTGGATTCTGCCATCAGGAAATCTGTTTGAATCATACCCAGACTTACTGAGCCCATCAACCATTAAATTGGTGATAATAACACCTATTAGCAAAATGCATGAGGGAGTCAGTCAATAAGCTTCCTCGGATGAAGAATGGAATCTGATGATGAAGACCTGGGTTCTGAAGGAGTTGAAGGCTGCTCCCCTACGTGCCTCACACTGCAGCTTTCCCCCTCACTGGCCCAATTCCTCACTGCCACCTACCGCACCCTGCCTGCTTACCCATGCCACACCAGCCTACTGACTAGCCTATGTCCAACTCATGCCACCATTGTTCACCTACAGTACCAGTCCCCTTGTGATCCTGCCGTAAGGACAGTGAAAAGGTTCTTGTTCCGAGCATCTTCTTGTGTTGTCATAGCTTCCATCTTCTGCTGGGCCATATTTCGCTTTAATATAAAGACACACAACCATGTGTGTCCTTCCATCATAGAGAACACTTTTTTGACTAAACCTTATTAGCTATGGGTGTGTGATGGCAGGGTTGACTGATTGATTAATTGATTGATTTGTTCTTTATTTTTAATGCGCCTATGCACAATGTGTTTCAAGGCGCAACCAGGCAAGGGAGAGGGAACAAGGGAGGACAAGACAAACGATCTTACTAGGCCTAGTATCATTTAGATTGTGCAAGTGCGCAGACAAGAAGTAAAGGCGAGAGGGTACAGGGAGAAGTGCACCTAGAGCAGCAGTGCCCTGAGTTAAGTGCAAGAAAGGCTGGGACTCAAAGGAGAATCACAACCCGGTAGTGCAAGGGGGGCCAGGCGGCAGTGAAGGAAGGCCGACAGGCAAGTGCAAGGGGACTGGACGGGGGGCGGGGCTGGGGTCCTGGAAGACTCAGAGGAACACCAAACAGCCAGTCAGCAGAACGGAGCAGGGGCAAGGGAAGATTAGCAGGGGAGAGGCAGAGAGAAAGAATAGGAGAAAAGAAGAGTCTTGAGGAGCTTCTGGAATTTAAGAAGATCTGGCTCAAGATGGAGAGAGGCAGGGAGGCCATTCCAGAGGGAGGCACCTGGAGAGGAGAGAGATGTACCTCCCAATCTCTGCTTGGAGAAGAGACCCACCTGCAGAGAATTAGAAGTAGATGAGAGGAGGGCTCTAGTGTGAAGGTACTTAGGAAGAGAGAGTTGGAGATAGTGAGGGCCCCGGCTCCAGAAAGCCTTGTGGATGATGCAGAGGGTCTTGAACTTGATCCTTGCAGCCACTGGGAGCCAGTCGGGGGATTTCAGGGCCAGAGACATGTTGTCCCTGGGCTTGAGACCAATGATAAGTCTTGCGGTCCAATTCTGGATGAGTTGTAGGGGGTGAAGCGTAGATTTAGGCAGATTGAGAAAGAGGCTGTTGCTGTTGTCCACCCTAGAAAGAACCAGGGTTCTGGAGACAGTGAGCATCTGCGGTTAGGTGAGAAAAGGGAGAATACCTCTACGGAAGTGCAGCTGGAAATCGGCAAGGTCCATGATGTGTGGAGAGAACGAGAGAGTGTAGTTGAAGATGACCCCAAGGTTTTTTGCCTCAGAAGAGGTTGAGGGCAGAGGGCCCAGGCCAGCCTGCCATAGTGAGAGGGGACAAGTGAGAGCACGGGTCCCAATCAGAAGGATCTCAGTCTTACTGGCATTAAGGTAAAGATCATTGGATGTGCACCATAACTGAATTGCAGATAGACAGTCAGGGATGAGTGAGGAGAAGGAGGAGGCAGAGGGTAGCCTGAAAAAGAGCTGTGTGTCATCCGCAGAACACTGAAAGTAAGAGGAAAGGTAGAGATCAGGAGGGCCAAAGGGGCCGGTTAGACAATCAAGAGCAAGGTAGAGAGGACAGAGCCCTGGGGAACACCATGTGTGGCGAGAGAGGTGGTGGAGAGGATGGGCCCAAGTTGAACCTCGGAAGGTCGGTGCAAGAGGAACGTGGACAGCCACACCAGAGCCTGATCAGTGATGCCCAGGGTATTGCAGAGAAGAGTGATCAGAATGTTTTGGTTCACCATGTGAAAAGCAGAGGATAGGTCGGGGAGAATGAGGACAGAGAGAGAGCAAGAGTCAAGGTTGCAGAGCAGATCTTCACTTGTGTTCAGGAGAGCAGTTTCCATGCCTCTGGCTAATCTGAAGCCAGATTGATGGTCATGGACGCAACCATCAGCTTCGGTGTCTAGGGTTAGCTGGGAGAGAGCCAACTTCTCCAGGGGTTTGCCCGGGAAAGAAGTGATAGAGATTGGGTGATAGTTTGCCGGAATGGAGGGGTTTGCAGAAGGCTTTATTAGTAGGGGATGCACACGGGAATGCTTGAGAGGAGAGGGGAATACTCCATTGGCAAAAGAGTGATTGCAGAAATCAGCCAAGGCTGGAGCGAGAGAACCAATGTTGCCCTAATGGTTCTGGAGGAGCAGGGGGTCACGTGTTTGGCTGAGACTTTCATAGACCAGACTTGTCTGGAAAGATCTTTAGGTGTGACAAGAGAGATGGAGAAGAGAAGGAGAGGAAGGCGGGAAGTCAAGGAGAGGCAGAGAGTGTGGACAAGATGTCATGGGTTTTAGTGGTGAAATGAGAGGCCAGAGCTGTGCAGAGGACTGGGTAGGTGTAGAAGAGGAAGATACTGCAATAGGATTGGCTAGCTCCTTGCAGATTGTTGATTGAGGCCGCAGAAATCCTTTTTAAAGAAGATGGAGAGTCGGTATTGCCTTTGGAGTATGCTGCAGTACAGTTTGTCAGAGGGTGCGCCCGAAGCTCCCCATTTCCATTCAGCTGCTTTGCCCTTGCATTTCAGAGCAGCCAGATTGGAGTCCTAGCAAGAGTTGCCCCTTTGGCAGGCTTCATGCGGATCCTCATGACAGAGGCAAGGATGTCCAGAGTGTGAAGGTTGGAGAGGGCTGTGTCAGGATGGGATTCAGCTGCAGGAGTAGAAGGTCCAGTACAAAGGTGGAGGCAAAGGCGGCCACTGACATTCGATTCTTAGGTCAAATGTAGGCCTTTGCCAAGGGGACAAGAATCTTCAAGTGAGAAGAAAGAAGAGAGTGGTCACTCTAGGAGAGAGGGGTCCTGAGAGGATTTGAGAGGGAGATGTCTGAAGAGATCAGAGCATCCAACGTGTGCCCAGCAGAGTGAGAAGGACCAGATGGTAGAATGGAAAGGGACAGAGAGTTGCATAGGATGCGGAAGTGCCCAGAGGAGTTTGGGGAGTCCAGATGGATGTTGAGATCCCCAAGGAGGAGAAGCTGGGAGGTAGAGGAAAGGAGAGAAGAAGTGATGTCAGCCCATTCAGAGAGGAAGAAAGTAACCTGGCCAGGTGGCCTATAGAAGGTTACCAAGGTCAGAGAGAAGCAAGGATATATAGAGAGCCTGCAGACTAGGCAGTCAAAGGAGGAGTAGGTTTGATTGGGGATGATAAAGGCAGGAATCCACTCAGGAAAAATCAGGGCCGCTCTGCCTCAGGGCCTGTTGGGCCTGGGCTCAGAGAGGATCTGGTAGCCTACAGGGAGGAGTGTGTCAAAAGTCATGACAAGAGCTGGCCTTAAACCATGTCTCGGTAAGAGCGAGTAAATCTAGGTCCAGAAGTTCAAGGAGGTGGCAGATGTCAGGGGAGTGTTTGACAGCAGAGCAAGAGATGAGAGTAGCAATGTGGAGCGGGTTACCACTTTTGAAAGACTTCCATTCAGGGGTACAGAGAAGAGAGGTACACATCAGAGGTGGCAGAGGAGCCTGAGAGGTAAAGGGAGGAGGAAGCAGAGGAGCCAAAGTGGAAGTGTGTGGCAAGGGAGCCAGGGAAGTGGAAGCAGAGGGTTACAAGGGAGCTGTGAGAGAGGTAGCTGACAAGGGGGGCCAGAGAGGTGGGCATCAGAGGTGGCAAGGGAGCCAGAGGAGAGCAAATGGTAGGTAGGGTTGGGTAGGGTAGGGTAGGGTAGGGTAGGGAGGTGTAGGGTGGAGGTGGAGGAGGAGCCAGAGAGGTGGTAAATGGCAGAGGAGCTGGAATGGTAAAGGAAGGTGGTGGAGGAGGTGCCAGAGAACATAGTAGAAAGAATAGCAAGAGAAGAAAGGAAGTTGATGAGGCTGGAGAGGTGCCTTTCAAATAGTGGGAGATTGAGCAGAGGCCCCTGGACCATGATGGTACCATTTAGGTAGACATTAATGATGACTCTGGAAGACTGGAAGGAGGCCAAGACGACCTCCCATCAGGTGCCACCATTAATGGGTGAAGAGGAAGAAGGAGAGAAGAGCGACCATATGAAGGGTCTATAGGTCAGGTGAAGGAACGACAAAGAGGATGTCGGTGAGAGTCTCTCTCGAGGAAGCACTGACATAGGTGTTAGTGATGGGAAGAATAATAATATAGAGCAAAGGTGGTACCAGGAGAGCAAGAGAAACAGGTGAGAGCGAGACAGAGGATTGTAAATATTAAATCATTATTTTTATTTCATTTTAATTTACGTATAAAAAATTATATAGAAAAGTAGCTGAACATTTTTAATTGAATCCATAAAAAACATCCTAAGATCATGCATTCATACACTCATTCATACACATTTTAAATTCTTAAACAATTAATAATTTTAAGATCTTGGACAAATTCCAATTCATTTCTACTGTATTTCGGTATCCGCTGATGGGAAGCCCGGGTTGGAGACCAGGGTGTCCTTCTTAAGCTTCTTCCTACCAGTCATAGTGAGAAGTGTAGGATAGGAGATAGAAAAAAAAGTTAAAGAAGATGGGGGAAATAGAGAGCTCCATAACAGGTGTGATAGAGAGAGGAGAGGGCAGGCGAGAGATGGAGAAGCGAAAGGAACACTGCACAGAGCTACGCCTTACATGGTGCAAAGGAAGGTGATAAGCAGGGAGTGGGGGTGGAGACAAGGGGAAACAACAGGCTACAACAGAGCACAGAGAACAAGTAAACAATGCAGCAGCAGGCACTGAGAAACAACAGTGGCAGCCTGCTTAAAACCCCCTAGGGAGGAAGAAGGAAGACAACACTAGTGAAACACAGAGAAGAGGGGAGTCTAGAGAAGAGGAGAAAGGCCTAGTGGACAAAGCATACCATGTGAAGCACACCCAGGAACATTTGCATAGAGGAGAAAAATGCAGAAGTATGCAAAACAAAGCCAGGGGCCAATGCAATCACCTAACGGGAGAAAAAGCAGTAATTGCAGGGGGAATGCTGAGACAGTGAAGGGGACAAAACCTTCACCTACAGAGAAAAATGCACAGAAATGCAAAGAAACAGTTCAGAGATGCAGAAAACAGAGTAGGGCTACCCAAGAGAGGACAGCCTAATGGTCGCATGGAGACAGTGCGCGGTAAGAATCACAATTGCAAGGGAAGTATGCATGAGGTAGGACAGTTAAGTAGTATGCAGTAATAGCTGTGCCTCCCACCCACACCTTTCTTACCTTGCAGTAGCTGCTGGCCGACGGCTGTGCTGCAACCTTCATCAGCAAACACATGCGTTGCTCAACACTGCAGCCTTGTCCTGTGAGGGCTTTGCCCCAGATGGTCCGATTCTCGGTTCTTAAAGGCTCACCAGCGTGGACACAACAATGCATGCTAAGGATCATCGGGCAGCATCTCGTGCACACCTATGTCGCTTAATACCATGAACTTGTCCTGCGAGAGCTTTGCACAGAGGGTCCGATCCTCAGTTCCTAAGATGCTAATAGTATAAATGTATGGTGGGGCAAAAGAGGGCTGGGGTTACACAGTCACTGTTTACGATAAACAATGTATAACCTCAAACTAGCAGGCCAGACCGGTCAAGTAAGACACTCCCTCCACCCCCTGGAGCCGCCATTAATGCTGTATTCATACTGTGAAGAGCTAGGAAAGAGATGTGGATACAGTGAATTCATGGATTTGGTCAAAGACTTTTATTAAAGTAAAAGGGGGTTGGGAAATGCCTCTCTGCCCCTACGCTAAGAGGTGTTGCCCTACCTAAATCCAAAACTAAGGTTCTGTCCAGAGTCAGGATGTCGAAAACAAATCGTCCTGTGTCCAAAGTATCTTTCTGGCCCTCACATCTAGGAAAAATCTGTTGAAAAGGGAAAATGTCAAGGGCCTTTAGTAGTGCAAACATGTTCAAAAAGAAAATGCCTAGCTTCAACACAAAATGATCCAGAAGGACAGAGTTCCTTGCATTTCTCTTAACTCTTACTTGTATTCTAAGAATTTCAATTCTTGAAGATTCTTTTGATCAACCACACAAAACAACTTGGCTGCTAATCCCTATTTTGCTTGGATCCCTGGTATACTCTCTTGCCAGGTTTCCACTTCCTTTTAACATATTTTCACAGCCTTCTCACCAGTCCTGTTATATCCTGCTCAGAACATTCTCAGGTACTGTATAGTACACACTGTTCAAATTGACTGTGCCTGGTATACTTCTCCTGCCAAGGCTTTTCCACTTAAAGATACTTGTAATTTGTATCCACCTGATATAATCTCCAGCCAGGGTTTCTCTTACCTATATGTATTCTTATGTGGTTTGCCTGGTACACTATCCTGCGAAGTCTTTCTCACAGAGGTATATTCTTGCACTTTTAATCTGCCTGGTATATTTTCGTGCCAGGTCTTTTTTCATGTGTATCTTCGTGCCCCTTTAAATTGCCTGGTATACTCTCCTGCCAGGGCTTTCTCATATGAGCATTTCACACACTTACCAACTTCATAGTCTCTTATATCTGTACTGTCCTGCCTGGAATCCCCCTGGTATACTATCATGCCAGGGTGTCTATCATATGTGCATTGCATACATTCACAAACTTTACAGTCTTTTCCGTATAATTTATTTTGCCTCTTTAAGAGAATTTCACTTGCTCATCCTCTCGTATGTGCTTTACTTGCATTTGTTTGGGTTTGGCAGGCTTGCTGATACACCCTGTTTCCCTTGGGTGGACTCACCGGCTTTGGCTAGCGTACATTGGGTCTCTCTCTGCAAACCAGTAACAGCCTTCTGGGGTTCTGCCTCTCTCAATGCATCTGCTTTCCAGCTCCACGGCCTCCCGTGGCTACCGCTTCTGTTCTCTGCATCTCTCCGAGCTTCGCTTTAGTGGAGGCTGCCTTGAACTACCAGTGAATGCCCAGAAGCTCTCCAAAGCCTTCTGGTATTCCCACCACGTACGTTCACCTGCAGTCTGCTTTTCTTCCCTTTTTCAGAAAGCTGCTTCGCTCCACAGACTCCTCTCCCGCCTTGCAGATCCTCGCTTAACACCGAGGGAGGTAGCGTTCTCCAGCCAGCATTGCTTCATCAACTTTTGTGCCAATTTACATTTCCTGGTTTCAGGTAGTTTCTGTAACAACTAGAGCACAGCTTATGCTCCCGGCCTCTATTGGTCCACATCACTCGTTTTATCTTCCTCGTTACAGTGGTTTCACACTCAGGAAAATAAAAGTCTGTTTCTGATAACTTGGATGTGGACTTTGGTACAGTGGTTTTAGTGATCTGAAGGGCAAGTCTGTGATGGCTTTTGTGCAGAACCTAGGCACATGTTTCAGTGCCTTTCTTTGGTCAGTCAGGGGAGGGATGACAGTATGCCACTAGGGCATGGGGAATAGTAGAGGTATCCTCAGACGAGAAAGGGGAATACCATGCCTTGTCTGATGATGCCTAAACACCCCCGAATCATTGCTTCCCCTCACATATTCCTCCCTCATATAGCCACCCTAAGGGACATGATCATGTAGTGGCTGCTGTCCCCTGGCCACATGGGGAGAGGTCACCACCGGGAAAGGAGTGATGACACCATCAGACTCATCACAGTACCTAGAATAGACCATTGCCATCCTGGCAATCAATCAGATGCAGGCCATTCAACAATAATCACTGGTATAGTTCAGCATCTTGATTTTTACTCACCACTCGGTTGCCTCCCGCTACCCTACTGGTCTCCCTACCTTCCTGGTACCTCTCCCAGCTCTCTGACTCCATCTCTCGTGCTGCTGCCACAGTATCCCAATGGCCATTTGGGATACGTGATGAATCTAGCAATGTCATCACTGCATCTCCGGGGAAGGTCTCCTCCCATATGGCCAGGGAAGGGCAGCCACTACCTGATCGTGACCATGCGGGTGGCTATCTGAGGGAGGACCAAATGGTGGTGAGACAACCCTCATGGGAGGGAGGTGTACTTGCTAGCTGGAACATGGTATCCCCATTTCACTAAGGATACGACACCAACCTCTTGAATTCCCAATCTTGTATTGCCTATTGTAATGGAAAACTAGAACACACAATCCACACTGACAACAAGAGTCTTTCATACATTTGTAATAAAAGGACTGAGATGAGAAAGAGAGCTAGAGTAATGCAGAGCGCTGAAGCACTGAAACCAGAGTTGTGCTCTATTTATTGGAAGGATCTGATAGGTAGCAGGACATTTAAAAACATGAAGCAGCAAGAAACATTGAGAACCACTACTCCAAACATAGGCATGGGAAACCAAGAGGAAGCAAGTTGCAGCTCACAGCATGAGAGCTCCTACAGGCAACTTCATAAGAGGCTCAGAAGTCAGAAGTTTGGTGCACAGAGGCTTATAGCAGAGGAAGCTGTGGAATGAAGGCCAAGGCATTGACGGGACACCAATAAAAGGAGGAAGCGAAACGCTGGGCGAACCACAGATCATGGAGAATGCTTAAGCAGCCAGGAAAGACCAGTGAGCCCAGAGAGGGGAGTTGGGACACCAGGGCGCTTCGTAGCATATACTGCACGCCATTAAAGGACAGATATAAAAACTTGGATGAACTTGAGCAGGGGAGCTGGGGCACCAAGTCAATAGTTAAGTGAAGCAGCTGAAAGAAGGTCAAGGATCCCATGGTTGAATGAAGAAAATATAAAAGCCTGGAACTGTGACCAATTGAGAAAGTCCTGGCAAGTGAGTATACCAGGCATCCTGATTGCGAGTCTGGGACCCACACCCAGGTATCAATTGAGAAAGTTCTGGCAGGAGAGTACACCAGGCAACCTAATTGCGAGTCTGGGACCTGCACCCAAGTACAAGTGAACAAATTAAGAAAGTCATGGAAGGAGAGTACACCAGATGAACTGATTGCACGTCTGTGACCCTCACCCAATTATATGAACAAAAGTGTTTTGGAAGCAAATGAGGAGAGTGTGCCAGACCGAGACACGATGGACTGGGGCTTGCTCTCATGCTTATCAAGAAGTTGCATGAGGAAATCAAGAGTGTGTGAAATCCAGGGTATGGGAGTCATTCCCCCAGGACTTGAACCAAGCGTAGTGTAACTATGGGAAGGGAAGCAAACCAATGCAATTACTGTTACTGCCACTTGGTTTGGAGTCCATTGAACACAGTGTGGCATTTTGAGCACAATTACTGCAGTAGTAATTCTTTTCATTCTTTTCGGTAATTGCACTGAAAATGGGTTGAAAGTCAGAGAATTTACCTTCAGCTCAGACCTCCAATGCTATTACTGGCACATTTTTACTGCACCGCCCAACTTGTAATGAGGCCCATAATGACTTAAATGGAGATGTAAACACTTACCAGGCCTGCCTTCAGCCACTCGATTTCTAAGTACTCTGCTGTTCTTCACTGAGTGCAAGGACTTCACTGAAGTCCTTGCATTTTTAAAAAAACTGGCACTCTTTATTTGTTTGAAATGCCATTAACCCCTTAAGTGCCAAGGATGAGGTATCTCGTCCTTGACATTACCTCCAGGTTGCCAAGGACGAGATAGCTCGTCCTTTTAGGCACGTTGTTTTGTGTGATCCCTGCAAAGCAGGGATCACACAAAACAGTAAACCAACCCCCGCGTTATGTGAGGGGGAAGACCCCCCTCACTGCTCGGAGGAGGACCCCCCTCACTGCTCGGGGGCTGGATTACCTTCAGTTTCCTGTCAGCGTGCGTAATGCATGCCAAGTATTTTCACTGCGGCAGCCATTTTCGGCTGCTGCAGTGAAAACATAAGGTGCGTCTCCACCTTGCTCTGCCTCGATCTCTGGCTGTATTTCAAGCTGGAGATCGAGGCAGGTGTCGTTGGAAAGGGGAGATTCTCCCCTTTCCAACGACACCTTGTGTGACAGCATTGCTGGTCACAGATCGGGCGCAGAGCACTTGATCCGTGACTAACAATGCTACTAGACACCAGGGATATCTTTTGAATGTGGGGGGAAGGGGGCTGCTTACTAGGTATGCGGCCCCTCCTGCCCGAGGCCCCAAAGCATGGGGCACATGTATGGAGATCCCTGGGGGCAGATAGGTGACTATTTGCCCCCAGGGGTAGGGGGCAATTGAAAGAAACAATCAGCCGAAAGGGGAAGGGGGGAGGGAGTTGGGGACCACTAGCCACCAGGGAATTTTTTTGCCACATGAAAGGGTGGTGTCGTTGGAAAGGGGAGATTCTCCCCTTTCCAATGACCCCTTGTGTAAAGCATTGCTGATCACGGATCGGGCACAGACCGCTCGATCCGTGGCTAGCAATGCCCACTAGACCACCAGTGATCCCTTTTAGAAGCAGGTGTTAGGGGGGCTGCTTACTAGGTAAGTGGCCCCCTCCCCTCAGAAGCCCCAAAGCATGGGGGCACAGGTATGAGGACCCCTGGGGGCAGATGAGTGATCATCTGCCCCCAGTGAAGGGGACACATGAAGAAAAAATAAAAAATAAAAAAAGGGAACCAAACGGGGATGGGGGTGGGGGCCCACTAACCACCAGATCTTTTTTTATATGAAATGGTGGTGGCCCTCTCCCTCCCACCCCAATTGGAAAGGGGGGCACCCCTTGTAGCCGTCCCTGCGGGAAGATTTGTGCCCCCAGGCAGGAGTACATAAAGTGGTCCCCCATTCAATTGGAGAGGGGGAGGGCCAACAGAAAAGTTTGGGCAGCTTCCCAAAGGATGGGGCTTGCAGTTTAGGGCTCCCCTGGGGCAGATGGGTGCCCAGCTGCCCCCATCTGCCCCTAGGGAATGGGCCTTAGGAAAAAAAAGAATGGAAAAACATGGATGGTGTTGGGGGGAGTGCCCCCCACTAGACCACCAGGGAATTGTTTTTATGGAAAGGGAGTGTCCTCCCCCCCACCAAAATGGACTGGTGGCCATGGTATGCACCCCTCCCTGGGGGCAGTTATCTGCTCCTAGGAAGGGGCATTTGACCCCAAGGAGGGCTGCATAAGATGCCCCCCTCTTATCTTCCCCAGGGAGGGCTAATTGAGATGGCACGCCTTTCATTTGGTGTGGGGCAGTAGGTTTAGGGCACTTTTACATTGGAAAATTCCCCGGAGGTTTAGGGTGCCACTCAGCCCCCCCCACCCCCCAAAGTGTAGTGTACCATTTTCAATTTTTTTCTTTGTTGACCAAACTTCCCATGGCGCAGATGGGCACATTAATGTACCAATCTGCCCCCTGGGTGCGCAAACCTTACTGCCCCACCTACTGGGGGGCCTGTTCCATGTTTTCTGGTGGCCCTCTCCCCCCACACCCAAATGGGGAGAGGGCACCTCATGCAGCCTTTTGATGGAGACCCAGGGAGGCCTGCATGAGGTGCCCCCCACCCATTTGGGGCAGGGGGAGTCGGTCACCACAAAATGTCGGACAGGCCCCCAATGGATGGGGCAGTAGGTTTTGGGCACCCTGGGGGCACAATGACACATTATTGTGGCCACGTGCACCAAGGGGAGTTGGGTAAACAAGGAAAAAAGTGAAAATGGTAGACAGCATTTTAGGGGGGCTGTGGGGCACCCCAAACCGCTGGGGAATTTTGTAATGGGAAGGGGTGTTGCCCCCTCCACCCACAATGGAGTGGGGGCCATGTCATGTAGCCCTCCCTGGGGGCAGATATCTGCTCCTAGGAAGGGACACTTGACCCCAGGGAGGAGGGCATGACAGCCCCCCCTTGTCTGCCCCCAGGAAGGGCTACATGAGATGTCCTGCCCCACCATTGGGGTTGGGGGTGGAGAGGTGCACCCTCCATTACATTACAAAATGTCCTGCCGGTTTAGGGTGCCCCTCAGCCTCCCCTAAAGTGCAGCCTGCCATTTTCAATGACTAATCCCCCTCACTAGCGTGAGAAGGGGGTTTAGATTCTATTAAAGACAAGGAGGCGAGTATTATGCATTACAATCTTTACTCTGAAACCACAGCAACAAAGAAAAACTTTTACAAAAAAAAGAGTTTCAATAACAGAACTAAATAGAGTTCAATGCCAATGTATGGGAAACTCCCCAATCCACCATGGAGGACAGGTCATGCCCTGCCAGGAACCAATGAGCAGGGACCCTCTTCTATATATGTCCTTTACTCCAAAACCAACTCCTCTTTCTGTAGCTGTCTTAAATCGGACGTCCACTGCACAGACTAGATGATAAAGTATGGAGACAAAATCCAGCGAAGCTCCCGGATGACGCACTCTCCACCACTTGTATCCATGACTCACGTTCCTGAACAGAACCTCCCAGCTCGAAGCTGTAATAATAACAAACAAAGAAGGGTGTGTGGTTGGGAAGAATAACAAACCAAAGAAGGGTGGGTAGGTGGGTGGGAAGAACAACAAACGAAAATATGTTCTCTCTTGAAACACCCGTGTATTGGCACGTTATAAATGCTATATCATATCTCATCAAGGGTGGGTGGGTGGGATAATACTCGCCTCCTTGTCTTTAATAGAATCTAAACCCCCTTCTCATGCTAGGGAGGGGGATTAGTCATTCGATGGCAAGACAGGAGGCTTCTATTATGCAAGTTTGAAGCCCTTGCATCACATTAATTACACCATGACAAATACTTGTGATAAAATAAACTATTCTCATGATTATTCGCAGGACCAATCAGCTGCTTTGATAATATTTCCCCCCACAGGAGAACGTCCTAACCACCATAGTATAATTAACTGAAGAACCAAAAGGAGTAATTAACTCCCTCTTTCCGCATAATTTACTTAATCCATTTGGTCAAAGGGGCAAGGGACCCCGCAAAAGTGTTCCCACAGGAAAGCAGCTGAGAGGTATTAGGAGACTAAGAGCCTCTTTATTGCACTGAAACATTCTAAAACGCTTAAAAAGTCATACATAAAAAGTTCTGGAAACTTGGGTAATGGAAGGAGGAAACTCCACGCTATCCCTTCTGGCAACACAGAAAAATGACCCTCGCCATTGAGGAGGACATTAAACTGTCCCTATCTAATGGACTGATATTGGAAAAACATTATAACAGGAAGAAATAAACCACCTGGAAAACTTGGATAAAAACAGTTGTAGCCCAGACAACCTTCCCTTAGAAACAAAAAGCACTAATCCCATATGATGTAAACATCCCCTAGAAGAAAAAACACCTAGCTTAGGTGGACCCCCAATGCTAAAGGACCTTGAAGGCTCTGCAGACCTAGCACTGCTATCCACTGTTTACCCCTTTAATGACCCCATGTCACGTTGAGATATTGGCAGATAAGGCCTTCATCGACATGTAATGTTACTCTTTCTAAACAGCTCCACCAGAAGATACCTATTTCTACTGCAAGGGAGAAACGGAACTGAAAAATTGAGCCACACACCTACTAACCCAGTGGCTGCAAGCTGAAAGGTGCCCTGACTTATTAAATGCTGCTCAAAGTCCTTAATTACACAGATAGAGTACTGCGAAAGCCCTCGAAAGCACCAAGAAGATGAAAAATGTTCCAATAAACAATAGAGGAGTCCCTGAAGGACCCGCTCATATGAGAATGTCGCTACAGAGATAGGCCACAGGTGGAGAGGGACGATACTAGTAATATCCACCAACAATACCTATAGGGCTAGGGGCTCAACCAGAAACTCTTGCTATCATGGCAAAAGAGGAAAACACATACCAAAAAGGAACCAACCAATCCCAGAGGAAATAGTCTGAAAGGAGTGCACTGGTATTCATAATAGAGCCGGGAACCCTAGCATAGACAGCACAAGGGAAAGAGAACCACTAAATTGGTACCCAAAAGTACAAGATCTTGACAAAGAGAGAGTCCTGTCTAACAATATGTTTCTCCCGTCCTGGAGATATCTGGCACTGATCCTAGAGAAAGGCTCTTGAATGCAAAAGAGCTTGCTAACAACTCCAGAAGACGGACATGCAGCTTCTTCACTAAAGTTGACCACCTCTGCCTGTGAAAACCTCCTATCCTGGCCCCCTAAGTCCAGTCTGCTGGTATCTGACCCCAGAAGACACTCAAAGAGGGAACAGAAAAAGAGCAGTGCCATTCCAGGCACTCATGAGCCTGAGCTACTGAAGGAGCTCCAATGTGATTTCGGGGAACAGAAACCTAACTGTGAGAAAAAACGGATTCTTGCGAAGATGTTTGGAATGATGACTCAGATGGAACTGACCATCTGCCTATCCAGGTTAGCCATCAGAGTGAAAATCTCCCTTTCAAGGGGAAGGGATTACTTCCTTACGAAGGAGAGTCTTTCATCTGAAGGATAAAGATGTGGAGCTTAATCTCTTGTATTTATAACAAAAAACCAACCCCATGATTGTAGAAGGGACACCGCTAACTCCACCATATTCTAAGTAGACAGAGACCTATAAGTTAAAACCAAGAAAGAATGTCAAAGAGATACTATCCGAAACCCCTAGGATCCAAGGCGAGATATCACCCTTTCCATTAACTCTGTGAAGCATGGAAAAAATGGGCAAACCAAAGGGAAGGACATTGGCCAGTGCGAGCTCCACAATGGAGCTGAGACAAAAAACTCTTGAAAAAGAGGAGGAACAGGAACCGTCCGGCACTCATCCTTGAGGTCTAACTTGATCATACAATCTGCCGGGAGAAGGGAGTCAATGAGCAGATGAATCCCTTCCATTTTGCAGTGATGAAAGACTATGAATAGAAGCTAGAACTTGTAAGATAATAATCAGTTGAAAACATCACGTCCCTTTTATTGTGCTCAGAAAAACTAAAACTGTGAAGGATGCTGGTGCCACCTTTCCTTCAAACAAGAGGTTACTGACCTCCACCACTATTAACCCTGCTTGACATTATCGGACACTAAGGGAAGAGGCGAGGAGGAAAATGAAAACGACCCCCTTTTTATTCACGACAACCCCCAAAGATCTAAGGTGAACCTACTGGAGGTAACCTAGGCCTAGCAGCACCCTCACCGGTATGGCCTCCCTAATGGAGCCACAACCATTACAAGGGTAAAACTGGGTTTATGCCCCTCGAGCAGAGGTGTAAATGTGCACACCCCCTGATGCGCCTTGCCTGGAATGGGTAGAGCCCTAGAAGGAACAGCCAAAGGAGTGTTCTCTATTCCCCTGAGGGGCAAAGGTCTTAAACAGTAGCCTTCCCTAATGACAATTTGGGATGGAGATTTATGAGAAGGAACCTACGCCATCCTGTGGAAATGTAGGCGCTAGTGATGCAGAGCAGGCAAATCTTTACCCCAAATCCAGCCCTGCAGTACCTGTACAACAATAACAACAGGCAAACAGCCAATCCGAAGTCCGGGTGACCTGATCCAACACGTCTAAAAACTCTCCTTGACACTCCTCAAGTACTGATATACCCCCTTTAACTTGGGGTCTGTCACTTTGTACGGGACTAAAACCTGGAGAGAAAACTACCTTTAAGAAAGAAAGCTAAAATATTGTATAACCCCCCCAACAAGAAAAAACTGACCCATTTTATGGAGAAAAAATGGGGTCCAAGAGCTCTTGTGCCCTACTGGAGGCTAATCCCAGACTGGGTTATAAGCAGAATAACAAAGGGATTGCGGGAGGCAACTACCAGATCCAAGGAGGAACAGTCAGTACTTCTCCTATTCATTTTACCGCTTACAATGGGGGGCACAGGGGAGCAGGGGGAAAGGGGAGGACTGAGTTGTCCTGTACCTGTATTGGATACACTAACGCAGGATGAGAGTCAGAGAACTCCTTTATAGGTCTAGAAAATGTACCAATGGATGGCTAGGCAGGGAAAACCCTTTACAGGCCCAAAACAACCTTTTCCCCAACATCTCACTTTTGTTAAAAGAAAAAATCAAATGTAATCTTTATTTGTAGTAATAATCGCAAACCCAACAGGTAAGGGTTAAACTCTTGAAACACGGCTCATATTATTGCTGCCACAGAGAAAAACAAAATGCGCAAGCGCACAATCAAGCTGCTCACCCTAGCAGGGTGTGGCCATCAGCAGCACATGAGGGGTAACCTCGCCCTATAAATCAGGCTAAGCCTGAAGCCGAGCCTGCCGTGATATGCCTATAGCAAGGTGAACCAGGTGTGTCAATATTTCCCAGAAAAAATGCTATAATGTTATAAATCCTTAGAACCCCCCCCTTGACACCCGTGTGCAACACCTGAAGCAACAGCTTCTAAAAGGCTTGCACCTGCACCTGGGCGGAAAAAATAAAGCATATTAATCAATAACATAAAACAAAATAAATTAAAATGTATTAAAACATATTATACCCCGTACCAAAATAGAACACACCCAACAGGTGTATACTGGGCTGTTCACCCTAGCAGCACCCGAGAACCAAGTTCTCAGAAGAAGACAGGCAGCACCTAAACCCAGCAGGAAGACACACACTAGTAGCATAAGGGAAAAAAACAGAGGCCATAAATGCCTTAATTCCTGGCAAACCCACGCGAGCAGCCTGAGAATTCTAGAAAAAGGTGCCTTAATAACATGGAACCCACGTGAGCAGCGTGAACACATTAGGCTATAACAAACCCTGCTCGCAAGCAACTTGAGCAATTCAGGGCATGAAAAGGCTGCAAATGTAATGAAACCCCCACGCGAGCAGCGTGCCATAAAGGGTTAATCTGCTGTGGCGCAGGCAGACCTGAAGCAAAAGCTTCTAAGAAGGCTGCATCACAGCTAATGAGGCAAAGGAAAAAATAAACAAAGCAACACGGAGGCCGAACAGGGCAGCCCTGCATGCGTAGCAGGAATTTCTAATAAACACAAACAACAAAGCCCTCACACGACAGCCTGAGCAAAGCTCTCATAGCGGGTCTAAAATAAGGAGCCCTGAAGGGAAAGGGGTGTAGCGTAACAGGACGCTATAAATCAACACAAATTCCTCATTGACACCAAATGCCATGTAAAGCAAAAACACACATTCCCAAAGCGAATGCTTCCTTTGACAAGAGAAATACTGTGTAATACGATTGACACAAAGTATTACAGCAACCAATAAAGGCAACACATGCAAAGGAACGAAAAGAGTGACTTGGCTGTGGTATCAGCAGCAAAAAAAGAGGAGTTGGTTTTGGAGTAAAGGACTTATATAGAAGAGGGTCCCTGCTCATTGGTTCCTGGCAGGGCATGACCTGTCTTCCATGATGGATTGGGGAGTTACATTGGCATTGAACTCTATTTAGTTCTGTTATGGAAACTTTTTTGTTTGTAAAAGTTTTTCTTTGCTGCTGTGGTTTCAGAGTAAAGATTGTAATGCATAATAGGAGCCTACTGTCTTGCCCTAGAATTTGTTTCTTTGTTTACAAAACTTGCCTTGGCGCAGATGGGCACATTGGTGTCCGTATCTTCCCCCAGGGTGTCCAAACCTTACTGCCCCACCCACAGGGGGCCTGTCCCACATTTTTCGCTGGCCCTCTCCCCCCCACTCCAAATGGAGGAGGTGTGAACCTCACGCAGATGTTCGTAGGAGGCCCAGTGAGGCCTGCATGAGGTGCCCCCACCCATTTGGGATGAGGGGGGAGAGGGCCACCACAAAATGTCGGACAGGCCCCCCCAGTGGGTGGAGCAGTAGGGTTTGGGCACCCTGGGGACAGAATGGCACACTATTGTGCCCATCTGCGCCAAGGGAAGTTGGGTAAACAAAGGAAAAAAGTGAAAATGATAGACAGGATTTTAGGGGGGCCTGTGGGGCACCCCAAACCACCGGGGAATTTTCTAATGGGAAGGGGTGGTGGCCCCCTCGACCCCCACCTACAATGATGTGGGGGCCATGTCTTGCAGCCCTCCCTAAGGGCAGATATCTACACCTAAGAAGGGACACCTGACCCCAGGGAGGAGTGCATGACAGCCCCCCCTTATCTGCCCCCAGGGAGGGCTACATGAGATGCCCCACCCCTCCATTTGGGTGGGTGGAGAGGTGCACCCCCCTTCACATTACAAAATTCTCAGGTGGTTTAAGGTGCCCCTCAGCCCCCCCTAAATTGCAGCCTGCTATTTTCAATGGTTTTCTTTGTTTACCAAACTTGCCTTGGCACAGATGGGCACATTGGTGTGCCAATCATCCCCCAGGGTGCCCAAACCTTACTGCCCTACGCACTGGGGGGCCAGTCCCACATTTTCTGGTGGCCCTCTCTCCCCCACCCCAAATTGAGGCGGGGTGTACCACACGCAGCCGTTCGTGAGAGTCCCAGGGAGGCCTGCATGAGGTGCCCCCCTCCCATTTGGGGTGAGGAGGGCGAGGGCCACCACAAAATGTTGGACAGGACCCCCAATGGGTGGGACAGTTGGTTTAGGGCACTCTGGGGGCAGAATGGGACACTATTGGGCCCATCTGCGCCAAGGGGAGTTGGGTAAGCAAAGAAAAAAAGTGAAAATGGTACACAGCATTTTAGGGGGGGCTGTGGGGCACCCCAAAGCACCGGGGAATTTTGTAATGGGAAGGGGCGGTGGCCCTTTCCCCCCAACCCAAAATGGAGTGAGGGCCATGTCGTGCAGCCCTCCCTTGGGGCAGATATCTGCTCCTAGGAAGGGACACCTAACTGCAGGGAGGAGTACATGACAGGCCGCCCCCTTAGCTGCCCCCCGGGATTGCTACATGAGATGGCCTGCCCCTCCATTTGGGGTGGGGATGGAGAGGTGCACCCCCCTTTACATTTCAAAATTCCCTGGTGGTTTAGGGTGTCCCTCAGCCCCCTTAAAGTGCAGCCTACCATTTTCATTTTTTTTCTTTGTTTACCAAGCTTCCCTTAGCGCAGATGGGCACATTGATGTGCCAATCTGCCCCCAGGGGGCCCAAAACCTACTGCCCTATCCATTAGGGGTCTGTACGATGTTTTGGGGTGGGCTTCTCCCCCCACCCCAAATGGAGTGTGGGGGGGCACCTCATGCAGCCCTCCCTGGTGGCAGATTTATGCCTGTAGGAAGGGGCAAATGTGTTTTCACTGGGGGCGGGGGGTGAGGTTCAGTAGACCACCATGGATGGCTTGCAAGGGGGGCACGATTGGAAAGTATGAGTGTAGATTTGTGTTTGCTGGGGTGACCGTAGGTAACACATGTTGTTTGTTTTGTTTACAGCTTTTTCTACGTGAGCAGCTGCAACGTTATGTGAGTACTGTTTTTTATTATTCTATGGTTAGTGCCCACTGTCAGTGGGGTGGGTGAGCCTGGGGCTGGATTGTTGGTGGTGTGGGTGGGAATAGGCCATCTGGGTAGATGTTTTGGTGGGCTGGGACACGATTGCAGGGGCAGGCCACAAATTGCCCCCCATGCCAGCAGAACATTGGTGTTTCCCTGGGAGCGGATGTCTCCCATGTGGGTTGTCCATCTGCAAGCCCAAGCTGCACCTCTGGCTGTGCTACGTTACAGATGACACCTCCGGGGAGGAATGGGAATCCTGCTGGGGCTCCCTGGAGCTGCCGCTGTGCTTAGGGGACGGTACACCCACATGGTAAATTAATTTCCAAGGCCGGGGACATCACCTCCAACCACCCTGGAGTTGCGGCTGGGCTGCTTTACAGCTTTCCCTTCAGGGAGGTATTGGCACACTGCCGGGGCTCCCTGGTGGGGAGAAACTGTAACGCCAGAGCTCCAGGAAAGTCGGCGTAATGTCCCTGCCTTGGGCACCCTTCTCCAATGTGGGTCTTTGGCAGGGCTTGTGGGTAATACATTCTGGGGAGATTTGCACAAGGCAGACCTCTGCGGATTCCCACGGGTGTCCTCTTTTCGGAAATGCATGCGGTCTCCCATTTGTGCGCATGCGCAGAATTCCAGAAATTATGCTGTGCCGAAATACTTGGGGTTAGCCGTGTTTTAGGCTTTCCCCTTGGTGCCCAGGTAGGTGCACCCACACATATGAGGTACCGTTTTCGTTGGGACACCGGTGGGAACGCGGGACGGTAGGCCATGTGTTGTTGGCAGTGTATTCCGGTGAGTGAAATGTGTGTAAATTGTGTTTTTTCAACAAAGTTTGGACAGTTACCCTCAAACCCAACGAATCAGATCAAAGCAACTATTAAGAGCATGATCCAAGAATGGCATAAGAGAGGTATTTTATCTGATACTGAAAGACAATTCCTATTAGTTGATGGGCCCACAATGCCGACAGTTTATTTCTTGCCCAAGATCCATAAAGTCTTTATCAATATACCTGAAGGAAGAGCAATTGTAAGTGGTAGAGGGGGCATATTGGAACCCGTCTCTATATATATTAATGAATGTTTATTACCTCTGATGCTTACTACACCTACATACATACGAGATACAATGCATGTACTACAAATCCTTGAGAGTTTACCATTCACACAAAATTTGCTATTGGTCACTATGGATGTCAGGTCATTATATACCTCTATCAAACATGACATGGCTATTGAAAGTGTTGATTATATTTTTCACCAATCATCTGCCTCATATTATGACCATATTGAGATGCTCAAACAGTTATTGATGTTCACAGTGCAAAGTAATGTTTTCCTGTTCAACGACACTTATTATAAACAACTCATCAGCATTACCATGCGGGCCAGTTTTGCACCTTTATTGGCCAACATATTTATGCATTACTTTGAACAGGCATTTGTTTTCACCAATCATGTGTTCAAGTCATCTATTTATTTATGGAAACAATACATAGTTGATGTTTTTTTGTTGTGGATAGGCAGCACAGAACAACTCTCTGAATTTGTAACATTCCTCAACTCCAATACATGGGGTATTCAATGTACTTATACTTCCAGCTACAAGAATATTGATTTCTTAGACCTTTCAATTTCAATCACGAATCAAGGTTTTGAAACCAGAACCTTCCGCAAAAGTACCTCTGTTAACATGGTACTACATGCGGCAAGTTGCCACAAGAAACAAGCCATCTCTAATATTCCTTAGGGAGAACTTATTAGAGCTCATCGTAATTGTTCACAATTAAGTGATTTTGAAGCAGAAAGTAACATTATTCAAGCCAGATTCATCCAAAGAGGGTGTAATGGCAAGCACTGTGAATCCACAGCCAAAAAGGTCAGCCAAATCAGTAGAGAGGATTTGCTCAAACCTAAAATGGTGCTGCAAGGCAAGTACCTAATAAGATCCGGCTAATCACCAGATATAACACAGACAGTCATAAACTGCATGCGATTGTCAAACAGAAATGGCGCTTACTACACCTGGATCATGACATTGCCAAATGGATAGACCCACACCGTAATTTTACCTTTAGCAAAGGGATCGCACTCAAGAATATGCTGAGTCCTTCCTTCATGCAAAATACAGAACGTAAGCAGACATGGCTAAATTTGGCCCAGAATAAAGGGTTTCGCAAATGCAGTAGCTGTTCGATGTGCTCATATGCTGAAAGAAAAAGTGTTCAATTTGGTTCAGGACAGGAACGCTTCATTGATTCATTTATCATTTGTAACACCAAATGTGTATTATCTGTGTGTGTGATAACAAATATATTGGCAGTACTATCAGACCCCTGAGGATCCAGATTAGGGAGCATTTATCAACTATAGCCAGCCAAGATGCGAAATACTCTTTAGCAAGCCATTGGCATAAATGTCACCAATTAGACTTAAAAGAGAACATCAGATTTACTGTTTTGGCCAGAGTCATGCTGCCCTCATGTGGGGGCAATTTGACTTTAAAATTACATAGGCTCGAAGCCAGACTAATTTGCAAATATAGGACTGTATATTGTGGCCTTAATTCTGATCATGAATTTGCTATCTTCTTATAATTTAAGGGATTCCCTTTGCAGGTTATCTTTATTTGAGACCGTGACCTGGGTTAGTATATGCCAGTTCCATTAAGGATACGCCTTTCCTTAACCTATTACAACTATTAGAGAGTATGCAATTTTCAATTGTCACCAATTGGGGTGTTAATGTTACTCCAAATTTCTTTATAGCCAATGACAAATATTTGGATAAGAGGAAGATGGGTGCTACAATTGAGCGGGTGTCACGTAGGAGCTTGAGTTATCAATTTTGAGGACATCTTGTACTCACACCATTATTAAATCAGTCCGTGCCCTTGAAGCTACAGTGCACCCCCTTCTGCATATATACAGTCTCATAGCTGGAAACGGCCATGGCTATATGTTACTTCAGCAAGGGCACTCATTAGTTAAATGGCCATGCGTGATTTCATAATAGCGAAACAGGATTGTAGATGTTAGCAAAATTGGTATTGGCATCTACAGTCTGTCACGGCTTCGGAATATCCAAGCACTCTGTCCGATTAACACAATTAGAATTGGCCACATTGTATAGATCAAGAGCACGTAAATTACTTAAACACACCCAAGATGGCGGCGCAACCAGGCCACTTTGGGAAATACTATTACGGGCTAGTGAGCCTTAGACAACATATTCAGCTCGGCTTCCATTCGAGCCGACCACCAAGGTAACATGATTTTGATACGGTCCCTTGGACCCCGCTCAGACACAGGTCGAGCGTGTATCTCATGGCTAAATGATGAGATGAGTTTACGAGGCACTCACAGTTGCTTACCAATGCCCCATTTATTTTTTCTCTTTCCATGTGTTTTCGCATCCAACTATGAACCAACTCACACAATGACAGTTGACCGCGTACTTGAATTGACACGGCTTTCATACTAGCAATATATATTCTGCAATTGCGAAGAATTAAAGGTATGTCTGTGAAAACATTTTAACCAAGGTAGTTCTAAATTGGTTACAATCTAATGATATTGGGCCTCATTAGACATTGTGCGCTAAAAATCTCAAATTACCGGCATGGCGCTCTTAACGTGTCCGCCCTCGCAAGAGGGCGCTAATAGCGTACCCTTACGAGTACGCGGACACGAGCATAGCGCCATGCCGGTAATGACCCTACTGCCATGCCGCTAAAGTCCCCAAAAAGTCTCTTACCGGCTTCGACGAAAGTGCAGATAGCACCTCCGCCCTCAGGCTGCATGAAAATAGCGGTCACTGCTATTAGCGGTGACCGTTAAATTGCAGAGCCGGAAACAGCGTCATCGCACAGGAACGAGAAAGAGCACGAAGGCCATCTTTAAAAACACAATCCATTGCCATCCTCTGCTCCCCTGGAACTGTTCTGAGTAGTTTGCAGTAGGAAATCCACAGGGACACCCTCGACATGCCTAAGGCAGTAAAAAAAATCACCGACCGGCAGCGGAAGGAAAAATTTACCACAGAGGAGTTATTAATGCTCACCCAGAACCTAGCTGACAATGCCGCCGTGGTCTTTGCCAGCGACATGCGGCGGGAGACACTCATCAAAAAGAAGGCAATCTGGGCTGAGGTCGCCTTGAAAGTCAGTGCTGTGGGCACCACCACCCGCAATGTGTGAGAATGCAGAAAGAGGTGGAATGACCTCAGACTCCGGGTGAGAAGCATCCTTGCAGAAAACCACAACATTGTTACAGCAGGTGGATCTGGTTCGCCCATAAAACGGAAAGAATGGGTGGAGACCTGCGCCAACCTCATTGGAGTGGAATCCATAGAGGGAGTCGGGACGATGGAGCATGGCGTGGAAACCACTTCAGATGGAGGTGAGTGTACACATGAAAGCATGCAATGTGAATCTACTGGTCCCCCCAAATGTGAGCCCAGAATCACCTCATGGCTGGCCAAACATCCACACATGCATCCAACCCAGGCCATATCAGTGTCAGACCCAAACACACACACATGCACACATCACCAGAGACAAGTGCCACACACAACCATGCATGGATGAGCCACTGAACTGACACATCACCTGCATCCTTTACAATGAAGTCCAAATGCCCACAACTGCGTTATTGATGTATACTGCATTAAGTACATAGAACCGTAACCAATGCCATCTCCCTTCTTGTCCCCGACAGGCTCACATACAGGCAGTGAGAATGCTGGCAATGCATCTCGGGCACCCCCTGCGCATAAGAAAACAAGGGCACAGGACACAGAGGACATCCCCACAACATCAAGGAGCAAAGGTAGAAGGGTCCAGATGCAGAGTGTGAAACATCGGTGGAGCGCCACTGCCAAGACACAAGTTGCCACACCACCAACAACTGCCCCACCTCCGGAGGTTAACCCACCACCACCGATCCCAGCCACGGAGGGCCCACCCTCAGCTGCAGCTAGTTCCACGGGAGAGGCGCCAACCACTGCACCACTATCAGATGTGAAGGACACAACCGATTTCCACATGGAGATGCACACCCCAACCCCCCCTAGAAACCCAGAGCCATCACCACAGCAGACACCTGGGTCTAATGTCACTGGCGATGACAACATGGGAGCTTTAAGTAGCCCCCCGGTGGCTTCATCTGTTGACCTGGTTGCATCACAGGGCACAGCAGCCACACCACCAGAACCCAACACTGCCCTCGACCTGGCCAGCATCAGCCAGCGGCAACAGGAAATAACTGCGCTGGTTGGGTAGCATGTGGAGGAGGCTGCCCGTCTCAGGGCAGAGATTACGGAGACAGCAAGGCACTCCAGGGAGGGGATGGAGGCATATACAGACAGGCTGTGTGGGGAGATTATCCGAGTTAGGGAGGTCCTCACACGGATAGCGGACGCAATGGACCACCACTTCCCACCACCACCACCAGGACAGTCAGCCACTTCCTCATCTGCCAGTTTGAGGCAGACAAGCCCCCTCCGCCGCTCCTCACGCACCACCAGGCGCACATCTAGGCAGCCTCCCAATGCTGGTGTTGGCAATGGCCAATAAGGAGTGCATGGTCAAGCTTCCGCATGCATGGCTGGATGGAAACATTGTGGCAGACACATGAGGAACTGTTGTGGGGGGTGGGGGGAAGGGTGTTAAGCGACTGTTGTGGGGTATGGGGGAAGGGTGTTATGGGACTATTGTGGGGGGTGGGGGAAGGGTGTTAATGGACTGTTGTGGGGGGCAGGGGGAAGGGTGTTATGGAACTGTTGTGGGGGCTGGGGGGAAGGGTGGTGGGATGTTTGGGGACATGCACATTTTCTTCTTTATGTTCCTTAATACACTGGTGTTTGATCAAAACACAGGCTTGGACTTCTTCATTGTGTATGTGTACTTTATTGACGCCAGGGTCCATTGTGCGCTTCCAAACAGACACCAGTGCATTACTACCCATATCCATGTGACAGTACAAAACCATGTTACTCAGAATATTTGGTTGATCAGATGCTGTCTCACAGCACGTCCCTCCTGGCCATCCCCTCTTGAATGAGCTGCATCCCCTTCACCTCCGTCCTCATCACCATCATCATCCTCATCAGGTGCTTCTATTTCAACGTCAGGGGGCAGTGGCACATTCCGTCTGATACACATATTGTGCAGCATGACACATGCCATGGTGATCTTGGCCACCTTCTCATGGCCATACAGGAGAGCGCCATCACACCTGCTAATGCACCTAAACCGTGTCTTCAAAAGGCCAAAAGTCTGCTCGGTCACGATGCGGGTACGGGTATGTGCACGATTGTATTCCTCTTCGTGCCTGTTCTGTGGGTTCCATACAGGGGTGAGGAGCCACCTCTTCAGGGGATAGCCGGCATCACCTGTATGGGGGGACGAATGGGGTCCTGTTACTGTTCACCTCAAGAGCGGCGTGTTCTTATCACACAAATTGACCTTGCATTGTGATTGAAGTACACAATTAACAGCATACATGCATATGGACTGCGTGACTGCAATGTGCAAAGGTGAGCTCGACCCTGCAAGTAGACATGCCCCATTAATGTCTCCAACAGTAATTGACATGTCCTGGGTGAGGCCAGGTTTTAGGTGTCCCTGGGCCGAAGCAGATTTGGTACCACACTGCTGGTGTACTGCCATTCCAACATTGATGTTGCCATGCTGAGATATGATATGATATGATATGGTATTAGTAACGCGCCTATACACAGAGGCATCACTTCAGTGGTGCTATAGGTGCGTGGTGCAATGCTATGGCTAGGGGTGATACCTTTGCATGCATTCAAGGGCACATAGCATTATTGATGTTCTGCTGGACTAATTCTGTATGACTATCTTGACGGCATGTATCACATTAGTGTATTTTGTGCCGTGGAATGTTGTGCAATGTGGATGTGGATGGATGTTTAATGTTTCTAGACCTGGATTGTCATCTATGTTGTGTAGCTTATACTTGCATGTCCGTTCATCTCAAGTACGTTGCGGCCTTCCCAGATGGACATTGGCGTACATCTATATGTGCATTTGTCCGACGGACGACAAGCTACACCCATTTCGAGTATGTATATCTCCCCCCCCGATCACACCCAGTTGGAGTATGTATCTCTCCCCCCCAATCACACCCAGTTGGAGTATGTATCTCTCCCCCCCGATCACACCCAGTTGGAGTATGTATATCTCCCCCTACAACCACACTGCCTTGTGCTTGCCCTGCTACTCACCAAGTAGCCACGAACGTTGTCCGGCTTGTCGCTCCATGTAGCGTGGGATAGTTGAGTTCCGCAGGACCATGGAATCATGGGTTGATCCGGGAAATCGGGCACAGCAATGTGTGATTATCTTGTTGGCGTCACATACCATTTGGACATTGATGGAGTGGAATTGCTTCCTGTTTCGATAGACTACTTCATTGTGATGTGGGACCACCAATTCCACATGGGTACAGTCGATGGCCCCGATGCAACTTGGGATGCCTGCCAGTGAATAGAACCCAACTTTGGTGTTTGCAATCTCCTGGGCAGTCCGTGGCATGAATATGTGTTCAGGTGCACGCTTCAGGAGGGCATCGAGTACCTGGTTCAGCGTGCGTGAGAATACTGGTTGTGAGATGCCATGCATCTGCCCCACTGTATGCTGGTAGGTGCCTGTGGCCAGGAAGTGGAGCACAGTCACCACCTTGAGTAGAGGGGGGATGGCAGTTCGGATGTCTATGAGGCTCACAATGTCGTTGTGTATCATGTCCACGATGCTGGTGATGGTATCCCAGTCCAGACGGTACAGGGTGTGTATCTGCTCAGGGGTTAGGTTAAATGGACTGGCTCTGATCCTGGGCATTGGTGGGTGCCTCTGTGGTATGATTAGGTGCCGTGGTGGTGCTTGCTGTGCCTGTCTTGCCCTCCTCCTCCTCCTCCTTCTCCTCCTCCTGCGTCTCCTCTGTGCTGCATGTTGTTGTTGCTGCTGCGCTGCAATCATGTCCTCCAGCCCATGTAATGCTGCTAGTATTGGAACCATCTTGGTGTGGGAAGGGGTGTGGGAAGGGGTGTGGTGTGCTCCTTTTGAGGTGCCACAGTCTCCATTGCCTCCACCTGTGCTGATTGTGTCCACCTGTGGCAGGTGGAAACACTGCTCAGTTCTCTTAACGGGTGGTTCGCAATGCCGGTATTAGCACCATGGCGATAAGGGGTTTTGGGGGCTTTACCATGCCGCTATTGGCATGTCCACTTGCCTTGTGATGCTGTGCTATTAGCGGCATGGAGTTATTTACGGGATGGAGGGTCGCGCGCACGCGGACTGCCCGCTATTAGTGGCACCGTACTTAGCGGTGCCGCTAATAGCGGTGAGCCGGGTCGTAATTCGCATGGGGATTTAATGTTAGCGGTATTCCATTACCGGTAATGTTAAATCCCTACCGCCTACCGTGTAATGAGGCCCATGGTATTTGGCTCTTTGTTTTTTCCCTTTTCATTTCTTACCGAAAATGTATTCGGTTTTTTGCATATACTTGAATGTAATACAATGATGTTGGTTTATTTATTTTCACGTACACATTTTCTATGCCATTAATATGGCTGGTTAATTATTGTGCATGTCCGCCCTACACAAAACTCCTCCTTTTTCTGTTCCTTTTTTGATTTGTGAATAATGTACTATTTTGTTTACATTATCTGTTTGGTCGTCAATGATTTACAATATTTGTCATGTGATCAGCCTCGGAGGAAGAGCACGGATACGCTCGAAACACGTGTCAGACTGCATATGTTCAATTAAATACTCCTGCAACTCAAGCAGTTTCAAACAATTTACTTTTGGTGCAGAGTGACTGGAACTCGTGTTCTCACTTTCAATTTCTGTGGTGTACTTGGGCAACGTACCCAAAACTCCAAGCCACCTGCAACTTGTGTTACCTTATTGATTACATTACAAGTGCAGTTGACTCATTGTACTTCTTTGCCATTTATCTTGTTATAATACGTCTGTGTCTAAACCAACTGCCTCATCAGAAATGTGTTGGCTATGGGGGAACATTGAAAAATGATTGACCTGCTCCTAACATGTCTTGCCCCCTGGTTTTCTACGGCATCCCCATGTCCGCAGGGGGAAAACGTGGTGCCTGCCCTGGCGATTACAACAACGCCAGAGACATCACATATAACAACACTACAATTCCCAGAAGGGCTTGTGCGTGGCCCGTTCCTGGAATGCTCATTTTTCGTGCGTTCCACTCCTCGCACGAGTGGTCTTCCTATATCTGGCCACGCCCCCATAATGTCGTTGCTCCTAAACATTTGTATCGGTGAGCAGCATTTTGTCGGAAAACTTCCTGTTTCTCTTGCTTACCTGGTTCTTGAACTCTGCTTGCCTCCTGGACTCCGTTGTTTGGTTCCTGATTTTGTTTTGACGCTTCCTCTGATCCACCCTGCTATCGAACTTGGATTGCTTACCGGATCACCTTCTGTTTAACCCTTCTCATTTCTGGTCTCCGGCTCCCTTCCTGACTCTTGACTGCTCAGCTCTCGCCCGTTCCTGTTACTCGCTCCGCTTAAAGAAGCGTACCCCTGCTTGGCAATCTTTCCTCATAGCGAGGGGTGTGTGCAAAAAACGTGCGTGTCTTCACGTTTCCTGTGACCCCACGTATCTGGGAGTTCCATTGGTGACATTATTCTTAATTCCTGGACATAGTGCTGCTTAAGTAAGGGGAGTGCTCCTTATAGGGTTTTTATATTTTGGGACGCTTTGCTGTTTGCTCAAACCTGTGGATTTTGGGGACGCTTTGCTGTTTGCTCAAACCTGTGGATTTTTGGGACGCTTTGCTGGTTGCTCAAACCTGTGGATTTTGGGACGCTTTGCTGGTTGCTCAAACCTGTGGATTTTTGGGACGCTCTGCTGCTTTGCCATGGATTGTGTCCTGTCACCTCCATAGCAGCTTCCTTGTGCCGCCCGGGTCATGGAATCCCCCATTCCTTATCTTTGGAACCACAGTGATAATATCCTCGGGACATTCTCAAAGGTGCTACCAAATTCTTGTTCCTTCACCTTGTCTTGTGTTCTGTCACAAGTAGGTATTCCACAAATCAAGGGATTGTCACAGGTAAACTCGTGGGTCTTGGAGGGGGATAGAGGGGTGGTTTGTTGCAACAAACAACAGTATGTAATAGTTGCCTTGTTTTTCCTCCCTCTAGCTCTGCTGTGCATCCTCCTTTTTGCCTGAGCGCTTGGCCTGACAGGTTTTACTATCCTGCGAGCCGTGCTTTCAGGAAGAAAGTTGTAACGCTCACCGGATTCCCGTAGAGGCGCCGGTCTTGACTGGGCGTATACCGTATCTTCAAAGGTGATGTGTAACACACGGCTGGCTCTTTGGGCTGGACCTCTGTGCACTGTATGTCTGACTCAAAGGGTAAGATGTCTGCAGATAGAAAATATGGGATTAAGGAACTGGGTTATTGAATGTCTCTCTCTTCTTCCCTTTCTCTTCTCCTGTAGAACCCCAAAGGTTAACGCTCTCACCTTAGGTAAGTGAGCGCCGTGCTCTCCATCTGCCTCGGGGCAGGGTGCTGTAACCAGTTTCTTCACTGGATAAGGGGAGCAGGCCTCTTGACTTCAGAGGACTGCTGTCCGTCGTTTACTGCACGAACGGTAAGTTTCGAGTAATTCTAATGTCTTTAAAGTCTTAAGTAATGATGTTTCTTGTTTTGCAGGGTTCCGGCGATGGCGGATGACGGGCTGAAGTGAGTTGAAGATGGAGCCCGTGTGATGAATAGAAGCGCCTGGAAGCACGTAAGTAAGCGCTTGTTGCCTGCTTCACGATGCGCTCTAACTGTCTTTTTATTTTGCAGGTACAAGTTCGGAGCGGCTGCAGGGTGCCGGAATACCCACTGGGTTAGATGTGGAAAGGAGTAATGGCACGTGAGTATTAAAGTTCCCCAATGTCTTTAAACCCACCTTGTTTTGTCTTTCAGATGCGGGATGCAGCGCCGAAGGCCTCCGGAGCGTGCGAAGAGTTGGTAAGCTTTTGTCTTTCAGATGCCGGAATGCAGTGTGAAGACCTCCGGAGCGCACGAAGAGTAGGTAAGCCTTTGTCTTTCAGATGCCAGAATGCAGCGCGAGGCGTTGGTGACAGCCGATGGACCAGGTAAGTGAAGAGCTGTCACTGAAGACCGTAATGCTAACCTGTTCTTTCTTGTCTTTATAGGTGTTGCTGAAGACTGGATTCAGGATGGTAAGCCTTTTTCCTTAGGCCCAGGATCAGATGCAGAAGACACGATGAGCGTTCTGCTGCAGAGGATGCAGAATAACGCAAAGCAAGATTCATCCATCGGGTGTGGTTTAAATAGCCTCCTGTAGTGCTTAGGTGTCTCCTTCCACAGCCACGCCTAGGTAAGAAAAGAGTTCCTGCTTTCCAGAAGAGTTCCAGTGTTCTGAATCTAGGGAGTGGCTCCTGCCCCACCCAACAGGAAAAGTAGTTCCAAACAGAAGAGGATCAGAGGCTCAACTGGCGGGCAAGTAAGCAGCATGGTCTGCTGCAGGTAAGTCCACCCAAGCATTATGAGCCCGGCGCTTCCAGCGCTGGGACTGGGCATATTTATGAGCCTGGTGCCACTGGCGCCAGGACTGGGTCCAAAAGGTCCCAATTGGGACTGGTTGGCACTCGGAACCTGGGTTATGGATCTGCTTCCAAGGGAGTTGGGAAAACCCTGACCTTTTGGAAGCAGAGATCATGACAAAAGTCTATATTTCTTCAGTGGCGTGTAGTCCGATTGGTTTCCCGGACTAACGGCGGATCTGACGGAGTACGACAGATTTAGGAGCCCAACATTAGTGCCTGTCTGTCTGTAATGGATCCAAGTGCAGACCCCGTGGCTGCTATGATGCAGGCCTTTTCCACACTCCATACAGACATGGCAGCAGCACATGCTTCCTTGCATCAACGTATGGATGTCATGCAAAGCCTTGTGCACACCTTGCCCACGGATGAAGAGTTCTGAGATGGTCCTGCTCCTGTACCATCACCCGATCCTCAGAACTCCCAGCCTGGTTTGTCTCCGGTGGTGCTACCTGGCCCCTTTCCTTTGGCTCCACCAGAACGCTTCACGGGGGATCCCAAATCTTATAGGACTTTCATCAATCAATGTCGCCTACATTTTCTATGTTGTCCTTTGGCATTCCTCAATTCCACAATGAAAGCAGCATTCGTGCTTTCACACCTAGGGGATATGGCTGCTGCTTGGGCAAACCCCTTACTTGAATCTGATGTCCCTGTCTTGTATGACTTTGATGCCTTACTATTAGCCATGAACCAGGTTTTTGATGCCAGATATAAAGCTCAGGTATCGGATTTGGAATTCCTGGCATTATCTCAGGGTAAACAACCCTTATTGACGTATCTTGCCCGGTTCAATCAGGTGGCCGCAGAAACCTCTTGGCCTGAACAGAAAAAAGCTGCAGTCTTTTACAAGGGTTTGTCAGATGAACTAAAGGACGCACTGTTTGGTGTCCCCTGTGTTTCTGCAGTATTCTCTAGACTTCTTGATTTGGTACTGCAGGTGGATGCCTGCCTGCAACAGAGACGTGAAGAATGCCGACATCCTGACCTACGCCCGATAAACACGAAGCGGTATCTTCCCCAGCCACTGGGGACGTAGAACCCATGCAAATTGGGGCAGTGAAAGGTCCTCTTACGAAAGCCGAGAGAGAGAGAGACGGTTGCAAAACAATCTATGCCTGCACTGCGGCCCGATGGGGCACTTCATTCGTGCATAACAAAAGGAGGAAGGGTATCCACAAATTGTGGACCCCTCGCAAATAATAATATAAGTCATCATTTTGCTAATACAATGTATAATAGGTATATCTGCAAACAAGATTTAAAGGTGATATTTCTACAACCAGTTGCTGTTTAGTAATATTTATAACAAATAGTTTGCATGATAATTTCAAGATAACAAATATTTGTTTATTCACAAATGATATTTTGTAGGTGATTGTGGAGTTTCACGTATTCACATACATCAAATTTCATCAATCAATTATTATTTGTTAAAAAATCTTCCTTAAACATGTTAACTTGTATTGGCATACAGAGCCATCCCTAGAAAACTATACCTATTGACTGTCTAGTGACAGTACTTTGAGTGTGCAGGGGACGCGAGGGATCCACAATTTGTGGATACCCTTCCTCCTTTGGTTTTCTATAACTCACAACCTAGTGTCAGGGTTGTGTCTCTCTCCTCTGCACCTCATTACTAATCTAAAAATTATGAAACAGGTCCATTCCTGAATTACTCAGGTGTGCATATGTGTTCATTTTTCTCCACTTCATTTGTGCATGTCGGGAAACCCCAGGACCCGTCCCTAAATCGAGCACACGAGACGGGTCTGCCTTCCAATGGCTCACTTCTTTGCCCAGCTGCCACGCATACATACCTGGCCATGTCCTTTTCGTTGCCCAATGCTCAGACCTTCACTAGCCCAGTCATGATCGATTCCCGGGCAACAGGCATTTATATGTACGAACAAGTGGCGAAAACCCATGGTATTCCTGTAGACCCTAAAGACAAACCAGAAGCGATTTATGCAGTAGATGGCTCCTGTCTGGTTCGGGTCAGGTCACAAAACAAACACAACCCCTGCACATGAGTAAGGCGGAAGGGCATACTGAATACGTGTCTTTTGATCTTATCTCTGCACCTCATTTTGGGATTATATCGGGCCTCCCTTGGTTGCAAAAACACAATCCCACCATTGACTGGGTGAAACAAACAGTGTTTTTTTCCTCTCCATTGTGCACAGCAGAGTAATTTCCCGCTCAGGAGATGCCTCTCTCTTCCCCCCTGCATGGCATTAATATCAAGCACGCACACTGTTAATGTCACCACAAGGGGGTTACTTGAACTACTTCCGTATACCAGGATTTGGTTGATGTGTTTGATAAGGGCTTGTCGGAACAGCTCCCGCCCCACCGGGAATACGACTGTCCCATTGATTTGGTGCCCAATGCCACTCTCCCTCATGGTCAGATATATTCCTTGGCACGGCCAGAAGAGGAGCAGTTGAAGATCTATATCGAGAAGGCTTTAAAACTTATACACATAAGACCTTCCCGTTCTCCAGCTGCCTCTCCGATTCTTTTTGTGCCGAAGAAGGAGGGGGACCTCTGCCCTTGTGTGGATTACCGTGCACTCAATGCGGTAACAATAAAAAATCAATACTCATGACCCCTTATCTCAGAATTGTTGGATCGTCTCACATCCGCTAAGATCTTTACGAAACTGGACTTGAGGGGGGCTTACAATTTGGTCTGGGTGCATAGAGGCGACGAGTGGAAGACGGCCTTTAAGAGCAAACATGGCCTCTTTGAATACTTAGAGATGCCTTTCGGCTTATGTAATGGCCCCGCTACGTTCCAACATTTCGTCATCAACATTTTTCGAGATGTGTTAGACGTTTTTGTTGTAATATATCTGGACGATATATTTATATTTTCTGAGACATTGCTATAGCATGTGGAACACGTACGGTCGGTGTTACTCCGCCTACGTGAACACGGTTTATATGCTAAGGCAGAAAAATTTGCTTTCCACGTGTCTTCTATGGAGTTCTTAGGTTTTGTGATATCCTCTCAGGAAGTTCACATGTATGATGCAAAAATACGTGCGGTCCTAGACTGGCCTACTCCTACCTCTCTTAAAAGTTTAAAATCCTTCCTAGGATTTGCGAACTTTTATAGACGGTTCATTGCATCATTTTCCTCTGTTGTGGCTCCTCTGACATGCCTCACCAGTCCATCGGTTCCCATTTGTTGTGACATCCAGGCTCAGAATGCTTTACAGACCCTGAAAGTGTCTTTCACTACGGCCCCAGTCCTTTTGCACCCAGATCCCTTGTTGCCTTTCATAGTCGAGGCTGATACCTCAGCCATTGGACTTGGGGCCATCTTATCACAGAAATGTCCCACGACTCGGCAGCTCCACCCGGTAGCTTTCTTTTCCAGAAAATTGACTTCCCCTGAGAAGTGTTATACCATAATGGAACGGGAACTGCTGGCTATATATGCTGCGTTTAAAGAGTTGCAACACCATTTGTTGGGGGGACGGCATCCTGTTACGGTTTACACAGATCACCATAACCTCCAAGCCCTTTCTACTGTCAGGTGCACTAATTTCAGACAGATCAGGTGGCATTTGTTCTTTGCACAGTTCAATTTCACGGTCTCTTACAGGCCAAGTCCCTTGCATGAAAACGCTGATGCGCTTTCTCTCATAGGAGACGATGTATCTCCATCAAATACAGTCCTCCCTAGTCTGCCAAAAAACACTGCTACGTGTGTTTGTGCTATCGACCAGTTCTCTACTCGAACATATCCGCTGTTGGACGGAGGATCATCCCACTGCCCTTCAAGGGTTGCAAGCACGGTTAGTATCGGGATTGCCATATATACAGGAACGGCTGTATATCCCATATGTTCGGACCCGGTTACAGGCTCTAAGTTGGTCTCACGACACCCGTCTGGCCGCCCAGCCAGGACAAACCAAAACACTTGACCTTTTACTCGGATGGTGTTGGTGGCCAAATATGAAACAGGATGTGGAAGAATTTGTATCTAAGTGTACTGTATGCACACAGTGCAAATCTGTACCTGGTAAACCTGTAGGGTTTCTACAGAAAATGACCATCCCGCCACGTCCATGGCACACCGTGTCGCCAGACTTTGTGGTAGAACTTCCACTAATCTGAGGGCTAACGACAATTCTTGTGCTGGTAGATACCTTCCCCAGAATGGCCTGGTTCATTCACTGTAAGGGTGTTTACTCTGCTCCTGCATTGGCCAACTTATTCTTTGAACAGGTGGTACATCTGTTTGGTCTCCCTTTGGTTCTCATCTCGGACCGGGGATCTCAATTTACCTCGTGCTTTTGGTTGGCCCTTACCTGGTTCTTCGGCATCGATGTCCGTTTGTCTTCATCTTACCACCCTCGACAGACGGGCAGACAGAAAGGCTTAATGCCACCATGAAACAATATCTTTGATGTCTCTGTCTCTAGTACCAGTCTGACTGGTTGTCAGTTTTGGGGGCTGCCAAATTTGCATATAACAATGCTTGTCACTGGTATGTTGGCTGTTCTCCTTTCTATGCCATGTATGGGCAACATCCACAGGTTTTACCGACTGCCCTTCCATTGGTGGCACGGGTACTCGCAGCTAAAGCAACGGCTCATTCATTGCTGTCTATCCAAACTGCTGTGGTGCAACATCTACATCAAGCACAAGATTGCATGAAAAAAAGCAGGCCGATAGACATCGCAAAGCAGCTCCTGGGTATATCCTAGGGGATAAGGTCTGGTTATCCACCCTGCATTTACATATACCTGGCAACCGTAAACTGATCCCTTGTTATTTGGGCCCCTTTCCAATCACGAAGTGCATCAATGCAGCTGCCTTTCGCTTAGGTTTACCTCCTAGTTGGAAAATACACCCGGTGTTCCATGTCTCCCTATTACGTCCTTATATTGTTGGTATGCGGCTGTCCAAAGCTCCCGCTCCTATAACGATCCAGGGCGAAGAGGAATACGAGGTGCGTGCCATCCTAGATACTCGGGTGATCCGAGGGGTTCACTGTTATCTGGTGGACTGGAAAGGTTATTGTCCGGGAGATCGCACCGGGGAGCCTGCTTCCAACATGCATGCCTCGCGTCTCTTGCAGGCTTTTCTCCAGTCTCGTGGTCTATGGCCCGGGGATGCCCTTTTTTGGGGAGGGGTACTGTCATGCCCCCCAGTTTTCTATGGCATCCCTATGTCCGCAGGGGGAAAACTTGGTGCCTGCCCTGGCGATTACAACAACGCCGGAGACATCACCTGTAACAACACTACAATTCCCAGAATGGCTTGTGCGTGGCCCGTTCCTGGAATGCTAGTTTTTTCCGTACGTTCCACATCTCGCGCAAGTGGTCTTCCCATATCTGGCCACGCCCCCATAATGCTGTTGCTCTGAAACCGTTGCATCGGTGAGCAGCGTTTTGTCGCAAAACTTCCTGTTTCTCTTGCTTACCTGGTTCTAGAACTCTGCTTGCCTCCTGGGCTCTATTTTTTGGTTCCTGATTTTGTTTTGACGCTTCCTCTGATCCACCATGCTATCGAACTTGGATTGCTTACCGGATCACCTTCTGGATAACCCTTTCAGTTCTGGTCTCCGGCTCCCTTCCTGACTCTTGACTCCTCAGCTCTCGCCCGTTCCTGTTACTCACTCCGCTTAAAGAAGCGTATCCCTGCTTGGCAATCTTTCCTCATAGCGAGGGGTGTGTACAAAAAACGTACGTGTCTTCACATTTCCCGTGTCCCCACTTATCTGGGAGTTCCATTGGTGACATTATTCTTACTTCCTGGACATACTGCTGCCTAAGTAAGGGGAGTGCTCCTTATAGGGTTTTTGGATTTTGGGATGCTTTGCTGTTTGCTCAAACCTGTGGATTTTGGGGACGCTTTGCTGTTTGCTCAAACCTGTGGATTTTTGGGACGCTTTGCTGGTTGCTCAAACCTGTGGATTTTGGGACGCTTTGCTGGTTGCTCAAAGCTGTGGATTTTTGGGACGCTCTGCTGCTTTGCCCTGGATTGTGACCTGTCACCCCCATAGCAGCGTCCTCATGCCGCCCGGGTCAGGGAATACCCCATACCTTATCTTTGCAACCACAGTGATACTATTCTTGGTACATTCTCAAAGGTGCTACCGAAATCCTGTTCCTTCACCTTGTCTTGTGTTCTGTCACAAGTAGGTATTCCGCAAATCAAGGGATTGTCACAGGTAAGCTTGTGGGTCTTGGAGGGGGATAGAGGGGTGGTTTGTTGCCACAAACAACGGTATGTAATAGCTGCCTTGTTTTTCCTCCCTCTAGCTCTGCTGTGCATCCCGCCTTTTTGCCTGAGCCCTTGGCCTCACAGATTTTACTATCCTGCAAGCTGTGTTCTCAGGAAGAAAGTCTATATTTCTTCAGTGGCCTGTAGTCCGATTGGTTTCCTGGACTAACAGAGGATCAGACGGAGTACGACATAACATTAAGGAGATATCTTTTACTTGTGGGAATACTAGAGGACATAGGTCCTTCCTTTCCCATCCTCAGGGAATTGAGATCATCGAGTCAAGTGACATATTCTTACTACAAGAGACCTGGCTGATGGACGATCTCTTCATCCAGAGGTACACAATTATTTCTGCTCATGCTGGAGGTGGAAAACAAGGGGGTCCTTCAGGTGGGATAAGTATTGGCGCAAAGACTTACATGGATCTGGATCCTTTCATTCCAGAGGTAGCCTCCAAATCAGTCTTAGCGGCCATTGTCGGCCTGAGGTCATCACATCTTTTGTTTTTTTCCAAATTTGGATTTATTAAGGTTTTCAGAAAACATGTTAAACATCATACAGTCCTTGTTTGGAGCATGTCAGAGTTGTCAAAATCTTCCCCTTCAACCCCACCCTTCCCCTTCAACCCCACCCTCCAACATCCCATAAACTTTCATCACAAATCAAAACTCCCAACCCCCCCCCCCCCCGCCCTCCTTCCCCAGAACAGTGTTTCATCTTTCATGTCTCCTCGTACATCATGTTCTCAATTGTGGCATGTGAGCCTTGTTAAAGTTTTATTCTCATTCTATAGCTTTGGTTGCCTAATTGGGGGACAATCAGCAGCGATCTCAGGTGAGCAACCACCACAACATTGCTCCGTTCTGCTTTGCATGACCATGTGGTCTCTGCGGGTTCAACCCTCAGACCTCTTGCATTACAATTGGTCATCACATTTTTTAACATTGATTGCAAATGTATATTCTGCTTCAGGTACAGAGGGATATATTGAGGACATTATTAGTGTGCAAAATGTACTTAATAAATGCTATGAAAAACTTCTTGCTGGGAGGGTTATTGTAGCCAGTGATATGAATGCTCTGCAATTGATTGATGAATGTGGCCTTGTTAATGAGGAACAGGATGGCGATCCCCTGTCCACTGTCAAGGACAGGGGGGCTGCCTGGGCCAGGTTATTCTTTGAGACCGATTTGGTCAGTCTTAATGGGACTGCGCAGGTTGAGGGCACAAGACATCAAACCTGGACAAACGGCACTAGTTGGTCTAGTCTTGACTATGATTTTATTCACAGAGGGACACAAGAGGTATTTAAAAAATTCAAGATAGCTACCACGGCACTAAGAGACCATTCGGTCATAGCATGGAGCACTACATTGCCCAATCCATATAAGGTCAATAAAATAAATTGCCAGGTTAATGTAAATCAAACAGGAAATCGCATCTCTTGGAAAGACAAGAGCATTATTAAAGTCAACAATTTCATAAATAATCATAAGACATCCACGGTCAACTGGCTCAGGAATAATAACTGGGAACTGGCACTATTTATGAACTGGCTCAATGCATAAGTTCAGATATTTCCAAAATTGTGTACGTTTTTTTAACAACACGAAAATGTATTTGATCCTGAGATCCAAGCAGAAAGAATAAACTGTGTCAGCTCCAAAGACGATTGATAAAAATAACAGCATCTCTGGGGTGGATAAAAAGCAGCTGAAGACTGTTATGAAAACGAAGCACAGAAATGGTGTGGTAAAGCATCACTCAAATTGACCAACTGACTTGTCCTCTACAAACTCATTAGAATGGGGGATGATAAAATGTTTTGGGGAATGGCTCGAAGATTCTTAAACAACTCCACTATGATTGAACTATGCCCGATTGGCGAGTCAGTATGGCAAGAGACCATTAGGAACATGTTCTATGATGTATCAGCCAAGGATAAGACCCATTTTGAGTATGTACCCTGCCTTAAATTCAATGAGGATTTTGGGTGGTAAAATATCTTATCAATTATTAAATCTTTAAAAAACTCATGTGCGCATGGTCATGGTTCACTGGCAAGCATTGTATATAAGTCAAATCTGCGTTTGTCGGCTCATATCCTGGAACAATTGTTCAGTAAAATCTTACACTAGGGCAAAGTTCCCCAGTCATAGAAAAGGCCATTTTAAAACCAGTCTTTAAAAAGGACTCTCAAGTCGACTCTTAAAATTATAATCTCCTGGCTATGCATGATGCAAGTCAGAAGATCTTTGCTAGTATTTTTTTGAGGACGGCGACCAAATGGTCCATCCAAGCAGGGTGCCTTTCTCCATGTCAATCAGGATTTAGAAGAGGCTTTAAGACTTTGTATAACATTTGCAATCTTCAAAATCTCATTCTGAGAGCAATAACAAAAGTACAATGAAAAATGATACATATGTTTCATTGATTATTGTAGAGCATTCGACATGGTCCCTCGCCAGAAACTTTGGGAAAACCTAGTCGGTTGTGGCATGAATGGTACTCTGCTGTTTTTTATCTCTCTTTTGTTTTCGGAGAATAGCGTTGCAATTCGTCTGAACTATGAGGGGGTGACAACCACAGACATTCAAACGAATGTAGGTGTGAGACAAGGTTTTGCACTCGCACCTCTTTTGTACAATTTGTATGTGAGTGACATGGGAGGGGCTATCTCAACCGCGCAAAGCTTCACACCCAAGCTTGGCCCCATAAAGATACAATGGCTCAGCTACGCTGATGATGCAATTTTATTGCACACAATGGCTTTTGGTCTCTAACGCTCCATTTCTGCCATTGAAAATTATTCACAAACATCTTAAACATAAATATCGGAAAAACTAAAATAATGACATTAGGTAACCAATATGAATCAGTTAATTATAAATGGTGCCTGAATAGAACTCCCCTCGAAGTGGTGGATAAATATATTTATTTGGGTTTCCACTTATGTAAATCACCCTCTAGCGATTATTATTGCAATATTGTGACCTGTAAGGTGATGAAAAAATGCCTTGTCTATAAAAAGATCATGCACATAAAGGGCAGAAACAACCTTTTATAGTAAAAATATTATACCCGCTATACTTTATAGTATGGCCATTCTCCTGGAAAATAGGATTGCATGGCTTGACAAACTCGAAGGTAAAATACTCTGATCAATTTTAGAAGTCCCCCAATCAGTTCCCGTGCAAGCTCTAAGATGCGAGTTGGGTGTACAAGCGTTGAAAACGTATTGGATAACCCAACAGTGCCAACTCTACATCACTATCTGCCTAGCGGCAGAATCCTCAGATTCCCTTTATTATTACCTGGCCCGGTTAGATGGCATAGGTTGTAATAACACATTCCTACAAGGGCTAAGGCAATCTGCAATAGAACATATGGCACTGATGAACCTACCACCAGATGAAATGAGGGACCATCCTAATTGGTTAACAGTATTAAAAAAGAGAACCAAAGCCTAGCTGTCTCCATTAATTTGGATTCCACGGCAGCTAAATCAATGTATGTGGAATACTGTAAACAAGCATTCAGGGGGCCCCATGCCAACAGCTACTTGTTAAAGTATTGCTCGATTCTGATTCGTAAATGTAATTACTTACCGGCGATTTAATATATTAACACGCTGGAACATACGGGGAGGTGGAAAAAGATCCTCAGTGAAAAAAGAGTGTGTTGTATGTGTGGAAGTGAAATTGAGACGGCCCGTCATGTATTAACTCAGTGTGCAAAGATGTCTAATTATTATGATTAGGGCTATGCCCAGTTTCTTCCAAACCAGCAACAGAGAGAGGGAGATCAATTTGGGAGTACCGTCATGGGTGCGGAATCTGTTGTAATCATGGCCGCTGTGTTTTATGTTTGGAAATGTACTAATAACCATATCACTGACCTTTCCTGATCCCTGTGTACTTATGTAATCTTGGTATTCAGAACAAATGACATTTTTAAAGATTTTATTATGAATATTGGCAAGTATTTAACAATTAATTTCAACCAGAGGTTATTTCTGATAATGATATTGTATCTTGTATACTGTATTTTAACATATGACTTTTAGCTTGTTCTCAAAATGCCTATTAATAAATGTTTTTAAGGTTTATTTTAAACAATTATGCACAATAAAAAATTAAGTAAAAAACACTTCCCCCATCAAACAAAAACATATCATTTGGAAGTCCACAAAAGCAGAGGCGTTTTAGGTTTTTTGGTACCTGTTCTATTTGTAATATGTGTCATTGCTATAGTTGTCCTAGGTTTTTTTTATCTCTTCAAACCAATGTTATTTTTAAAGGAACCAACTGCCAGCTCTCATTGCTCAAGATCTCCCCCGCCTGCAGGTTAGGCAATGTGTAAAGCTAACTAGCTCTCTAGTGATGGCACAATTTTACAATTTCACTGTGATATACTGTGGCCTCACAAAACACATGACAACCAACAAAGAGTGCCAAATCTGGGCAACCAAACTGGTCCTCATCTTTCAAAAAGAGACCACTTCAACCCACTTTAAAATCTCTTCTCTGGCTTATTGTGGCCTTTAGGATCAGGTTTGGTGTCCTAGAATCCACTATTTCAACCTATAATATCCATCCAACATTGTGTTGTACCTTATTAGCACCCACCCACAAAGTGGGGAGGTGGTGGCCTCCCAGCCATTCAGGAGGCTTGGAATGGTGTCTTTACCTCATTGAAAAGACCCTGCTTTGAGCCTTCTTGGAAGCGGGAGCCCTCCCTCTTCTCCACCAGGAATTAAGGTAACCATGCCCTTTGCCCTGTGCTTCCCATCTCCTCCTTCACCCCATCCCCTGACCCCCAATTTCAACATCCCTCACCACCCTCACCGTGCCCCACATACCTTGCACTCCCTTGTCCCTTGCTGGACCGGGAGCACTCAATGTTCCTGGCTCATCTCCATCACAGCAATGGCTGCCGTAGAAAAGGACATGGGACTACATGTAGTTCCCTTCTCTCCAATCCATCGTGGCCATCTTTGTTTACAGTTTTTTTTAAGTTGAGAAACGGCAATCGTGTGGTTTCTCCACTTAAAAAAACAAATATTAGCATCCTGGTTACCATGCCAGAATGCTAATAGCAAGAAACCCTGCCGGGCGGTAGGGGCTTTACTGGACAGACCATTTGTGGTCTAAGATCAGAGCCCTCATTTTGCTCAGGCTTCAAACTGGCCCAGGCATTAACTGGCCAGATAAAGGACCAGCCCATCGGGGTTGTTGCTCAATGAAGCCCTATTGGTGCCTTCCGTTTACCCATCTCATATGTGTATGCTTCCAAGCTTAGAATACAGCCTCTCATGACCGTAAGGTGATCATCCCAGTGCATAGAAAATACACAAATCAATACATATTTTGAACCATAAAATGTCTTTCTATTGTTTTGTTGTCCTTGTTCCTACTTTGGCGCCATAGGCACCCAGAGCCCACGAAAAATAACACACATATGAATCTGACAGCAATTTTAGTGCCAAGTGCAGGTCACCACTCTTGAGTTTACCAGACATTCACGAGGTATCGGTCGGACAGATTTAAGATTTATTTGTTCGCTCTTTGTTTACATATTTGGTTTCACACAACTACTGAGGATAGCACGATCTTTTATTATCAATGAAACATTTTTGCTGGTTTTGCAAAAGGGTATTTTATTCATTTTTATTCCATCTGATTACACAAAAGCTTCTGCCAGATCATCTTCCAGAGCTCCCAGGGGGCTGCTGGGTAATTCAGTTGGCCGATGATTCTTCATCAACAGCAAGTATATTTTTGCCCTCTTCTGTAAGCATGGCCTGTCTAATGAGGGATCGTAGTGAAATCTGCATTTTGGGTTTCCATGGTTCTCCAGGACACATTGGGGCAGGTGGTTCTGGAAGATCTGGCAGCGAATCACTGGGGAGAATCGGAAGGAGCCCTTGAACCGGTGTAGCTGCAGGGACAATGGGAATAACAGGAACTGGCCCTGGTCTGACTTGCCCGTCTGTAGAGGCTTCTACGGGGCGATGCACAGATGGCAAAACAGGCGGCTTGTTGCTGACAGCTTCCAATGTGGGTTTGGGTACAGGGTGCATTACAGCGGGCATGGAATGAACAGGCGTTCGGGTCTGATGCTCGTGGGATTCTTCAGAAGAGTCCTGGTGGCCATCTTGCTTGCATTTCTTGTCCTTCTTCTTTGATTTTCCATGTTGGTGATCACATTTATCTCCATGTTTCGGACCGTGACCGTGACCATGACCATGACCGGGACCATGCCCACGTCCTTTGCCATGTCCTTTTCCCTGTCCAGGAGAACCTCCATCTGTATGTTCAACTATGGAAAGGCTCCTAAAGGGGTTGAGCCCTGGAAAACTTGCAACCTGAAAGATAATATAGAAAACATTAGCACATTGATATTACACACAAATTGCTGTGGCATATCTGACATCATAATTAGAATTATTAACATGAGGAGCAACGTGCCTTCATGACATTTTCTCAACAAAACCGCTTCCTTTTTAGAGCGAGCATTATCAATTTTAACCCTTTCCTTGACGTACATATGCATACTACTTGGGAGCACTTGACAGTGAACCCTGTGCTCCGTGCACACAAATAAATAGGACCCCTGTGCAGTGTGTTCTTTTGTCCAGGCATTCTGGGACTCTGAGGGGGTAAGGCACTCAAACATTTAAAGCAGCAGTCTCAAACATGGGGGATTTAAATAACAAACCAAGTTGCCTCATGCAGAACTTGTATACTATATTTCACACCATATCTAACAATTAGGACCTCATTACAAGTACGGTGGTTAGGGAAAAAACAATGACTGCGCTGCCTTATTACAACTTTGGTCTTGAGTCGGAGGAAAAACCTCCAGCAAAACCCATCAAAAAATAGCTAAATCGGCAGAATTACTGCTGGTGGTAATGCCAAAATCCCATGGAGTCCTGTGTACTCCGTAAATGGGGATTAACAACACCTACCATCACTTGTAATCTGGCGGTAATTCCTCCGCACCAAGCAGCAGTAACAGTAATTCTGTTTAGTGGTATTCTGACGGATTTACCACCGAGATACCTCCAAACTGGTAATGAGGCCCTTAGCGCCATATGTGCTGTGTCAAATGTACCACACTGATGCTGCAGGCCCAAAGAGTCAAGAAATTGGCTCATGAGTATTCGCTGAGTCAGTCTTTTGTCTATAGGCATGGGAGAGTTGCAGAACGAGAGTGGTAGTGATCGACATTATGCCTCAGATCCCATAAAAATACTGAAGACCCCTTTAGGTTTTACCCATTAGTTTGAGCAGAAGTCTTTTCATCAGGACTTTCTATTTTGCTGACCTGAAATGCCAGTTCATTTTTCCTTTTGAAATGAGGAAATATGCTTGGTGAACCCAACTTCTGAGTCGGGGAGAAACAGTGAAACATTTCAAAGGAACTATTTAATGACAATCCTCTGACGTGACTTTGAAAAGATGTGTTATTTTAATATGATGTTACACTATGCCAAATCACCATCACAGTAGGGTTAGAACAGCTGGGATTATCCTGGGAGTGGGGTGTGGTTCCCACCCCAGCTGTATGGCGACCTCAGTCTGCTGGAAGAAAGCAAGTGTGCGACTGAAAGGAAAGATGGTGAGCAAGTGGGAAATAGGTGCTGCGAAAATAAAATAGTTATGAAGGGATGTGCTAAGGGGAGAATGCTTTGTGAATGGTGCATGTCAGTACTGTTAGGTGGATCTTGATTCAGCAAAAGGGAGGAGGGCGACATGTCCTAAAGTGTTGTGATATTTGACTTGTATTTCCAAGGTCGATTTATTAAACAAAGGCTTGATACATAATGTTATGTTTGATGCATAAGGGGCTAGATTGCATCTCAGGAAACCTGGAACTTTGGTGGCTATTGGCCCGGCATCAATACATGTTGTGCTGACTGCAAAGCCTGAGCCAATATTGGTCAAGACAAGGATAGACTGTGGTTAAAGGTGAATGCTGCTGGTAACAGAATGTAAGGGAATGGAGTGGTCAAACTGGTACAGGAAAACTAAAAAGGCCTTGCACCTTCATGTGAAAAGGGTACTTTTTAAGAGTTTATCCCATGTCATATCCTTCTAGACTTCATTTTAGTTCATGGTGAGACAAGATGGTGCCTTACTTGGAAGAAGGATATCAAAGTGGAGTGATGTTTTGCCTTCTATAATGACAAAATGTAACTTGAGCGCCTTATGACATATGTGATCATGATACTATGTGAAAGGTGGAGGTGGATGTGCAGCCAAACAGAGTAGACAAAGAGAGAACGGCCAGATGTTGTCCTTCTGCATGCAGTGACAGACTGGCGCCCTTCTCACATTTGATGTTTATGCTTTGACTATGGCCACAAGGCCATGATATGCATTGCACGGTGCGTATAGGCCTCAGTTAGGCCACATCACAGGGCAGAGGAACAGGGAGTTAAGCATTGAACTGAGTCAAAAGATCTCTTTGCAGAAAATTCAGCTGCTTAAAGTGGTCCTCTTCCTGTCCCTTGAGCCATGCATTGTGATGTTTTGTTTTGCTGTGTGACTTAATATATTTATTTAATTTTGTGTTAAATCAATTGAATTTATAAAGCATCTAAGCATTGAATAAAAATTACAAAAAGTGAAAACAATCAAATTCATGAATACGGTAAGAGCAATCAGCATGGTGCAACAAACGTAACGGATCAAAATGGAGAGAAGATGTGTCGCTAAGAAAAGAAAAAAGCTTGAATGAGGGCAGAACAAAGAGAGTAGGGAAGAGATTTCCAAACTGTAGGAGCAAGAGACAAAGAGCAGAAACAGGAGCGCACACAGCACAGAAAGGGGGGTTGGGGTGAGTGCCAGCTGATAAGAAAAGAGAATATGACTGATTGGGCAAGTAGAGTGAAAGAAGAGAAGAAACATAAGGGAGAGCAAAACTACGCATATATTTAAAAACATTACAGGTAACGAATGTGCAGATGGAAAGGAAAAAGACCCAAACAAGAAAGGCTATGGAAGGTGAAATAATAAAAGGGCAGAAGCTGAAAGCAAATAGCAAAATTGTAAATTAAATTCAGAGAGAAAGAGTATAGGTTGGAAGGCTAAGAAGGAACAATAGTCAAGTCAGGAAAAGATTGAGGTAAAGATAAGAGACCTAGAAGCTGTGAAATAATGAAAAGGACTAATCTTGCAGAGAGTGTAAGGTTGACAATGGCAGAAATGAGTAAGAGAAGTAATGTGAGATCAGAAGTAGAGGGAGGGATCCAAAATGAGACCAAGATTAGGAGCAGCAGATGAGAAAGTAAGGCGGGATTTACATAGAAGGAGGAGCCGGACAGCCGTGTGTGGAAGGAGCAGGTAAGTAGAGGAGAACAGTATTAGATGATTTATGATGGAGTGAATGGGCAAGCTTCTGGCACTTAATAGTGGAAAGACGGTCAGAAATAGAAGTATGATGTTAGCTAGTGAAAGAAGAAAAGACAAAGATTTGACAATCGTCAACATGAGAGTGGTAATTTAAGTCAGGAAAAGTATAATTGAATAAAGAGGAAATGAAAAGAGAGAAAATAAAAGCCTTCCAATGAAAGGACTGAGCCTTGGGGAACACCAAAGACTAGAAGAAGAGTGTTGGAACAAACTCTTGCCTACGACAGAGAGCAAAGGCAAACTTAAAGACCAGAGGACCACCCAGAGCAGGGGTCTGCAACCTTTGCTCTCCAGATGTTTTAGACTATGCCTCCCATCAGCCTTAGACAGCAAGGTCGATGGTGAGAAATCATGGCCATCACATGCATGGTAGGAACTATAATCCACATAAATTGACAAGGACCATCACTGGGCCTGCCTAACAAGTGGCAGCAGAAGCTGGTAAGGAATAATCAGACATTTAGCAAAGCCCTTCATGGTGGTGCATGTGCACAGGTACAGGATGACAAGGACGTCCACAAGAAAGCTCCAGCGGTGTTAGTGGAGGCTCTAGGAGCAAGAAACAGACAGATGCGGGATGAAGGCAGTTCTAAACCTGTTCAAAAGTCAGAGGGCACACCGGGCCATGCTCCTGTAAGCTATAATACAAGGCGGACAAAGTTAGATGGAAGAAAAGGGTACACACTGAGACTCCAGAAATCCAATGATGGCAACAGTGGCCTATGAGTAAAAAAAACATGATGGAAAAAGATGCAGTGGTGAAAGGAAGCAACAAACGCAGACTAGGTCGCAAGAGGAAAAACGGGTCATAGATGACTATCACTGTCTGGGTTCCCAATATAGAATGCCAAGCCGGATACGCAACCGGTACCCTAGTCGTATGAAGGTGCAGGTTGAAAATGGGGTGGGCAGAAGGCTATACTTCTGACAGAGACCTAGAGCCCACTTCCTGCATGTGAACAATATACACTACGAATGTGACTTCTTTCTACGTGTAGTAAATGTAGCCCTGGTGTGCTTCCCGAACTGCCAAATCAAATCCCTGTCCACATGGCGTGGAGGAAGTGGACAGACTACCAAAAACACAAAAGGTACACTGTGCCATGCTGTGCGCTGCTATGGGGAACCGGATCATTGTAGGGCAGAAAGGGAGTAAACATGAGACTGCAGGAAATACCAGAAGGCCAGAGGAAGAGTCGGAAGAACTCATAGTACAATACCCGGCGGGTGCCGAGTCTGGCAATCGGATAGGATCTGTAGGGTGGTGGAGTAGTGGGTGGCAAGGCACATGCAAGAGTCCAACTCATGCTCAAATGAACTGCTTCAGGAAGCCTCAGTGTCTTAGATCGCCATCATCCGCATCCAGATGGAGTGCCTAATCATGCCAACTCCAGGTCACCAGGTAATGTCCACCGGGAATGGAGTAGCGCATCCTCGGCACGCAGCAGCACACAATGTCAGCAGTGCAGAAGCGCAATTAGTTTAATCAATAGGGCACAGGTGGTACATGGGCACAAAGGTATGGGGGGTCTGGCGGACACCACAAGGCAGCGAGATTAGAAGCAAGCCGCAGTGAGTTTCTGCATGCATTCATGTGAAATTAGGCATGTACACCCTTTCCCGCTGCTGTCTCCGAAGAACAAGTTTGAAGCACTTTCCTAATGTCTCTGTACCATCACCGGACGTGGATGTTGCAATGCTCATGTGTGAATAATCGAGTCATTCGATAGCCAAGTAAAGATTTCCTCTGATCAAACCTAGAATTTGGTAGCACTGAATAAAAACCAAAGAATGACCAAGAAGTTAAGGGCAGAAACAGAGCTGAAGTCACTTGTAAGTCAAGTTAGACTTTAAATGAGGACATTTCTAAAAAGGAATAGAATAACAATGGAATTGTGAATTGTTATGTGTCGAGTATCCGGACATTAGGATTGGAATGGGTATGGATTGGGCACATGCACCCTCCTAGATCCAATGTGTAGAAAAGGCAAAGACTGGCCGTCAATTGACAGTCAGTGTCAGAGTCTGTTGGGAAGGGGCTACCAAAGGACTTATGCTGAACGGTACCTGCATGTTTATTCTAAACAATAGTTGTGTATACCCGAAATATAATCTTGAGTGTGATATCAGATCCTCCCCTACTCCTATGACTAAACAGCATTTACCATGTATACACTTCCTATGTAACCATAATGCCATCACACAGCATGAATGATTTGACCCAAACCAAGATGGCATCGTCCCTACTGTCTGTGCTTCACTGAGAGGGTACACCACAAGACAAGGGGTGCATCAGTATAAATAACCAAAAAATAATTCATGGCGACTTAGTATTAGCATGAGGAGCATGAGGAGCAAGCATCAAACCACCAATGACAGACGGTGTGCAGGACCACTGTGGGCACCTACAGAGGCAGGATTCTAGACAATCTACAGACCTCTGACCTGCCCTTCTCACAAGTAAACATGTCTCTTTATTTACAGGGTCAATCAGAGGTTCAGTCAGGCTGTGCTGCAGAGCCTTTGTCCAGGGAGTAGCTTGTCTTGGATGCATCCTCTCCATTTCCATATGGTCTTGAGGATGAGGACACTTATCATGTACCCTATGCAAGAGAAGACGTTGTTCAACAAATTCTTTCAACGCCTAGAACGGGATCGGAAGCCTGCGGATCTCCATTCGTTTTGTACTACGACTCTCCACCATTGCCTATGCTGGCTAAGGCTGATGGATGATGTATGTCTACTCATCTGGGGAGCCAAAGTATGCAGACCCCTGACCCAGAATCTCTTCCTTTGAAAATGATCAGACCTGGACTCGCTCAGCAATAATACCTCTGCCCTTTGGGTCACACACTTCATGAATCTACATGGTTGACTATCTCTCGGCTGGATCAGTGGTTTATCTTCCTAGCAGGAAACCCTGTTAGTGATAGTGTGCTGGGTGTAATCAATTTTATTCCTTGTATTAATTACCTTTACAAGTGTTCCAAATTCCAAGATTCCAAGGCACTATTTAACATTGTGGATCCAACTAAGAGCACTTATGACTGATATAGCCTTCATAACTTGCCAAGTAACTAATACTTTATTCCTATAAGTCATTGGCGATACTCGGTTGATGGTGGCAAGCCCTGGAACTTGATGAACTTGAAGATCGGCTTACAAGAATGCTGCTTCTGAAAAGGCAATCCATCGAAGGAATAATCCAAATGGAAGCTATTTGGCATAACTTTTAGTACTATATCAGCATAGACCCTTCAGAGGTTTGCAGTGTTCTTTGGTGCTGGAAAAGACAAACAGCTGTTTCTGATGGACTATGAGCTATTTGCATTTAATTGTGCTCGCTTACCTTTTTTGTCCCTTTGGTTTTCTGTTTATATTTGCCTTTCTTTGTTTTAGCCATTGCACTCTTAAGCAATCATCTTCATTGTAGAGTGTTTTATATTCAATTTTGCCAAAGCAAAAAAAATACTTTGGTGCGTAACTCTGCACTTCTGTCACGAATTGGAGCGATCTTCTAATGGAGGCAATTGCGTGCAGTGGCTCTAGGCGGTGAAGGGTTGTTAGCTTTCTACTAGGCTGCAGAGCAAGCCCTAGTGAAGGAGTTTGAAAGTTTCAGAAATGTGAGACTAAGCAATGTTGTGCTCTTCAAACCTTTCTCCTTTTCTTGATCCTGCGTTGCTAAAGATAAAACCAACTATTGGTTTTATCTTTGGCAAGGCAATAGTTTCTGAATGCACAACAAAAGGTACACATAATACAAAATGGTCACAATCTAATTGCAAATTAATAAAACAGAGGGACAGTATTTTTGGACCCAACGCACTGAAAACACCTGCCTGTACTCCACCCAATCAGAATCCCTCCCAAACGGTTCTGCTAATCTTGATGATCATAATGATCGAAAGTTTGTATGGAAATGCAAATTATCCCCAATAGAAATGTACACATTACCTCAATAAGAGGAAGAGTGCAGTTCACTTGCACAAAATCCACTTGTTTTTCCCGGGGTGCAATGCGAGTTGATGCTCTGCACCGTTTCCAATCCTAAGAAAGGAAAAAAAAAACATATTTTTACATACCTTCTTTTACATGAATGTAACATGCCTCCTTCACTCCTGAAGGATCTGAGGACACAATACATATGTCAATACTGGACACAATTATAACAGGGTTTGTGCAGCAATTCAAGAAATGTTTGGCAATGATGATTCTGGTAAATGCTGGTAGGTGTTAAAGGTATGTTTTGATAAATTGAGGTCAGGAGGGGGCAGTATTTTTGTACTCTGAGGACCACAATCAAAACACAACAAATCAAATGTGACTTATAATTTGCTATTTGGCTCGTCTTACTTAGGTCCACCACTTTCCCATGTAGCCCTAACAAACACCCAGATGGTGTTGGAAAAATGAGGTCATATCTTGATTAGTTGAACATCATTTTATAAAGCTAAATAATTACACAAATGAGTGAGAAAAACACCCACACAGTACATTTCTAGAATAATACGGTTGGCTTTTTGTCCTGAATTACGTAAAATAAAGATTTTTTTCCGTTCTGGTTAGGGACTCTTTTGCCTCACCACATGTATGTATGTATGTATGTATGTATGTATTTATTGGATATGTGTAAGGAGCCTATACAGCGAATGGTGTTTCAAGGCGCCTAGTGCGGCACTGCTCTTGGAATGTCTTGTGAAGGAACTTAATGTTAAAACATCTGTATAGCCCTTTTTTTACCAGTTACCCTGAATCTAGCAATGCATGAAGGCCACTCTTGGTGTCATCGCCACAAGCGACACACTTTCTGATACTCTCTCACAAATGCTGTAGCGGGACGATTCGTACTATTTATAGCCAAAGCTCGTTTCACATTCAGTACATTGATAAGAACGTACTGAACCCTCGGGTCTGGTGCATAATACAAATAAATAAACAAACAAACAAACAAACGTAGGGCCACGTGTTCTGTATAATTAATATTGAAAACCACAAATGTAATAACTCGCTTGCTAGCAGCTTGTAAAGTATTCAATTTAACAAGTAAGAAATAAGCAATACATAGGTGATATGGAAGTCATCAGCAATGTGTAATTTGTAATAGTTCAGAGTCAGTATTCATTTGGAAAGTCCTTTCTAGTTAATCAGTGTTTTTTGACTGTTCACTTCCTCCTGAGCTTGACACGGATGTACTTCTTGATGATTTCCTGTATAGTCTCTTGGTGCCCGAGTGCTGGGATCACCGCATGGGTTGTGTTTTCCCCAGGCGAGTAACTTCACCTAGTTGGGTTGCACTTGGTGTTAGTTTCTATCATTATAAGGCAGTATATCATGGCTGTACCCCAGGGGTGCCCCTTCAGGACAACATTTGAAAACTCCAGTGGTGAGGAACCTGCGGCTGAGCATTGCTCCTCTGCACAGTGTGTATACGGAATGGTTAGTGCTAAACATAGCCGTGGATGAAGAGCTGGGATTTCCAGAGGCTAAGAAATCAGAGACCACTTCTGGCCAATCTGGCTGGGATGCCAGTTAGTCTGAGTGAATTCACTTACTAGATGTGTCTTCAGTAAAAACCTGCAAAAACTGTATGTGGAAACCAGGAATGATTAGGTTTGTTGGAATGGCTTCATTGAGGGTTTGAAAACCTTTTGCCAACCCCTGTTTCAGAGACACCTGCACTGTATCTCACCCTCCCAGACCAGCATGACCTCTTAGCATCTCAGAAGCAAGGTAGTATGCTGCGCCAAATCCATGCTGGCACCGGCACCAAAACCACCTGGATGCAATAGGATCCGTAAGGACCTGTGTCATGGAGACAAAATCACTACCCTATTAAGCTGAAGCTTTGCCAGCTGGGATTCAAGTGTACCCAGAGAGTCTCTACCATGAGATAACAGCTTCTTTTTCACTACTTTCTGTCCATACGTATCATCTACCTTCAATGTTTTGCCATTGAGTCCCAGTTCTTCAAGCAAGGATGTAAACATTTGGGGCAGACACACACAGATTAATGTGGTAGTTGAAAAACAAGACTGCCTACCTGACAGTTCATGCCCATCTTAAAATTCTTAAAATGGGTCAGCATCAGAACCCTCTCGCCCCTCCAATGAGCCTGTCACTGCCATAAACCCAGACACCCCAGCTAGCCTAGCACTTACACAATGGCCTATGAGCTTTCAGGGTTAATAGTTTAACATTTACGAGTCCTAATGAGAGCCTAGGACCACGGTGACCCCTGTGCGTAATCCTCCTCTTGGCTGAAAAGGTACTTTGCAAATATTAATATCAAGTGACTTTGTGTTTCCAACAAATAACGCTAATTTTAAATGTACATTTTGTGAACTATTGATACCTTCCTTCTATAAACTATACTCCGGCCTGAATAAAAATGTATTTAACAAGATTATTTCTTAATCTGTATCTTCATCTGTCCAATTGCAATCCTGATAGGTTGGCCTAAATTTCCTGACCCCTCCTACCAATAGGCGCATTTTACGGATCCTATTTCCTTAATTCAGAGACAGTGTCCAGCCTTCGCCTGGAGACAACTCTTGGACAAATACATAACTTAATTGTATCTTGGAGCTGTGATGCACAATCGGTACATTTCTAAACCAAACTTCCATGACCGCCTGGAGCAGCTGGTGTCTGATGGCCCAAAGTTATCGTCCCATTAAGCTCACATTTTTAATTTGGGTCTGGATTGCCCCAACAAGTGTGACTGCACACAAAACGTTCCGGTTATCAGTCAATCAGATTTGTGAGTGATGTTGCACACAGACTACGTTTTAAAGCGCAAATGCCTTCACTGCCTTAGGACACTTTCAAAGCTCCACCTGTAAGTCACTGGGGTCTGGTGGCCGTGCATCCCCCACCAAACTCTCCACCACCGATTATGCTGAGGGCACAGAATGGTTTTAAGGTTGAGAGACTGTGGTCCTCATTATGAGACTGCCGGTCCAGAAATAAGGGTGCCATTAGTAACAGTGCCAGTGCTTTCATCTCCCCACTCCCATGGAGTCCTATGGGGCTCATGGCAATGCGGAACAACATTTTCTGCCGCCTGTTATCCCAGGCCCCCGGGACTTATAATGTCCTGGTGGCACCAGGATATCAGGCGGCGGAAAGAGTGTTTCAGTTCAGTGGCAACCTGCTGGTGCTACTAGCGGGTTACCGCCGGACTCATAATGAGGCCCAATGACAGGAGGATGACGGCCTATATTACACATTTCTTTTATCCCAGATTGCATCGGTTCTTATCACGAATGTGACTATATAAACGACATATATTTCTTCAGTTAGGTCTAGTCATAAAAGTGACATGTCAGTGATATTTTTTAGTTTACGAGGGCTCATTATTGAGGTGCAGGGGGGGCTTTGAAGCCATAAAGGGGAAATGTCGGGATAATTGTATTATTTGTATTTGTAGGCATACGGGCGCGTCAATTTAAATCAGGTTGCAGAACGTTACAGTTACATACAGATAAGGAGATACGTTAGTGTTACAGATACATACATGTTGCAGTTACATACAGTAGACAATGGAAGATACAGTTAAATAATATAGTATAGTATTTACAATAGAAACAGTAGGGCAGGCAATAAGTCTAAGGTCTGGGAAGGTAAGATTTCATGGTATCCAAGTCCTGCAGCCAGGGCTTAGTGTTGCGCTTGAATGAGTGGAAGGAGGGTTCTGATCTGAGGGAAGCAGGGAGTGTGTTCCATAGCTTTGAGGCCTGTACAGGGAAACTATCTCCTCCCGAGTTATGGAGTTTGAATCTCGGTATAAACATTGTGTTTGCTTGAGCTGCTCTAAGTGGTCTTGAGGACGTATGTGGGGTGAGTTGGTTAGTAAGGTAGGCTGGTGCAAGGTTGGCCCTGGCTTGGTGTGTTTGGGCAAGGGTTTTGAGAGATATTCTATGCTCTACCGGGAGCCAGTGCAGATTGCGTCTAGTCTCAGAAATATACGACTTCTTAGGGATGTTGAGGGCTGCCCTGATGGCATTATTCTGAATTACTTGTAACTTGTTAATGTTTTTGTGGCTAGTACCTAAATAGAGGGCGTTACAATAATCTATTTTGGACAGAACTAAAGTTCTAGCAAGTGTAATGCAATTAGGTGTGGAAATGAACAGCCTGCAGGCGGTGATAAGTTTACAAGTATAAGCTGATGATGATGCTACCGCATTAGTTTGTTTGGAGAAGGAAAAGGTGGCATCAAGGTAAATGCCAAGGGTTTTAGTGTTGTTTGAGACAGTGATGGGATTGCCATCTATAGTAAATGATTTGAAGGCAGTATTTAGGTATTTAGTTTTTTTAGTTTAGCGTGAGTACCAAGGATGAGCAGCTCAGTTTTTTTCATCGTTAAGACAAAGACCATGTTGTGCCATCTATGCTTGTATTACTGTGTAGATTTCGTTAAGGGGGTTGCTGTCAGTTGTATAGTCTCCAGAGATAGGAATGAGTATCTGGGAGTCGTCCTCATAGTTAGTATACGTGACACCCAGATAGTCAAGAATATCGAATAGGGGCTTTGTAAAGACATTATAGAGCGTAGGGGACACACAAGAGCCTTGCGGAACCCCACAAAGTCCTAGGGAGGGTTCGGCAGTGTTAGTAGGAGAGAAGACCCTCATAGTTCTGTTTGCCAGGAAGGAGTTGATCCAAGATGTGGCTGAGTCGAAGAAATGTGCTGCAGATTTCAGATGATGGCATAGCGTTTGGTGGTTCACCAAATCAAAAGCTGCTGACAGGTCAAGCAGTAAGAGGAGGGCTAGTTTACCATTGTCTTTTAGTACTTGAATTTGGGTGGTGAGATCTATCAAGGCAGTTTCCGTGTCGTGTCTTGGTCGGAAACCGGACTGCCTTAGTCCCAATAGATTGTTAGATTCTAGATACGCCTGTATTTGCAGGTACGCTGCTCTATCCAATATTTTTAGTAAAAAGGCTACCGTTGTTAGCGGCCTATAGTTGGACGGGTTGGCTGGGTCAAGGGTTGTTTTTTTAATTAGAGGAATGACCCAAGCGTATTTTAAGTTATCAGGCACTACCCCAGTTTTAAAGGAGGCATTGATAAGGTTAGTAATAAATGGGGCGAGTTCACGTGCTGCTGCTTTGATGATCGGGGCAGGGCTGGCAACGCCTTGGCAATTCGAGGGTTTGAGTTTCCTAATGATGTTTTCCACTTCCCAGATTGACAAGGGTGAGAAGCTGAATGGTTTACAGGTAGGCTCAATGGTGGAGGTCTTATTAGGATATTGTTTGTATTCTGGGTCAGAAAAGAGCGAAAAAATGTTCACGTTGATTTTAGATTGTAGCAGAGCTATTTTATCTAATAGCGCCTTCTGAATGTTAGTGCACCATGAGGCATCTGTGATACATTTGTCAACAGGGGCGACAGGAGATTCCAGTTCTTTCAGGATCTTAAAAAGTTCTTTTGTATTTGATTCCGCTTGTATGATTCTTTTGTTGTAGGTGTCTTTTTTAGCAAGTATAATGGCCTCTTTGTAGTTAGAAGATGCTAGGGTTAGCTCATTCTTATTAGTTACTGAAGGGCACTTATTTCAGTGTGCTTCTGTAGTTCTTTTAATTTTGCGTAGTTCTCTTAGATGGGGCGTGAACCACGAATTCAGATGACGTTGTGGTTTAGGTTTCCGCAATTTTAAATGGGCGATGGTATTCAAAGCTTTAAGTATATAGAGCTAGTTCAAGGGCGTTAGTTCAAGGGCGTTAGTGTTCAAACGGTCATTAAGACCAAGATTAAAATCCCCAAGTAGAATGCTTTGTGAGTTGGGTTTGGTATTAGGGGATATAAGATCTTCAGGCTGACTTTATCGAGTACAATGAATCCTTCCTTGTTCTGTGGCTAATGTTCACACAGTTCAGAAAACAAGCAATGGCAGAGCAACAAGGTCTGATTTTTCAAATATAAAGTGTCAGATTGGGTTTGGTCATGTGGGCCCTCTAAAAATAAATTCATACCCCCCATCATTTGCAAAGGCCCACCTATTGGCTTTACCAATGCTTACTATAATGGTGGCCATGATGGATTGGGCGCATAGTAAAGGTTTATATATAAGGCACAATCCATCATGGCTGCATTTCTTATACATATGAACAGTGGCAGCCATAAACATCATCAATAATATTAATGATTATAACAAAAAGAACACAATAACAAACATGGTGGAACGTAGCAGAAAACACAATAATGTGGCAAGTAGCAAGGGAAAAAAAACACACTCGTTAAAATCAACATTCAACAACTATCTCCACATCTTAAAAAGTCCCACTTGCTTCTACAAAATGACTGACAAAATAACAGAGCTTTCACTGTGATGGACTCATTCTTCATGACAGAGATGCCGATTGACACCAGTGCCTCTCTAATGTGTATCTGTAAGAGGTCTGGTAGACACCTAATACTCTTCAAAGAAATAGCTAAAAATAGAAGGCATTTCATAACCAAAAGGTTGTATTTCAAGAAAGTGTTGGAAAGTCATGAAACTCTCCCCATTTGTTTACATGCAGTAGTCGGGTAACTTTGGTGTAACTACTGCTCAAAAATCCCTATTCCCATCCGTGGACTAATTCTGTTGAAAATGTTGGGGGGTGGGAGGGTGACATCTGAAAGAAAGGGGCCCCTGCTAAATGAGGGCAACAGAATCGTGTGCCACGATATGTTAGGGGGACAAGCACCCATGCCTCCCCTTAACATTTCGACCACGGTTCCCTTGTAGATCCTCGGCCTCTGATGAGAATGATCCCGTATCGATAACTAACTATAAATATGCATGCATTTCCCAATGTTTCATGTTAGGTTTCCAAAAGCATTTAACTTCCATTTAACTGTTAAGAAATATGTGTCCAGCTAGGATTTTTTTTCTGATTACGTACAGAGTTTTCGTCTCCATGGCAGCCGTCATGCAGGTGTTCATTGGTCTCTTTTGAGCAATTTGTGCACCTTATTGAGAAAACCACAGCATATTTCATCCCAGAAACCACCTGGAAAGTGAAAATAGGATAATTTATGCAAAAATAGATTATTGTTGAGAGAAGCTTATTCAGTTTTGCTGAATAAGTCATTTAAATACATATATAAAACATGTGCTGCGAAATTGAAAAAAAGGCATATCTGGATGTTGAAAGTAGATAGCTTACAATCTATGTAAAATGAACTGTAACCATGAAATCGCAAACAGGCGCACCAAATTCACAGACAATGCGAGAATTATTTTGACAGTTAAACATTTTAGGCCTCAAATACACAAGATATTCCTTGTGTAGCTGAACGAGAGATTCACTGACATTCAATACCGTATGTCGGTTTTATTTCCTGGGCTTCCCAAGCATAGGTAGAGCTGATATCAAACATACAAGTCAGTTTGTCAGGTGTTAAGGACTGTAAATGTCCTGAAAGATGACATTAACAAAGTGAGTGCTTTAAGCAAGGACAAACAAAAACGTTTGGGGAAACAGAAAATAATATTTGTAATTGTAAAGAGAATAAAGAATTGTGTGGGTTTTTTTCATGGAATTTGTCACAAGTTTGGTTATAGAAGCTTAGAGCTGATATCTTGTTATTTTATTGGGTTCTCTATTTATTGGGTGGCCTTTGGCACTCTGGCAGACCTGAAAGTGGGGGTGCTGGATTGGGCTAGTGTGGAATGAAGAACAATGCAAGATATATATATATATTCTGTTGGCGTGATGCAGGCAGTTCTTTTAATTGTATTTTTTTTATTGTGAACTGGTTTCAAAATTAAACCTTACATAAAATTTCAAAAGTTACAAGGAAAAGCATAGATGCAATAATAACTGTTAAATTCCACATAGAAAACATTGAACAGTTATACCAATACATTATATTTCTAAAAGTATTTCATTTATTTGGACACATCCATAGAATGGTTTCAATTTATCTTCAGTAATTCAAAGAGTGCAATTCAAAATCTGTAAAGTGCTATTAAAAGTGCAATGCTACCTGCTTGCATCATAATCCACCAGATTGACTCACTCACCTGTGCAAATTGAGAACATACAAAAGCACTGAAATGCAATTGTGTAATCAGACCAGTTTTAGGGCAATACAGAGTTAGGCGTTTTAGCATTTCAGGACAGTCAGTGCTCACACATAACCTACACGACCTGGAAGTTTTATCTAATCCAATTCTAGGACTGACACACTCAAGGGTCGGTGATAAATTGAGCTTCAATCTAATATCGATGGTACGGCCCATATTATAAGAAAACACATAAATGTACTTAGATAAACTGTCAAGTGTCCGCGTAAATTTTGTATACTCAATTTAGGAATTATAATTACTTTAAAGGTGATTGTGGCCATCTAGTCAAAGGCATAACGCTTTTTCTTTACCTTGCTCGTGATTTCAGTCAATTCCATTCTATCAGACTCAATCAAAAGTAATAATTAAATCACACTTAAACTTAATTCAGTAAGTGATGGAATAGTTAATGCCAAAAGAGCCATGCTACAATCAACAAACAGTGACTTCTGTGGGGATCCAGAATCTTAAGGTAAATGCCCTATTTCTTCCACAATACCACTATGACGAGATAAATGTGGCCTAACCCATGTCATATAGCACAACAACTTAAAAATCAACCCAGTCCAAACGGAAATCATGATTATATCCAAGAACCAAGCAAGCAACCAGTACATCCTATGGCCCTCAGAATTGGGAACAGCACCCACAGCATCTAAAGTTGTCAAAAACCTTGGAATCCTAATGGACAATGAGCTAATTCTAAAACCGCAAGTAAACGCAATAATCAAGAAATACTTCTTCCATCTACACACAATCAAAAAGATTCTACCATTCCTCTGCTTGACACACAAAACTCTGCCCATCATACCCCTCATCATTTCCAGGATAGACTATGCCAACCGCTTATACCTGGAAATGCTGGATCCTTTACTGAAGAAACTGCACCGTATACAGAACGCAGCTGCCAGACTTCACAAAGGGACCACATCACTCCAGCGCTAAAGGTTCTACATTGGCTCCCAGTCAAAAAATGTATCACTTTAAAAACAATGTGCATAACACACAGAGCAATCCACAGCCTAGGAGCGGAATTCATACATGAGAAAATCACCATCTACCAGCCGATTAGAACACTCATATCCAATGAAGACATTCGCCTAGAACCTAAACCGTACATGAGGAAAAAGCTTGGTAGATCAGCATTCCCTTCCCTAGCAGTAAAACCTTGTAACTACCTCCCCAGAGAAATACGAACCATGAAAGACTATCTAAAATTCAGAAAGAAATCTAAAAACCTGGCTCTTCAACTCAGAATGGAATGAAAACTAATGAACAACACCCACGCCCCATGAAATAAACAAACAACGAAAAGGACTGGGGAGTAGACTAGACCAAAGTGAAGTGCAAGGAAGTAGAGAGGCCTCTCAATGGGAGGGAGACTGAGGTGTACACGTTTCCCATAGAGGGTCAAAGATGGGTCTGACTGAATTGGAACTGAGTAAAAGGGGGAGAGAGAGGTGTCCCAAACTTGGAACTGATGGACCACGAAGCACAGGGAGCACAGGGGCAGAGGGAGCACAGGGGGCCGTGGGGGTCGTGGTTGCTGCACAATGGGGTGTGCTAGGGGGGAAGGGATGTGCGCAGCAATTGGTCTGAACACTGGGGGTGGAGTGGGTGCTGCCACTGAATAGACCAGCTGAAGACCCACACCTCTGCACACAACATATGAGTGGTAATTGTAGCACACCAGAACATATGACAGGAAAAGAGATAAGGGAGAGGGTAGGTTAGGATACTGCCACCAACCAACCCTAATAAAAAACTCATCCTTCTGCATACACCTCTCAAACTCAGTACTGAACACAACCATATCTCTACAGCACAACAAACCGCACACACTTCACTACACCACAACAACTAAACACACCACACATAGCCCTGCCCAACAGAACATGGAGGCTTCCAACCAAAAAACACACCTACGCTGAGTGAACAGTGTAAACCGAACTGAAGCTGTCAAAAGCACATCACAGCTCTCTTGCTCTTTTCTCCCGCTCGGTCCTACTAACCTATCCCCACCGCCTGCTTTACAGATCCGCCACAGCTAAAGAAACAACACAATTGGCAACAGTGCGTGGTACAAGAACATAATCTGGCAAAGAAAGGGTTAGTCCCAAAACTCTCTTCTAGATTATGCCCTGAATGGAATTGAGATATACACCCAAATCTGTCAAAACAATCTCAAACCATAAGTGATTGCCGGAACGATTTTGTCCATATAGAACTTCAAGGCGGGGATTAGAGATAATTTACACAGGCCCTCATTACGACCCTGGCGGAGGACCATGGTGCAATTTGCACCATGGTCCATGGCGCAGAGCTGCCAACTCCGCCATGGGGGTTGGCGGACTTACCGCCCCATTCCGACCTTGGCGGGGCGGTAAGTCCCCAATCCCCATTTACCCTTCCCATTCCCATTTTTGCCCCATAGGGTATAATGGGAGTGGGGAAGGCGTTAATTACGCCACCGTAAATTACGGTGGCGTAATTAACAACAGGTCCCGTAGCGCCATGGATTTTTCCGCCCGGAAAAACCAGGCGAAAAAACCACCATGGCGCTACGGGAACTCGTAGTAAGGCGGAAAGGTACGCCATGCATTACGCTGGCGTAAAACCCTTTCCGCCAGGGCCGTAATGAGGGCCACAGTCTTTTGCAGTCCCGACTAAATTGAGCAGTGAGATGCTGTAGCCTGGCTCTGGCATCCTGTTTAGTCCTGGATGTAGAGTTGTTACAAGAGATGTTAAAACCAAAGTAACGGATGTTATGAACTCTTTCCAGGGTGGCACATCCAACCCTCCAGTTCATTAGTGTTGGTTTCCACTTTGTTGAGAAAACAATAATTTGGGATTTATTGCCATTTATAGCCAAATTATTGTACACCATGTAGTTGGCAGATCTGGATCATTTCCCCTGTAAACCCACAGGTGTGAGATCAAAGAAAATCAAATTATCAACAAAGGCTAATCAATATAGCCTCACATTTCCCAGTCTCACCGGATGAGTGTCCAAAGACTCCCATTAGTCACCCAGATCTGTAACGTACACATTAAAAAGAAGGGGGGCAAGGACACAGCCTTGCCTCAACCCTATGAACATCTCAATTGGTCCAGAAAATATACAACCCTTTTGTATGCCTAATCTTAACGTATGTGTTTTGGTGCAAGAAAGATAGACATTTTACCAAAACATTGGGAATCCCTTTGCTCAATAATTTGTGCCACAATCTTTGATGATTAGCCTGAACGAAGCACAAGACATGTCCATAGACACCATATACACAGATCTTTGTGAACGGAAGCCTGAATATGACCCAATATTGACCCATTTAAAGTTGTTCCCAGCGATTTACGAAATCCTACTTGGCACTTGCACAGCATATTTAATGTATCTACCCATTCTTCAAGTTCCTTCAATAGCAAAGAAGTAAACACTTTACTCATGGAATCTAGTATAGCTATCTGGTGATAATTAGCCAGTATAGAGAGATCAGAAGCGCATTACAATAGCTAAGTGCCAAGAGATGGACAACACATTGGTTCTAATAATTTCTCCAAATAGATTTATTTTATTTATTTATTTATTGGATATTTATATGCTGCTTATACAGCAAGACAGTGTTTTAAAGGGCCATAAAACAAAAGGGGAGGGAACAAGGGAGCAAATAAACATTGAAAATTGACAATATAAAATAGAAACAAAAAGTGGCTCTACTAGGCCTTTTGACATTCAGAATGTGCAAGTGCAGTGAAAAGAAAAAAGGGTGGTGGGGTGGGGGCAAGTGGTATTAGGATCCCTGTGGGGGGGGAATGCCAGAGGTGCCTGTTGGGGAGGCAACAGGTAAGTGCATGAGCAGAGACATTCTAAGCGAAGGTGGGGAGGTCTACCACCCAACAGGTAATTTTATGGCAGAGGCAAACCACCTGACAGGCGGGTGTGAGCCCAGAGGGCAGTGCAGGAGGGGGGATGCTGGTGGCGATTGGGAAGAAGGCCAGGACCCTATTGGACTCTTCAGGGACCGGGACAGAAATCTCAGCGACAGAGGGAATGGGTAGAACAGGAGGTGGAGAGGAAAAGAGGATGAGAAGTCAAAGGTCTTGAGTTGTTTGCGGAACTTGAGGTGGTCCGGTTCAAGACAGAGAGAGTGGGAGAGGGAGACTGTTCCATAGGAAGGAGCCAGCTGAGGAGAGGACCTGCTCCCAGCTCTCTGCTTGGAGAAAACTTTAACCAGCAGAGAGTTGGAGCAAGAAGATCAGAGGGATCTAGAAGGAGAGTAATTTGTAAGAGCGAGATGTGGATAGTGTGGTCGCAGGCCCCAGGCAGCCTTCTGGATGATGCACAGGGTCTTGAATTTAATCCTTGCAGCAACAGGGAGCCAGTGGAGAGATTTTAGAGCTGGATAGATGTGGTCCCTGGGCTTCAGGCCAAGGATAAGACTTGCAGCCCTATTCTGGATTAGTTGAAGAAGACAAAGTGAGGAAAGCGACAGGTTGAGGAAGAGGCTGTTACAGTAATCCAGCCTGGGGAGGACCAGAGCTCTAGAGACATTGAGCTTCTGGGGGAAGGTGAGGAAAGGGACAATGCCGCTAAAGAGGTAAAGTTGAAAGTGGGCCTTCTTGGCAAGGTCCAATATGTAAGGAATAAAGGAGAGAAAGGAGTCGAAGATGGCCCCAAGGATTCTGGCTTCAGTGGAAGGAGAGGGAGGAGAGCCCATAAAGGGTGGCCATAGTGCAGGAGGGAAACGGGACCAGGTGTCCCTATATGAAGAATCTCTGGCATTAAGACAGAGATCATTGGAGGCACACCAAGACTGAATAGCAGACAGGCAGTCAGGGATGATAGAAGAGGAGTAAGAGGGGAGCTTGAAGAAGAGTTGTGTGTCATCTGTGTAACACTGGAAATGAGGAAAGAGGGCAGAGATCAAGTGTGCAAGAGGTGCAAGGCAGATGTTGAAAAGCCAAGGCGAGAGGATGGAGCCCTGGGGAACACCACATGTTGTGGAGGAGAAGGAGTCGAGGAGCACCTGGGAAGGGTGATCATTAAGGAAGGAGGTCAACCAATCCAGTGCCCGGTCTGAGATACTGAGGGTGTCATGGAGCCACTTTGTGAGAATAGAATGGTTGACCATGTCAAAAGCAGAAGAGATGTCAAGGAGAACAAGAACCGCAGGAGAGTTAGAGTCAAGATTTTCAAGCAGGTGCTCAGGAGAGCAGTTTCCATGCCTCTGTATGCTTGGAATCCAGATTGATGGACATGCAAACAACCGGGGAGCCATGTGTGTTGGGTCAGTGTGGGGAAGACCAACTTGTCCAGGAGTTTCCCAAGGAAGGGTGTAGTAGAGATAGGGCGGTAGTTGGTCGGACACGAGTGGTCGGCTGAAGGCTTTTTTAGGAGTGGATGCATGAGGGAGTACTTGAGAGAGGAAGGGAAAGAGCCAGAGGCTAAGGAGTGGTTGCAGAAGTCAGCAAGTGCCGGAGCGAGGGAGGAGATGTTGTGCTTAATGGCTCTGGAGGAGCAGGGCGATACCTGTTTGGATGAGATCTTCAAAGAGTGGACTATTCTATTGGCCTCAGCCATTTTGATGGGTGAGAAGGAGGAGAACGTAGGTGGGGTGGAAGAGAGGCCAAGGGGATAGAGGGAAGGGTGGAAGAAGGGGAATAAAAGAGAGCGGACAGCATATACTGAATTTAAGAGGTGTAATTGTGTGGGAAGTGCAGTACAGATGGCCTGAGAAGGAAGAGTCGAGGTGGAGAATGCAGATGGATTGGATAGTTCCTTGCAGATTCTGAAGAATTCAGCTGTGTTGTTGGATGCTTCAGAGATATGGGTTTGGATGTGGGCCCTCTTCTTGGAGAGGTTAGATAGACCATATTGCCTCTGGAGTAGGCGACAGGCCAGTTTGTCAGTGCATGAGCCTGAGCTCTGCCACTTCTGTTCAGCAACTCTGAACTTGCGTTTCAGAGCGGCTAGATCAGAGTCATACCAGCTGTTAGGCTTGGAGGCATGTTTCAGGTAGATCCTCATGACATTAGCAAGAATGTCAAGGATTTTAGTGATAGCTCGAAGAATATTGGCTAGGGCAAAGTCAGTGGGAAAGTCCAGAGGGCAGAAAGGAGAAAGGATGAAGGTGGAGGAAAATGCAGCTGCTGACACTCGTTTCATTGGTCAGATGACTGTGAAGGAGATTGGCAGTGCTGGTGGAGATCAGCAGGGATTAAGGCATCAAGAGTGTGTCTGGCAGCATACGTAGGGCTGGAAGGGAGAATAGTGAGGGAGAGAGAGATACAGAGATCCCAGAAGAGTGTAGAGGCAGGAGTAGTGGAGTCAAGGTGGATGTTGAAGTCACCAAGGAGGAGGAGTTTAGAGGTAGAAGTCATAAGAGAGAAGATTAAGTCAGCCCATTCAGAGAGGAAGACAGACACAGGTCCAGGGGGTCTGTTGATAGTGGCAAGGGTGAGAGAGAGAGTCGGAGAGACACCAAGTTTGCAGACAAGAGTTTCTAAGGAGGAATAAGGCTGGGTGAGTATGAGAGAGGTAGGACCCACTCAGGTAAGATCAGGGCTACTCCACCACCAGATCGGTTGGGCCGAGGCTTAGAGAGGATCTTGTAGCCATTAGTGAGGATGTAGCGAAAAGCAGTGACACAGCTGGCACTGAACCAAGTCAAAATGAGAGCGAGGACATCGAGATCAAAGTCTTCAAGAAGGAGGCAGATGTCAGAAGAATGTTTGACAGCAGATCAAGCATTCAGAGTGGATAAGTGTAGCCGATCACCACCTTTGAAGATTTTCTGAGGAGAGGTACAGGGGGGTGGTGCACCCATCGGAGGTGCTGAAGGAGGTGAAGAGAGAGAGGAAGGAGGAGTAGTAGGAGAAGATAGGAAGTTGATGAGGGCTGGCAGGTGCCGGTCGAAGATAAAAGGGTTGGGTTGAGGACCCTGGGTCATGACAGTTACAGTGTGATGGAGGTTAATGATGCACTTAGAGGATGAACAGTGCAGCAAGAGTACTTCCCATCTAGTGCTGCCATTAATGGGTGAAGAGGAAAAAGGGGAGAGGGGAGAGATCAGACGAGAGGTCCATAGGCCTGGATAAGGGACTGAGAAGAGGATATCAGTGAGAGTCTGTCTGGAAGTAGCACTAGCATAGGTCTACGTATTGCTGACACCTATGTTAGTGCTACGTCAGGATTAGAAGCCAAGAAATCTTTTAAAAACATTTTTCTTCCTGACTTCGTGAGAGAAGAGGAATAGGTGATAGAGTAATAGTTAGAATAGATGGGGGAGATGGAGAGTGCCATTAAGGTGGATCAAAGAGGGATGGATAAAGAGGCTGTACAATGCACAAGCAAATTCATCAGGTGGCCGGCAAAGCACACTTAAATTTCAATGTTAACAAGGCATTGAGAAACAGTTAAGTATCCAGTTTCAAGTACAGAAAGAAACATATTTCAGATGCCGCAGCCATTAAAATATACAGTTAAGCTAGAGGGGAAAAAGAGGCATAAAACAACCAAGCAGTCATTGGTAGATGGTATAAGGGAGGTGTGTGGGCCAGACCAATGTGATCCGGGTTGCTTACGGGTGCATTGCAAAAGCAGGCGTTTTCATGTTTGGAGCATGTAGAGGTCACTGACAGTTTGATTTTCTTTTATAGGAGCAGTGCCTGGAGGAAGGATGATGTAGTAGCGGCTTGGCGAGGGGTGCCATCCAGCGCCAGACATGGCCAGACAGGGGCCTTAGTATGTGCCATGGAGGGAGCCGGCGTTCGCCTGCTAGCTCCCTTGATTGGGCAAAGATGAATGTGGCAGCTATCTTTGTTGATCAGAGCTTGCTCAAAAATAAGTGGCGCAACTGTGTTTTGTGGGTAACATGGCAGTGAGTCAATTTTGGCAATGTGGCGCTTCCACTTTTCATACTGGGCAGAACAAGCAATTTGCAATAGTGAAGAGCGCTCGCCGCACAGAATCAGTGCAAAAGCGCTTGCAGGCACACAATGCCCATCAGGGATTACCTCATGAATGAAGATAAGAGCGCTGCTCCTGCAGCCTCACGTTGATGAGGAGAGCCACTGTTGTTTCCTAATGGCTGGCAGCAAGGTGAATGGAGAGAGAGGTGGGCCAGGGGCCTAGTGTGGGCCTTGAAGGGGGCCGGCATTCGCCTGCCAGCTCCCATGATTGGGCAATGATGAATGGAATAATGGACAATCGATGCGGTTAATGGCGAGGTAGGGCAGGCACTCCGATGCTTGCCTCAGGCAGCAGCCGTGTTTGTTGACCAAAGCTTGCCCAAAAACAAAAGGCCCAACTGAGTTTTGCGGGTATAACAAGACCAGTGAGTCGATTTTGGTAATGTGGCACGGCCGCCTTTCATATAGGGCAGAAGAACTAGTTACTCTTACCTTGTAACGTTCTTTCGATGGGATGTTCCTCCGACGTATTCCTTATCTTAGATAGAAATCCTTCAGCTTTGCTGGCCTCGGAAAATTTTTTCGCCAGAGGGCGCTGCGCGTCGATGATCGCCGAGTCGATGACCCTCGACGGCCTCCGTGCCGACGTCGACGTCATCCTGCCTATAAAGGCCGCGCGCAGCGTCCGTTGCTCAGTTCCGTTTTGTAGTCCCCAGTAATGTTTTTGGATTAGACTAATCACCTTGAAGGAGCATAGGCTGCAAACCCACAGGAAGTCATACTGCGGGGATGGATGGGAGGGTCGATAAGGAATACGTCGGAGGAACATCCCATCGAAAGAACGTTACAAGGTAAGAGTAACTAGTTCTTCGAAGGGATTGTGTCCTCCGACGTATTCCTTATCTTAGATAGACTCCCATAGCAGTGGTATTGTGACTGGAGGCGGGAGTAATAAAAGTTATGTTACCCTTCCAGAATGGACAGAGTGTAACACAGCCTTGCCGAATCTAGTTTCTTGACTAGAGGAGGAATCCAGGCTATAGAATTTGGTAAATGTATGTGCGGACGACCATGTGGCAGCCGCACATATATCTCGAATTGGCACCCCTCTTTGAAGGGCTGAGGATGTTGCGATACCCCTGGTAGAATGAGCCCTTAGATTTTGAGGAGGCTCCTTTCCTGCCAATTTGTAGCACTCCAGAATGGCTAAAATAATCCATCTGGAGATGGTTTGTTTTGTTATTGGAAGGCCCAACTTATGTCCTGCATAACCTACAAAGAGTTGGTCTGCTTGTCTGATCTTAGCCAATCTGCTGATATAGAAGCTCAAGGCTCGCTTAGGGTCCAGCCTGTGCAGTCTCTCTTCCTCCTTCCCCGGATGAGGAGGAGGGTAGAAAGAAGGTAATATAATCTTCTGAGTGATGTGAAACTCCGAGACTACCTTCGGGAGGAAGTTAGGCTTCACCTGAAGAACAACTTTGTCCTTGTAAAAGATTGTATGTGGAGGTTTACACGATAAGGCTTGCAACTCGCTAACCCTTCTAGCAGATGTCAATGCTATTAGCAAAACAGTTTTGAGGGTGAGAAGCTTCAATGAACAAGAGTGTAGTGGTTCAAAAGGGGCACCCTTTAGGAAGTTTAAAATTAGGTTTAAATCCCATAAGGGAACTTGAAAAGGTTTCGGGGGATAAACATTAGTTAATCCTTTTAGGTATTGTATTACCAATGGAATTTTGAAGTATGAAGGCTCCTCTGCAGTGCGCTTAAAGATTGATAGCGCTGCGAGATAGCCCTTAATTGTGCCAACCTGTAGGCCTGAATTAGCCAGGTAAAGTAAGAATGACAACACCATAGGTGTACCACAAGAAAAGGGTTCAATATTCTTTTCTCTGCACCAGCTGCAAAATTTGTTCCAACGGCAGCGGTATAGAGTTTTAGTTGCCGGCCTTCTGGCCGAAAGCAACACCTCCATAACATCATCCGGAAGGTCCCAATCCTTGTACCTCAACCTTTCAGACACCAAGCGTGAAGGTTGAGGGTCTTGATGGCTGGATGGAGAACCTGACCTTCCTTCTGCGAGAGAAGATCCTCTCTGTATGGCAGTCGAATTGGAGGGCAGATGGACATGTCTAGAAGGTCCGGGTACCACGTTCTCCTGGCCCAATCCGGGGCAATTAGGATCATGGTCTTCCGAAACCTTCTCAACCTCCTGATCATTTGAGGAATGACAGGGACCGGAGGGAACGCGTACAGAAGTGGGAACTCCCAGTCCACTACGAACGCATCTCCTAGAGCTCCTCTCGGGGGAAATTCCCTTGAGCAAAATCTGTCGCACTTCCTGTTGATACTGGTGGCGAACAGATCCACTTGAGGGGTTCCCCAAAGGGCGAAGATCTCTTGAAGGACTTCCTGAGCTATCTCCCACTCGTGAGAGACTGTGCTCTGCCTGCTCAGAGCGTCCGCTGTCAAGTTCTTCTCTCCGGCTAGGTGAATTGCCGATAGAGAGATTCCTTCCTGAATTGCCCAAAACCAGAGCTGCATCGCCTCTCTGCACAGTGGTAGTGAGCCTACGCCTCCTCTTTTGTTGAGGTAGTGCATGGCCACTGTATTGTCCGTCATTATTAGGACGTTTCTTCCCCGTACAGACGGCAGAAAAGCCTTCAGCGCTAGTCTGATGGCTCTCAGCTCCAACAGGTTGATATGTAGTCTGGACTCCGATGGAGACCAACGACCGCTGATGGTCAAGTCGTTGGCGTGAGCTCCCCACCCCGTGAGTGAGGCATCCGTGACTACTGTTATCTCCGGCCATGGTTGCCAAAACATTTCTCCTTTCAGGATGTTCTCCCGACAGGCCCACCACTGAAGGTCTCGGGCTACTTTGACCGGGATCCGAAGGAGATCTGTCATCCTTCCTGAGAACTGTGACCACTGAGTTCTCAGTGCCCACTGGAGGGATCTCATTCTCAGGCGAGCCTCCGGCACGAGGAATATGCAGGATGCCATGAGGCCTAGCAACCTCAGAAAGTCGTAGGCTGGGAGATATTGGGCATTCTGAAATCTGATGACCATCTGCAGAATATCTCGAGCCCTCACCTCTGGTGGCAAGGCTTTTCCCAGGGAAGTGTCCAGGACTGCTCCAATGAATTGGAGTCTCTGTGATGGTATCATCTGTGACTTCTTTAAATTGAGGGAGAAGCCCAGCTTGTGAAGGAAGTGGCAAACATAATCTAGTTGTCTCTGAGCCTGTTCCGAAGATACAGCTCTGATCAACCAATCGTCTAGGTAAGGGTAGACATGAATCCCTTCCCTCCTTAGACTTGCAGCCACAACCGACATTAGCTTGGTAAAGACCCTCGGGGCGGAGGTTAGCCCAAATGGCAGAACTCGAAATTGATAATGAGAGCTGCCAATTGCGAACCTCAGGTATCTCCTGTGCCTGGGATGGATCGGCACATGGAAATAAGCGTCCTGGAGGTCTAGAGATACCAACCAGTCCTGAAGCTGGAGGGCCTGAAGGATCTGAGAGAGAGTCACCATCTTGAACTTGTCCTTTCGGAGGAATTTGTTCAATTCCCGTAAGTCTAAGATGGGTCTCAGTCCTCCGTCCTTCTTCGGTATTATGAAGTAGGGGGAGTACCAACCCTTGTTCCTTTCCGCTACAGGTACCAGTTCTATGGCACCTTTCTCTAGCAGGTCTAAAACCTCCTGCAAGAGGAGCGGATCTGGAAGCTTCAAAGGGTTGTTCCCCGGTGGATGACTCTGAGGGATATGTAGGAAGGGCAGGCAGTAACCTTGGGCCACTGTCTCCAGAGCCCAAGCATCTGACGTAATAGCCTGCCATTCCGTCAGATGGTGAGTTAACCTGCCCCCTACTGGTGTTCTGTGAGGGGAGACCTCAGAGTGGTTTTGAAGCGGCTGATGCAGTTGCCGAAGGTAAAGTGGCTCCTGCTCCTGCGGGTGCGGCTTTCTTTCCCCTACCCCGTCCACCACGGGTAAATCTTCCTTGGCCTCTTTGAGCCGGTCGTCCCCTGCCCCTTCCATATGAGGAATAGTAACGAAAGGACCGTCCTCTCCACGATGATCCCGAAGGACGAAAGGTATTCTGACGGATAGCAGCTCCCAATGACTTGGCTGCTGCCTTGGACGTTTGCAGTTTCTCCAAACTGTCATCCGCCTTCTTTCCAAAGAGGGTAGAACCGTCAAAGGGCATATTCAAAAGCCTGGTCTGCACGTCAGAGGCAAAACCAGACTTCCTCAACCACGCATGCCTGCGGATTGTGGTACTTGCCGCCATGGCCCTGCTGATACTGTCAGCAGAATCTAGGCCAGTTTGTAGGGTCTCGCACATCGCATCTTTACCATCCCTGATGATGTTTAAAAATGCGTCCCTTTCCTCTCCTTCTTGGAGGCAGTCAGCCGCTGATGAAGCGCACTCCCAAAGGGTGTGGCTGAACCTAGCGAGCGTACAGGTCGCGTTAATAGACTTTAACGCCATGCTACAGGCAGAAAAAACCTTCTTAGCCATGGCATCATACTTTTTGTCATCCCTATCCTGCGGAGCAGTGGGGTATGCAGATGTGCTGCCTGATGAGGTTGCAGCCTGTACAACCAAGCTCTCAGGAGTAGGGTGTTTTGACAAATATTCAGGGTCAGAACTAGCCACCCTGTATTTTGTTGACAGTTTTTTATTTACTGCCGGGATAATTTCTGGCGTTTCCCAGTTTGTCAAAATCCTTCTCTGTAGAGCAGAGTGAAATGGAACCACAGGATCCTCCTGTGGGCCCTTGTCCAGTATGTCAGTGAGGTCATCCTGCTGAAAGGCAGGAGAAGGTGCAGACCAACCCATAAATTCTATGATTCTAGACATCAGAGCTCTATATGGAGTCTCCGCATGTTCTCCTGGGTCTGGTTTGATAAATTCTGCTTCAGGAGAAGTGTCCAAGCCACTAGCTTCCTGAAGTGCATCCTGAAGATTTTTTAATCTTCCTTCCTCAGAGGCGAAAGTCTCTGGCTCTGGTGATGTGGTCCTCTGTAAATCAATATCTTGGTCTGAATCCTCCCTTTCCTCAAAAATCGAGGTTAAAGGGGGATACATTGGTTTTTGGAATGGTATAAACCCCATTTCCAATGCAGAAGGAGCCATCATCACAGGCCTTGAAAACGTCGATGTCGTCGACACCGACGTGAAAGTACTCGAAGGCGCCGTGAAAAGCGTCGAGAAATGTGTACTAGGCCTCGAAGAACTCGAAAGGATCGGAGTCTTGCTCGAGAACGACGTCGACGTTCTCGGCGTCGAGTCGGAGGTCTTTTGTCTAACCGTTGGCTGTGGAGTAGCCGTGGTTCTTTCCTTCACCGGCGTCGATATCGGCGTCGACGTCGGCGTCGACTCGATCGACTGATGCGCCGATGAATCCTTCGACAACGGCGTCGATGGCGCCGACCTCTGTTTCGAAGGAGTTTTCGACGATGGCGTCGATGATGCTTTATCTCCCGATGGCTCGAGGCGCTTTCGGGTTGACTTTTCCGCCGGGTACTGCGACTCGCGGCGTTTAGATTTTTTGGGTTTTTTACCCGGGGTATCACCCTCAGCTGTCTTCGAGGGGGACGAGGCCGCTTTCTCGAAGACGCTTAGCATCTTTTTCCTGAATTCCTCCCACTCAGCTTGCGAGCTGCGTTTTGTGGGGCAATGAACTCTCTCAGGAGAACTCGACGAAGATGACGAAGGGGATCTCCTACGTCTCTTCTTCGAGTGTCTCGATGTCGACGAGTGGTGGGAGCCACTTCGTGATCTAGATCGAGAGTGTTTTTTATGGTGAGGAGACGAACGTCTCGACTCTACCGAAGAAGCTTTCGAGGAAGTTAAAGTTGACCTACCTCTCTCGAGCTTCCCCCTACGCTCCTTCAAGGCTTTCGCCGTCATTGAAAGGCATTCCTCACACTCCGAACTCTGGTGCGTGATTCCCAGACACCACAAACAGACCCTGTGAGGGTCCGTCAACGACATTTTCTTCCCGCAGTCTCGGCACTTTTTGAAACCGGACCGAGGGGTCGTCGGGTCGGAGGAGGATGCCATCGATATCGAGGTAAATAGTAGTTATTATATACGTTATCTTGACGAGAACTGAGCAACGGTGTTCCGAGGCACAACGAAGCGCGGAAAAACGGAACTGAGCAACGGACGCTGCGCGCGGCCTTTATAGGCAGGATGACGTCGACGTCGGCACGGAGGCCGTCGAGGGTCATCGACTCGGCGATCATCGACGCGCAGCGCCCTCTGGCGAAAAAATTTTCCGAGGCCAGCAAAGCTGAAGGATTTCTATCTAAGATAAGGAATACGTCGGAGGACACAATCCCTTCGAACAGGCAATTTGCAATAGTAAAGAGCGCTCGCTGCACAGAATCAATGCAAAAGCACTTGCAGGAACACAATGCCAACCAGGGCTTACCTCGTGAATTCAGATAAGAGCGCTGCTCCTGCAGCCTCACGCTGAAGAGGAGAGCCACTGTTGTCTCCTAACAGCTGGTGGCAACCTGAATGGAGAGAGAGGCAGGTCAGGGGCCTAGTGTGGGCCTTGGAGGGGCCGGCTTTCACCTGCCAGCTCCAATGATTGTGCAATGATGAATGGAATGATGGCCAATCGATGCAGTCAATGGGGAGGTAGGACAGGCACTCCTGTGCTTGCCCTCAGGCGGCAGCCACATTTGTCGATCAGAGCTTGCCCAAAAACAAATTGCCTAACTGAGTTTTGCGGGTATAACAAGGCCAGTGAGTCGATTTTGGTAATGTGGCACGGCCGCTTTTCATATAGGGCAGAACAGGCAATTTGCAATAGTAAAGAGCGCTCACTGCACAGAATCAATGCAGAAGCACTTGCAGGAACACAATGCCCACGAGGGCTTACCTCATGAATGCAGATAAGAGAGTTTTGCGGGTATAATGAGGAGAGCTGCTGTTGTTTCCTAATTGCTACCGGTAAGAGGAATGGGATTTTAGACCACAAGATGAGAAATGTTTTTAAACCACAAGTCAGGGGCAGTCTTTAATGGTATAGGTGCCAACAAATCAGGACCTGCAGCCCTGGATGGCTTGATATCACAAATAATGTCCTTAATAACGTGGACATCCAGAGTATTGTATACAAGTAATTCAGAGGCAACATTTGGCATTGCAGTAACAGTTGAATTGGATTATTTTGCATAAATCTCCTAATAGTACGACACCCATTCATTCTCTTCTTTAATAGAGGCATTGACCAGGGAATCTTTCTCTAAAATTGAATTTGTTAATTTCCAAATCTAGTGCATTTTAAACTCCCAAGATTGCATAAGGTGTTTTGACTGTCATTGTTAATTAACTGAATCCTAAGGGTATTAGTACAATTCCTATATCTTTGGCAGATCTTCTTTGCATTGATAAAAGATGCTTAAACAAGAGATTGGCCAACCAAATGCCTAATTTGGGCATGCTTCTCTCTTTTGGCTTTGGCTATCCTTATGTCAAATATATGAGAGTAGATTATAGGGGCATAAAAGATGCCTTTGCAAGTTAACTGTTGCAAACACCTGGTAAACATGTAATTGACAGATTCTACCCCAAATAATCCCGAAAAGTTATCAAAACAATTTACATTATTTAAATCATTCAATAGTTGGGTAAACGATTTCAAAAGACGTTGGTTCCAGTTGACACTGCAGCCCCTCTTATTAGTTTCAGTTAGTGCCAAAGGATAAGAACCCTCCAGTAATTCAACCTAAATGTTGACATCAAATGTTATCATGAGCATAGTCACTAAAACTCCCATTGTCAATAGATATGTGTGAACAGGTTCCCAATAAATTACCCAAAATAAAAAGATGGTCTATCCAGTAAAAAGCCACCATTGTAGTCCAGGTAAAAACATTATCAGTTGATTCAAGACCGATCGGAAAAATGTTCCATCTTTTCCCTTCACAACCTGTCCTTGTCTAACCCATGAGAAAATGTGGAACTACAAACATCATTACTTGTTAACAGATTTTTCACACAAGTGGAATTGAAGTCACCACATACAATAATTTTATCAGGAGGCCTATCTCACAACCATTAACCCATTAAAGCATAAATTGTATCATGGATATAATCAATTTTACATTTCTGAGGGTTCCACTATAGGTCTATTATCAACACATCTTCGGGACTACACTCAAACTCCAGCCCTAAGGCTAATAATCCTTCATTGGATGTTTGAATTAAGTAAGGCCATGCTTTTATTTCAATAGCCACAGCTATGGCCAGACCACCTGAGGGACGACCATAAACACCTCTTTTAGCATCTATTGTAAACATATGATAATGTCCAGGATAAGTGGAGTTAACGTCATGGTCTCCTGGAATAGCAATATATCAAATCCTAAAAAAATAGACTCTTGTTTTGTTGCATTAACAATGTTCGTGAAACCATAGTTATTCCATGACGAAAATCCCAAATATCTTTTACTAAAGATAGCTCTTCTGCTAACCAGGACCAACCTTGCTGTAAATTAGCCATACCACTGAGAGATTACAAATATTACAAGCTTCATTTCTTAACTCAGTTGATCAAGTACCAATCTGCTGAAGATTTCGGGTTTGGTGCTTAGTGTTTGACAGAAAAGACAAGTTATGGACAGGATCTCTCAGCCTGTGCATATCGAAACCCATTGACTTAAGAGCATCAATTTGATCCTAAACTACACATGCTACGAGGTGTCAGTAAAAGTGGTCCACCAATCTATTGCCACCGTAATCTGGTATTTCAATTATGTAAATGTCTCCAGAATGAAGAAGACCGAGAGCTGGATTTTGAGAATATATGAAGCAATTTAGATTGATAGAAGTTAACAGTTCCATTTATCTCTGAAATATTTGCGAAACCTATGAGACTTTCATTCTATGACAAGACAGGGGGCTCGCATTATGCTTTATCTTTCTTTAATACTGCCACAACAGCTTTTCAAGTTATACTTTTAAACATCTACATTTGTGCTTTTTTTTTCTGACACAAAATAAAAAATAGCCAATCCGAAGTTTAAGAGTTGCAAACCAGAGTCTTACATCTCGAAAAACTCTCAAACTCCAACTCCCATGCACCTCCAGGAGTGCAGTAGTCCTGACCCTATCCCATGCTCCAATGCGGTAATAGCTCATCCTATAAGAACCCTACCGTCCCAGGTCCTTTCCTCTTTCTTTTTGCTGCCATGAGATAAGTACATCATAATTCACTCTCTTGTTTAAGATAATAGCTATATCAGCGTAGTATAGAATTTTGCATGAGAAACGCGTAAGCTGCGCGTTTGTAAACTATTTATCAGAAGGTAAATACAATTCTTACGGTGAACTTTATCGAAAGTGTGCTTCAGTTTGTTTGTTTCGTTTTCTCTCACGCGTTCGCGTCGGGCGCCGTGAGATATTTCTGTGAAGAGGAGGTGGGGCCGGCACCGCGAGCGAACGCGATCGCCTCAGGCTCCCGGCCCCGCTCCTCAGTTCCGCGCCGTCGAACACGACGTGCGGGAGGACCCAGGGTAGCGGGAGGAGCTGAATTCCCGTCATCCCTTGGCAGGTCTTCCGCCGGCAGCGCGAAAGTTTTCATTGTGTTGCGTATGCCGAGTGAGGAGAAAAGCGGAGTGACACGGTCTTAAAAAAAAAAAAAAAAAAGTATAATCACATTTTGCACAGGAGCAAAAAGGGATTCATACTAGACTGCCTCTTATATCTAAAGAGCCGGCAAGTTGAGGAGAGAAAGGCAGATTTGTCAAAGGTGACTAACATTAATCCCTTGCTGACAGCACAGCAGTTAGCCTTGCAAACACTATGGCTCATTACAAAATTCCCGGTGCCACTCCTTCTACCTCACCGGAATGGTCAGAAGAGGAGTGGGAAGAGAGTCCTTACCAACAGGACACAGACATGTCACAGAGCTTCAAGCAAGTATTAGGAGATTCCTTGACCAGAGCAGTCTCTCAAGGAGTACAGCCTATTACCCAAAGGCTGGATATACTGGATGCTGTTTTTAACGAACAGCAAGCTCTGCTTGCAAAAAAGAGAAAGGCAGAATGCCAAGATAAAGAGCTGTCAGCCAGACACCCCGAAGATGGGGTTGAACCCAGGGGGAGGAAAGCGGCTTGCAAGAGTAAACACTCTATGACCCCCCCGAGCAATCTGGATAGGGAGGATTCTGCTCCCCAAGAGAATAGCGACCCTGTCGCCAGGCTTAAAAGAGCCTTCCTGGAGAAGAAAAGAAGCCAGGACAGACCCCGTATCGCAGGGGTGAGTAATCCAGGGGACAATGATGAAGGCTACATGCCGGATGATGAGGGTAATGAGGTAGAAGAGGATCACCTTTACGAAGAGGCGATAGATCCTCAAGAACCTGAGAGTTCAACCGAGATGTTTCACCTGGAGGCTATCAGACACCCTAAGTCATCAGAGTGGGTCCCATCGCCCAGAGTGGCAGCCTACATGGCTCAACGTATACGCAAGCCACTGGATAGAGAAATAAGGTTGCGGATGCGTTCAGAATGGCCTAGACCGGAACTGCCAGGCAAACTGGCTGACACTCCTGAACTTGACCCCAAAATGGTCACCTTTGTTACAAAGACGGCGAAAGACATACGTAAGGGCGTGGACCGAGCCTGGCGAGGGTGCCAAGATAAGCTCCTCGACCTAGCCGGACCATTGGCAAAAATAATGAATCTCGCGGAGAAAGCGAAGGACACAGGTACTCCTGTAGATGCTTCCGTATTAGCCAGTTGGGCTCAGAGAGCTGTTTGCATCTTGGGTAACGTGAATTGCCGAGAGAAGAAGAGGTGTTCTTCTTAAGATTGACAGTAAGCTGAGCGACTTAGCGTCGTACGAGGCAGGTGAAGGAGCAAGAGGCCTACTATTCGGCGAGGCATTCGCTAAAGAAATGGCACAGTTTGTGGGAACTTATTCAGCTCTTGAACAAGCACAAAGCTCAATCAAAAAGATATTCCCCACTCGAGTTTTTTCCGGGACCGGACGTTACAGGGATCATACGTCCGGTCGGTTTAACTATCAACGCAGACCCCAGGGGCTGCGTGCCCAATATTGGGAAGGAAAACAACAAGACACATTCTTCCCGTCCAGGTCCAGATTTCCCAGAGGACGAAGAGGGAGAGGTGCATACCGGCAACCAAATGCCTCAGGAGGTGAGTGCAATGAGAGTACGAGTAGGAGGGAGAACCCTCCAGTTTCTAAGCGCATGGCAAGCATTATCGCGTGATGCATGGGTGCTGCAGGCAGTAGCAGGACTACAGCTAGAATTTGTAGGGAACCCAGTTCAGAGATCAGAACCCCATTTTATTCAGATGCCTCGAAAAGAGGCGAGATTGTTGAACAGCGAAATTCTCCAATTAGCAGACAAAAATGCTATAGAAAAAGTTACGCAAGGAGGGCCAGGCTTCCTCATCAATTTGTTTCTTCTTCACAGGGGGGACAAAGTATGCCCTGTCATAAATCTGAAGAGGCTGAACAAATCGGTTGTTTACAACCATTTCAAGATGGAGGGCATTCATCTACTTCAGGATCTCCTCCGGACGGGGGACTGGTTAGCGCGATTAGACCTCAAAGACGCTTATTTAACGATTCCGATAGCTCAAGAGTTTCGGAAATATCTGAGGTTTCGGTGGGACGGGGAGACATGGCACTTCACGTGTCTCCCGTTCGGACTAGCATCTGCGCCTTGGGCATTCACCAAACTGATGAAACCCGTAGCAGCAGCCATAAGAGAGCGAGGCATTTGCATAATCATTTACCTAGACAACATTCTCGTCATGGGTACAGACAAAGTCACGCTTTGCAAGAACGTGCAATGGATATTCACGCTCTTGACCTCTCTAGGATTCCTAATAAATTTAGACAAATCCCAGCTAGTGCCAGTGCAGAACATAGAATTCCTGGGTTTAAGTATAGACACAAACAAAGCAACCCTAGAGCTACCACATCACAAAGTGAAGGCGATAAAGAAAGAGCTCAGAACAGTTATAGCAAAGAAAGTAATATCTCGCAAGGGTAGTTGGCCACTTAGCGGCTTCAATCCAAGCGATTTTTCTGGGTCCGCTCCATTATCGAGCTCTACAGAGGCTCAAGATAAGACACCTACAAGAGGGGGTAGGATATCACCAGCTGGTGACCCTAGACCCAGAAGCGATCTCAGAACTCCACTGGTGGCTCGCCAACATGGAGGCCTGAATGGCCGTGCGATTTTCGGAGACTCACCGACATTGTCATAGAATCAGACGCAAGCAGGGATGGGGTGCCAGATGCGAGAACTTAGAGAACAGGAACTAGAAATGCACATAAACTGTCTCGAACTCTTAGCAGGGTCCTTTGCAGTGCGAGCATTTACGAAGGACAAAGTTCGATGTTGCGTTCTGCTCAAAATGGACAACATTTCAGCAGTGCGTTATATCAACAAGCTGGGAGGAACTAGATTGAGGATGCTAGCAGAACTAGTGAAATACTTTTGGCACTACTGCCTTCAGAATCAAGTAGCAGTCACAGCAGAGTATCTGCCAGGGACGCTCAACGAGAGAGCGGACTGGAATTCACAATATCTTGTACATTGAAGCGATTGGAAACTACACCCGAGTGTGTTCAACAGATTACAGAACCTCTGGGGTCCCGTTCATATAGATCTATTTGCGTCCAGACAGAACGCGCAGATGCAGACTTATTTCAGTTGGAGATTAGACTCGGGGGCAGCGGGCACAGACGCCTTGATCCAACCATGGAACGGAACACTGAATTATGCCTTCCCTCCGTTTCTCATGATCTCGAGAGCACTAGCGAAAGTGCGCAGGGAGCGAGCAGACCTATTAATAGTCCTCCCCATCTGGAGATCGCAGCCTTGGTTTCCAGTAGCGATGGAACTTTCTACGGATTTTCCGAGGATAGTTCCACAGCAGCTGGACCTTCTTCTAGACCCAATCGGGAGAATTCATCCACTAGTATCGACAGGCACCCTGCGATTGATAGCTTGCAAGGTTTCAGGAGAAAGTGGGAATTGCCAGGCATTTCGCGACTCGCTGCAGACTGCATCAGAGATTCATGGGCGCCTTCCACCGTCAGGAGCTATAACACAGCATGGAAGATTTGGGCTTACTGGTGCACAGATCATGGTTTGGATCCCGTTTCTGCCCCTGTAGTTCAATTATTGAACTTCCTAGCAATAAAATTCCAAGAAGGTAGTGCCTTCAGGACGATAGGTGTACTGTGGTCCGCGATCTCTGCAGGTCATGACATGGTAGATGGTAAAGCTGTAGGAGAACATCCATCAGTTTTGCGTCTTTTGAGAGGAATGAAATTAAGAAAGCCCCCAGAACCTAAGTATACGACATTATGGGATGTCAGGGAAGTTTTTCAGCTGTTTCTGGTATGGCCAGACAATAAAGATTTATCTCGATCGCAACTCTCTGGCAAGCTGGCAATGTTGTTGTGTCTCACAGCATGCCGAAGAGTTTCCGATGTGAAAGCGCTAGAGATAAACAGGAAAATATTCTATCCAGAGGGAGTAGCATTTTCCATAGCTAAAAGAACAAAAACAGACACTCAAGTGATTTCATACCCCTATTTTACAGAAAATAAGAAACTGTGTGTAGCTCAATGTATTAAAGATTATGAAACAGCCACAGTACTGCTGAGACCGCGAGGCGTAACACAGCTGTTAATAGCGCGTAGAAAACCTTTTCATGCAGTAGCAACAGCGACAATTGCGAGATGGGTGCGTGAAATAATGCAATGGGCAGGCATAGACTTGTCACAGTTTGGGGCGCATTCAGCTAGAGGGGTGATGGCATCTAGAGCATTTGCAGCGGGAGTGCCACTCCAAGATATAATGAAAGCGGCCGACTGGTCCTCCGAGTCTACCTTTAAGACTTTTTATTTCAAGCCAGTGTCAGATTTGGCAAATAGGGTGGTGGCTAGCTTTGAAGAAGCATAATGTGAGCCTCATGTCTTGTCATAGAATAAAGATTGCCAACGCTGACAGCTCAGGAAGTCTTCATTCTATTAAAGACAAGGAGGCGAACATTATATCCCACCCAAAAAGACTAAAAAGTTGATGTTATAATGTTGATATCACATGTTCAACTTTGTCTAATCACCCGCCCTTTAAAAGAATATGTTTCTGTTTTTTCTAGGAGATGATCAGAAAGCAGCATGAGCTCAATCACTGTACCGGTGAAGTACTCTATGTCGTCTGAGAAGCAGGGCTGTTTGGTTCCAAGAACACTGTTTTGGTTATAAGTTGGAAGTTGGTTGTTGACAGTTCATAACAGAGTTGGATTCGTTTCAGAGGATTTCCAAGGCAAGAAAGAAAGAGGAAAGGACCTGGGACAGTAGGGTTCTTATAGGATGACCTATCACCGCATTGGAGCATGGGATAGGGTCAGGACTACTGCACTCCTGGAGGTGCATGGGAGTTGGAGTTTGAGAGTTTTTTGAGATGTAAGACTCTGGTTTCAAACTTTTAAACTTCGGATTGGCTATTTTTTATTTTGTGTCAGAAAAAAAAGCACAAATGTAGATGTTTAAAAGTATAAGTTGAAAAGCTGTTGTGGCAGTATTAAAGAAAGATAAAGCATAATGCTCGCCTCCTTGTCTTTAATAGAATGAAGACTTCCTGAGCTGTCAGCGTTGGCAATCTCTATTGTAATGGAGTTGGTCTTGCACTTCACACAATGTTGCGGAAATAGAGTCTGAAGGTATGACCCTCTCCTCTAAAACAGATTTAGCCAAATTTCCTGAGCCAACAGACTGGGTAGCTGTTAATATATCACAATGTTCGTCAGGTCGAGACCTAACGATATTGTCCCATGGTTCTACTCATGGTCCTCAAGAACAACCAAGTCATTGTTCTCCTGAGGAATTAGACATTGTGTTATCTTCCATTGAGCAGTGTTTGTGTTGGACTTTTTTTCGTTTTTTTTTTTAGAGGTTTGTTGTGGCTGTGGATTCCCCTACCATGTCTTCCACCTCTTTACTCGTTTGTGTTTTGACATCTATTATTCCTTTGTCAACAGGCAGTGAACAGAGATATTTTGTCAAAGATTTCATTTTTATTTCCATTTGTTTTTTTGTCTTTCTTGTTAGCTGTTTATTTTCCCTTTATTCTGTCTTCTCTGACCAGCAGATATTATATCAGAGTCAGAGGAAAGTAAGATATCTTTGTTGACTTCTTTTCAAGAAAGCTCTTGGAGCCTCTAGAACAATAAAACCAATTTGGAGAAGCACTTAATCTTGGATTGGATGAATAAATAGGTAGTAATGCACTCAGATAGTCGTCCAAAGGAGCAACCGGGTTTATTATATCGAACGTCAAGCCCTCCATCAGAGGATCTTTGGCCCACCTTTAGCAATTGCTTCTCTTCACAGAAATTAATTTATTCATGATAGTCATGAGTAAAGAAGTATTTTGATGACATGAGTCTTCAATATTTTCATATACTCTAATGATTGCTTCAAGGACCAAATGCAAGGACCAGATGGAAGTAGGACCTAAACTTTCAATATGGCCCTCATAACGAGTCTGCCAGTCACCTGCTGGTGCTACCGGCGGGTGACTGGCAGACTCGCCTTACAATTTCTGCCGCCTGATATCCCAGTACTACCAGTATATTACAGGCGGCGGAGGAAAGGTAAGTTCCCATTCCCGTGGAGTCCCTTAGGACTTGAAGCAGCTGCACCGTTAGTAACGGTGCTGGTGCTTCAGTGAAAAGTCTTCCAGTAGGGGCCAGATCATAGTCTATGTTTGGATGCAAAAATCTTATATGCAAAACAAATTTTGGATGTGTGTGTGTATGTTTGTCTGGCTACACAAATCCACACTGTTGAAACCACTGCTACCAAATTTTGCATGGATTCCTCATTTGTCTGGGGAAAGATTGTACTCTATGTTTGGATGCAAAAAATTCACTCTGTGGACACCCTCATTTACTGATGCTCACCTCGATTCACTACAGTAAGTACTAGAAGGAGGCAACATTTGGAAAAGTGTCTGAAGCAAAATGTTCGATGTGTAGGTTATTCCTTTGAAATGTATTACCACTGTATACAGTTCGAAAGTGCTTATTAAAGCATTTTTAAAGGGAATAAAAAAAAAGAAATCTTACTTTTTCTTTTATCATGCCACTCCAAATATGGGAAATGGCAAGGTTACAGTTTACTTAAGTTCATTCAGGAGAAGAGAGCACAATCAATCTTTCTTGGACATTTTCTAAAGTGTGCTGAAGTCATTGAGTGACTGAAGGCTGAAACATGCCGCACAAAAAACGAATATCACTTGGAAAAGCTCCATCTGATGCAAAGCGTAAATCAATATCTAGAGCTTTGGAAACACAACAAATCGCAGCACGACTTGCTCACCAGAGGACAAGAGCAACTTTCTCCAAGGCAAATGAGATGCCAGAGCAAACTGAAGCAAGATTTGACAACAAGAGGACAAGAGCAACATCCTCCACGGCACATGAGACACCACTCGATCTGGACACATGCAACGCCATGTACCCCAGCTAGTTGAAACATAAGTCTGAGTTTAGCAAAGAAAACACAATCACCATTACAAAGCCAGAGACACAGATTGCCATGGAGACAGTAGTCAATTAATTTCACACTGCAGTCTTGAGATTTCTGCTGTGTTAGCTGTGGCTGCTTGCAAAGTTCCGGGAGAAGAGTGAGCTAGCAAAAAACTGCAAGGCATCATCACAAGACTATGGGCCTCATTACGCGGTAGGTGGTAAGGGATTACTGGATACCGGTGCCGGTAATCCCTTACCACCCTATTCCGAGATCCCTTAGCGGGTCCCTTCCTCAACGCCTGGTTTTACCAGGCGTTATGGATGGTACCCGTTAAGGGACTTCAGAGCAAATAACGGTACCGCAAATTTCGGTACCGTTATTAGCTCCATCCCCATTCCCATTGAGCCCTATGGGGGCTTGAATGGGAATGGGGAATGGTTCCCGGAATGGGGACTTAGCGAGTCCTCCAAGGTTGGAATGACCCAGTAAGTCCCTATTTCGGGATCCATGACCCGGAATGCAGTAAGGGGGTAGCCAGTGTGCTAATAGCACCATGGCTACCTCTACCACGTAATGAGGACCTGTGTCACTGTCCCATAAAGTTCTTCAAGATATAATTTATTTCAATGCTCAGTTGCATATTCACACTCCTTTCCTGCTCCACATGAATGGATAGCCTTGGATGAAGGATGTAAAATGTCTGTGTTTGTGCAGGTAATTACAGTGAGGTTTAATGTTCACTGTGTCACATGTAGGTCTTCTGCTCTTTGCATACACCACAATGTTGCTTATTGCATACATTCTTAAATCAACAAGACAAGTACAGTCCACATACCGAGAATGAAACAGAATGCAAGAAGATAACACAAACCTGCTGTGTGGCTTCTTCGATGTCGTCCACCTTATAAAGGAAAGGATGGTTGCTCTCTGAGTTGAACTTGTTTATTGCATGAAGCAGAAGGTGCGTTATTTCTTGGCTCTTGGCATCGATAGGCATTGGACAACCAAGACACGGTAAAACTGGAGGAGGCAAAGTTGGTGGTACTGAAAGAGAACCAAAAATAAACTAATTCAGGGAGCTAAGACTTGAAGCTGTGTGCGAAATGAAGCTCTGAACAAGGCCCACAGGCTTTGGATGTGGTCTGTGTTCTATGCTCGTGTATTAGTCTATGTTACACAATGTCAAGTTTTATGCTGTAGAAACATGTTGTGTAATGTCTTGTTCTGCTGGGATCTATGTGTTGTTTTCTCAAAGCTAAGTATACTTTAACTAGAATCTACCTTAGTGCTAATGTATGTATACATTCACTCTTTTCGGGAGAAGAGGGGGAGGGTATGATGTCGGTCTCCTTTTATACTAGCTGATTAGGTCATTTTATATTATGTTGAGGTTTCTTTATAATGTTTTGATTTAAATTACTCATTTTCAAGCCCCTTCAAAGCAGGCATAAGACACAAGGTAGCAACGCCCTAAATATGCCAAAAGAAAAACTAGAAGGGTAGACTTGTGGAAATGTAATCTGTTAACTAGACCATCCACCTCTGTTTTGAACTAACATTTGCATGATGCCCTCTATTAATTGGACACAGTAACTGCAGCCCTGGGTGAGAGGGCTAGTCAAAGGCAGGATTATTTAAATTAACTCCATAAGTGCCCAGCCTCAGCCTAAGAGGATGGCTGCCTCACACACTAATATAACCATCACATTAAAAGCCTCTTGCAGGACTCATCAACCTCCAGGAAGGATTGACTGGGGCTCCTGCTCCCAAGGAAGCCTCAGTTGAAATCCCACCCTCAGTTAAATGTGTTCATATTTCCTTCCAGCTTTCCCATCCATAGAACCTGGTTGCTTGTGGCCATTCTGGGGCTTGGGAGAGTAAGTAGAAGCGCTTTGCTCACTTTGTTTTCTTGGGCATGGTTTCTACATGCCTTGGCTCACCATGACACTGCGGAAGGCTCAAAAGTCTCACCACGGCTAAGTCTTGGTCCTTAAACACTTTTGCATACAAGTGCAAGCCTGGGGTTTAGGTCCAAATGACCTAAAGGAAGAAACAGAAACATTTGAGTTTCTTTGGCGCGCTTTTCAGGGAGCTTTTGCAAACTTGGAAAATTCGGATTTCTAGCATACATCTCCTCCCACATGTTGTTGGGGGCCAAGGAAGTAATTAGGAGGGCATGCCATATGCATTTTCTTGGGCATGGCTTCAACATGCCCATGCTCACCATACAGTGAGTACATTCCAGACATACCCCCTGGAGCAGCGAACACCTCTTCTCCGGTCTTCTCTCCTTTTGGTGCTGTGCTCCATAGAATACAGTTGAGTCTCACGATAAATGTGGTCCATTTCTGCACATAGCTCCTCCAACTTTTCCTTCTCATGCCTTCCTGAATATCTTATGTAACCAGTTTCCAAAATACACCAATGTGTCTTCTTGAGCAGTACCCACAATGCCCCAAAATCATACACAACTATCAATCATAACATAGCACTTGGGCCTATTCCATTGTCTGCATATTGTCAGTTACTTAGTGCAGCTCTTAACCAATCATTGCCATAGTTCTTCCTTTGATCAGGTCTTCAGTGTCCATACGTTTGCCTTTTGGGTCTCAGTGACCTTCCTCTGTCAGTTCCCGAATGCCTGACTTTAAAGTGCCCAATGTCCACATCATCTGGTCTCTATTTCCACTTTACCGTCCTTAGTCCCACAGTGTCCACATCTTAATGAAACCACCAGTGGTTGTGCTTTGCTAACTATCTCACCCACCAGCGCCCCCTTTGATTAAATCCCCAGTCCCCATCCTCACCAAGAACCCAAATTCTCCCAACACCAATGCCCATATGGTCTCTGGTTCCCAAACTTCCAGATGAGGAGCCCCCAGGGCTTAGCTTCACTAACCAGCCCCCTTTACCCATCTTCATCCATAACGGCACACATACGACTCCAGTTAGGTCCAGAGGACCACCATCTACTGTTAGCTTGCCCACTGACTACCACCTTCTACTCTTAGGCTGCCAACTGACCACCACCTTCTACTGTTAGGTTGCCCACTGACTACCATGATCTACTCTACGGTTGCCTACTGATTACCACTGTATACTCTTAAACTGCCAACTGACTACCACCCACTGAATATTTTCACACATCAGATGCCAAGTTTCCACATCAATTTGATCTCCATTAGCTGCAACCCCTCATCCATTCATCAGTTGCCCTCTTCCTTTAAAGTTTGCACTGCCCACGTATCTGCCCTCATGTCCCCAGCGCTCCCCATCATGTCAACAGTGTCCTCACTGCCCCACACCATGTGAGTCCCCTATGATGACTTGTTATTGTTGTGGTAGAAAGCATTGTTGGCTGCAGCAGTGAAATCTTGGTGTTTGGAACAGAAAAATATAAGGGCACAAGTTTATTTTGGAAAGTGGGGAGTCTTTAAAAGTGCGGTGACAGGTGTTCTGAAATTACTCAATATAGACCTGCCTATACATCTAACTGCCTACCCACTGAAAAAACATACCCTAAACAATGTGATATATAGCAGGAGAGCAAAGATGCTATTGCAGCCAATAGTGAACAATAGGGCAATCTATGGAATCAAGTGCTTATACGAGTTACTGTATATTGGAAAAAACAAAACAGGAAGTGAGACAACGGATATGTGAACACTGCTCATGTCTCAAGAACAAAGTTACTGATAAACCCCTGGCAGCCCATTTTAACCAATATCAACACATACCCACTGATCTGCTATGGTTCATTATTTAAATAATTGAGCCTTCACTGAGAGGTGTAGATAGAGATGCCCCACTCAGAAATGCTGAGCAAAAAGGGATTTTCAAGTTGGACACAGTCAATCATGGTTTGAATACCACCATCGAATGGGGTCTATTTATGCATATGAGATAGGAATTGCTACCAACCACGGTATAGTCTGGGTCATGATATATGCATACTCATGGCAGGCGTAAATCAACCCTATTTTTGAGTGCCTATTTTTGAGTGTGAATGCAACCGAGCATCAATTTTTTATGATCTATTTATAAATAAACACCTGACAATGGCAATAGAATTTCGAGGTGCCCCCGGTAATTCTTTCCTTAAAAAAAGTTGTCCTCCTGATTTGCCTCAATATGCATGCATTAAGTGAGTGATCTAGTTTTTCAACATTTTTTGACATCTCGGTAATCTGTTCCACAAATCCTTGGCTCAGGAAAATACAATCAGGCCCAATATTATGACATAATGGGCTCTCGACACATTGCATGCTGCTGTACTAGTCTCTATAGCAAAACATGTAAACTGAATATCCAAGATGGCATCTGCCATCTGTTTCAATCCTCGTCTCCATGATGGGGCCCGGCTACTGCATCTCCAATAACCACACTACCAAGATGATGCGCCAGTCTTTTATGTTAGCAAATCCTGATTGCCGTTACACTAATACACTAATAGATGAGTGTCTGTAAGATGTAGCACATCATCTTAATTTCTAACCGCGTTAGAACGCCATAGCAACATTGATAAACAAATTATTTAATATGGCCCCCGCCATAACTCCCAAACCTCGTTTCCATAATGAGGCTTGGTTGCCGTCTCCTTAACAACCCAACCAGGAAGATGTGTTGGCTTTTACTGCCGCGGACTGTTTCTGCCGCATCCCAGACAACCAGACGAGTGTCTGTGCGCAGCTATTGAATACTGCATTAGGTAAGCCTTCGTATAGAAGTAACACAGCCCTGGTTTTGATGGTGGACCCATCCCCTGTTGTGCGCTCATTAGGTACATATAGATAAGGTTGAAAATGCCCCTTCTAGTCCGTCCTGTATAGCTGAGGAAGACTATTTTCCATCTGCTCTGACACAATCAGTTTCCCAACGAGGCCCCAGATATTGCAAATGATTTATGACAGACTTGCCTGAGAGAATATAGACTCTTCAGAAACCCTCACTTGAGTGATGTATCAAGCAAACCAAAAAATAAACACTTTTGTATCAAAATACCTTTCAAAGCACAATGCAAGAATGTGTGGATTGGTGTTGTTTCCATTATAGATCCAATCCTGTTAATGTGCTGTACCTAAGAACGCGTCTCAGTACTGCACACCAAGCCTTCCAGGAAAACAAGCAAAGACTCTGGGTAGGCAAAAGTAAGAATTGGCATAACGCACATGTGTATACTATGATTTTTTATTTAGAATGCAGGAGAAACAACAACAATTTAGTTTGTGTTTGTCCCTGTGTAGAAGGAAGCTATCACTCCTTCAAGAAGAAATTGGGCTAATCAAGTACTCTGACTGGAAATAACAGCCCTATGAACTTCCCATGTTACCTACCTTAATGGAAGGTATTACACCATTTTTAATTTGCCATAATAGACCATTAATAATATGTATAAGAGAGATGTCCAACCATGATGTAAAACCAATAGTACATTTTATATTGTAGGTCATGTGAACAGTGAGGTGGTCATCTGATTTGTCCTGTATTAGAAAGAGTTATATGTCCTGAAGATGGCTCCATAATATCTACATCGTGAACACGAGGGTACAGTGTATCACGCAAAAAAGAGCCAAAACACATGTTGACGACTTGAGAAAGAAAGCTGAATATCAGGGTTTTCTTATTTTCTCCTCCTAAAGTGAAACTAGACACTGAATAAATAGCACAGTATTTTACAACTGCACTTGCACAAGCTCTATGTGCAGCATGAGAAATTTGATGTGAAATTAGGATCACAGTATAATTTTGCATTTACTAGTGGTTGCCATTTTAGCGGTATGCTATTGGTGTCTAGAAACATCTTGTATATCACAGTATACTCACCCCCAGTCACAAACCTTTGCGTAATTTGTTGTATGCAGTGAAGTGTAATAATTCATTGTTTTTTGAATGATTGTCCATTTGAAGTGTAATAATTAATTGTTTTGAATGATTGTCCATTTTGCATGGTTCGGGTTTAGCCGATTCATACGGCCTTCTGTGTACATCGTATAATGTGTTTTTCTAAAATAAATAAGTGACATGAGATCCTGTGGTCTTCACTCTCTATTGAGCTGTACGTATTAGTAATAGCAAACAGCAATAACATTTAGATGGTGTAATTCCTTTACTCTTTCAACTCAACGAGGGGTAACCATTCTCCTTTAGAAAAATATATGAGTCTGGTAGATTGCATGTGTCTGAGATTGAGTGTCAGTTAATATGCACTATATGTGCTAAGGATTGTCCTCTCAATAGGTGGACCCCACTCTCACTACCAGGTTGAAGAAATGTTAACTAGCACCGCTTAGTTCCTCTGTACATTTATGAGAAGGATCGGTTTTACATGCTGAGGTCATCAGATGATGATAACTTCAGCAACACTGAGACAAACAACTGACAAGGCATCAGTCAAGAGTTGCTCACAACTCCTCAAGCACATTTTCCCTGGGTATTAATAAATACAGAATACTATTCGTGAGTAAAAACACAGTAGTAATACATGTTTATGTAAAATAATATCCTTTGAGACAAGGCTAGCAATTGTATCACAGATGTTAACACGTGATGGTCAGTATTCTTTAGGTAACACCCACGTACGCTAGTGTTGACACGTGTTATGTTTGTGTTAATTTCACAGCATGTTTCTGACATTTCTCTTTGTGGCATCTAGAATGTGGAATCTGGCATGATCTCCTGAGTATTCTAGAGCAAGTGGGAAAGAAGGTGTGAAGCATGATGGAAAGCCCTTGCTCTACAATCTATTGTATACATTGAAGTCTGTCCAACTCCTGGGAGCGACTGTGGTTCCAGTGACATTTCTCCACATTTAACTGTTGACGAGGTGGACATGAGAAGGACTGTCCAGAGCTTGGAAGGTATGCAAGAGGATTGCACAACAGTCTGTGACATGAGGAGTACATGTCTGCTATTGGTTTGGAGAGTCTAATGGAAGAGGTAAACATAATTGAAGTTAAACCATTGCATTTATTGTCAAGATCAGCATATGAGGGGTCAGTACTGTCTTCAAGTTCTTCCCGGTATGCATCTTTTTTTGTTTATTGTTTCTTTATTGTTTTTAAAGAGCGCTCAAATTCCATAACAGCACCAGAAGAAAATATAGAGAAAGCAAAAAACACAACTAAAAGCATGAAAAAGGGAACAGAAAGCACAGGAAAAAAGGCATATGATGGAGTGACAAAGAACCATGGTGAAGAATGTACAGAAAGAAGTCCAGGGTGGCCTATCAGGACACAGACTACAACAGAATGTGAGATAGCTGAAAAAAATAAAAATACCAGCCAGCCCAGAGAAACCCAATGTCATACTAAACAAACCTACCATACTCCAGAAAGTAGCCAACTCAACCAATTGACCCGCCATACCAGTGGTCCTCGGCACAACAGATGACTCAACATGGGGGGAGTGTCTAAGGCCGGGTGGACCTAGAGTTCATAAAGTCGCCTAAAGCCCCAGTGGGGCCCACAGCCAGTCAATGGAAAGGGGTAAGGAAGATGGAACACCAGACATCAGGAAAGCAGTTTACTCAAAGATAGATGGATATCAGGATGAAGAGTGACTCTCAAATGCTCAGTGACCGAATCGCTAATAACTGTGGACCCACAACAACTTCAGTGGACAAATGTTACCTGGCTATTGTGTGCATGTGGCCGGGTGTGTCCCTGACTCCTGGTCACATACTGAGACTGTGCTGAATGCATATATATAGGCAGGGATGCAGGGGTGGGGCAGAGAATATGCAGTGCAGAGGCAGGACAAGTTGGGGGGTCAGAAGGAGGAAAGATATGGCAAACCCCAATTTTAAGAAAAGGCAACAAAAAATGTATCATTTTGGTGATCAATTGAACCAACTTAAAATTAAGTAGGTGAATTGAGTCCTTACTCTATTTACGTTCCCAATGGCACGTTGGCAGGTTGTATTATACTTGAGAGTTGCTCAATAAACGTTCACTGTGTGGAAACTAAAACGTGTAATTAATGGTTAAGACTGACTGAGTGGATCTCTACCACAGTCTTTGTACAATAAATAGTGTTGCCTTCTACAGCAGTTCACTGAAATAGAATAAAGATCCGCAATATGCCGACTCCTAACATCCTTTTTCGAAAGTCAGATGAGCCTCAAGTCAAGTAGAATGAAAGTGTTTGGAAGCCATTTTTAGGAAGGAAACAGTTCCAAACTGTGGTGTATTTTTCTTCTTCTTTTCATGTAGCGGACAGAAAATACCTCATGCTTTTGAAGTGAGTCGAATTGGTGTGCGAGGGTGGGAAAAGGGGGTTGGAGTCATATTGGTTTCCTTCATTGGACCCTCATGATATTCAGAACTTTGTTTCAATAAAGTGTCGCCAATGAATGAGACAGTCAGCTGGGATCAATCGTTTTTCTTAACAAATGAAAAATGCACATTTTTCTATACATTTTCTGGTTGCAGCAGATTTGGTTGCACTTTGTTTTATGGTGAAATTTGGCATGGGGTGTTCAGCCTTTAGCAATCCAGATGTTTTGAACTGCAACTCCCATCACCAGAGTCAACTGCGAGGGGATCATTGGAGTTGCAGCCCGAAATATCTAGGAAGTGTGAACATGCTATGCCCAAGTCCACAGGTGCAGCACTTATATATATAAGTACATTTGCATTTGACAATGGCACCCAGAAAAAGCCGCTCCATTCCATTGGTGCCCGGCTCCTCCTAATTGAGCATCCATGAATTCAAGCACTAGGATTTTGAAAAGATCTAGTTTAATTCCACTCAATGTTTTATGAAGCAACATTAAAAGTTCCAACTCTAGTCAAGTGCTGATTTGGTTGTATTTGGAGCACGTGCATCACCGCATCCCTGAATACCTAAGCCTAGAGCGAACAGAAATACATTTCTAGAATTATCAATATGATTCGCCAGTTTCAGTAGAAATAGATCATCAGAGAGACTCCTGCATTTGCACATCTGAGAGTGCATCTTACCTTGGAGCTGGCAGTCTTGCTTAATTTCCGCAATTTCGCCCTTGAGAGAAGTGTGCACTTCAGCCTTGCAGGTACCTGAAAGCTGTTGACAAATACAACATGAATCTTACTATGAAATTCACAAACATCAATATGCACAGCGAGCTTTAGGTTTGGCCATAAAGAAGGCAGACAGCAGAATCAGCAACACATCCACACAGCGTTGCTCCTGGTTGGAATACCCGCTGTCATTTTTCATATTTACACATATAAAGGGTCCTTTTCCCCAGAGCACTAATCCAGGAGTAAAACCCAAGTGTATAAGTAATGTACATGGTTTTGAACCTGTTTTAACACTTTGGGTGAGTTTCATAATTTTTTGAGGTGGAGTAGGGGCACGGAACAACATTATTCCCACCTGCGAAAAATTACATGAATTCATGCAGGCCTGTGGTTTTCATGTTTGTAACTGATGGACTTCCTATAGGATTCATGTTCAATGCCTCCACCCATCTGTACTTGGCGAGAGACATGGGGCTCATTACGAGTATGGCGGTGCAGGAGAAAAGTGGAGCTAACGGAATTACCACCACTTTTCCTGCTCCGCCATACTACCGGTTTGGCCCTGGGTGCGAGATTTACCTCCAGCCTCATGCTCGTAGTAACTCCTCCCACTTTCCACCAAAAATCGTCAAAATCAGTGGAATTACCATTAGCAGAATTACTGCTGTAGTAATTCCACCAAAATCCCCAATGGAGTCTTATGCACTCCAAATGAATGGGAACTAACACCACCATTTTTATTCTGGCGGCAAATATGCCGGACCAAGTGGCAGTAATGGTAGATTTACTGTCAGAATTGACAGTTCCTTTCAGTGAAGGTTGCTATGGTCACCCCTGGATTTATGTGTTACTTCTATATTCTTATCTGAAATTATATCAAATTGCATGGCGAGCCGTGCAGTGCACGTAAGCACGTACATTGGTAGACCCTTCTGTGCATTTAGGACCTTCAGGAGAAGGAGACCTGTGGTATTTTATTTTTTCCCAAAAAATAGAAGGAACTGGGAGCACTCATCGTAACATGACGTAAAATGGAATTACCGCACCATGCTGCAATGCTTTTGGGCGGCACTTTGGGCAACATAACCTCCTAGAGACCCGGGCCTTTGTCATTTCAGAATGAGTGAGGTTGCCTGGAAATGTCGAATGAATAGGTAAATAATTTCATAAAGGCTATAAAAAAAGCTATCATTTAAGGATTGAGTCCAGGTGGAAATGTGATAAACCAATGATTAAAATGATAAGGGATTACATGCTTTTTATGCTAAACGGGTGAGTCGAGGGAGAGGGGCTCACATGGGAGTGTCTCCTGGATTCCACTCACATATAAACACATCCACATGCTCGGATAACAAAGCCTGTGCATACAAACGACATGTGTGCAAGAGCGGCACATCCTGGCCACATTGATATGTCACATGAAGAGATGATGCTTCCCAGAGCCAACATATCTGCCCCTCCCTCCCCATGTTCTGTCTATCCTTAAATCTATCAATTGTATTAACTTTGAACTATATATAAAAGTTAAATATATGCTCCTAACTACCTGCTACTCTTAAGGACTCTCCTAGTCCCCTTATTTCAAAGTGACTTCCTAACCCCTCTCTAGCTATTTGTTTCTCTGTTGTCTTTTGTCCATGTGAGTGCCCTGAGACCTTTGGGTGAGGGTTGCGCTATAAAAAATAAAAAAAATAAAAACATATGATATGAGAATTTGACTTTTATGTCCTTGATATGTTTCACGTCACAAATTCATGCATGCACATTTTGATGCCGACTGCATTCATGCAATTTGCTGATTGTGCCTCCTAAAACCAAAGGTCATTTCAAAGACATGCAGGGGAGTTCTGTCCCGTTGGTTTCTATTTTCCCTGCAACATTTTATTATTTTACTCAAACCTCTGCAAAAGGGAAAGGGATGGGTTAAATCGTGGCTGGCATTGGAAATTGCAAACTAATGTCCTGAGGCCGCTCCAGTATTCGGCCGCATATTGAATATGCTTTTTGGTACAACCCTCGTCTGCACACCCTGATCAAGAAGCGGAGGAATGCAGGGGCAATCCTTTTTTTCCTGTACACGTGCATTTTGCATGGCCATATTGCGTAATTGGGTGGGTGGCATTGCCATGTCCTCCGAAGCGGCTGTGTAGGCCTAAACCAGAGCCAACTGTCCCAGCAGAAAAACCCCATGTCATGTCATGAATCTTTGTGTGTGTGCTGGAAAAGCACGGCACATTTCAGTGTCTGCATTTTGCTTCTAATCAAGCCTCATACTATCTGATTCGATACCAAGCAATACACTTACCTTTGCTTCAGGTTTTACAAAAAAGTGTATTAAAACAACCGACCAATATATTGACTGTCAAAGGCTCTGCAAGAGCGGTACAGGCATGCGTCCTGGCCTGTAGAATGCTCAGCATTCACCATATTATTTTTGGGAATTTGAAAGTGAAAAATTAAAAAAATATATATAGAATATAACCTGTTGTGATTACTTGAGCGTAGAATAACATTGGTTAAGATTTGGCAAATGGCGCCGACACGAGATAAGGCCACGCAACCAACGGCGGCGGGGAATGGGGCTACATGTGGATAGGCGCGTGGCTCTGTGGCTCCTTATCCTGTCACACCGCTTTCCTCACTCGGCTGCCTGGCTGTGGGTCACCTCAAAGAGCCCATTCCTGGTGAATGCCTGTCCAGGGAGGGACCAGGGACGTCTTGTTGAGCTGTATTTTCACCGTGTACCCCCAGCCCATACGCATGGAATTGGTGGATGTGTACTGGAGGCGCAACAACAAGAGGTTGATCCGGTTCTGTGACTTCGAGAAGGCCTGGAGAAGCAGGGTGTCCCTGTTCCCGGAAGAGCTGAAGCAGGGCAATGCCTCACTGGCCATTTACAAAATGGACGGAACCTACAATGGACAGGACACCTGCGAGGTTGTATACGGTGGCGAACGGGAACAGGTCGCCATCGAGCTGAGGCTGCGTGCCACCCCCGTGAGGTTAGCCCGGAGCAACTACGGAGATGTCTAACCAGCTGCACCCGGAAGAGGGCGAGCGCAAAGCTTTCATAACATCCCCATATCCCGCCAGATGGGGAAATTATAAGGATTCTGGAATCTGGACACTGCAAGCCCAATACCATAGGATCACACACCCACCCTTCTCTCCTTATGCATCGCGCTCTGAAGCCGGGCCCTAATATTTCTGATATATTTCTCAATATTTGTGATTTTTAGAATACATTTAGTATCAAAGTGCTTATCCAAACAAATGCTCTTTGCTGACACACTGTATTGTTAATGTTTGATTCTCAGAGACACCACTTGGGGAACGTGTGAAAAACCGAAAAGCGCCTAGTACAATTAATTTTAAAATATTAAACGACATGTTATAATCCTTTAAGTGAAACTAGCAGGCGATGCACTTGAAAAAGCTAAAATAATTACAAAACTTGAAATGCATGCACAATCATCAACTCTTCGGTTCAGGCCACAGGGATTTTCAGAGGTGAATAGAAAGTTAATGTCTGGCTTGAAAGGCCAAGGTGGCAGTAAGTTTGGCAACTTTTAATTTTCATGTTTGGGATTGAAATCGCCTTCCGAATATTTGATCGAGCGACATGAGAAATGCTTTCTCTTCCTAAAAAGGGTTTTCATGTGTTCGCTTAAAATCATTTTTTAAGTAATGCGTCGAATTTTAATATGTATGTTTCAATTTTAGCCGAAATTGAAGAAAGTATAGGGTTTCCAAGCAGTGCTGAAAACATGATAAATTCCAGGACTTCAGATACCAAGTGTGACAGTGAAGTTGCTACCAAGTGAAGGAAAAAAAGAAATCAATCCTAGTTTGGCCTACTACAAGGGTTATATGTACGGTGCTCTGATGTCAAAGAGTTGACAATGTCTAAGTGTGTATAATTTTAGAATATATCAAATGTCATTAAACATTGCAATATATCATTCAAAAAATATATATATATAACTAGAGTATAAACAATCAATGTAGAAACAACTTACTTGGTGCATTTTGCAATCTGGGTTTAACGCTGGAACTTTATCCTTGGCACAATCGGTTTCTCTGATCGTAAATTCAATGTAGTAGTTTGTTCCAGCCACCACCTGCAGGAATCAGGCACATAAATTGACCCTATTTTATTATATGCTCAATGGAAACATTGAGAAGTATTTTGATGATGACTAATGTGAGTTCACTGTTTTATACAAATAAGCACAAAGGGTGGCCGTCGCAGCCAATCAGGTTGCTCGGAACACAGGCATTGTTCACTTTTATAACATGTACATGCCGACAAAACCTAGAGGGCCGCCAAAGTGTTTTCATGCTACTCTTGTCAGCTCTCCCTTACCCCTGGATTGCCAGATCCCCCTAGCCCCCCAAAACAATTTTGAAAAGCCTTCCCTCACCTCCAGTCTCCTCTTCCCCCAAATGCAAATCCTGTAAAGAGAGAAGGGGTCACTGCCTGACTGTCTCTTCCTTGTTTCCTTGGTGGCCATCTTTGCTTGTGTTACATTTCCTTTAATGGAGGAAAGCTCATCCGCAAGCACACTCTGATGAAAGGAAATGTCATTAAGTTTTTATCAAATCATTTACATTCACGTTTCTTACTTGTGGATGCCAACGACGATAATGGCCAGTGGCCCGGGCAGTACAGGCCGGTAAAGAATTACCTTTCACAGTAATAGCACTCGCTTCACTCGGGCATTAACCTGAGCTGGCGGGCTTTCACCAGCCTTTACGTCTACCCCCACTGGCAATTATCATCATATTCATGAATTGTCTATGAGTTTAAACCGGAAAGATCACTTAAAGAGCAATCAGGGAACGTTGGTCATACGCTGATTTATATTTAAACTTGAATATTATTTTAATGAAGGTTTCATTTTCATTTGTTTCAAACAGACAAGGGATGTATCAGGATTGCCTAAATTGACAATTCACTATTTCATGGGATGCTCCAAGCTCCTGCGGGCATAACGTTGGCCACCATGCCCACCTACAGTTAAGCTTGGCAAAGAAAATGCAGCAAGTCACTTGTTGGACAATTGTATTTAGAACATTATTCAGGCTGTTGGTCACATTTTCAGTATTGTCCTCCCAGAAGGCCAATAGCGAGGGGAAACCATTAGTCATGTGTTGGCCCTTTGGCTTGTGAAGACAGGTGTGAGAAGGATGCTGCCATGAGAAGAGTGTTCTTCTCTATATCTGGATGACGGGAAGGGGGCAAGTAAAAAACAGTTTGGCAAGAAAAGGAGCTTTAACCAGCCTCTGGGAAGCTTATTGGGCAGGGCTTTTAAGTAGCTGGTAGGGTTTTGGCACAAATGAGTCCAGCAACATAGCATTGCATCAGAGAAGCAGATGGGGCTGGGGTTGTATCAGTCAAGTTTCAGTAAAGAGCCATAGAAAATGTAATAGGAAAAAACAGGTCTATCTGTTTTGACCTCTCACTCCCTATGGGTACAGAGAACGGGAATTTGTTGATTTGATTTTTATTGATTTTGTTTATTTGTACAGCGCTTATTTCCTCCAAGGAGAAAAGCCAGAGACTGTATCTGGGCGCAGATGCTTATTTGAAAAGAAGAGAACAAATAACCAAATGATATAAAAGTATAGGAAAAGGAGTCACGCTTCCGAAGGTCAGGAGAGAGGGATTTCCAGGTGCAAGGACCAAGCACAGAAAAGCACCTGTCACCTCTGTTACAATAATGAGATGTAAGTACTACCAGAAGGTTTTGGACAGACTAGTGAAGGAGTTGTACTGGGTGATAAAGAGTGATTTTAGAAGCCATGTAGGTGGGAACCAGACCATGAAGACACTTAAAAACAAGACACAGGACCTTAAAAGGATCCTCTGTTGTACTGGTAGCCAGTGAAGTGATCTATGTTGGAAAGACCAGAAGCGGTTTTAGGCAACTTTAAAAGGAGTCTAACAGTTGCATTTTGGGCAGCCTGCAGGCGGTGGGTTTGGCTTGCCGGGATTCAGGTGAGAATGGCATTACAGTAATCAAGTTTGGTGTTAACCAACGCCCAATGACTAATGATCAATCTTTCTCAGCAATGAGAGGGAGAATAAATCACAGGAGACTGAGCCATCAGTAAATAGACTTTAACATCTCACCGATCGGCAGATTGCACGTCAGGTTGGACTGCCATATGCAGCTCGGATGTTTTAGTTTATGTGAGAAGCCAATAGGCATATCAAATAGTGCAGGGTAGAGGGAAGGTTTGTGCTTCCTCCAAAAGGTGTTTGGGGCAAAATAGGATAATCTCTGTTTTGGTGGGATTAAGTTGCAGCCTGTTTGCCAACATCCAGCTTTTAATTTCTTGAGCACAGCCAGATGTCATTTTGATTGAATATGATGGATTGTTGATACCAACGTAAATTTCTGTATTGTCTGTAAGAATTGATTGATTGATTGATATTTTATTTCTATCGCGCTGGTACACAAGTGTTTCAGAGCGCGACAAGGCAAGGGAGGGGAGCAGGGGAGAACAAAACAGCGATCTTACTAGGCCCAGTGACATTGAGAACGCGCAAGTGCATGGCAGAGGGGGAGGGGAAAAGTGCATGGAAGGGGGGAGAGGTGGAAAGTGCGAAGCAGAGGAGAAACAGATAAATAACAATAAATAAATAATAAAGGCAAGAAACAGTGGTAATACAGCCAGCAATTTGCAAGTGCTAGGTTTAAGGCAGCAGACAGGGTAGGTCCGATAAGTGCAGGAAAAAAAAGAGGGGGCTATATGGGTACAGATACAGACCCTAGTGCAAGGGGTCGCCCGGAGGCAGTGCGGGAGGGTGGCAGGATGAGCAGGTACCTGGGCCCAAAAGACAGAGGGTGGCCAGGTGCACGATGCCAAGAGAGAACAGATCAGCAGGGGAGAGGGGGAGCGAAGGCAGAAGAAAAGAGGAAGGTCTTGAGGTGCTTCCGGAACAGGAGATGGTTCTCCTCAAGTTTTAGAGTGGCAGGGAGGCTGTTCCAGAGGGAGGCCCCAGCCGAAGACAGAGATCTACCCCCAGCTCGTTTCTTAGAAAAACGACTGACCCTGAGTGAGTTTGAGGTAGAGGAGCGAAGAGCTCGAGAGGGGAGGTATTTGCGGAGGAAAGCTGAAGGTATTTTGGGCCCAGGTCCCAGAAAGCCTTGTGGACAATGCAGAGAGTTTTGAATTTAATCCTTGCATCCACTGGGAGCCAGTGGAGAGATTTCAGAGCTGGAGAGATACGATCCCAGGGCTTGAATCCAAGGACAAGTCTCGCAGTCCTGTTCTGGATTAGTTGCAGAGGGCGGAGAGTAGAGGCAGGTAGATTTAGAAAGATGCTGTTACAATAGTCCAAGCTAGAGAGAACCAGAGCTTGAGATACCATGAGCTTCTGGGGGAAGGAGAGGAAAGGCAGAGTACCTCTGAGCAGGTGCAGTCGGAAATTTGACTTTTTAGAGACCTCAGAGATGTGGGCGGAGAAGGAAAGGGTGGAGTCAAAGGTGACCCCGAGGTTCTTAGCCTCGCAGGTGGGGGTAGGAGGAGGGCCAAGGGAGGCCGGCCAGAGAGTGAGGGGAAAGGATGGTGAAGGTGTGCCGATGAGGAGGATCACCGTCTTGCTGGCATTCAGACAAAGATCATTGGCGGCACACCAATCTTGAAAGGCAGTTAGGCAATCAGAGATGAGAGAGGGAGAGGAGGTGGCAGAGGGCAGCCTGAAAATTAGTTGAGTGTCGTCAGCGTAGCACTGGAAATTTGAGCAGAAAATGGCAATGCAGTGGGCGAGAGTTGCCAGGTATTGGTTGAAAAGTCAGGGCGAGAGGTTAGACCCCTGGGGAACACCACAGGTAGAGAGGAAGATAGATGAAAGGAAGGACCCAAGAATGATAACACAGACCACATTTTTAGAAAATGCTCAATACTGGTTGAATATATATATTGAATAGTAAAGGTGAAAGGGAGGAGCCCTTTAGGACACCACAGGGAACACTGAGAGAGGATGAGTAATAAGTTCCCATTTTTACCTGTCCGATCAGATGAAAAAGATAGAAACCATTTTAAGGGGTCATCCAACACTTGGGCGACTTCAGACAGCCTAGATTTGAGTATATCGAAACATCAACTGTGTTGAATGACATCGACAGGTCAAGCATGACCAGCAAACTGAGGTCGCACTCATCGGTTGATCTCATTATGTCGTCATACACAGCAAGAAGTGCTGTCTCTACCATGGTGGGGCCTAAAGCCTGATTTAAAAATATTAAGAAGATGATGATATTCCAGAAACCTCTGCAGTTGGAAGGTACGAACCTTTTCAAGGATTTTGGCCAGCCAAATGAGACCTGTAATTGGGCAATAATTCATGAGTATATTGTGATCCAGTGAGGGTTTCTTTTTTTAAAAAAAACCTTTCTTTATTAGCTTTCCAGTTACATAACAAGTAACACATCAGGCAATGCCAATACAACCTTACAAATAGAAAAAAGAAAGACAAGCAACAACTTCCCACATGGGAACAAACCTCCCCCCCCCACCCTTCCCTTCAACTCCCACCAGGTCATCAATGCATGCAACAGAACACATCCAAATGACAAGAGCTTCACCTAGGATATATTGACCTAGACTATATTCATATAGACAATGAGCCAGATACTAATAGGCCCACAACTGGCGAAGATATTAAACCAATTGTAAAGACAATAATCTTCAACTCCGTTCTTGGGTGACTTCCACATTGTCCTGCGGCGAGAGGGCACTCTCAGAGTCCGACTCACGAGCCATATAGCTCCTAAAAGAGTGCCAATAGTCCTTGGGTCTACTGTTAAGGGGGAGCATTTGGTTGTATTGCGACTCTCTACGCTCATACGTCGACATACAGTTCACCCATTGATGTATTGACGGTGCCCTAGAAGTCCCCCATGTACGTGCCACTAGAGACTTGGCGACCACCGAAGCCATCCCAAACAGTTTTCTATCGCTGCTTACAGGTAGATCTACCCACGACAGCACCCACGCTTACAGAGTGAAAGGGATAGAGATCTCCAACACCCGCCCCATCACCTCAGCGACACCACCCCAGAAAGTCTGGACATGGGAACAGGACCAAGCTACATGGTAAAAATCAGCGGGGGACTGATGACATCTCTTGCACTCTGATGACCGAAGGGGCAACAGTTTGTGCAAAGTCAGAGGAGAATAATACAGTTGATGCAAGAATTTAAAATGAATCAGGCGAAATCTGTTATTACTGGAAATCGATTTAGTCTGAGCAAGTATGCCTTCCCACTGATCGTCAGGTAATGAGCAAGCCATACTAACTTCCCATTTGGCCTTATAGGAAGAAGAAGGACAGCCCCCAAACCCCCGAGCCAGACAATACAGGGAAGAGATCACTTTTCTAGAAGAGGGCGGGGCTACAAAAAACTCTAAAACAGGGGAGGTCTCTGGTGCATCAGGGAAGTCAGGCCATTTCGATTTCAGTACCTCGCGGAGGCGGAAATATAATAACTGGGTGAGCGGAGTCCAGTCGCCTCTCGCCTTAAGGTTTTCCCAAGTTATGAATTTCCCTTGTGGTGCTACATCGCCCAGGGTGTGAATGTGCAGACTCTGGAAATGCTGAATGAAGATGTGTTCAAATGTAAGAGGGATCCCACAGACCCTATGTATGGCCATCTGGGGTGAATACCACAAGCCCATCCCCACCACCTTCGCCAAGCTGTCCCAGGCCCTGAGCGTAATCTCCAAAGGCTGAACCTCCGCCCTCAAATAGCGCTCCCATACAGCCCAAAGGAAGCCTCTAAGGTCCTCCGTTTGAGCAATTGACCTCTCCAACTGCGAGTGCGGTAGATCGTTCGTTGGGGACCACCACCAAATCGAGTACTGGATCTTTGCCACTAGAAAATAGAGGAACAGGTTAGGAACCTCAAAACCCCCCTGGGCACATGAACTGCACATTGAGCGCAGGGAAATGCGGGATCGTTTCCCCGCCCAGATCAATCTAGTCAGCATAGACTCTATACGGTTCCAGAATGATACCGGGGGCCATACCGGAACGTTGTTGAAAACATACAATAGCTTCGGTAAGACAATCATTTTAGCTAGGGAGATGCGGGCCGCCTGGGAGATGGGAAGCCGGACCCAAGAATCCACCCAGTGTTCCAAATGTTGCAAGATAGAGACATAATTTTCCTGATACAAAAGTGCAGGGGAAGTGGATACCCTACTACCCAAATACCGGATCCCCTGTGGACACCACACGAAGGCCTCTCCCACATCCTGTGGGGTAACTCCCGGTGTAAGCGGAAGTACCTCTGACTTGGACCAGTTTATCTGTAGCCCAGACAGGGCACCAAACGCAACTATCTCCCCCATCATGGGTTGCAAGTTTATTCAAGGATGTTTTATGTATAAAAGCATGTCATCCGCGTAAAGTGAGATGATAGATACATGCGACCGGATTATCACACCGCAATGAAAGTGGAATTTTCTCAATACACAGACGACCGGCTTAATAGCCAGGGCGAATAGGAGAGGGGAAAAGGGACAGCCCTGCCTAGTGCCCAGGGATGGATAGATGGGAGCGGATTGAACCTCATTCGTATAGACCCGTGCCCATGGAGCCGCGTATAGAAGGCGTATCCAGGCAAGATACGTAGAGCCGATGCCTGAGCGGTGCAAGACCTCGAACATGAAAGGCCATTCCACAGAATCAAACGCCTTTTCCGCGTCAAAGGCTACCACCGCAATCGGGACCTCCGGATTCACATTATGCATCATAGTAAATATTCTGCGCAGATTGTTTTGAGGGGATCACCCCAGAATAAAACCTGCCTGGTCGGGAAGGATTAGTGCTGGCATGTGTGGGAGAAGCTGATCTGCAAGTAATTTGGCGATGATTTTATTATCGGTGTTTATCAATGAAAGTGGGCGATAGGAGGAGCATTGTTTAGGATCCTTATTGGGCTTAAGTAATGCCGTAACTAGGGCAGTACGTGTAGATTCCGGGAGTACCCCGCAGGATGACGACTCCTCAAACATTTTACATAAGTGAGGGATAAGCAAATCAGGGTATGATTTGTATAATTCAGCTGCAATCCCGTCCGTTCCCCTGGGCTTTCCCATTCGGAAGAGACATAATCAGCCTATGGAATTCCTCCGCCGTGGGGGGTTCATTAAGAAGCCCACAAACCTCAGAATCCAGCCAACCCAAGGCGACCCTATCAAGAAAGTTGGTGATATCGTCGTGCCCAGCCGAACCAGTAGCAGTGTACAACTGCTCATAATATTAGCGAAATACCTTGTTTACTTCTAGCACATCCCTGACAAGAGAACCACCCTGAGATTCCACCTCTGGAATAGGGTCCAAATGATTCTCCTGTCTGACAGCCCAGGCCAGGGTCCTACTCGCATGATCCCCCTCCCCATATCTTGCTGCTTCCACAGGGTCGCCCGAGAATCTCTCCTCGTCATCCATCAGGGCCTGAACCTCCCGCCTCCTCGCTGCAAGAGTATTTTGCAGATCTGGTGAATCTGCGTTTCCCTGAAGGAGTTCCAGATCTCTAATTTCCCTCACCTTACGTGCTATCGAACCGCGAATACTCTTCAGCACCCCCCCTTCCTGCGACATGCACCAGCCTCGTAGAAGCACCTTAAAAGTTTCCCAAACCACCCCCGGACTGGGAACTGACTCTGCGTTAAATTGAAAAAACTCTGTGATGGCCTGGCGAAGCCCCTCTCGGAACACCAAGTCTTCCAATGCTCGGGCGTGAAACCTCCAACGAAGCTACCTAGGATAAGATGGGGGTCCCTTGAATTTTACCAGCACTGGGGAATGATCTGAAAGGGTGCGCGGGAGAATATCCGCCCTGACCACCCTGCGGGCCAAGCCCAGGGACATGAACACGTAATCAATTCTGGACGAACTCCCGTGTACACTAGAGTGAAACGTGAATTCTCGAGCATCAGGATGACACCGTCGCCAAACATCAAACAAGGGGTAATCAACTATAATGGATTGCCATTTTTGCACAGCGTGGGGAATCGACCGGTGAGTCGATGCCAACCTGTCCCGCGTGGAAGAAAGGGCTACATTAAAGTCCCCCACCCACACTATCTCGTAACCCGGGAACAGTCGTAGATGCTCCAAGCATGTTTGAAAGAAATCGGGAGAATCATAATTAGGACCGTAGATGTTAACAAATATAATAGAATGGGTGGCGATCTCCCCACCCACCAGCAGAAATCGTCCCTCCTCGTCTGCCACCTGCTTGTGAAGTTTAAATCCTAAGGAGCGATGAATGTAAGTTGCAATTCCCCGGGAATGTGTAGAGTAAGAAGAACCATACCTATGTGTTCCCCAGCCGGGAAAGGCAGGGAGCTTGTAACCCCTTCCCAGGTGCATCTCTTGTAAACATAACACGTTAATCTGATGATTTCTGGCATAATTAAATATGAGTCGTACCTTTTTCGCATTAGTGAGGCCACGAATATTCCATGTAAGCAAGGTTATGTCCAAAGGGTCAGGGGAACCTGGCCCCGAGGAAGAACTCATGTCAACAGCCTATGGGTATATGTCGAAGGAGCTGCAGTCGCCAAAATATCAACCTGGGCACAGCCATGGGAAAACCCAGTCTGTCCGGGCGCACCCAGAGCGTCGCCTTCGCCAACAGGAGAGCTCACCCCTCCCATCCCTTGTGTACAAATGTATCGGGGTGACCACACCCGAGACTATGAGAGAACCCCAACGGATGCAAAGTCAGGTCAAAGTCAATTACTAGACAGGTAATACCACCAAATATAATCCTGGTGAATTCTCTGTCTGTGCATACAATAACCTGGGAAACCCCCCCCCCAACAACACCCACGCAATTCCAACAAAATAACAAACCAGACCCCAGAACCCTCCCTGCACCCATGCCAGAAACCCCAATCTACTGGCCCCCTCATCCCACCCACCACCCTAAACCCCACAAACAATATGCAAGTCCAAGCTAAATGGCCGCTGGGGTTAGGGGGAAGCTGGCGGCATCTGCGGCTCATAAAGCTTGGATGCTGAATACCATGGTTACACGTCACAGTTCGATCACCCACCAGAAGACAAGGTTAGTTGGTACAGTCAAAACTCAAATTGATGTTTTACATGACCAGCACACAGGTCCCGCCGTGCATCCTTGAGCAGCCCCATGACCACGCCAGTTCGCTCCCAATCAAGGAGACATCGGAACAGGAGGCGCGGGGTCCGGAATGCTCGAGGCTAACCTCTCAGCCAATTTAAGGTTAATGAAGAAGGACACCTTACCATCATGCACCACCCTAAGTTTAGCCGGATACATCATAGCATAGGGACTCCCTTCTTCCGCAACATGGCCTTAGGGCTGAGAAACATTTTCCTCTGATCCTGCACCTGCTGGCTAAAGTCAGGAAATAAACATATTGTTGATGAGCCCCATTGCAGGGTCTTTTTTTCCCTGGCCATGCGCAACAGGGTATCACGATTCCTGTAGCTGAAAATTCGGGCTATAATGGCCCTTTACGGGGCGCCCGGGTGCGGCCTGACCACCAATGAACGATGGGCCCTTTCGACCATAAACATATTCGAAACTGGCGGATTGTCCAAAACCTCCTTCAGAAGCTGTTCAACAAAGAGTTCTATGTTATCAATATGAGTGGACTCAGCCACCCCGGTAATCCTTATATTTTTCCTCCTTGATCTCCCTTCCAAGTCGTCATTCTTTGCCGTTATTTTCTCAACTGCCTGTTGCAAAGAGGTCACCTCTCTTTGGAGAGCGGAGATCTTGTCCTCCCCATCCCTAATCCTCTGCTCTGCCTCAGCCATCCGTCCGCACAGCTTCTCAATTTGTATCGCCGATACATCCACCATACAGGTTAAAGCATCGATCTTCGCTCCCAAGCTGTCAGTACTTCCCTTGAGGGCCAGTACGGTTTGATTTAAGGCAGACATGTCAATATGAGCAACCCTAGACTCCTCTCCCTGGTCGGCAATTACTCTATCCGCCTTTGCGAATTGCTCCATCTTGGATTGTTTCTTTGGGTTGCCCATTCTAGGGGTATATAGGGAACCACAAATGGCAGCTGCGCTCAAGCTGCACCGGCTCCAGACACAGGGAGGAGAAATTCTTTAAATCCAGATTTTGCCAGACTTAAGGGGCGTATAAGCACAACATGAGGGCAAAGGTCCCAGCTTCCCCCGCAGGCACAAGAACAATCACGAGCTGCGCCCCACTCCACCGTTATTTAGCCCAGACAGGTGGGGAGGACCGTGCCAACAACCAGCCCGCAGACCACCCTATCAGGAGTCCAATTCAGAGGTGCCCCAAGGAGTAAAGAGGCCAAAATACAACAAGGAGGAAAAGAAAAAAAAAAAAAAGGGGGACATCCACGGAGAGGGGGGCACCTCACTACACTCCAAAGAGGGAGGCCGGGGGGATACCCCACCACCTCTTCCACAGAGTCGATGTTTCACTAGAGAGTTCAACTTGCCACAGGTCTCAAATACCCCCAATCTGCACCACAGTTCTCAGGAAGCCACAACCAGCTGCATATAGGTGCCCAAAGTCACTCGCTGCCATGAGGTGGCCCCAAAAGCACAGGCGTGCATAATCACAAAGGGGCCTCTCCACTCACCTCCATGGGGGCCACGACCCTCCGCCCCCACCGCCTCCAATATCCTAAGCAGACATGCAGGAGGCAAACGACGATCTGCCGAAAGCGGGGCCCGCAGCGCCGAGCCGGGTCGCCAGCGCCACGGAGCAGATGTCAGAGCCGGCACCCGGCCTCAGGAAGGGCAAGAACAGGCACCGTGGGACGTGCACACCGCCACCAAGCACCGTCTGCCTCCAAGCCGCGCTCATAGCATGCCCAGCAATGGCCGGGGCCGCCCGGCACACAGATCTCCATGTGGCAAGTGGGAGGGGCACACCAGGTCCACGCGGCCGAAGCCACTCAAGGCCGGACACCGCGATCCACCACTCGCAGCCCTTGAGCTGCGGTCCAAGTATTCCCTAAGTGCTCCGCCACAACTTGGAACAAAATCCAAGCCTCAGCCACGCATGAATCGGCTCCGGTGGGCGAAGGATCCACAGCCTCCAGCAGAGCGTTCTCAGGCTGCTGCCATCTTCGATGCCACGCAACAGCGCCCACCCCAGTGAGGGTTTCTTTAATAGAGGAGTCAGAAAGGATCTTTTTAAGCTCTCTTGGAACCATGCCTTGAGCAAAAGAAGAATTTACAAGACTAGAAATGAGTTTGCTAATTGAAGAGCGTGGCGTTTGGCGAGACATGCATATATGGGATCATAGTTATGATTCGTAGGTTTTAAACCTGTGATTTGAGTATTTCCCTGTTATTTACATGCGGGATAGTGACTCATGAAGCTCTGATGTCTGTTTAAACCATTTTCAATGGTATTGAAAGTCTGCATGCATTTGTATTCATGTGTTTTTTGCACCTTTTCGGTCCTACAGTTACCTTTGAGCACTGTAATTTTAAAGTCATCCAGGTAGTTTTGGTTCAAAAAAGTGGAGAATGCTGGCCGTGTCCTAACTTCATTGCTTAAAGTTTTGTCTTTGTAGATTCATCTTCTTATTTAGTTTCTGGCCAGTTTCCCCAAAATAGTAGCCCTCCAAAGGACATTTCGTATACACAATCAGATAGACTTCATTGCTCAATACACATGTGAAACTTCCTGAGATTTTGTAATCCTGCCACATGTGGGGTATCTTCATTGCATCTGAACTGTAGATATGTGGACAGGTCAGGCATCGTTTGTCATTGCATGGTTTAGCACCATTTTGTGTGCAATGTGGATGTAACTTGCTTCTTATAATTTATTTGAGATTGGCTGATTGTCTGAAACCAAGGAGGGGCATTTCAGGAAAAACCTCACACAGTCGTTCACCTTCTTGCAGGATGGTTTGCAGTTCTTGCACAATCTTGCGGTGGGATTCCAACATTGGATTGTATGTAACAACCAGTGGCACCTAATTTTGTGCCTTTTTTGCTCTGTATTCCACGGCGTTACTGTAGCGGATCCTGGTTGCCGGGTGGATCTGTCTGTCTACAATCCTGTAGTTGAATCCATGGTTCAGGAAGTCAGACCTCAGAACCTCTATGTTTTTATCCCGGTCCCTTGTGTCTGAGCATATTTGGTTGTACCTTACTGCCTGGCTGAATATTTTAGCAAGCTTAGTGTGCGCTGGGTGGAAGCTGTCACTCTTCAAATAGCTGGGCCAGTCTGTTGGTTTGCGATATACCGTGGTCTGTAGCAGACCATCTTTTATTGTTAAGGTGGTGTCAAGGAAATTTATTTTTTCAGGGGAGTAGGAGAGTTTGAGGTTGATAGTTGCGCGGAACTCATTGAATTCTGCTGTCATCTGCCTCCTCCTTGAAGACATTGACATTGATAGCGTTGCTCTTACCGAGACGTGGTTCAGTGCCAGCTCAGTCATTGCTTTTGACTCCATTCTCACTGATGGCTATAAGATAATCTTCAATCCTGGCCCTGACTGTGCTGGCTGTGGGGTTGCCCTGATCTTCCCAGAGTGGGTCCCTCCTTCCCCCATACCCACCCAGCCATACTCCTCCTTCGAGAGCCTGGTCTGCAAGCTGGTCAGATGATCAGACATCTCCCACTTCCTCCCTGACCATTGCCACTATCTACAGGCCACCTGGTTCTATCACCCTGTTCCTCTCTGAATGGGCTGATTTTGCCTCCTCTCTCCTCACATCTACCTCTAAACTCCTTCCCTTGGGTGACTTCAACATCCACCTGGACTCCTCAATCGCGGCTTCCACTCTCTTCTGTGAGCATTGCACCTCACTCTCCATACTCCCCTCTGGTCCTACCCACTCATATGGACACACTCTCGATGCTTTGATCCACACTGATCATTTGCTCTCTGCCCCACTCACCACTCCACTCTCCTGATCAGACAACTCCCTCCTCTCCTCTCACCTTGGTCCTCTCTGCCATCTGACCGCACCTCCCATTGCTCTGCCAACCTCATTCACAGACAACCGCCCAATGAAACGAGTTTTGGCTGCTGCCTGTGCTTCCACCTTTACCCCCCCTTTCCTCCCACTGCAGACATTACCTCTGACTCCGCTCTCAGTAACCTCCATCTTGCCATCACTAACACTCTCGACGTTCTTGCCCCAGTCATGAGGATCCGCCTGAAACATGCCTTCAAGCTTAACACATGGTACGATCTGAACTTGCAGCCCTGAAACGCAAGTGCAGAGCTGCGGAACGAAAATGGCAGACCTTAGGCTCACCCTCTGACAAACTGGCCTGTTGCCTACTCCAAAGGCAATACCGACTATCCATTCGTTCCAGGAAAAGGGCCCACATCCAAGCTGGCATCTCAGGGGCATCCAACACTACAGCTGAACTCTTTAAAATCTGCAAGGAACTAGCCAACCCTTCCGCAGTCTCCACCTCACCTCTTCCCTCCCAGGCTATTTGCAACGCATTGGCCACACACTTCACTGCTAAAACTCAAGACATCTTGAGCACTCTCTCTTCCCTTTCTCCCTCCCCTGCCCCCACCCTCCTGCCACCCATGGCCTCCCATCCCCTCTCTGCCTTTATTTCCTCCTTCTCTACTATCACAACCAATGAGGTCACTAGAGTTGTCTGTTCTATGAAGATCTCCTCCAAACAGGTCTCCCGGTGTTCTTACAGAACCATTAAGGTATATATACGCTCTCTTGCCCCTGCACTTGCTAATGTTTGCAATCACTCTTTTGCTACTGGGTCTTTCCCCTCTTCCCTCAAGCACTCTCTTGTGCGCCCCCTCCTGAAAAAACTTCTGCCGACCCCTTGTGTCTGACTAACTACCGCCCCATCACTATCACTCCCTTCCTTGGAAAACACTTGGAGAAGCTGGTCTTCGCCCGACTGATCCAGCACACTGAGCTTGTCAGTTGCCTACACAACCATCAGTCTGGATTCCGAGCATCCAGAGGCACGGACACTGCTCTCCTAAATTCCTGTGAAGAACTGCTTGCATCTCTTGATTCTAACTCTCCGTCTGTTCTCATTCTACCTGATTTCTCCTCTGCATTTGACACGGTCAACCGCTCCATCCTTTTAAAATGGCTCCACAATACCCTAGATGTCTCCCCTTACTTCCCGTGTTATGCAGATGACATTCAACTCTTCTTAAAACTACCCTCCGATCCTCTCCTTACTTCCTCCATTATTCCTGACTGCCTATCTGCCATCCAGTCCTGGTGTGCCTACAATGTTCTCTGCCTCAATGTCAGCAAGAACTAGATCCTACCCATTGGACCCCTGCTCCCTCTTTCTTCCTCTCATTCTGGCCACCCTCTATGGGCTCTCCCCCTTCTCTTTCATCTGAAGCCATACACCTTGGAGTCATCTTCGACTCTTCTCTTTCGTCCCCCCCTCACATCCAGGACCTTGCCAAGAAAGCCCACTTTCAACTCTACCTCCTCAAAGGAATCCTTCCTTTCCAAACTTTCCCCCAGAAGCTCAATGTCTCTAGAGATCTGGTACTCTCTAGGCTGGACTATTGCAGCAGCATCTTCCTCAATCAACCCTCTTCCTCTCTATGTCCCCTCCAGCTTATCCAGAATAGGGCAGTAAGACTTAACCTTGGCCTCAAACCCAGGGACCGCATCTCTCCAGCCGTAAAGTCTCTCCAAGGATCAAATTCAAATCCCTCTGCATCATCCATAAGGCTATCTGGGGCTGGAGACCACAATATCTACAACTGTCTCTCACCAGATACTCTCTCTCCAGATCTTTACATTCCTCTGGCACCAACTGTCTGCATGTCAAGCACTTTTTTAAACAGCGAGATGGTGGGCGATCTCTTTCCTCGCTTGGCTACCTCCTCTGGTACAGCCTCCCCCTTCGTCTCCTTCTTGAGCCGGATCTCTTCTAATTCCAGAAGCTCAACAAAACTTCCCTTTTCACCTCCTCCTTCTCCCTATGTGTCCCTCTGGGTCCTGTCTCCCTCCATAGCCTTCAGCCTATGCTCGCCCCCAGCACTTGCCATTTGGCTCACACTGGCCTGTACCTTCCCTCAGGCCTGCACTTTTTCCCTGGCACTTCCCTTTGTGGCACTCCTTGCACTTACTCCCCCCCTCATGACCTCTGTCTCTGCACTTATATGCTCTGAATGCTTGTAAGCCCTAGTAGGCCTGTCTCTCTCTTTCTTCATTGTTATTATAATTGCCTTTCGTTCCCATGTTCCCTCCCCACAATTTACTTGATGTGTAAGCGCCTTACACGTGCACAATCAATTAATCAATACATCTTCTGTGGAAGCATATAGGGTTTTGTTCTGTTCCCCAGCGGTACAAACAAGAATATTATCATCAGCATAGATTGCTCAAGAACTGGAAAAAGATGACAACTGTATGAGGGTTTCCCTGAAATGCCCCTCCTTGCTTTCAGACTGGCAGCCAATCGCAAAGAAATGCTGATAAGAAGAAAGTTACATACACATCGCACAGAGAGCCATGCAATGACAAAAGATGCCTGGCCTGGCTGCATATCTGCAGTTCAGATACAATCAAGCTAGCCCACACGGGGCAGGATGACAAAACCACAGGAAGTTTCATATGGGGGCTACTATGTTGGGGAACTGACCAGCAACTACATAAGCAGAAGAATCTACACAGACAAAACTGTCGGCGAAGGACAGACCTATCAGTCTGCACTTTTTGGAACCAAATCATACCCTTGATGGCTTTTAAATTGCAGTGCCGAAAGGTAACTTTAGGACAGAAAATGTGTGAAAAACATATCAATACAATTGCATGCAGACTTTCAATATACTTGAAAATGGTTTAAATAGACAGTGCAATGTCATGAGTAACTATCCCAAATAACACATTCCCATTCTTTGCACCATTAGACAAAAAGAGCCCAAAACAGATAGACCTGTTTTTTCCTATAACATTTTCTATGCCTTTTTACTGGCACATCCCCAGCCCCATCTGCTTCACTGATGCAATGTTATGTTGCTGGACTCATTCCTGCCCAAGCCCTACCAGCTCTTTAAAAGCCCTGCCCAATAAGCTTCCCAGAGGATGATTAGTGCTTGTTTTTCTTGGCAAACAGTTTTGTCCTTGTTACCTTCCCGCCTCCAGATGTAGAGAAGAGCACTCTCTACAGGGCAGTATCCTTTTCAAACCCATCTTCACAAGCCAAAGGGCCAAAACATTATTAGTGGTCCCCCTCGTTGTTGGCTTTCTGGGAGGACAGTACTGAAAATAAGACCAAAATTAGACCAACAGCCTGAATAATGTTCTAAATATAATTGGCTGGCAAGTGACTTGCTGCATTTCCTATCCCAAGCTTACCCATAGGTGGGCATTTTGGGCATTGTGGGCAACAGACTTAGTGGAGATGGACACGCAAATGACTATGTTTAATACGGTTCATAGTGATAATGCCGAATAAAAAAATCTCGAAAACAAAAATCTCGAAAACAAAAGGCCGAAAAAAAATATATCGAATTTTTTTTTCAATGCGTTTATTTTTCAAAATGGGGGGGTTCCCCCCCAACCCTCCTTTCTTTCATTTTTTTTTTATTTTACCCCTTTTTTTTACTTACCTGACCCCAAAAACTTATATAAATAAATAAATAAAAAATTCAATATTTTTTTTTTCAAGATTTTTGTTTCGTGCTTTTTGTCATTCGAGATTTTGTTTTCTAAATTTTGACTGACCACCGTTTAATACATACCAGCCTGCAGTAGGTTTGCACATGCTATGACTGACACTACCCCAATGCTTCATACCTCTTTCAGAGCAGCCCACACTGTATTATTCTTTTTGGGGGTGGGGGCTCTCTTGGCTGCTTGTCTGTCGTTTTCAGTGCCCCACTAAAATGTTTGTGACTGGAATGTGTGGAGGGAAATTCTGAAGTGCAAGACTCCTTGTGAACGTGTGGAGGAAACCAATCAGAAGAAGACACAAACAGATAAGACATTCCAGAGGTGAATCTATGGGCTGTCCTGCTATTCCAAAAGCCTCATTATCTTCCTGTGCCTGATGAAGTCCTTTGAAAATTATGAAAGCTTGTAAATAAATGACTGTGCCTAACTAAGGTAACATCTTGTCTTTTTTGGAGCAACACTTGCTTTAAAAAAGACAAGATTAGATGTGTGTGTGTGTGTGTGTGTATGTGTGTGTGTGTGTGTGTGTGTGTGAGTGTGTGTGTGAAGGTTTCTAAATTGTTTTGTCAAAGTGAATTACTTCATTGTATTTGACTTTGATGCAGTCACTATTTTGTTTCTCTTTTTTTATTTATAATGGGGGGTTCCTCCATACTCCAGTCCCACCCTTAAGCCCCTTTCTGCCAAATCTGCAGATAATAATACATTAATAAATTCCCTACAAAGTAACATCAAAGTGAATTACAAAACTGTAATTCACTTCGATGAATTAACTGAACACCGTTACAAGCAGAAGTGTCACCAGCATGAGAGTAGAGCATTGCAGCTAGAGACACAGTGGGCCTCCTTACAGGTCCGGCGGTAACCCTGACAGTGCTGCCTGCGGGTTCCCGCCGGACCCGTAAAAAATTACTGCTGTCTGACTTCACGGTGCCACTGGGCTATTACAAGTCTGGAGGCCGGAAGTCAGGCGACAGTCATTTTTTTAATCCCCATAGAATCCCACACAACTCTGTGGGAGTGGGAACAGGGAAGCACCGGCACCGTTGTTAACGATGCTGGTGCTTCCTTGACATATTTGCCTACCGTGACCTCTGTGCCCGGCAGGGTCAGACCTGTTGAGCACAGCAGCTCTGGCAGGGAAACCTGCAGTTTGAAGGTCTGGAAACAAGGGTGCTGGTGAGCTTACCTGCACTCTTATTTCTGGAACGGCAAACTTGTAATGAAGCCCAGTGTCTTTTCATCTCTACACTCTGAGCAACACAATTTAAATTGCTTACTGTAATAACGAAACTTACATTTCAGAACACAATGAAAGAGACACAAAGTAACCATGTCATATACAGACCTGCTTGCTGGCTTTGTTTGCGTATTCCACTTGGAAGTGGTTTTGTTGGTTGCTTTCGCTGTTAAACTTTTCAATGGCGTGTTTTAGGATTGGCTGCAGTTCTTCACTGTTGCTGTTTACGGGTTCTAGACATCCGATACACAAGGCTTTTAGGGAAAAGAAACAGCCTTCAGTTAAAGTTGTCAGTTACTGAACCACACACACACTTGCAGCTGTCGACACTTCTGATCTCCTTTCTTGCTTTGGAAGGCTTCTGTAGTGGCCCTGCATGGCTTTTCTGTGCTCAGAGGTGCAACAGACATTCTGACTGTTTGCAGTGGATAATTAGCTGTGATCAATTCTTTGTAATTATTGAAAAAACTGTTTCCAAGAGTTACTGTTCATGTAAATCCTCTACTCCTCCGGAGGTTTATGGGTTATCAGGATCTCCTTGGACACAAGGGATTTTCTTGGCAAAGGAAGAGAAACCTCTTCTGCTTGAAAGAATATCAAATTCTTTTTCAGAGGAATGGCTCTCCTTATCAACAGCACCCCCCAGTCCCCCAACATTAGTATGTTACCCACGGCATAGAAGAGTTTTAGTACCTTCCTGTGGCCAACATTATGGCAAGTGTCAACTCTGCATCTTATCCCTGAGTAAGTGTGGCATGATCTTCTAAATAGGGACTAATTAGAGGAATGAAAGCCACTATATTCCCTTCCACCAGCTTGTCACCTTTGGTTTTGGGGCCTTCTGGTGGGCCTGGTTTGTCGTAATGACATTGCATATAGTGTCTAGCACTCTTGTATATTTAAAATAGAGGCCACGTCCTAAATGTTTTACTAGTCATGCGCCATTAATGAACGGTTACATATACACTACTTGTCATCTGCATTTGTAATGCCAGCCAACACGCGATGTCTCCTTTGCAATGATCCAATACCCTGGGTCTCAGTGAGTCATTTCTCACACATTTATTTCACTTTTACACATTGTGGACAGCTAGACACACACTCCACTGCCCATGAACATAATGTAGCTATACTCAACATGTCGTATTATCTGCTGTGTCACATTCCCTCAGTAACACCACCAGACGGCAGCGCGTGCAAGAATCCACCATCACCCTAATCCACCAGATCACAGAATTGACCCCTGGCATTCTGAATCCCCCCATATTGGTCTACAACTAAAGGCCTGACCCTCACATGATGGGGGTCACACGTGCCTGATTAACTGGGCTGGTGCCTGATGTTCTGTGTTTTTCTCTGACATATTTTCCAGTCCAAAGAATGGAATTATTGTGCAAATATGGACTTAATTATTTCCATAATGAAATTAAACTAGTTTTATTAATTCCTTATTTATACATATTTAGACAGCTAAACATGTCGGTGTAACTCTTTATACTTGCATTTGACATTGTAGACATGCTCGCAGTCACTGTCAGGTTAAAATCTGAACTATGACTATATGCAAAACAAAGCAGCATTACTTTCCATAGTGCTTTTCCTCCGTTTATTTTATTTTTGTATTGTTCTAAGGCGTTGTTTATTTTTTAACACACAAACCCTGGTTGCCAAAACAGGGGTAAAGGGAGACTGGGCATAAAATTCAAAGGCAAAGGTCTGAAGCAATCCCCAAATACTCCCACTTGCTGTTGCTAAAGTACTTTTTAATGCGACAGTGGCAGACAAGCCCACTACGAACATTTGTCTGAGAGCAAAAACGATGTTAACATGGCATGGCTTGCACTGACTCTTATAGGAGAACATTTAGCAGGTGTGGCTAAATCGAGCACCCTGACATCCCCATGCCAAGGTAAAGCTACTTAATAAATCTATTATCTGATAAACAGTCTACATCAGCAGAATAAAGATTAAGGGCAGGAGCCATAGCTGTGTGCTTTTATGACCGGAGAGACTTGTACGTTTACAGGTAGATTTGGGTTGCCCAGACCAGCTTCCTACCTGGAGGTACGCAGCCCATCTGAATTTCTCCAAAGGAACCATTCGGTAAAACATGTAAATCAACCTTGCATCTAGTAAAAATCTGTGAACAAAAAAAACAAACCATCTCAGAGTGAAATTAACAAGTCCCTCAGATTTGCTCTTTATCAAGTTGAGAGAAGGCGATTCAGTGACAGGTCCACACAACCATTTTCAGGACAGTAAATATTAGTCGCATACAAACCTTCAAAATCGCAGTAAAGATTAATCACATTGGGATTTTGGAGAATAGCCAAAATGTCGGGTCTTCTCCCCTAGGAGGTTTCAGGGAATAATGGTAGATCTAGTGAAATAATTTAGTGTAAATGCCCCTTTGTAAGGAACACTATTGTATCCAAATACTAGCCTACTCTACCACCCGGACAGTGGTACCAAGTAATGACTCAATGCGGAACTAGGGCACAAAGTAGACAAGAGGGGGTGATTAACCACATGAACCATTTTCTAAGGAACGTTTTACCATCGGAATATTTTGCCGTTCGTGTTATTACTGTGGTAGAACATCTCAGCCCCAAAGAAAGCATACTAGTAATTGTAATGACGAATAAAAAAATGGTCAACTACGTACAGTTAATGATAAACATGCCGAAATGCCATCACCAGAAACACGGAAAGGCAGACAAATGCACCAGCACTGATTTGTAAAATGTTGTGTAAAATGAAATTGTTGGGGTATTGAAGAGAGTCACTCAGTGCTGTGGACACTTACATTTGTTACTGCCGGTCGCTCTTGATGTGTACCAGGAAGTATTACCCCCTCCTTCATACATACAAATTCCAAAAATTGGTACTTCTCAAGTTGCGGCAGGCACATTTATTGAAATATAGTCTTAGGTTAACACGTGTTTCAGCCTTCAGCCTTTTTCAAAACCAGACAAAAATGAAATCATTCTGAATATATTATTAATGTGTGCATAGTGGACAGAAAGATAGGGGTTGGCGAAAGGTAGGATTCAAAGGTTGGCAAAAAACAAGCCAAATATTTCATTAGTCATTTGATATTTGCTTAATAGATTCCTCATTAAATTAATAAATCCTACAATCACATTGTATGTTTAGCTTTTACTCACCCTGATAACTTTAATTGCATCTCACACCAATTTGATGAATGTTTAAAGAACCTTCCCAATCTCGGATTAATCCCTTGTTTCTAGAATAAAAACAACATTCATTAAAGTTTCAAACAGGTTCCCTGCCAACTAGTCACGATCTCCCCTTTAATGTAGGGTTCTTGTCTTCCCCAATTCGATAGGTCCAATTAATTCTATAATTGTATGTTGATTCAATCGAACAAGCCCTATAGATAAACAAATCACACCCCAACCTGTTCCTACAGGTTGCAAGGTTTATATCATCAGATTGCCCCACAATATTGGGCTAGTTACTGCCCATAACAAATTATTTCCGATCAGTTATAAATTCAATTCTGCATGCATTATGCTGCTGAAGGTTCCCATTCAAAGATTAGAATCCACCTCAAACTACTTTTAAAGTCCATCCAAGACGCATTGCTTATGATACATTGACTAAAGCCTCACTAAGTTCAGAGTTTCACCAATATGTGCATCCCATTCCACTCGTCAATCACGATGGCCTTTACTTGCCTTAATTCCTGGAGTTCAATCTCCTCGTGGCAGTGATTTGTGTTTAGAAGCGCAGTCGCCTTTTTGAAGATCTTTAAATACATGCATTTGTGGGCTAAGCCACGCCCACCACATGACTCACTTATTTAATCTATATTGTAGTCAGTAGTTCCTTCCTAAAACCACACGGTGCCTATATTTCTCCCGGCATTTGTCATATAAAAAGGCCTACATATGCCTCATGTATATTAGGATACTTGTTGATCCTGGTGCATACTCCATAGTTCATGCACAGGTGTATAAAACTATTAAAAAAATATAATTTTTTAAATAAAAATAGGTATTGACTAGTTATGCATCATGGAATACTTTGTTACCTTATCTACATCAGGTTCGCTATTACAATTCTTGCACATTATACCTTTAATAAATCTGGGTCAATTAGTGTTACTAATAGATTAGTCAGTATATCTGTTTACATGATGGCAAATTTATTTCAGTGATAGCTGCTATTAGATAGCTCCACTGTATAGGAATGAGCTCATCTCATTGTCTTCATTTAAACCAATTTCCGTAGCACGGAATGTACAAATAATTCTTGCCTCTGGTTGCCTCAGGAGGTGTTCCTTGCTTCCCCCTCTCTTGCTCAATGTTTCTTTCTTCAAGCCTAGACATTTTAATTCATGCTTATTATGCATCTGATGGTTGGGCAAGGGGTCTTGGCTATTAATAGAGGATATATGTTCCCTTATTCTAGTTTTAAGTGGTCTAATCGTTCTGCCAATATATACTTTTTTGCAAACACGTACTAATGCATACACAACAAAGGACACTTTGCAGTTGATATAGTCCTTAATGTAAATTGATATTCCACTCAAGTCTGTGAACTGCTTTGAAAGCCATGTCTCAAGGGTTGCAGCCAGGTCATTGTTCTTTCAGTAAAAGTGCTCAGTAGAAAAGACTGACTTAGTTTATTTTTCAGCATCTCCGCTCATTTGAACACAACTTTAGGCCTCTCTTCCAAGTGCTTCGCTAGATCTTTGTCCAGTAATAAGAGATGCCAATGTTTATTAAGCATGTCACGAATCTTATAGTGGTTCTGGCAATATTTAGTGATGAATTTAACTTTTGTTGTCAATAAATCCATGTTCTTATCTTTCTGTATCAGTGTTTGCTTTCTATCTGTTAATTTTGCCTTTGTTAGTGCTGCCTCTATACTTGATTGGGGATAACCCCTCTGACAAAATCTATTTGATTGTAGATCACACTCCTGCTCAAAGATCATTTGGTCCTCAAAGTTCCTTCTCGCCCTTATGAATTCGCCCACAGGAATATTGTGTGTAACAGAGTTATGATGACAGCTTTTCACACATAAAGTTGAATTTACTTCCGTTGGTTTCCTGTAGATATGGGTTAGTAGTTTTTTCCCCGATAAATAAATCTTGAAGTCTAAGAAAGTGATCTCTTTCTCATGTTTTCCAGTGAATGATATTCCAAAAGTGTTAGTATTGAATTATTCTATAAACTCCTTCAGTTGCGATGAATTTCCCTTCCAAATTAATAAGATGTAATCTATATACCTAGCCCACATTAATACATGTTCTCGATAGTTATGGTGTGTATAGACTACGGTATCTTCAAACAGTCCCATGAAAAGGTTTGCCAAAGATAGCGCATATTTGGTGCCCATTGCCACCCCCTGTACTTGTTGGTAAAATGTTTCATCAAAGATACATTTGTTATGTTGCAGCATTGCTTCTAGCATTTCCATGAGCATATTTCTGTGATGGTAGTGTGATGCGGAGCTGTCCTTGAAGATGTATCTATTGTCCTGAGAGATTGATCATGTCAGATTGAGGTATACAAGGCCCGAACGTCCAGTGTGACCAATAGACAGTTATGATCCCAATTCAGTGTCTTAAGAATTTTTATTGCACTGGTTGTGTCTTTAAGGTAAGATGTTAGCTTACTCACATATGGTCTGATCATGGTATCAATATATTCTGAGATATGTTCCGTTGCCCACCCTATTCCACTTAGGATGGGCCTTGCCTCTGGTATTAGTTCAAAAGTATTGTGTATCTTACCTCCGTAGTTCTAGGAGAGAAAGCATTTCTTAGTATAAAGGAACCAGTACTACCAACCATCTACTTCCTCTAGAATATGCACAAGACTTTTGAACTAATACCAGAGGCAAGGCCCATCCTAAGTGGAATAGGGTGGGCAATGGAACCTATCTCAGAATATATTAATACCATGATCAGACTATATGTGAGTAAACAAACATTTTACCTTAAAGACACAACCAGTATACTAAACATTCTAAAGACACTGAATTGGGATCATAACTGTGTATTGGTCACACTGGATGTTCCGGCCTTGTATACCTCAATCCAAAATGATCTAGCTCTCAGGACAACAGAATACACCTACAAGGATAGCTCTGCATCACACTACCATCACAGAAATATGGTAATGGAAATGCTAGAAGCGATGCTGCAACATAACAAATGTATATTTGATGAACCATTCTACTGACAAGTACAGGGGGTGGCAGTGGGCCCCAAATATGCGCCAGCTTTGGCGAACCTTTCCATGGGACTGTTTGAAGATACCGTTGTCTATACAAACCATAACTATCGAGAACATGTATTAATGTGGGCTAGGTATATAGATGACATCTTATTAATTTGGAAGGGAAATTCATCGCAACTGAAGGAGTTTATAGAATAATTCAATACTAACACTTTTGGAATATCATTCACTGGAAAACATGAGAAAGAGATCACTTTCTTAGACTTCAAGATTAATAATTAATAATTATTTGTAAATTTTGTGCTACGGAAATTGGTTTAAAGGTAGACAATGATATGAGCATATTCCTATAAAGTGGAGCTATCTAATAGTAACTATGACTAAAATAAACTTGCCATCATGTAAACAGAGATACTGACTAATCTATTAGTAACACTAATTGACCCAGATTTACAAAAAGGTATCATGCGCAAGAATTGTGATAGCAAACCTGATGTAGATAAGGTAAAAAGGTATTCCATGATACATAACTAGTCAACACCTATTTTTATTTTTATATTTCTTTTATAGTTTTACACACCTGTGCATGAACTATGGAGTATGCACCAGGATCAACAAGTCAGCTAATATACATGAGGCATATGTAGGCCTTTCATATAAGACAGATGCCGGGAGAAATATAGGCATCGTCTGGTTGTAGGAAGGAACTACTTACTACAATATAGGTAAAAAGGTAAGTCATGCGGTGGATGTGGTTTAGCCCACGCGCATGTATTTAAGGATAGTCAAAATGGCGACCATGCTTCTAAACATGGAATGCTGCCGCGAGGCGATCGAACTTCAGGAATTATGGCAAGTCAAGGGCATTGCGATTGACTAGCAGCATGGGATGCACATATTGGAGAAACTCTGAACTTAGTGACGCTTTAGTCAATGTATTATGAGCAATGTGTCTTGCACTGACTTTAAAAGTAGTTGGAGGCGGAGTCTGTAACCTTTGAATGGGAACCTTCATCAGCATAATGCATGCAGAATTAAATTCAGAACAGATAGGAAATAATTTGATATGGGCAGTAACTGGCCCGATATTGTGGAGCAATCTGACGATATAAACCTCGCAACCTGTAGGAACAGGTGGGTGTGATTAATTTATCTATATGTCTAGTGAGATTGAATCAACATACAATTATAGAACAAATTGAACCTATCAAGTGGGGGAAGACAAGAACCCTACATTAAAGGGGAGATCATGACTAGTTGGTAGGGAACCTGTTTGAAACTATAATGAATGATATTTTTATTTTAGGAACAAGGGATTAACCTGAGATTGGGAAGGTTCTTTAAAAAATAATCAAATTGGTGTGGGATGCAATTAAGGTTATCAGGGTGAGTATAACCTAAATATACAATGTGATTGTAGGATTTATTAATTTAATGAGGAATCTTTTAAGCAAATATGAAATGACTAATGAAATATTTGACTTGTTTTTGTCACCCTTTGAATCCTACCTTTTGCCAACCCCTATCTTTCTATCCACCATGCACACATTATTAACAAATTCAGAATGATTTAATTGTCCGGTTTTGAAAAAGGCTCAAGGACGAAACTTGTGTTAAACTAAGGACATATTTCAATAAATGTGCCTTGCGCAACTTGAGAAGTACCAATTTTCTGAAATTAAAATGAAATTGTGCATGTGCTGGTGTGGCACGTTTTCTCCAGAATGCTTAGCAACCACATTGCTCAGCAGTGAGGTGCCTGCATGCCCTGGGTGTTATAGGCCTTCCAGGGTGCACTTGCACTGTCTCTGCATGAAGAAAGAAGACCTAAGGTAAGTGTGTTACGTGTAATACAAGCAATGCATCCAGTGTTTGTGTGTGTATGCATGCATGTAAAGGGTGCATGTGTTGGTATTGTTCAGAGGAAAAAGCAATGCCGATTTCTGTTCTCTGCATGAAGAAAGAAGACCTAAGGTAAGTGTGTTACGTGTAATACAAGCAATGCATCCAGTGTTTGTGTGTGTATGCATGCATGTAAAGGGTGCATGTGTTGGTATTATTCAGAGGAAAAAGCAATGCCGATTTCTGTTCTCACACTGTGGTGTCTAGTACTAGCATTGATAGTTTGTAGACTCAGGGCCATGCAAGTGATTTACAGCAGCTATTATAGGCACTGATAAATTGTGGCAGCCGCGTCATGCATGTGGACCATTATTGGCAAAGAGAGATTGTGTCCAACACTTCATGCAAGTGACTTATAGTAACTATTATCAGTGTAGACATGTTGTGGCTTTAGCCTCAAGCAAGGAATTTACATTGACCATTAGTGGCATAGAGGTTGGGAACACAGCCTCATACCAGGGATTTACCATTACCGTTAACGGAATGGATAGGTTTTGGCTGCACCATCATGCAAGGATTTAAGTAGTCAATTAATTCATCTTTTATAACACGCTTAATACCACAGACCAGTCTCTAAGCAGGGATTGGGGGTTTGAACCTGTGTTGCTCTGCGTTGTCTTGCTTCCAAGACAAGCTCATTGCCCCTGAGCTATCCTCCTGGATTTTCATAGGCATAGGAAAATGGTGCTGTAGCCTCATTACAATGGTGTAAAGTGCACCTGTGTACTGTACTGTATGGCCTTTCCCCTTTCTGTAATTGCTTAGCTGGCTGAAGAACAATGTTCTGCAAGGTTGCCCAGAGCGAAAAGGGCAGTCTAGCAAGAACTGGTTGGTCACACCCCTTCTGCACAAGACCACAAGCAACCCCAGAGAGGGGCTGGGCTCCCCCTTTTGGGGTGGGACCAAGCCTGATTTGCATGTGGTCTTTCCTCTTTCTGAAATGGCTTGACAGGCAAAGACCAATTGTCTAGAGGGTCGCCAAGAGCAATGCCAGAGTTCCAGATTAATTAAAACCTTCCAGCCATTACCTCTTTTGTTTGTCTTACTGTACTGTTGATAACATGGAATTTTCTGGATTTTTCATGTGTTACCCTAGATAACAAGTTGTATATAAATTGTATGGCTCTATTGTTAATTATTCTCAACAAATGTGCTGCAAAATGCACCACTTTGACACATTATTTTAAAAATGTTTCCAGGGAGAACCCCCCTCCACCAAATAAATAAGGGGTTAACAACCAAACTGCAACTCACGCAAAGGCCATGAGTCTCTAAGATGCAACTGTACAGTAACTATTTATTTCAGAAACACGTACCAAAAAAGGTAGTTGAGAAGTTGTCCAATATTTCTCAACCAATGTAAAACCAGCTGCATTTGTTTTTAAAAGAGTGGTAATCTCCATCATTGACAGTTCTCTGGTTGGATCCCTGTTTCTAGAGAGATGTTGACTGCATCTCGTGAAGGGCCTAAAAGAGTACGCATTATTTTTTTAAATGTCACGGTGAAGAGCAATTGCCCAGGTTCCTACGTATCCTACAGAATGTGGTGTTATCCAAGAGCATGACATTAATAAAAAATGGGCAATGAGAACTGTTGCTGTAGAATTCAGTGCATGCTGGGCAAGTCCATTGCCTGCCCAGTGGAACAGGCAGTTAGTGGCACCCTGAAACCTGTCTACGAAAGGCTGGATTCTATAGAGGTTCAATTGCGCAACTGTAGTTGCCATGTAAGTCTCACTCCAGGGGTGCAGACTGGACTAAACAGGCAGGTCAGCCACCTGGGTTTCTAGGGATGAATCTAGGAGTAAATCGCCACCATTAGATGCAAATAATTATCTACTCCACCTCCCATCAGCCTAACAAAGATAAAAAATAAACCCTCCCAAAGGCAAACATATAGTTCAGAATCTTAAAACAGCTCTTATAATCAAGGGGGCTGAGGTAGCAAGCAGGCAATTATCACCTATTCCCAAGTTGATTGGGAAGATCAAAAGAACTGAAGAGTGGATACACAGGGTCGTGTGGGTCATAGCCCTTTGCTTTGCAATGGGATGAGATTGTGGGATATATGCTACCTCGATGACTCACACCTTGACATATCGTCAGAATAGACTCCTCTATCTATGGCAAAATATATGAGTCTCAAAGTACATAGGTGCCTCAATGTAAAAGTACAGACCAGGATAAAGGCTGAATAGCCTCCACAGCTGAGGTGGGCGTGGTACCAGTCACCCCAGAGGTACACTTTGGATATTGACATATATTTCCAAGAGTCACAGAGACCCCAATAAGGGCATAGATATATTTTGGTGCTCCTGCCAAGACAAATTGCTAGACCTGGTATAATGGCCAAGGCCAAATGGATCAAGGAAAAGGGGAGCCTGCGTATCCTGCAATATTGGCTGATTGGATCCAGGGAGGAGCATGGCTTCTGGGTAACTACAGCTGCACCACAGAAAAGTAGAGTTTTTTAGAAACATTGACGTCAAGTTGGACAAACTGGCCTCTTCCAAGGTGCTTAGACGGGCTGAGGGACTTATAGAGCATGGGCAGGAACTCACTTCTAAAGCAAATGAATACATTTGTCAGTATGTAAATGTCCCTCAACAACGCTCAGTCATTTAAGAGGGGTTTTTCCAAACAGAGTTTTTGGGTGTGCTGGGTGTTGCAGGAACACAGTAGAGGACAAAGTTTGCGAGGTGGAAGACGTCCTTCCCCATATTGGGACGATCAACAGCAGGATATCCTCTCTCTCACCATGTGCTGCAGAGGCCATGGTCTTTGCTTGAGGGACACCCCTAGACAGCAAGCTATTACAGCAGGTGAACAATTGGAGAGGGAGGTCATGCATATGTGAGAATTCACCAAGCGTTGGATTGTTCACCCACTAATATGGAACGTGAGCTGGGTTTAGACCATCGTGAGACAGGTTAGTTTTACCCTACTGATGATGTTTGGAATTAGAGCAAGACATCACATGATACCTGAGTGTTCTTGATAGTCCAGGGTTTTGTGATTAAACTATATGTGATGCTCTTCCCAGCAAGGCTGTCCTTCCCAGTGCATTATTTTTATTTTTATGTTTATTGTTTAAGAAGTGGACCTTGCTCGAGAGCACCGCGGCGCTCTACTTAGGGTGGGTAGCCAGCATTTTGGCTGCCATCTTTTCACAGTAGCGCAGTACTGTGAGGTCTGTGTGTCAGTATGTGCATTCATTGCAATTAGTCTTTGGTCAGGTGTTGTTGAAAGAGCCATGTTTTGATAGATTTGTGAAATTGAAGAATTGTAGGGGCATTCCAGGCCGACACCGGGATTGAGTTTCAGAGGGTGGGTGCATGACAAGAGAAGAATTGTTTACATATGCATGTTACCAGAGTAGGAAATTATGTAATGGGCAAGAAAATTGCAGAACTCCCAGGGTAGGAAGAAAAAGTGTAAACAATAATACGCACCAGAGATTTGACAAGCAACTTTTCTCTAGTTCACAGTAGAAAGAAAATCTTTATAGTACTCAAGGGCAACTTAAGGGAATGTATTCCCTGATGCATATCATTTGGAAGGATGAGTGTTTGACAGTTGCTATTTATCGCCCCCACCTGAGTCTTCCTGTTAGTGTTTTGCTCGCACAGAGTTAATGTACTGGTGCCCACTGATTTCATTGCAGAATATTTACTTCACACAATTTCAGTGCAGAATATTCATAGCAATACAGTGCACTGTCCACTTTTAAATGAAAAAGCTCAGATTATACCTTTGGGGATGAAATATTGACTTTTATGAGTAGGTGATGGGATTAAAAGGGATCTTTGGTCGATTTCCACAGAATTTTGCCTCTTCAACAAAAAAAGGTGAAAAGCTGGCAGCGAAAAACTGGCAATAGAAACACCACAGATAAAGACACATGTAACCATTTTACCAAGCACATAAAAGTCACTATTGGGCACGCTAGATTACAGGGCATAGGTGCAATCATATATCTAGACGATAATGATCTTCATGTTCCAAGGTGCACAAGTGCTGGTAATGCATGACAAGTTGGTAACTGCTCTTCTCCAAACTTTGGGTTTTCTCGTCAACTGAAAGAAGTCAGAGTTTGTTCTGACGGTTTAACTGGAGTTTCTAGGGTTCGTAGTGGACACTGCATCAGTGACATTGACACTGCTCAGACAGAAGGTATTCTATGTCAAAAGTTAGATGTCATCAGCTATTTAATAGGGTCGAAAATCTCTCAGAGAGCAAGCCAGATTTGTGTGGCTATACACTGCCTCCATACAGGCCATCTTACGAGTGCCATTATAGTAGAGGATCTAGAAAGTGAATATTTATCATCTCCTCAAGGGTCTGACATTTTCAGAGGTAGTTCCTTTGGCAGGGGAGACTATAACCTCACCCTATTGGGGTTTAGATCATTTGAAGGCCTGAAGAAGACTATTTTTGAGTCCACACCAAAGATCATGAACAAAGCAGATGCCAGATAGACAGATTGAAGCCAGGTTCAGGAACTTCTCTACTGGAGGCAAAAGGTCACCAGTGGAATCGTAGATGCATATACATTGCGTGGAGCTTCTGTCAGTGTATTTCACTATAAGATCACTGGTTGGAGATCAGATGAAGCTGTGGATGGAAAATGTATTTTCTGTCTTGGTCATCAACCATCCAGGAGGTTTCACATTCAGACTACTTGAGGAATTTGTGAAGAACCTCTGTCTCAAGATGAGTGTTGAAGTCATAACAGCATACCTTCTGGGTCCAACTTCCTGCCAGTCTAGAACTCCAGATACTTGAGGGATCCTAGCAGTGGGTACCTGAATCTCAAGTGTTTTGGTTGCTCTTGAAGTTATGTGATTCTTTTCTGTCAGTTCTGTTTGTGTCCCATCTCGTTTCTCACCTGGTACTATTTTTAATCTGCAGACTGGATCCGTTTACCAATATGATGAACATGTTCCTTCAAGTTTTGCGACTGGAGACACAGTAAGTATTTCTTCCATTTAAACTGATCGGCAGCAGCCAGGTCGTGTGAGAATAAAATATAACATTGGTGATGGTGAAAATATTTGTAACATTGCAAACATAGTTTCAGAGCTTCTGGAACTTTCTACAGATTTTCACATTCCTCATTTGCAGGTACTGAATCACCTGACAGATCCAACAGGTGTTGGTCAACCTCTTGTTCTCAAAGGCTCTGTGAGGCTCATGGTTAGGTGGACTTTGGGTGCTTTGGATAATCCAATTCCTTTCAGATTCAGCTTCAGGTCCGATATAATATTCCAGACCCCTTCTATAGCAATGAGTTCCAATTCAGCCTGCGCAGTGTTGGGTGTTCTGACCCACGTTTGGACTATTATGCTGCAACATTTGGTGCTGTGGGCTTAGAAAATCCAAGATGGCCAAAAAGCCCACATGTGCGCCAGAATCTATGAAAACCGCGCAGTTTGTGCACACACCAAAATGGTCGCCTGACTTGCCACCCCCCAGTGCGGGTGTGCTGGGTCAGAAGAGCCATGAGTGAAATGGGGTGCCAAAGAGAAAAACAGCAGTGCCTGTTCGCTAGAAAGCACTTTAAAAATCATCCTTTGTTTCTCTGAAGGCAAGCTCAGAATGCCCATTTCAAAAATTGCAGAATATCCAACAATCTCACTGAACACCAGCAGACATTTGACAGAATAAAGTCTTGTGGGCATACAAAATCTGGAAAGAGGATGAGCCTAAAATAATGTTCATAGCAAAACTGGCTGAGCTGTGGATTTCAGCAGTTTAAGTAAATTTGGACTGAAAGACACTAAAAATCTAAATGTTTAAAAGAAATGAGTGACCTACTTTTGAGTGTCACATAGGTTGCAATTGTTTAAATGTCATAGTTTTAAACTTAGAATCAGCATTCTAGCTGCATGCGTAAAAATTGGAAGTTTGATTTGGCCAGGAAAACTGGCAGCCAAAGAGACATTTAGCTGAGGCCTGGCTTAAAAATAGAGGGAACTTTGCCCACCAGCTACCCCCGACAGGAGTTGAGACTTGCACAACAGCTGTGTTCCCAGGCCTAGCTGCCTTTTGCTGTTCCCACCAAAAGGGATATGACACTTCTCTGATTGAATTACCTGGGCTCTGCAGGAAATTGAACAAAGCCCTGTCCTGACTCAGGCAAATGTTTTATTGGGGGGGTCGTAAAAGTGGCTTCCTCCTGGAAGGAAAGGGGAGGAGCACTGCCTGTGAGAGCAAGCTGGCTTGGCAGAACTGGAAAAACCAGAAATTCAACCTTGTGCTGGGGGGAAACCACACCCCTTTGGGGCCAGAACATAAATCTAAAAAGATGGATCATTCATAGAGCGGACTTGTGAAAATTTTATAAGTGATATCATTATTCTTGTGATTTTTCTGTGCACATTTGAGACGTGTTAGGACCCGGTGGTATGTTCAGGGGGGTTTTTAGCGGAAAAGAGGATATTACTCTAAATGTATGTATGTTAAAAATCTGACACTCCACCACCTAATGCCCACATGCTTTGTGAACATTTGTGTAAATGCGGGGACAAATCCAATATTGGTAACCCGACCAAAAAGTGAAATATGTTGCTATTTTTGAACCCAAGCTCCTAGAAACGACAGAATTGGAACAGGGGCTACCATCAGTAAATGCATGATGTGTGTATGCAATGACAAACAACTGTCTATCGGGGAAGTATGTATTTGGATCAGATATAGATTTGGGTGTAAAGTTGACAGGGGTGGGTTCTCTGTATCATAAACAGACCTCATCATGATGTCACTTCATTTCATTCCCCCAATCAAGGGGAAGAGGAGGAAGTGGCCAATGACAATTGGAGAGGGGTAGGGCCTAGAAAGCTAGCCTCTCCACCCACTTTCAAAACACATAAAAGCAGACAGTCAGGACAGATAGACACATTCTATTCCATCTGCTGCGGGACGCTCTGCCGGGAAAATCCATACTTTACCTCCATCAACCTCCAGAGAGCCAACACAGAGACTTCAATCTATCCACCTTCAGAGACCAAGACTTTACTTCAGAATTTGTAGCAGAGAGGTCAACTACAAGCTAAATCCCTCTTCAGCAGGCCTCAAATCATTGCAACTATTCACAGCCAGGCGAGCTGTTTGAATTCTTTGCAAGAACTCTTGCCATTTGCCAGAGAGAGACCAGCTGAACCGGAGACCGCTGTATCTGGACCCACAGACCTGATCAGAACCAGAGACCCAGACCAGCAGAGTAGAGCTGACCAAGACGCTGTGTGCAGAGACCGTCCGTGGCGAGTGAAGAAAACCCACTGACCAGATCGTGACGAGGCCCAGTCCTTCTAAAAATTAGGAGTGAGTATCCGCCAAAACTGTGCAGAACCCAATCTCTTAGTTAAAATAATCTAATGCAAGCTATTTTAACTTGAGTAGAACTGTCTCCTAGAGAGCCTGTCACCTGTCATTCTTAAGCTGCGAGCTGTCATATGTAATTCCAAAGTTGCACGCTGTCACTTGTCATTTTGAGTTGTTTTAAATCCGAAAATCTACCTTTACTAAATCATTCATAACTCCGGAACCGTTTGGGTTAGGAACGAAATTTAACTTTGATCCGGAAGCTGAGATCCTAGGCTGTCCTGGGACCCCAAAACGATAGTGCTACTTCTTGTAGTTCCTCTGTAATCACGCCCGGCGCAATCAGAAAAATCTGCCGCAATTTGACATTTTGCCGCGAATTGAAAGGTTAGCTCACGTGTAAAAATCTGCAGCTGCTTGCCTTCCGTTGCAAAAATTTGTTTGCAACCTGACAACCATTCATAGAGCATTGCTAAAGTGATCCTGAACTCATTCAAGGTATCTATCACTCACCCTGAACCTCCTAAAGGGAATTAAACCCATTTTCGGCATATTCCTCACTTCATTGCCAGCACATATAAAAGCATTTTGGGCCTGTGTTTCAAACTTCTGTAGTCTAAGCTTGCTGGGGTGAACTGAATTACATTTGATTACATTTCTGAGAACTGTGTGCTTTCCTTCCATTTCCTTGCATTGCATAAAGGGGGGGAGTGAATTGCCAGAGAAAAGTGATTACATTGTCTTTTGCTGAAATCCTATCAAGTTATTTTCTGTACTGCATTTCATTCCACATTGCATCCATTTGAAGCCATAAAAGTATTGTTGCTATCTTATCCATCCTATAACCACTCATCATTGATTATAAAGAAGTGTGCTAGTGCCAGACTACCCATTATTGATTACTGCTCAGATTAAGTGTGATATTCAATTATTAATTTATTATAAAGTGTGATATATATATATATTGTTTAAATTATCAAATAAACCGTTTAAACTTGCAAAACAGAACTACTTCTTGGCTCAGTGGGGTCAGGGGGATTCCAAGAGAGGGGTGTTATATAGGGGTAGTCATCCAGAACTCATGAACTGGACAAAGATATATCAATCAGGGTTTCCATTCAGTATCCCAGACTAGGCATTGACTTAGCTTTAGTGTTGAATTGAATCCTCTTACAAATTGGGGGCTCGAGCCGGACGTTTGGGTTAGATCTATCAATTGTGCAGATTAATACAGCGTGCCAGATGACCAGATACACATATCCGGTCGGATCACCACGCTGTGTTATGCTGTAAAGCACTCCTCAAAGGAACGCTCTAAGGAAAAGGTCTGTTTTGCAAAAATAAAATACAAACTTCTGTAAGTCAGGACAGAGACCAATCTCTAGAATGACGACCTTAGTAGACATGAAAATAGCCAGAGAGCACTTCTTACATAAGTTATTTGTGAGAGGTGAGTGGACTCACCAGGACCGCATGGTCTGGTTGCAGGCCATCACGCAACAGGTCACTGAAACAGGGTCAGATATATGGAGAGATCAGGGTCCCTTACATGTGGCCCTGAGTGAACTATACATGGCTCCTAAAGCTAAGGATGAACAAGACAATATGGTTAGGATAGCGGCATACCTGTACCTATATATGGGAGACATGCAGGATAAATGTACTGAAAGCCAAGATCTGGCGAATAAGCGACAGATGGCGTTAGAGAAGGTCCAATCTGACCTGGTCTCTTCTGAGCAGAGGCTGCAGGGGAGCCAGGAGTCAGAAAATGATAGTAGGCAGTATATCATTAAAATAAAAGAGGACATGGATATACTGCAACAGGAAAAGACAGACCAGGATACCAGAATTCTGGCTTTGCAGAAGGAACGCCAAGACAGTTTGGACTCCCTACTGCAGAGCCAGAAAAAGCTGGAGCAACATATCAATTTCAACAGGGCATGCACAGAGCAGGTAGCCACCCTGCAAATCCAACTAGACAGAGAGAAAGAGGAGAGCAATAAACTGATCCTGAAAGACCTGGATACCCAGGCAGAGTTTGATCGGGAGCGCCAGAAAGCTGGTGCCTTCCAAAGGCAAAGGGACGACCTGGCGTCACAGATTCAAGCTCTTGGTCAGGAAAGGGAAACCTTAGGCCAGGAAGTCTGCCACTTAAGAAGAAAAATGGAAGAAAATCACTTGGCCCACCAGGGACTGGGTGACCTCCAAAAAGAACACCAGGACTTGCTAGAGCACACCAGGAGGGTGGAGGAGGTTCTGGCAAGACAGGAGCAGGCCAATAGGGACACAGCTCAGGAGGTAACCCTCCGGCAGCAAAGATGGCCCAGTGCTCCAGGACCAATCAGGAAACGCAGAGAGAGAATGAGGCTCTCTGCCAGCACAACAATAGGCTCCAACAACAGGTAGCGATGCTTGAGAGACTGATAGAGTCTAGTAAGGCCTTAACTGAGGAACTGAAGGCGCAGGCTCTTGCATTGCAACAGGTAGCAGGGGCGGATAGAGACCAGGTGCGCTGGGAAAGGGAAACTCCTGAGCATAACCTCAGGAGCCCTAGTACCAGAGGCCTTTATCTCTCTCAGTCCCTGGACTCTGCCACCCCCTGTCCCCTGGCGCACATGAGCACCGGGCCACAGGGATGGTAGATTACTATCCAGCCAGAAGCATGGCGCTCATAGGCCAGGAATGGATGGGCGGGCATCCGGGAATGGGCACCCAAGCACAGTGCAATTTAGTGGGGAACCCCGGGAGAATAGGCCCATTAAGGGCATCCTGAAAACCCCAGTTAGGTCAGTGGAGGGGGGGGTACCCATCAAATCCTGGCAGCAAGGAGGAATCTGAAGACTCCTCTGAACGGCGCAGGACACAGGAGACCAGGTCCCCACATTCTGCCAGCCATTCCCAGGCTCGCAGAATCCGGGAAAACCTGGAAGATCAGACAGGAACCTCTGGGAGCAGTGCCTCTGAGTCAGAGGATGAATGGACCAGGGTTACCCGAACCAAAAAGGCCAATAAGGCAAAAAGGGCCTTGCTTAAGGACCCATTGAAACAGATTAAGGCAATCAGGAGTGTCATCATGCCTTATCATAAGAACGCCAAGTACTCTGTTTGTGAACACTTGGAGCTCTATGAGCAAATGATGGAGACTTTTCATTTGAAGGACAGCCAAAGCTGTATCCAATATGTAAAGTGGACATTCTCCCCAGAGTACTCCAGTTTCTTTGCGGGGCTGGAGGACCAAAATCATTCAAGGTGGTCCACCTATAGGGCGGCCATATTAAAACATTTTTCTGTTCACAGAAATCCCCAAGAGGCTCGCAAGGCGGCCTACAATTTGCAATGTGGGGAGGATCAGGCCCCACAAGAGTTTGTGCAAGAATTAAAGCGTGCTTTTGCGCAGACCACCAGAAGGGTGCGCACGGACAGCAGAGAATTTGTTAATACTTTTTTCCATGCCTTGCCCAAATACATAATGACCCAGCTCGTGAGAGATTTTCATGAGAAAAGATCTTTAGAATGGGTCATTGAACAAGCCACCCGCATCTACAAGGTGCAGAAACCGGTGGAAAACAAAAACCAGCCCAAAAATCCCAAAACCAACAGCACCCCTGCTGCTGCCAAGGTGGCAGAGGTAAAGGTTGCCCCCGTTTTAGATTTGGAGATGGGGGGGCCTAAAAACCTACCTGCACCTAATAATGCTAGGCCCAGAAGGTCCTCGGGCCAGTCACAAACAGGGAGTCAAGGAGGTAGTCCCACAAATGGGGTCCCTCGCTCTCCTGATTATGTAAGTCCCCGTTACAAGGGAAATCGACCCATCCTGGGTTATGTGTGGACTCCTCCAGCCCAAGGGGGGGGATACAGCCAAGCACCTAACCCAGGGAACTTCCCTCCTAACTTCCCACAGGAGGGCAGACATTCTGCAAACCCTGGGCAGAACTTCTTCCCCAGGTATCCACCCAATTTCCAGCCCCAAAATCATCCATCCTTCTTTCCCCAATTCCCTGAGCCCAGACAACCTAATCTGGGAGAGGGGAGGCCAGGGGTGGAGGGGTACCAAAATCTTCACAACCAGGGGTACTACCAGAGAAGGGATAGCTACCCTTCCTGGGATCAGCCCAGGGGAGAAAATAGAGCCCCGTATCAGCCTGAGTGGGTTTCCCAGTTAGAGCGCCAAGTCCAAAATATGGCACGGGATCTGGGTCACATACTGAGGGCTCAACAGAACCCTCAGATGAGCATGCCACCGCAGAATGCCCCAAACTTTGGACCTGGTGCTCCAGAACAATGACGGGGGCAGCACCCCGATAACACACAGGTTGCTAGGGAGGAAGCTTCCTTCCCAACTTGTAAACAGCCCCTGGAAAACCAGGAACCGGAAACAAAATCTCCTGCCCCTGAAAGCCTGCCTCCCAAGGAGCAGAGGGGGGGTAGGAGAAACAAAGGACCCAAACAGACCCACTTTGTGGAGGAGGTACAGGTCTTCCAATTTGAGGGAGAGGGATCCTCAGAAGATCCTGGGAAAAGGATCTTCTCCTTCAGAGATGGGGGAACTCCTCCAAGGAAAAATGGGTCCCAAGGGATGTCAATTCAGACTGGGGAGATATGGAGACTGAGCTACCGCCGCCCATCATCTCATTCCAGAACCCACAATACCGAAATCCCCTGGTTCAAACCCATCCTGGTGACTGCCTCCAAAAAGGTGGGGGGGGCGGCCCAGAACCGGAACCAGGGGAACCCACAATGGCTCTGATCTCCAGTTGCCAACTTTTTCTTTCAGATTCCCAAGGCTCTCCACAGAATTCTGCCCAAATTTCTTCTCTTGCAATGTCCAAAACCAGAAAGTTAGCCCACCAGTTGTCCAAAAATGTGCATTATCTGTCCCCCCTTGAGGAGAAGGAGGGAAGATATTATGCCCCGGTACAAGTACAGGGGCAGGGTACGATTTCAGCGCTGGTGGACACGGGATCTCAAGCTACCCTTCTGTCCAGAAGGGCCTTTGATGAACTGAATGCAGGAAGGGGAGGGAATTACCAAATTCCTCTCACCTCACTTCCTGGACAACTCCAGAACTTTGACGGGAAGGAAATTCCCGTCGAGGGGACGGCAGATTTGGACATTAAAATTGGGCGACACAAGTTGAAACACCCAGTCATAGTTGTGACTCCAGAGGGCACCCCTTGTTTACTAGGGAATGACCTCCTGAGAAGGTTGTCACCCCTAATAGATTGCGTAAACAAGGTCCTCTGGACCCAGACTAGCCGACCCATAAAATTAAAACAGAGTGTCAACCATGTTAGTTTAAACGGCACCTGCCACATGGTTGAACAAAAATCTTACCAAGCAGAATTTCACTTCCAGAACAAGCAGATTCCAGACGTGACAGTAATAGCAGTAGGACAACAGACTGGTGATGGGGGGTCCTCTCTATTTCTGAAAATCAACCTTCCTTCCAGTTTAAGGTGGTATTCCACACTGGAAGGAAACACCCTGAAATTGTTTACTAATCCACAATCAGAAACTCTCACTCCTATAGTCCAGAAAGAGGTGAAATCAGCTCAGAGCCTGGCTGATATTCAGCAAATTGGAGAGCAGTTGTTCATCCCTGTTCAGTTAAATGATGGGAAGGACTCTGTTCTCGCTCGAGTGTGTGTGAACAAAGGTAAGAGCTTCATCAGCAAAGCCATGTTCCGCCAACTCCCAAAAGATCCAGCCATTCCCACATTCAAACTGATAGACAAATGGGAAATGGACCTGGAAGCACCTAATTCCAAACAGCTCCTGCCAAGCAGGTGTATGCTCAAAATCTCCATTGGCAACAAGAGCATAGTCCGTAATTGTTGGGTCGTGCGAGACGTCACTGCCGCCTTTTACTTAGGCAGTGACATTCTCAATCGCTTTGCCATTAGTTTGGACCTAATAAACTTCAAAGCTTGGTCCCGATTAGCGGATAATCCCATGGGCTTTGATGATCTAGAAAAAGCATTTAGGTCAGCTCAATTGCTACCTTATGCAGTTGAAATTCAGATCAAAGAGGAAGTCAACATCCCAGAAAGGACCCGACAATTCTCCCTGGAAGTGAAAGTTAAAAGAGGACAACATTTGAAAAACCCTGATGCTTATATACATCTAAATGCTTCTCTCCAACAGCAAGGGTTGGGGGTAAACCCAACTCCATTAGTCAACATAGAACATGACACCATTATAATAGAGGTGGATAACAGCGACTTAAAGAGTATTACTCTAGCCGCAGGCACCATTATTGGAATGGCGGTTGATGACCAACATTTTTCCATCGATTTAGGAAATGAACTGTTAGGACCAATCCCCAAGGACTGTTTTGACAGTGACAGTGAGGACAATACAACACCAGACAGGATGTTTACCCGGCATGGGGGGAACTTCCTGGTGTACACTTCCTGCCCTTATGGTAAGGAAGATGTGACTTGTGACTTCAGGAGGGATGAGGTGATTTTCCAGGTCCATGAGGGTTGCCTTTCCCACCTGAAGCCTCCAGTCCCAATCAGCACTCTGACCAGGGACTTCTCCACCCAGCTGGAGGAGGCCGCTGAGATAGCCAAACCAGAAGTCTTTCCAGGCTTCAGGCAGATGGTGGAAGAGAGAGTCAACCTAGCTGATGCCTGTGTGACTCTGGAACAAAAGCAAAAGTTGAAACAAGTTTTCTTGGATTTCCAAGATCTCTTTGCGGTAGACTCATATGACTGTGGCCGCACCGACATCCACACAACAACAATCCCCATGGACCCTGGCATGACTCCAGTGTTTGTGAAGCAATATCGTTTGCCTCTTGCATCCATGGAGTCCCTTACTGAAATAATTAAGAACCTTGAGTCCCGGGGAATAATCCGTCCAGTTCACAGCACCTTCAATAATCCGGTGCTGGGAATATTGAAGCCAAACGGCCAGTGGAGACTCTGCGCCGACCTCAGGGAGCTCAACAAACGGGTCCATACTTCCCGATGGCCTCTGCCCTACATTGACCAAGGGCTGGCCCAGATCCAGGGGTCACAGGTATTCACTGCAATAGACCTGACCAATGGATACTGGACTGTGCCTGTCAGTAGGGAGGACCAATACAAGCTGGCTTTTACCTTTGGGGGTCAGCAGTACACATGGACCCGGACTCCCTTCGGATACCTCAACTCCAGCAATGAATTCAACATTTTCCTACACAAGGCCATGCCCGACCTGGGTGCAAGGGGTAACCTGGCTTATGTAGATGATGTCCTCATCAAAGGTTCATCTGTGGAGGAACACATAGCAGAGATCCGTTATGTTCTGATGCAGTTGAGGGCCGCCGGAGCAAAACCTTCCTATCAGAAAGCACAGTGGTGTAGAACCCGTGTTAATTTCTTGGGGCATGAGATTACTCCTCAGGGTCTCTGTCCCCAGAAAAAGAAAGTGGAAGCACTTCAGAAACTGAAAGACCCCACAACTCTGCGGGAACTAAGGAGCCTCCTTGGACTGACTAATTACAGCCGAAAGTTCATTGAGGGCTACGCAGAGATCACCAGACCCCTGATTCATCTACTGAAGGGGGGGTCAAGTTGGAATGGGGTCCAGAACAAGCCGAGGTGGTAAAACAACTCAAGAGAAGCCTCTCACAAGCGCCTTGCCTAGCTTACCCTGTCAGAAACAAGGAGTTCTTCCTGGAGACGGGGTTCTCTAATACGTGCTTGACGGCAGTATTATACCAAAAGCATGACAAGGTCAATAAAGTAATCTCCTATGCGAGCAAAACTTTATCCTCTGTGGAGGAAAAATTCAACGATTGTGAGAAGGCACTTCTGGCAACGGTGTGGGCATTGAAGAATTACCGCCCGTTTATCCAGGGGGAACACATCATAGTGGAGACTCCACACCAGCCTCTGCAATATCTCCAAAGTGATAGAATCCGGGCCGGAAATGTGAGTAATTCCCGAATTACTTCCTGGATTCTGTCAATGCAAGGCTTTCCTGTGGAGGTCAGATATGGCCAAAACAAGAAGAGTCCCCTCGCGCAAGGTCTGGCTGACTTGCATGATTGTGCCAGAGAAAACTGTCTCGAGGACGAAAGTCTAAAAATCAAGGACAACACGGAGGCATACCTTAATTCCCCACACAAAGTCTTTGAAGAGGACAAGTGTGAGGGAATGCCCACTGTCTATGTGGATGGATGCTCTTACCATGTTGACAACGACGGGGAGAAAGAACTGGTGGCTGGCGTAGGGAATGCATGGGTGAAGGAGTTCCCAGAACCCTCCGCCGGATACAAAATTGGTCCCCGAAGTAGTCAGGTGGCAGAATTGATGGCTGTGCATCAGGCCATCCTCACTGCTGTCCAACATCAACTCCACAAACTGGTCATAATCACAGATTCGGATTATGTACGGAACGGGATCGTGGAGCACCTGGTTAATTGGAAAACCAGAGGCATGTTATGTGCTAACAACAAACCCTTGAAACATGGGAAGTTGATCCAAAACATTGATGATCTGGTCACATCGAATGGGATGACCATCTACTGGAAAAAGATCAAGGGTCATTCCAAAGTAGAGGGACCAGACAAAACTGGAATTGACTTAGCTGTAGTGTTGAATTGAATCCTCTTACAGCAGATTGAAAAACTAAATTGAGTTTTCTTTAAAAGAAATAAAAAATGAAACGTGCATCAAGCCCAGGGTGCATTAGGTGTTTCGTGATTCAGTCATACAACTCTCACTGATGTATTTGACAGATACAAAGCTCTGTGGTCATTTTTATGGTTCCTAAATGCTTCTTAATATGCAAAGTAGTCAGAACGTCATAGGCTTTATTGGTAACACTCCCCATTATCAGTATCAATGAGATCATGGCGCCTTAACTCATCTTTGCTTTATGGTGACCTGTTTTTTGGCACGTTTTAGTCTGAAACGCGATCCAGCCATGAGAGTAACCTTGGATAAGTCTGCTCTCTGGCACAGTATAGGGCTCCAGGAAATAATACCTGAGTGGTGAAATCATTGGCTATGCTTTGGCCATTAAGAAGGTATCTCTGTGGCAGCAGGACACATTGGCCAATAACTGAAGAAGCAGGAATTGTGATACACCTGCTCCGAACATTGATATGGTTTAAGGTAACTGATCAGAATTAGAAATGCTTTGAACCAGTTTTCGCTGGAGGAAGTTGCCGTCGACATGGCAAGATCAAGGCACAATACAGTGAGAGTGCAGAAAGCGTGAGAACACTGTTTTCCATATTGGTTTGAGAGCCATTAGAGTTTCACGCTCATCCCTTTCAGTGCAGCTTTTTATGGTCCAATCTCTGTAGTCATTGACGAGATGAATAACATTGTTTGAGCTTTATATGACCAACTCTACTTAGATGAGTCCGGAACACATACAACATATACGTACAATAACCTATAGACTAACCCTCCTTTTCTACTTTACTGTAAAACAATATTTTCAATAATCTAGCTCCTCCTTTTCAACACTGCTGTATTGAGCACTAATTCAAATCCTGTATGCTCTCGGTCAACCTTTCTACTTAATGATGTGCCCCTCAATGATGTATTGGTGTGGCTTGGATGGGCCTGTGCTACATAGTGACCAAGGCTATATCTATTTATCTCTTTTGGGCACTCATTTTTTAGCATCTCAAATGCCAATCCGTTGGCCCTGCGGATACGGAAAAGTGCATCCTACCTATTAAAACCCAGGGATATGATATGATATGGCATATATAACGCGCCTACACAAGTGTTTAAAGGCGCAATGCGGCAAGGGAGGGGGAACAGAGGGAAGACAGAGACAGTGATCATACTAGGCCAAGTGTCATTCAGATCACACAAGTGCAGGGGAAGGGGGAAGGGGGAAGTGAAAAGTGCAGAGTGGGAGGGGGGGAACAGTGCCGTACATTGGATAATAAATAAATAAACAATATGAGAAGTAGGGTCAGCTGCTGGCAAGTGCAAGGGTAAGTGCATACATCAGGTGTCAAATGCTGGTGGGGTACTGTAGGGATACAGAAAACAGTCCCCAGGTGTGGGGGTTGCCAGGGAGGCAGTGCAGGTGTGTACCTAGTGGGGGAGGGGACCTGGGCTCGAGATCAGAGGGTTGCCAGGTAACCGGTACAGTTCAGCCAGAAATTCAGCAGGGGAGAAGGGGGAGAGAAAGCAGAAGCAAAGAGGAAGGTCTTGAGGTGCTTCTGGAACCAGACATGGTTCTCCTCAAGTTTCAGGGAGGCAGGGAGGCTGTTCCAGAGAGAGGTCCCAGCCGAAGAAAGAGATCTACCACCAACTCCTTGCTTGGAGAAGCGACTGACCGTGAGGGAGCTGGAGGAGGATGAGTGAAGAGCTTGAGAAGGAAGAAATTTAGGAAGAGAGAGTTCAAGGTATAGAGGCCCCAGGCCCCAGAATGCCTTGTGGGCAATATAGAGGGTTTTGAACTTAATCCTCGCAGCCACTGGGAGCCAGTGAAGAGATTTCAGTCCTTTTTAGATACGATCCCTGGGCTTGAGGCCAAGAGCAAGTCTAACAGTCCTGTTCTGGATGAGTTGCAGAGGGCGGAGAGTAGAAGCAGGCAGATTTAGAAAGAAGCTGTTGCAATAGTCCAGTCTAGAGAGAACCAGATCTCTGGAGACAGTGAGCTTCTGGTGGAAGGGGAGGAAGGGAAGAATACCACTGAGGAGGTGCAGCTGGTAGTGTGACCTCTTAGAGACGTCAGAGATGTGAGGAGAGAAGGAGAGTGTGGAGTCGAAGATGACCCCGAGGTTTTTAGCCTCCCAGGTGGAGCAGGAAGAGGGCCAAGAGAGGCCAACCAGAGAGTGACAGTAATGGAGGGAGCGGGTGTGACGATGAGGAGAATCTCAGTCTTACTGGCATTAAAGCAGAGAGCATTGGCGGCACACCACTCCTGGATAGCAGACAGACAGTCAGAGATGAGAGACGGAGAAGAGGTGGCAGAAGGTAGCCTGAAAAGGAGCTGCGTGTCATCCGCATAGCACTGAAAGGTGGGGCAGAGAGCAGCAATGCGGTGGGCAAGAAGTGCCAGGTATTGGTTGAACAGCCAGGGAGAGAGGTTAGAACCCTGGGGGACACCACAGGTAGAGATAGAGATAGGGATAGAGGAGAGGAAGGACCCAAGTTGTACCTGGGAGGGTCAATCAGAGAGTAAAGAAGTCAGCCATGCCAGGGCATGACCGATGATACCCAGGTTATCACGGAGACGGTTGAGCAGGATGGCATGGTTGACTGTGTCAAAGGCAGACGAGAGATCAAGTAAGATGAGGACACAGGGGGCGTTGGAATCAAGGCTTGAGAGCAGGTCTTCACTGATGTTCAGGAGAGCAGTTTTCGTGCTTCTGCCAGCTCTGAAGCCAGACTGATGGTCATGAAGACAACCAACAGAATCAGGGTGAAGATTAGGCTGGGAGATGGCCAGCTTTTCCAGGAGTTTGCCCAGGAATGGAGAGATGGAGATTGGGCGATAGTTAGCCTGGCAGGACAGGTCGGCAGAGGGTTTCTTGAGAAGAGGGTGCACAAGGGAGAGCTTCAGGGGGGATGGGAAGACTCCAGTGGAGAAAGAGTGGTTGCAGAAGTCGGCCAGAGCAGGAGCCAGGGAGTCAATGTGGTCCTTGATGGTTTTGGAGGAACAGGGATGAACCTGTATTGATGAGACATTCATAGATCGGACTTGTCTAGAAACCTTGTCTGGGGATAACAGGGGGAAAGCAAAGAAGGAGGGAGGAGAGAAGGCCGAAAAAGGGCTAGCGGAAGAGCAGGGAGTAGAGGGGGAGGGGAAGAGGAAGAGAGAGAATACAGGATATCCTGAGTTTTAGAGACGAAATGAGAAGCCAGAGCCGTGCAGAGGGCCTGGGAAGGGACAGGAGAGGTACAGACTGCAGTGGGATTGGCCAGTTCATTGCAGATTTGAAAGAGTTTGGCCAAGTTGTTAGATGCCGCAGATATGCGGGAGATGTGTCAGTGATCTTGCTAAACCTACAATTTTCACTGCCCTTCAGTTTCCTTCACTGTCAAAATGGTGCACACTGACACAGCTCCTAGAATCTTTCTCTCCAGTTAAGGCCCTTGATCATTAAGCGGTCACAAAAAAACTTCTTTCTATGTGCCTGCCTTTTGGTGAGATATTGATCAGGGTACCTGTAAACATCTTTGAGGCATCTTGATGGGTCTCCAGATGTTTTGGCCTACAACGCCTCATCAGCCCATCCAGTATAGTCAACGGAAAGGATCATGGGAGTCATCGGCCAACACATCTGGAGAGCCACACGTTTGACTACTGATAATCCCTGGGAGCAGTGGTGGGCTCCTGAAGCAGCTCGCCTACAGCTTCTTTCAACAGCGTTATTTGACAAGACTCTTCCTAGGTTGCAATGGATTCTAAGTGAATTCTCTAAAGCAGAGGTCTGCAACCTTTGGCTCTCCAGATGTTTTGCACTGCAACTTCCATCTGCCCTAGCCAGCATAGTGAATGGTGAGGAATCATGGAAGTTGCCGTCCAAACCTTCTGGAGAGCCGCATGCAGACCCCTGCACTACAGTGAGGCAGCTACATCATCCCAGTGGCATTCACAGCTTTGACTGCTTTGACAGCTTTGCTTGAAAATGAAATTAATTTAAAATAAGGCACATTGGCCTTCAAACATGGTCAATACACTGCATGTCGTGGAACCACGCTAGCTAGACATGTAATCATGTAATTTGGCATTTGGGACTTTTGCAGTGATCAATGAAAGCAATAAAAGGACAATTCTCCTTGGTCTTGATTTCCTCCATGCAGAATTTCTTGGGAACATTAATGTAGAAATAACTCACGCCTTGGCCGGTGCAGTGTGGACCTATCTCTGGGAATTCTTTTCTGGAGCAATTCGTTTCCGTATATGTATATGTGATTGCATATTTCACTCCGGCCACAATCTGCGTCAAACGAGGATAGAAAATATATCAAAATGATAATATGTTCTCCTACAAACAAGCCAAAAACACAGCCTACAATGCGTGAACATTTATTTTATGATTAACGCTGAGCAATGTAAAAGCATGAATACAAAAAGCAGCATCAAAAAGTGAAACCCAATCAGGAAGCCAGAAAGCTGAAATATATGCTGCATAAACAGGGCAATCATATCTCAAGAGAACATGTGTGGCTGCAAGACACCTTGTCCAGTGAACAACATAAATTATTAGCACCTTCTTAGGTTGCTTTAGCTCAAAACACTGGCTTCATGTCTTGGCTTAATCCTAGATTCCATGCTCGCTGTTGCATCTCACATCTCTTCCTCCATTTCACACAGCCAAGGGTGTAACACTCAACCACCCTTGCAGCCTCTCATTCCTGCATCTCTTTTGCTTCTTTGGAACCAGGTTTGGACTGGGAACCAAGAGAGGCCCTGGAAATAATGTTCAAAGTGGCCCCATATTACACATTTTCAGCAAGCCCTACCCCTTTCCTATGAGAAAATGTGGAAGTTAGATAGGTTACCAGACAAAAGAGGCCCAGGGTGCAGAGGCCTACTGGGAAATATCAAGAGTTTCCTTTAGACCAGTCCATCTCTGTTTGGAACACACCCCAAAATACCCATGATTTGAAGACATTCAAACTTAAGGTTTTGCCTCCATATTTCCCACTGCTCAGCACGGCTTACTCTTTTTTATCTAGGTTCCTCCAAGGAAACCGAAAAGGGACATATTCTTTTCTGAATGAGGACCCTCGCTGTTTACCCAGCACTATCTTTTTGGAATTGAGTTGCTGCACCTATCTGAAATCCATCACATGCTTGGAACACTTTGTCTTCTCCACACCAATCTAGAGTTCAGAAAATAGATCTAGCACCAATGATAAATGCCAATGGAGGTGTAAGAACTGGTGACCTAAACTGTGACAGTTCCTCATCCCGAAGATGATAATTTGACAACCGTGGGCCAAATTCCCCTGGCAACACATGACCTCAAAGCACCTGCATAAAGGTTTAAAGATTGCCCATCGTAACTCATCAAAAGCCAATGGGCTCAAACACAAGACACCTTCTTCCCCATGCTGCATTTCGTCCAGAGTTCGGCTTATTTTCCATATTTGTTTTTTCTGGGCAGCTGACCCTGACAATAGGATTGGGAGGAACTGGACATTGCATTCCAAAGGAATGTGATATCCATAATGACACCATGCAACAAGATTGTAACTTTGCTCAGCATCAGGACCACCTGCCACTAGATCAATCAGCCATCTTTTTAGTGAACTATCGCAGGATTGTGGTGGTCTATGACTCTGTCCCTTGACACATGGAAGAACCCTTTGATTATGTGTGACCCTTAAAGATTACCAGCAAGCATCTGAAATGTTTTGCCCTTGCATCTAACAATAAACTAGTTTATTGACACTTGAAAATTAGCAATTAAAGCCTGGGTCTTTTGCCTATGACAATATCAACCTCTGCCAACATGCTCTCGGTGTGCCTTCAAAGTGTTCACCATATTTTAAGCCTACTTTTGTCTAGACGTTTCTTTTATTCAGTGTGATGACCTGAGAATGCCCTATATCTTGAACAGCCTTACATAGTGAGACGCAGTGGTAGATCTCAGTCAACACCTATCGAAGCAGATAATTTTGCACAAGGACTGTTAGTGTGTAAAGAATGTTAGAAAATGAAGTCACTGATGAAGACCCCTTCATTTCTGCAGAGTTAGATGAAATGGGGGAGCAGAATTGAGTCAGAAAGCTGTAGTGTGTGTGCAAATTGAGCAAAGCTATGCTCTTACGGAAATTTGTCAGTACCACATGGAAAATTGCATAGATTCATAGATGGAGGAGGCTGACGAACAAGATGTTAGCCATGAAAAAGGTGAGCCCTCCACTGATTCACTTAACCCTTCACCGATATCCAACAGCCCTGCCAGGATGCTCTTTGATTCACAAAGTGACCAAGCCAGATTTCTGTTCTTAGGAGTTCCAGGTAGAATGCTTAAAATAACCTCCTCACTATCCTCACCATGTCCCCATCCCTTTGGATCCCAGGTTTTAGAGGGAAATTGGCTATGAACTCCCTGTGCAACTGAGAGAGCCTGAAGATCTCTCTAAGCAGACCCAAATTCCTGAAAACGAAAAACAAATGATTCCCTTGAATTTGAGAAAATTTCATTCACATGCTTGTATTACCATTTACGTTGATATTGGTACAAACCATCCAGTGGTAGAGAGGAAGTCATTTCAAACTCTCAGAGTTGCTCTCAGAGTCTATAATACTTGAGCTTGATACAAACTTGCATACTATGCAGCTTTCCAATCACAGATTGTACCATGAGTGTATCCATTGTATCCCAGAAGAGATTTCCCCCTCTGAGGATACAAGTTGGAAATCCATTCATTCAAGATAACCTTCTATACCTTCTAGGCTGGGTGCCCCCAGAAATAACAACCAGTCTCAACGCTGCCCCACATGCAAGGCACAGGTGCAGTCATAAAACCAAAGGCCAAATCTAGGGGAAGAGGGGGAGCACTGTAAAACCAAGAAATATTAGGCAGTCAGAGTGGGTGTTTTGCGATAGTCTGAATTTGGAGTGTGGACATTGGAATATTGAAGAGGAGTGTGAGCTTCAGAGAGGGCGTTGGAGGCAAATGATGTGTCTGGAGAGTGTAGAGGGGAGGCTGGGGCATCAGTCCATTAGGATGGTGTGCAACCAGGTAATGGAGAACTGGGGTGGTAGAGGGGGATTGTACAATTACTGCACCATTTTTGCCGCAACCCCCCAAAATGTCAATCATTTTTGTTTTGACCCCCTTTTCATCCCAAATATATGTGGGGGGGGGTAGGTATAGTATATAATGAATTTAGGGGAAGCTGCAGGGGGTCTCCACCCACATATATCTGAGGTGAAAGGGGGTTCAAAATAAAACAATGACATTTTGGGGGTCTCAGCAAGAATGGTGGAGCAATCACATAGACCTGACAGAGGCAGAGGAGTCTGGATAGACTCTTGGGAAGGAACAAGATCTAGAGGCCGTGTGGTGCTTTTGAGAAGAGGGGGTTAGTAGCACCAAATGGGAGATTGATGAGAGGGAAGATCAGATGGTTTATAGAGTGTGCTAAAATCCTACAGTAGGCTGATAAGGGAAATTCCGAGACAAGTCACCCTAAGGAGTAGAATGGCAAAGAGAAGAAGAAAGACCTCAAACTGAATAGTGAGGAGGTCTGACAAACTGAGGAGGTGGATGGCAGTTGTACACAGAAGGTTAAGAAAGATCTGGAGGAGGTTGCTGACGGTACAGAAGCTTGCAAACATCTGAAAGAGCTGTCAGGAGAGGCAGCGAAAGAGATTGATGGAGAACATTAGGAAGCAAATATTGGCAAGTTCAGTGGAATTGGTGAAAACATTAAGCAGAGGTGTGGAAGATAACAGGAGGTTGTTGGAGGAGGCAGAAGGTTGCATATGGAAGAAGCAGGAGGAATGAGAAAATTGGGAGACTGCAGGTTGTCAGGGGATGATAGGAACATGGTAGCGTTTCCAGTTCTTGGCAAAGGAGGTTTGAAGTGGAGGTTGGTGACGAGAAAGAGAAAGAGAGAGAGAGAGAGGGAGAAAATGAGAGACAGAGACAGTGAGAGAGAGAGACAGAGACAGAGACAGAGACGGAGACAGTGGTGGATTACATATAAGAAGAAGAATGGAGGAATGCATATAACATCAGGAAAAGGAAAATAATAAGCTCAGGCAAATTCTGATACCTGATTGGCCTTAGGCAGGTGATAGAGGCAGGCGATAAACAAATAATCAGCAGGGAGGATATCACATGCTCAGAGAGGCAGGAATAAGAGCCAGAGAAATCAGCGAGAATCAGCCCTCAGGGAATCTAAATGATCCTTCTTTGTGACCCACCCAGTTGCCAAAAGACCATGTCCTTGTGGAGACTGGAATATTGACTCGGGGCCTGGACACCCCTCCTGACAGAGCAATTCCAGATCTACCTCTTCCTCCTCAAGGTGGCAGAGCGAGGCCATGAGGCCAGGGATGGACTTCCCTGGAGACACTAAAAGGGTGCAGAAAATCAAAAACCTGTGACTGAGAATTTGCTTGTTTAGAAAACTTTTCTTTTTGCCCCTTATTTACCTAGTTTAAGGGAACCCCTGACAAATCTGCAACTGGCAGATGACAGCGGGGACTTATTGTTGCTTGGAATCTTCTTCTAGTGCAACATTTTCACAGTTGGGAAAGGAACCCCTGTACCGCCCACACTCCGAAAGATAACGGGTAGCGCCCAATGCGTGATCCGGCGGTAATACCACCTGACGGGTGAGTGCTGACGCAAATAAAGTTGGGCGCTATCCCAGCTGGAATACCACCCAACTCTTAGTGAGGCCCTTATTAGTGTTTACCAGAGAATCCTAACATCTTTTAGTTACACTTTATGTCTTTCGCAGTATGTCATTTTGGCCCGGGACTATAATTGTCCTAAATAAACCTTAAGTTGCAGGAGTCTGGTCTATTGATACCCATTACTTACGTGACAAGACACATGCAACGTTTAGCAGAATGCTCAAAAAAACTGAGTTAACTAAGCAGAAGTCCCCGATTGGATCTGGAGCGGGGTCAGCGTCCGGTAAACTAGCATGTCAGGCAGCAGAGCTGGTGTCAAACGTTAAGAATTAGGCTGGGATTGCAAAGGACAGAGACCTAAAGCTTGGAATGAAGGGGCTGGTGATACTCAACTTTCCAACATCTCATCCGATTTCCTGAAAGAGTCGGTGGGTGCATACATGGTGGGGGATTGGCTGTCTGAGTGTTGCAGGCTCACTTCCTCCACAGCCCATCTCTGAGTGGAAGTCAAAGAAGTTTAGGAATTTTGGAGCTGAAAGAGAGTGAACAGAAAGTGTTTCATGAAAGGGGCAAGACTCACAGAAGACAGCTAATGTTGTATCGAAAGCCTGGATGATGGAGGATGTGATTGTGTGTATTGGCTCTGGTGGTATTAGGGCCCATTCTGGTTGCTTGTCCCACCGTATCGCATTAGCACATCTGGCTCCAATGGTAATGACACGCTCCTGCTGGCTCTGGCAACAGACTAGTCAACCTCTCACCACATACACTAGTACGGTCACGGCAAAGGCAGGAGAAATGGAACTAACGGAAGTCTCACTGTGGCACAAACCCTGATGGGAAATTTCAGGGGGCATGGGGACAGGCAGCGACCCAAGAGGAAAATGTTCAAGGGATGAAAAGTGAGTTCCAAATGCATCCCAGAAGGGGTTCTGAGTTTGCGGGGTTGTTGTATTTTGAATGCACAAATGCGCGCACACACACACAAACACACCTGAGCAGACATGATGGTGCACACAGTATCACCATGAAAGTAATAAATATGAGCTGCCGGCATGCAGGAGCAGTGAATGGCCACGGCTCAGGTGGACCAGCACTGCACAGTTAAGTGGCCCATGGAAGACCCTGGAACAACTGGCAACAAGGTGGTAGATCAAAGTGCATCTGCAAATGTCCGAATAGAATGGGCAAAGGGAACAGGCGGTGGTGCCTTTGCACCATGGTGTCAGTGTGCAATTTGGTGGCTGCTTGTGCAAGGAGACACAAGACTCAGGGGAGTGTGAGGCAATGAGCCTTCTCCATCGGCTTCTGAGCACACTATCTTTTGTACATCCTCATCTTGTCTCCATGCTCCTGTGAAGAGGTGGGGTGATTCGGTGAATAGACCCAGCAACATTGTGCTATTGGGTGCTCATGCAGCTTAGGTCAAAGGGAGCCAGTGCCCAGTGCATGTGGCATGTATGTGTCTGTTTAACCGTAGGCCAGGGTGGATGGCAGTGAAGATAAGGGTCCTGAATCTTCCACCTCGCTGGGTGTTACGCTCACCTGGCTCCCACAGAGGCGTCGATCTGAACTGGACAGCTGCGGTCTCCACCAATGTGACGCGTAGAACCGAGATGACGGACTGGACTGACCCACCTAGCTTCGTTTGCTTGGCCCGTAGGAATATTCTTCTGCAAATGGAGAAAGGGAATTAACCACCCGTGGAGTCGAGCGTAAATCCCGCCACCCCCGCTGTTCTCCCCACAGATCACCTTTGATGTCCCCTCTTATAGTCTCACCTGATGGTCTGAAAAGATGAGCTCTCCATCCTGCATTGAGCGCAGGGGTGCGTTGATAACCAGTTGCTTCACTGGCTCGAAGGAATTGGTGAGTTCCAGAACAATATTGACTCCGAAAAGTATGTAGTTCGTAAGAGTTCACATGTCTGACTTTCACTCTTGTCCGATTCCTTGCAGTTTGCAGCTTGACCCCAGCGAAGAGTTCCTCGTGGTAGCTGACGAAGTTCAGGTAAGGATTTGGCTTATCCTACACCGTTCAATAAAATAAGGCCAGAATGTAACCTGTTGCTTGTTCCCTTATTCAGGTGTGGAGAGAAAATATGATGTTCGGGGAATTATGCCTCTGGCGGTAAAATTAGGTAAGTCTATTGCGGTGAGAAGAGTTCCCCTTATTTATCCCATTGTCTCACCTTGTTGTCCTTTTGTTCCCCTTAGGGGCCGGGGTATGGAGAGGATGCAATGGAGACTGTGCCGACCCATGAAGAGGAATAGTACCCCCGGCAGTAATCAGGTAAGTCTATGGGGGTAGTTACTATTGCCTCTGGTTATTTCCTTGGCTCACCTTTGCTGTTCTTGTGTTCTCGTTAGGTGCCAGAATGCGGCGGGAACGTGCAGAATGATGCGGTGGATCGTGAGGATGCTGCGAAGGCCGGTGAGTTCAGCGCGGCGCTGCAGCAGGCGAGGCGGTGCATGTAAAATGCTTCTTTCTTCCAGCTCGACGGCACGGTGGATCCGGAATTCAGGTAAGGATCGAAGGTTTGCTCTTATTCTAATCTTTTCTCCTTCTGTTCCTCTCTTTTTCTAGGAGCTGCAGTCTCGAGGCGGGCGTGCCAGAAGACTGGATGCAGGCTTGCAGACACGGTGAGCGTTACGCTGCTGAATGCAGAATAACGCGAAGCGTGTGCTGCTCTTCGGGCGTGGTTTAAATAGCCTCCAAAGTAGTCACAGGTAAGTATTCCTCCCCAGCCCCACCCAAGTAAAAAATAGTCCCTAGGTAAAATAGTCCCTTCCAAGCCTCATTTGGCTTGGAGCTCTGAAGCATGGTCTGCACCAGGTAAGCTTGCAGCATGGGCTGCATCAGGTAAGTTCTACTCTATGAGCATGGCGCCTATGGCGCCAGGACTGACTCTCCATATGAGCCTGGCGCCATAGGTGCCAGGACCGCACCCAAACAGCCCCTAGCAGGGGTTTTTGGGCTTGCTCAAAATAACTTGATGCCTGCTTCTGGGGTTGCTGGACCTGGTCTGGTTCCCCGTGGGTAGGCATCATGACACTGGGCTGGCAAGCAACAATAATGATGCCCAGGTCCAATCTGGGCATTGATCCCATGATTGAGTTTTGCATTACAAGAGCCTCTTCGAATCAACATCCGAAGTTAGTGCTATGACTAGAACATCCATAAATGCACTTCGAGGAAGTGAGACGTGCTGATTATGTTGCTAAGATATCAATGATTTTCTAAATGTCTTGTACAGCATGTCATAAGATTTTCAAAACCCGCCACTTGACATACATCTCTTATGCTGTGGCCATGGTGACCTGTCAGCCTCCTTCAGTCCACTAGTGAGCTAGAATTACAAAAGACTTCAGCTTAGTCAAGTACATGACGAGCCAACCAAAATTTGGGATGCATATCATGCTCAGCGGTGCCAAATGGGTTTTTGGTGCAAATTGAAATTGAGGATGAAAAGTTGATTGCACAGCTGATCCAAGGTTTTATTTTGGCACATCCATAATACAAAATTGTGAAGGATCCAGGATAGCATTTCAGAAAACCCTATACCAGACATGACATGCTCAGGGGGGTCTCTGTGGTGCTACTGGAAATTGATCACATTGTTTTTGACTTGTCATGTTTTCTTTACCATCAATGCACAGCACTGTGCATCAAGGGTAAATTAAAAAAAGAATATCATGCACAGCAGCCACCTCTGAGCTGGGGGGAAATCCGCAGAAATGTTGCGCTATTACCACCGGCGGGAAATCCACCGGCGGTAAGAACGTGAAAATTCCCCATTGAGCCCAATGGGGATTGGGGAATTCCCGAATGGGATCAGTGGGGAATGGGCAATACCCGTTCCGCCAAACCCGTGATCCGGCGCTATAAGCGCCGGGGTGTTTGGCAGTAGGGCTATTAACGCCGGCGCTAATAGCTCTGACGTTACCGCCCAACTCGTGATGAGGCCCAAAGTCTACAACGTCCCGTGCCATTTTAGGCCACCAACACCATCTTCGAAGCAAGTCCAATGTCCTTTTTTGGCACGGATGGGCGGCTACCAAAGAGTCATGTCCACAACGCAATGCTTTATTACAGGTTTTCTCTGTAGGTAGATACAAAACTCCATGTATAAATGAGAGGCCATTTCTGACTTCCAAATTGAGGGTATGCACCTCCTGAGGGTTCTGTGAAACCCATTCTTGAATATCCTGCTTTACAGAAGGTTGTGCAGAACAACTGCAAATTACGTTATGCGCCAAGAGCGGAGGTTTCTCAGTGCACACTTCGTCAACACCACTATGGAGACGGGACAGTGCATCTGCTTTAGTATGATCCCTAGAAGGCCGATACGTGATGCGGAAATCGAATTGGGCAAAGAATGAATGCCATAGAGCTTGACGTGCAGTAAGACACTTCATTGTTTTGATGGCTTGACGATGTCGGTGATCCGAATAAACAAACACTGGATGCTTAGCCCCAAGGAGATGATGTCGCCATGTCAGGGATGCCTCCTTGATAGTCAACAATTCCTTCTCCGTCAATGTATAATTCTTCTCGTATGGGGCTAGTTTACGAGAAAAAAAAGCAACAGTATGTTCCACCCCAGTCTCTTTACATTCCTGCGAAAGGATAGCACCAATTGCCAAACTAGAAGTGTCCGCTTCTACTATGTATGGTACGTCTGGATCAGGATGTTGTAGGACAGGAGCCATGGTAAAAGCCTCTTTGAGCAAATCAAATGCGGCCTGAGCCTCATGGGTCCAGAGGAAAACTGTCTTTAGACTTGTTAATGCTGTAAGTGGTGCCACCACCTTAGAAAAGGATCGAATAAACCACCTATAAAAGTTTGTAACCCAAGAAATGATTGTAAGGATTTGATGGAACTAGGTACAGGCCAATCGAGAATGGCCTTAACCTTAGAATGGCTCATTCTAATTCCATGACTGGTAATGTCATAACCCAAAAATTCTACTTCTTGAGTGTGAAACATACATTTCTCTGCCTTGACGAAAAGATGATTGTCTCGCAGAGTTTGTAGAACCTTGGACACATGTTCAATATGGTCCTTAGTGGATGCTGAATAAATCAGTATGTCATCCAGGTAGACAACAACGGACTGATCAATGTAATCCCCAAAGATGTAATTCATAAAGTACTGGAAGGTCAAAGGGGCGTTGCACAACCCGAAAGGCATGACAAGGTATTCGAACAGACCATACCGTGACTTGAAAGCGGTCTTCCACTCGTCTCCTTCCCTAATGGGTACACGATTGTACGCCCCACTCAAGTCCAGTTTGGTGAAAATGACAGAAGTGCCCAACTGATCCAATAGAACATTGATTAATGGCAAAGGATACTGATTTTTAACAGTAACAGCATTGAGTGCTCTGTAATCAATGCAGGGTCTCAGGTCGCCTTCTTTTTTGGGGACAAAAAACAAAGGAGAAGCCGCCGGGGATTGTAAAGGACGTATGAAGCCCATCTTAAGGGCCTTGTGAATGTACTCCTTCAGGACTGCATCCTCCTGTTGAGTCAGTGAGTACACACGACCGGTCGGTGTCTTAGCTCCAACAACCAGTTCAATAGGACAGTCATATTGTCTATGTGGTGGTAAATGTTCCGCCTTGCCTTTATCAAATACATCTGTATAATCAATATATTCCTTAGGTAGTGATGCTTTGGTTGCAACGACTGCACCTATGTTTGGAACCCCATCAAGAAAAGCCAGGACAGGTGTATGTTGGACCACTTCTGGTTCTAGAAAACATCTTTCATTCCAATAATCAGAAGGGTATTGTATAAGGCCTGTCACCCAATCTATGACTGGATTGTGTAACTTGAGCCAGGAGAGACCCAATATCAACTTGTATTAAGGTGCTGCAATCACTTCAAAAACCATATCCTCTGTGTGGCCATCAGGTAGAGACACCCTGATAGGTACTGTTTCTTCTGTTACTAAACTGGAAGACAAAGCGGAACCATTGACAGTATTGACCGTTTCAGGGACTGGTTTGGTTACAGAGGGAATTGCAGATTGTTTGGCAAAAGTAACGCCAATGTAATTATTAGATGCACCAGAATCTACCATAGCCTTGGTTTGAATGGCTATGCCATTGAAACCCAATGACACAGCTACCGTTACGGAGGAGAAGGTCATATGTAAAGTGGAGTCCGGTTTGGCACTCGACAGAGGGACCCCCACGATTGCCGTGCTTTGGCATTTCCTGCCTTTTAACTGGTTTCTTTGGACATTAAACCAATAAATGATCAGCAGAACCACAATACATGCATAGGTTGTTTTTGCAACGGTTTTCTCACTCGGCAGATGACAAGCGACCGCAAATAGCCCCTATTTGCATTTGTGCAGGTTCACTGTAGATGTTCTGGGGAACATCGGCACAACCAGGAACTGATAAGCATGGTTTCTTTTTGCCTTTTCTAGCGGATCTCCGTGCGTCTATTTGAAGGACGAGGTCCAGTAGTTCTGTAAATCCTGCAGTAACTACGGGTACCATAGATAAGGCATCTTTCAATTCCTCAGATATACCCTTGTAGAAAACTTCGGTCTTCTTATCTTATGGCCATTGAGTTTCCGCCGTCAACTGGTTGAATCGGGCGAGATAAGCTAACAAGGACTGATTACCTTGTTGTACATTCAAAAGTTCCAAATCCGTTGCCTGAGTTGCATATCGCATATCAAATACTTTACTTATAGCTGACAGCAGCGCATCACAATCACACAACAATGGGCTGTTGGACTCCAGTAAAGGATTCGCCCAAGCTGCAGCAGTGCCTCCTAGATGTGACAGTACAAACGCTGCCTTTGTAGTCAGGTCCGGAAAGGAATTGGGCCTGCATAGAAAATGGAGGCGACACTGATTTAAAAATGTGCGATATACCTTGGGGTCTCCATTGAACCTTTCTGGTGGTGCCAAAGGAAACTGAGTTGGCATTACCACCTGAACTGATTCACGTTGTGATGCGGCGAAACCTGAACTAGAGGCAACAGGAGCTGGGTTCACCACCCCTTGAGGGGATGCATGCATAGCGTCTTGGAGCACATCCATGCGATGGCGCAATGTTTCCTGGGCCATAATCATCTCCTGACTCAAATCCGCTACTAGCTGAGTTAGGACAGTCAAGGAGTCTGTCCCCTCCATTTCTATGGCTTCTGATTCTGTCATAAACCAGAATACGCTACTAGTATACCAATCAAAGCATACAGGCTGGAACTTAATAAAGGATACAACTGGAGTCGTTCCTGGATATTGAGGAGTGACCTGAGGTAGAACAACTTCTGACAAAGTTAGACCTTCCAACTGATGTCACTCTCTGGCTGTAAAAGTCAACAGCCAAAGGGAGTAATCAGTGGAAAGGGCGTGTAAGGAACAATAAATTGCCAGACTGCAAATAGAAACAAAGACGTACATTGGAGACTAGACTACTGCCAAGAGCAAGTATGAACCTTTCTGTAATACACTAACCTGCTGATCAGGACAGTCACAGGCTGAATCCCAAATTGCACCAGGAAATGCAAGCGGAAACAACGACAAGGAAGGACATTAGTAGAGGAAACTTAACCCGAGTGGAACGAGTGCCGCACTAGAGTCGGGTTGGTGCACACAGGATAGCGTCCAATGAGTCCAGTGCACGTGTCCTGATTTAGGGAAAAATCCCAACGGTGTTGTAGCGTTGGTATTTGGTGATAATTGTTCCAAGTCTTTGATGTGAAAGAAATGGCCTTTGTAAAGATGACTTGAGTAATCACAGTAAGCAGATAAATGCACAGTCATAGGCAGGTTAGAGGCAGGTTAGAAGTAACGGTCCCTGCCCGCACCAAATCACAGGCAAACCACCTATAAATTGGAGGTAGTCCCAATGACTAATTAGAGTAACAGGGACCGCTATGGCTGAATGGATAGCGGGGAAACTGCTATGAATGATAGAATAGCGGGGAGGCCGCTATAAGAGGAAATCAACAGGCATCAATGCCGGGTGGCACTGCGAACGGCCGCTCCAAATGGAATTGGAACAGACTGTAAAGTGTCAGACGTACCGCTGTGGAATGAGGCTTCAGGCAGGAGCTGAGAAGGAAGTCCACAGCGAGCGGGAGAAGCTCCGGAACCCAGGTAACTATTCCGATCAGAAGCAATGATCGCAATGATACGCAATTGCTTTATGCGTGAATCGTAACATGTGATCACTCGCATAGCATGTGATGACACCACGTTCCCCGAGCATTAGAATCAGGTGACCAATCACATACCACGTGATGTAGACCTGCGAGTGTGAAGTCAATGAAAGCGAGTATTTACAATGCGCATGTAGAACGTTAATGGAGCGTTTACAATGCGCATGTAGAACGTTAATGAAAGCGATTCCCAGGCAACTTCGCAAACAGTCTCCACTGGGTATAGAACGGCCTGGCAGTTCTATTGGCCGTGTGGACAGGCAGTTTCACAGTTTTGGGAGACTTCCGTGTAGACGCAGGTATGCAAGGGTTGACATGCATGACACATTCTTCCTTAATTTAGTTTCCCTGTATGTGCCTCTGATGTGTATGCATTGTGGGTCTTCATATGTACTGTTTGCACTAGCATAAATGTGTAGCAAGTCTTGAATTGTTAGCTAGTTATTACATGTTTAACATTTCACAATCACACCTGACAACGTGTTACCAACATTATGAACACAACCCCTTATAGGGACTTTTCATCAAAATATATTTCACATGTGATGTCTTTGATGTCCTGGGTGTTAGTCTTAGCAGAGCACGGTGGTGGCGTGAGTTAAGGTTGCTTAGCTTACCATAACTGGCACATTTCGAGGTTTTTCGATTTTCCTTGTAACCATAATGGGCCTCATTACGACCCAGGCGGTAAGGGGTTTACGGCAGCGTAAACAGCGCCGACCCTTACCGCCTGATTCCGAGGTCCCTTAGCGACATGGAGGATTTAACACCTGCTTTTAGCAGGTGTTAAAATCCATGGTGCTAAGGGACCTTGTTGTTAATTACGCCACCGTAATTTACGGTGGCGTAATTAACGCCTTCCCCACTCCCATTATGCCCTATGGGGCAAAAATGGGAATAGGGAAGGGTAAATGGGGATTGGGGACTTACCGCCCCGCCAACCTCGGAATGGGGCGGTAAGTCCACCAACCACCATGGCGTAAACATAGTTTACGCCATGGTGGTAAAGGTACGACCCAGGCGGTAACTTACCGCCTGGGTCGTAATGAGGCCCAATGTCCCTTTCACAAAGTTTTTTTATTGAATTTCATGAATTTTTATTAGTGCAACTTAACCACCTTAACCTTTAACAAAGTTTTGTCCCTGAATTTTATAGGTTTGTATTGGTGCAACTTAACCATAAAGTCTCTTTAACAAAGCTTCTTTCAGAGAATTTAATGGGTTTTTACCACTGCATGATAATATACTTACCGAATATAGCAACATTTTAGTCCAATTTGCAAATTTTCACCTTAAAACTCTGCCATTTCCCACCCAGCATAATTTTTTAACACTTCTATACTTTTTCCACTGTTTTTGCTTGCATCGCCGTCAGCTAACGTCTGAAGTAATTGCGGACCTTCCGGACAGTGCCACGTGACCATGCGCTTGCGTGTGGCATGATGACCTGTCCATGAACGTATTTGCACTTTGCGTTCGGGTCCTTGCTTCGAGGACAGTTTGGAACTGCATTTTCTACTGATATAGGAACTTTCAAGCTCAAAATGTACCCTTGCACAGCTCCTACACCTATTCCTACTCATTATCCATTAACAATCTAGTAAAAGCACATACTTGGAAGAATAGTAGCAAAACTGCTATTTACATTAAACATGGCATCAGCTATTGCCATGCCTCCTCGCCAAGAGTCATCACCACTCAGTGAAATGCACTGAGTGCAGCTTTGTCCTCAGTGGTGAACTACCTTGACATTACTCATACAGGACCACTCTTGAGAAAATCCCACCAAACTTTACAAAAACATTTTTATCTAGAATTTAAATCATTTTGCAAACCTTTGTGTAGATTTGTGAAATGGCACACATTTATAAGCCTTTGCAATATTTTGGGACCCCCCTCTAATTGTGCTCCCTCTTGACAGAATCCCACCAAACTTTGCAAAAACATTTATATCCGAATTTAAAATAGTTTTGCAAACTTTTGTGCAGATTCGTCAAAAGGCACCAGATTTATAAGCCTTTACATTATTTTGGGATCCCCATCTAATTTTGCCCCCCTCTTCACAGGACCCCACCGAACTTTGTAAGCCCTTTCAGAACCAGATCTAGAAAAGAGTTGCATGCAGTTTCATTGAGTGGTGCCAAAGTTACCCAAAAATTGCTTTTCACCAACCCTGTAAGTGTCCGCGAACTTCACAGGACTTTTCGCAGACTTTTATGGTGAAAAACGCCTGTTTTTTGGCTTTTTAGGGCCATATCCCATCCCATCCTCATCACCTCTCACCTCCCCAGAGATTGTTTGATAAGTTTGACAAGTGCAATGTTGTGGTTTTTTTTATGTTTTTACCGCGATGTCCGTGGACACAGGCCGATGTCCGCGAATCCAACATGGCGGGTGTTTCTAAAAATCTGACGCACTTCACGCTTTTTACCATCCAATAATTGGGCGCGTCTGATGTCTGCGGACATCACGTCACCCTCTGGACCAATCGGAGGCCTGTCTGCGGACCTAACAGGGAAATGGGCAGCAGACTGAACCCAGATATCACACATTTTTTGGGACCTACCTTTTGGTCGTTTAAAAAAAAACTACTGAACAGATTTCCACCAAATTTACAAAGGTACGCTTTCGGGACCACGCCTTTGCTCCTGCCGCAAATTTGGTGAAAATCCGTCCAGCAGTTTGGGCTGTAGGCGTGAGCAAAGTTTTTTTCCATTCAGTCTATGGAGAAAAAAAAGTAGGACCCCCCTATAACTTTGCCCCCCCCCCTGATGAAACTTCACCAAACTTTCCAAAAAGATTCAGAGTGGGCCATATACTTCTTTAGCAAAATCTGGTGACAATTCGTCCAGGGGGAGCAAAGTTATAAGCCGCCCAAAAAGTGCTCTTCCTATGAGTTTTGCAACTTAACCATAACTAAAGGGCTGCTACCGCAGTCCGTGTAATACACACATACATACACTTTTAGGAAACAAATTACACCTAGCTTACTTGCAGCCTCGCAGCCACCACATGCACCTGCGCACCATGGAAGAGGACCAGATGTCCCTCCTCTTCGCAACACGAATTTGCTGATTGACAGGAAAGGAGTCCTCTCCCAACAATCAGGGTGTCTGTGCTGTCAGTGCAATAATGAGAGGTCTCAGGGTGCGACTTAGAACCCTGCACCGCTTCTCATAATCTTGCTTTGTTGTGGAGCCCAAAAGTTTCTGCAACAAACAAAAAATTTTTTGCGGGGGACACTTGCCCCTGCTAGGAGACAGGCAGCCAAGGTCCCCAGGTAAATAATGAACACAGGGGCATTTTGCTGCCTGACACTCAGGGGGGGTCGATGCAAGGCCCTCACAAGGGCTAGGCCTGGGGCTGTTTGCCTCCTTCACTCTCTTTTGAAGGGCCTGAATGAGGATCTAACGCCCGAAAAATCCTTTTCATCTGTACTCTTCAGCTCACTAGCCAGTACCTCGCACAATACCCTTTTCATGCCATTCTTTCTACCACAACCACATTAACACTCATGAAATCAATCTCTGTAAGAAAGAACATACTCTTGTAAAGTGCTAATTAATGAGCGCTGAATACCCTTCTATTGCTTCCCAGCTAAGTTTGTGCTTTATAAATCCCACAGATACATAACCCAAAACAAGAGTGGACCGAGCCAAACACCTACCTGCTTGGATGCTTTCATTACTTTTGCCACTTTATGATGGTATCTTCCGCCGAACAGCTGGGTGACTTTTTCTAGGATTGGATGTAGCTCTTCACTGTCACTCCATAAGGGAAATGGACATCCAGGGCATGATTCTTTTAAAGAAAATACAAAGCTTTTTATTAAATAACGAATATATTAAAACTATTGGTTACTGTCACGCTCATGCATTTTCAGCTATCAAACCAACACAACACTGAATAGCTCCCTTTGCGGGCTGTCCGGGCACACCTCAGCGCTGAGAACTTCTCGCTTGTGCCATGTTCAATTGGGTAATGTTGTGACTGTTTAAAGGAGGATACCCCAGCGTGAGGTGCACCTTTTCCTCTGTTGCGCGACCCAGCTTTCATGAGCAGCTATGCATGAGGGCCCTTCACTAATCTACAAAGAAAGGAAATGGGGCAGGGAAAATACTGCACAGTCCCTGAATAGGGGATTTCCTTGGTAAAGTCTCACTAGTGATGCTTGTACAAGAGAGCAGGTTCTCCACAGAGGAGCTGTTTCCTTGGTTACCAGAGCAACCTTGCTCCAAGGCAACAGAGAGCTACCCATGACCTAGAGCAGGGATCTGCAATCATTGGCTCTGCAGATGTTTTGCAGTACAGCTCTCATCAGGCCCAGTCAGCATAGTCAATAGTGTGGGGTCATGGGGAGCTATTGTCTTTCTTTAACTGAATACTCTGAGCTAATTCTCCGATGTGGTGGGTACTATTTGTGTTAAAATAAACACTCTACCATATACATACACTTCCAAACATGTTCATACCACGCCTTGATATTGATACCAGCAAACATCGTTTGACTGCGTGCAAAGGCCATCTGGCCTATGTGTTCTTCTGGGCCATTGGTCTCTCTTTCATGGGTCTCATTTTTGGGACGTGCTTTTTGTGTGCATGAAGAGAAGGTCTGCTAGGCAATTCTTGAATTACATGGATCAGTGAGAATGTGTGTTCCCAACTTCGAAAATCCTACGCAAGTTGTCCTTGTCTGAATTCCAGAGCAGTGCTTAGCAGCATTTTAAGAATGGAGTCAAAATCTTCTCTAAAGTCCTAACATGAATTGTAGTGACACAGGAGGCATGTAAAGCTGAAGAGAATCCTCCTGATTGCACCATCTCTGCGAACCTTCTAAGAAAAAGGGTGGGGGGGGTCATCTTTTTGACTTTCCCTGTACTGGTCCACGGAGTCCGCTCTTGGCTCTTCCCATGCCATGGGAACGAGGTCAGAGGACTAGACTCGGAGCCCTGGTGTGCCCTGTGACGCTGGGCCCAGAGCTGTGATAGGAAAATAAGAGAGCCTTCCTCTGATTCATCAGGGACAGCTGTCCTACTCTTGTTGCTGGATTCTAGATACTTCAGCTGGATTGCTGCCATTCTTGTAAAGAATAAATACATTTTCCCAGGGCAGCAACCCCACTCCGCACTTGTTGAAGGAGAGGAAGCTGTGCAAGAAGGAAACATTGCCTGGGTGAAGCCGGTCTTTAGTGGTCTGCTGCATTCCTGTGATCTGAGTTGAGTGCCCTTTTCCAACCTCTGATTTTGAATCCCAGGTCTTTAGGTACTATCTGCACCCCTGCCAGTTTGTTGAGGGCATGAAAGTTCACCCACAGCATGAAGAGAAGCTGCACACGTTCGCAATACCCTGCTTTAAAGTCTGAATCAGCTACTTTCTCCAGCATTGGATGTTTCATGGATTCACATGCTTAGAATATTCCCCGTCATCAGGCTGGAAACCCTCGGTATATTTATAAAGACATTTCCTATAGGAAAAAATGTTGACACTTCTGTGTCCTATCTACATCGTTTTCGGGCTGCGTACGCTTGACCCAATAGTACGTAGGGAATAAATAGAGCCGCCCCCATGGCTCCCTTCAGATTTCAACCGTCTCCAAAGTAGTGGGAGCACCTCGTGTTTGTTTCTACTTCTGTACAAGGTTGAATTCTACTCATGAGAGTTTTTTCGAGAAAATGTCTAGAAAGGCGTTGTTCCACCCGTGCGCCACGTGCGGAATGAAAAAAGTCTATGAAGGAGATGGGCACATGGATTGTTTGTACTGTCTGCACCCTCATCACTCGGTGGACAGATGTGAGATCTGCAAAGGTTTCTCACAGAAGACGCTAAAGGATCGGAATAGACGACTGGTGACGTGGCTAAAGGAAGGTACCTATCCTTCATCGGCGGTAGGATCGGCACGCAGCCTAGCATCCAGGCCCAAGTCATCCAAGGCGGAATCCCATCGCCAGTCGGTGTCGGCGGAGCCTCCTCCGAAAAAAAACACGTTCGATGGAAAAAAGCCCTTCAGAAAAACATCAGGCAAAGGAATCCTCGTCGAAACATGGGCAAGATCGCCATCAAGGAAAGTCTTCTTCTTCATCTTCGTCGAAAAAAGGGTAAGATCCTTTGAAGACCTCCTCCTCAGGAGACCATCACAGGTCATCATCGAGTAGAGACTCGATGAGGCATAAATCTAGCTCAAAAAAGGCGGGATCGCCAAAGGAGTCTGCGTCACAGCCTACACCATCGTCCACAGAGACTCTGTCATTGACAAGAGTGTTACCGTCGACACAGGTAACCGTCGACACAGGTATCGCCTGCAGTGGCCCCGGCGAATACGATAGGGATGATAGACGTATCCACGTTGACATCGTCGATGGTGGAGCCTCCAAGGGCGTGGCAGCCGGAGGTGTACGATGCGGTTCTGCCAGAGATCTTACTACAGCCGGAGGCGGCCTTCTCAATATCATCCATGGAGGAGGATCGAGAACAGATCGTTGGTCCAGCAGATCTGGGATTGGAAGGAATTGCGTCGTCAACGATTTCGGGGGGGGGGGGCAAAATGTCCCTGTTTCGTCGTCTTTATTAAACCCTCAATCTATATTGTCCTTGCAAGTGTTGTCCATGCTACAGTCTCTTCTGAAGTGTTGGATGAGAAGTTACCCCTCGTAGACGCACCTTCAGGGAATCCGGCGAGACCTGCTGATGACAAACCGGGTCCTTCTATGCGGGTTACGGAGAATCCAACCTCCCGACCAGTGAGCGAGGAACCACCACACTCATACCCTGGAAGAAGGAGAGTTACAAGATTCAGAGTCGGAGCCTAGAGACTCTTTTTCAGAGGTATCCTCATCCCCTTCGAGGGATCCTACATGGGAGTCGGAAGCGGAGATGGAGGCACCTGGAAGCCCGGCTCAACCATCACCTCCGGACGACATTGGCGCTTTTCACGCGATGATGGGCAAAGCCTGTATTAAGTTTGGTCTGAGCCCTGAAGAAGAAAAGAAGGAGTGCTTCTTGTTCGACCATATGGGGAAAAGAAGGAAGTCAGCCTTCTCAGTTCCCATTCTAGACCACGTCTGGCAAGAAGGTTTGAGGACCATGCGCCATCCATTTTCAGAACCAGCAATAAAGGGCAGGTTGGAGAAGAAATTCAAGGCTCCAGACTCTACGCCTAAATGCTTGACCACTCAACCAACTCCAGAGTCAGTAGTGTCGGCTGCAGCAGCTAGGAAGGCCAGATCGCAGCACAAATGTTCTACCCCTCCGGATAACGAGGCTAGAAGACAGGACGCATTTGGCAAAACGGTGCTATCCGTAGGAGCAACGACGGTTAAAGCAGTTAACTTGCTGGCAATTATGGCAAGGTATGACAGGGAGATGTGGCATCGTTTGGCCCCTATCCTAGAACATCTTCCTGAGGAACATAGAAAGTCTGCCATGTTACTGGTCCGGGAGGGAGAAAAAGCATCGAACCACTCGATTAACATCGCCGTGGATTTGGCGGAGTCCGGGCTTAAGCAAATAAACAACAGAGTGGTTTTGAGAAGGCAAGTCTGGCTGAAATGTACTAACTTCAGACCGGAAGTCCAGTACAAGGTACTCGATATGCCGTGTGAGGGTGACCAACTGTTCGGAGAGAAAGTGGATGAGGCCTTGAAAGGTATGAAAGAGGATACGGACACGGCCAGGTCGTTATAGCCCTGCAAAGTGGAAGAGCTTTTCGATCTTTTCGTCCCTTCCGCAGAGCATCAGGAAATTCCCTTTTTACTGCATCTAGAGACCGAAACTTCAGCAGGCCATCATACGCCTCCCAACCTCCCAAGCTTATAGACGTGCAGTCCAGGAAACGCGAAGAGGCCAAAACTAAAAGGCTTCGAGAAGAAGGGGATATTCGTCGTCAGCAAAAGACAGGCAGTCAAAGTCCCAACAATGACATTGTTACATTTCGTATGGTTCACATTAATAAAACTCTGAGCCAGTAAGTAGATTGTTTGGATTATAAAGTAAACCCAATTCTTTATTTAATAATTATTTGTTTTCTTCTAGGTATTTTGTTTTGAAACAAGGACAAAAGGATACGGTTTCTCTCAAACCTCTTCAGCTTCCAACCGGACTTGGCTTAAGGTAATTCAGGTAAGAGTCAATTTAGTTCTTAAAAATGTCTTCTCTCTCATCTCTAGACTTCTTTTCCTTCTGTGTGGCTTTCATTTTTATAGTCTTGAAGAATAACTTTCTTCTCTAGTTGTTTGTTCCTGTTCCCTTCTTTATCTTTTCTTTATTTATTTTCTTATTGTCTAATCTCTTCAGACTTGTTCTCTGCTGTCAGTTGGGCATTGTTATAACTGGGAACATTTCTTGACACACTCTCCCTTCCCAGATGCTCTTGAGCACTTTCTATGTAGACTCTCTCCCTTTAATTTTTCTAGCCACATGTATAACAGCCTCTGTATTAAGTCTCTTCGAATTCTTTTCTTTATATTGGTCTCACATTCCTTGTTTTATGCCAGGTTATTATCTTTTAACAATCAGAGTATTCTTGTGTCCACATAGCGCAACGGCGCTATGTAAATAACTCACAGCGCAACAGCGCTTCTCTTCCAATGTTCTAGGGGGCCAACATTCGCCTCTTCACTTTAACTTTCCTCTACACAAAAAAAAACGCAACAGCGCTACATTATCGCGCAACGGCGCTACTTTATCTCAACTGTAATGCGCCTCAGTATTAGTCTGAGCTTGGTCTCATAAACGTTGGTCTGTTAGGCAGATCCGCGTTTCTCCTCATTCATTCAAACGCAAGCGTTTGCTTACCCGGTTTGAATGAGCGTTGTTCGCCTTCATGCAACGGCGCTGCCCTTCGCCCCTGGCGATAACGAACGCCTCCTTCATCCGACCCGCCTCCTCACTTTATTTCCTCCAGCGATCCTGCTCGCAGCTTCGACTGTCAACCTGGCGTCAGTAATCTCTGCCTTTCCGGAACGATAACGATCGTCCGGAATTTTCTCTCTCCTTCTTCTCTCTTACTTTTCTTGACACACCCAGCTGCGTAGACCACGGACTTCAGCTGATCCAGCCCCGTACCTCAGTAGGCCCAGCTGTAACCGTCGTCCTCCTCCTCTTCCGTTCCCTAGACAACCAGAAAAATAAACAACAGCGTCAGACCTCTGTGATTCGCTGTAATCACTGTCCATTACTTTGTCTCCGGCGGACATCTGCAGTTAACCCTTGACAGCCCGGCTTGTCCGGTTTGTCATTACATTGCCAGAGCCAGTGCCTGATTGTAGATCTCCTGCACGTTTCCCATTGGATTCATCACAGACATGTTACAGGATGTCCTGGGAGGAAGGGTGGCCCGTCGCGTCGATGAATGGGAAAGTATAACAACAGACCGCTGGGTATTGGACACAATAAAACTAGGCCACTCTCTGCAGTTCAAGGAAACTCCATCACAAATTCCACCTGTGTATTCGGCACAGCCCCATCTTCACATATTACAACAAGAAGTGGAGCTTATGCTGCAAAAAGGGGCTATAGAATTTGTTCCAGTGGCCAAGAGGGGCCAGGGAGTTTACTCTCGTTACTTCATGGTCAAAAAACCCAATGGCAAGTGGCGACCCATTCTGGACCTTCGGGCCCTCAACAAGACCCTAAAAAGTTTAAGGTTCAAGATGCTTACGCTTCAGGAGGTCATCCGATCAGTACAGCCGGGAAATTTTCTGGCGTCGTTAGATCTGAAAGATTCATATTTTCATATACCGGTGCGTCGACTACACTGAAAGTTTCTGAGGTTCGTAGTCGGTCAGAACCATTACCAGTTCAAAGTACTTCCTTTCGGACTAAAGTCGTCTCCCAGGACGTTCACAAAGTGTTTGGCTCCAGTGGCAGCGTGGCTGCGAAGAAAAGGTCATCATGTTTTCCCATATCTGGACGATTGGCAAAGGCATGGAAAGTGGGCACCAGGGTCTCAGTCAGAAAATACATGTCACTGCTAGGGGCCTTAGCATCTTGTATTCCATTTGTGAACAATTGCCGTCTCTTCATGAGGCCGATACAAGAGTTTCTGGCAGACCAGTGGTCCCAGAGTCGAGGCCTATGGTCAGACAAGTTGAGCATCAACTACAAACTTTGGCGGGCACTTCAGTGGTGGCAGCTCTCGAACAACCTGACAAAGGGTATGCTCCTGTAGGAACCGGATTTTCAAGCAACGGTAGTGACGGATGCATCGCTGAAAGGATGGGGAGCTCATCTAGGGCACCTGCAGGTTCAAGGACAATGATCCCCAGCAGAGTCTGCTCTTCACATCAATGTGCTGGAGTTAAGGGCGGTACTTTGGGCTCTGAAGTTCTTTCTGCCACGCATACAAGCATCGGTTGTCAGACTACTAACGGACAATACAACAACGATGTTCCATCTCAGGAAGCAAGGGGGCACCCTGTCCAGGACGCTCTCGAGCGAAGCTCAAAAAATATGGCATTGGGCCCTCAAGCAGAACATCACCATAATGGCTTACCATCTTCCAGGGGTAAAGAATATACAAGCAGACTCACTCAGAAGGGAAATTAACCAACTGCACGAATGGGAACTGGACGATTGTCAGCTAGTAAAAGTCTTCAGAAAATGGGGTCATCCATCCCTGGATCTGTTTGCAACCCAAGAGAACAAGAAGTGTGCACAGTTCGCAAGCAGGTGGCCACAGCCCGGATCGAAGGGGGAGGCGTTCTCCTTCCCGTGGACAAACAAGTTTGCTTACGCGTTTCCTCCATTTCCACTCATCCGGCGGACACTCCAGTGGATTCACAAGTACTCATGTCGGGTAATTGTGGTGGCTCCTTACTGGGCGAGACAGTCGTGGTTCTCAGATCTGTTACAACTATCGATAGCGGAGCCAGTGAGGTTCCAGAAGATTCTGAACCTTCTATCTCAAGACAAAGGAGCGGTTTGGCATCACGACACAGACTCTGCCAACCTGACGGCCCGGCTCCTGACTCCTCCGAGTTCGGGGACTTGAACATTCCGTCAGAGTGTCGATGAATTTTAGGCAGCACAAGCTCTGTCTACGAACGCTTCATATGCAGGTAAATGGAAGAGATTCTGTGTATGGTGCAGAGATGATCAAAGGGTAGACACCCTGAACGTCGGAGCAGAACAGAGTCTGCCATATTTGTTACACTTGGCGGAGCAAAGATTGGCTTTTTCCTCCATTAAAGGTCATTTAGCGGCCATCTCGAGATTTACTAGAAAAAGACATTCAACGCCTCTTTTCAGCGATCGACTGGTGAAGCATTTCTTGAAAGGCCTCTTTCGAACTTTTCTGCCAGCTAAGAAATTTCCACCGAGATGGAGTCTCAATCTAGTACTGTCAGCACAAATGAAAGCTCTGTTCGAGCCAATGTCATCGTTGTTGTTGAAGATTTGTCATGGAAAATGGCCTTCCTAGTAGCCATTACGTCGGCAAAGGCTTTCGGAATTACAGGCATTGGTCATTGATCCTCCATACCTGCGGTTTTTCAAAGACAAGGTAGTATTAGCAACCAATCCTCACTTCATTCCTAAAGTGCCGACGACATTCCACAAACATTCTTCTATTGTTCTCCCAACATTCTTCACAGCAGCTTCTTCTGCGGCAGAGAAAACTCTCCACACGTTGGATGTAAAAAGAGCTTTGAAGTTCTATCTCAGTCGTACTCAAGGTTTTAGACGTTCAAGGCAACTGTTTGTAGCTTATGGACCTGAAGGGGAAACAAATCTCTAAGCAAGGACTGGCCCGCTGGGTGTTGTCGACTATTGCTTTTTGTCACTCTAAAGCAGGAAAACCATTGGAAAGACGCCCAAAAGCTCATTCAACAAGATCCACCTCGTCAACAGCAGCGTTACGGTCTGGAATTCCATTGGTGGACATCTGTCAAGCGGCATCATAGTCGGTGCTGCACGCATTTACTCTGCATTATTGCCTACAGCAACAGCATGCGACAGATATGCAGATGGGACGGGCGGTCCTTCGGCATCTGTTTCAGTAAGGTAAGCCCCACAAAGAGGTGTATACTCTTGTCAATATCCCATATGTTTAGTTATTGTCAATGTACCTTGATGTTTTTTTTCTTCATATACTCAAATGCATATATGGCTTGGATAGTCTTGGTTTGCATTGCACACCTCCATGTTAGGGGTACTGCTGTATAATCTATTCTAAGCATGTGAATGCATGAAAGATCCAATGCTGGAGAAGGGAGTAGTTTATTACCTGTAACTCCATTTCTCCAGCTTTGTTATTTTTCATGGATTCACATGCACCCGCCGGCCTCCCCTGAATGCAAACTCTATATTTTCCCTCTACTTTGGGGGTTAAAATCTGAAGGGAGCTGCGGGGGCGGGGCTATTTATATCCCTACGTACTATTGGGACAAGCGTACGCAGCCCGAAAGCGACGTAGATAGGACACAGAAGTGTCAAAAAAATGTTCTATAGGAAATGTCTTCATGAATATACCGAGGGTTCCCAGCCTGATGACGGGGAATATTCTAAGCATGTGAATCCATGAAAGATACCAACGCTGGAAAAATGGAGTTACAGGTAAGAAACTACTCCCTTTAAGTTGCAATTTTGTAGAAGGAACAGTACTCTTCTTGGTTCACTCTTTGGTGGTAACCATTGCCTTGAAACCCTTGTCTAGCCACCAATCCAAGTGCCCCAGCCCTGATTGATTGATACCACATTCTGGAGGCCAGGCAATCCCACTGTGCGACAAGAGACCTCTGGAAACATCCAAGTGATCACAAAAGGTTAATTGTTCACAATCCAGCCACCTAGCATCCTATCTGCGGTGGCAGCGTCGGACTGGGGCATACAATTGTCTATGGCACCAATGAAAAAGTGGCCCACAGTTGCAAATGGCAATTCATTTTTTTGTGACAGACTGTTTGAACAGTACCCAAGGGGAGTTTTTTGATAAAATGTGATGCAAATTGTGCATTTTAAAGAATATCTATTCAGCAACACTGGTCAAAACTACTAGCTGCATAGTGAAGTAACTCATCAAACTGGCCCACATTGGCCCGAAAAGGGTCCCACTTTGACCAAAAAAGGTCCCACACCAGCATTTTGAGTGTTGGGTTCAAGCATTGTCCTATTGCCCTATGGGCCACTCCGAGCCTGTGCAGTGGTGTACCCCATCAAAATAATAAGTATGTTGGTATTTGGACATTTTACACTCATTATTTCTAGGCCTAGTTATTTCTATTTCTAGGTGGTGCAATGATTTTCTATGACCCATCCAAGGAAAAACATTTTCCTGCTTCGGTCACTCGAAATTTCAACCTGGGTTTGTCTGTGAAAGACACAATTGTTTATCAAGGGTTAAAAGTATGCTCTAGTAACCAGTGAGAAAGAAATATAAACTATACGTTGTAACTAACCTACATTTACAAATAGGAGACTATAGTCTGCACTAGATCAAACTTTCCTAACTTTGTGAACCATAGCAAAGTACAATAGCTATGAGTATGACGGTTCCAATTATTTGATTTTATGTATAGGCCATTTTTTTAAAAACAAGTTTCTGGCCTTATTAATGCACATATTTGGTATTATTTTAACTGGAAAATAATGTTCTGATTTATGTTGTCTGTTTGTAGAATCTGAAACCTTTGCCTCTCCACATGTTTTGGACTACATCTCCCATCAGCCCTAGCCAGCACAGTCAATAGTGAGGCATATTGGGAGTCATAGTTCACTCGTACCCCATATCGTACCAAATGAGACATCCTATAGTAAATACATTTTCTGCTCAACTGGACTACCACAAGACGTACTGTTGCATTCTTACATATGTGTTTGAAGGATCTATTTTAAGTATGAATACAAGCAGCACGGTGGTGTAGCCATTGGGATTCATAGTGTGCCCTGTCCTTTCAGAAATTCTAGCTCAGGGGTCTGCAGCCTGTGGCTCTCCAAATATTTTGGACTGTCATTTTCGTGGTGCTTCACCTTTGACTACTGATTGGAGTAGTTGTCAAAAACATTTGGAGATCCCAATGGTTGCAGACTACTGTTCTATCTGTTCAGTAACTTCCTGTGACCATATCTATTGCTTGGTGTTGTCAATAGATATTCGGGTGAAGGCAGGATCACATGAATGGACTGGCCACACATTGTTTTAAACATGTTAATGATTGTGTCCAATTGCTTATTGTCTACATTCACACGTGTTTTGACAAGTACTTACACTGAAGCTTCTTTTCGGGATGTTTGCTTTGTGTGCACTGTTAGTGTTTGCCACTTCAGTTTCGAATTGTGGATTAAATTGCTTTATGCACAGATAGATGTGTTTTGCTACTTTAAACAGAGTTTGTAAGTAGTTATGTAACAATATACTAAAAGGCCAGATGTATTTTTGTCCCTGTATGTTTGTCCGATGCAGTAGCTTTACCTATTGCCACTGATAGAGGGAGCTGTTGCCTTAGGATATTTAGTGGTCCTACTGTGTCAATGAAAACCTGCACTTTGGCCAGTATTTACAGGCCTGTACACATGTAAATAATTAAAGGTAGGTGGATTTAGCCAAGGTCGTAGCAGAATGCACTGCAGTATCCAACTTTTAGAAGATAGGAATACTAGCTCTATATTTACGGATGCCAATCACGTTACTGGAAATATCTGGGAAATTGTGACTGGACAACACTGAATACTGCATAAGTGAAAAAAGCATCTTACTGGAAAATGGTGTTTTTACATTGTCATGTATCTAGCACTTTTGTAAATGTGGTGTACAATTGATTAACAAAAAGTAACGACCGATAAATATATTTAATTCAAGAAGAACCTATGAGGTGAGGTTTAAGAGGGCACGAACACTGGTTAACATAGAAGAAACATTTACAGAAAGTGGGAGAGTATTCCAAAGATTAGGCGCCAGAACAAAAGAAGAAGAGAAGAGAAAAGTGACCCACGAGGAACATACCATGATACCAATGAACAGAGATGGTGGGAGGGTGAGACCATGAATACATCTAAAGACTTTACAGCGAAAACAAATAGAAGCCACTCAAGTGCAGCTGAAGAAGGTGCACTATGGGAGTGAAGAGGAAGTACACAAATTGGCACCTAAAAACAGATTGTAGTGGTGCAGTTGCACAGGCAGTCAACCTGACACGAAGAGGAGTGCAGTAATCACAACAAGATAACACAGAGGTCAAAATAAGTGTGGCTGTATCAAGGAAAGTATGAACTTTCTCATTTTTATCAATATTGCAAAGCTGCTCGCTACAGGACTGAGCGAGATTAGAAATGTGATGAGCCAATGAACGAGAAGAATCCAAGATAACACCTAAGTTCCGAGCAGACAAAGAGAGCCAGGATAGAAAGAAAGGGATGATGGGTCGGGCAAGCACGGACAGAAGGGGCAGGAAAAAAGAGCATATTCGTTTTGGATGGATGAAGATGAAGAGGGTGAGAGAGCATACAGGGTTTGACAGCTGACAAGAAGTTTGAAATGAGTGTTCGTGTAGGGTGTCAGAAAAGGAAGAGAACAAAAAGAGATCAGAGAGTCATCAGCAGACAAATGACAAGAACAAACAAATGATTGAATGCTAGCACGGAAAGGAATGGTGTGCAATGAATAAAGGCACAGAACAAGGACTGTGCCTTGTGCAGCTCCATATTGAAGTGGAAGAAAGGAAGATAAATGTCCAGAGCATGAAAGAGCATATGAATGATATGAATGATCAGAAAGATCAGAAGAACACCAAGACGAGAAGCGTGGAGAATAGCGTGATCCATTGAATCAAGGTCATGGATTTCTCAATATAAATTAAGAGGAAGATTGCTTTGCATGACGCAACATAGTAAGAAAGTTGGTAACATGTAAGAGAGCAGTCCCAGTAGATTGGGGAGAGCAAAACCTGATTCGAGAGAGGGAAGAACAGACATATTTTCTAGACACACAGAAATCTGGGAATAGAATGTCTGTCAATAACCTTATTCAGACACGGGGCCATGAAAGTAAATCCTAACACATACAGAAAACAAATAAAATTGCAGTTAAAATACATTGTTCAACAATGCAATATAGCATTTACTAAAGTCCCAAGCTCCCACTTATAGCCATCAGGTCCATTCCACAACTGTCATTCCAGGACCCACAGATCCCTATCCTATTGCAGTTATTCGGGCCGTTTCCCCAATGGTGTTGTGTTAACACAAGATAGCGCTGAATAATGGAGCCTAGTATCAGGTAGAAAGTCCCTGGATGTCTTTGGCCCCTCTCTGGTCCCTGAATTCTATCTGGAGGAGGTTGCATGTGCTTTCACCCTGATAGCGCAATCTGGAACAGTTGTGAATGGACTCCCAGGCTACAAAAAACAGCCACGTAAAGTGCAAAGCCAGTCCATACATTTATTTATAAGGGCTTCTCTGGGTTCTGATTGGGTATGGAGCAATTTTGGCACCTTGTGCAAAAATACTATGCCCCTCTTAGGTCCCCTATTCACCTTGCTATGTTCATACTCTTCCCTGAGCCATGACTGCATTCCCTAGGGCCAACGTCCCTGGGGGCATGGTTGTAGTTACTGTCCCTAACATCTTTTTTTATCATTCATTAAATGAATACTAGCTAGGTGATTGGCTTGCATAGGTAAAGGCTGCTGGGGCAATTGCTCGTCTTGGTTCCTTGGTTTTGCAGGGGGATCAGAGGGAGTCAAAGTCTGGGGCATCTTGTTAGCAATGGCACTATTGGGACTGGTGTTTTCTCCTTTTTCACGAATAGGCCCCAATGCCCTCGGACTGGTGGTCATCATGTTTTTGGGGACATTGATATTGTGGTGGACTAACTCCTGAAGTGGGTGTTGTGCACCCAAAATGTTCACCAAGCTGCAAGGTAGGCTCACCCAATGGCACCCCTCTCCCCAGATCTTCTATAAATACCAACAGCAGCCGCTTCAAGTATGCAAACTCAGACAGGACAAGGTTACATTTACATCTGCAAGCCACGTGTATCCCCCTGGCAGTTGGATCAACAGTATGCATGGTGTGTGGGCCTGGTAAAACGGGTTGCCTCGAGAACCAAAATCCAGAAAGGGGCTGCTCCCCGGGTGTGCGTTCAGCTCCTTCATATTCAAGGCAGTGCCAGTGAAGGGAGACCTGGTGTGAAGAGTGGCATCGCAAGCAGGGCCCTTTTTGCCCTCCGCAACCATAGATTCCATTTGTTCCATAGGATTGTTCAACTGTGGGGTTGATACCAGCATCATGCCAACTGTGATGGGTCCACATGGTGCGAGGAGCTCATTGTTTTTGAGGTTAGTCATTGAATGCACATTCCAGGGGGTTAGACAGAAAGGAATGCAAAGAAAGTGGAAGATAGGATGAAAATGATCAAGACATTTTCTTTTGAAAATAGGTTGAATAACATCATGCTCAAAAGAGGAAGTAAAACACCAAAGATAGAGAAGAATTAATAGGGGGGAAAGATGGTATATTCCAGAGGAATAATAGACGAATGAAGGGGGACAGAAGGAGCAGTAGTAGGATTAGCCAATGTGAGTCAAGATGTAGAGAAGAGAAACCCTGAAACAGATGAAGAAAAGAGTAAATATGAGAAGGACGGGAAGGGGCATCAAAACAATGAGGATCTTGATTCAAAAAAGCACTTTAGGAGCAGTGGAAGGGGAACATATAAGAAAAAGATGAACAAACTATAGAAAAGGAAAAGCAGGAACAGAACAGTGGAATAAGTGACTAGAGAAACTCAAATCAAGAGAAAAATCAGAAATCTGAGCAGCAGGGCTATATAACTGAAATAAGTTAAAAGAATCAATAGCAGAAGGAAAAATGCTACATGGAGTGAATAGATGAAAGATGAAAATTAAAATCACCAAGAAGAAATAAAGGAGATTCAGAAGGCAGATGGCAAGATAGCAAGGAATCAATATCCTAGCAGAAAGAAGGTGGACTGGGAGAGTGATAGACAATTAGAAATGAAAGATTAAATGGTTTGAACAAATAAGCATAACGATACTCAAAAGAAATAAACTGGGAACAGAAGTAGGTAGAGGTAGAAGAATCAATGAAGAGTAATAGGGAATAGCGGTACCACCTCTGGTGCCTGAAAGACGAGGAAAATATGACAATGAGTTAGAAGAGGAAGTTTAGCTGCATGAGTATCCGAATTAAAAGCAGAGATCCAAGTTTCAGTCGAGCAGAGAAATTGTAATGAAGGAAGAGATCAAGATTAGAGGAGGGTTTATTATACAGAGAATGTGCTTTCCAAAGAGTAGATCAGTGGCAAACAGCGAAGTAGGAATAGAATGAAAAATGGATTGTTGTGGTTATGACCAGGAGGATGAAATGAGGAAGAACAAGAGGAACAATGGAGAATAGGGATAGAACAAGTCATAACAGCAAAGGAAAGGAGAAATTAATACAATAAAAACCACAAGAAGTTCTAAAATGTCAGCATGAGAATAGGAGCGGCCATACGGCTGACCAAAAAAAGAGCAGCCACAGACCAAGTGTGAAGATGTAGCAAAATAGGCTAACCAGAAGGCAGCAGTACCAACATTAGCCCGTAGTTACACAATCAAATCCAGCTGGATAATTCAGGGCTGAACACATAATAATCAGAAAACCAAGACCAGCAAACTGTTCATTTGGTAATACACAAGACAAGCCAAACAACTCACCAAATAGAGGTTTTACCAAATAGGGATGCTGAGGCCCAAATGACACTCTAAAGAAGGTGCTCACTGCCACCGGGCAACAATGACAAATGATGCTAGTATTGACAATACACAAGCAGTTGCAGAGGCAAGCAACACACAAGTTCAGGCAGTATCCCAGGTGAAAATGGGCTCATTCAACACTCAGCAAAGGATTATTGACCTAAGGTGAAGACAAACTAGTGGAACCGTGGAACAGTAATGGTGGGGTGGTGAAGTGGAACACAAAGCACCATGGGCACGATTTGATTGGATGTACGTGCCAATTCAGCAATGGTTCAAAGATGAGGCGCGAATGGGAATTGGTGATGAGGTGATGGCGAGGCAAGGCAGATGTGTAGAGGCATCATCATAAACAAAGTGGAGCCAGGCCACCCAAGTCAAGCTAAAGAACACCAGGTGCGAGAAACTGAATGCAGTAATGGCCACAAGAAAGGAGAAATCAGGATTCAGGGAAGGGAGGACAAAGATCAAATATTGCTTTGTAATAAAACAGTTCTAGAAAAGTACCCCAAGGTGAGACTAGCAGCATAAAGGTGCTTTATTGGTCCTACGTTGAGTTTTGATGAATAAAATGTATCCAAACTGTGGGGCGGACTGGAGTCTGCAGGAATCGAGAGGTCGTTGCTCTGACGTACGCTCTATATGGGTAAATAGCTATAATGCTTCAATGCAGTTAACAAGGTAGCACAAAAATTGCATTTGCTGCAAATAATGAAGTGCCTCAAGACTGTTCACTGACACAAACCCTGTGTAGTGTGACCCCCATTTCTCCAGGTTCATTTTCAAATTGACTGCAGTCACCATCTGCAGATATGTATCACTCTCTGTAGTGACCAGCACATCACGTGATCTCGCCACCAACAACTATTTCTGTTGCTACTGTAAGGAAGGCATTGTATCAAAGTAAGACATACACAAGTGACTGCAGTTCAATGGTGTTTACTCAACTTTAGCAAAGGTGTGATAAATACCTATCTAATACTAAATCTACAGATGCTAGCAAGCTACGACCATCAAATAATAATAATGCAGACCTAGTGGAGTCTCATCAAAATAAAAGAGCCTATACTAAAAAAAAAACTAATAGTGTGGGGTAATGTTCATGAAAAAGAAAGAAGTGTTCACAAAATGATAAGTCAGGGTGTTTAAGCCGTTGGCCTCCCTTCGGCATGTTTTCAGCACAGGACAAGGTTGTTCACTTGAGCATACCACAGTCTCGGTCTTCTTTGGCATAAGGACACAGTTCAAGTACCAACATCAGGGCCTTCTGTGCCCAAGTCTCTTAAGTTATCAATGTCTCTTGATTCAGAGGGCCTGATGTACCAAAATGAAACAAAAAGTTTCTTTACAAGTACCAAAGTCAGGCAGTTCACTATTCACCCTGGACCCCCCTCAGCTGGGCTCAGATCCCTTTTTTTAGCACAATTTTTACTTTGGATCCCCCTCTTCCGGGCTCAGATCCTCCTCTCCAATGGTTATAGAATATCTTTCCTCGGGTGACTCACGGTTACCCCAGATGCCCCTCAGCCGACTCAGATCCCTTTTACACAGTTAGTCTCCCTCAGCCGGGCTCGGACCAATTGCAGTTCGTATTAGCTATTGAAGACTTTTGAATGTGCACTGGGTTTAGTTTAATCCATTGAAGGACCACTTCGATTTCACAGTTCACAATTTTACACTCTCAATTGGATAGCTAACACAGTCCTTCAAATGAGCACCCACGTAGTGCTGGACCACTCTGTATATGGTATCTATCTTGGCTTCAAAGGTTCAGTCACTCCTTGGACGTTCAATTATATTTGTGTCGCTCATCACATATGCCTCACACTCTGTTCTTTGCAGATCTCTTCATACAATGTTGCTGCTTGCAACCTTTGTTCTAAGACAGACTGGTATGCTATCACTCTCCCCGACTCACCCACTGTGCTGACTTTACCGCTGCTGTTTTGTTGTAGAAGCCAAGGATAGTACCACAGCGACAATTGCCTCCCTGCATTGTCTATCGATGCAACAGGACCACAGGTACCTTCAACACACAATGCACCTTTCTTCAGCTTTAATTTCTGGCCTTATGTTTCTTATTCTCGAGGGCTCGTGAAAGTAGCAGTTCTTCTCCGAAAAGGCCAAGGGTACTTCCCACCTTGCAACCCTCTCTGGTATTGCTGTCTTTCTCCTCGTATTAAACTACCACCTTGGAATTGCTGCTTCCTTGTGTGTTTTGCCTTGCTCAGAGTGTGCTTTCGTGCTCCGCCTTTTATCCATGTGGCGTAGTGTGAAGGTATTCAGGTGTGTGTAATTATCACTAATTGCCTGACTCTGTCTGACTCTTGCATTTGGACATGTCAGGTATACGGCTCGGGTGTTAGCCCATTTACTCTCACAGTGAGCTGTCCGTGCAAAAGTGTTTGTGTCGGTATTATAGGGTCGGGGGTGGGGGGGTGTTGAGTTCCTAGTATCCCATCTGGTAGGATGGGGAAAAGGTGTTACAGGGAAGGGGATACCACATCTCATCATCCGGCATCCCACTCCCACTCCCTGAAGACCCCTCATCCAGGTGATCGTCCCACACTGGTCCAAACCCCAGGAACTGGATAAAAAAGCGATGGCTGTGTCCTGCCCACCTGGATGATAGATCCCCGGGGACTAGCGGGTGAAACACCTTCTGATTGCTCACACTACCACCAAACCATCAAACAACAACTACATAATAGATCTGACCCCAAAAGGGAAACAACTGGGATGCATTTCATCCCTCCTATAAATGACCAGATAAGACTAAACTCATAGGACTCCTCAGTTGGATGAAACACCTGCTACTCATACTTCAGTGTAGTATGGGAAGCAGTGGTTTGAATCTCAGTGGGGTCCAATCTGGTTACAATCGTTTTGTGAATTATAAAATAGGTTCCATTGTATATTAGTAAGACCACTCATTTGATGAAAGAGTTTCATGAAAAACCATTATGTGTTTCACAATTGTTACATACCAGGAGCAATGAGGCACTCGTGAGAAACAACGTTGGTCAGCTTCTCTTCTTTATTGATATAAACTTCTGCTCTGCACGTGCCTGTTGCCTAAAAAAACACAGAAAATAGTGCACACCATTAAAGTGATTAACAAATCAGCTGAGCAAAAATGTCCTTTCAGAATGGCAGAATGGCAAGTTTTGGGCACTAAGTACGAAAAATGGTTTTGTGTTATAATGTTGCTGTAAAAATACTGTCATCAATTAATGCTGCCAATAAAATTCCATTCTGTTTTGCAGGAGTGTACTCACTTCTACCTATCTTACCCTCCCTCACCCAATCTAAACCCCTCCTGACCACTTCATACTTGAAGGGTGAAATGGAGAGTATAAAAAATAGCTTCTTCCATTTTTCTTCTTTCTATTTTACTTCCTGTGGTAGGCTGAGCAATGATACACAAGGCAGAGCTATGGTGCTTAAAGCCCAAATGATCTTTACTAAAGATATTTTTAGGTAGGGGTTGGATAGATGCCTATAAGGTCTATGGGAAAAGCTTTAACTAATATTGATTACACTACAGAAAACTGTGGGAAGGTTGGGTCAGCTCAAAATGAGGTTTCCTACAGATGTCAGGGACTTCTGTGTTTTCATTACCGAATGATAGAGTTTGTGTCCTATTCCTATAAGTGCTGTCTCCCCCCGAGATTCCCTAGTCTACAAAGAGAATGTCTTTCACAGGGGTAGGCCACTTTAAGTTCAAAAGCCTAATCTGTATAGGTCATAAGACCCGAGGAAACCATATTCTAATCAAGAGAACAGTATCAAGGATCGACCCAATGTAAATGTTCACAACCCAATGCTTTATAAGTCCAATCCTAATGTAATATAATCAGTGCATTGTCCATATGGGTAGGCTCTTGAAACAGTGACTCACTGGTCTTGCCTGTCTGGTGCTTCTGCTTTCACCTTGTAGTTTTGAGAGCTTGCCCACAGTTCTGACCCCACAGTCACTGCTTCCTCCGGCTCCTCCTATGGTGTTTCTGTACTTCTGGGACTTCTATGGTCCTGGAGATCTCTTAGCATTATTTAAGGTTCTTCCAAACATTTGGAGTTTTGACCAGTACAAGTGCTGGTCTCTTGTATACTTTGCCTTGATTCAGGACTCTAACTAGGAATCTTAGAGCTTGTTTCAGTTCAGTATTCTCAACAGGTCCTTCCTGAACACAGGTTAATTTCCAGGTTTCTCAAGAGGTTACTGCTGGACTTTGGTTCCACTCAGGTTTCTCAACAGACCTCTCCTGGACCTTGGTTCTGCTCAGGATTCTCAACAGGCCCCTACTGGACCTTGGTTCTCTTCAGAGTCACAAATGGCCCCTCCTGGATCATGGTTTGGTTCAGTATTCTTAAAAGGACCCGTGTGGACCTTTTTCCTGTTCAGCATTTGCAACCAGCCCACTCTAGACCTTGGGTTAGAAAAGCTTCACGGTCACTTCAGCGATATTTCTTCACCCCACCCGGTTTTATGGTCCTTGTTACAAACCTGATATTGTTCAGCCTCCTGTCATGTGTACAGTTATTCTCCCAATTGTCTTGGGGTTTCTGGTGGATGGCTTTGGTCTGTGGGCCTACCAATGTGTGAACAATGTTCTAATCACCCTATTAAACCTCTCATTTCAGAGTCTACAGGTATAGACAGTCTGGGTGTTGCTGTCTTTGCCCATCTTGAATCTTGTTCCTGGTAGATATCATACTTGTGCTTCTTCCTTCAGGATTCTCTTCTTTTAGTAAAATACTATGAGCAGGCATGTAAGCCACCTCTGAGATTCTGTCCTCTTAGGTTTCCCTGCCCCTTGTAAATTTCTTCAACATGGGTTTGGCCTGGGGCTTCGATTCTAATAGCTTGTTCCTCAGATTAGTTTGAATCCTTGCTCCTCATTTGTTATTCCACAATAGTTTCTTAATGCCTCTAATTAGGGCATCAACAGTGTAATGTTTGGATTGGCCAACCTTTTGATGGCTCTGATTAGTACTTGTAAGAGCTGAAAGAGTGTTAAAATAGCATTTAGCGCCATCTTGAAAACTCATTTTATGTGATGTGAAATGTTATTCATCTCAACTCCTCCCTTCAATTTGCGGCTGGTGGCATCACGCGGGGAACACTGCAGAGCGCTGCACATGTGTCTCCACTTTACAGGTCCCCTTCAGATCTTCTGACTACTTTGAATTGATATGGATATTTTTTTTATTTCTGCAAGCTTGGGGATTTTCAGAAGACTCCATCTAGTTGCTTATCTCCTCTTGCATTGCAGGTGCCTGTTGTATGTACCCTGGACCATGAAACATGAGTCATCCTCCTCCAAAGTGACCTCAGATGTGGGATAAGCAGATCTCTAGGAAATTAATTTGGCAATGGAATCCCACTGACAGGTAGTTTAGCCTGAATGCTAGGGTTGAATGGTATCTCAAGCCATGTGTGGTATTTCAAGCCATGTAGTCAGCAGGCACGCTGTGCATAGTGCAATGGCATTAAAATATATTCAGACAATGAGCAGGATTAACAATTAAGTACAGAGAACAAACATTTAGTTTGAACGTCTGGCCCGTGTACCAACCTTATCTTTGTTTTGGAACATGCACACATACCGCATAAACAAAACCTATGACAGTACTCCAACAGTCTGGGAAGTGTTCCAAATTATTCCGATTGTTATAGTAAATAAAACTAAATGTTCTCGTAAACAATAACAATGTCTGAAGAAACTACAATGAACTACAAGATTTCCGGGCAAGGACAGATATGGGAGAGAATGCGTGAAAATATACTAGAGGTTATTTAGCAGCTAACCACAGCGTGATAAGGCTGCAGCTCATTGCTCAGTGAAAGGTTTAGACCTCTTGAATTGGCCTTACTTTAGTGATAACACAGCAACTCACTATGCTCATAAAACAGCATTTTGTTACGAGGCAGCAGCCCACTAAGACTGAATAAGGGAGAATGTAGGCTACAGGTTTAGGCACCTTGCTTGCTGCGAGGGGAGGGGGGCAGCGGGTCACTCAAGGCACTCTGCTAGGAAGAGGAGGAGACAGCTTAAAGTAAACAAAGCTCCGATATCATAAAAGACTAGCTACGGGGATGGCAGCAGGAGATAAGCTGCATATGGGCCTGATTTAGCTGGAAGAAGCAGGAAGCAGATGGAAGCTGGAGGACTAGCCAAGAAAAGACTGCAATCACTCTCTCCATGCAAACTATATGGAGGGGGAGGGGGGAAATCCCTCCTTTTTACTGCCTGTCTTTTTGAAGCCACTAAATTAGATTTTTGCCTTTTGAGTAGCCAAAGGACTCTTGTTATCCTCTTTTGAGAAGAACTACTACTAAGAATGCTACCTGTGGCAACCAGCTCATCACCTATACACAATCAGTTATTGCAGACACCATGGTCAATTCCAATGGACAATGATTCCTTTTAAAGCATTTTTCCCATTTTAGCTGCTTATTGCTGTAAGGGACCACTGTGATTTTTGATAGGTGGTTTTTTATATTTTTGGGATTTTTTACTGGATTGTGCAAACTACAGGCCTCCAGACATCCAGCCTCCAGCTCTCATCTCCCTACATTATAGGATAGTAGTGAGTGTGAGAACCCATTAAACCGATCTTTAATATTACATTGATATGATACGATATGATAGTTATAACACGCCTGTACACAAGTGTTTCTAGGCACCACAAGACAAGGGAGGGTAGGCAGAGGGGAGACAAGACAAACAATCATACTAGGCCTTGTGACATTATGATCGTGCAAGTGTGACAATGAGAAGTGCAGGGGGAGGGAGGGAGGGAAGTGCAGTGGAGAGATAGGGGAAAGTGCGATCAGGGTGGCATGGCCCTGAGAAAGTGCAGCCATGGCAGCACGGATCTGGGTAAGTGCAAGGAGGAAGGGGGCTGTAAGGGTTACAGATTACAGCGCCTAGGTGCACGGTAGGCGAGGAGGCAGTGCAAGGAAGACTGGCCATGGAGGAGCCTGGTGCCCAGTAAGACTCTGGGGGTACCAAGCAACCAGTTGGTGCAGCAGACAGGTAGGTTAGCAAGGAAGTGAGATAGTAAAGGCAGAGGAGAAAAGGAAGGTCTTGAGCCACTTCCAGAACTTCAGGTGGTCCGGCTCAAGTTTGAGAGGGGCAGGGATGCCGTTCCAGAGGGAGGCACCTGCAGAGAAGAGATATTTATTCCCCAATCAATGCTTGGAGAAGCATCTGACCCTCAAAGAGTTAGAGGTAGCTGAGCGAAGGGCTCCTGAAGAAAGGTATTTAGGCAGAGAGAGTTGGATATAGAGAGGGCCCCAGCCCCAGAAATCCCTGTGGGGGATGCAAAGGGCCTTGAACATGATCCTTGTCACCACCGGAAGCAGAGTAGTGTTAGGAAGATTGAGAAAGAGACTGTTGCAGTCGTCCAGCCTGGAGATAACTAGTGCTCTACAGACAGTGATCTTCTGGGGGAAGGTGAGAAAAGGTAGAGTACCTCTGCGGAGGTGCAGCTGGAAGTGGGCCTTCTTGCCAAGGTCTGTGATGTGAGGAGAGATGGAGAGAGTAGAGTTGAAGATGGCACCAAGGTTTTTTGCCTCACAAAATGGTAAGGGAAGAGGCCCCAAGGAGGGTGGCCAGAGTGAGAGAGGGAAAGCAGGAGTAGGGGTTACAGTTAGAAGGATCTCTGTCTTACTGGCATTTTGACAGAGATTGTTGGAGATTCTGGATCACGGATAGACAATCAGGAATGAGCGAGGAAGTAGAGGAGGCTGAGGGAAGCCTGAAAGAGCTGAGTGTCATTTGCATACCACTGAAAGTTAGAAGAGAAGGTGGAGGTCAGGTGAGCAAAAGAGGCCAGATGGAAATTGAAGAGCCAGGGTGAGAGGATAGAGCCCTCGGGCATACCACATGCGGAGAGAGAGGTGGTGGAGAGAAAGGACCCAAGTTTGACATAGGAGGGTCGATCCAGGAGGAAAGAGGTCAGCCATGCCAGGGCCTGATCCATGATGCCCAGGTTCTCACGGAGTCAATTGTTCAGGGCGGCGTGATTGACCATATCAATGGCAAAGGAAAGGTCAAGGAGGATGAGGACAGAGGGAGAGCTGGAATCAAGATTAGAGAGCAGATCTTCACAAGTGTTCAGGAGAGCAGGTCCCGTGCCTCTGGCTGCTCTGAAGCCAGACAGATGGTCATGGAGACTACCAATAGATTACATGTGTAAAGTAACATGGGAGATGGCCAGGTTTTCCAGGAGTTTTCCCAGGAAAAGAGTGATAGAAATCAGGCGATAGTTGTCAGATAGGTAGAATTGGCAGAAGGCTTTTTAGGAGGGGGTGCACAAGGGAGTGCCTGAGGGGAGAGGGGAAAGATCCAGTGGTGAAAGTATGATTACAGAAATTGGCCAAGGCTGGTGCAAGGGTGTAAATGTGGTCCTTAATAGTTCTGGAGGAGCAGGGGAGCAGCTGTTTGGATGACACTTTCATAGATCGGATTTGTCTGGAAACATCATGAGGTTTTGTCAGAGAGAAGGAGGAGAAAGGAAGAGGAGAGTGAGAGGCAGACAAAGGTGGCCTGGGAGAAGTAGGGGAGACAGAGAGAGGAGGAGGAAAGTGAGGACAGGATGTCCTGAGCTTTAGTGGTGAAATGATATGCCAAGGCCATACCGAGGGCCTAGGAAAGAACTGGAGAGGTAGAGACTGCAGTAGGATTGACCAATTCCTTGCAGATTTTAAAGATTTCAGCCATGTTGTTAGATGCCACAGAGATGCAGGCTTGGATGTAGACCCTCTATCTTCCTGGAGAAGACAGAGAGTCTGTATTGCCTTTGGAGCAGGTGGCTGGCCAGTTTATCAGAGGATGCGCCCGAAGCCCTCCACTTCCTCTCAGCCACCATGGACTTACATTTCATGGCAGGGAGATCAGTGTGATATCAAGAGTTGCACTTGGAGGTAGGCTTCAGACAGATTCTCATGACAGGGGCAAGGATGCCCAAGGTGTTGGAATGGAAAGATGCAGGTTAGAGAGGGCTGTGTCAGGATGGGAGCCAGCCGCTGGAGCAGAAGGAGCAGAGAAAGTTGAGGCAAAGGCAGCCACTGACACTCACTTCATGGGCCAAATGACCAAAAAGGAGTTTGGCAGTGCTGGGTAGGGCCTTGCCCGGGGGACAAGAAGTTTCAGGTGGGAGGAGAGCAGAAAGTGGTCAGTCCAAGAGAGAGCAGTAGTAAGAGGGTTAGAGAGGGGGATGTCTGAGGAGATGAGAACATCCAAGGTAGGCCTGGCAGAGTGTGTTGGACCTGAGTGTAGAATGAAGCGAGAGAGAGAGAGAGAGTCACAAAGGTTGCAGAAGTGTCGGGAGGAGGGATTAGAAGCATTCAGGTGCATGTTGAGGTCTCCGAGGAGGAGAAGATGAGAGGTGAAGGCAAGAAGAGAAGATGAGAGCTCAGCCCATTCTGAGGGGAAGAGGGTGGCCTGGCCAGGTGCCACAGTCAGAGAGAGGACATGAGAGTTAGAGGGAAAGAGGAGAGGTATTAAGCAAAGCAGGTCATTCTATAAGATTGCCTAGCGAGATCTGATGAGATTGGCGGTTACTTGAGTAGACATAGAGGGAATGACAATGATAGCTGCATATTCATTAATAATCTTTTGCATATTAAGTGTTTTAATGACAACAATGGTAGCAATGTTTCTGTTCTGTATTATTTATTTCTCATAATTAAAAGAATTACGCCACAGATGAGAGTGTAAGAGTATTCATAGAGTGTTCATTATTGAGAATCCTGTCAGAAGTATTTGAGCATGAGTATTATTTGTGGGGCATATGGATCCTCTGACTCTCCCAATACTCGTGATTGGGCAGAGCAGTAATGAGGTGGTAATAGCGTTACAGACACATTTTTACTGCTCCGCCCAACCCCTGATGACGCCATCTGTGTGGATGACTGAGAACAGCTGCCCCTCTGCAGGGGGCTGTTGCCTAATCTCTTTGCTGATGCACAGTGAGTATATGCTTTTTGCTATCTCTATTCCTACCACAGCCCCTACTTGGGTGGGGTCTACAACACTTCCCTCGGGTGAAGGAAAGGCTCTGTGAGATAGAGGTGATAAAAATCACACCAAGATGGCACGCCTGGGTTGGTCCACAACTCAAACAATCCTATACCCTAAAATATTCTCCCTACTTAGCTACTGAGGAGGGGCTAATGGGGTTGCTACCAGCCTGGCAATACAAATAATTGATATAAAGACCTTAAAACACACTCTAGTGAAGAATAGACTGTAGAATAAATATAAAGATTTAAAAACACACTCTAGTCAAGAGCAGGGTGTCTTTTTAAGCAAGTACTCTTAACAGCTATCTAACTAAGAGATATTAGAATGGATAAAGCACATGTTGATGTCCCTATCCCTGTAGATTGCTGCGGAGCAGTAACTGGATGGTTAAATGAAGGGAGCGTTAGAGATGTCAACACAAACTTTACAGTGAAAGTGGCTGTGCCTGGAGGATTGCCAAGGGAAACTCTGTTTACCTGTATAAAGACACCTCACATCATGCAAGGGGGCATGTTTGACACACTATACATTAGAAGGGATTTAGACCATTTAGACCAAATAGAGAATACACCCTATAGGTATCCTGAGTTAGCTTTGCAGCAGGTAGACCAAGTATGCAGATGAGACATACAATTCTGGACATGTGTGTTCAATAAAATATTTGAAAACATCTGGAAATGTCTATTTCAGATGTGGTGTGTGCATTTGTGTGTGCTAGCATGCAGGCGTGTGTGTACAAGCATGTGCATATGTGTGTGCAGGACACGATCATAGTAGGAATATCAATTAGTCCGCAGCTAGTTGCTGACTGTGGACTAGGAACAAATCGTTTATCTTTTGTGTTACCCATGTTCCCTCAACAATTAAAATTATCAGTGCTTGGAAAAAGGATAAACATGTGTATTAAGTACTATATGACCCTAAGTTAGAGGAACGTGTTATGACTGAAAAGTGATGCTACTGTTAGGTGTGCCATTACAAAAAAGCAAGCATTGACAGTGCCAATGGTTTGGCTTTTGTCCACACCTTTTTTTGTTTTTAAGACTCTACCCCTGTATATATGTATGCATACATATGCATGTATGTAATTAAATATGTATGCACAGGATTTATATAGCGCAAACCTGGATGGGAAACAATGATGTACTGTACAAAGGGGATGCAGCCAAAGGATTACAAGTAGGGTAAATGGTTAGCAGAGGAGCAAGGATGCCTTAGTGCAGAGAGGGGTGACGCCAGAGAGGCAGAAATTTGATTGAGTTGAGTGATCAGCAATTGACGAGATGTTCTTTCAAGAGATGGGTCTTCAGGCTCTTCACATGCTGTAGAATGGAGGGGTGCAGTTTTATGTATGTTGGGTAACTTGTTCCAGAGACAGGGTACATAGCAGGGAAAGGGCTTTTCCGCCCTTTAAAATCTTGTAGTTCTCGGCTCCCAGTCCGTGTAGTGCTCGATGAACAATGCACAGTGACTTAAACTCAATTCTACAACTGACCGGGAGCCAGTGCAAAGCACGGCAGCACCGGGGAAATATGAGCAGCATACGGAGATCCTGTAGCGACATGAGCAGACAGATTTTGGAGGCGCTGCAGCCGCTGGATTAAGCCCTTAGGTTGCGCGAGACACAGCGAGTTGCAGTAAACCAGACAGCTAAGCACCATGGCTGCAACAACCGGAGGGTGAAGAGTGGCAGGAAGAAGCGGTAGAATCTTTTTCAGGATCTTAAGATGGAAGTGGCCTATCTTGCACACAGCAGAGACCGGGCGTGCATTGAAAGAGAGGCAGAGAGAATAACACCCAGATTCCTAACCTTTGTCACCAGGACCAGCAGAGAACCCAACGAAGAGGGCCAGAAAGAGGACACCCAGAGTGAAGGATCAGGGGGGGCACCAACCACCAACACCTCTGTCTTGTCACCATTCAGCTTCAACCAGTTCCGGATCATCCACTCACCTACAGAGGCCGGGCACTGGTGAAAGCATGACGACACCTCTGTAGAAGCTAAATCCAGACGAATTAGGAACTGGGTGTCATCGGCATAAGAATAGCACCTGACGCCGAGGGAGAGGATGAGACAGATAAGAGGCCAGATATATATAGTGAAGAGAATGGGTGACAAGGCCGTACCCTGTGTCACACCACAAGTGAGGTTAAAAGAGCGGGACAGAAAAGGATGAAGGGAGAGCACCTGGGTGCGATCAGACAGAAAAGAGGAGAACCACGAGAGTACCTGGCCTGTAACCCCAATCTGGGACAAGTTGGTTAGCAAGATGGGATGATCGACTGTATCAAAGGCCACTGAGAGATCCAACAAAATCAGGGTCCCAACACCACCAGCATCAACCAGCCTGGCCATGTCATCTAGAACTGACACCAATATGCTTTCTGTGCCCCGACCAGGCCTAAAGCCAGATTGGGCAGGATCAAGCAGTGAAGATGACTTTAAAAAAGAAGAGAGAAGAGAGGAGACCAAGGATTTCAGCAGTTTCATGGAAAACAGAGAAGGGAAATAGGGTGGAAATTGGAAAGGAGAGAAGGGATGGCAGTAGCAATGTTAAGTTCAGCCGGGATTGATCCTGTCTGGCAGGAAACATTCACAGATGTAGAAAGTTCCGAAAGGATTTTGCCGGCAATTTATTTCATAACTGCTAGTGGAATCACATCTGAGGGAGAGCCAGATTTAATCCGTTTTATGGCCCCCATAAATGTTTCTTCTGAAAAAAGAGGAAAGGGAGACCATTCTTTAACTATAGTAGAACTACCTGCTGAAGTAGAACAACCATTAGAGGTTGAAGGCAGCAAGCATGTTTGAATGGCAGTCCAAATGGTATTGATCTTGGATATGAAGAATTGAGCAAGAGAATCACAGCATTCATGAGTGGAACAGAGAACAGGAGTAATTTTCTCAGAGGAGGAAAGAGAACGAACCACCAAAAAAAGAGTTTTAGGAAGACTGAGAGCTGATCCCACCGTCCGAGTGAAATACAGTCTTTTTTTAACACAGTTCGGGCAAATAGCCGCATCTTCTCTTAACCAAAAATGTAGGGTGCGCAAGGTGAAGGCTTTATAATATGAAACTATGTTTGGGAAACCAAAGCTGCCGAAGTGTACTGGTTTCGTAAGTACATCCATCCGGATTTTGGATCTTGCCCACTCAACCCATAGAAAGTAAATCCCCTGTCAGAGGTAGACGAAGCATGCTAAAGACGTAAAGTAGTTTTGGATGTAGGGTCATCTTTATTACATTAATCTTTCCCCACAGTGTTAGGTTCAGTCTTTTCCACTTCAAATATAGCAGCGCTATCTCTGCAAGTTTGTCCCGAATATTGGAAGCTAATAAGCAATTAACTTGCCTAGAAATCTGTATTCCCAAAAATTTGAAACCATTCTCAGCCCAACCATCCCGCTCAACTCCAAAAAGTCCTCTGTGACATGAGGCTGAAATTGGGAAGATCAATGTCTTAGATACATTGGTTTTATAGTCCGATACCTGAACAAATATTTTCAGTCAAAATTTATTTTTTGAACGAAGCCTCATGGTCGGAAAGTAAAACCAGAAAGTCGTCCGCATAAAGGAGAACTTTAGAGGTACAGTTACCTATCAAGATACCTTTTATGCCAACGATTTCCATGATAGCGATGGCCAGGGGCTCTATAGAAAGAGCAAATAATAGAGGAAATAAGGGACAACCCTCCCTTGCACCCCAATGGATCCAAAAAAAATCAGATAAACAACTGTTTACCAATACTCTAGTCTCTACATCATTATAGAAGGCGCTAAATAGCTTCAAGAAATAAGGGCCACAATTCACTCTTGTTAATACTCAACAAAGGTATACCCAGCTAACCCTAGCTAATTGCGGCACAAGAGTCCATTGAGTTATGATATGAGATTTTATTTACATTGCGCCCATACACAAGTGTTTCAGGGAACGACGAGGCAAGGGAGGGGTACAATGGAGGACAAAAAACAATGATCTTACTAGGACCAGTGACATTGAGAATGTGCAAATGCAGGGGAGAGGGAAGTGGGAAAGTGCAAGGGGCAGGGGAGGAGTGGGAAGTGCTGAACACGTGATCAACAACAACAGGTAGTGCGGCCACCAAGCGGCAAATGCAAGAATTAGCACAGACAACGGGTGTCTAATAAGTGCGGGTGAGGAGACTGTAGGGTTGGTAGCAGATACAGACCCAAGTGCAAAGGGTAGCCAGGAGGAAGTGAGGGTATGCAGCTGGCTGGGCAGGGATCTGGGCCTGAGTTCAGAGGGTATCCTGGTGCCCACTGCGGAAACAGACAGAGATCAGCAGGAGAGAGGAAGAGAGAAGGCAGAAGCAAAGAGGAAGGTCTTGAGGTGCTTTTGGAATGGAATATGGTTCTCCTCAAGTTTCAGAGAGGCAGGGAGGCTGTTCCAGAGGGAGGCCCCAGCTGAAGAAAGGAATAGATCTACCACCAACTTGTTGCTTGGAGAAGTGACTGACCCCGAGGGAGTTGGAGGTGGAAGAGCGAAGAGCTTGAGTAGGAAGGTATTTCCGAAGGGAGATTTGAAGGTATTGCGGACCCAGGCCCCAGAGGTCTTGTGGACAATGAGGAGGGTCTTGAACTTAATCCTTGCAGCCACTGGGAGCCAATGAAAAGATGTCAGGGCTGAAGAGATACGATCCCTGGGCTTGAGGCCAAGGACAAGTCTTGCAGTCCTGTTCTGGATGAGTTGCAGAGGGCGGAGAGGGGTTGCAGGCAGATTTAGAAAGAGGCTGTTGCAGTAGTCCAGCCAAGAGAGAACCAGAGCTCTAGAGACTGTGAGCTTCTGGGGGAAGAAGAAGAAAGGAATAATACCCCTGAGGAGGTGCAGTTGGTAGTTTGACTTCTTAGAGACGTCAGAGATGTGTGGAGAAAAGGAAAGCATAGAATCGAAGATGACCCCAAGGTTCTTAGCCTCACTGGTGGGAGCAGGAAGAGTGCTAAGGGAGGCCGGCCAGAGAGTGACAGGAAAGGAAGGTGTAGGAGTGCTGATGAGGAGAATCTCTGTCTTATTGGCATTAAGGCAGAGGTCGATGGTGGCACACCACTCCTGGATTGCAGACAGACATAGATGAGAGAGGGAGAGATGTGCCTGAAGGGAGCCTGAAAACAAGTTGAGTGTCATCCGCATATCACGGAAAGATGGAGCAGAGAGCAACAATGCGGTGGGCGAGGGGTGCCAGGTATTGGTTGAAGAGCCAGGGAGAAAGGTTAGACCCCTGCGGAACACCACAAGTGGAGAGTGAGATAGAGGAAAGGAAGGACCCAAGTTGTACCTGGGAGGGTCAGTTGGAGAGGCAAGAGGTCAGCCAAACCAGGGCCTGATCAGTGATACCAATATTATCACAGAGTCAGTTGAGCAGGATGGCATGGTTGACCATATCAAAGGCAGAAGATCGAGTAGGATGAGGACAGAGGGGAGATTAGAATCAAGGTTAGAAGCCAGACTGATGGTCATGGAGACAACCAACAGAATCAGTGTGGAGGTCAAGCTGGGAGATGGCCTGCTTTTCAAGGAGTTTGCCCAAGAAAGGAGTGATAGAGATAGTTAGCCGGGCAGGAAGTGTCGGCTGTGGGTTTCTTGAGAAGATGGTGCACAAGAGAGTGCTTCAGATGGGAGGGGAAGGCTCTGGTGGTGATGGAGTGGTTACAGAAATCAGCCAGGGCAGGAATGAGGGTGTCCATATGGTCCTTGAAGGTTTTGGATGAACAGGGAAGAACCTGTTTTAACGAGACTTTCATAGATTGAACTTGTCTAGTAATCTCGTCAGGGGAGAACAGAGGAAAGGAAGAGAAAGAGGGAAGAGAGGTGGCTGCAGGGGAACAGCAGGTAGCAGAGAGAAACGCTGGAAGAGGAGGAGAGGATAAGAGGTGGACAGGATGTCTTGGGTTTTAGAGATGAAATGAGAAGCCAGGGCCGTGCACAGTGACTGGGAGGGGACAGGAGAAGTAGAGACTGCAGCAGGATTGTCCAGCTCATTGTAGATTTGAAAGAGCTCGGCTGAGTTGTTAGATGCTGGAGAGACACGGGCTTGGATGTGGGCTCTCTTCTTAGTGCGGATAGAGAGCCGGTATTGCCTTTGGAGCAGGCGGCAGTCCAGTTTGTCAGAGGATTAACCAGATGCTTGCCATTTCCTCTCAGCCACCCTGCACTTGCATTTAAGGGTGATGAGGTCAGAGTTATACCAAGAGTTACACTTAGCTTTGGGCTTCATGCAGATACTCATGACAGGGACAAGAACATTGAGAGTGTCAGAGGTAGCAGAGTGGAGCTTGGAAAGGTCAGTGTCAGGACGGGAGTCAGCCAGAGGTGGAGGAGGGGGATAGATAGTGGCTGTGAAAGCCTCAACTGACACACGCTTCATGGGCTGGATGATCGAGAAGGTAGGTGGCAGTGCTCTAGCTAGCTTGGCTTGAGGGGTAGAGAGTGAGAGATGGGAGGGAAGGAGAAAGTGATCGCTCCACGAGAGAGGAGTGGTGAGAGGGTTAGAGAGGAAGAGGTCAGAGGAGATGAGAACATCCAGAGTGTGACCTGCACAGTGAGTCGGGCTAAAGGGAAAATGAGAAAGAGAGAGTGAGAGTTGCAGAGGTCGCAAGAGAGTCCAGAGGATGTTGAGGTCTCCAAGGAAGAGGAGTTTAGTGATAGAGGCCAGGGGGGAGGAGTAGAGGTCAGACCATTCGGAGAGGAAAGAAGTAGTCTGGCCAGGTGGCCGTTTGATAGTAGCAAGGGTCAGATGGTGGCCAGCAGAGAGAGAAAGCCTGCAGACAAGGCATTCAAAGGAGTGGGCCTGCATAGGAATCACAGAGGCAGGAATCCACTCCGGGAAGATCAAGGCTACACCCCCAACAGGACAGTTGGATCTGGGTATGGAGAGGATCTTATAGCCATCCGGTAGATGAGTTTCAAAACTTGTGAAAGAGCTGGCCGTGAACCATGCCTCTGTGAGACCGAGGACAGGACATCAAGGTCAAGTTCTTCCAGGAGGCGGCAGATGTCAGAGGAGTGTTTGACAGCTGAGCGAGACTTTAGAGTGGCAAGAAGGAGAAGGTTGCTAACCTTAAAAGACTTCCGGGGAGGGGTACAAATCAGAGGTACGCCGTGCTGTGGTGTAGAAGGAGTCTGAGGGGGGGGCAGAAATGGAGGAAGGAGAGGACAAGGTAGCAAGGGAGGAGGCAGAGGTGGGAGTAAAGTGAGCGGGAAGCGTCTATCAAAAAGGAGGTTTGCCTGGGGGCATTGGATCAATACGGTGCCATTCAGGTAGACATTAATGATGACCTTAGAGGAGTGGAAGGAGGCCAGGAAGGCCTCCCATCTGATGCCACTATTAATGGGAGAGGAAGAGAAAGAGGAAAGCACAGAGACCATGTGAAGAGTCTATAGGTCTGGCAAAGGACAGACGAAGAGGATGTCAGTGAGGGTCTGTCTGGAGGAAGCGCTGGTGTAGGTGTCAGCAATAGGGAGACCAGGGTTACAGACCAAGATATCCTTTTTAAACTTCTTCCTACCTGACATAGTAAGGAGAGGATAGTCAATGGAGAAACAGTTGGAGAAGATGGGCGAAAAAGAGAGCGCCATAGGTGATGCAGAGAAGGAGGAAGAGGAGGAGAGAGAAGGGGGGCATGTAGAGGGTGAGAGGGGTGCAACGATGGGCAGTGGTGTGGGGGTGGGGGTGAAAGCACTGGAGGTGGAATCGGACAGACAGCAGGACAAGGTAGCACAATACAGTCACTGGGCCAGACCGAAACAAGAAGTTGCAACTAGGTGAACACAGTTACAGCCAAAGGGCAACGCTCAATTTTAAAACTAAGCAAACTAGGTGAACACAGTAACAGCCACAGGGTAATGCTAGATTTTAAAAGTAAGCAAACTAGGTGAACACAGTTTACAGCCACAGGGCTATGATAGATTATAGAATTAAGCAAACTAGTTGAACACAGTTATAGCCAAAGGGCAACGCTAGATTATAAAACTAAGCAAACTAGGTGAACACAGTTACAGCCGCCGGGGACTGCTGTAGGTAGTGAGAGAGGGAGTCCAGGTGAGACGGGTTGAGGGTGGGATAGTCAGAGGGGAAGGAGGCAGTTGTAGATGGAGCGAACTAACCCATGGGGATGTGTGGAGTCATGTTGGTACCAGATCACCAGAGAGAACAATGGAGAAGCGAAGAAGCGCCAGCACCATTACAACAGTAAGGGGTGATGGAAAGTCCCCCCTGAACATCCCAGCAGCGGACAGGGAGCAGACAGGGCCGATGTGGGCCTTTTATATGCTGTGCCAGCTCCCACCTCCGGACAACACTTTTGGCCCAAGTAGAAGTAGGCAGCCAATCAGTGAGGCAATGGAGGCCAAGTTCCGGAGAAGGGTCTGATCCTAATTGCGGGCGGCCATCTTGGAAAGGCCAGGCACCCCAGCAAACAAAGGAGGCAAGACAGGGTGTTTAAAGTTATAAACTTTCAGAATGGACTTGCAGCTCTGAGCCTCTCAGCGAGGGGGGAAAGAACAGTTACCAACAAAAAAGAGCTCTTCATTAGTGCAGGGGACACATGTCAAGGAATGCACAGCAAAAGCTGCAATCAGAATGTCATGGATGTGCATGAAATTTCAGTGCAGCCAGGGTCGAGCGCTGCAGTCTTCAGCCCAAAATGGGTCTGACCTTCTTAAGGTGCAGTGGGAGCACAAGGGAGTGCTCAGAGCAGGCGAGAGACTCTGTTGTCACCAGCCAGATCAGCTTTCCGTGAGGGCCCTTTAAATGTATAGCATCCAGTAGTTCCCTCAAATTATCATAACTATTCCTACCAATAATAAAACCTGTCTGATTTTGGTGGATCAGCTTTGGTAACAAAGGGTTCACTCTTACCGCATACATTTTGGCCAAGATTTTAACATCTGCATTCAATAAAGATATGGGTCTGTAATTACCACAAATTGAGTGATTTTCGCCAGGTTTAGGGATCACTGATATTACTGCAGGTTTCAATGAATCAGCCACTTGTTCAGATTCAATCATCTCTTTAAAAAGTTTGACCAGGAAGGATTCAGGCAAAGAGCTGAATGTTGCATAAAAACTCAATTTGAAACCCAACTGGTCCTGGGCATTTACGGATGTTAATAACACCATGGCATCTACTATTTCCTGTGCCATAATCTCGCTTTCCAGTTTTTCACCATCATTTAACTTAGAGATAGGATTTTGGTCAAGGTGTACTGACACCTCATCATCACATATATGCCCATCTTCACAGTATAATGACGCACACAACTTCTGGAACGCGCCACAAAGTCCTTGTTTTTCCTGAAAATTGGCCCATTACCATTCGATATGGACAACACCTGCTTTCCTCTCTCCCTTCCCTTCAGTCTGTTAGCCAGCAAAGCGCCAGATGTTACCCTGTGTTCCCAGAACGCATGTCTGGTGTAAAATAAGTCTTTCTCTGCTTACTGTGAATTATGCTATCCAATGAGTGCTCAGCACTTAGCATAGTAGACAGGGTAACAGCAGAAGAAGAGTAGTATAGTCATCCACTGAAAGCTTATAATTGGACTCAAGACGTAAACAATCTGCCTCAGCTATCTTTCTTTTTTTTATGAGGCATAACTAATTATCTTACTGCGCAGGTATGCTTTTACTGCATCCCAGATTATAGACAATCTATTAACTGAGTCAGCGTTATCTGTGAGAAAAAGCGAGATTTCAGCACCAATTTGTTGGACAAAATCATCAAATGATAAACGAGCATTGAATCTCCATTGCATGTTGCCCCTTTCACGTCCCAAGGACTGGTCCAACTCCAGATACACACAAGCATGATCAGAGATCACAATATCACCCATATCTGACACATTTACGGCACCATAGAGGTCCCTGCTAACTAAAATGTAATCAATCTGAGATGAGGTGCAATGTGCTATTGAGCAGAAACTATACTGCCCCTTAACAGGCTGTAGATCACGCCCTATATCATGTAAGTCCCAAGACTACATAAGTTGCAGGAGGCCCTTTCTCGCCCTCTCCTCTGCTTAAGAACGTGAAAGTTACCATTTATCCAATACTTTATCCAGAATAGTGTTGAAGTCCCCACCTATTAATATTGCGCCGTCTACCAACGTTCATTAAGACGTTTTCAAGTTTGCGTAAGAAATCAGATTGTACACTATTGTGGGTGTACATGTTTAGAATTATTAGGAGTCTATTCCCCACTATCAGTTCAACAGCCACAAATTTACCCTCAGAAACAATGTCTACTCTTTCCACAGAAAATCACAGACTTTTTCTAAAAAAAATAGCCACCACTCTCGAGTTATTAGCAAAAGCACTGGAATATTCTTTGACAAATACGTTATACTCTATTTTACCCTGTTGTAGATGTGTTTCCTGAACTAGGACAATATCATGTTTCTTTCTATTCAGGAAATTAAGCACTTTCTTTGTTTTTATTGGGTTATTCACCCTCTTCACTTTCCAACTTATGATACGTAAATTGTCAGACATATGGACAAGAAAATAATTCTGTGTTGAAATTGACCAGGACCTCACCTTCTATGAGACATTCGTCCCTAGTATAAGACGGGACTATGCAAAAATGCATGTTCGTAATATATCTGCTAATAACGGTCAAATTCCCTACGAAATAAAAGGAAGCAAGAAATGCACACTGAAAATAAAAATGTAAACATAAAAGAAAACATGCGAATATAGAATTAATAGAAAAAATAATCTAAAACTACTTGAGGCCAGAACATGGCTAAAGAGTAGCAGATAGAGATCCTGCAGTCACCCGGCCCTGTATTTTAACATACTTAGAAGAAGATGCACAATATGGAAAATATACAGAAATTAGGACTAAAAAAAATAAATAATGAAAATACATAATCTTCATTAATAGATAAAAAAGTTGAAACAGGTTAAAGAACTAAAAATGTCATCAACAAATGTAACTTCGCAACAATATTTGTACAAACCAATTAAGCTTTCTCCACCTCTCCCCCCTCCCCTTCTTCATCAGTTAACACATCAAAATCATGAAACGTTTCTGAAGTTTCAGCTTCTAAGTAAAAAATCCTTCAATCAACCCCATGAAGTAAACTCATTGAATCAAGTAGCACACACATTTCATATTATCACAACTTCTCTACAATTGAGTGGGATATAGTTCATCTAATAAGTCAAAGTGATTAATTAGCCCAATTGAACATAAATCTAAACATTCAACCTATAACATGGAGAACCTCCCATTTATGCATGCACCTGCATTAATGTGCGGCGAAAACTAATAATCAAGGAAGGAATTACCTGGTAAACCAGTTTCAGCACAATGCAAGTGAGAGGCTATTTGAAGTCTGCTTTGGGTCATACTCTAAATCAAACTGGATTTAAGTTCATGCCTTACTTTGTGTGTTATGGATAAGGCAATGCACGTTTGATCACTGTCCTCACCTAGTGGGTGAGGCGTTTTGAATATATCATGTCATCCACCCCCATCCCTTATGATGGGATGAATCTCGCAAGTTTAGAAAAGAGATCAGGCTTGGGGTTCATACGGCAGCACAGAAGACATGTGTCCAACATATCTATGAGCCCAATGTGCGACTCTGGTAACACGCCATAGAAATAAGTGTCATGCTGCCCAGTGGGTGAGGGGCTATCACACCCAGCCGACACCTTTCCATATCTTCTATCTGCCCACCATTCTAAATGATCTTCTATTCTTATTCTGCTGGATCTTTCTACTGCTTTCAACAGCGTGGAGCACTCTCTCCTTTTGTCCTCTCTCTCCTCTTTCAACATCACAGGTTCTGTTTATGCTTCTGTTCTTATCTTGCTGTTCGTTCTTTCTCGGTTTCGTGGGATGGTCACATTTCACCTCCTGCACCTCTTCAGCATTGCGCCCCTCAAGGCTCTGTCCTGGGAACGCACCTTTTCTCCCTCTAAACTGCCCGTCTTGATCAAATCCTTAAACCCATTGGTCTCTCTTATCACTTCTATGCTGACGACACTCAGATTTTTCTCTTTCTCATCCTTTCTGAGGCTATTCATAGTAATGTCTCTGCTTGTCTACTGCAGTTCAATCCATGGTTCTTACGCCTTAATTCGTCTAAAACAAAAATGATGCTCTTTCCATGCTCTGCTATGTCTTCCTCTCGTTCTCCTTCCTCGATCTCTTTTCACCCTTCCTCTACCTCTTTCTCTAGCTTGGCTCGCAATTCAGGAGTTATATTTGACTCAGATCTTGCGTTTTTCCTCTCATATTTCTGCCACTGCCTGGTCTTGTCGCGTGCAGCTTTTTCATATACGCAGACTTGTTCTCTTCTATCTTTCTGTGCTACTGAACGTATTCCTTCTCGAATTCTTTCTAGACTTGACTACTGCTCTGCTCTTCTTATTGATCTTCCTGCATATCGTCTTGCTCCTTTACGCTCTCTCTTTAATTCTGCTATCCGTACTCTTTTCCGAGCTCCTCTCGCGGCTCTATTGCAAATGCTTTACACTCTATTTCTTGGTTATCTTTTGAATGCTGTGTATTATTTCATTTCTTGTGTATTGTCTTTAAATCTACGCTTGGCCAAGCGCCTCGCTACCTTTTTTCTTTGGTCTCTTTCCATATACCTGCTTGCACTCTTCACTCGCAATCTCTTTCTCTTCTTGATACGCCTGAACTCCCCTGTAGCCCCTCCCAGTTTTGCTCTTTCTCTTTATTAGCCCCCAAGCTTTGGAACTCGTTGTCCCTCTCTATCCGTTCTTCCTCTTCCTTGTATTCTTTTGTCTCTCTCTGAAAGCCCCCCTCCTCTCATCATCATAAATAGTCTTTGTGAATCATTTTACACTTTTCTTTGTACCGTTATCCATTTGTTCGGCGATTTGCCACAGCACGATATAAATTCAATCAATGAAATGAAATGATGTCAGTCCTTTCTCTCTGGTCTCAGGCCTGCTTTATGGGGTTTCCTGAGAGTGCTAATTCGGAGTTTCAGGGGTGAGCTTGAGGTAAGCACTTGGCATGATGAGGGACAAACAGTGCTTGAGTTGATGGCTGTCATTGAGTCACTGGATCTTTAGCTACAGCTGTGTGTCCCCTGCTTTTTGGTATATCTTGATAATGGTGGGGAGAACCCCCATAGGTTTCATGTAGATGAGTTGGCAGGAAACATCTTTCACTGTTACTTTTGTTTATCTCTGTTGGTCCTGTGTGTCTCATTCCGTTACATGTATGTTTGGTGCCAGTGTTTATGTAGAATTATTTATGCACATGCTAACATAGCTGATGGTGGGTCTGCAGGGCTTATTCCTCCCTATTGGTTCAGGATGCCAGGTGAAAACATGTTTCCGGCATTATGCTGATTAACAGCATAGATAGGTAAGCTGTAGAGCATGAGTGAGAGCCAATTGCCCACTGCATGTATCACACCGTGCAGCTCCACTCATATGTTTGTGAGTGTGTGTGTGGTGTGGGTGTGTGTATGTGTGTTTACACACCTCAGGCTCAGAGCCTGCTGGGTTAGCCCACGTAGGAACTGTAAAAAGGTTACTTCGATTGGGACACGACCGAAAAGGCCACTGTGCCCAGGGCAGACTATATGCTGGGCAAATGTAACCTTCTGCCTGGGCTCACAGGGTTTGGCATTTGGCTGCACCCAGCGGCAGTGACCCTAACTCGACCGCTGCTGGTTACGCCTAGTAGGGTCTGTGGCAGGGGCACGGCCTTCAGACATGCCCAGGCAAAGATAACCCATCTGCAGCCTTGCCCTAGCCAGAGCTAGCCTATTTGAGGTGCCTTAGACGTGTAGCCATGTACTGAGCACTATGGCCATCTCTGCAGTGCCTGTAGCCAGGCCCCGCAGGATCACAGAACCCAGCGACAGTGGCCACTGGGCATGGTCTATGGGCATGGCCGATGCACAGTGACCCTACCAGCATGCTCTGTGAATCCACCTGCAGTGAAAGGTGGCCATGGCCTCAGATGTGCTCTGGGATAGTTAATTCACCTGCATTGCTCTCATAACCTGCAGTGCTTTCTGATCATGAGCAGCTGCCGCAGATCTAACAGCAAGGCCTTTGTCCATTTCCTGCTGCTTAAAAACTCGTAACCCAGAGTGCCAGTGGTCGGTGATTTGTGCCCCCAGAATTCAAAGATCCAAGCACCCAATATCGCCCCACAAACGTGATGCAAGTATGTATATAGCCCCACCCGTTCAGTGCATGCATGTGTATATAGAGATGGGTAAGGTAATGTCATTTAATGCCTTGGGTTTTTAGGAGGAAACGTTGTTTTGAGACGCCAAGTGAGCATCACTGGGTGAGCAGATATGTTTTTCTCCATTCATTTCCTCAATGAATGTTTGGCAGAATAGCCTGAAGGGCAGAAGGCTCATCTCTAAATCTGACCAATTGCTTAGCTGCCCTGTTAGGGTCTGCTTGCTTGCGAGGGAAAAGATGTCCTGAAATGCCTGCAAGGTGGAATGAATTTAGCTATACTAGGAGTAGATAAAAATACATTCTTAGGCCGAGCTTGCATGCACAGTACAACCTGCGTTTCTCCAGCAATGCACACACATGTTTTTCAAGTCATACCTTTCCTTCAAGGAACTGGCAATCCTGCCATACACGGCCATTGTGAGTGGCACAAGAGCTTTCTTTAATCTCAAATGTCACATGGTGATGTTGGCCCTGCAGAGAAAAAGACACAATTAAATGTTGTATGCATCTGTACAGATCAGTGACACTCCTACCCAGTTATTTGTAGTCACATATTTCAGATAAGCCTTACAGCGCATATGTCTATCTGCTTCTGAGATGATTGATAAAATAAGACTGTGTCATATGTTGTGCCACACACACACACACACTACTACACAGACACACACGCACACACACAAAACGCACAAAAACACACACAAGCACCCACAATCTCTCACACCCACACAACCACACAGACGCACATACTCACAGAAATGCACACAAAAACAAACATACACTCACACACTCATTCACACAAACACCCACACACTCGCTCTCGCACACACAACCACTCACAGAACTGCGCACAAAAACACAGATACACACTCATTCACACAAACACCTACACTCTCCCACACAAAAACACACGTTTTCAAGCTTAGTCCACAATAAAATGTTTCTTATGTTATCAAACAAACGTTGTGTGAAAAAGTGTGCAAAAGAATAAGTAGACCACGTATTATCATAGCACTTCGTGTTCAACTCCTTCCACCTCTAAGCGCTGTAAAACTAGTGACCCAGTTTTCATTGGGCTCCGACCGCTTACTGTTGGCTATTATGCACACATATGCAAATAGGAGTAGCATACTCGGGCGGGCCATGTCACCATGGGTCTGGGGCCTGGACAAGTTGACAAAAGACCCAAAAGGTGGACCCTTACTTGGTCCATAATTTGATTCATGGTGAGTTCGGTACCGGGAACCCAGAGTTTCCCTTTCATTTCATCTGAATTCATTATCGTGCCCTCATTGGCTGTCCATCTGGATGCTTCATTATTGCATGTTTGCTTTCCAGCTGTTGGGGCCAACATGCTGAGCTATCCTGCCGAGACCCACTTCTCGCCTCCTTACCCTGTGACTGTGGGCCACCTTGCAACAGTGTACATCCTTATTTATTTATTTGTTTATTGTGCGATACAGATGAAAATAAACTTTCACACAAGCAAACAAATATAAACAACATACATAAACAACTTCATAAAACTTCTTTTAAAAACTCAATTACAGCAATAGTCAAAGAAAGCTCCCTGACATTTAAAATAGGAACCCAAAACCGATCTGAAGTCATATCCTCCACACCACATACAAATCTGATACATTTTCTCATACGGATATCCAGTAAAACCAAACAACCAATGCATACATGTTTTAAAGTTTCTGCTGTCATATTGCAATAAGGACATAATCTCATTTCCTTAGCAATATGAGATCTAGCTCCCACCACATCACGGGTTAGAAACAGATTTAGCTTACATCTTAAAACACTGTTTCTAAAATCATGCGAGGGATGTTTGGTACGGTGCCAGTACAATATAGTTTTTTAATTTTGCCTTTTTAAAGTGCTCACACAGCCCGCGGGCATGGAGGCGCTGCTACAGGAATTGATTGTTTTTTAGTTGCGTAATTGTTTTTTTGTCTTATTTGCGTATTTAAAAGGTGCTTAAATACCCAGAGGTTTCTAAGCGCGGACCCAGGGACCGAACCTGTGTTGCTTTGTGTCGCCTTACTTCCGAGGCGAACATGTTGCCGCTGAGCTATCCTCCCGCTATAATTGTTAGCAGTTACTCAGACTGCATTTCCGTGAGCCCCCCAGTCGCATACACACACTGACACAGAGACGTGATGTTGCTCGTGTGGGCTCCCCGGTGGATCTGCGGCCGCCGGGAATGTCCCTTTTATTTATTCACTGCACGCGACGGAGTGAACGTCACCCCGTCGCGTGCGTGCCCTTGAAGGGCCAGCGCCACACTCCTCCTTTTCCATAACAACAAAACTTGAAAAAGGATGGTCTAAACTACCACACATTACTCAGCACACATTAGAGCACCCACACGTCCCCCGTTTATTGGCAGCCACCCTGGATCCCCTGATGGAACTTTGCCCAACGGCCTGGACAGAACTACTGGCCAGCCTTCCCATCTCAGTCTGTCACATAGTCTGTAAGGCGGGCAGGTTTCCCATGCCCTGTTCTCAGGGGGTACCTCCTGCCAGCCTCTCTGGTCGGTGTCCCTTCGCTTGGCCCCCCACGGGCCGGAGAGTCCACTGTGGGGGTTTGACCCCCTCCTTCGTCCGGTGCTTCTTCGAGGTCAATGTCCTCCATGGCCTCCACCCTTGGCTCACCCAGTCTCTTAAAGAAGCTGGCATTCCTAGTCACTGATGTTGTTCCATCGGATGCGGTCACCATGGACCCCTTGACCGCCACCATGTCCAAAGGGGCCGGTTCATACATGAGAGACAATTTGCCCTGTGGGTGATGATTCCGCACCAGCACTTCGTCTCCAGGGGCAATCCTTGGGGGTCTCAGACCTCTTCTGTTGTTTTCCATTTCAGTCCTTGCCCTTCTCTCCTCTTCCACCTGATCATTGTCAGTGACAGCCGGCTCTCGCTCCCCCACTTCAGGTATAATGTCTCTCGGGCAACGCTGGAACAGTGCCTCTGCTGATGCCACACCCGTAGAGGAGTGGGGTGTCGTCCAGTATCCTCGCAGGAACACATACAGCGCCCTTTGTAGGCACTCGCCCTTCCCTTGAGCGATCCTACACACTTTGTTTAGTGTGCGCATCATGCGCTCTGCCTCCCCGTTGGCCCGAGGCCAGAGTGGAGTGACCTTTCTATGATGGATGCCGTAGTCCTTCATGAGGTCTGCAAAGCTCTCTCCCTGGAAGGGCGCCCCATTGTCAGAGCACAGGATAGTGGGTAGACCGTGGGTGGCAAAGATCTTCTCCAGCGCTATCACCACCTTGTCGAACGCCACCGACTCCACAAACTCGACCTCGGGGTACCGAGACCACTTGTCCACCACTACGAGGAAGTGAGTGCCCCTGGTTGTGGACCCACAGTCAGCATGAACGACTTCCCATGGCCTGGTCCTCGGGGCATCGTTTCGATGGATGGTTCGCGCTGGGCCGGTGAAGCAGCCTGGCACCACACACAAGACGACACAAACTCCTCCACCCTCCTTTCCAGCTCCGGGAATCACACCTTTTGGCGGAGATGAGCCTTTGTTTTAGGGGCGCCTTGATGACCGTGGTGCGCCAGGGCGATGATTTGCTGAACCTTGGCCTGGGGGACCACAATCCTGTCTCCTCTCAGCAGGAGCCCAGACTCCGAGAATGTCAATTCTTCGCGCACCCGCCAGAGTTGCTCCAGCGCTGTTTTGGCCTCATTTGTTCTTCGGCCCAAGGCTTCCAACACAGTCTTCCAGGCACCTTGCCCCATGGCCGTCTTCAGTATTTCAAAACACTCATCATTTTTAGACGCCTGCTCCAATTCCTCCACCTGCATCGAGTTCGGCGTTGCCGTTTCAATGACAAGCCGAACATCTTCATCTGCTTCCTCTGCCGACGTGGACGCCTGGGAGCCCCCTCTCGGATGTCTGGAGAGGTAGTCAGCAGCGTTGTTACTTCCCGAACGATAGATCAGCGAAACTCCATACTCGAGTAGCGCAAGCATCCATCGCTCTATCCTCACTGGTGGCTTCGATGAGGACCCAGCCATGATGGGCAGTAAAGGCTTGTGGTCTGTAACCACAGTCAATGGTCGCCGCAAGATGTCCAGGCAAAAATGTCTGCAGCCCCACAGCACCGCCAGGGCCTCTCGCTCGATTTGTGAATACCGTTGCTCGGTATCAGAGAGCGCCGTACGGGCGTATGCTATCGGGCGGATTTCCTGATCACTCCCAACTTGGGTGAGGACCTCCCCCAGCCCATAGGGGCTGGCATCCACAACGATCTCAGTCTGTAGGTTTGGATCCAAAATGCTATGGTGTCCTGGGCAGTCAGAGCGCTTTTGATGTCATCAAAGGCCGCCTGCTCAAGCGGCCCCCACTGCCAGACGGTGTCTTTCTTCGTTAGTGCCCTCAATGGCTCCGAGCGGGATGCCAAGTACTGGATGAAACGGCCACAATACGTGACCATGCCCAGAAAACTCCTCACATCAGCTACATTCTCTGGTGGTCTGGCCTCCTTTATGTCCCTCACCTTGCGGGGGCCAGGGGACACCCCGTCCGCCTTGAAAACAAATCAGAAAAACGCAATGGTAGTTTTGAGAAACTCGCATTTGTCTCTATGCAGCGTGAGTCCCAGTGAGCGAAGGCGTCCAAATGTCTTGGCGAGGCACGCCAGATGTTCCACCTCAGACTTGGCGTACACCAGGATGTCGTCACTGATGTTAAGGACTCCATCCAGGTCTGCCAACGCCCCTCGGATGATGTTCTGGAACACCTCCGCAGCCGATGAGACCCCAAAGCTCAGCCTTTTATATCTGTACCACCCCCGATAAGTGGTGAATGTCGTTATATAGCGGGACTCGGGGTGCAGGACCACCTGATGATACCCTGCTCTTAGATCCAGCTTAGAGAAAAACCTCGCCCCTTGCAGTTCCATTATGATGTCATCAATGGTGGAGGTCAGGTGCCGCTCCCTCTTTATGGCCTTGTTGGGGAGGCGCATGTCCACGCATATTCTCACCGCATCTGGTTGTTTGGGCTTGCGGGTGATCACAATGGGGGACACCCACGGGGTGGGGCCATCCACCTTTTCAATGATGCCCAAACCGACAAGGTTGTCCAACTCCTGGTCCACCAGCTCTCTAAGGTGGAATGGCACCCGCCGATGCTTAAGCGCCACTGGCTGGATCGACTCAGCTATGTGTAGCCTTACAGGTTCACCTACCATCTGTCCAATTCCTTCAAACAGGGAAGCGTGCTTGCCCACCAATACCTGTATGTCATCCAGGTATACCGAGTATGCAAATGTCATAATTCCAAGGGCCTCGGCCGCCGCACAGCACAGCAATGTGTTGTTGCTCACCGGTGTGACGTAGAACCTGGCTCGGAGTGATGTGTTGCCGTACTGGACTCCTGCCACAAACACGCTGTCCAGGAGGATTGGCTGATCGCCCCCAAAAGTGAAGATACGTGCCTTTGGTGTCACCAGAGCCGGAGAGGTCTGCATCGAGTCATAGTGTTGTCCGGCCATCACATTCACGGAAGCCCCAGTGTCTACTAACATTGGTATTGAGTCCCCGTTGACCAGCACGTTGCACCTGGGCTGTCTCTTGGAGTGGTTTCTCAGGACGCCAATGCTGGACACAAAAAACACGTTTTCTTCATCCTCCTCCTCCTCGTCACCCTCCTGAGGGGCACCGTCCTTGCCCTGGTCCACCTGGGTGACATTCGACAACCTCTGGGGGCGGAAGAAACCAGCCCGGACAGGCCCTCTGGGAACCACCTTCGGAGCTGTAGTCCTACACATCCTGGCATAATGGTCTGCACCCCCCACACCGGCTACACTTCATACCCATGGCCGGGCACTCTGCTGGGTGTGGAAGATCGTATCTGCATTTCATGCAGGAGTTATTCCCTGCTGGCACTCTAGGTCCTTGGCCACTAGCGGGGCGTCTAAGCCCACGGCCCCTGCCGACCGCGCAGATGTCATCCAGCGTGCTGGGGCGCACTCCAGCCTCCATTCTGGTTGCTCGATGTTCGGACACCTCATGGCATTTGCCAAGTTCCAGGATGCGGGGAAGGGTGATGCCAGGCTCTTGCAGGATTTGGCGCCGCAGTTTGCCAGACACACACCCTTGTATGAGTTGGTTGAGAATCATGGTGTCTGGGACATTCCACGCACATGGCACCACCCGTCTGCGCAACCTCCCATAGAAGACATCAAGGGTCTCATCCTCCTTTTGACGCGCCGCCCCCATGAGGAAACGTTCATAATCTGCATTTGCCATGGGCAGAAAATGGTTGTGGAGCGCATCTTTCGCCGCCGCAAACGACCCATCCGCAGGTTGCAGGGACAAGAATATCTCATATACCGCAGGGCCTGCAGAGTACAGGAGGGTGGCCAACTTACTGTCATCACTAGTCTCCATAGTGGCCCTGAAGTACATCTCGAGTCTGTCCATCCACATCTTCCACCTCGGTCCCAGACTTGATGGCCTGCCTGAGACATCAAACTCAGGCATTGGTTGTAGGGCCCCAGGTGGCTTCAGCAAAGGTCTTGGCGGCAGGATGGGTGGTGGCTGTGGTGCAGGAGCAGCCGGTTGTTGAGGGACAGCCGCAGCCACTGCAGCTTGGCTCATGGTGGTAAGCGCACAGGCACCCCAGGGATGTCCAAAGAATGGGGCTGCAACTCACCACCACACACACCAGTGTTCTTCTGCAGAGAATGGTCCTGAAATGCAGCCACAAACAGCCCACAGATACCAATGTTCCTCCCAGAGCCTATTCAACAAGATGGCCGCCCACCGCGTGTCTAATACCCCTCTCCGCGGCATGATTTTGCAAAATTCACTCACTTCGGATCATCCGCGCATCATGCAAATATCACCGCCTGTCCCGGGGATGGGTCCGATCGTTCGTCGCCACTGTTAGCAGTTACTCGGAATGCATTTCCATGAGCCCTCCAGTCGCATACACACACTGACCCGGAGATGTGATGTTGCTCGTGTGGGCTCCGCGGTGGCTCTGCGGCCGCCGGGAATGTCCTGTTTATTTATAAAGCACACGCGACGGAGTGAACGTCACTCCGTCGCGTGCGTGCCCTTAAAGGGCCAGCGCCACAATTCTAGCCCAGGAAAATGATGATTAAAACAAATATCATTCATTAATATATCTCTATTTAAAATCCATTCTGTTCTAAATAATGTTTGCTTAGTTATCCCCGCAGCAATGCACACTTACTTATTCAGCAGATGAGCCCATTTTTACAAAAGCAAATCCCATTTTTCTTTCCATTTTTGCAACACTTCACTTGAGGTCTTAAATAAGTCAATCTGGAGTGACATATATGAAGTCGCCTGTGGTGGTGATAAAATACACTCAAACATGTGCAGTGCTTCCCAATATAACCAAGCTTGAAGCAACATAATGCCAAGCGTGTGGCATATTGCAGCCACTGGCACAGAGCCTGCAAAGAGAGCACTTTCCTCCACAAAAGTGGGTACACGGGGGGGAACACGAAGCATTTCTCCCGTGGTAATTTTGGGCACTGCACAAGCGAGCAAGCTGGCCTGCGTGCAGAGCGGCCTGGGTTCTATATAGGGGGCAGAGAAGGTTCGGGAGCAGGTGACAGTTGGAATTAGTGCTTGTCTGCCTGCTTCCGAGCCTTCGCTGCTGTGGGCCGTTGATCGTGGGTGGAAGAGTTGATAGGGTCAAGGCCGGTGGTTTAGGGAGAGGTGTGCTTTTGGGTGGGCGGGGGATTATAAAAAAAAAAATCTTTATAAACAAAGTTAAGGTAACGCCATAACGGCGTTTTTTTGAGGAGTGTTGTAAATGAAACACTCCGAGGTCTTACCTTTTGGTGAGCTGCCTCCGGGTTTGGCATTATGTGTGTTATGCCCAGTTCTTGGGGAAAGATAAGGGTCTTTCGAGACGGAGCCACGCCAGCTGGCCTGGTTCCATCGCGGATTGCCTGCTGTGGAAGGGGGTTGTGTTAAGGGGCTTGAGGGGGTAGGGGGATTAACGGAGGAGAATGGCAGTGTGGGCACGTTCTCAGGCCCAGGTCCTCACCAAGTTTGAAAGGATTAGCGTGCAGTGCTGCCATCCTGACACCAGGGGGCAGTGCAGACCTCTTAAAGGAGCAGCACTGTTTTCATATTGGGAGCAGTAGAAAGAGCTGACAAACAGCCTGGGGTTTGGGTAAGGTTTTATATAAAACAATCTGCCTGGGGATTGGGTAGGGTTATATATAAAAAAAAAAAAATACAACACAATTAATATATATATATCAATACATTTAGAGAGGAGTGGAATTATTGGCACTCAGCTGGGGATTTTTACAAGGGTTTCAGTAAGAAGCCTGGTAATACGTCTGCTCAGATATTAGGGAGGCCACGCAGAAGAAGATTTGGCTCGGGGGCCAGCTTGGTTGGTAGGGCAGAAAAGGGAAGTGGCATTGAAGCTAGTTATTGCTGGGGCAACAGTATGGCAAGGCGAGGATCTGGGAAGAAGGGATGGGTGGATGCACAAGCTTTGAGGGAGGCTTTGGATATTATCAGCAGGGTAAGCAAAGCCCAGCTCGAGGGGGCGGTGGATGAAGTTACGGGGGAAGAGGAGGCTGGTGGGGGGAGCCCGCAGCAGAGAGCCGCAGCAGATGGGGCTCTTGCCGCAGTAGTGGCATGTAGCCCGGTGGCTGGTTTGGGAGAAAGGGGGCAGGAGGAGTAGGAAGGAGAGCCCCAGGAGAGCGTCCAGAGGGGGAGGAGAGATAGGAGAGGGGTCAGGGAGGGTGTTGGGAGACAAAGGGCCGGTGGAGGCTGTTGGTGGACGGAGATTGCAAAAGGGTGCAAGGCAGGCTGGGTGAGGTTAGGGGTGCTGAGGATCAGTGCGGGCAGCAGTGTGGAGGGGTAAGGGAAGGAAAATACCTGCAGAAAAGTGCAGGTGGGAGGAGGAGAGTGCAGTCCCCATCGAGAAGTGAGGAAAGAGAGAGGTGCAGAACAGCCTCCCCGCCTGGTAGGACTTCGGGTGGAGGGCATAGTACGGCCCCCACGGCTCCAGAGGAGGAGACAGGAGAGGGTTTAAGAAAGGCCCCTCTGCAGGACTTATGAGGACAGACTAGAGGGTGCAGTACAGCCCCTAGCACAGAGGACCAAAGGGCGGAGGAGAGGACCCCTTGCCCAAGAGGAGAGGACCAGGAAGGGGTTTCTACAACCCTGCCGAGAGGACACCGAGAGATTGGCAGGCGGACACCCCGGGCTCACACGAGGAGGAGCTGCCCAGCCCGAGCATGTGCTCACAACACCCATGGTATTACATTGGGGATTACGAAAGGGAGGAGGAGCATGTGGGATAGTGGGAGGGTGAGGGGTACAGTGGTATAAGGAGGAGGGAAAGGGTGAGAAGGGGTATAAGGTGGGAAAGAGAGGGGGCTGGGGTGCAGGGGATCGGGGGAGACAGGTCGGGTGCGACTGTTGACATGTTTTGTCCCCGCAGCAGGAACCCAGCGAGGAAGGAGATGAGGAGCATTGGAGTGGAGGCTAGGCTGTGGCTGGGCGATGGCAGGACAGAAAGAGGTGACCGGGAAGGGGAGTGGTCAGCAGCTTGGCGCAGGGGTGACATGAGGTGGGGGTCAGGAAGGGAAGGGGTTGGGGCACAGGTGACAGGGGGTGAAAAGGGTTCACGGCTGCGGGGGCAGTGGAGACAGAGAGGAGGGCATCCTCGCTGGACGTGCAAACAGACAAGGTGGACGAGCCTGTGGCACCCGAGGCAGTGCAGGCCCCGGAGGAGAGGGCGGCGGAAGGCACCAAGAAGGATAAAAGGTTGCCATATATGGGCATTACGAAGCCATTGGGTGCACATTTGATGGGGGCAACAAAGGACAAGATATGGGCAAGAGATTTTGTGGATGTTTTTAAGCTCCTGCATAGGAAAGTAAGAGCTAAGGAGGAGGAGAAGGAGTTGGCCTCACGCCCAAAGGTGCCAATGACAATTGAGAATTGGACGGAGATGTGGGTAGCACTGTTGAAATATATGGATGTTATACGGAAGGCATTCACAGGTAGTTTTGCGTGGGTACGTTATGATGAGCAATTCAGGGCGAGGATGGCAGAGGACAGCAAGGCGGTGTGGGGTGAGATTGATATGAATCTCTGGCTGCAGTGGATGGCGCCCACGCAGCCAGCACCAACGCTACATACAGCGAGCGGGTTACCCGTGCCTTACCAGCCCTTTCATGGTTGCCCTGCCCTGGAAGGGGTGGGGGGAGGAGGCAGGGGTCAGCCCTCAGCAGCATGTTGGGCTTTCAATAACAAAGGATGTATGAGGACAGTGTGCAAGTTCAGGCACGAGTGCAGCGGATGTGTGGGGCGGCATCTGATTACTCAATGTTTTCAATCAGGGGGCAGAGGGAGAGGGTGGGGAACAGGGCAAAGAGTTGGGGGGAAGGTCCATACTCCAGTTAGAGTTGTGGGATGGATGAGGGGCTCAGTTTGCCCAGACAGGGAGGGGGCCAACATTTTGAGGGAATGATTTTGTGAGGGCTTTAAGAGTTAGAAGGGTCCAAGGGGCGCAGGTGGTGGATGCAGTTTAAATGCCAAAATTATGTGGACATAGTGTTGCCTAGGGGCTGGACATGTTCATGTGCGTGGGTGTGTTTTAGCAGTTGTTGTAGTGGGTTTTCTTACAGCTTCGGTTGTGTAAGAGGGTGCATTAGCTGGATGATTTTCAGTGGGGCGGGCAGAGAACAGGGGCGGTCGTGGAGGTCTTGTCAGACGTGAAGGTAGTAATGGGGAGGGCCATGGGCAGTAGGATATAACTGAAGAACCAGTGGGGGTGTTGACTTTTCTAGGAAGGGAGCTTGATGTGGCGGCTGTGTTCTCATGCTTGCCGCACGACAAGGTGAGCAGGCTAGGGATGTGGGGAGGCTTGAGAGGGTTATAGCGGAACAGAATTAATACTGAGAGATTGACAGAAGGGAAGTGGGTATCGCAATTTTTGATTGTACGGTAGTGGCCTAGGTTTGCATGTGGGTAGAGGACAGGGCACACGCTGGGGGGGGAACTCCGTACACAGACCACAGGAGGAGGTAGGAAGGTGCGGTCAAGGGAATTGTACGTTTGGCTTGGATTATTTAAAGTAATTTTGGAGGCAAAAGGGGCAAATCAGAGTTGCTCGATGTATGAGCAGAAGAAGAGAGGCACTCAAAAGGATAATTGGACCGAGAGGCTACATGAATTGACAGGTTAGGGGGATTGGATTGCATGGACGGGGGTGCTTGGTGGGCCCCTGGCACAGTGGGAGGGGAAGTGATGAGAGGTTACTGCATGGACGGGGTGCACGAGGGCCCCTCTGGTGCAGTGGGGGAAACTTGGTGAAACTGACGTAAGATGATGGAGGGGCAGGTTAGAGTATTTGGACTGCATGGACAGGGGTGCTCATGGCCCCTGGTGCAGTGAGGGAAAGCGATGGGATGTGACTGCATGGACGGGGGTGTACGAGGGCCCCTGGTGCAGTGTGGGGAAAATGGTGAAATGGAGGTAAGGTGCGAATAGGTCTGCATGGACGGGGGTGCAGGTTGGCCCCTGGTGCAGTGGGGGGAAGTGAGGAGATGGGGACCTGCATGGACAGGGGTGCATGAGGGCCCCCTGGTGCAGTTTGAGAAACATGGGAAATGGATGTAAGGTGCGGGAGGGTTGGTCAAGAGAGAACAGAGGGGGGAACAGGAGGACAGACGAAAGAGATCCAAGTTGAGGAAGGTGCATTTATTTAGAATTTGGTGGGTAAAGATGCACAAATGAAAAGGGGATCAGAAGGGAAGGGCTGTTGGGTGCTTCCGTAGAGTAAGTAAGGTGCCCGGTGAGGATGGTTTGTCTTGGGGGAGAGATATCAGGGAGAAGTCGGGTGGTGTCCAGTATGGGGACGGGTCAGCAGAGGGGGCAATATAAGTGTTGGAGGGTTAGAAGGATGACTTTGGTGGCCCGGGGGGGGGGGCAGGGGTTGCGAAATTATGCTTTCAGGAGGTTGGCGGGTGGCACCGTAAGTTTGCGGGATGGGGCCTAGCCGAGAAGGAGGAACTCATAACAATTTTATTTTTTCAGATGGAGGCATGGAGGAGTGGTGAGTTGCCACAGATAAGGATTTATGGCCATCAGATTGTTAATGGCCAGGGAATTAGGGGAGATAACGGGTGGTTGGGACTCAACTGGGATGCAGTTACATCAGTGATTTATTGAGATAAGGGGATAATAAAAATTGGACATAGAGGGAAGGTTAGTTTAGTTGGGGCAGAAAGAACACCTCAGGGGAGGGTTTTTCTGATGTCGGGGACATGGCCCTTTAGAGGAGGGGTGGGGGAAGCACTATGGGGTACCAGCACGGTAAGAAGGGTGGGTGCTGTTTGCACGAATGGGCTACCCCGGGGATCCAAAGAGGGAGAACAGGTATTGAAGAAGTCGGTGCTTGGCCTCGGGGAGAAAGCAGGAATGAAGGTTGAGAGGATTTTAAGGAGATGGAAGGGAGCAAGGAATAGGAAGGGAGGAATTTGAAATGCTTTAATTATTTAATTGTGGGGGATTGGAAATTATTTATTTATTTAATTGTTTGGCAATTGTTAAAATGGTTATTTAGTCTGTAAGGCCAGGGAGCCAAGGTAGTGTTTCTTTGTGAGCTGTGGCCTGTCACATTAAAGCAACCTTTTCCACTTTAAAGTGAGTCTGGGTATTTTTGTGCAGTAAACCCAAAGGGGGACCCCGGGGTAATTTTGGGCGCTCCGCAGGCCAGCGAGCTGGCATGCGTGCACAGCGCCCCTGGTTATATATAGGGGGCAGGGAAGGTTTGGGAGCAGGCAACAGTTGGAACAAGCGTTTGTTCCCGCCCTCCTACCCCTTTAATTATTTAATTTTGGGTACTAAGTTAAGGGGGCGTTGGATCTTAATTGGAATTTTGGTTTACCCATTTTCAGGAACATGGTTTTCTGGAAAGGTTTGAATAGGACAGCGGATCTGGTAGTTTTCATGTGACAGGCTTGGGCATTAGGAAGGGCAATGTAATGTAAGGTTCATTTTTACTGATGTGGCAGGTCAGCCTGGCTGCAGGTCAAGCACGGAAGAGATTGGTGAAGAGCGGAGTTTATGGGGGTAAGGAGCTGCTGGATGATGGGGACATGGCCCTTTGGAGGAGGGATGGGGGCAGCACAATGGGGTACTAGCGCGGTAAAGGAAGGGGAGGGTGCTGTTTGCACGAATGGGCTACCCCAGGGGTACAAAGAGGGAGAACAGGTATTGAAGAAGGAGGGGCTTGGCCTCGGGGAGAAAGCAAGAATAAAGGTTGAGAAGGTTTTAAGGAGACGGAAGGGAGCAAGGGATAGGAAGGGAGGAATTTGAAATGCTTTCATTATTTAATTGTGGGGGACTGGAAATTGTTTATTTATTTCATTGTTTGGCAATTGTTAAAACGATTATTTAGTCTGTAAGGCCAGGGAGCCAACGTCACGTTTCTTTGTGAGCTGTGTCCTTTCACATTAAAGCAACCCTTTCCACTTTAAAGCGAGTCTGGGTATTTTTGTGCAGTAAGCCCAAATGGCTTCTTATTAAAACCAAGCCACCTCTTGATACGCTGTTTCCGAACCAAAAAACAGTTTCGGCACCACTGTTTGGTGATAATACCTTAACGCTGGTCTCATTGAAAAATGAGCAAATTTAAAGTCACTGTGTCGTGACTACCAAGTTGCCGATAAAAAAGATGTGCTAGTTGTTTTATAGATGGACTGTTTTTTGCTCTTAGAGTATATCTCACTAGCCAAATATTTAAAACGATTAACAACTTCTAAGCGCTGACTCCCAAAATGCCATTTACACTTTTCTTCCTTTTGACTTTACAGCGTTCAGGGTCAAGATATTGGATTTTACAATGTTTAAGTGTAAAACTAAATCTACCAAATACAAGATCAAAGCCTGCAACGACCTTTGAAGCCCAACAGGGTCACATCGCAGGTAACCATGTCATCCGCCTAATTTAAGTAACGCAGGTGCAGATTCCCTGAGCTTGGTGGGTGTGACTGCGCCTTCTGCAAACTATGGCCCATATCAGAAATATTGCAAATGTGTGTATTTGTCTGTTTAAAACCACAATGTAAACGAGTCTCCTCTTTCACGTATGGTGATATATTCAGGTATGGTCATTTTTACAGTTTGTCAACTTCTTAAATAGTTCATCATATTAACTCAGTTCTGTACATTGATTTCACCATAGAATCAGTGTTTACACTTTTTTACATTTGACACTGTAATATGGAGAATACAACAATTGTATTTTTAATTCACATAGCTTGGATGAATTGGTTTGTCATTATTTTGAAGACATGTGCTCTTTCCTTCTTCCAGAGTGCACCATACATATATTACCTAATATCGCTATCACGATTTCTTCTGTATTGTATTGTTGATGTAACCAGTGTTTTTTTAGTGCAGTGTGAGTCGGCTTTATTGAAAGCATTGAAGTAGTTTAGCTCTTGAAAGGCAACTATGCAGAAAGCATTGTCCGCTGGAGGAAATCTGAGGATGGACAGGACGAGATGGAGTCTACTGCATGTACTGCAAATTGTGGGGTCAAGAAATCAGGGAGGAAATCCTTGCTTCCCCACTTCAACAAATGTTGTGATCCTTGGCAAATCACTTTACATAATTATAAGCCATGCTCCTCCCACAGAAAGCTGAAATAAAGTATGTACTTCATTGATGAATTCACCAATGACAATTGTGTTATCTAATGTTAATCATTCAATGTGTATCTCTACTTTATGAAGGATCTGAACCTCTTGAAATAAAGATATTTTTGATGTCTGATATCTGAAAGGGTGTAACACCATGTTCAGTGGGTGGAGCAGCCTCTCTGTGGTCTGGGTCTCCAGGAGACATGTTGCCCCCTTCATTAGGCTAATAAGAAAACGAATGCACATTTAAAAAGCAAATCTTTAGTTGAAGGACCATTATGGTGGAAGGACAAAACATCAAAACCACAGAAATTCACATGGTTTGGTTCCCAAACCAACCGTAACTCGGCCGCCATCATGCAGTGCTCCTGGCATCACACACTGAGCGCACAGGCCCAACCCAGTCCCACCTCCGGGTGCAGACCCAGAGTCAGGTCTACAGACATGGCTCAGATCTGTCTTGGTGTCTTCTGGCGGAGGTTACTGCATGGGCATGGACATGCATTCCAAACCTTAAGCAGGTTGCATGGTTGTGGACACTTTCATCATAAATACATCACATTTTTATGTTACACTTCATGGCAGATTGCTCCTGCTTCAAATATCCATAATTAAAGGTGTTATTATTGACCAATTTATGTGTTCTTGACTTCTCGAGCATGACAGGATGAAGAGCTGAGTCGGCCCTGCTGGGCGTCAAACTTGCAACATGAAGGCTGCCCCGATGTGTGAGGCGAGCTCACAACACAGAAGCTAATCCCGCTTCTCCTAACGAAGCTTAGTAAAATACAGGAATTGCAAGGCCACTGATATACAAGGCCACATATGAGGTCACGCCGCTTTCACAATGCTTTAAGGCCTCCTCATCTTTTTCGTATAACTTCGAGCACCAGGCAGCAATGCTGCGAGGGGGAGGGGCTGCTGTGTCCTCACCCAGAGGTTTGCTGCCAGTTAAGCCCTCAGAGCATAGAGGCAGAAATGACTAATAACAGCTCAGTGCCCTTCTTGTAAGGTCCAGTCTGTTATTCTGCAATGCATTTTAAAGTCCACACATAAATCATATAGTTCTGTGTGAAATGTGCATAAGATAATACAAATGTCCTAGGCCATATACATTGGATATATGTAGTGTTAAATACATGTTTGATGTTTTGCCGATGCAGAGATCACATATATTTCTATGTAGCCGCAGGCTGGTGGTCCCTCCTCCGTTTCCCGCCATTGGATGCTCCTCACCACTTCCAGTACTTGACTCCTTGCTTTGGGGCGGTGTCAGTGCCTCGGTGCCCACCCCTCTCCAGCAGAAATCTCCTGCTACAGTGATTCGCTGTGGCAAGAACGGCCCACTGGGCACCCGCAGCACTACATTTGCAGGTTAGTCCCCAGCCTGTTTGTTCCTGTGGTCGTCCACCTCATCACCTGTCTTGCCCGAGGAAGACGGTAATGCCCTGACCGCATCTCCGACACCAATGACTGTCCTGCTTGACTCCCGACATCCGCTGAACTTCAAGGCTTTTGTTGCTTTAAATCTGAGCAATTTAACTGCACCTTAACTAATGTTTTTTCAGTGAATCTCAAGGGTTTTGTTATACCATCATTTTTTAATGGGCCACTAGTCATGGCCTTTGGCCAACTGCCTTGGGCTGTGTCCACTGTATATGTTCCCCCAATATGTTTCTTTTGGACCCACTAAGTGGCCATGGCCTTCAGCCTTGGCCACTATACATGTCTTTCTGAACCACAAGCCAGAGCCTCCGCTCATGACCATTGGCCCGGCCACTTTATATGTTACCCCAATAGTTTTCTTTCAGCCCCACTAGCCATGGCCTTCCGCCATGGCCACTCTACATATTGCTCCAATAGGTTTCCGTAAATATATATTTATATAAATATAAACATAAATATAAATATATTTATATAAATATATATATATATATATATATATATATATATATATATATATATATATATATATATATATATATATCTGGTCAGCATGAAAGTACAGTGCTGCAGTGGTTTGCGTGCTGACCTATGCTGCTCCTGGTTGTTAGGTAGGCCACAACCCATTGCTAAAACGTGCTGTGGCATGTCGTAACACCAGCCACAGAGGTGGGGTCCCTATGCCCACACCACTTTCACGGTTTACCAAAATGCTGGAAAACAGTCATAAAAAGATGCAGACACAGCCTGCACTACAATTGCAGAGTTGGGGTCCATTCATTACCATCATAAGTTTATTTCAGAGAGAAAAGAAAGATTCCATAAAAGCATTACAAAATATAACACATTCAAAATGGGCTCTCAAACAGCACCTGGTGCCAGATTAAAGTAGCTGTGCTGCTGTTAAGAGATCCTGCTAAACCCGGGTATGTGACTTTTCCTACTCTACTTGCACTTTTGCTTTGGGAAAAAGTGCCATGCCACACTGCTGATTAGCCCTTTGGTTCATTTCATGTTGTATTTGTTCCAGGGCCAGAAAAAACCTTGGCAACAGGTTGTGACATTCACGAAGGGCCGTCACTAGGATTGCAGTGCAGACATGGAACAAATAAGGCAGTGCCAGGCTGGAGTAATCATCATGCCACTGTTGATGGGTGGCAGGCAGCTTGATTTCCACAGCAGAGAAGTGTCAGCAATAGGGTGCTCGGAGCAGGCAAGAACAGTATCGCTTGGTCTCCGTCCTACAACCCACCACCCTTTCACACCCTCCTACAGCTGACACCCCATTATTAGCTTTTTGGTTTAGATGGCGAAAGACAGCGTGGGTGCCATGCTCCTTGCAAGTTCTCACTGCCAGGTAATCCATTCAATTTAGCCCGTAGAAATCCTAGATTACAGAGGAAATAAATTACACCCCTTCAACAATAGGGCACCCAAAGGATGTAGGGGTTATGATTTCAGGAAAAAATCTATCCACTCATGACTAAAATGTTAACTGCACTCATGCTTAGATCAAATAAGCAGGGTATAACCAGCAAATGACACATAATTCAGTCTACGGTGTCTGCTCTGCTGGCACTAACAACGACAGAAAATATCACACTGAACACACTCCTCCCTGTACATAAGGAGCGCCTCATAAGAAATCTCAATTCTGCTTCATTTTGTTGGTGGCTGAGGCCCTTGTTACAAGTTAGGTGAAAAAGTGAAAAAAGGCAGTAAAAAAATGCCTTATTTTGGTCCACCTAATTATGAGTTAGGTTCCCAGCGGAGGAAATACCTGCGGCACTTGCATGGGACGGGTCCTCCAGATAAATGGTGGAATTACCGCCTGCAGTAATTCCTCCAATCCCCAACAAATTTGTACGGGACTTTCAAATGTAAAGGAACCAACATTCCTAACATGGTGGATTTACCACTGTAACCCATGCTATTAACTGAAAATCTCTTTGGTAGTATTAGCAATGCTTATGCCCCAAACTCATTATGAAGGCAAGTCTTACTATGCAAGTTGATAATACATTCCATCTTGTTATAGTATTAACACATGGAGATCGTTATTGACCGCCCCTCAACCAATAAGAATGTTCAGCATGCAGTCAATAACTACTGGTATTGACTGCATTCTGAACATTCTAACTTGAAAAGTAGACAGGGAAACCACACTGCAATTTCAAGGCAAGGTTTCTTTCAACAGGACACTTCCTTTCTGGGGCAGCAGGGCTTTCTTCTGTGGCAACCCCCTGTTTAACACACCGTAGCAAAAGCTAAAACATGGGAATATGCTATCACTTCTTACAGAGGTGCCAACCTTCGAATTTCCTGGGGGGGGTGCCTGTGTCCAGATTTTAGGGATGTGCAACTGAAAGGACAGGAACATTTAGGCAGATTGCCCTTCCACTGGGGTGCCGGGCCCTGGAATACCTCGATGCTCTGCGAAGGTGCTGTTTTACAGATAAACTGTTTATTCAAACATGATGCCTAATACCTGGTAAACCCACTCCAGTTTAACTAAGTTTGCAATTAAATACTCAATTTGTGAAGACAACTCTGCTATTAAGCACTACAAAATAAAACCACATTTAATTGAAATTCTCTATTTACTTTACTCACAATTAAAGTAACATTTTTACATAGCCACCAACACTACAAAACATGTATTACTACTACCCCTATGTACTAATAGCCTTGTAGATCTCGGCAGGGGTAAATATCGCTTGGCATAAGGACCCACCACCAAGTTATGGCCCGAGGCGAATGAAACCTCCCTCGGTCTATAAGACTAAATTAGTGAAGTGTCGAGAAAAGTTCTGAACTGAAAACTAATTGTGGGGTGGACTCACAGAGGAAGCAAACTCAATGGTTTTGTCTTTGTCTGCCTTAAAGGGAGTATTTCCTTATGGCGCTAGGCTTGCCAGATAAAGGTTATATATACTGGCCAATTGTGCATGTGAGAACACTGTTTACGCAAGCAAAATTGTATTCGCTCTGGTGCAAATACAGTGTGTGCACATTTGCACTGCCACTTATGTGCACAAATAGCATTTGCGTGTGCAACCACACATGAATCCTGCCCACAGTGTTCCTTACCTCCTGAAGGAGAAGGCACATCTAATTATGAACCACTTGCTGATGTGCAACCGGATGCAAAGCCAGACCAGCGGTAAGTGTGTTTGTATGTGGGTGTGTGTGTTCTGAGCCACATTTGGCATATTGTGCAATGAATGGGTTCCATTATGAGCCCTTTGAAGAGTGTTGAATCACAGTTCTGAGACCCTTTGCACTAATGGGCCGATTCTGGAGGGTTTGCACGGGAGCAAATGAGGCGGTGCCCTGGAGCACCTCAGATTTGCACCGGTTGCCTTATACCTGGTTCTCAAAGTCCAAAGCCTATGCACATCTAGAGGGGCTTGCAGCATCTTTGAGAAGCCCTTGAGCACGTGACCCTGCCAAAGAGGCTCTAGGCATGTTTCCATTTCCACCAGCTCTAGGCTTTGAGAACCCATTGTGAGGTAGACATACCTCTGAGCATGGGCTCATTTGCTCAGGGGCAAATCTTTGAAAGTTAAGTGCTACAGTGTTTGCTTGTGTGACCTACACTATCACTGGGCTACCATGACTACTCCCTAGTTTACCATCTTTTAGCAATCAACATTGCTTTTACTCCTAGTCAAGGCTCAGAATCCTTACGCTTAATGCAGCTTGAGAATGGTGCTGGAAATAATGTCCAAGTGAATGGTTTTCAGGTGCCATTACTAGGATTGGGAAACGCTTTGGCAACTAGAAAGAAGATTGTAATTAAAGTGTAATGGACCCATCCCCTTTTCTGTTGCATGTTCATTGGTTTTAAGGTGCTGTCTATAGGAGTAATAACTGAGGTACTAACACACAGGGCCACCCCCTCTGGCCATTCATCTGACGCACAGTTCACTCTTATGGCCGGATTTACAAAACATTTTTTAACGTGGTGGAAAAGTCCCATTAAAAGCATTTTTGTCAGTCTCCAGCTTCGTCTTTTCACCAACACCACTATTAACAAACTCGCTGCATCTGTCACTAGTGTCTGAATTATGCTACTGATTTTGCCACCTCAGCTTTCTGTGAATATCTGCATGGCCTCTGCAGCACTTAACTTTCCAGCACCACTCCACAGACAGCACAGCAATCTGTCTTCCTTTGCAATTGTGCCCGACGCTAAAACAGATTAAAATATCCTTACTCTAGTGCCAGCTTCTGTGATCCTGTCCAGCGCAAATTGGTTTCCCCCTTTCTCTGCATTGAATTTCCTGAGTGTCACGTCCACAGCTTCGAATATTACGGGGTCATTGCAGCTGGCCTGTTGGATTGGGAGGGGGACAGCCCTACTAGAGAAGGCTTGGGCGCAGACGAGCAGCACAGCTAACCACTTCATTGCTGATGGCGAACCCTCCGTCCTGGGCCACTGCCTTAGCAAACCTCTATTTATGGTTAGCTGTCCTGTGAAGGGTGCTCCGTGTCCTCCCAGACTGTTTAAATAAGGCAAGTTCATGCAAACAAATGGTTGAAGCACAGTACAAAGAGTCAAAGGTTATCAAGCAGCCTTAGGAGAGAGAGAGGCGGGGCTGATCAACAGGTTGCCCGAATCAGCAAATTTGCTGTTTCAACAGAGCCTTCTCTGCCAGCTACAAGGGGGTGGAGGTGCGAACATGGCTACTTCAACTGACAGACTTTGAAGTGAACAGTTAGACAAATTTTGTATTAAACCGCTTTGTCTGATGCTGTGATGCAATTTACTGCGACTCAGAACCACTATGTTGTTGTAATGGTTTACTCTTGAGCTTCTTTATGTTTATCATACAGGACGGGTGCTGTGGCTGACGTGAGGCGGGCCGCACATCATAGTGTGGTGATGCATGTGGCATCACTCTGCATAATAGAGTACTACAGCCGTTCTGCCATGGGCGAGGCAGTGATCCTGAGACATGTGAACCACACACAGTCTCCTTGTGGTTCTTGGTGAGCACATTCCCTGTGGCCATCATTGCATGTTGGTTATCCTTCCCCCAGCCCTGCCCATTAACTCTGGCCACATTGTTATGTGGGAAGGACCTGGCCAAGGACATTCCACAGAACAGACAAATCCTTCTTGGCAGACCGGATTACGAGAGTCTTTTCTTCCACCGCAGTATTATGACCCATCCCTGTCACATGCAGAGTACCACAAGGTTCTTGTGTCTCCCCTACTCTCTACAATGTATTTACCAAGCTGCGCTTTGACCTCCTCAACAAATTGGGTGTCACATACACTAACGATGCTGACGAGACCCACTGACACTAAAGTCCTGAATAATATCTACCTCACAATTCAAGCCTGGGTGGCACAACACAAGCTTTGAATGAATGATGAAAAAACCTAACTACTCATCATTGGCAACCCCCCTAGATTAAACTCACTACCACGAGCATACAAAGCCTTCAATACCGATGGTCACATCATCACACTGGCCAAGGAGGTAAACACTCTAGGAGTCTATTTGGACTCATCTCTGTCTCTTTCCAGACAAGTCAATGCCATTGCCTAATCAGCAGCCTACACCGCCAAATTGATCACAGCTAGCAGACCCTTCCTGATGATAGACAATTACGTCACACTAGCCAGCACACTCATCCTCTCAAGAATCGGCTACTGCAACTCCCGAAACATTAGTAAGCTGCAAATAACTCAAAATAACGCAATCACAGCTGCCCTCAACATCTCCAAAAAGAATCACATTTCCACAGCCAAGTGAAACCTCCACTGGTTACCAGTACGAGATTGCATTAAATTCAAAGTCCTGTCACTGACCCACAAATGGTTGTCCAATAGCGCCCCGGCCTACATTGCCAACCAAGTCCCCAAAGCCCAGACAAAAAGACCTATCCGATCTGCCTACTTACACCTTCTGACTATCCCTAGATTTAAACTGCAAAAAGCTGGAGGCTGCAGCTTGCCAGTAATCGCGGCCAAACAGTGGAATTCTATGCCACCAGCTCTCAGAGCGGACTTGCCACTCTGGTTGTTGCGCAAAAGACTGAAAACGTGGCTGTTCTCCCAAGAAGGCGGTATGTAACCTGTTTGTAACCTAGTAATGTACCTGCTTCATGACAACCTGTTTGTAACCCAACATATATGCAAGACCAGTGGTATGTCTGTAACACCATGAACACAGCAAACTAACCTGTAACCATATCCTTAAGCTAAGTGGCCAGATGTCTCAGGGCTTGGTCACGCTCTACAAATGTACAAATAAATAAATGAATAAATGACTTGTTGGATTAGAGATGCACGTATAAAGAAGTAACCCCTTTGAATACATACAACTAGACACAATGTGCAATCCACTCGTGCACATCTTATGCTGCTATTGTGTGTAGGGTTTGTCTTGCCCGAGGCCCGTTCTGGTATGCCAGAGTGTGCTTTAATTGCAGTGCAATTCAGAAAAGCTTTGTAAGTCTGTATCTCTTGTCGCAGTTTATTACATGGCAAACACAAGCCAGGGATCTCCTTCCCCTACAATGAATGTGGCGCTCAATAAAAACGCTTTGATTTCTACAATTTAGGTCCTTTTTTAGAAGGCCTCCAACCAGTCTCAAACGTAATCGCAATGAATACCCAGTGCCTCAATGGACTAGGAACCAGGACGGTGTGTATTAAAAGATATTTATTAATTTATTATTTATGTCAAATTAGGATAAGCAGCTTACATCAGCCACCAATGGTTTGGTGGCAACACAAAGACAAAATATCCTTTTTGGTCAAGTACCACCACAGAGCCACAGAGCTGATACCAGATTATGCAATTACAAAAGCTACCTTTTACGTCCCCCACTAACCCTCTATACAGGCAAAGAACATTTCAAATCACACCAAGAAAATGAATGCAAACAAACAGGAAAGTGAATGCACACAGAATTATGCTTTGGTCCCAGCAACCCTCACCACCCCCAAACATCCACTAGGCTTGTCTCTTTTGGATGGAAGGCAGTGGCAAGGAGTAGGAACACAAGGGAAAAATCAGATTTTGGACGTGATTCACAGAAACAATATAGGGAGCAAGCAAAGATTGGGAACATTTGTTTTAAGAGCACAAGGTAAAATCGTTTTTTGAATTATTTATCACAACTGCTAGGGGAAGGAAAAGAAAGGAAGGGAATGCGTTCTTTTTATACTTAAAAGACAGGCAGGGCTTTAGGAAATATTAGTCAGCACACAATGGGAAAATCGGATTTTGGAAGATGTAATCATAAAAACATTAAAGAGGAGACAGAGAAGCAAGGGGAAAATTTGCTTTGCCACCCCTAACAGTAACACACAGGGTTTTAGGTTTATGGTAAGAACAGGATGGGAAAAGCGATTTTGGGATGTTTATCACAATTTCAATGGGGAAAGAAAATGCAAATGCAAATTCGTTTTTACTTCAAAATGGGGAATTAGGAACAGAATGGGAAAATCGATTTGGGATGTTGAGCACAATTTCAATGGGGCAAGAAAGTGCACATGGGAATTCGTTTTTACTTTATAATGGGGAATTATGAACATAATGGGAAAATGGGAACAATTTTATTTTGCACCTTAAAATGGGACAATAGGGACATAATGGGAAAATGGGAACAATTTTGTTTTGCACCTTACAATGGGGAAATAGGGACAGAATGGGAAAATGGGAACAATTTTGTTTTGCACCTTACAATAGGACAGTAGGAAACAGGGCAGTTTGAAGTCAATTCTTTGGCAAATCTTTAGGGCTATACTGGTTCACAAAACACTGGGAAAATATTGTTGGCTTTGAATTCCACCAATACAGATCCTGTGGATTCAATGGGGGAATTAATTGATTTACTTTGACAGCTATGCTAAGGATCTTCACAGGCAAATGGGGATTCTTCAATGGGGCAATGACTGAAATATATAGGCAAACAAGTGATTTTTCAATGGGAAAATGACTGAAATATACAGACAAATGGGGATTTTGCAATGGGGAATTATCTAAGGCAGTGCTAAAAGAATACAAGGCCTAGACACTGTATGGCTTTTGGGGTTTAGTTCTACTCACAGGACAGGTCTGGACTGAACATCAGGGAGCGTCAGGACACTGCTCGGTCAGCAAAAAGGGGCCAGTCAAGGTCTCTGCTGAGACCTCCAAGGGGCCCCAAGTCATCTTATAAATCTCCTGGCTCCACTGCAAGCTAGGCCTCTCACTGCTGGGATGTTTCTCCAGATGTCGACAGCAGATCACCTCAGGGGTTAGTGGTAAAAGTCGTGCTCTGAGGCATGCTTACTTAGTTATAGTGAAAATGACATCAGATGTGTCTAAGTTCCAGCAAAAGGGATTGGTTAATACCCAGTACCCCACTCCCACCTGTTTGCTGATAGTTCCAGAAGATGTTGGAGTGCTTTGGGGCACCAGGGGAGGATACCACTTCATCATCTCACTTCAACAGGGGGTTTGGCAATGTGTGGTCACTTAAAATCTTACTACCTTGCAAATACCCTTTACCTTCACGTTTTGACAGATCTGAATGCATTTTTTAAAGCTATATTTTGCTGCGAGTCTAATGACACTACTCATTGGTTTGTATGTCATTCCTGTGCAGAGCTACAGTTTTTCTTCACTTACTCTGGACACATACCAGTGAAAAATATGGCCTTTTATGGGTGCCATACTGATCACATTTTACATGTTTTATCAATGTTTTGCCTCACTGGAATTGACAAGAAGGGCCACATCACATTTTCCTGAATAATTCTAGTTGTGTTTATGTCACAAAAATCATTTTGGGATGACCAGAAGGGGTTAACCGACACCTTTCCAGAAATCCTACAATGATTATTGTGTGATAAATAGTGTCAATTTTGCATGATAAAATGCATTTCTCCCCTTTTACACAATGGGCAGCCAAACCACTCATTGGCTCTGGCCCCCAGCCTTGCTTTCCCAGTTTCAATTTCCCTGTTAATGGCTGTGTCATCAGAGAGGGTTCTGTGTTTAGATAAGCTCAGCCCTTCAAGAGCTAATGATTAGCTAATGCATGTGTTATTGCGGCTTGTGTGACCTGGGGTCATAAAGGCTGGAGAACAGACCTTTCTTTATCTCGTCCATCCCGTGGATTTCATCTCAAAGCATCTCATATCTGTATTGATAAGGGAAGGCACTTGATGGATGAATTGAACCAGGCCTAAATCCCCATGACAACAGGGACCTTGGAATCCAGTTTCACATCTTGGATAAATGGCTGGCAGCAACCTAAATGCATTTAAAATGACATCTTATGAAATACACAGTTTCAAACTATTCAAGTTCCTTGAATATTGTCAATTTTGTGAGCTTGTGCACAGCAGAAATCCTATTCACTTTTTGAAAGTCTGACAAGAATTTTGCTGTACATATTATTAGTTGAAAGGGAAAAAGAAGTTACAGGCATGCATTTATTTCACACTAAAAATAAGGAATTGTTTCACTGTGATGGCTTGAAACACAATCTTGGCATTTCCATTTAATATTCTGTGCACTATGATTCCTGGAATTATCAATGCACATGTCCATGTGTTTTTATTCCTTCATGAATGGTAATTCACATATTTAGGTTGGTTAACACCTTAGGTCCATGTTTGTTTTTGTTTCTTCTGGAAGGGCAGCATTATTTCAGCGCAGGCATGTTACTTAGGGGCATGTCCCCCACTGACTCTGGCCTTTTACATATGGCATCTGCTGCTATTTCCAGCCACACATTCGCCCCTCCTGGCTCTTTGATGTCTCTCACAGAGATGAGCAAGGAGAGAGTGAGGTGTCCATTTATGGGGGCCTGGGTTCATCCCAGGGATTTTGTTTAGAGTGTGTCTGCTCTTTTGCTGGTCCTGATGGAGTGGTGCTCTGTTCGGTCCTCCACTCTTTTCAGATATTAATTTTTCCATTAGGTTTTTGTCCTGGGCCTCTCCCGTTCTGGCAGCTCCACCTCTGGCCTGTATAGGCAAGGAGTTATTTAATCTGCCAAGAAGAAAGGAGAGATTAAGTATTTCATACAATACTATTTCCCCAAAAAATGACAACCAACAGAACAAGTAACACATAACATTTGATGATAACATTTGAGAACATTGCAATTATATATTCATAACGACTTTAAAATAAGTATACATTTTTCTACTCTCTGTAAGTGAATGATTTTCTTTGTCCGGGTTCCAATTCTTTACCTTTACTCTTCGGATGGTTCCTGGGCTCTACCCTCACTGGGCTCTTCAATCAGTCGCAAGTTCTGCCTGGGATGCCAGCTCTTCAACTGATTGATGTGAACCCATTTCTCTACCATTTGTTCTCCTCTAGGGATGCAGATTTTATAGGTGACAGGTGAGATTGTATCTAAAATTTTAAAGGCACCACGCCAGGAGGGGAGGAACTTCCGGTCTTTGGTCTGGCACCTTTGAAAATTGCACAGGTAGACTCTGTCTCCTACTTGGTACTCTTTCTTTGTGGTCTTTAAGTTGTAGTGGGTTTTGATCCCCTCTGTCGACTTTTCCAGATTTCACTGAGTGTAAGGAAATAGCGTGCTGCAGGTGTTTTTGCAAAGTATCAATGCATTCATGGGACATGGAAGCATTGATCAGGGTCTGCTCTTGAGTTCTATTGAGCAAATGCTGAGGTAGCACCATTTCTCATCCAGTCATGAGCTCAAATGGCGACATAATTGTCACAGAAGATGGTGTAGTCCTGATGGTCATCAGGACAAGCAGTAATCGACTGTCCCAACTAGGCCCAGAGTCCACCATAAACTTCGTTAGGATGCCCACAATCATTTTATTGTACCTCTCAACTGACCCACTCAAGGCTTGGCAGTAGGCAATATGGAGTTTTTTCTTTACCCCGAGTATCTCCCACATCTTGGTCATCACCTGTAACGCTCACCTGATTCTCGCAGAGGCGCCGGTCTTGACTGGGCGACTACCGTATCTTCAAAGGTGATGTGTAGCACCCGGTTGGCTCTTTGGGCTGGACCTCTGTGCACTGTATGCCTGACGTGTAGAGTAAGATGTCTTAGGTAAGTGAATGCCGAGCTCTCCATCTGCCTCGGGGCAGGGTGCTGTAACCAGTTTCTTCACTGGATAGGTAGCGCAGGCCTCTTGACTTCAGAGGACTGCTGTCCGTCGTTTACTGCACGAACGGTAAGTTTCGAGTCATTCAAATGTCTTTAAAGTCTTTAGTAAGGATGTCTCTTGTTTTGCAGGGTTCCGGCGATGGCGGATGACGGGCTGAAGTGAGTTGAAGATGGAGCCCGTGTGATGAATAGAAGCGCCTGGAAGCACGTAAGTAAGCGCTTGTTGCCTGCTTCACTATGCGCTCTAACTGTCTTTTTATTTTGCAGGTACGAGTTCGGAGCGGCTGCAGGGTGCCGGAATACCCACTGGATTAGATGTGGAAAGGAGTAATGGCACGTGAGTATTAAAGTTCCCCAATGTCTTTAAACGCACCTTGTTTTGTCTTTCAGATGCGGGATGCAGCGCCGAAGGCCTCCGGAGCGCACGAAGAGTAGGTAAGCCTTTGCCTTTCAGATGCCGGAATGCTAACCTGTTCTTTCTTGTCTTTATAGGTGTTGCTGAAGACTGGATTCAGGATGGTAAGCCTTTGCCTTTCAGATGCCGGAATGCTAACCTGTTCTTTCTTGTCTTTATAGGTGTTGCTGAAGACTGGATTCAGGATGGTAAGCCTTTTTCCTTAGGCCCAGGACCGGATGCAGAAGACACGATGAGCGTTCTGCTGCAGAGGTTGCAGAATAACGCAAAGCAAGATTCATCCACCGGGTGTGGTTTAAATAGCCTCCTGTAGTGCTTAGGTGTCTCCTTCCACAGCCACGCCTAAGTAAGAAAAGAGTTCCTGGTAAGAAAAGAGTTCCTGTCTTCCAGAAGAGTTCCAGTGTTCTGAATCTAGGGAGTGGCTCCAGCCCCACCCAACAGGAAAAGTAGTTCCAAACAGAAGAGGATCAGAGGCTCAACTGGCAGGCAAGTAAGCAGCATGGTCTGCTGAAGGTAAGTCCACCCAAGCATTATGAGCCCGGCGCTTCCAGCGCTGGGACTGGGCATATTTATGAGCCTGGTGCCACTGGCGCCAGGACTGGGTCCAAAAGGTCCCAATTGGGACTGGTTGGCACTCGGAACCTGGGTTATGGATCTGCTTCCAAGGGAGTTGGGAAAACCCTGACCTTTTGGAAGCAGAGATCATGACATCACCTCACTTGTAGAGTGACTTCTTCGGTCCGACTTAATCCTTTGGGGAAGGCCAAAATGCGAGAAGATGTGCTTGATCATCAGGGAAGCTGCGGTTTCTGCATTGCAATTTGGGGAGACATTCCACCCACTTGGGAAACAAGCTTGTCACGTTTAACATGTACTTGTTTCCTCTAGAGGAGGGAATCACGAGCCCAATGAAATCTACTTGCAAATCTGACCAAGGCAGTGTCATCCCCTTTTCTGTAGGGGAGCTTTGTATGTGATGGAACTTCGCTGAGCACACACAAGACACCCCTTAAAATGTTGGTTGATGTCCTGACCCATGTGTGGCCAGTATGCAACCTCTCGCTAGATTTCCAGAGTTGTATGAAACCCCCTATGATGGGCATTGGACGCATCATGGTGGTGACTTAACATTAGGCTTTAGAATGAGGTAGGTACCACACACTGGTCACATCCAGAGATGGATCTCTGTATCAACCAACCATCTTGGATTCAGAACATTCTGGAAAACTTCATCAACACCTGGAGATCATCTTTCCTGATGTAATCAGATTTTGTCAGAGGAAAATTCATGAGTTCTTCAATGTGTTGATAAAATTTCCCAATAAGCTGATCCCCTTTTTGTGCTGTAATCAGATCAGCATCTGGCCTTTCCTTACTCCACTGGGCAGTTGAGAGTTCATTTTGGGCAAGTGTTTGGGACCTGGTGACAGCAGCTTCCTGGATTTCCCCCAACAGTGACTCGATCTCTATGAGATCTCCGTGGATGGCTCCGGTTTTGGCCAACTGGTCAGCCAAGTAATTTCCAGATTTGTCTGGTCCCTCTATTCTGGAGTGACCTTTGATTTTTTCCAGTAGATGGTCATCTCATTAGAGGTGACCAGATCATCAATGGATTGTATTCATTTCCCATGTTTGAGCGGTTCGTTGTTTGCACAGAGCATGCCTTGATTTTTCCAATTTAACAGGTGCTCCACAAACCCATTCCTAACATAATCTGAATCAGTGATTATGACCAGTTCTTGGAGTTAGTGTTGCACGGCAGTGAGGATGGCTTGATGTACCGCTGTTAATTCTGCCACCAGACTACTTTGGGGACCGACCTTGTACCCAGTAGAGGGCTCTGGGACATCATTCACTCAGGCATTAGCAACTCCAGCCACTAGTTCCTTTTCCCCGTGATTATCAACATGGTAGGAGCACCTATCCACATAAACTTTGGGTATCCCCTGGTTCGTGTCTTCATCGTAGACTTTGTGCAGGGAAGTTAGATACCCTCCATGTTGTCTTTGGTTTTTAGACTTTCGACCTCGAGACAGTTTTCTTGAGCACAGTCATGCAAGTCAGCCTAACCTTGCGCGAGAGGACTCTTCTTATTTTGGCTATATCTGAACTCCACGGGAAAGCCTTGCATGGGCAGAATCCAGGAAGTAATTCTGGAATTACTCACGTTCCCTGTTCGGATTCGGTCACTTTGGAAATATTGCAAGGGCTGGTGAGGAATCTCGACAATAATGTGCTCTCTCTGGTTGAACGGGCGGTAATTTTTCAATGCACACAACGTTGCCAGGAGTGCCTTTTCACAATTGTTGAAGGTTTCCTCCACAGAGGACACATTCTTGCTCACATATGAGATGACTTTATTGACCTTGTCATGCTTTTGGTATAATACTGCTGTTAAGCAAATATTTGAGAACCCTGTCTCCAAGAAGAGCTCCTTGTTTTTGATGGGGTAAGCCAAACAAGGCGCTTGGGGAAGACTTTCCTTCAGTTGTCTTACTGCCTCTGCTTGCTCTGCACGCCACTCCCACTTGACCCGGCCTTAAGTAAATGGACCTAGGGTCTTGTGACCTCTGCATATTCCTATATGAAATTTCTCCTATAGTAAGTCAGTCCAAGAAGGCTTCTTAGTTCACATAGAGTCGTAGGGCCTTTTCATTTCAATAAGGCTTCCACTTTTTTTGCCTGGGGACTGAGACCCTTAGGGCTGATGTCATACCCTAAGAAATGTACGTGGGTTTTACACCACTGCGCCTTCTGAAAGGACAGTTTCATTCCGGCTTCCTTCAACTGGGTCAGAACTTAACATATTTCAGCTATGTGTTCCTCAATAGTTGAGCTTTTGATTAGAACATCATCTACATAGGCCAGGTTCACTCGCCTTTTGCCCAAGTCAGGCTTGGCCTTATGCAGGAAGATGTTAAATTAGTTGCCGGAGTTTATGTATCCAAAGGGGGTTTGGGTCCACGTGTATTGCTGCCACCCCCGAAGGTAAAGGCAAGCTTGTACTGGTCTTCCCTACTCACGGGTACTGTCCAGTAACCAACTGTTGGTCAGGTCAATGGTGGTATAAACCTTTGACCCTTGGATCTGGGCCAGTCCTTATTTGATGCAGGGAAGGGGCTATCGGGACATGTGGACCCATTTATCTAACTCCCTAAGGTCTCCATTGGCCATTGGGTTTGAGTATCCCCAGTATCGGGTTATCAAAGGTACTGTGGACTGGACAAATTATCCCACGAGATTCTAAGTTCTTTATAATCTCTGTGAGTGACTCCATAGATGCAAGGGGCAACTGGTATTGCTTTACAAACATGGGGGCAATACCAGGGTCTGTTGGTATGGAGGTTGAATGCATCTCGGTGTGACCACAGTCACACGAGTCAACGGCAAAATCTCCTGAAAATCCCAAAAAAACACCTGTTTCAGCTTCTGCTTTTTCTCCCCAGTCTCGCAGGCATCAGTGAGGTTGATTTGCTCCTCAACCATCTGCCTGAAGCCTGGAAATACCTCAGGTTTTGCAATTTCAGTTGTATCCTCCAGTTGAGTGGAGAGATCTCCTGTTATGGTGTTGGCCTGGACAGGAGGCTTCAAGGAGGGAAGGTAGTCACTGTTGTTGAAATACCACCTCATCTTTCCTGATATCACAGGTTACCTCTTACCCCCCACAAGGGCAGGAAGAATATAACAAGAAATTCCCGCTTTGCTGGGTGAAAATCATTTCCGGAGAGATGTTGTCATTACAATTGTAACAGTCATTTGGAATTTGTCCCATGATCTCATACCCTTAGTCAATGGAAAAATGTTGGGCATCAACTGCCATTCCATTAAAGGTGTCAGCGCCCAGAGTGATACTCCTATGGTTGCTGTTATCCACCAATATTCCAATGGTGCTGTGTTCTAGGTCAACTAGTGGTGTCATGTTCAAATACAACCCTTGCTGTTGGAGGTGATAATTTAAATATATGTAAGCGTCCTGATTTTTGAGGTTCTGTCCTCGCTTAAGTTTTAGGGGAATTGTAAATTGTCATACCAGTCCTGGTTTGGTGACCTCTTCTCCCGTTTGAACCCCAACTGCATACATCAGCAACTGGGATAACCGAAATGCTTTCTCAGAGTGGTCAAAGCCCATGAGGTTACCCCCCACCCCCAAGTCGGGACCAACCTTTGTAATTAACTTGGTCCAAATTAATTGTGACTCAATCGAGAATGTCACTGCCTAAGTAAAAGACATAGGGGACATCTCTCAAAACAGGAGATGTTTGAATTGGGAGTTTCCAGGCCCATTTCCCACTTATCAATCAACTTAAATGTGGGAATGGTCTGATCTTTTGGGAGTTTCCTGAATAATGCTTAGCTGATTAAGCGTTTTCCATTATTCAGGCATAATCTGGGGAGGACATGCCCCCCCGCACCTGTCATTTACCTGAATCAGGAGAAAGAACTGTTTACCCTTTTTCTGGATGTCAGTCAAACTCAGCTGGTTTTTCATCATTTTTTGTCATGGGATTTGAGTTTTCTTCAGATTGTGGATCGGTATAAAAGTTCTGGTTATTTCCTTCCAGTGTGGAATGCCACTTAAAACTGGGAGGAGGATTGGAATGATTTTCAAAAATGAGAAGGGTTCCCATCACCAGTTTGCTCTCCTACAAAGATGACAGTGATGTCAGAGACTTCATTGTTCCTAAAGTGAAATTCGATTTGGTCTGACCGTTGTTCAATCATGTGGCATGTGCCATTTAGACTCACATAATTTGTACTTTGATTCAGTTTTTTTAGACGGTTAGTCTGTGTTCAGAGGACTTTGTTCACGCAGTCAATCAGAGGTGATAAACCCTGGAGGAGGTAATTCCCCAGTAGACAAGGTGTGCCCTCTGGAGTTTCGACTATTACCGGGTGTTTCACCTTATGACGCCCAATTTTGATCTCCAGATCCGCACTCCCCTCAATGGAAATATCATTTCCATCGAAGTTTTGGAGTTGTCGTGGAAGCGGTATGAGGGGAGTTTGGTAACTCTCCCCCTTCCTGAATTAATTTGGTCTATTGCCTTTTTGGACAGGAGGGTGGCTTGGGATGAAGTATCCACCAGCGCTGAAAATGCACATTGGCCCTATACCTTGACTGAGGCATAAAATCTGCCTTCTCTCTCTTCAAGGGAGCAAAGAAAATGTGCATTCTGAGCTACCTTGGCAGTTAATTTCTTTATTTTGAACTCCGACACTGTGTGCTCTTGGGCAGTTTTCTGTGTCAGAGACCGGGAATCTGTAAAGAAAATTTGGCACCCAGATATTTGTGTGGTTTGGAAATCCCCTTTTTCCCTGATTCTTTGCTGCCCCCCTAATTGCTTTCAGAGATCTGGGGCTAAAATTTTTGGGCTACAGGAATTGGTGGTTCTTGGTCACTCCCCATACATACCCAGTCTAAGTTAGGGTCTTATGGGACCAATTATTCCTTGGCAGGAATCCCCACATCCCTGAAAGAGAAGATTGTCTTCCCTCAATCCTCCAGGGACTCTTCCCCTTCAAACGGGATGATGCGGACTTCCTCCACGAAATGGGTTTTCTTTGTCCCTCGGTTTATCTTACTTACCTTCTGTTCCCTAGGTTGCAGCTTTTCGAGGGTAGGAGATTTAAGTTCAGGTTCAGAGGTTTCTAGGGGTTTTTCTTGGGTATGAAAGGAAGTATCCTATAGGGCTTTGCATCTCCCTTCCCCCTGTGCTTCCTCCTCTGGTACCTGTTGGTTGTCGGGATTTTGTCCCTGTCATTGCTCCGGGGCACCAGACTCGGTGTTGAGTTGTTCTGGGCAGCCATGTTTATTTGAGGGCTTTGCTGAGCCTACATGTGACCCAGGTCTTGTGTCAGACTTTGAACCTGGCTCTCCAGTTGCGGCATCCTTTCTGGTTGGTATGGGGGTCTAGAGTCATACCTTTGCTGCTCTTGGCAAGGGCAGCTGTCCCTTCTCCCAGAGTACCTTGGGTATTGAGGGTTTCCCTGGTAGCCCTCCATCCTTGGTCTCCCTTCTCCCTGATTCGAGGGTCTAGAGTCCTGAAAGTGGGGTGAGAGAGGAGGATTGTTCTGGAAGTTGGGGTTTGGAGGGTACCTGGGAAAGAAAGTTACTTTGGAGGGTGGAATATTTCTTTCCTCCTGAGGGAAGTTCTGAGGGAAGTTTTGAGGGAGGTTTCCTGGGGCCGTACTTACCTGATTGAACCTCCCTTGAGCCGGGGGAGTCCATACATACCCCAAGATGGGACTGTTACCCATATATCTCGGGCTAATATAGGTGGCAGTGTGAGGTGAAGAGTTGTTTTGGATACCCTGCCTGGCTACCACCCAATTGGGATTGATCAGAGCGTCTCCTCTGCCTCTCATTTGGCTTATTATAGGGAGGAGTATTTTTAGGTCCTCCCATTTCTAAGTCCAAAATGGGGTTATTCTTCACCTCTGCCACCTTTGCAGCAGCGGGAATGGTTGAAGGTTTGGGGTTTTTGGGATTATTTTTGTTTTCAGCTGGCTTTTGGGCCTCGTAAATCCAGGTAGCCTGTTCTATTACCCAATCCAGGGTCCTTTGCTCATGGAAGTACCTAACCAGTTGGGTCATTATGTACTTAGGGAGGGCATGCAAATATGTCTTAATGAACTCCCTGCTATTGGTGCGCACCGTGTAGAGGTCTGGGCAAATGCCAGATTAATGTCTTGCACAAACTTTTTAGGTGCCTGGTCCCCTGTGCACTGCAGGTTTTAGGCCACCTTGCAGGCCTCCTGAGGGTTCCTGTGCACAGTGAAGTGCTTCAAGATGGCTGCCCTATAGGTGGACCACCTTTGATGATGTTGATACTCCAGCCCAGCAAAGAAGCTGGAGTATTCTGAGGAGAATATCCATTTGACAAACTCCATGGAATTGTGATAATTCTTTATGCCAAATGACATCATCATTTGGTCATACAGCTCCAGATGCTCCCATGCTGAGTATTTGGCATTTTTGTGGTAGGGAGTCATGAAGCTTCTGATGGCTTTGATCTGCCGAATTGGGTCCTTTACAAGACCTCTCTTCTGTTTGGCAGCCTTCTTTTTCTGCTGCACCATTCTCGCACAGACTCAGAGCTGCTACTATTTGTGGTCCACTCCCTGTTCTCTAGGAGCTCCATGCCTCCCTGAGACTGGGAGTACCTCCCAAAATGACCTCTTTTGAGGACTGGACTCTGATCCTTCTCTGTCTGCAAAGCAGACCAAGTGGTCCCTTTGTAGTTTATGTTTCTGCCATTCTAACTCCCTGATCCTCTCATCATAGGAGCACTCCTGGTCATATGTGTCTGCTAGTGTATTTTGAAATCTGGATAAAGATGAATATCCGTCAATATCTGCTAGGGAATGGCCTTCCGGCTCAGTTGTACTAGACCTGATTAGTCCAGCTGCCTCATGTTTCCCTGTTCTTGTAAACTGGTAGGCATGAAGTTAACAGCACCCTGCACATATAATGTGGTGAGTTGGCTTGAGGCCCCTGTTAAAGAGGACATCACACCATGGTCAGGGGTTTCCCTTCCATACCCTAACTGCTCACGGTGCCTCAAAGCCTAATTGTATCTAGCCATTTCCTTCTCTAATCCCTCAGCTTTATCTTTCTGAGTCCCTATTTCTTGTTGATGTGTAAAGGCCTGAGCTTTGAGTTCTGCTATCAGGGCATGAGTAGCTTCTATGACCTTGCTTTGTGCCACTATTTGGCCACTGAGTCCCTTGTTCTCTTCACAAAGGGACTATTTTTCCCACAGCCTGTATTATATGGGTGTACTCAGAACTCCTCTTTTGCAGGAGACTAATCTCCTCACTTTGTGCACCTTTGGTCTGTGTTTCCTACTCTAGGTCCACTTCTGCGTGCCTCACATGTCCCATTAATTTTTCATTTTCTATCCTCATGTCAGTCAGTTTCTGAAAACATGACTCGCGTTTCTCCATTTCTGTCTTTAACTGGCACATTTCCTGACACAGGGCACTTTTTTCCTGACACAATTTGCTATTCGGTTCGCTGAGTTGATCTCTCTGTTGTTTCAAAGCACTCAAATTCTGGTGCTCCAGATCGAATTCCACCTGAGAATGGACCTCCCTTATGGCCAACCGGCTATTCTCCTCTTTCAATTGCTTAATCTGCTTTTGAAATGTACTCATCTCCTCTAAGCAGGCTCTATTGTGCACAACTTATTGACTCAATTTTAGTTGACTCTCTCTCAGGTCCTCAACACCTTCTTGACATTCCTCTCTCAGTGCAGAAAATGTGGACTCTCGCTCTAAGTTTTTTCGCTGCTGTGCTGCCAACTCATCCTTTAGCTGCTGAATGATATTTTCTCATTTTAACTCAGAATGTTGACTGTTGCACTTTATCCTCTACTTGCTTCAACTTTCTCTGTGCTTGATCCAAAAGCTCAGATTAATTTTGCACAAAGGCTACACTCTCCTGATATCTTTCTTCCATGATCATCATATGGAAATACATATATGCTGTGAGCTAAGCCATTTTGATTTGATATGATATGATATGACATGGCATTTAAAACGCGCCTATACACAAGTGTTTGGCTCATCTCTGGTGGTTTGTGCCATATAAACATCTGTCAGGGCCCGATGTAATAGGCCATTATCTTACCACATATCGAAATTAGTAACCTCTTGCATCATTCTAGATTGCCATGCTTCATTCTCTTGTTCTACCCATTCACCTTTAATAAACAATTTAGATAGAAGGTGTTTCCTAGCCATGTTAATTTCTACGGTGCTCATTATGAAATGTGTTCTGCACCTCATAGGTTCTCTATGCAAGGGTGAAATCTCCACCCTGTTCCTGCTTAGTTTGTATTCACACCAATGGACTCACTGATTATTTTTATGTATGCATAAAGCCCTGAAACCCAGGGTACAAGTTTGGTTGGCACCTTCGCAATGCCACCCAGCTTTCTATCCACTAAATGGAACAATACCTTCAATAACTAGTATGCTCTGAAAACATCCTGAAAACACTTCACCAATCCCAGACGAGCCCCCAATTTGTCACAGTTTATTATGCAGCACACGCAAGTCAGGAATCTCCTTCCCCTACAATGAATGTGGAGCACAATAAAAACACTTTGATTTCTACAATTTAGGTCCTTTTTTTAGAAGGCCTCCAAACCATCTCGCACACAACAAATCCCAATGAATACCCAGTGCTCCAATGGACTAGGAACCAGGACGGTGTGTATTAGAAGATATGCATTAATTTATTATTTATGTCAAATTAGAATAAACAGCTTACATCACCCACCAATGTTGTGGCAATACAAAGACAAACTATTATTTTTGGTCATGTACCACCACAGAGCTGATACCGGGTTATGCAGTTACAATAGCTACCTTTTGCTTCGCCCGCCACCCCCAAATACAGACAAAGAACAGTTCAAAATAAACCAAGAAGATGAATGCAAACAAACAGGAAAGTGAATGCACACAGAAGTGTGCTTTGGGTCCCAGCAATCCTCAGCCCCCCCTGCCAAACATCCACTAGGCTTGCCTCTTTGGGATGGAAGGCAGTGGTAAGGAGTGGGAACACAAGGGAATAATTGGATTTGGGATGTGGTTCACAGAAGCAATATGGGGAGTAAGCAAAGAATGGGAACATTTGTTTTTAAAGCACAAAGGTACAATCGTTTTTCTTCGAATTATTTATCACAACTGCTTGGGGAAGCAATAGAAAGGAAGGGAATTCATTATTTTTAAACTTAAAAGACAGGCAAGGCTTATTTATTAGTCAGCACACATTGGGAAATCGGATTTAGGATTACTTAATCATAAAAACATTAAAGAGGAGACAGAGATGCAATGGAAAAAACATTTTTGCCACCCCTGACAATAACACACAGGGTTTTAGGTTTATGGTCAGAACAGGATGGGAAAATGGATTTTGAGATGTTGAGCACAATTTCAATGGGGAAAGACAAAGCAAATGGAAATTCGTTTTTACTTCACAATGGGGAATTAGGAACAGAATGGGAAAATGGGAACAATTTTGTTTTGCACCTTACAATGGGACAATAGGGACAGAATGGAAAAATGGAAACAATTTTGTTTTGCACCTTTCATTGGGACGATAGGAAAAAGGGCATTTTGAAGTTAATTCTTTGGCAAATCTTTAGGACTATACCAGCTCACAAAACACTGGGAAAAGATTGTTGGTTTCAAATTCCACCAAAACAGATCCTGTGGATTAAATGGGGGAATTAAGATTTACTTTGACAAATAGGCCAAGGATCTACACAGGCAAATGGGGATCCTTCAATGGGGCAATGACTGAATATACAGGCACACAAAAGATTCTTCAATGGGGAAATGACTGAAATATACAGGCAAAAGGGGATTTTACAATGGGGAATTCTCTAAGGCAATGCAAAAGGAATACAGAGCCTACACACTCTATGGCTTTTGGTGTTTAGTTCTACTTAGAGGAGAGGTCTGGACTGAATATCAGGGAGCGTCAACTTCTACATCTCCTGGCTCCACTGCAAGGTAATCCTCTCACTGCTGGGATGTTTCTCCAGATGTCGACAGCAGATCACCTCAGGGTTTAGTGGGGAAAGTCCTGCTCTGAGGCAAGCTTACTTAGTGAAAGTGAAAATGACATCAATAATGTGTCATAGTTCCTGCAGAAGGGATTGGTTAATGCTCCAGTACCCCACCCCCACCTGTGTGCTAATAGGTCCAAGAAATGTGGGAGTGATTTGGGACTGCAGAGGAGGAGACCACTTCAGGGGAGGAGACCACTTTTTCATCTCACTTTGACAGGGGGCTTGGTCATGTTTTTGCCCTTAAAATCTCACTACCTTAAAAATACCTTTTACATCCATGTTTTCATAGATATGAATGCATTTTTGAAACATATATTTTGCTGCAAGTCAAATGACACTACTCATGGGTTTGTATTTCATTCCTGTGCAGAACTACTGTTTTTCTTCATTTGCTCTGGACTCATATCAGTGAAAAAGATGGCCTTTTATGGGAACCATACTGATCACATTTTACATGTTTTATCAATTTTTCTCCTCACTGGAATTGGCAAGAAGGGCCACATCACATTTTCCTGAATAACTTTAGTTGTGTTTACCTCACAAAAATCATTTTATGATGACCAGAAGGGGTTAAACCGACACCTTTCCAGAAATTCTACAATGATTATTGTGCGATACATATTTTCAATTTTACACGATAAAATGCATTTCTCCTCTTTTGCACAATGGGCAGCCAAACCACTCCTTTGCTCTGGCCCTCACCCTTGCTCTCCCAGTTTCAATTTCCCTGTTCATGGCTCTGACATCAGAGAGGGTTCAGTGTTTAGATTAGCTCTGCCTGTCATGAACCGCCGAATTCGTCCATTCTGGACTTCATGGTCCATGATGCACCGCGGTATGAACTCCGTGATTCTACCAGCATGGTCGACAGTTCGGAAATGCTGCACACCAGTCCTTTCATGCTATGCTCGACTTCCTAGAAAATAACCACGCCCCTGCGGTGTCGCGCGTCTCAACGCAACTGCTTGGAGTAGTTAGACCTGCGTTATCGAAGTTCGCTTTGCGCTCCCTTTTTTGATTCCTTTGCTTCCCTCCTTCCTGGTACTCCTTTGTTCCCTTTACTTCTCTTTTCGTACTCAATTATTGGATTAACCTTGTGCTTGGTCCTACGGCGCTTCGGCTCCAATCCGAGCCAGGTCATCTCCTTTCTGGTTCCTTGTCCTGGATATTGAATTCTTCCTAGTGGAAGGCAACAGACCTCACGCTGGAATCCGAAGACCGGTGTCCAGGTCTGTATAAGTCCCGACAGTAAGAAAGAAGGAAGCCACTTCCATGAAGGTCGCAAGTAAGGAGAAACAGGTGGGAAGGGGAGAAACTTGTGACAGATTGAGATGCCTAAAACCTGATACAAGGGCAGATATGCAAGCCGCAGTTCAGGACCTCATGAGAGGTATGCAAGAATTAACCACTGAAGTCCAAAACCTTAAGGCTGATAATGCGGCATTAAAGCAGTTGGTTTTATCTCTTGACTCTGCAGCCAAGGAAAGTGTATTGTTAGGGGAGTAGTGGACAAATACGACGGATCATCAAAAAAACCTACGTGACTTCCTTGATTCTTGTTTAGTACACTTCACCTTCAAACCGTACTACTTTTCCACCCCACGAGCAAAGGTTGGAATCATGATATCTCATCTCACGGGCAATGCCTTAATCTGGGCAACTCCCTTAGTCAATGCGAGCGATGCTCTCCTGGATCATTACGATGGATTTGTGGAAGCCCTCAAGGCCATGTTTGATTGCCCTGAACTCGTTTATAGTGCATAGGAAAGACTGCTTGAATTCCAACAAGGAACTCAGGATATGCACACTTATGTGACTCGCTTTAAACAGCTAGCAAAAGAAGCCGATTGGTTCCAGGAAGCCAGCTTTAGCCTCTTTTGAAGAGGTTTAAATGATGAGATAAAGGATGAATTAGCTAGAGTAGCTCGCCCAAGCTCCTTTCAAGCTCTCATGGACCTCTCCCTACAGATCGATTTCCGAATCTAGGAAAGAAAGGCAGACCAAAAGAAATCTAAGACAACATCTCCAAAGACAGCCATGAGCTATCCCTGCCCAAAAGAAACAACTGCCTCGCAAGCCTCAGATCCAGAACCTATGCAACTAGGCGCCTTCCGAGGCCCTATTTCTCCCCAAGAAAGGATCCGTCAGATTAATACAGGACTGTGCCTGTATTGTGCCTCTGATAAACACCTTGTAAGAGAATGTCCTATAGCGCCACCTCAGCGTTTGGGAAATGCCAGCTCCCGATACTAAGCGGAGCACAGCTTCGGAAGAATGATGTCTGCTCCTCATCTGTTCCTTCCGTGAAATCTCCAGGACAGAACACTCTTGTGATTCTACAAACAGTCTTATCCCCTTCCAAGAGAGAATCCTACCCCATCCTGGCCTTAGTGGACTGTGGTGTCATGGGCATTTTCATGATTGGGTTGTCGATCATCACATTCCTCAGGAAACCAAAGAGATAGTACAACCTGTCGAAGCCATTGATGGCAGACCCTTGTCTTCTGGACCCATAACTCACCAAACCAAGGACTTACTGCTGTCAATAAACAACCATCAGGAAATACTCAAGTTTGACATCATTAAATCTGCTTATTACCACTTGGTTTTAGGCATGCCTTGGTTACAGAAACACAATCCCTACATCAATTGGGCAGCCGGGTCCTTGTTTCTCGGTTCAGAACATTGCATGTCCCCTTGTTTATCTCTTACCATATTGTCAAGTCCTTCAGCGGATTTCCAGGAACTCAACCAACCATCCGCAACTGTTTGTAACATTATCCAAATCCCTCAGGCATACCAAACATACTCAGATGTGTTTTCAACAGCCATTGTTTAATCTCTCCCATCTCACAGACCTGAGGAATGTGCCATTGATACAGAACCATCAGCAGTGATTCCCTTTGGAAGAATGTTCATTTTGTCTGAACCAGAAAAGAAAGCCCTCAGAGAATATTTGGATACCAATCTTGCAAACGGTACTATTCGACCTTCCAAGTCTTCAGCTGGTGCTTCCCTCTTCTTCGTCCCTAAAAAGGACACCAAGGAACTCTGACCTTTTCTGGATTACCGTGGCCTCAACCAATGCACTCTCAAGGACCGCTATCCATTACCACTATTTTGGACATTCTGGAGGCAGTGAGGGGTGCTATCATATTCACTAAACTTGATCTCAGGGGTGCTTACCATCTCATTCGCATAAAGGAAGGCGATGAGTGGAAAACAGCCTTCAGAACTCCCTTTGGCAATTTCGAGTATCTGGTAATGCCCTTTGGTCTCGCCAATGCCCCCACAGTATTTCAACGCTTCATGGATCGGGTTTTTTCTGACATGCTGTTCCTTTTCGTCATTGTATATCTAGACGATATACTAATTTATTCCAAGGAACCTCAGACCCATCAAGAACATGTAAAAGCAGTTTTACAATGCCTGCGTGAACACAAGCTCCTGGCCAAACCTGAAAAGTGCCTTTTCCATGCATCAACCGTTCACTATCTTGGATTCGTCCTTAGTTTCAAAGGTATCGGAATGGATCCTTCCAAGGTTGATTCCATCCTGTCTTGGCCTGCTCCCACTACTGTGAAACAGATTCAATCCTTCCTGGGACTTGCTAACTTCTACAGAAAATGTATACCCATGTTTTCTGACATTTTACATCCTATTGTAGCACTTCTAAAGAAAGACACTCCATTTCAATGGTCCTCGACTCAAGAGACAGCCTTTCAACAACTGAAACAGGAAATCACTCGAGCTCCAATCCTAGCTCAACCTGATATAGATCGACCCTGCTTGGTAGAGACTGACACATCCGACTATGCCATCAGAGCAGTCTTGAAGCAAGAACTTGAGGACAAGATGGAACATCCTATTGCATATGTATCCCGCACCTTGACTCCCAGTGAGACACATTATTCCGTCTTGGAGAAGGAGTTGGTAGCCATCCGACAAGCCTTCACCGACTGGGGTCATCTCCTTTTGGGTGCCAAACACCCAGTACAAGTTCGCACGGACCCTCGAAATTTACAAGTGCTACAATCCCTGGAGTGCAGAAACAGTCGTCAGGCCCGTTGGGCCTTCTTTTTTGCCCAATACCAATTTCAAATTCTTCACTTCCCTGGAACACATAACATCATAGCTGATGCCTTGTCCAGACGTCCTGATTACGAGCCCATCGAAGCACGAACCTTCCCCAAGATGTTTCCTGACACTGTGTTTGTAGCTCAAGCTATTTCTCTTCTGGAGGACCTTTGTGTAAAAACACTTGCATGGCAGAAACCCTATCCACTTTTTGAAAGTTTGACAAGCATTTTGCTGTACATATTATTAGTTGAAAAGGAAAAAAAAGTGACAGGCATGTATTTATTTCACAGGAAAAAAAGGCTTTGTTTTACTGCAACGGTTTGAAACACAATCTTAGCATTTCCATTTAATATTATGTGCACTACAATTCCTGGAAATATCAGTGCAGATGTTCATGTGTGTTTTTGTTCCTTCATGAATGGTAATTCACATATTTAAGTTGGTTAACACCTTAGGTCCATGTGTGTTTTTGTTCCTTCAGGAAGGGCAGCATTATTTCAGCGCTGGCCTGTTACTTGGGGGCCTGTCCCCCACTCACCCTGGCCTTTTACTTATGGCATCTGGGGTTATTTCACCCCACACTATCTCCCAACATGTTAAAAGATATGTTAAAGGATATTTGTACCACACTCTATCACCACCGGAATGGTCCCCTGGCGCTCTGGCGGATCTGAAAAGGAAAGGAGGTGGGGTGAGTTAGTGGGACTGAGCGGGAAAAGTGCAAGAGAGAAGTTATGTGCTGTAGGCAGCTTCAGTTCATGTAATACTGTTCGTTGAGTTTAGGTGTGCTTTTCGGTTGGTAGCCATCGTGTTCTGTTGTGCAAAGCTATGTGTGATTTGTTTTGTTGTTGCTACACTTAGTGAAGTTTGTGCAGTTTGCTGTGCTTTAGGGTTGTGCTTGTGTTTGGTTAGTGTTTGAGAGGTGTTTGCAGAGGCGTGAGATTGTTAGTGGGTTGGTTATTGGCCTCACTATCTAGAGCTGATACGTGCTAATTTCCAAGTTCTTTCTAGATGTGGCGCATGACAATCTCCCCATTTCCATCTAGATTCGGCACTTGCTAACATTCACAATCCTGTCTAGAAGCGACGCAATCCAATATTTACAATCCTGTCTAGATGTGACACGAGCCAATATTCACAATTCTATCTAAAGGCAGCAATGGCTAAAATTCGCAAGTCTATCTAAAGGTTGCACTGGCTAGCATTCACAATCCTGTCTAGAAGTGATGCAAGCCAGCATTCACAATCCTGTCTAGAAGTGACGCAAGCCAGCATTCACAATCCTGGCTAGATGTGACGCAAGCTAATGTTCACAAATGTATCTAAATGTGGCACTGGCTAACATTCACAATCCTGTCTAAAAGCGGTGCAAGCCAGCATTTACAATCTTGTCTAGATGTGATGCGAGCTAATATTCACAATTTTATCTAAATGTGGCAATGGCTAACATTCACAATCCTGTCTAGAAGTGGCACAAGCCAGCACTTACAATCTTGTCTAGATGTGATGCAGGATAATATTCACAATTCTATATAAATGTGGCACTGGCTAATATTCGCAATCCTGTCTGGAAGTGACGCAAGCCAGCATTTACAAACCTGTTTAGAAGTGACGCAGGCTAATATTGACAATCCTGTCTAGATGTGATGCAGGCTAATATTAACAATCCTGTCTAGATGTGATGAACGCTAATATTCACAATTCTATCTAAATGTGGCAATGGCTAACATTCACAATCCTGTCTAGATGTGACGCAAGCCAGCCTTTACAATCCTGTCTAGATGTGATGCAGGCTAATATTCACAATCCTGTCTAGATGCGATGCAGACTAATATTTGTAATCCTGTCTTGATGTCACACCGGCTAATATTCACAATTCTATCTAAATGTGGCGCAGGCTAATATTCACAATTTTATCTAGATGGGATGCAAGCTAATATTCACAGTTCTATCTAAATGTATCACTGGCTAGTATTCACAATTCTATCTACATGTGGCAGCAATGGTTAATATTCACAATTATATCTAAATGTGGCAATTGCTAACATTCACAATCCTGTCCAGATGTGGCGCCGGCTAATATTCTCAATTATATCTAAATGTGGGAATTGCTAACATTCACAATCCTATCTAGATGTGACATCGGCTAACATTCACAATTCTATCTAAATGTGATGCAGGCTAATGTTCACAATCCTGTCTAGATGTGATGCAAGCTAATATTCACAATTCTGTCTAAATGTGGCAATGTCTAACATTCACAATCCTGTCTAGATGTGGCAATTGCTAACATTCACAGTTCTATCTAGTAGTGAAGCTGCTTAGTATGAATATCCTGGTCTGCTATGTTCTGAGGGCAAGTTCAGTTACAGGGCTTCCGGATTAGAGTGATTGCTGAACATGTGTCAAACTTCTGAAGTGCTGAAATGTCCCTTCCGCTGTTCCCTCTATGCAAGTGCTTTGGCATGATCTTAATTAGCACTGCTGATTTATTTGCATGCTGCTGTTTCCTCTCTGTCCTCCATGAATCTTGAGGAGGCCAGCCTTGCCCACAGATACTTGACAACCGAAATGTCCTCTGTGTCTTGGCATTCATTTCTTTTGGGTACACCCAAGAGTCTTCAAGCTTTGCTGACTTGCTAAACATACAGCGCCTCGATGCCTGTAACGCTCACCTGATTCCCACGGAGGCGCTGACCCAAACTGGACTGCTACAGTTGCTTCTATGACTATGATGAGGCGTAGAACTCGGAAGACGCTCTGGGCAGGACCTCCGAATATTGACTGTCTGGCTTGTAAGGTGAGTTTTCTGCAGGTGGAAGAAAAAGGGGTAATTACAAGCTGGTTGGATAAGTTCTCCCACCAATCTTCTGCTTTTCCCACTTCTTGGTTCTCGACTGGTCTCCACGAACTCTCACCTTTGGTTTAGTAAAGACGAGCTCTCCATCCTGCTTCTGGTGCAGGGGCGCGTGGAATCCAGTTACGTCACTGGATGCTTTCAGTGTTTAGGCTCAGTGTCCTTTTGTGGCTTGTAATAGTCCTTCAGGTGCCGAGGAGCTGTTGGCGACACCACCACTGCTGTGCAAGAAGAGGCTCGTGAGTATAGAAGATCTGAGGCCGCTTCTGAAGGAGCACCCTTTTATAATGTCCTTTTCTGTCTTTCAGGTGCCGAGATGCTGTGGGCGATGCCGTCGCTGTTGCACGTGCGGTGGCACGTAAGTATAACTGAATTGTGGCCGTTTCCAAATGGGCGCCTCTGATAATGTCTTTTCCTTCCTTTCAGGTGCTGAAATGCTGAGGGCGATGCTGCCGCTGCTGCGCGTGAAGAAGCGTGTAAGTATTACTGAATTGTGGCCACTTCAAAATGGGCACCTCTAATAATGTCTTTTGTCTTCCAGGTGCTGGGATGCTGCCGAAGCGAAGGCCGCGGTGAACTCTGGTGTGATCACGGATGGATAAGGTAAGCGAGCGCAGCTGCGTGCGTGTTGCCCGTTTTCTAACCTTATGTCTTTATTTGCAGGTTGTCGGAGACTGGACTCTTGTGGCTGAATTCTGGTGAGTAGATGTTCCTGTGCCTTTTCTTCATCCACAGGTTGCTGCTCGAGAAGCTGAGGGTGTGTCTGGACCTGGAATGCAGGAGCCGACTCGGTGAGCGTCCTGCTGCTGTTGCAGAATAACGCGAAGCACGTGAATTCTATCGGGCGTGGTTTAAATAGTGGAGAAGTGCTTTGGTGCGTATTCTTCCTCGAGCCTCACCCAGGTAAGAAAAGAGTTCCAGTGTCAGAGGATTAGCATCAGCCCCATCCAGGTAAGAAAAGAGTTCCTGTAACAGAGGATTGGTCCCTCCCAGCCAGTGGCTGGGACTTCACCCAGCTTGGATTATTCTAGGTGAGTATGCAGCATGGTCTGCCACAGGTAAGTCCACCCAATCACTACTGCACACTTTAAGAATATGAGCCCGGCGCCCATGGCGCCGGGACTGTGGTTCCTTATGAGCCTGGCGCCAGAGGCGCCAGGACATGGTCCAAAGGGCCCCTGTAGGGGTCTGCTGGAACCGGGGGTGTGGATGATGAGCCTGCTTCCGGGGACGCTGGGCAAGTCTTGGCTCCTGGGGAGTAGCGCTCATGACAGCACCCCCCCTCAAGGCCCCTCCCAAACTTGTCCTCCCCGGGGGTTTTGGTTTATCGGGAAAGGTTCGGTGGAATTTCCTGACTAGACGAGGAGCATGGACGTAGTCATAGGGTTCCCAGGATCTTTCCTGGGGTCCGTAGCCTTTCCAGTCGATTAGGTAGAATAGTTTTGATTTGATGATCTTGGAGTCCAAAATGTTTTTAACTTCAAATTCGGGCTCTCCATTCACCTGAATGGGTTCTGGAGGTCTGGTCAGTCTGGTTCCAGGTTGCATGGGTTTCAAAAGAGATACGTGAAACACAGGATGTATTCTCATATGGATTGGCAAATCTAATTTAACGGACACTGGATTAATTATGACCGTAATTGAATATGGTCCCTGGTATTTGGGGTTGAAGGTGCGAGGTCCTTTTAGTGATAAATGTTTGGTGGACAACCAGACTTGATCCCCAACCTGGTATTGAGGGGCATCGCTTCGGTGTTGGTCTGCTCCTTTTATGTACCTTTCTTTAGCTTGTTGTAGATGTGCAGTCGCTTACTTGAAAGCTTGGGTAATAACAGAGTGCAACTGATCTACGGCGGGTGTTCCAAGATCTTGAGGTGGGTCGAGGTTGGAGGTTTGAGGATGAATTCCATACAAGATGTAGAAGGGACTCTTCCCGGTTCCCGAATGAACTGAATTGTTGTATGCATATTCAGCTATCCAAAGGATGTCCTTCCAGTTGCTTTCAGACTGTTGTAGCATGCATCGTAAATATTGTTCGAGAGTCTGGTTTGTTCTCTCGGTTTGCCCGTCGTTCTGGGGGTGATGGCTGGTTGAAAGTCTTACATCGATTTGAGCTGACCGACAACAACTACGCCAAAAGTGAGAAATAAACTGGCTTCCACTATCAGAGATTAGTACCGACGGGAAGCCGTGTAACCGGACAATGTTTTCAAGGAATTCTCTGGCTAGTACTGAAGCTGAAGGTAAGCCTTTTAGCGGAATGAAGTGGGCCATTTTAGAAAACAAATCCACAATAACGTGTCACGTTGATCACCTTCCGCCCCCTGCTCCTCACCTGAAGATCCTTCTTGGCTTTCTCGGACACTGGATGGCTTCTTCCGTAGTACCTTGGGATGTTCCTTAGATGGTTTCTCCTTTGACCTCCTGTCAATGCAAGTAAGGCCTGGCTCCCTCGGAGGCCACCTCGACAGGGAATGGGACCTGTCTTGAGGGGGGCCCCGAGGAGCCAAGCCCCAAAAAGACAGGGAAAAAGCCGATGGATGGCACAAAAAACCCTGCTGACTGTCCAGGAAGGGTACTCGCGTCGAGTATAGTTGCAAGAGGCAGACCGGTAAAGTTCTGGGGTGATTTTCACTTCTTTCACTTCTCAGGATCACATAGGAAGCAAACCGGCAAAGCCCCAGGAATAATATACCAGCAAAGAGTACGAGGTATTGGGAGAAGTAGAAGAGTACTGTAAGCTATCACAGAAGGATCCGTAACAGTTTCAGAAGAGAGCGATGGAAGCAGAAAGGATAGAAAGAGAGAGAGAGACTAGAAGCCAGGTATAGTCCCAAACCCAAAGGATAGACCGAACCCCGAAGCGAATAGAGGAGAACGCGAGGAGGCGTGAGAGTGGCGGAGGAGACCGCGAGTCGGAACGGCGAGGCGCCGAAGGTAAGGAATCAGAGTGGATGATGAGCGGCAGACGCCGCAGAAAGAAGGAAGCAAGGTAAATTCGTAGGCAGGGCAAGTAGAGTGAATCGCAGGAAGAAAACGGTAGAAGGCTGGGAGGAGGCTACTCGGAGGAGTAGCCGAGCGAGCGTATCGTTGAAAATCACAGATACAACGCGCAGGTAAGTGGGCGGGGCTGGTTTAAGTAGCGGTGGCCTCCATGTTGGTTGAGGGCTAGGCCGTTACTGTCAGGTTCTTCGTGGTAGTGCCTTCCAATCGTGCCATAGCTTCCAGGGACGGATCGTGACAGTATGGCCTCTCCCTCCCCGGAACCCCCCTGGTTTTCCTGGATACCTCAGATGAAACCTTCTTACGAGTCTGGGTGCGTGAAGATGGTACCTGGGTTCCCACGTCCTTTCATCTTCGGAATATCCCTTCCAATGGACCAGATATTGGAGTCTCCCTTGGTGGTAACGTGAATCCACTAAGTAATCAACCTCGTATTCTTGGGATTCCTTTACCTTCGGAGTCTTAGTCTTCATAGTCTTGCGGTGAAAAGGATCCTCCTTGTATTCCTTGAGTAATGAGGTGTGGAAGACTGGATGTACCCTTTGAAGACCTCTAGGTAAGCGTAGTTCATAAGCTACGGGGTTGATTTGTCTGATGATGGGATAAGGACCCAGGTATCGAGGTGCAAATTTGCCTTTGTGTATCCATCTAGGAAGATGTTTGGTAGATAACCAGACTCTCTGTCCTGGCTTCCATTCTGGGTTGGACCGTCGACTTCTATCCGCCCATCTTTTCTGTGTGAGCTGACTGCCTTCCAGTGCTTCTCTAGCCATTCTATGAACTTCCTTGAGTTCGGACAACCTGTCGTCTATGGCGGGAGATTGGGTAGGTTGCATTCCGGTCCAGGGCAGTTGTTGTGGATGATACCCGTAAGTGCAGTAGAATGGACTCATGCGAATGGACGTGTGGTAATTGTTATTATAGGCAAATTCGGCCTGAGAGAGAAAGGCTGACCATCTTTCTTGTTTGTGACTACAGAAACACCTTAAATATTGTTCCAGCCCAGCATTGAGTCTCTCGGTTTGTCCGTTAGTTTGGGGGTGAAAACCAGAGGAAAGTGCTCGGCTGATACCCAATTGGTGACATAGTAACGTCCAGAATTTGGAGGTGAATTGGGTTCCGCGGTCCGAAATGATGGTCCGAGGCAATCCATGGAGACGAATGACATCTCTGAGAAAGATCGAAGCCGTCTCTGGAGCTGACGGAAGACCTGAGAGAGCAGAAAAATGAGCCATCTTGCTGCAGGTGTCTACAGTGACCATAATAGCTGTCTTATTCTCGGATTCCGGCAGGTCAACAATAAAATCCATGGAAATCAGTTCCCAGGGTCTAGTGGGTAGGATAGGCTGTTGCAACTGGCCCAAAGGTTTGCCTGTTTGGTATTTGTTGGCGGCGCATACAGGACAGGTGGTTACATATCTTTTGACATCCTTGGGTAGTCCTGCCCACCAGAATCTGCGGCTTATGAGTTCCTGTGTCTTCTTGATACCTGGGTGTCCCGCTAGGGGGGTATCGTGGCACCATGATAGTATCTGTTCTTGAAGCTCTCTGGAAGGGAGAAACAGCTCTGTACCATGGTAGTATAGACCGTCATTGGCCTGAGTGACGGAAGCGGGTATGGCCGGTAGAAGACTGTATTGGGTTACCAGATCTTGTAAAAGTGGCACGACCCTAGCCATAATCTTCAGATTTGGGAACAAGAGGTCATGCTCTTGCGGTAGGTTGTTTTCCTCTCCTTGGCATCTGGAGAGTGCGTCTGCCATCTTGTTTTCAGTACCCGGTACATATGAAATGGTGAACTCAAATTGGGAAAAGTAATAGGCCCATCTGGCATGTCGAGCATTGGTGCACTCCATCTGCTGCAATACCCGGAGGTTGCGATGATCTGTAAGTATTTGGAAAGGATACACTGTTCCCAAGAGTAGGTGCCTCCACTCTTGACAGGCTGATTTTATGGCAAGTAATTCTCTTTCCAGAACTGAGTAATTACGTTCACTTTTCGTCAGAGTCCTTGAGTAATAAGCGACTGGATGTTTGAGGCCATCGTCCGTTCTTTGTAGAAGTACGGCTCCCAGTGCTCCTCCAGACGCGTCAGTTTCCACTATAAAGGGTCTTGTTTGATCAGGTTGTACAAGTATGGGAGCCGAAGTAAATAACTCCTTAAGGCGCAAAAATGCCCTCTTCTGTTCTGGACCAAAAACGTACTTAACTCCTTTCTTGAGAAGACCGGTAATAGGTAACATCAGGTCGGAAAAGTTAGGGATGAACTGGCGATAGATATTGGCTAAACCCAAGAATATTTGAACCTCCTTTATTCCTCTAGGTTCTTTCCATTCGATGATGGCTCTGATCTTCTCGGGTTCCATCTGGATTCCTTCCTTGGATAGGATATAACCTAGATAAGAAACAGTTGTTACTTCGAACTGGCATTTCTCTGGTTTTACCAGAAGGTGGTTAGACTGGAGTCGGTGTAACACCTGTCTCACATGTTCTTGGTGTTCTTGAAGCCTTTCAGAGTAGATAAGGATGTCATCCAGATAAATGACAACCGACACAAACAACATGTCAGAAAAGATCTTATCTATAAATCTTTGGAAAACAGCTGGGGCATTCACGAGACCAAAGGGCATGACACGGTATTCGTATAACCCGAATGGGGTTCGAAATGCGGTCTTCCATTTGTCGCCTGTCCTTATCCTGAGAAGATGATAGGCTCCCCTGAGGTCTAGTTTCGTGAAATAAGAGGCCCCTCTGACCGTTTCCAGAATGTCTCTGATTAAAGGCATAGGATAGCGGTCACGAACAGTGATCTGGTTGAGTCCCCTGTAATCAATACAGGGTCGCAATTCGGTGGTTTCTTTTTTGGGGATGAAGAATAACGATGCACCCCCGGACGATCGGGATTCCTGAATGAGTCCGTTCTGAAGGTTATCGTCCAAGTAGATCCGTAAGGCTAGTTTTTCGGAAGGAGCCAAAGGATACATTCTACCAAAGGGAACCACGGACCCTGGAAGGAGATCTAAGGCACAGTCCTCTGGTCGATTGGGAGGTAATAGCTTGGGTACAGTGTCCTGAAACACCTCAGCATATTCCTGGTATCGTAGGGGAATGGCAGCTACCACCTTATGCTGGGGTGTTCGGTGTTCCTTGTTCTCTCCCTGGGTAGGGGGATTGATGGTACAATGGTCCTTACAATAAGTAGAGTCAAAACGCACAACATTGGTGGTCCAATTGATCTGAGGGTTGTGACGTCTAAGCCATGGAATACCTATCACCAAAGGAAAATGTGCTGCTCGAATCAGGTCAAATATCATAGATTCATGGTGTTCTCCCAAGACCAAGTGTAAGGGTAAAGTCTCGGAATCTATGGGACCTGAGGACAAGGGTTCACCGTCTACCCCTTCTACAGGGATAGGTCTCTCTTTGCGTCTAATGGCGATTCGTTGTGCCTTAGCCCATTCGGTATCCATAAAGTTTCCTGCGGCTCCGCAGTCCAGCATGGCTAGAACTTCTATGGGGGAGGATTCTGTAGTCCATAGTTGAACCCGAAAGATCATCAGACTGTTGTCTTCCCTTAGTTCCGAGGGTCGGGTAAGGTTGCAAGGGCTGTTTCTTGTTCCCCCGAGACCACCCTTGCAAAGGACCGAGGGTTGGAGTTTTCCTTTCTTCGTGGAGGTACTTCCGGGCAGTCCCTGAGTAAATGCTTCGAGGAGCCGCAGTATAAACAGAGACCAGAGTCTCTCCTTCTTTTGCGTTCTGCAGGCGTCAAAGGACCTCGGGCTGTTCCTATCTGCATTGGTTCTTCTGATGTCGGCATGTCTTTGGGAGGATGTGGAGCAGGGCTAGGTGATGGTAGATTGAGCCGAGGTCTCCTTCTTTCCTGTCGGCGTTCAGATAGCCGGTATTCCAATTGCAGGGTCAGTGTCATGAGATCTTGGAACGACGGTGGGCGAGCTACCCTAGCCAACTCGTCCTTTAGTTCGTCCTGGAGACCTCTCCTAAATATCGTCTGCTTAGCCGAATCAGGCCAGTCTGTCTTCGCCGCTAGTCTCAAAAATCGGGATATGTAGGTCTGCACGTCTGTGTTCCCCTGTTTCACATCGAGTATTGCCTCAAGAGAGGTGTATAGGACCTCAGGACGATCGAATCTCCCTTTGAAGAGATCCACAAACTGGTCATAATTGGACAGAGCGGGATCGTTTCTGGTCACCAAAGGGGTGGCCCATGCCAAGGCATTCCCTGTTAGGTTGGTGATAAGGAAACCGACCCTAGCTCTAGCAGTTTCAAATGCATAAGGTCGAAAGACGAAGTGAACTTGGCAGGCGTCTAAGAATTCCTTTAGACCGCCGGGATAACCATCATACTTTCCAAATGTAAGAGGCATAGGCGGCAAATCCCCTTGGTCATCTCTACGGAAGACCACTTGTTGGCGTAAAGCGGCGTTCTCAGTCTTCAGGGCTTGTACTTCTATGGTTAAACCCTGTAAGGCGGCAACCAACTCCTGGTACTGTTCCAGAGAAGCCATGGTTACGTTCGGCGTTGTATTCTGTCACATTGATCACCTTCCGCCCCCTGCTCCTCACCTGAAGATCCTTCTTGGCTTTCTCGGACACTGGATGGCTTCTTCCGTAGTACCTTGGGATGTTCCTTAGATGGTTTCTCCTTTGACCTCCTGTCATGCAAGTAAGGCCTGGCTCCCTCGGAGGCCACCTCGACAGGGAATGGGACCTGTCTTGAGGGGGGCCCCGAGGAGCCAAGCCCCAAAAAGACAGGGAAAAAGCCGATGGATGGCACAAAAAACCCTGCAGACTGTTCCAGGAAGGGTACTCGCGTCGAGTATAGTTGCAAGAGGCAGACCGGTAAAGTTCTGGGGTGACTTTCACTTCTTTCACTTCTCAGGATCACATAGGAAGCAAACCAGCAAAGCCCCAGGAATAATATACCAGCAAAGAGTACAAGGTATTGGGAGAAGTAGAAGAGTACTGTAAGCTATCACAGAAGGATCCGTAACAGTTTCAGAAGAGAGCGGTGGAAGCAGAAAGGATAGAAAGAGAGAGAGAGACTAGAAGCCAGGTATAGTCCCAAACCGAAAGGATAGACCGAACCCCGAAGCGAATAGAGGAGAACGCGAGGAGGCGCGAGAGTGGCGGAGGAGACCGCGAGTCGGAACGGAGAGGCGCCGAAGGTAAGGAATCAGAGTGGATGATGAGCGGCAGACGCCGCAGAAAGAAGGAAGCAAGGTAAATTCGTAGGCAGGGCAAGTAGAGTGAATTGCAGGAAGAAAACGGTAGAAGGCTGGGAGGAGGCTACTCGGAGGAGTAGCCGAGCGAGCGTATCGTTGAAAATCACAGATACAACGCGCAGGTAAGTGGGCGGGGCTGGTTTAAGTAGCGGTGGCCTCCATGTTGGTTGAGGGCTAGGCCGTTACTGTCAGGTTCTTCGTGGTAGTGCCTTCCAATCGTGCCATAGCTTCCAGGGACGGATCGTGACATAACGAGAATAGTGTTGTACCCGGAACAAGAGGGTAAGTCTGTGATGAAGTCCATGGAAAGGGTATGCCAGGGACACGGTGGAATGTCTAATGGTTGCAGAAGACCAGCCGGCCTTTTCTTTTGACCCTTGTTTTGAGCGCACACACCACAGGACATCACAAATTCTTTTATGTCTTTTCTCCATGAAGGCCACCAGAAGTGTTTCTTCACTTTTTCTGTGGTTTTGGCGATGCCTGGGTGACCCTCCATTAATGAATCATGATAACAGGAGATTACCTGTTTTTGTAAATCGGCGTGTGGTAGGAATAATCGTCCTTGGAAATAAGGCAAGACATTGTTTACGGTGAAGTTCTCTCCTCTTTGTAACCAGCTTTGTAAGTCTGATGGGGTCACAAGTTGTTTAGTTTTTGCCTCAATATCCTCGATGGATTGCGAAGAAATCAGACCCAAGATCCTTTGTTCAGGAATTATTGGTACGGGTTCGGGATTGACAACGTTATCTCCCATTCCAATTCGGGAAAGAGCATCCGCTTTGCCGTTCTTGTTGCCCGGGCGGTAAGTGATCACGAAGTCAAATTCAGCATAGAATAGAGCCCAGCGAAGCTGTCTGGAGGATTGAGCTTTGGCGGTTTTCAGATACTGTAGATTTCGATGATGGGTGATCACTGTAACGGTGTGTTTGGCCCCGAGGAGATAATGCCGCCAGGCCTTAAAGGCGGATTTAATAGCTAAAAGCTCTTTGTCCGTGATGGTGTAATTAATCTCAGACGCCGAGAACTTTCGAGACCAAAACGCCACAGGATGCAGTTGGTTAGTCTCTGGATCCCTTTGTGATAGAACTGCTCCCATTGCTAAGCTAGAGGCGTCGGTTTCAACGATGTAAGGGAGATCCGGGCGTGGGTGTTTCAGTATTGGCGCCGAGGTGAACTTGGCCTTTTGCTCTTGGAAGGCTTGTTCAGCTTCTGCAGACCATTCAAAGCGCTTATTTTTTCTTAAGAGGGATGTGATGGGTTGTACCACTCGTGAAAACTCTGGAATAAATCTGCGGTAAAAATTGGCAAAGCCTAGCATGCTTTGAACGCCTTTCACGGAAGTAGGAGATGGCCATTTGAGGATTGCGTCAACTTTTCTCGAGTCCATGTGGACTCCTTTGGGTGTCAGAATAAATCCCAGAAATTCGACCTCGGTGACATGAAAGGCACATTTCTCGAGCTTGGCAAAGAGTTTATGTTGGCGAAGTTTTTCAAGGACCGCCCTAACATGATTTCGATGATCAGCTTCCGAAGATGAGTACACAAGAATGTCGTCTATGTAGACGACAACACAGGCATCAATGAGCTCTCTGAGGACGTCATTCATGAAATATTGGAAGGCGGCCGGGGCATTGCATAGTCCGAAGGGCATCACTTGGTATTCAAATAGCCCATACTTAGTGCGAAATGCCGTCTTCCATTCATCACCTTCCTTGATCCGTACCAAATGATAAGCTCCCCGGAGATCAAGCTTGGTATAAATACAGGCGTTTTTCACCTGGTTGAGGAGTTCCGGGATCAGAGGTAAGGGGTATCTGTTTTTTACTGTTATCTGATTCAGAGCACGGTAATCAATACAGGTTCTGAGGTCACCTTCTTTTTTTGGTACGAAGAACAGAGCCGAGGATGCAGGAGACTTTGACGGACGGATAAAGCCATTGGCGAGATACTGGTCTAAATACTGTCGCAGATGAAGGTTCTCAGGCTCGGTGAGGGTGTAAATCCTACTGCAAGGGGGAGTTGCACCGGGTAGCAGATCTATCTGACAATCGTATGATCTGTGAGGTGGCAAGGTGTTAGCCTGTTCCTTTTGAAAAACATCTTGGAACTCTTGATACTCTTGAGGTAATTGTGGACCGTCAGTCGTTGCTGACGTTAGGCCAATACTGGGTCGTGGATAGCAGGTTGGTGCACACTCAGGGAACATTATCGTCTTTGCTCGCCAATTAATCTGAGGGTTGTGTTTCTCCAACCAAGGGATTCCTAGGATTACTTGGAATTGAGGAGCCTTGATCACGTCGAACACAATTACCTCCCGATGCCCGTCTTGGCCTAGTAACGTCACTTCAGCAGTGGTATGGGTTACCGGTCCAGAGGCGATTTCGGTCCCATCCACCGTGGTAATGACGTCTTTAACCGCCTTTGGACAAAGAGGTAGGTTCATCCTGGAAGCCAATTGGCGGTCCACGTAATTTTCTATTGCTCCACTATCAATGTATGCCTTAATAGCATGCAAACGTTCTGGTTGCTTTGGGTTTACGAGGACCATAGGCATTATGAAGTGCGAGGTCAAAGAACTGGTTTTTAAGCTCGGCAAGCGGACCTCTACACTTGTCGGGCGAGGTAGTTTCCCAGCTCAGGCTTTTCAGAGTTCTTGTCAGAAGCTCCTACTGTCTTCTTAGGTGGTTTTACCGGGCAATCTCGAAGAAAATGTCCAGAGTTTCCACAATAGAGGCAAAATTGCATTTGTCGTCTTCTGTCACGCTCTTTCTGGGTTAAGGGACCCTTTACGGCCCCAATCTGCATAGGTTCACCGGTGTCGACCCCTTTGGCGTTGGTTTGTGTTTTTGTGAATACTCGGGTTTCAAACCTGGATCGGTCCGCCTTTCTGTTTTGGAGCCTATGATCCAATTGGACCACCAAATCAATATATTCCGAACAGTCCTGAGGAGGATTCACGACCTGGGCAAGGACGTCTTTAAGTTCACCACGCAGACCTCTGTGAATTAGCGTGATCCTTTTATCCTCGGGCCATCTAGTTTCCACGATTAACCTATTAAAAGATGCAATGTAGGCTAAGAGGTCCTGGTTGCCCTGTCGCAGGGAGAGGAGTTCGTTGTCCAGGGCCTGCCCTTGGGAATGTCTTGCAAAAAGTCTCTCCATACTCGCCTGGAAGGCTGAGAAGTTCCGAAGAATTGGGTCATCCTGTGTAACCAGAGGGATCGACTAATCAGCGGCGCTGCCGCTAAGATACGAAAGTTCAAAGGCTACCTTGGTCTGGTCAGTTGGAAAGGCTGCTGGTCTACAAAGAAAGTGCAGTCGGCATTGATTTATAAACACTGCAAATCTTTTAGGGTCACCAGAAAAGCGTTCAGGTGGTGCCAATGGCACATTTCCAGGTAGGTTGATTTGAACGGGATTGGTTGAAGTAACTGGGGTATAATTCCCCCCTGAGTTAGGTAGAGGAGTTTGCCCCGCTTGACTCTGTAATAACTGTCTGGTGAGATCGTCAGTTCGTTCTTTTGACATTATCAATTCCCTCTTAAGGGCGTTCGTTTCCTGGCGAGCAGCATGGACTTCAGCTCTTAATTCCCCCAACAACTGGGCCAATTGGTCTGTGTCGGAAGTTTCCATAGCGCCTGGGTAGGAGATTATGGGTAGGCTTTGCGTTCTGTAACGCTCACCTGATTCCCACGGAGGCGCTGACCCAAACTGGACTGCTACAGTTGCTTCTATGACTATGATGAGGCGTAGAACTCGGAAGACGCTCTGGGGAGGACCTCCGAATATTGACTGTCTGGCTTGTAAGGTGAGTTTTCTGCAGGTGGAAGAAAAAGGGGTAATTACAAGCTGGTTGGATAAGTTCTCCCACCAATCTTCTGCTTTTCCCACTTCTTGGTTCTCGACTGGTCTCCACGAACTCTCACCTTTGGTTTAATAAAGCCGAGCTCTCCATCCTGCTTCTGGTGCAGGGGCGCGTGGAATCCAGTTACGTCACTGGATGATTTCAGTGTTTAGGCTCAGTGTCCTTTTGTGGCTTGTAATAGTCCTTCAGGTGCCGAGGAGCTGTTGGCGACACCACCACTGCTGTGCAAGAAGAGGCTCGTGAGTATAGAAGATCTGAGGCCGCTTCTGAAGGAGCACCCTTTTATAATTTCCTTTTCTGTCTTTCAGGTGCCGAGATGCTGTGGGCGATGCCGCCGCTGTTGCACGTGCGGTGGCACGTAAGTATAACTGAATTGTGGCCGTTTCCAAATGGGCGCCTCTGATAATGTATTTTCCTTCCTTTCAGGTGCTGAAATGCTGAGGGCGATGCTGCTGCGCTTGAAGAAGCGCGTAAGTATTACTGAATTGTGGCCACTTCAAAATGGGAACCTCTAATAATGTCTTTTGTCTTCCAGGTGCTGGGATGCTGCCGAAGCGAAGGCCGCGGTGAACTCCGGTGTGATCACGGATGGATAAGGTAAGCGAGCTCAGCTCCGAGCGTGTTGCCCGTTTTCTAACCTTATGTCTTTATTTGCAGGTTGTCGGAGACTGGACTCTTGTGGCTGAATTCTGGTGAGTAGATGTTCCTGTGCCTTTTCTTCATCCACAGGTTGCTGCTGGAGAAGCTGAGGGTGTGTCTGGACCTGGAATGCAGGAGCCGACTCGGTGAGCGTCCTGCTGCTGTTGCAGAATAACGCGAAGCACGTGAATTCTATCGGGCGTGGTTTAAATAGTGGAGAAGTGCTTTGGTTTCCTTAGGCATCCTCCAGCCTCCCCCAGGTAAGAAAAGAGTTCCAGTGTCAGAGGATTAGCATCAGCCCCACCCAGGTAAGAAAAGAGTTCCTGTAACAGAGGATTGGTCCCTCCCAGCCAGTGGCTGGGACTTCACCCAGCTTGGATTGTTCTAGGTGAGTATGCAGCATGGTCTGCCACAGGTAAGTCCACCCAATCACTACTGCACACTTTAAGAATATGAGCCCGGCGCCCATGGCGCCGGGACTGTGGTTCCTTATGAGCCTGGCGCCAGAGGCGCCAGGACATGGTCCAAAGGGCCCCTGTAGGGGTCTGCTGGAACCGGGGGTGTGGATGATGAGCCTGCTTCCGGGGACGCTGGGCCAGTCTTGGCTCCTCGGGAGTAGCGCTCATGACAATGCCCGCGGGCTGTGTGAGCGCTTTAAAAATGCAAAAAAAAAAAATACATGTAATGATCAGGACTTGTTAAGGGAAGGACCAGACCCTTTAGTCATTGGGTGGATTGACATGACTCAAGTTGAAGGATACATATGGACATAAAGATTCCATGGTAACATGGTAAGATTCCATGTTTCCAGGGGCACTATATTTTAGAGTGCACGCTCACAGATACATTTGCATGGAGCTTCTGCGCGTGATTCTATCTTCCACCTGACATGCACCACCCGGACAACGGATTTATCTGCGATTTAATTCACTATGAGAACATACCGCAAGATTTGTTCGCAGAGATATGTTTATGGTTGTTTTAACTCCTTGTCCCCTTTTGAGCTGTTCTCAGACACAGAGTAAGTGATGGTTGATACCTATGAGTTTATTTTTTGTTTGTTTTTGTTTGTGATGCAGGTTTTAATCATGTGTTTGGTCCTGACGATGACTGATGATAATGGTTTCTTCGTTCAGATGTCAACAGCAGAAGGCATTAAAACACACATTTGGGAATAAAAATGAACATTTACAACCTCTGCTAGTTGACCATATACTTGATTAACATATGTGGATCAAAAAAATAGTGATCCACACAATCCCTCAGTAGAGGTGAAACAGCACAAGCCCTTTGTGTCTGTGACTATGATATGATGTATGTATGCAGATATAAAGAGAGTGAGTGTGAGTCAGGTGAGAAGCCATAAGCACAGATGCACTTTTGAATGTGTTGACAAATAAATATACGTCTTTGTCTTAGTTTCATGGATTTTGATAAACATGTTTGTAATAAATAATGCATTGATTCGTTATCGCTGTGGACTCGCTAATGGGAAAGCAGCACGATTGGCGGCTTACCGTGTATCTACATGAGACTGGGGTATGTCCATTAATCCTCATGTGACACCCCCTTTGTTGGTACTTGCAAAACATACATTGGCATCGTACCATTGTTATATGTGGCACCTACTTCTTCTGGCCGTTTGTTATGCTGCATGGATCCCAGATACGCTCCTCTATATTTTGAGGATTTCCATGTCTTCGGAAGAAAGTTCATCTGACACCAGTGTGCCACATCCACCCTGGCCTCATCTGGCGCAAATGTCCCTGCACTTAATGCCCTTTCTCTGCAGCTGGCAAAACATGTTCCTGAGCGAGGCCATTTTGGTCGCAGGTGAGTTAGATGGGATCATGACTTTTTGCAGGCATAGGTCTTGTGGATGATAAGGGGAAAAGAGAAATACTGCGGCACTGGGTTGCTCCTGGTGTGTGTGATACCATTTTCGAGTTCCGAAAGGATAAAATTGATGCTTTTGGTCATGCTGAAAGAATAATTCACTCCAAAGAAAACCATAGATTAGGACAAATACTTATTTTACTTGACGGTACAATCCAAGGGTGGGACCTGGAACAGTCGTTAAATGCACCTGAACATGAGAATAAAACACTGCAACTTACATCTGTATTCTAGTGATGAAGTTCTGACATGCCAAGTAACAGCTGGGCAAGAGTGTTACTTCAAAAGCCCAGGACATTAGAGAACATAATAGTGAGGGTGCGTGCCACATCCGCAGCACACATGCACGTGGCAGCTATGACAGTTATGCAACTTCAAAACCTTAACCCAAACTAGTTCACAAGCTAAGTGAACATCCTAAATTACCCAAATCTGGCAAGTGTTTTGGGCCATTTTCTTTTCTTTTGTCAGGTATATAATTGTGTACGCAAGAGAACTTTAATATCGGTGCCGAGACAAAGTGGGTTCTCGCAGTTCAGACCCGCCTTTTATCGTTGTCTCATGTTGCAAGACCGTATCATATCTTGGGTACTAGATCAGTACATAAAGAGGGCTTTGGGTCTAAGGAAAAGCCTTATGAAGGACCCCCCCCCCCACACCCCTTGGGGCAGAATAAGATTACGTGGACTACTGGGCTTTTTATATTTATGTTATCACTGACGCGTTTTACTAACTTGATTGTGTTTAATTGCAATTGAAATTTTGATTATTAACCCGTGCATCTATCGTTTAATGTACTGATGTCTCCTTGTAAGCTGTTATGTCCTAAGATTTTATTTCAGAAGGAAAGCATTTTACATTGTTTTGCATGGGATTCTTGTTGTATGCTGTAGTTCACTATGTGTAAGATAGCTCAGTGGGTTGAGCGCTCGCTAATGCGATCTGAGCATTATCTGCAGGTCGCAGGTTGGAATCCTGGCAAGCCAAACTCAGCCTTTCATCCTTCTGAGGTCAATAAATGCGTACCAATTTCGGTTGGGTGATATTTAATGTAAATATGTGCTCTGTAAAGCGCTTTGTATTAAAGGGCTATATTAATAACACATCATTATTATCATTACCTACAATCGAATACATTTGAACTTGACATGAGTTTTTTCCTCAAGAAGGAAAATGTCCCACAACAGGCAAGATGTGGTGTGGGTAGGTGTCTGTGTGGACACTGGCAGGCGGCTTCCCAAGCATCTACCCAGGAAATAGTACATTATAGATATACAGAAGGGTTCACTATGTTTTCTAAATGAGACTTTAATAAAAGAAACCACCAACACGAATTACATCGCGGACCTAGGTGCATTGCAACTTGTGCGACACAATTACGTCTCGATAGGTAGAAACAACTAAGCTTCAGAGAGTCTCCAGCTGCTGAAATTTATCAAGAGGATATCCATGAATTAAAAGTTTATTTTCAAGACATAATTGTAGTGATAGTGTTTTGCTATTTGGCTAGTTACAGGATACAGACACCAGCATAATGATAACTATATGGGTGGCTTTGGTATAGGGACAACTGAGTTTTAATCCTTAAAAGAGCCAAATTCAATTTGCCTACACTGATTCTTCTAAGGATGAATCTTTTCAAAGATGACATGTGTCCTGACCCAGAGAAAATAGATGTGCTGACTTTGGCCCCTGCTCCAACGCATGACAGAATGATGCTAATATTTCAGCATGGCGAGCTATTCCACCAAATACATTCAATGCCTGGCAAGAATCATTGCTCCACTTGGTTTTTGACTTGTCATGGAGAGACATTCATTCCACTCAATAGTGTCAACATGTCTTTCTGAATATCATCTCACATCGCCAGTGTGGACTGCATGGCATACTTTGATCCAGATCCATGCAATCAAATGACAGTGGATGCAAGTGGGGTGGGCTTGAGAGGACTGCTGTCACAAAACACGAACCAGGAACTGACACACCAGGGGGGAAAATACTTTCCAGTAGGGCTTCGACAGTTATTGAGAGAGCCTACTCAGTATTGAGAAGTAGAGGTTGGTGATTGGGTGGGCGTGTGAGTACCATCATCTCTTCTTGTATGGAAATAGGTTTATTATCATAACTGACCATCAAGTGCTTCTGACAATGTGAGAGAATCCAAGAGCAAAGATGTTCCCCCGATGGGATCCCTCTCTAAGACCACCACATCAAAATTGTACATAAAACTGGAAAGTATCATATCCCAGCTGACTTTTGCTCTCGCAATCTACTCCCTTAAAAGTCCAGTCGTCCATTGGCAGCAATAGAAAAACATTATTTCGTTGTTCACCAATGAAGCCCCATTCATGTGTCTTTGAGTGACAGCTCATCTGTCTCATACGGAATCCACATTATCTGAAGTTATGGATCTCATTAATTTTCAACAATGACATCACATTGATGAATTTGAAGACAATGGAACGAAATAACTTGTACAGTGTTAAGACGTTTCTGCTAATTTAGAATGAATGTCAATTTCAAGGAATTGACAGAATGGAAGCAGGATTATTGTACTTACTGTTCCAAGAAAAAAGATTGTTGATCTTGCCCCTGATGGCCACAAAGGAATTGTGCTCCAACAAACATAAAAAGGAAGAAGACACTTTGAAAAACATTACAGCATGTCCAAGAAGTATCCACCAAAGCAATTAAGCATGTCACCACTTGCAGAAAAAATACATTATGAAGAAGCAATTGACATCTTTGGTCCATTGCACTGTGATCATTCCATCCTAGCTGTAATGGATGAATTCTCAAGATACCCTAACACACAGGCCATTTCTTTGGCAGTTTTGCATCAGTAATTCCCGCTCTGGATGAGATGTTCTCAGTTTATTTCAGAGAGTGTGCTGACTAAAGCTACACTGGCTCAGAATAGTAGAGTGGTTACTCACAAATTCTAATCCAAACCACTTCCAACACAAAGTTGTACTACTGCTGTGACAAAGTCTCCTTCCTAACTCTGTGGACATCCAGTGGGCTGACCAAGGGGGCTGGGTGTTCTCCGGCCAGTACAGGATGTGCGTAGGGGTGTTATGGGGAGGATTCCCTGATCACCCACACTTAGTCCACACTCTAAATCAGGGGACCATAACATGGGGTCATTTAAAGAGATGATACTTTTAAGTTAAACACCTCCTAAACCTGGGGAGCTGTACCAAAACAAGATCAGTGCTGACATGCTCACCTCCTTCCCAAAGAAAAGTGTTCTATGTATTCCTGAAGCAGAGAACATTCTGAACATGGCCCCTTTAATGGAACTGAACTCAGCAAGCAAAAGCAACCACGTAGAGGGCTCAGGTAGTGAACATACGTTACAACATCAAAGGCACAATCTACTTCCTTGTGGCACTTGCTCGACAAGGCCGCTCAAACCTCAGAGACTCCTCCTTTATGGCTGACTCTCCATGATCCGCTTCAATATCAGAGTAGCGTACCATTTTCCTACGGCACTCACTTCACAAGCCTACTCCGACATCAGAAGCACATCACATATTTTCTGAAAACACTCATGCAGGAAGCCCATCTGAACTTCAGAGTTATACCATACCTCTGTATAATAATGGCTTGGTGTGTGCACTTTAAAAACATATGCTGTGAGTGTCCTCCTGAGGCGCAAGCCCTGAGTACTTGTGCAGGTAAATGGCACTACATTAAAAATGTTTTTAATTTCCTCATAATCAGTTAACTCCTTTGCAGGTAGCAAGCCCAGATGCGGGGTCATTTACAGAGAAAGGGAATTGCCTAGACACACTGGCACAGCATCGTCCCCACCATTAGGGAACGAAAAATCCAAGATGGCAGGTCAGCCACTTGAAGGCTTGGACTGGCACCAAAATGGTAAAGCAAACACAGTTGATTTAATGAAGTGCTGCCAACCACACCTCCTCACTAATTCACACACACAGATGCTGACCCTCACACGGAACCCAACTAAAGAAGAGGGAATAGGGATCACAGAGTCTTTAATGAGAAGCCAATGTATTGAAAGCTGTAAACTTGTGTTATCCATGACACTATTTACTCAGTTCTTTTAATGAAAAGCCAATTGGCCTCATTACGAGGTCAGCGGTAGCCCGCCGGTGCTACTGACCGGTTGACGCCAACCCCGAAACACTGAATCGGGCACCTCACTTCCCGGTGCCACCAGGACATTACAAGTCCCGGCGGGGCGGGAAGTCAGTCAGCAGATTCGGTAACTCCCCATTCCTGTGGAGTCCCAGAGGACTGCAAGGGAGCGGCGAGACGGAAGCACTGTTGCTAAAGATGCCAGTTCTTCTGTGATGACTCTGCCTACCCGGGCCAATGCAACAGGCAGGGACAGACTTGCCAGACGCTGCGGCCCATGCAAGCATACTTTTAGTGTGGCAGTCTGGAAACAAGGGTGCCGGTAAACTTATTGACAGCCACACTCGGAATGAGGCCCAATGCATTTAAAGCTGTGAACTTGGGTTATCCATGGCGCTATTTGCTCAGCTCTTTTAATGAAAAGCCCATGTATTTAAAGCTGTGAACAGGTTTTATTTAATGCATTGTTTGCCCGTTTAAGTTAACACTGGTATGTAATTATTTATCAAATGCAAATGTATATACACCGAGGTGGCAAGATCAATTTTGATATCATCTGCGAGGCTTCTCATGCTATTGTATGTAGGATTCAAAGCTAGCCCGTCATTGTGTTATTGTTATACTGCCACATCATTGATCTATTTAGTATTCATCATATAAAGACTGCCTGGTTCCAGGGTTAGTAACTCATACTTTGTGTATATTGCATTTATTCCCTTGTAGTGCACATTATCAAGCTACTTATCTACGAAACGTGCTAGTTTTATTTCCTTTCACAGGTAAAGGGGGCTCTGAGAGAGAGCCCTTTGTATTCCCTCTTGGTGGAGGCAGGTATCCATATCCACCCTCTTAGGGTCAGGCGAGGTTTTACCCCTATCATTCCCCTGGAATCTCCGGACACTCGCATGTATGTGAAATGTCAGAGAGTGATAAAAAACAGAAGCTATTTGACTGAAAATAACTTTCAGTTTTCACTCCAGTGGACATTTCTGACAACGCACTTCCCCTCACCCCCTTACTTACCTCTTGGCAGCACACCTCCTTTTGTGCAGCCAACTCCTGCATCCCTCTGCAACGCCATTTCCCTTCACTTACATGAATGGGAGCCACTGCCACACGGACCTCTTTTTTTAATAAGGAGCAGGGGACACCCCTGATGGAATTACAGTGAACTATAGAAACACCCTCACAGCTCCTGCAGTCCTTGTTGACTATAATAACACTAAATGGGGGATGTATTCAACATTTTCGGCTGTAGTAATATTCATAAAGCTGATTTTCGATTAAATCTCCCATTAGTTTTAATTTTTTGAACAAATAAACAGATTCCATTTGACCATTTTCTCCATTTTCTCCTGAATTCCTACAGGTTGCTTGTTATGTTATTTTCTCATACTCATACTGTGCTCATCTACACAATCCACAGTCCGGTCCACCTTACACTTTGGAGGCTCTGCGGAGATCAAGGGGGAGTACACCAGCCTTAGGGGAGTTCTGTTTGCCAGACAGGCGTATATTGGATACTCACCCACCTTTGGTCAACAATTCACAGGACTATGTGCTGCATTGGATGCGCACCAAAGAACTTTGGGCCTCATTACGAATTTGATGCTAATTCGGTGGTAATTCCTCTGTGGCAGAATTAGCATTACCACTGTGTGTTGCTGCAGAAATATGCTTAATTACAACCTGGCAGGCGCACACACACACCAATGGTGGCAACGGTAATTCGGCCCAGCGGAGCTAGCGCCGAACAACCCTTGGTACAATGAAATAACATTAAGAAATGGCAGAATTACCGTTACCGACATAGCGGTCAGCAGAAATTCATCATCGCTATAAAAGGAATCTCCACAGCGGCCATTTTGAAAATTAAAATCCATCAAATATCCTGAGATAGAAGTGCCATCCAGACACCCAACTAAGGCCAGCGCTTCATATGAGGCAGCAGAAGCACAAATTCAGTGATCCTGAGCTCACAGTGTTGGCAGAGCAAATGATTGCCAACTCTGATGAGCTATATGAGGCATCGCACAGTAAGACCAGCCAACAGCACAAAAGCAACATATGGCTGAAATCAGGGACAAATTGGTGGCCATAGGGCATGTCCAATGTGATATTGAGGACATGAAGAAGAGGTGCAATGACCTCAAGGCCAGGGTCAGGAACCTCATCTCGATCTACCACCAGAGACAGCTGCCACTGGTGGTGGCACAGTGGAACCCCTGCAACTGACACTGTGGGAGGAGATGGTCATTGGGATACTGCAGATGGCTGGGATCGAGGGACAGGGTGTGGCAGAGCTAGGAGCCAGTAGCCAAGCTGAATCTGGTGAATACCACATTGATACATCCAATGATTAATGGACAACCCTGCAGGCATGCTCGAACACCCACACTGCCATACAAGCAAGCAACGTGACCCCAAGCAAGCAGTCACCATCCATGTGTGGCACCAGGCCCCAATGACAGCAACCAGTGGCCACAGGACCCCCCGACATGACAACCATGCACAGTCAACATAGCCACCATGCAACCATGCACAACTGTTGATAGTTGTGTCACAGCCACAAGCCCCTTGGCTACTCTTGCCCATGTACAGACAAATTAAGGAGAACACGCCCACCTGACCCACACACAACCAAATGCACTCCACCCACCTGACTGCACCACCAGATACGTGCCACTAACAGTCCAGATGCACCACTGTACATGACAGCCCATAACCCAACTAATCCCTTGCACCTCCAAATGAAGCTGGCCAGCCCACACCTGGTCATCCAGATGCAATGTATGCCATGCACACAGTGGCTGACACATGATGCCAGCCCTCCCCACCCCCAGGAGGCTCATCACACAGTGATGACATAGTACAAATGACAGTGAATGTTGTTTTGCCAAGCACCTCCTCACCAATGTGGTAACACACATGTCAATTTGTCCCAACAGGAACTCAAGACACCCAGGAATTGTCCCAAGAGGCTGGCCCCTCTACGACACCAGCACCAACCACTGCCAGCAAGCAGCTAGGCCAAGGCAACTCAGGGAGTGGGAGTGGGCCACCCAAAAAGAGGCACCAGTCCATCAGGCTAACAACAGACACTCTGGTCAACACAGACTTCAACACAGACGTCAAGTGTGCAGTCCGTGCCACCACAAAGATGCCAGGACAGTGCCACCTCTGGTCTGACTGCAGGCACACAGGTGGGTCAAAGTGGGGATGACAGCCACCAATCACAGCAGGCCAAGCCACTACAGGCATGGATGTAGACCAGTATGAAGGTGCCTCCCCTGCATCCAGCCACCTACATTGCCCCTCTGCCATTTTTCACCTGAGTCCGGCCCCCTGCCCCCTGCGCAGCCTCTCCCTACTGCACACACCACCATCCTAGCATGATTTTTCACCATGTCCTGCGCTATGCGGAGGACTCATCTGATGATCAGGCCAGGGATGCTCAGCGTCATGCCTAGCACAAGGAACATGGCCAAATGCAAGCACCACCGCCAGTGCCTGCCCTCACACTCCAGGCCATCCGAAACCGCCTAGACCGGATGGAACAGAGGCAGGCAGAAATGCATGCCATTGCACAGGAACACTTGGGGCATGCCGAGGCCATGCGTGACTGCAGCCAGGGGTCCTCGGGGTGGTTTTCGCAGTCAGTCGACCGTCTCTGCATGAGCACAGTGACATGCAATGCAAGCCTGCATCTCACCAGCCAGAGGGTCCGGGAGCTGGCTGAACAAATGTCCTCATCACATTAGATCATGGCCAAAGCCATACAGCTGAGCATGGCACATCTACAAGAGAGTGTGCAGGGGAGCTCGCAGTCCACTACCCCTACCGATGGGTCATTCCAGAACATCCCGCCCAGGTGCTCACAACAGCATGTCTCAAATACTGCCAGGCCTGCAGACAAGGGGGATAAGCACAAGCACTAATGAGAGTAGTACATGGTATGGGGATGGGGTCAGGGGTGGCAGTTGATTTTGGGAATGGGTGGGGTGGTAATTGGTGTTGGGGATGAGGTGGGGTGGTAGTTGGGGTTGGGGATGGGTTGGGGGTGGTAGTTGGTGTTGGGGATGGTGTTACCTTGTTGCCAGTAGTAAACCCACTTGAATCTTCTTCATATTGAGAGTATTAATGTAATCCAATTTAGACAGATGCATTCATTGCATGTATGGGTTTCATGTGTCCGGAGTCAAAACATCTTTTCAATGAGCTCCTGGCAGACCATCCGACCTTCCCTTGCTTCCCCACGTATGGCCTGGGGTGCCCCGTTCCCTCTCCCAGTCTATTCCTCATCAGATCTAGGGGGTCATTGTCCTCATCTGCGGGCATTGCTACATTCCTGTGTATGCACATGTTGTGCAGCATGGAGCGGACCACTATGATTTTCCCTACTTTTCCAGGGCTGTACATCAGTGGTTTTGTTTTTTTTATTGTGCATATTAGTCAACATTTCAACTTTACAAATTCTTTGTGATACGCTCTGAAGAAAGAAGCACCAGTCTGTTAGATGAGTGGAAGAATATTTTGGTGGGTCATCTGTCAATGGCCGACCTAAAACAATCAGATCTGATTAATTACCCCCAGTGGGTCAAAAAGAAATTTGAATCTTGGTCTTGGATCAGCAACCTAGAACAACGGGACATAATGTAATCAACGCTGAAGATTGAAACAGGAACTCACAAAATAAATAAACAATGTAGATATTTCACAAAGTGTCCATCATGCTACTATCGTGAGCAATTTTTGAGATTTCGCCTAAATGCGTTGAATACTAAAGAAATGATGTGGCAACGAAAGAACAATGATATAACGGACAATATATGTCGTTACTGTTTGAGTGACATCGAGTCATTACAACATCATGGCCCTCATTACAACACTGGCGCTAAACCATGGCGCTATTAGCACCATGGTTGGTGCAGGTGTTGTAACGGGTCTGCCATGGTTAAATGGGGAAATACCACCCCATTCCAAGGTTGGCGGGGCGGAATTTCCCCCTTTCACCATGGCCCTTCCCCATTCCCATTTTTGTCCCATAGGGCTCAGTGGGAATAGGGAAGGTGGCAATTACGGTACCGCAAATTGCGGTACCGTAATTGCCTGCGAGGTCCCTTTGCGGGTCCCTACTTTAACGGCTGGTCCAGATCAGCCGTTAAGGTCAGGTCCCGCAAAGGGACCTCATAGTAAGGCGCTAAGTGGTTAACGGCGTCGTAGCCTTTTACGCCGCCGTTAACCACTTAGCGCCTGGGTCGTAATGAGGCCCCTTGTCATAGCTTGTCCTGGCACGAGTATCCAATGTACTTGTCATCTTTGCACCACTAGGCAACGATATGGAAAATTGATGGGGGTGTGTGATTGCAGGTCACAACATAAAACTAACCTGTGCGGTGGTTAACTTTATGGACTCGATTTTGGCGAAAGGTGCCAAAAAATAGCTCAAGGAAGGGGCAGCCAACTTAGTGGTTTTCCTTTTGTGTCTTTCCTGTGTTTTCTTTATTTATTCTCTCATTATTAATCTTGATGTTTTGTTTGACATTTAAGAATCAGTTTTTTGCATTTGTCCTTGTCTGTTGACTTGTATGTAACAAAAGTTTAGCTTTATTAACTGTTTTATTGAAACAGCTAAACTGAAGTTTCAATAAAAAAAAAATCAAAAAATGAGTCAACATTTTGACTTCTTACACAAAAATAAGAAAACATATTACAAAATGTTACAATAAAAACATCTAAAACAGATAGCACAGACCAAGAGACACAGACAAAAGAGAGGGAAAAAAAGAAAGATCCAAAATATTTCATCATCCTGATCTTCAAAATGTAACCACATACTCAAATTTCACCACAGTCAGTTGCCCACGCTTTAGTTCTATAAACACAGCTACCACTTCCACTGTAAGGAAGGATTCCTGCCCCTGACACGATCTTTGCCAGAACATTTTTTAGTTTAACATGCTAGTGTCATGAACACATCTCTTTAACCTTTTCTGTCTAATCATCCAAGTCCCTGGGCAATTTGATAATAAATGGGCAACAGTTTGTTCTACCCCTTCCTCAGATAGATCACATAGAGGAAACTTTGGACTCTCTCATCTTTGATAACGTCCTGATCCAGTCCATTCTTTTTAATAGACCTTTAGCTTTAACCGGCATTTGGATCAGAGTCTCCAATGAGCAATCAGCTTGCTCTACGATTTTCCTGCTTTTATCAGAGAGAATCGTCAAGAACAGATTGTTGTTCAATTTCATTTGCACCGTTACCTCTTTGTACAGTGACTTCTTGTGAGGCTCCAAAATAAGCCTAAATTGACTAAGCCATTTCCACTCCACTGTTGCTAATAGTGAACCCAGGCCTAACTCATATCAAACACTTACAATGGGGATTGAGGAAGGAAGGACCAATACATCCTTCCAAGGTTTACCTTCCAATCTATCCCAATTAACATTGAAAGACTGTAAGTGAGTTTCTAGGCCATACGTAACACTAGACACCACCTTTCCATAGTATTTTATTAGTGGCAGCATTGAGAACCGGCAGTGTGCACCCAGTTTTCTAAGCCTGGCCTCAACCATATCTAAAAATCCTTTACAACTGGCATTGTCATGTTATTCAGTGACCATACATACGGTTTATTTCATTTTAGTGAATGTTTGAAACTCACAATAAACTATTTGTTTGGGTTAATTAACAGATCATTCAAAACTGCATAGTCCACAAGTGCACTTAGTAATCTCTGCAAGACGACCTGAGAGTGGTCCATGACCACAATATCATTGGCATAAGCCAACCACTTACCTTTTTTGCCTCCTAGTTTTGGGGCTACCAAGCCCTTACCTGCCAACCACTCACCCAAGCCTGCCATAAGCAGAACAAAAAGGAATGGAGCCAATAGGCACCCCTGACAGACTCCCTTCTCAGAGGCAATTGATCTAGAGAGTAGCCCCAATTTACCCAGCCTTACTCTTAACATTGTGCCTTGATGTAAATGGATCAAAATATTTAGGAGTCTATCTGGGAGGCCCCACATCTGTGCACCACCTGTGCGATGTGGGCAGCGGAACCTGGATTTCAGAGGCCAAATGTCCTCTCAATGCATGATCTTGTTCTCCCCTGTGCCTCATAATAGGCCATCTCCTGTGGTGTAGCAGGGTTTCGCACAGGGGTCTGTATCCATGGCAACTACGGTATCCATCGTCATCTGCAAGACATGAATGGACTGTGAAAGACATGGCAGTGTGTGGTCCGGGGAACAAGTCCATGGTCCTGACGTGCAAACCCCAATGGGCATGTCTCAGTGGATGGGTGTGGGGCACCTTGTGTGCATCCGGGTTGTTGGGACATGGGCAACATGAATGTCTTGCAGTCATATGCATTGTGGGAGTCCGCAGTCATTTGTAGTCTGTCACTGATGTGACATTGCAATGCACTGGTTAGCTACGGTGTGACAGTACGCCATTTAGGGTACATGGATATGCTTACATGGGTTGAACATTGACCTGATTACGTGGTGCTGCATTGCATGGCTGGATGTCCTGGGGTGGGTCAGATAGGCTGCCTGGCCTATTCTGGGTATTATTGTTATTGCATCATGGGACTGTTACGCTCACCTGGTATCCACGGGGACGCCTCCCAGCCAGTTCGTCATTGGTGCCCTTCCCAATGATTCCCTGGTGTGGTCTCGGTGTCGATGGGATTCCGCCTGGAAATGAAGACTATATTAGGACTGGGCGACCAAGGTAAGTTTTCCCCCACCTCCCTTGTGTTTCCAGCCCCTCCAGGTTCTCTTCTCACCTGGTTGTCGGAATTGGTGGGCTCTCCGTCCTGCTCTCTGGGCAGGGGCGCGTTGCCTTTTGTGGGCGCTGCCCTTCACTGACTGCTGCCCTTGTAGTGTCTTTCAGGTAGCTCTTATTGCGATTGATGCCATCGTAATTCTTGCATGCCTTTTCTCTGTTGAATGTCTCTTTTTTTATCTCCCTAGGAGCGTGGAGTATCCGCTTGGAGAACTGGGTATGCTGGTTCTCACCGGGAGATGATGGCGCACTATAGCGCTATGATGAGGTAAGGAGGTGCTTTGCATAGCGCAGCGATGTCTTGTCCCCACTGACCTGTGCTTTTCTCTTTTCGTAGGTCGCGGTGAGTTCCCAGTGCAGATAGAGTTCCGGAGCTATGCCGGCCGAAAAGCAACCAACCAGGTAAGTCTTTAAGCGATTTGTGGTTGTAATGTCTCCACTACCTCCTTTAATGATGTCTTTCTCCTTTTCTCAGGTCCTTCGATCCGGGCGGTGAACTCCACCAACAGAGCTGCCTAGGAGCTGCGAGCAGTAAAGGATGATGAATTCAGGTAAGATTCTGCTGCCAACGATGTTCTTGGTTTTTCTGCAGGTCCGGAATTCACCAGGCTCGTGAGAAAGCTGGACACGGTGAGCGTCATGTTGCTAGAAGCAAAGAAACGCAAAGCGTGTTGTCATGTTCGGGTGTGGTTTAAATAGCCACTGTAAAGTAGTCCAGGTAAAGTAGTCCTTAAGCCACCACACCCAAAAAACTAGACCGCATAGCTTTAAGAGGGACACATGGAATGCCGGATGGATTTGTAGATTAGGTGGTAAGTCCAATTTGACGGCTGCTGGGTTGATAATTGCCTTGATGGTATAAGGTTCCAAATATCAAGGATGGAAGGTCTGGGTCCCTTTGATGGGTATGTATTTGGGGGCTAACCAAACCTGGTCTCCTAATTGATAGTCTGGGGCCTTTTTCCGATGCTGGTCGGCGCACTTCCAATGCTTTATGGATCGGGTATTTTCGGATATGCTATTTCTTTTCGTCATCGTCTACCTTTTGATATTCTCTAAAGATCCTCTCAAGCATGAAGAACATGTTAAGGCAGTATTACAACGGCTACGTGAACACAAACTTCTAGCAAAACCCGAGAAGTGCCTTTTTCATGTTTCCACTGTTCACTATCTAGGATTTGTCCTTAGCCCAGACGGCATAGGAATGGATCAATCCAAGGTTAAGGCCATACTATCCTGGCCTACTCCGACCACCGTAAAACAGATCCAGTCTTTCCTGGGCTTGGCCAATTTCTATCGGAAGTTCATACCATCCTTATCCGAGATTGTTCAACCGATTATTGCCTTGTTGAAGAAAGATAATCCCTTTCATTGGACATCAGTCCAGGAGAAGGCTTTCCAACGCTTGAAAACAGAGTTTACACAAGCCCCCATCCTGGCTCAACCTGATATAAATCGACCATTTCTAGTGGAAACAGACGCCTCTAACTATGCCATCGGAGCAGTTCTGAAACAGGAATTCGATGACGGACTGGAACATCCCATTGCCTATCTTTCACGGTCATTGACCCCCAGTGAAAGTCATTACTCAGTTTTAGAAAAGGAACTGCTAGCCATCTGTCAAGCCTTCACCGAGTGGCGTCATTTGCTTCTAGGAGCTAAACATCCTGTCCAGGTTTGCACGGACCATCAAAATCTCCAAGTATTACAGGCCCTGGAATGCAGGAATAGCCGTCAAGCCTGTTGGGCCTTCTTCTTTGCCCAATACCAGTTCCAGATTCACCATGTCCCGGGAACACAAAATATAATCGCTGACGCCCTGTCTCGGCGTCCTGACTATGAACCTCCTGAAGACTGACCATTTCCTAAGATGTTTCCCCATACAATATCTGTAGCCCAAGCAACCAGTCTCCTAGACGAAGTCCGCATTCAAACTCAATCCTCTGAGCTCTGGAAAGACATCTCGAGCAAGAACCAGTGGAATTTGAAGACTAAGCATGGATACTTGTTCAAAGATAACGCCTTGGTCATCCCAACACAAAAACTACAACAAAGGATAATAAACCTCTGTCACGATACCCTTCACTCCGGACATCGTGGTATTACCAATACCCTCCGACTAATTCAAAGGCAATTTTGGTGGCCCGAAATGAAAGTTGACGTACAACTGTACGTTCATGCATGCTCTGTCTGTAATCAAAACAAACATGACAACAAAAGAGCGGTGGGTCTATTGCAGCAACCTCCACTTCCGAAAAGGCCTTGGGAATGCATAGCTACAGACTTCATTGTGGAATTACCACCTTCCAGGGGATACACAACCATCATGGTCTCCATTGACCTGTTCACTCATATGGCTCATTTTACACCTCTGTATAAACTGCCATCCTCGTCAGAACTTGCTGGAATTTTCCTGGAACACATATTCCGACTACATGGACTCCCTTCCAAGATCATATCGGACAGAGGGCCTCAATACATTTCTCGGTTCTGGAAACATCTTTGCCAAAAATTAGGAATTCAATGCGCCCTCTCCTCAGGTTATCATCCCCAAACCAACAGGGTTATAGAGCGTGTAAATCAATCTTGGAACAATATCTCCGCTGCTTCACTACCAAGGTCCAGGACGATTGGTCCCTTTTAATACCAGTGGCTCAATTCGCTTATAATAATTCGGACCACTCGGCCGTTAAGACCAGCCCTTTTTTCTGTAGCCAAGGATTCCACCCTTCGGTTCTACCTTCTGTCCTTCCACACCCTACACCAGTCCCCACAGACGACTCCTGGATTGAAACACTCATTAATGTTCAAAGAGAAGCCAAAGAACAATTAGAGAAGGCCAGGACCCAGACCAAACTGTATGCAGACTCCAAAAGAAGACCAAGCCCCACCTACACAATAGGGGATAAAGTTTGGCTATCCTTGAAGCTGCTGCCACGGCATCTGCAACCAAATAAATTGTCTCCCCGGTATTTTGGGCCATTCCCTATAAAGGAAATCATCAACCCAGTGGCATTCCAACTCAAATGACCAGATTCATGGAAGAAATTCCACCCGGTCTTTCATACATCTTTAATGAAGCCATACATCCAGACCTCTCGAACTAACCTCCGTCCTAAACCAGTGCTCGTCAATGACCAACTGGAGTATGAGGTCTCCAGGATTTGTGATTCTAGATATAGACGTGGCAAACTCCAGTACCTGGTAGAATGGAAAGGATATCCCCCCAGTGAACGCACTGGGGAACCTATCTCAAACTTAAATACCCCCAGGTTACTCAGAAGGTTCCATCTCATACACCCGGGCAAACCCGGTGGGACGGGTTTCCGGAGGGGGCATGCTGTCATGAACCATCAAACTCGCCCCTTCTGGGCCTCCTGGTCCCTGACACGTCGGGGTTTACACTCCATAGTACTACCAACATGGCAGCAAGCTAAGAACGCTGATCACCAGTTTTCACGTTCTGCGCAGCGTGCTCTATAAAGAAACCACACCCCCGCGGCCTCGCGCGTCTCAACGCCGCTGCTAGCTGTGACCGGACGTGTGCTCCGTACTCTCCCTTGTACTATTCTGCTGTTTCCTGGTTCCTGGATCCCCTTCTTCCAATTACCTTCCCTCCTTCTTGTCCAGCCTTTCCCGGAATCCCTGCACCGCTACCGCGTGCACCTCATCCTCTTTTCTGAATTCCTGGAGTTTCCCTTGATCCCGGACATCGAAGCTGAACACAATCTGGAAGCCGAGGACGGCCGAGCGGGCTTGGATAAGACCCGAACCATACGAAAGAAGACTCCGCCTAAAGAAGTCATCAAGCAACGAAAACAGGTGTGAAAGGGGGAAACCTGTGATACTGAGGAGAGGTGTCACATGGAATTCACACTTTTCTGGGAAGTGCTGATTCCCCTTGGTCCATTGTTGCATGCTGGAGACATGCCAGTAAGTCTGACCAGGTTGTGAATCCTCACAATTTGGCCCTTTCATAGTTTGTGGAGGAGATTCCTTTCCCAGGAAGGTTTAGTGCCTTTGAATTTCCTGCCCAGGCCCTTTTATTCTGCTGTTTTCAAACACAATTTTATTTTCTTCCTTACTTTCTTTCACAGAAACCAGTCTTTAGTAAATAAATATAATATACACTTAAACCACCCCAGTTCCACTCATAACATACTGTTTCTGTGCGAGTATCTGGGATGATTTCACATTTTCAGCTTTAAAAGGTATTATTTTACTGCTTTTGCAAAACAAATTTACACATGCTCATTTTACATGGGGATTTCACAAGATGTGGTTTCTTTGGCACACATTTTCAGAAAGGTCTTGACAGATCAGATCAGTTTCAGGACACGGAAAGATGCTTGAAATAGTTTTCTTTGAAATTGGCGCATAGCCAGGGTGAAAAAGCTTTCTTTTTGAAGTCCCCTTCATTGGTTAATTTGTCGCAAGAGTCAACGCGGGCCGTGTGGCCTAAAATGGATTTCTCTGCTCTTCACAGATTTTACTTGACACAACATGCCATTCAGTGAGGAATGCCCCATTTGCTGGTGTACAACCTAAATATGGATGAACATGGCTGTGTTTTACTAAAACCCAAGTTGGGTGATGTTCAAAAATGAAGATAGCACCAGTACAAAGTCGTTTTATATATAACATTTTCTTTGGCAGTTTTACATTTTTGCAAATGCCATCACTGCAGCGTTGAGCCAGGCTGCCTTTGAATTCCTCTTTTTGGATTCCCATGATGAAAATAACTGCAGCCATTATCGGGGTGCCTGTGTTGCATCTCGCCCCATATGTGCACAGCAGACAGAGAGCGGCCATGATTTCTGTAACTGGCAAAAATGCAGTTTTGATGCAAAGAACAGTTTTGTGAGGCAGGTTTTTCTTTTGGGCTGGGAAATGTACTCCACAGAATCCCCATCGCCCGCTTTCCCGGGACTTCTTGTTGAGGAAGAGTAGGGCAAAGTGGGGTTCATCTAGTGTAGTTGTTCTTTCATCAGGGAGAGGTACGCCAAGATCTTCCTTCTGTCTTTCGTTGGAGAGTGTGGACCGATACCCCCTTTCCTTCGTTCCCTTTCCAGATCCCCGGGGAGGTCCTCATCATTCTAAGAGGGAATGGAATTAGTAATCTAATAGGAGATAGATAAAAACAGGTTTTAGAATCCTTCACTGACAGTCTTCATGGAAGGTTGACATCAGTAGAACAAGGCATATATTTACATTTATCAAGGTACTTGAACAATATCAGCAAACAAATTACTTAACAATGCAAAGACATGATTGAACTTTTACACCATATTTTCGTGATACATTTTTGCAATAACAATAACGAAAAGTACTCCCTGTTAGATAGATATACCTAGGGGCCTACCTATTTCCTTCTGCTTTTTCTTTTTCTTTCTTCTCATTCTCCAGATGTCTCCCCTATTTGACTTTCCTTTGGCCCCTCAATCAGCTGCAAAGTGTGTCTGGGGTGACAACTTTTTAACTGATTAATTTGGACCCATTTCTCTTCTGACAGCTCTCCTTTGGGGATGCGGATTCTGTAGGCGACAGGTGAAATTTTGTCTACAATTTCAAAGGGACCATGCCAGGAGGGGAGAAATTTCCACTCCTTAGTCTGGTTCCTCTGAAAATTGTACAAGTAGACACTGGGCCTCATTACGAGGAGTGTGGTAGAGGGTTAACGGTGTCGGTAGAGCTGCCGGCGGCATTAACCCTCTACCGCCTCATTATAAGGTCTGCTCGTGGGTCCCGTTAAGGACGTCTGGTAAAACCAGGCGTCTTTAGTGGGACCTGCTGGCAGACCAGGATGCTAACAATGGGCACGTCATTAACGGGCCCGTTGTTAGCATCCTCCCCATTGCCATTGAGCCCTATGGGGGCTCAAATGGGAATGGGGATGAACCGGGTCCGGGTTCCAGGTATAGGGAATTACTGGGCCCTCTAAGGTCAAAATGGCCCAGTATTTCCCCATTCCAGGAACCCAGAACCGGTACCCGTTATGGGGTAGCCGTGCTGCTAAAAGTTGCATGGCTACCTCCATACTCGTAATGAGGCCCACTGTCTCCTACATGGTATTCCTTTTTGGTTGTTTTTAAATCATTTTGAGTTTTCATCCCCTCTGCCGATTTCTACAGATTTCACTGAGCGTACGCAAAAGCATGCTGAAGGTATTTTCTTAGATTCTCAACATATTCATGTGTTGTGGAGGTGTTAATCAGTGTCTGGTCTTGTGTTCTATAGAGCAGATGCTGAGGTAGCACCATTTTTCATCCAGTCATTAGCTCAAATGGAGACATTTTGGTAGCAGAAGATGTAGATCTGATGGTCATCAGGACAAGAGGTAATCGGATGTGCAAACTTGCCCCAGAATCTGACACAAACTTTTTTAGAATGCTCACAATGGTTTTATTGCACCTCACAACTCCCCCACTAGTGGATCGGCGGTATGCAATATGAAGTTTCCTTTTTACCCCAAGTATGTCCCACATCTTTGTCAGCACTTCGCTGGTGAAGTGCCTTCTTCGGTCTGACTCAATCCTTTAGGGAAGGCCAAAACACGAGAAGATGTGGTTGACCATCAGGGCAGCTGCTGTTTAGGCCTTGCAATTTGGGGCCGGGAGACATTCCACCCATTTGGTAAACAAGCACGTTACTGTTAAAATGTACTTTTCCCCCCTAGAAGAGCAAATCACGGGCCCAATGAAATCTACTTGTAAATCTGACCAAGGCAGTTTCATCCCCCTCTTCTGGAGGGGATCTTGGTGTGTGAGTGAACTTGGCTGAAATTGTGGACACAGAAGACACCCCTTCAAATATTGGTCGAGGTCCTGCTCCATGTGTGGCCAGTATGCAACCTCCCACAAGATGTTGAGAGTAGTATGAAACCTCTGATGACCGGCTGTGGCCGCGTCATGGGCATGACTTAGCATCAGACTTCTGAATGAGGTAGGTACCACCCACTGGTCAAATCCAGAGATAGATCTCCTTACCAACAGACCATCTTGGATTCAGAACATTTTGGGACACTTCATCAACACCCTGAGGTCCTCTTTCATAATTGGTTTCCGTTAGAAGAAAGTTCACAGGGTCCTCAATGTGTTGGTCAAATTTCCCAGTAATCAGATCCCCTTTTTGCACTGTTATTAAATCGGCATCTGGGGTCTCCTTACTCCACTGGGAAGTTGAGAGTTCATTGTGAGCATTTGTCTGGGACGTGGTGACAGCAGTGACCTGGATTTCCCCCAAAAGGGACTTGATCTCAAGGAGATCCTCTGGATGGCTCTGGTTTTGGCCAACTGATCAGCTAGGTCATTTCTAGTTTTGTCTGGCCCCTCTATTCTGGAATGACCCTTAATCATTTTCCAATAGATGGTCATCCCATTAGAGGTGACCAGATCATCAATATTTTGTATGAGCTTGTCATTTTTAAGTGGTTTGTTATTAGCATGCAGCATGCCTCTGATTCTCCAATTGATCAGGTACTCCACAAACCTGTTACAGACATAATCTGAATCAGTGATTATGACCAATTTGTGGAGTCAGTGTTGCACGGCAGTGAGTATGGCCTGGTGAACGGCCATCAACTCCGCCACCTGACTACTGCAGGGACCAATATTGTACCCAACGCAGAGCTCCGGGCATCATTCACCTAGGCATTCCCAACACCGGCCACCATTTCCTTTTCCTCGTTGTTGTCAACATGGTAGGAGCACCCGTCCACATAAACTGTGGGCATCCCCTTGCACTTTTTTTCTTCATAGACTTTGTGAGGGAAATTCAGGTACACCTCCATGTTGTCATGGGTTTTGAGACTTTCGTCCTTGAGACAGATTTCTCTGGCACAATCATGCAAGTCAGCTAGACTTTGCGCGAGGGGACTCTTCTTGTTTTGGCTGTATCTGACCTCAACTGGAAAGCCTTGCATGGACAGAATCAAAGAAGGTATTTCAAAGGCTGGTGTGGAGTCTCCACTATGATGTGCTCCCCCTGGATGAACGGAAGGTAATTTTTCAATGCCCATACCATTGCCAGGAGTGCCTTCTCACAATCGTTAAATTTTTCCTCCATAGAGGATAAAGTCTTGCTTGCATAGGATATGACTTTATTGACCTTGTCATGCTTTTGGTATAATACTGCTGTCAAGCATGTATTTGAGAACCGGTCTCCAAGAAGAACTCCTTGTTTTTGACAGGGTAAGCTAGACAAGGTGCTCGTGAGAGACTTTTTTTGAATTGTTTTGCTGCCTCAGCTTGTCCTGGACCCCACTCCAACTTGACCCCCCCCTCCAACAGATGGACCAGGGTTCTTCTGAGCTCTGGGTAATCCTCAAGGAACTTCCTACTGTAATTAGTCAGTCCAAGAAGGCTTCTTAGCTCACGCAGAGTTGTGGGGTCTTACAGTTTTAGTGGTGCTTCCACTTTCTTCGCCTGGGAAGAGAGACCCTCAAAGGTTATTTCATGTCCTAAGAAGTTGACACGGGTCCTGTACCACTGTGACTTCTGGAAGGACAGTTTTGCTCCGGCAGCCCTCAACTGGGTCAGAACATAGTGGATTTCCGCTATGTGTTCCTCCACAGTTGAGCTTTTAATAAGGACATCATCCACCTAGGCCAGGTTACCCCTTTGACCCAAGTCGGGCATGGCCTTGTGTAGAAAGATGTTGAATTCAATGCCAGAGTTTATGTATCCAAAAGTAGTCTGGGTCCATGTGTACTACTGCCCCTGAAGGTAAAGGCCAGCTTGTACTGGTCCTCCCTACTGACAGTAATGGTCCAGTATCCATTTGTCAGGTCAATGGCGGTGTACACCTTTAACCCCTGGATCTGGGCCAGCCCTTGGTCAATGTATGGAAGAGGCCATCGGGACATGTGGACCTGTTTGTTCAGATCCTTAAGGTCTGTGCAAAGTCTCCATTGGCCATTTGATTTTAAGATCCGCAGCACCGGACTATTAAAGGTGCTGTGGACTGGAGGAATTATCCCTAGGTTTTTGATAATTTCTGTCAGGGACTCCATAGACGTGAAAGGCAAGCCATATAGCTTCACGAATCCAGGGGTCATCCCGGGGTCCGTGGGAATTGAGGTAGTGTGTATCTCGGTGCAACCATAGTCGTACGAGTCCACAGCAAAGATATCTTGAAAATCTAAGAACACCTTTTTCAACTTTTGCTTTTGTTCCCCAGTCTCACAGGCATCAGTGAGGTTGACCCACTCTTCAACCATCTGCCTGAAGCTTGGAAAGACTTAGGGTTTTGCGATCTCAGCGGCCTCCTCCAGCTGTGTGGAGAAGTCTCTGGTTAAGGTGTTGACCTGGATAGAAGATTTCAGATAGGAGAGGCAGTCATTGTGGACCTGGAAGATCACCTCATCCTTCCTGGTGTCACAGGTCACCTCTTCCCCCCTGTAAGGGTAGGAAGAGTACACCAGGTAATGCTCCCCTTGCCGGGTGAAGATCCTTTCTGGCGGTATGTCATCATCATTGTCATTGTCATAGCAGTCATTGGGGATCGGTCCTATAAATTCATTTCCTAAATCCATGGGAAAATGCTCGTCATCAACCGCCATTCCAATATTGGTGCCTGCGCCCAGAGTGATCATCCTAAGGTCGCTGTTATCTACCACTTTTGGAATGGTGTTATGTTCTACATTAACTAATGGTGTTGGGTTTAATCCCAACCCCTGCTGTTGGAGATGGGCATTGAGGTACACATATGTGTCTGGATTTTGTAGTTTCTGGACTTTTTTCATTTTTAATTCAAGTTGAATTGTCGGGTCCGTCCTGGGATGGTGACCTCCTCTCCAATTTGAACTACTTCAACCGCATACAGCAGCAATTGAGCTGACCGAAATGCCTTTTCAGAATCATCAAAGCCCATAGGGTTGCCCCCCAGTCGGGACCAGGCCTTGTAATTTATAAGGTCCAAATTAATTGCAAACTGATTGAGAATGTCACTGCCTAAATAGAATGCAACAGGGACATCTCGCACGACCAAACAATTATGCTCTATACTTTTATCACCTATAGAAATTTTGAGCATACACCCGCTAGGCAGGAGATGTTTGGAATTGGGAGTTTCCAGGCCCATTTCCCACTTATCGATCAATTTAAATGTTGGAATGGCTGGATCTTTTGGGCATTTCCTGAAAATGGCTTAGCTGATTAAGCTCTTTCCGTTGTTCAGGCACACTCGGGTGAGAAAAGGCTCCTTCCCCTCATTTAACTGAATAGGGAGGAACAGCTGTTCTCTAACTTTCTGAATGTCAGCTAAACTTTGAGCAGATTTTTCATCACTTTGGCTACATAATTTGGATTTTCAGATTGGGAATTGGTATAACATTTCAAAGTATTTCTGTCCAGTGTGGAATGCCACTTGAAACTGGAAGGAAGGTTGATTTTCAAAAATGGAGAGGGGTTCCCATCACAAGTTTGTTGTCCTGCAGCAATTACTGTAATGTCAGGTGTTTGATTATTTTGGAAATTACACTCCATTTGATCAGATGTTTGTTCAACCATGTGCCATTTAAACTAACATGGTTGACACTTTGTTTTAATTTTATTGGCCGGTTAGTCTGAATCCAGAGAACCTTATTTACGCAGTCTATTAGGGGAGACAACCTCTGGAGGACGTAATTACCTAAAGACATGGGGTCCCCTCTGGAGTCACAACTATAACCGGGTGCTTCACCTTATGAAGCCCAATTTTAATTTCCAGATCCTCAGTCCCCTTGATGGGAATTTCATGCACGTCGAAGTTCTGGAGTTGCCCAGGAAGAGGGGTGAGAGGTATTTGAGTTCTCTCCCCCATCCTCGATTTAGCTGATCGAAGGCCCTTTTGGTCAGAAGAGTGGCTTGGGATCCAGTGTCCACCAGTGCTAAAACTCCACATTGTCCTTGCACTCAGACGGGGGCATAGAATCTACCTTCTTTTTCCTCCAATGGGCAATGGTAATGGGCATTTTGGGCAAACTGGGCGGTCAGTTTCTTTATTTTGGACTCGACACGGTGGGGTGTTGGACAGTTTTCTGTGTTGGAGTCTGGGAATCTGAAACAAAAATTTGGCATCCTGAAATAGACAGGATTTCAGAGTCCCCTTTTTCTCTTAGCTCTGTGCTGCCCCCTCTTACCTGGTGGAAGTCACTAAAACCAGTTGGTAGGGAGGATCCCTCCATCAATATTGTGTTCTCTGGATGACAATTCTGGGTTTCAGGGATGGGTGGCTCGTAACCAGTCCTCACACCCACCCAGTCTAAATTCTGGTCCATTGGGACCCATTTTTCTTTGGGAGTAATTTCCCCGTCCCTGAAGGAGAAGATTTTCTTCCCAGAATCCTCCAAGGATTCTCCCCCTTCAAACTAGAGGACACTGACTTCCTCCACAAAATGGGTCTTTTTGGTTTCTTTGTTTCTCCTACCCACCCTCTGTTCCCTATTTGCATATTTCCGGGGGCAAGAGATTTTAGTTCCAGTTCCAGGGTGTCCAGGGGCTTTTCACAGGTGAGGAAGAAGCTTCCTCTAGGGCTTTGCACCTCCCCCTTACTCCCGTTCCTCCTCCTCTGAAACCGGTGGGTTGTCTGGGTTCTCTCGCCATCATTGTTCCTGGGTGCCCAGTCCATTGGTTTAGGGGTTCTGAGCTGTCATGTTCATCTGAGGGTTCTGCTGAGCCCTTCACATGAAACTCAGATCCTGAGTGAGGTTATGGACCTGGCGCTCCAGTTGGGATACCTGCTCCGGCTGGTACGGGGGTCTTTGATCAAACCTAGGTTGTTCTTGGGAAGGGTAACTATCCCTTCTCCCAGAGTATCCTGGGTATTGGAGATTCCCTTGGTAACCCTCCGCCCTTGGCCTCCCTCTCCCGGATTGGGTGGTCTGGACTCCTGAAAGCGGGGAGAGAAAGCAAGGTTGTCCTGCAGGTTGTGGTTTGGATGGTCCCGGGGAGAAACTTAACCCAGGATTTGAAGGATTACTGCCCTCATGAGGGAAGTTAGGAGGGAAGTTTCCTGCGGCAGTACTCACCTGATTGGATCTGGGGGAGTCCACACGTACCCCAAGATAGGTCTGTTGCCCTTGTACCTGGAACTAATATAATTAGCAAAGTTAAAGGTCACATTGGTGGGGTTTCCTACCTGACTACCACCTGCTGCTGGTTGATCAGAAGGCCTTCTTTGCCTCTGATTTGGCTGGTTTTGGGAAGGTGTGTTTTTAGGCTCCCCCATTTCTAGGTCCAAAATGGGGGCAACCTTCACCTCTGCCACCTTAGCATCAGTGGGGGTGTTGGTTAGTTTGGGGTTTTTTGTTTGGTTTTTGCTTTCTACAGATTTCTGGAACTAATAGATCCGGCTAGCCTGCTCTATTACCCAGTCCAGGGTCCTGTTGTCGTGAAAATCCCTTAGCACCTGCGTCATTATATATTTTGGGAGCACATGAAATTAGGTGGTTATAAATTGCCTACTATTCGTGCACACTCACCTGGTAGTTTACGCAAAGGCACGTTTTAGCTCCTGCACAAATTCTCTTGGGGCCTGATCCTCTCCACACTGCAGATTGTAGGCCACCTTGTGGAAAAGTGCTTCAAGATGGCTGCCTTACAGGTGGACCACCTTGAATGGTTTTTGTCTTCCAGCCCAGCAAAGAAGCTGGAGTACTCCGGAGAGAATGTCCATTTGGCATAGTCTATGCAATTCTGGCTATTTTTGATGTTAAAAGAGTTCATCATCTGTTCATAGAACTCCAGATGCTCCCAGACAAAATATTTAGCATTTTCGTGATATAAGGTCATGAACATTCTAATAGCCTTAATCTGTTTGATGGGGTCTTTCACCAAAGCTCTCTTTTGTTTGTTAGCCTTCTGTTGCCGCTTTACCTGAGTCCATTCGCCCTCAGACTCAGAGCAGCTACTATTTGGGGTTCCCTCTTTATTTTCTAGGTGCTCACTGATTCTTTGAGCTTGTAAGTGGCTCTCAGAATGGTGGGGCCTTGTTTCGTCTCCCAGATACCTTGGACTCTCTGGGTTACTCCACTTGTGCTCCTCTTTCGCCCATCAGAGTGGTCTTCTGGCTCCTCTCTGCTTCCAGGGTTGGTGGAGAATCCCCCCCACTGCACCGATTGGGTGGAGGTTTTCAAAATACTCTTTTGGGGCCTCAATTCCTGCTCTTTTTTTCTGCAAAACGAACCAAATGGTCCCTTTTGTAGGTAATGTTTCTGCAGGTCTAGCTCCTGGACTTTCTCCTCATAGGAGCTTTCCTGGTCAGAGATATTGGCCATAATATTTTTGAATCTGTACAGGGATGCCCATCCATCAATCTCTGTTGGGCGGCGGCCTGCCTGTTCAATCATGCTGGACCTACTAGAGAATGGCTGTCTCCTCATGATTCCCGGTTCTCGTGAACCGGCGCACATCAAGTCAGCAGTGCCTTTCGCATACAAATTGGTAGAGGGGTTTAAGGCCCTTGGTACAGAGGGCATCACACTGTGATCAGGTGCAGCCCTGTCCCTCAAGTTTGGATTCAGCCTAGCATACTCTTTTTCTAACAGCTTCAGTTTCTCCCTCTCAGCCCCTATCTCCTGACAGTAGGCTAAGGCCTGAGCCTTTTGCTCTTCTATCAGGGATGACTTACATCTATTAGCTGCTCTTGATCTGCCACCTGCTTGTGGAGTCCACTGTTCTCACCACAGAGGGCCTCATTTTCTTTTTGTGCTGCCTGTATGGCCTGGGAACACTGAATCTCCTGCAGCACATTTTTTGCAATTTTTAGCTTGGGTGTTCTCTTCTAGAGCACTTTCCACTTGTCTTGTGTGCCTCAATAAACTTTCATATTCTACTTTTAGTTTGTTCAGTCTCTGGAGGTCTAACTCTCTTTGCTGTAGGTCGGTTTTTAAGTTGTCCACTTCCTGACATAAGGCATCTTTTTCCTGGTACAGGGTGCCCCTCTGTTCAGCCAGGTCATCCCGCTGTTGTTTGATAGCCCTTAATGTCTGGAATTCTTGGTCAAATTCTGTTTGGAAGTGGAGTTCCTTAAAAATTCATTTATTATTCTCCTCTTCCTACTTTTTGATCTGATTTTGTAAAGTAATTATCTGCTCTGAGCAGGCCCTTTTATATGTCACTTGTTGTTTTCATTTTAATTGACTCTCTTTCAGGAAATCAACCTTTTCCGGACACTTCTCTTTTAATGCATGTAATTGGGTCTCTTGCTTTGAATTGTTTTGTTGTTGTAGAGCCAAGTCCTTTTTTAACTGTTTGATGTAGTTTTCAAATTCTACCTCAGAATCTAGGCTCTTTTGCAATTTTTCTTCTACTAGTTTTAAATGAGTCTGGTTTTGGTTGAAGAGCTCAGACTGGTTTTGCGCAAGGGTTCTATTTTCTTCATATTTTTCCTCCATAACCCCCATGTGGAGATATATGTAGGCTGTGAATCGGACCATTTTAATTTGTTCCTCTTTAATATTCGGAGTCATATACAACTCGCTCAAGGCTTGATGTAATAGGCCACCGTCTTGCCACACATCCATGTTCATGGCAGTGACCTGTTGCATCATTTCTACTAGCCAGACCTCCTCATCTTGCTCTGCCCATTCCCCTCTAACAAATAATTTGTGCAGTAGGTGCTGTCTAGCCATGTTTATCTCCACTGTGGTCATTATGAAGAGTGTTCTTCCTTTATTAAATTATTTATATAAAGACAAATCTGTACTCGGTTGCTTTTTGTCTTGTTCAGGGTTGATTTTACTTTATTTTTACACACAGGGCTGATACTTAGGGTCTACGTTTTGGGGTAGCGCTTTTACAGTGTAACACAGTGAATGTATCACTACCTTTTCTAGGTTAGCCTGCTGTGTTAAGCTGTCACTAGTGGAAACACTATCTCAATCCTGGAAAACAAGCCCCCACTGTGTCATGGTTTTAAAGATGCGGCACAACCCCATACCAGGACAGTAGAAATACAATAACAACACTTTTAAGTTTATTACATTCAGTTTCTATTTTTGAGAGGGCAGATCATCGTCTCACTCCCCCCCCCCTTAACGTACACCCTGTGTCGCAATGGACCAGGCCTTTGTGTAATAATGAAATATGTATTTATTTTTAATTTTGAATAAAAATCAAACACATTCAATATAGGGCAGAAATCACCAATGTGGTGATAATTACACAGTAAAATGATAGGATACACTTACTTTAACTTTCTAACATCAGAGACAACAATGCACAAATGAATGAAAGCAAGATTACTTTTTGTGTAGTACTTTTAAATGGCACTACAGTTAGGCATTCCCCCTGCCACTCTCCCTCAAACCCGTTAGCCAGGTTTTGTGTGGGTGGAGAGGGGTAGCAAGGAGTCAGGTATACTAGGCAAAAATCAGAATGAAAATCCAACCTACCACCCCTGAATTGGAGGCCAAAATTAGATTGAGAACCCTTGAAAAATGAGCAAAATGGCATTTGAAATTACTGAATGGTTATTTTACATGTGCAGTTGAATGGATAAGACAGGAATTTGTGTGGCTGTACTAACGTGGCAGGAAAATGTACAAGCTACAAGGCAAGGTACTAAACAACATGCATACAAGTGAGAAAATCGACTTTAGGAAGTAAAACAGTGCAGCAAGAATCACATGTGACAAAGTTGCAATTTCTTAGTTTTCACGGGTTTAAAATAGGCAAACAACTTCAGAAATTAGCTAAACAGACAGAATCGAAAATCGGTTTTGCTGATGAGGCACAAAGGCACATAACAGGTATGATGCTAAAGTGAAAGGGTGACTCTTTATGGTTGACAGTGTGGGATTCTTCAACGGAAAGGAAACATTGAATTTTAAAAAGGGAAACACTTTCACGGGCACTCTCGGTTTTATTAGCAAAATGATTGGTTCTACTGCAACTATATTTTAAATGGCTAGATTATTAAAGAAAGACACAGTGCGCAAGGAGGTTAATTTGCAAGGTTAACCTATCCACACAGCGTTCATCTCCATTGGAAATTAATTAATTAATTCAAAATAGTACTAAGGACTTATACAATGGACTGAAATTATTTGGAAAGAATTACGCTACACATGGAGACTAATATAGATTTTTCTAAGGACAGGATACACAGAGGATTCTAACAATTTAAGAAGTTGCTAGGGTACTTATAGGATTTCTTATAGGGTTTCTTATAGGGTTGGACAAATTGCAAGGTAACAGAATGGTGTATGCAGCTTTTTGATATTGGGGAGGGTATACTTACAAGAAACACTTGAATTGGGAAGTTTGGATAGCTAACTGGGTCTCTGGACAGCGGGACAAGGGTCTGGTCACTGTGCAGCAGCTAGGCTCCCATCTAGGGACACAGCGAGGCAACCTGGTCTGGTCTCAGTGGACAGCGGGTGCATCAGCTGGGCAAAGACAGGTCTGGTCACAGGATTCTCCTAAAGGGATCTGGAGCCTTTCCTCCTTTCTCCTTGAATTATTTTGATTTTTGTAGGGTTTATTTCTGGATAGTGGTTCTGCCTGGATAGGAGGTGCTGCCTGGATAAGATCAGCTACCCCTGGCCTGGCTCTGGAGTCTTGCAGGGTGAATGTGGAATGTCTGGATATCTGGATGTTGATTTTTGAATGTTTTTTTTAATGTCCTGACCCTCCCAATGCTTCCTCCTTTTATAAGCTGGATGACATCAGAAGATTTTTACTATGTGGGCAGAATTTACCTAGGCCTACCTCTAAGATGGGATAGGTCAGGCTATTGATGTCGCTACCTCCCTCTAAGCAGATTCGACTCAGGGAAGTGACATCAGTTTTAGTGTGGGTGTTTTCATGATGTGCTTTGTTGGACCACAGTTACTTATGCCAAAATCAGTTATGAAAGAAAACGTTTCTATTTACAATTGTTAGCCTCCTGAGAATCAGATGGACAGACCCCATATTTTACAAGGAATATGCTGTTCGCACTCCCAAGTTTGTGCAATGCTGTTTTGTCCTTCTGGCAATCTTTTGCCATTTCTATGAAAAATATGTTATCAAAAATCCTACAAATGGATACATGCAAGCCTACCAATGTTGGGCATATTTCCATCAACTTTCATAACTGTTTCATGTACGCTTTTTCCAGAATGTCTTTTTACGGTCGTTTGCGCCCACCACATGTCAAGAAGATCCACATGGTCTTAATTTAATGGTACACAAATTACATTAAAACGGTGATAATTTCACATTACTTCTTCTTTAGGTTACTGAAATAAATGCTTTAATATAAAAAAGTATTTTAGATCAAATGGATGGCATCTGTCACTGGAGGGCGGTTCTTAAAATTTCCACAGCTATCCTGCCCCCTCTGTGTCAGTTCTAGGCAGCAGGGTTACCATAGCACCTGAGGAGTGGTGTCACAAAAACTTGACACTTTTCTGTGAAGTGCTGATTCCCCTTGGTCCATTGTCCCCTGCTGGAGAAATGCCAGTCAGTCTGACAAGATTGAGATCTGACGAGATTGCAAATTCTCACACCTTGGCCCTTTCATAGTTTGTGGAGGAGATTCCTTTCACAGGAAGGTTTAGTGCCTTTGAATTTCATGCCCAGGCCCATTTATTCTGCTGTTTTCAAACACATTTTATTTTTCTTCCTTACTTTCTTTCATAGAAACCAGACTTTAGTAAATAAATATAATATACACTTAAACCACCCCAGTTCCACCCATAACATACTGTTTCTGTGCGAGTATCTGGATGATTTCACATGTTCAGCTTTAAAAGGTATTATTTCACTGCTTTTGCAAAACGAATTTACACATGCTCATATTACATGGGGATTTCACAAGATGTGGTTTCTTTGGCACACATTTTCAGACAGGTCTTGACAGATCAGATCAGTTTCAGGGCACGGAAAGATGCTGGAAATAGTTTTCTTTGTAATTGATGCATAGCCAGGGCAAAAAAAGCTTTCTTTTGGAAGTCCTCTGCATGGGTTAATTTGTTGCAAGAGGGAACGTGGGCCTTGCGGCCTGAAATGGATTTCTCTGCTCTTCACAGATTTGCTTGACACAACATGCCATTCAGTGAGGAATGCCACCATTTGCTGGTGTACAACCTGAATATGGATGAACATGGCTGTGTTTTACTAAAACCCAAGCTGGGTGATGTTAAAAAATGAAGATAGCACCAGTACAAAGTCGTTTTACATATAACATTTTCTTTGCCAGTTTTAAATCTTTGCAAATGCCAGCACTGCAGCACTGAGCCAGGCTGCCTTTGAATTCCTCTTTTCTGAGTCCCATGAAGAAAATAACTGCAGCCATTATCGGGGTGCCTGTGTTGCATCTCGCCCCATATGTGCACAGCAGACACAGAGCGGACATGATTTCTGTAACTGCTAAAAATGCAGTTTTGATGCAAAGGAATATGTGCTCAGCAGCTGCAGCGCAACCATGATTTCTGTAAATGCTAAAATGCAGTTTTGTGAGGCAGGGATTTCTGTTGGGCTCGTAAATGCACCCCACACCCTGAGCCTAGAACTAGACAGCAGTGGGATTCAGAATATATTGGTAGTCATGGATTATTTCCCCAGATATGCCCAAACATACCCTCCAAAAGATCAGAAAGCGATGACCATAGCCAAAGTACTGTTTGAGACATTTTTGATCAACTATGGCTGGTCCACTAGGCTCCATTCAGGTCAGGGGCCTGATTTAGAATCCAAATTAATCAAGGAATTAATGCAACTGATTGGGGTGCGCAAGACAAGAACCTCACCAAACCATCCTCAAGGTGACACACAAGCAGAGCAATTTAATTGCACCCGCCTGAGCATGTTGGGCACCTTTTTCTGGAAATAAAATTCTTGATGGAGCCAGCATGTATCCCCTTATTACATGCATATATTTGCACAAATAATGACAGCACTGTTTTCACTCCATATCAACTCATGTTTAAAAGAGATGCCAGATTACCTGTAGACCTGTGTTTTGGGTTCGCGTCTGATGGGACTGGATGTGAGAATTGCAGCAAATATATTTAAAAGATCTACAGGAGCAGGTAGGACAAGCTTACCAATTGTCACAAGCTGCTGCTGAACACAATGCTGATGTAAGCAAAAGGAGCTATGATGCCAAAGTCAGGTTCTAAAACTTGCATCCTGGGGATAGGGTGCTCATCATCAGTTTGGAAAGAAGAGGGTGAAACAACATGGGGGATCACAGAGAGTCTCAGACTTACCTTATTGATCGTCAGTTTTCCCGTCTGTCTGTGTTCAGGGTAAGAGAAGAGGATAATGCCTGATTTGTGAAGACTCTTCACAGGAATCACCTCCTACCCATAAGAGATGATGTAGAAATGGATCTGGATGCTATTGAAGTTTCTCTTTCCCCCAGAAAGATAGTTACCAGAAGCAGGTCAGAAGAGTCATGCAAAGAGGATTTCTCAAAATTCACAGAGCTGAGTACTCTACCCGACGGTATATCCAGCCCCAAGAGCAGACGAAAAGGTGAGGATGGTGAAGCTCATAATCAAGAAATGTCCAATAATACATTAGGTAGGCACCCAAGTCAAGAAGAGGAAGAGATGCATGGTGATTCTGAAAACCTTCAAATATCCTAGTGACAAGAAAGTAGACTCAAAACTCCTGGGACCTCAGATAATGTAATACACGTTGACGACAGAAAGGAGGAACGGGCAACTGTTGATACGGAACATGCCCCTCCACTTCCTGAGGAGCCCGTGCAAAGCACAGACTCAGTTACTATGGACTCGACCTTCAGCTCAACTGGAATGTTTTGATTACGAATCAGAACCCCATTCGGAGGCTCCTTGTAAACTCAGGAAATCTCATCGGGACGTCCAACCAGTTACAATGCTGAGTTATGATGTTCTGGGAGATCAATGTGAAACCCTTAAATATGGAATTCCTGCACAAGTTTCATTATGTGCCAATTCAGACACTCACATATAAGTTCCCACTATACAGCCATGGTGGGATATTCCTCTGGTATGGATTGAGACTTTATATCTTCTGGCACCTCTACCTCACAGGTAGCCTAAACCCTTAGGGACAAGGGTTTTTGTAACAGGGAGGTGAGTGTGACCATTCATATGATGCTGGATTAGGCAAAGCCTGCTGTATATGTAATATGAAAAAAACAATTAATTGAAAACGAAAATGTGTGCTACTGTAAATGTAAACTCTGCTGTTGTAAAATGCCTGTGTTTGTTGTAGTGGGGCATGTCTGACCCTTGGTGTGGGGGATTTGTTTTTTTTCCTTATTCCTTTCCTCTGACATTTGCCATATGTGTTCCACTTATATGTATGTTTTGTTTACTATTGTCAAACTTCCACAACAATGGTCTCGTATATTAAATAAAAAGAGCTGTTTTTCTATCATGTTTTATTTGTGGGTTTCCCTTTTCAAGTTTCTTGAAATGGCAGATATTGGTACTGTCCGCTCTGAGGGGGGTTCATTATCTGTGAGGAGATTTTACCTGACCTTTTTGTGGGTCCCCCTGCTCCCGGGGCATGGTAGTACTTGGTACAGCCCTGAGGAATTGAGTGTGCGTAACTGATGAGCAGAAATAAAGAAGGGGGAAGTGTGAAGGAGAGAGTGGGGTGCAGAGATCCCTCAGGTGCCTGGAGATAGTCAGCAGAGCTTTTCAGCTTATTTTACGCATGTCTCCCTGACAGGGAGCTGTGGAGTGGAAATGGTAATGAGGTCTGGCTCCCAGCCCCATTTGGCGGTTCAGTTGGGTTTCAACAGGCCAGTCCAGTCTGTTAGTCAGTCTTTCAGCCAAGAGGATCAGTGGAGGTGAAGTGAAGGGAGGAGAGGCAGGTCACGGTAGCAGCCTTTCAACTGCCACCTTCTGTCTGCCTGAATTATCGTTTGCATAGCGGGCTAGTGTAGCACTGGTGTATCTTTTCTGTGATACTATGGTAATGATGTAGGAGGGCGAGATACCATAGGGGAGTACAACGCCTTTACAGTGCCTGTATAGTTCATCCAAATCTCGCTCATAGTTATGGAAAGCTACCAGTGTTGTGATATGTATGCACTCCCTGCGGACGGGCAGCCATTGGGAGAACAAATAAAGTAAAGGCGCAATGCTTGATTAGAGGACATATATTATCTACGTCACATGCTGTCAGGCATCCCGTATTCGGATTCTGTGCGGACTGTATTGTTCTGTGCGGTACACAATTGGACAAGTTTAAAGTCACCCCGAATGAAGATATCTGGCAGTCATTTTTCTTTCTTTCGGCTGGCAGGACGTTCATAGAGTATCCAGTGTTGCACAGTCATAAACAAGAATACAAAATAGGGAAATACCATTTATTTTTTTTATTTTTTTTTTATTTATTTATTGAATATAGTTGAAATTACATCAACTTTTTCAATTTATACAGATTAGAAAAATTCATAAGCATAAAATCTAGTTAAGAAGACTATATAAATTCATAACATACTGTACAATCATCATCATTCTAGGTTCAAGGCCTGTAAATAATTAATCGTTGCAATTCTTATACTCATACATTCAGTGGCAGCCAAGGCGACTCATCTATTTTTTGGATCAAGTTGTGCAAAGGATGCAAAATGGTTAACAAAGTGCAATTTTCTTAAGATACTAAGTGCTGGACATTCCAATATTAAGTGTTGAAGAGATTCTACAATCATAACATTTTTACAGAACCGACACCAGTCCTTTTGTAATTGTTATACTGCCATATTACTTATCTATTTAATTTTTGTCATATGAAGACTGCCCAGTTCCTGGGTTAGTAAGTCATATTTTGTATACATTGCATATATCCACTTACTGTGCACATTATTAAGCTACTTGTCTAGAAAAAGTACTAGTTTTATTTCCTTTCACAGGTAAAGGGGGCTCTGGGGGCTCTGGAAGCGAGCCCTTTGTATTCGCTCTTGGCTCTTCTTAAGCTCAGGTGGGGTTTTAACCCTATCATCCCCCTGGATTCTCTGGACACTTGCATGTGTGTGGTAATGTGTTTGACCATTTTCTCCTGAATTACTACAGGTTGCTTGCCATGTTATTCACTCATACTCATACTGCAGCAATCTACACCATCCACAGTCAGGTCCCTGGCCCGGTCCTCACCCATCAGGTTGAAGGCTAGGCTGGGGAGGCACTCAGTAGGGGTTGGAGCTGACCATGACATGTGGCACATGTCACATGCCACGTTCAGCTCCAACCCTTTCTCCCTCGGCTTCCTTGCAGTTCACATTCAGGAATCAGGAAGCTCTCACAGTGAGCATGGAAGGACAGACCGAAGCTGCAAGAAAAAGGTAAGAAGGCATGTTTTTGTCATATGATGTGTGTTTTGCATGTGCGAAGTGTGTGTCAGATGTATGTATGTGAACGGTGGGGGAATGAGAAGTAATGTGATATGTGTTTTTGAATGTTGTGGGTGGGTAGACGTGTGCCTGTGTGGAGAATGCAATGAGTGGATATAAGAGAAGGTGTGAGTGACTGATGAGTCAATGAGAAGTGTTGTTATTTGTGTTTTAGAATATTCTCTGGTGGTGGGTGGGCAGGTGTGGGCCTGTGCAGAGAATGCAATGAGTGGATGTAAGAGAAGGTGTGAGTGACTGGTGTGTAAATGATAATTGATGTGATGTGTGTTTTTGAATGTTCTGCGTGGGTGGTGTGTGCCTGTGTAGACAATGCAATGAGTGGATGTAAGAGAAGGTGTGAATGACTGGTGGATGAATGCGCATACATGTGGTAGTGTGTGTTTGAATGTTCTGGGTGGGATTTGCTGTGTGTCTGTGTGGAGAATCCAGTGTGAGCGAGTGAGAGAGGAGATGCATTAGTGAGTGACTGGTGGGTGAATGAGTATGAATGTGATGGTGTGTTTTTGAATGTTCTGGGTGGGTGTGTGTGTGCCTTTGTAGAAAATGCAACGAGTGCAGGTAAGAGTAGGTGTGAGTGAGTGACTGGTGGGTGAATGAGCATGCATGAGGTAGTGTGTGTTTGAATGTTCTGGGTGGTGTTTGGTGTGTGCCTGTGTGGTGAGTTCAGTGTTAGTGAATGCGAGAGGCGATGTATGGGTGAGTTACCGGTGAGTGAAAGGGGATGTGTGTGTGTAAGGCCCTGGCAGACTGGGGATCACTGGAGCATTTCTGCCACATCCTTTATTGACTTTGCATGTTTTGCTGGTATTTCTGGGCAAAGGCAACTTCATGTGCATCATTCCCTGGCTAGACTGGCATATTGGTGCAGTCAGCCTAGCCATTGCTTACTGTGGCATGACATTTATTACTCAGCATCTTTAAAAAAGCAAGCATGATAAGTAGTGTTACTTTGCTAGACTGATGTTTTGGCGTAGCTGCCTGTTTATTGTTTATTCTTCACTGTAGCATGACCTTGTATTAACTGAGCATCTATGATGAATCAAGCAAGTTAAGTGTTCTTATGGGTCTAGACTAGCTTACATTGAAACCAGTTTATACAGGTTTTCCTATTCTGACATGTCATTTTTAATGGCCAAACCAATGGGAGTATGTACTTACACAGGGGTACTGACATATATTGGCAGAGCCAGTTTTGTGGCCAGTGCCAGTAATGATAATAAAGAAAAATGTCTTAAAGTGAACATAATTGTGGTCTTATATGGGAATACTAGCATATGTTGCTGGAGTCAGCATGGAAATGTATGGGCACAGCCAACATACAAATGTTTTTTATACTGGCATATATTGCAGGGACCGGCATGATAATGCTTTGGGAAATGCCTTTTGCACTTTTGGTGACTTGCATATATTGTTCTTTTTTCATGATTTACCCTACACCCTACAAAACCGATTGTTGGCCTTTTACCCACATTGGTGGCCTTTTACCCACATTTTCCCAGAAAATGTGTTTTGTAATGCACCATTTTAACCCATTATTCAAAATATTTACTCTGGGGAGAGAGAAGAATCCCCCTGAGCCTCCCCTAACCCATTTTCATTAGTTCAGGCTCCCTCGCTATGCTCAGTCGCAATCACATACTTGCTGCAAATACTTACACCCGCCAAAAAAACAACTCGGTATATTTGTGGACCAGGCACGCCCCTTCTCTCTATGGTATGTTAAAGATTTAAGGTTTGATTGAAAAACATTTACTTCTTTCACTTGCATTAGTGCATGCCCCTGCAGTGGCATAATCATCATGGACTTTCCGCAAACGTGGTGGTCCAGACCATCCTGGGGTGTGGTGTTTCCTGTGCTTTGTGAAGGAGCTTGGGAAGGGGCCCCACAGCATGGCTCGCATGGGAGCTGCCAAATTTTGGGCTACGCCATTGGGCACCAGTGGGTCTGACAAAAGGGTAATGTGCAGTGCGCGTCTTGATGTATGCCAGTGAGTCCCTGGGTGAGAAGCACTCGTGGGTGTTTTCAATTTTAAATAACTGTCTGGTGTTTTGCATGTGTGAAGTGCGTGTCAGTTTTATTTATGTGAATGGTGGGGGAATGAGAAGTGATGTGTGTTTTTGAATGTTGTGTGTGGGTAGACGTGTTCCTGTGTGGAGAATGCAATGACTGGATGTAAGGGAAGGTGTGAGTGACTGATGGGTGAATGAGAAGTGATGTGATTTGTGTTTTTGGATATTTTCTGGGGGCGGTGGGCGGCTGTGTGCCTGTGTAGAGAATGCAGTGAGTGAATGTAAGAGAAGTTGTGAGTGACTGGTGTGTAAATGATAAGTGGTGTGATGTGTGTTTTTGAATGTTCTGGGTGGGTGGGTGTGTGCCTTTGTAGAGAATGAAATGAGCGCATGTAAGAGAAGGTGTGAGTGAGTGACTGGTGGGTGAACGAGCATGCATGTGGTAGTGTGTGTCTGAATGTTCTGGGTGGGATTTGGTGTGTGCCTGTGTGGTGAATCCAGTGGGAGTGAATGCGAGAAGAGATACATGGGTGAGTGACCGGTGGGTGAAAGGGGATGCATGTGTGTGTAAGGCCAATGCAGACTGGGGATCACTGGAGCATTTCTGCCACACCCTTTATTGACTTTGCAGGTTTTACTGGTATTTCTGGGCAAAGGCAAGTCTATGTGCACCATTCTCTGGCTAGACTGGCATATTACTGCAGTCAGTCTAGCCAATGCTTACTGTAGCATGACATTTATTACTCAGCATCTTTAAAAAAGCAAGCATGATAAGTAGTGTTACCTCACTAGACTGATGTTTTGGCGTAGCTGCCTGTTTATTCTTCACTGTAGCATGACTTTTTATTAACTGAGCATCTATGATGAATCAAGCAAGATAAGTGTTCTAGACTGGCTTACATTGGAACCAGTCTGAACAGGTTTTCCTATTGTGACATGCCACTTTGAATGGCCAAACCAACGGGAGTATGTACTTACACAGGGGTACTGACATATATTGGCAGAGCCAGTTTTGTGGCCAGTGCCAGTAATGATAATAAAGAAAAATGTCTTAAAGTGAACATAAGTGTGTTCTTATATGGAAATACTAACATATGTTGGTGGGGCCAGCATGGAAATGTATGGGCGCAGCCAACATAAAAATGTTTTTTATACTGGCATATATTGCAGGGACCGGCATGATCATGCTTTGGGAAATGCATTGTGCACTTTTGGTGACTTGCATATATTGTTCTTTTTTTCATGATGTACCCTACACCCTACAAAACTAATTGTTGACCTTTTACCCACATTGGTGGCCTTTTACCCACATTTTCCCAGAAAGTGTGTTTTGTAATGCACCATTTTAACCCATTATTCAAAACAGTTACTCTAGGGAGGGAGAAGAATCCCCCTGGGCCTCCCCTAACCCATTTTCGTTAGTTCAGGCTCCCTCGCTATGCTCAGTCGCAATCACATAGTTGCAGCAAATACTTACACCCGCCAAAAAAACAACTCAGTATATTTGTGGACCAGGCACGCCCCATTCTCTTTATGTTATGTTAAAGATTTAAGGTTTGATTGAAAAACATTTACTTCTTTCACTTGCATTAGTGCATGCCCCTGCAGCGGCATAATCATCATGGACATTCCACACACGTGGTGGACCAGACCGGCCTGGGGTGTGGCGTGCCCTGTGCTTTGTTAAGGAGCTAGGGGAGGGGCGCCACAGCGTGGCTCGGTGGGGAGCTGCCAAATTTAGTGCTACGCCATTGGGCACCAGTGGGTCTGACAAAGGGGTAGTGTGCAGTGCGCATCTTGAAGTCTGCCAGTGAGTCCCCGGTGAGAAGCAACTCGTGGGTGTTTTCAATTTTAAATAACTGTCTGGTGCTTTGAATTTATGTGTGCAGGAATGATATTACATTGGGTGTTTTTTTTTTGTTAAATCCTCTGGCACGCAGTATTACGCTTAGATAATAAAAATTATGGGAGGTCTTGGGTATATTGAAAGATACTTTCCCATGTATAATACTCCTGCAAAGATAACATTATCAGGTTCACTCCCCTCTGTGCACGCAGACCAGTCTAAAAGGTTTCTTCTATCGTAGTGGTAGCAGAATCATATGTACATTTATAACCAAGGAATTTTGTTGTTGCAAAATCCTGGTCAATGATTTAATTTTCAGGCCTTGCTCATGCAGCATGTTTCTTCCGGTTAAGCAGCAGCGCACGCCTCCCCAGGTCAGTGCTTTTTTTGGCTTGTTTAACACTGTAACTCCCCAGATAACATGTACTTCTGTGTCCATTGATCTATAGATGTTTCATACACTAGCTGTAGCCTGTGTTACAGAAACCCTGTTAGAAATAGCGCATTATGTACGTTTTACATATAGTCCCCACGTCAAATCTGGAAAATGGCATTCTTCGGACAAATCATGCCTCCCTCTGTGCCTCGGTTCTTATATCTGGCTGAAAAGACAGCACCTGGAAACACGGGTGCTAGATGCATTAAAGAAAATCTGAAGGTCATTTTCCATCATTTTCCATCACTTCCTGTGATGTCACTTGGGGGTGGGGTCAAATTACATCACTTCCAGTGATGTCATAAGGGGGTCAAGTGTCATGTGATGTCACTTCCACTACCCCTGGCATTTTGGTGAAATGACGTACCTGCCAGGTCCACCTTACATATGTATTCCTGAAGCAGAGAAAATTCTAAACATGGCCCCTTTAAGGGAACTGAACTCTGTAAGCAAATGAAACCATGTATCAAAGGAATTAAGAGGACATCAAAGGCGCAATATACTTTCTTGCAGCACTCACTCGGCAAGTCCGCTCAAATGTCAGACACCTCTCAAATACATATTGCTGACTCTCCACGAGCCGGTTCAAACATCAGAGTAGCATACCATTTTCTTACGACACTCGCTTAGCGAGCCTGCTCCGACATCAGAAGCACATCACATATTCTAACAACACTCACACAGGAAGCCCATCAGTTATACGAAACCTCTGTATAATAACTGCGTAGCATGTCCACTTTAAAAACAGATGCTGTGATTGTCCTCCTGAAGCGCAAGCCCTGAGTACTTGTGCAGGTGAATGGCACTACATTAAAAAGTGTTTTTACTTTCCTCATCATCAGTTAACTCAGTTGTAAGTAGAAAGCACAGGTGCCGGGTCATTAACAGAGAAAAGGAATTGTCTAGACACACTGGCACAGCATCATCCCCACCATTAGGGGACGAAAAATCCAAGATGGCAGGTCAGCCTCTTGAAGGCTTAGACTGGCACCAAAATGCTAACGCAAACACAGTTGATTTAATGAAGTGCTGCCAACCACACCTCCTCACTAATTCACACACACAGATGCAGACCATCACACGGAACCCAACTAAAGAAGAGGGAAGAGGGATCACAGAGTTACAAAAGCAAAGAGTCTCAATCAGTTGCTGGGTGATTGGAGTAGGAGGAGGTGGCAAGATTTTGGGATGAGTTCAAGATCATTAAAGGGGTTTGGAGGTAGGCAGGAGGACATTGCAGATAAGAGTGGAAGATAAGTCATCAGGAGGAAAAGACTGGTTTGAGACAGACCGGAGCAGGTTGGAGATGAGAGGGAGAGATAAGTCATCAAAAGGAGGCTGGGCTGAGTCATCAGGAGGAAGAGAGTTAAGGAAGAGGATGGGTTGAGTCGTCTAGAGGACGAGACTGTGGAGAGTATAGAAGCAGTTTGTTTAAGACATCAGGAGAGGTCTGAGATATCAGAAGACAGATTTGGAGACATCAGGAGGTTGATGCTTGAAGACATGAAAAGAAGGGTGCAGAAACCCCTGAAACCAGAAACTCAGAAATGGAGAGAAAGACCCAAGAACAACAAAGGTGAAGAATGTGAGAAACCCTTTAAGCCAGAGCTTGAGACCACAGGATGAGATCCCGAAGATAAAGGGGATGAAGAGTGTGGTATCCCCTCTGCACCTGAACCTTTACCATGCAGAGCATCAGCAGGAGCACCCCAGGGAGAAGGTGAAAAGGCTGAAGCCATCTTCTTTGGTTTGCATTTTATTGTCAGTCACTATTAATCAAATAAAAGAGTGGTTCACTACATTTCTTCCTTGTCCTGGTTATTGATTCCTGTCACCCTTGTGACAAGCCTCAGGCTGAGATTTAAAGTCCTGTATGCTCACAGCTGCATAATGTGGTCCTACGTTGGGACATTCGTGCCTGCCAGGATCCCCGAGGTTGATATGCTGCCCAGACTCTCTGATAAGTTTCCCTTGTACCAATTACTGTGTACCACCCCCTTGCTTCAATCTGGATGAGGCCATGCTCCCCCAATAGGAGGACTATGAAATGGGGAAATGGGGGCTAAGCGAGCACAGAGTTCCTGGTATGTGACCTTTCTGGTGTTCTGCCTAAATAATGGCCATGTATGGTGGCCGCGTTTACTATCAGTTTCTGGTCTGCGGTTGTCTGAGGGCATCTTTTACCTTTTTGTAATCTGGCGGTACCTCCGCCGGACCAAGTGGCAATAACAATAATTCAGTTTGGTGGTATATGGACGGATTTACCGCCCAGAGACCACCAAACTCGTAATAAGGCATCCTTTCCATTTCCCATTCTGCATTATCAACCTTCAACTAATAACATTCTATGTAAACATTCTCTTCACCTGATGTGTTAAAGAGATATATATATATATATATATATCATATGGCATGGAGTATTTCAGTGTAATGCTGGTGTGGAGGGTGGGAACGTATCTTTGGCATCAGGTCTGGGATTGTGGGGTTGTGCCTTCCAGATATCTGATCCACCCTTGGAATTACTGATGTGCTGGTGCGAACACTGATACATGTGTGTATTGTAACTGTTGCAACATTCTGGAGTATCTTTCTTTGGTTAAGTGGTTCATTTGTCTACCTGATTGATTGCATCCCCTATTTGTTTCAGGCTATTTTCGGTCAGTTTGGTATTTGCCTTAATGCATATTCGCATGCCAGGAGTAATACTAGTTCCACTGCCGCCCGATTGCCAGGTACGGGTATTTCCATAACTAAGGCCAGATAGATCCTTATAATTTACCAGGGATGCCTGACTTTCAAACAACTGGTGAAGAGCCTGGTCTGGAATGCTTTGTAGATATTGAGGGACGCATACATTGTGAGGATTACTTTGGGTGATTCGTTTCAAATTGTGGTAGTAATGATTGTGAATTATGAGCCTCCGTGACGTTCTCTGTTGTAGCGTGGAAGTGTTAGGGTCTTGTTGGGTTGAGCAGGATGGTTTTGTTTGGAGGAATTCTGCGCTCCTTCTATGTAGACCAATCATCTTCAAGTTGTTCACTCACAACAACCAATTGCACACAACATCACCAGATGTCTTAAACATGTAAATTATTCGATGGCGAAGAAGTTAACTGCAGCAAAAGAAAAATCAGGAACTTGACAACCATCACATCATTTCCATTACATGAGAGATTGGAAATAACAGACCATTTGTGAATCTGGGAATTATAATGTATATGTAACAGAAAGGAGTGCCTCACTAACCCTAGGACCGGCACTCATGTTTGTAAATACTGGGCCTCATTATGACCCTGGCGCTAATGGGTTAACGGCGCCTTATTACGAGGTCCCTTTGCGGGACCCGACCTTAACGGCTGGTCTACACCAGCCGGACCCGCAAAGGGACCTTGGTGCTAAGTACGGTACCACAATTTGCGGTACCGCACTTAGCGCCTTCCCCATTCCCATAGAGCCCAATGGGGCGAAAATGGGAATGGGAAGGGCCATGGTTCAATGGGGAATTACCGCCCCGCCAACCTTGGAATGGGGTGGTAATTCCCCATTGAACCATGGCGGACCCGTTACAACACCGGCACCAACCATGGTGCTAATAGCGCCATGGTTTAGCGCCGGTGCTGTAACGAGGGCCACTGTGTTTAACAATGTACATATGTTCCACTTCACTCACTAGTCCAAGGGTTTCCACATGTATTTATGCAATCAAACTTTTCCATTCCAAATGTATTGGCACGGGTAATATAACTCAGTGGCAACTCGCTTGTCTTGAAAACAAGACGATGCTGAGCAACACAAGTTCAAATCACGGGTCCGTCATAAAAAAAAACAATTATAATTATTACTGTAATTATTCTTTGCCTGTCTGGCAGCCATTGTGGGACTGGTAGTGCAGAGGTAAAGTGATCTCTTCTGTCCAATTGTTCCAGACATCTCACAGCTCTGCAGCTTCTTGAAGAGCTGTTCTGGGTGGACCATATGGATACTGTTCATGTAGTCTGGCCATGAAACGACCATAGCGATGAATGTGAGTGTTTTCTGTGGGAACATGCAAATAGACAAGACTTGTCCGGGGTAGTGCAAGGAAAAACGCTTTTCCTTATCAGTGCATGTATGGCTCTTGACCACTCTGGACATTAGGAGACTCGTTTCCGTCACCTCTGGCCAAGCATCAGCTTTGGGATCATTGATTTAATAGGGCACATCATTTGTGTCCGTTAAATTCATCGTCATCAATGAGTTGAGCTGGTCAAGATATCTGGTGATGTTGTGTCCCACATTGTTGTCAGTGGAAAGTTTAAATATTATTGGCTCGGCATCTACATATCTGTAACATGTGAGTCTAAGTTCTTTAAAGAGCCTCATTAGTGGAGCCAGGTGAGTTCGGAGAGGATACATTCTTAATCCTTGTGATACTTGCGATACTCTACAACCAGACATACAAGAACTAGGCTTTGATAACTCAAGCCTTTAGTTAATGTAAAAAGCACAAGATTCAGTCAACAAAATTCATATTGTCGCTCTTTAGGCCGATTATTAGCAAACCTGGATAGAGAAGGACTATCTCTCAAAATCTCGCTGCTCGTGCCAGAACAAGCCTTCATGCTGTGGCCTACATGGCTCTCCAAAACCCTCAAGGGACCTCTGCTTTGATACTCAGGCTCCAGAGTCAAGTTTCCAATTGACCTTGTATGGGACACTGTGTTTACCCCAACCAAAAGTTCTTTCTTTTGAATAGTCTCTTTGGATCTTTCCCCTATGTCGCTCAGTCTCTCAGTCTTAACCTGGCGTATGCAGCAGTGCGCAGGATTCTGGAGGGCGCCTTCCTCTGGCCACAGGATGAGCAGCATTCTTCGGGTAGGACAAGCACTCTGACTGAAATACCAAGCTTTCTTGTAATTGTGTTTTGAAAAGGGGCGATAGACCAGGAGGATTTCTAGATGACCAGGTAAGTGTTAGGGTGTTACTTCGGCCCTAGGACCAGATCGTGTCACCCGGGTGCAACTTATACTTCTCATTGAACCAACACTCACTTGTTCCTGGGGACCTCTCTATAGATCTGGATGCCGACCCTTGAACTAGTCTGTTGGCTAGTCCCCATGCTGGTCTGCCACATGTGCATTCCTCCACCCACTCCTCCCAGGTAATAGTTTGATGATAGTTCTCGTATTGTCTGTGGCTGGCCACATGCCTCCAGAGAATTACCCATTCTCTACTTTTTCTCCTTTCAAAGTCTCCCCCCCTTCTCCTCTTGTGGTGTGCCCACTTCTCACCCATGCTATACTCTCCTCTGTCCTTTTCTTCTACAACCTGTGTTCCCTCCCTTCCTTCTTGAGGTTCTCCAAATGTTCTGCGATCCCCTCCTGTTTCATGCTCTCCTCCTCCAACCACTCTGTCTCTTCATCTTCCAGCTCATGCACCATAAACTCTCTCTTCTCTGCCACTTCCTTCTTCACCTCTCCCTCTCCACCTCCTACTCCTTCAGCATGTGGTAGAAGCACGAGAAAGAAATTAAATAAATACATGAGCCACAAGAGAGAATAATCATGAGTAAAAGTCGACCTCGCCCCCTATTACATTTCAGCCCTGATCCCATTAGTGTTTCTCTCTAGCTGATTTTTTAGATATACTTCTGAATCCCTTTGGCTTTGTCATTGTTTGTTCTCCTCACGGGCATTTCAGCATGTACTCTTTGGAGCCAATATTATGGGCACCATATGATTGCCCAGGGTTGTCGGGACTGGCTCAGACAATAGGTCTGCTCTAAAATAAGCAGAAGTCAATATGGTGGTGATGTCTTCAGCTCTGTTCTGTAACTGTCAGATCAGAAGTCATCACATGATGCATTAACCGGAAGTGGACACTGTAGAGGGCTCTATGCACTGATGAACAGGTCTATTCTATTTTGCTGGAGATGGGATGTGTATGCTGGAAAGCCTAGTGATGGTTCACAAATGTTCTTAGGTTTCTCGGGACCAGTAAGGATGAGAGGTCTGGAGGGTGGGCTAGGTTAGACTGGTGGGTTCACATTAAGTAAAGGATTCCATTTACCTTGGCTTGAATCACAATGGATAAAGCTTCTTCTATCTGTCACCAACCAAAATTCTGAGTGAGCTTTTATTTCTATGACAAGCGCCTGTTCCCCCCTGTACTTTCAGCCCCCTCTACCTCTGCCTCCTGCTCCTTCCTTCAGCTCTCGATCTCCAGCCTCTTCATGTGCCTTCAGCTCTAGCTCCGTTTACTCCCCTCCTTCTCCTCCAACTAGCACTCCAACTCCTACCTCTGCACCTGCAGCTCTCTTCCTCCATCTACCCATTCCTGCTCCCTCTCTTGTTCCTCCAAACACTCAAACTCACCAATAGTTTTTCCAGATACTTATAGACCCCGTGCCCTCCACCCGGTCAGGACTATTTTATGTGGCCAACACACGTGTGTACTGATAAGTCTGATTTATGGATTGCAAATCAGTAAATATTCAGATGACTACAATGGGCCTGATTCACAGAAGCATTTTATAATGGGCCAATCCCATTGTAAAAAAATAAACTCTGCAAATCAGGCCCTATATGTCTCCACTCTCCACAAATTAATTCTGCCTTGCAGACCGATCCTTCAATATACCGGTCCGCCATCTTGCAATCACCACTCACGCGCATGTGTAGTAGGAATTTGCTGCGTAATTCTGGCTTGGTTTTTTCATTTTGAATTTCAAAGAACAGAGCCACATTTTCTACATTACCTTTGCTCAATTAGGTGTCGGGGGGAGTGGCTGCTGTAACCCACAGAATCACGTGGATATGTGGTGCTTCCCGGGATTCATACTCTTTATCAAAGTCAACAAACAGGCTCATTTCAAATGAATGCTACTAGCTGGATTGTAATAATCAATAAACGGATCAACATATCATTTCTAATGAATTAGTTCTTTAATACGGGTTACACAAATTAGACTAAAACCATATTGCAAAAATCATATCACAGAAAAAACACATCACATAAATGCATGTTTCCTGTACAAATGCGACCTACTAAAATGGTTTTCCCATATAAAAAGGTCCATCACAAATTCATAATCTTATGTAAAAAAAAAACTGGGCGTGCAAAACGGGTCCTAAAGGCCATACTGTGTCAAACCACATGAATTATAATCACATTATTATACTGTGCATGCACAGTGCATGAACGTCTGTACATACATAAAATGGACATGCAAAAGTAGGCCTACATTACATACTGGGCATCATTAGTAATTTGGAGGTAACCATGGCGCTATTAGCGCCATAGCTGCCTCCAAATCCTTACCGACTCCGCCCTGGTGAATGGAGCTATTACCGCCCCATTCCAAGGTTGGCGGGCGCGGTAATTCCCCATTCACCAGGGCCCTTCCCCATTCCCATCTGAGCCCCCATAGGGCTCAATGGGAATGGGGAAGGCGCTAATTAGCACCAAAGTCCCTTTGCGGGTCCCGTCCTTAACGCCTGGTAAAACCAGGCATTAAGGGAGGACCCGCAAAGGGAACTCGTAATAGGGCGGTAAGGAATTAACGGTACCGGTGCCCTTACCGGTACCGGTAATCCCTTACCGCCCACCTCGCAATGAGGCCCACTGTATCAATACCACCTGAAGTATAATCACATTATTATACTAGGCCTGTAAAATGCATGGAATTCTGTGCATAAATAACTGCATACATAGAAACCTAAGTTATGATATGATATGGCATTTATAACACACCTGTACACAAGTGTTTCTAGGCGAGAAAGAGTATTTGTTATTTCTGTTAGCTCAGTCAACTAATACTACTACTATGCCCAAATTACAACAACCTCTGAAACTTTGATTGTTCATGATTGTGCAGTATTCACAGCACGGCTGACAAATGTTAAGCCACTGGTGATTGTTCTGTCAACTAGTCCTTTTCACTTTAGTTAGTGTCTTTGTATAGAGTACCCTGATCACAACGTTACAATCCACCCTACATGTTTCGGTCCCTACAAACATTATTTTGGACCTTCTTCAGGGGATACTGTAGCATCTAACTAATTGGAGTAACCATACGAGGTACCTTATGACCCTCAACCCTGTGTTGGAATGTCATCAGGGACTGCTGCACGTCTAACTTGCTCATTGCATATGCATTTTTCTGAACATCATTTCATTTGCACTAATATTGTAAATCACCATCTGTGCACATATCTGTGCATACAATAATGATACAATAATTGTATGCATCTGAAACATTCATAGACACATTGCATAGACGTGTTTTTCTTCTTATGCGCTGATAAAGAACGTGGCTATCCACCTGCAAGCAACAATATTAGTGTCACAGCAGTCATGAGTATGCTTATAAGAACTAATCACATGTCCAATGTGTGTGCTACCTCCACCTAGTGCAAACAATTTTCTGCTCCTAACCGACTGAACTCCTTATTGTTATGCTGCTTCCATATTAAAGTGTCTGTGGAGCTTAACATGAGAGCAGGATTTGCTTAATAATAAAGACCCCTGGCATTCTTTGCATGTCAAACAAAACGAATCTAGTGTGTCACGATAAAGGTCAAAGCTGCTCGTACTTACTCATAAACCGTTGGTGCTTGGAGTTCCCTGCACTTTTCTATATATCAGCACACGTTGCTTCCTAATGTGTGCCGTCTACGCTGCCCTCAAATAATTAGGCTAGCACGTGTCATGATCAGGGAATGATGCGCCGTTCGTCAGGATGTATTGCACATCCCAGCCCTCTCTGTTTGCTGAGGTGAGACCGGACGAGGGAAACGGGCCTCATCACCAGTTGGGCGCTATTAGCCCTACTGCCAAACGATCACGGGTTTGGCGGAACGGTAAGTCCCCATTCCCCATAGGGCCCATTTGGGAATTTCCCATTCCCCATTGGGCTCAATGCGGAATATTCGGCGCTATTACCGGCGGCGGTAATAGTGCCCAAAATCGGCAACATCGCAGCGGATTTGCCACAAGCTCAGAGCTGGGGTTAAATCCGCCAGGCCCGTGATTTGGCGGACCCTTAAATGCGGCGCAGACCCTTAAATGTGGCGGTAATAGCATTACCGCTGCATTTAAGGGTTACCACCAAACTCGTGAAGAGGCAGGATTTTACGTCGAAGACTGCATGCAGGCATTGGCTGCCTTTGGTGTGGCTTTTACACTCCATACGACCACAAAACGCTCCTTTGCTTTACCATGTTGGAAACACACATTTTCATACAGAGCATTAAAGCGAACATCACATTTGAGAAGACCATAACAAACACGGTTTACAGACCAATAAGCACACCACAATGCTAGCTTTAACCCACAATTTAGGTAGATTTAGGTGGGTCAAAATGTGGCTTTTGTCTAGTGACGAAGCAGACCAATGGTGGCACTCTAATCCTCACTTTAATTTATGCCACTCAATACAGTCATTTAAACCTGATATTTGTGTTTTTTGATGAGAACAGTCCAAGTAAAACTATCAAAAGCATGTAGTTTCTCAATCTCGTGCTGCACTAACATTGCATCCGTCACTTTTTTCATAATACAGCTCTTATGATCCGTGATTTGCGTTCTGACTTTTCTCTCCGTTTTTTCAATATATAAGAGTTTGCAAAAGCACCACATGATATATACTACAAACGTTGAGTTGTGATTAGTGAATTCTGAATTGTAACTCCTATTAGATTGTGCACAACACTAATATTGTCCACTTTGTCTGTGTCGTACTGGAGCAGGCAAGCTTCACAGCTGGGATCTATTGAAGTTAATGCAGTTCACACAACAGAACGAGGGTGAACAGGAGATAATGGCTGCCCATAGGAATCAGCGCAATTTAAAAGGGTATTTTACGTACAATATTTCCTTTCAGCAAATAACATTCCTATAATACATGTTTCCTCAGTCATTTCTGTTCATGGAGTTTACTGTCGTAATCTGATGTGCACGATGGGTGATGTTCTCTTTGTGGATTTGTAGGGAGGGAGAAGTGTCGTAATCTCATCTGGGTGCAGGTGTCAGGTCTGTGCATATGACGGGTCTATTGCTGGATGATGGGGTTTCATGCTTCTGATTGTGCGTTGAATGCAAGGTCATTATGGAACCTTAAGGGTTGCTGGAATGGATTGGAATGTTGGTGGATTCAGGGCTCTAAAGATTCCAGAGTGACAGTTGAGCTGCTGTACTGGCTGGCGGTGGATGTCCCAGTATTCCTCTACTATTATTCTTACCAATAAATGTACCTTACAACTTACCTCTTGACTCCAGCGTGGAGAGGTTGAGAGAGAAGAACCCCGATATTTAATTTACCTGCACCTAGGACACGCCTGGTCTGTCTACGAGATGCACAGTGCAAAAGGGCGATTGCCCAAAAATCTGCTTCCGCAGAGCCTGGATGACCACAGATGTGGGTACTGTTAGATCCTACTCCCCAGCCGATGCGTCGGCGGGCCATAGGAGTTCTGTGGCCCTGGGCGCCAGGGCCTCGCTGCGCCACTCCGGAAGGAGCAAAGAGAGACGCGGACACTCTGGTGCTGTAGTGCGCCCGAAACTGCCCCCGCGTAGCAGGGGTGGGGGATTTATTCATCGCGCCTTATGTCAACGCGTAGCGGGACGTAAGACATACACAACATTCCTCCTTTTTTCCAACAAGAACAGTAACAAACATGATATCTTTTAAACAATGCTCCAAACTGTGATTTCTGATGCCTCGCGGGCTGTGCTTTTACCATTCATAGGGCCTCATCACGACTTCGGCGGTAGGGCCGGCGCTATTAGCGCAGGGGGCTATTAGCGCGACCGCCATAGACCCCGGTGCTAATAGCGCGGGATCACGAGTTCGGTGGACTTGGAAGTCCCCATTCCCCATTGAGCCCATTCGGGAATGCCCCATTCCCCATTGGGCTCAATGGGGAAATTTTGCGCTCATACCACCGGCGGATTTCCCGCCGGCAGTATGAGCGCAAATTTTCGACGGATTTCACACCAGCTCAGAGCTGGGTTGAAATCCGGCGAAGCCCTGATTCGGCAGACCCTTAAATCCGGCGGTAATAGCGCTACCGCCGGATTTAAGGGTTACCGCTGAAGTCGTGATGAGGCCCATAGTCTTTGAGTCTTTCAGGGGGTCTGGGCGCAGTTCTTAGAGCATACAGTCCTCCCTTTGGGGGCTATCCCTTGACTCCCATTGGGGTGCTCACCTTCATCGTTCAGCTCTGCCTCCTCTGGTTCGCTCGGCAGCTCTTCCATTCCGCCGTCCATGGTCGCTTCTCCTTCCTGATGGTAATGCTCTTCCCCAATTTGCGGATCTTCCTCTTCCGCTGGTTGTTGCTCTCCATCCGTCCACAGGTCTCTTGGTACCATCTTGAACCATGATGCGTTTCTTGTGACCTGTCTTTGTCCCCTCGTGGCTGTTATCATGGTCCCCCGCCATTGTGTTATGGTCCATGAGACGGAGTCATATTGGGTGTCCAGTTTTGACTTGGATATGTTCCTTACCATTATTACCTGATCACCGACTCAGTGATTGGACCTCTTGGCGTGTCTCTTGGTGCTCATGTGTTCGTTCGCCACAGTCCTTCTTTGTTGAGTTCGTGCCCTGTCATACATGTCCATACCCTGCTCGGGTGGTGTGGAATGGATGAGTTGATTATGGTTCCATACATGAAGTCCGCCGGTGGTATCCCCGTGGTGCTGTGGGGTGTCACTCTGTAGTTTCTTAGGAACCTGTATAAGTCCACCCTCCAGGTGCTTGAGTTGACACAGGATAGGCACAGTACTTTATTGAGGGTTCGCATTAACCTTTCCACGTCTCCATTGGCCTGTGGCCATCTCGGCATTATGTGTTGTAGTGAATGTTGAGGTCGGCTAGGTACTTCTTGAATTCATCGCCTTGGAACAGTGGTCCATTGTCGCTCCAGATCCAGACATTTTTTCCATAGCCAGTATGACCGTCTCTGCTGCTGTGGAGGATATGATTTCAACCTCTGGGTAACTAGAGTGGTCATCGATTGCCACTAAAAGGTACGTGCCCTCTTGTATCCTGCAGAAGTCGATGCTGATGGGGTCCCATCTGGAGGACCCTCACTCTGCCGATAGTATAGGCTCAGGATTCGGCATGATTTGACATGGGAGGCATGTTGTGATGAGTTGCTCCACTTTTTCATCGATGTGTGGGAACCATACGTGGTGTCTGATCCAGGCCTTGGTCCTTACCATTCCCTGGTGACCTTCGTGCGCTAACGCTACGACTCTGTCTTCCATGCTTGCGGGGATGACTATTCGGGTCCCTCTTAGTATGAGCCCTTCCTCTGTGATTGACAGGTCTTGCCTTACTGCAAACATGCCAGCGAGGAACTCTTTGGCTTCGGCAGTGCGATTGTGATTAGTCCACTGGAAGGATTTCCATTCACCAGAGAGGATCGTGTCTTTTACCAGTGGCTCTTGGTTTCATCGTGTGAACAACATGGCAGATGTGTTCCTCTGTTTCCTCAGCCACATGTATCTCCCCTGGCATGGCTGCTCTTGGGTTCCTGGGCAGGAAATCTGCTGGGTTCCCACTGCCAGGTTGATGTGCCAGCTCAAAGTCATACTGTTGTAGGTGTAGTAGCCACTTCCCTATTCTGGCTGGAGGGTGCGATGACGAGCCTGTGAATATGGGGAGGAGTGGTTTGTGGTCCGTGTATGCCTTTAACTTTCGGCCGTACAGGTACAGATGAAAATGGCGACAGCCCCACAGTACTGCAATTGCTTCCTTTTCTATATGGAAGTACCGTTGCTCCGTCGGTGTCAAGGCGCGGGAGCCATATGCGATCGGCATCGACTCCCCTGTATTAGCTACTTGGATTAGGATTGCCCCTAGACCCACCGGGCTGGCATCGACATATAGCTCGGTCGATATTGTGGGATCGTAGTATGCCATGGTGGTGTCGGCCGAGAGTGATGCCTTGATTTGTTCGAATGCTTCCTGGCAGGTGGGGCTCCTGACCCATTTCGTGCTGGCCTTAGTGAGTTCCCTCAGAGGTTCAGATAACGTGGCCAGGTTGGGGATGAATCTTCTGCAGTATGTTGCCATCCCTAGAAAACTGCGTACAACTGTTGGTGTGGTTGGGGGTGAGGCAGCACGGATGTCCACTACTTTTTGGGGGTCCGCAGAGATGCCTGTGCTGTTGAATGTGTATCCGAAGAACGAGATGTCTTCCTTTAGGAATTCACACTTGTCCTTGTGGATTGTTAAGCCTGCACTCTCTAGCCTGCTGAGTAGCATGTTGAGTCGTCGTACATGCTCTTCCTTGTCACCTGCGTGGATGAGAATGTCATCGCTGACATTGAGTACCCCCGGGATGCCACGTATCACCTCCTGGATGGTCTGCTGAAACACTTCGGCCGCAGAGGAAATACCGAAACTGAGTCGTTTGTATCTGCGCAAACCTATGCGGGTGGAGAATGTTGTGATGTGCCTGGAGTCCCGGTGGAGTTTCAGTTGGTGGTATCAAGCATTGATGTCGACTTTGGAGAAGATTTTCGATCCTGTGAGGTCCATTATAATTTCATCAAGGGTGGGGGTGATGTGTCGCTCCCACTTTATTGCTGCATTGGGGAGGCGCATGTCAATGCATATTCTCACTTTGCCCAGTTGTTTGGGTTTCTTGGTTATGACCATGGGTGACACCCACGGTGTTGGTCCGGTCACTTCTTCAATGATGCCCGCTTTCTCAAGTGCATGGAGTTCTTTCTCAACCTGATTTCTTATATGGAACAGAGACCTTCGATGGCGTACTGCTCGTGGTTGAACGGACTCATCAATATGAAGTTTAATGAACTTTCCTTTTAGGCATCCAATGCTCTTGAGGAGGTTCGGGTATTTTCCAAGAATGCTGTTGATGTTCTGTGTATCTGTCATGTCACAGATGAAATTCATGAGTCCTAGGTCCTCTGCCACGTCTCCACCCAACAGACACCAAATTCCTGCTTTCACAACGTATATTTCGGACAGCAGTGACTTGTCATCTCTGCTGAGTGTTGTCCGGAACCGTCCTATTATGGGCAGTGGAGTTTTGCACCCATATGCAAATAACAACGTGTCTGTCATTTTCAGGACTGGTGGGGGTCGTAGTTTTCTGAATGCGGTCATTTGCATGACATTAACGGACGCTCCAGTGTCTATAGTCATCTGCGTTTCTTGGCTTTGAATGGCCACTTGGCATTTCCGTCTTCTCAGTCTTTTTGTGGGCGTCGTGCCTCCGTAGTCCAGTGCTGAGACTGGGTACACCTTTATCCCTTTTCTCCATTGCTTGTTTGCTGCTTCTTTCTGAGATTGTTCATTGTTGTCCCCTTCCTCATCGGTTGATGAGTTAGCAGTCTCAACTCGGCGGGCACTGGCTTGTTTCTTCTTCTTCCCTGTGTTTTTTGTCTTGAGATGTTTGGGGGTGTTGGGGTGGCCCAGACGATCTGCATACTTTTGCATAGTGATTTTTCTGCCACATGCTCCGCACGTGGTGCCTTGGGCTGGGCAATTTCACCTTCCATGGCGAGATCCTCCGCACCACCCACATTCAGTGGGTCCCGGGGTTCTTGGTTGCCACCGGGGGGGTTGTTGCCGCTGGCCTCATCCCTCGTTTATTGGTGGGTTGTGATTTGGGCCACTGTCTCCATCGTTAGTGCCGGTTGGAGTTTCTGCAGGGTAGTGCCTATGTGCGCTGCTCTGGCATGTGACAACTCCCTCTGGCGCTCGAGTTCTAAGATTCTGGTCAGAGATATGCCTTTTTCACTTAACACCATTCACCTTAGCTTCTCCAAGTGTATCCCATTGATAATCTGGCATCGGATTTCTTTTTCAACATCAGCAAATTCGCAGGAGATCGCAAGTTTCCAGAGCCTGGTGTGATAGGCATGGAGTGTCTCGTCCTCTAACTGGATGGTGGTACAGAAAATTAAAGTTTCATAGTCCGGATTTAGCTGGGCCAAAAAGTGGGCTGTGAGAGCATCTTTGGTTTGTTGGTAGAAGTCAGAGCCATCTGCTATTGCCAGCGAGTTGAATATGCGTAGAACCTCATCCCCGACATTAAGTAGAAGGTGTGACCCCATTTTGCGAGATGTGGTGACGTCTTTGCAATCCATAGCCATCTCGAATTTTTGGATCCACAGCTGCCACAGTGGACCAACTGAGGAGGGGTTGGTGTATGGGTTGAATGGGCAGAGCGCCAATGACGTCCCTCCTTGTGAGCGCATGTGTGGCATGGATGGCGAAAGGTTGGCTGCCATTCTCGATGGTGTGCTGGGCCTAGGAGTAGTGAGGCCCATAGCCATTTTGCCGTGGGCCTGGTGTCTCTTCCTGCCCACGTGCACTGAAACCCCCTCACCTTTGTGGCCAAGTGGATGTCCAAGCTTTCTTTCCTTTCACGTGAGGTTCCTAACTCCTGCGAGAGATCCTGTGGCAGGTGGCAGGCTGTTGGTTCATCCGGATATTGGCCAGATTGTGGTGGGCCCTCTGGTGTCATGCAATGGTGAGATGTTCATGTAGAGAAGACTAGAAGTTTCTTTCTCTGTGTTCTTTTTTTTTTGGGCGGGGGATGGGACCCCCATCGTGCTTCCAAAAATTGTGCCCGTGTTGAGGGCTTGATTAATTGGGCGTCGCGTGCAACGTTTGATCTCGTTTTCTCGTCGCCAGTGTTAGATCGTACTCCCCAGCCGATGCGTCGGCAGGGCGTAGGAGTTCTGTGGCTCCGGCGGGAGCAAAGAGAGACGAGGACACTCTGGTGCTGTAGTGCACCCGGAACTGCACACGCGTAGCAAGGCGGGGCATTTATTCATTGCGCCTTATGTCACCGCGTAGCGGGATGTAAGGCGTACACAAAAGGCACCACGTACCAGCCTTATCAAAGGTCTTTATTTGGGGGGCTTTACACACTGTTCTGTTCTCCGTCTGCAGACCATGTCCCACAAAAAACCCAAACCACAAAAGACTGCACCAGGAAGTGCGGTGTGCAGTGCTTCAGGATTTGAGGGATGAGGTCTGCGGACCACAATCAGGGAGGCCTATAAAGGTAAGTGGAGGGGGCAGGGGAAAGTAGTATCGAAGCCGCACAGTGGGAGGCAGGGTGCTGAGGAGGATACCCAGAAAAGTAGACAGGGAAGAGGGAGGCATGAACAAGCCTGACCCTGTAGGTGATGGCCATAACGGCTGCCTTCCACAAAGTCTGTCTCATGTATGCGACATATGGATATAGATCCCATTGTTTATTAGAACTGCAATAGAAATGTGATTGACCCATAGTTTTATATATTATCACATGGGACAAGAATTGCTATCCAGGAAAATGATGATTTTATCCTTGTTTCCAATGTTACAGTATTTGTAAGCAAAATATTTGAAATCTTTGAAAGTATGTTCTGTGGCGGGGCATATGTTGAAGAGCATTGCCTTCTGTGGTGAAGCTGCATACCATGTTGTTATCAGTTATTTAAGTTTGGTCTATACATTAATGGTCAGTGGAGGACGTATCAAATTTCCTCCCAAACACACATATACATTCCTAATCCAGTCATGCACCCCAGGGCTGGATGGACACAGTGAAATGAAAATCAGGAAGGTTATTCTGCCAAACACACACGATGCTCTGTTCCATCTCATAGTGGAGCTGTCCTGCATGCACAATAAGTTCAGAGGAACAAAACGAAATGGAAAGCATTCTATGGAATGAAAACCATTCTCGAAAGGACATTGGCTGATCGGCTGCACTGTCTCATTTCCCTCAGATGCCAATTAATACAAAGCAATGCAAAGAAATCAGTGGCAAAAAAAACACATTTAAAAACGTTACGTTTAATATCTATAAAAAGTTCAAATGCATTCACCTTGGGCATTCCAACCTTCTGTGTTCATTTTTTATTACACACTAAACATAAAACAAAACAGTCGTTAACCTACAGTTAAAGGGATTAAGATGAGGTGATCCATTGACTTTCCTAGCAGTCTATGGGCCTCATTATACGGAAGGCGGTAAACCATGGTGCTATTAGCACCATGGTTGCCGCCGGTACCATACCGGTAACACCATGGAGAAAAGGGGAATTACCACCCCATTCCAAGGTTGGCGGGGTGGTAATTCCCCCTTTCTCCATGGCCCTTCCCCATTCCCATTTTTGCCCCATAGGGCATAATGGGAATGGGGAAGGCGGTAATTGCGGTACCGTAATTAGCACCAAGGTCCGTTTGCGGGTCCCAACTTTAACGGCTGGTCTACACCAGGCGTTAAGGTCGGGTCCCACAAAGGGACCTCGTAGTAAGGCGGTAAGGGTTAACGGTCACGGGTACCCTTACCGGTGACCGTTAACCCTTACCGCCTTCCGTGTAATGAGGCCCTATGACTAATAACCTTTGACCCCTCTGACGAATCAGCAGGTACATTTCCACACTGTTTATACATTCAGCAGCAAATAAACTGAGCATGTTACTGCAGATCCATCCAGTGTTTGAAATTATATAAGTTGCCAAAAGAAAAGTGCTTATTGGACTTTTTGCATTTGTTTTCTCATCGAGAAAAATGCACAACTTCTGCTCACACCCACAGTCCAAGTCACTGCATGCACTTTTACCACATTTTTTTGTGGAAAGGGAAAGTACGAAAATAGGTGCTTTTTGCTGGTTTGGCAATACATCTGCCCATTACATTTTTAATTAAACTTTGGGTAGAGGGCCTTCTGTCACCAAAAAGTGCGTATATCTCCCATGATCCTTTGCAGGAGCTAAGACTTTGCAGAAGTGAAACGCTGCCATTTTCTTTCTTGCAAGGATTTGTATATAGAATCAGTGTACCACATGTTTTAAATAGACTGTCTTCTAGTCTGTGGTCTAGCTCAGTTGGGAGGGTGTGGGCGTGTGTTTAGGCAAGTGGATGCAAACGTGTCAAACTCAACGCTGCTCATACTGGCTCTGTGAATTCCACCACAGACAGTCTGCAGCAGTGCAGCATGAAGGCATGAGGCATTGTAAACCAACATGAAAAATGCCTCTGTAAAATGGACAGGCAGCCGTGTGGCTCGGTGAGACCCTCAGGACTCACTGCTCTTGTAACACTGTGCCAGCTTCTGCCCTGGTAAAGATTATGAGTTTAAGCAGAAAGGACTACAAGCACCGTTGGCCATTGCACTTCGGATCATGGAGTCTTGCACAGCTTCCTCTCTGGCACAGCTGCTCCCTCACAGTTCCAGGGCCAGCCCCACACCTCATTCAGAATTAGCGACCTGCCTGACAGTGCCGGGATGCATGTTGGAGTGGATATTTTAGGGCCCTACGAAGTGCTTGGGAAGGAGTGTAGGTTCATGATTGTCTTGATGGACTATTTTTCTAAGTGGCCAGAGATAAAATTCGTTAAGCAAGTTTCTAGTGGAGAAGTTATTAAGTTTATGGATTTTTAGAGAAGAAGGGCATCCTTCCTGCATTGTAAGTGAAAATGGGTCACAGTTGAAAAGTGCTAAGGTCTCGGATTCGACAAGAAGTAAGGGATGATGAAAGTTTACATCGTTGTATCGGCCTCCGTTAAATTGACTTATTGAGCGGTTCAATAGAATGATTGTGGGTGCGGTAGAGCAGGCGTTGAGGAATGGAGTGGATGTAAGGGGTGCCATAAGGAAAATGTTGTGGAATATTTGGGAAGCACCAAGTGGTGTTACGGGGGTATCGCCTTTCAAATTGATGAGGGGTAGAGAAATCAATATGGGCCTCAACCCAGCTTGAATGAATGATATAGTAGCGAGCAGGTGCACAATTAATGAGTGTAAAGTAGGGGAGTTAAGAGCGCAAGTTAGGAGGAAGTTAGTGAAGATGCAAGTGAAGTATAAAAAGATTTATGACGGAAGATTGGGAAGGTCAAAGTGTCTGTTGGGCCTTGGGTGAAGATTAAAAAACGCATGCATGTAATCAAAAGGAGGTCTACATTTTCAGAGCCTAAAAAGTGGTTGGAGTTGCTGCCTAATGCAGTAAGATTGGAAGATGGCTCCATATGGACTATGGATAGGTTTGTCGCTCTTGAAGTCTTGGAGGGCAGTGGTGTGGATGTTCACACCTAGGGTGTGGCTGGTGTGATTGATGTGTATGGTGAGGCTGGAGTAGGACATTGTAGTGTGCATGTGAGGCTCCTGGGACATGTGGTCGGTTGGAGAGGGGTGAGTGGTGTGGAGAGCGAAAGGCGAGGTTTTGAGAGTGTAGGTAGTGTTAGGTCTGGAAGGCTGAGGAAGGAGCCAATGTGGTTAAAAGATTATTTCATATAAGTTCTGACGTTTCAGTTTTGAAGTCCACTGTATTGTTACGTTCATTGAAGTCACTTCATTCATTTCATTATGCCAAGTTATTCATATGTATGTTCCCATTTACTTTATTTATATATTTTGTTGATGAGTTTCCATCAACCCTGCCTTTAATTCTCCATCCCCTCTGCCCCGCTTGTATCTTTGTTGTTTAATGTTTTGGGGAGGGAAGATGGTGAAGCATTCTAGTTGGGTTCCAGGTTCTGCTTATCTTAGGATGTGCCTGGAGTCCGATGGCAGGTGGATGAGCAACATTTGGCTTAAACTTAATGGGGACAAAACAGAGTTGCTTATAGTGGGCCCTCCTTCAGCTACATCTTAGTGGCCCTCATCCTTTTGGCCCTCCCTGCTAGGCCGCTTACTAAATCGGTGTCTAAAGTCATAAATCCTGGTGTCAAGGTCGTGGCATCCTTGTCAGTGGAACCTCAGGTAAATGGCATTTGCCAATCTGGCCACTTTAAACTGAAAGTTCAGCGCACGATTCTCCCATTCTTATTGGAATCTACGTGGGCTCCTGTGGTTGCTTCTTTGATTTTTGGTCATTTAGATTACTGCAACTCTATCTTGCACAGCCTGCATATTTGATAAAGTATCTTCATAGTCTTCAAAATCAGGCAACTAGGCTTGTTACCCAGTCATCTTATCGAGATCCTGTTTCACCTCTTTTACGTCAGCCCCATTGGCTGCTTGTGTGGGCTTTCTATTGTTTAGGGACAGAATGTCCTCAAGCTGAATTCTGTCCCTATTTGCCCACCCGTAATTTGGGCTCACAGGATGCACTTTTTCTTTCGGTTCCACGGTTCCGCCGGCCTAGGCTGGGCGGTCGTGCATTTTCTGTCACGGCAGCAATTCTATGGAATCAGCTGCCCCACTCACTGCATGCGATTGAGGATCATCTCCAAGTTCGTCCACTACTAAAAACACATCTTTTTTAGAACTCTTTGTTATGTTGCTGTATCTGTTCTAGGTGTTATTAGTGCCAGGTTGCCTTCGGGCATATGTTGCACTTCATAAAACCCTAACATAACACACAAATCAACTATAAGTAAATAGGACCTGCTATCTGGTGGGAGCATTTTTAAAAATGATGGCACCGTCTAAATATATGATGACATACCTGACATATGCCGGGATATCAGGGCATAGTTTGACAAATGTGACATATAAAGTTATATCTGGGAATGTGACGGCACTTCCTGGAATGTGTTTGTTTGGAGTACTTGTACAGTTGAAAGCAGAACCAGGGCATTTGATGAAATAACCTGACATTTCAAGTGAGTGCATAGACATGTAATCCAAATGCCTGCCATGTGTGGTGAGCATGTTACTTCAATACTTAAAAATCTGGCATGTGGTGGGAATACTAGGCCATATTATGGCAATGACTGATACTTAGCCACAATGCAGAATAAGGCCTATATACCATCCACTCACACAACCTTATGTTCATCTAGTTGTGCATCAAAATATTTGCGCACAGCTAGTTACATACCCAGTGATAGATACAAAATGTTTTAGTAATTTAATTAGGAGAAATACAAAAGTCAAAAACAAGAATCTAGAGACCACATTGAATATGGTCCCAAGTGCTTGAGGCCACATCTAGAGAAACTGTCTCTGCAACTGCATGTTTACACAAGCCACACTTTGTTGCCTAACACACAAAAAATGATCACTGTGAAATACGTCAACCTGCATATATGCACCCATGGACAACACACTGATACATCTGTATATCATCAACCTTGCTATTCATCAACTGACCCATGGCCATATTCAATCGTGCACATCAGTTGAAAGGCCCAATGCTAGAAAGAGTGGTGGTTGGTGAATGTTTTAGTTGAAGAGACGTATATGTTTCCCACGAAAATATGAGAGCACCCGAGCCTAGTGAGGGCACCCAAACCAACCAATGAGACTAGGAGTGTTCGCCCCAGAGAACATTTTGAAAACAATTGGTTAAAATGGTGCTTTTGACTGCATATTTTCATTGACAAATTGGGATATAACCACAAAGTTTGCATTCGGTTTTGTGAGGTAATACATGAAAAAATCCTATAGATGCAAGTCACCAACAGTGCACAGGAGCATTTACCAATTCATTTTCATTATGACTTTGCCCACAATATATGTTGTTATAAAAAACCTTTTCATGCTGTCTGTGCCCATACATGTGAATGCAGGCTGCACCAATTCATATATGTATTACTATATAAAAACATACTCTCATATGCTTGGCCAGTAAAAAAGCCATGCCGCAGTTAGAAAATATATCTGGATCTACTGCACCAATGCAGTCCAGTCTAGCCACATAATAACACTTAACATGTTTGACCTTGATGCCCAGTAACAAATGCCATGCCAGAAAACGTAACCAGACTGCTGAAGCAATGCAGGTCTGTCTAGACCCAGGGTCTCCAACCAGTAGACTATGAGCTACTGGTAGCTCTCCTGGCGCTTCCCAGTAGCTCTTTGCATCAGCCAGCAAAATGAGCACACTGGACCTCATTACGAGTTTGGGGGTAGCCATGCCCTTAATAAGGGCATGGCTACCCCCAAACTCGGGTCCGGGTCCCGCAAAAGGGGATTTACCGGGCCATTCTGATCTTGGAGGGCCCGGCATTTCCCATTCGAGGGACCCGGAACCGGTACGTCCCCATTCCCATTTGAGCGCCCATAGGGCTCAATGGGAATGGGGAGGATGGTAGCAGCGGTACCGTTGATAACGGTACCGCTGCTACCATCCTGGTCTGCTCGCGGGTGCCACTCTGCATGCATGGTCTGACCAGGCGTCCAGAGTGTCACCCGCGAGCAAACTCGGAATGTTGCGGTGAGGTAACAAATGGTGCTGGTAGCACTACCGGCGAGGTTGTTGCCTTACCGCAACACTCATAATGAGGCCCACTGTGTTTATTTTGGTGTCTGAAGTCCCTGGGCCTCTTCCCCTGCTGCTTCTATCTCCTCTCCTTGCAAACAGTAAAGCTGTGTGCACGGCAAGAGGAGGCGAGGCTGCATTTGGGCTCGAAGGGCTTGAGGCAATGTCACAACAAGGGGTTATTTATGAATAACAAAAGCATATAGGAAATGTGTGTTGTAAATCTGCATGCCATGTCTAACAAAGCTGGGGCTGTGATGGTTTTCATTCTCACTGTGTTTATTTAGATTTATTTCAGTTAGCATTAGGCTTCCAATCGGAATAGTGATAATAAAGCTACAGGTGTAATCATTTTTTGCTGAGCGTGCACGTGGGTGCACGCGTGTAGAAAAAAGACCATCCATGTCCGTGCTTGCAAGAAAAAAGGTACATCTAGCGTTAAGTGTTGTCGAAACTGCATTTTTTTAAATTGACGAAACTGAGTTCTCTGTTTTAAACAGTAGCCCCAACTGTATTCAAGGTTAAGATGGAATTTGCTGTGAGATGGAGGAGCCCACCTCTATGCATGTCCCAATATAGGAATTCAACCGCTAAGAGCAATTTTACACTTTTAAAGTCACATGTTCCATTAATGCCAGGACTTAACAACATGATTTAATAGTTCTGTTTCATCCTTTGTTTTAGAAAACAAGAATACAAATGTAGTAATTAGGTGGGAAAAGTGAGTAGTGGTTTGTATGTATATACTTTAATATGTATAGGATTAATATAGCTTAAACCTAGTTACTAGGTAACGGAACACTGCTCAAAACAGGGTGGTGAATACAGGGAGAGAACACAGAGGAGAGCCATTAGGTGGGAGAATAATTAATAGGGTTGATCACTTTTGGCTATGTAAACAAATGGGGAGATCTACAGAGATCTGTGGGGAACCTGCAGGAATATGTTCAAATTCTACCAGAGGGTTTTCAGCCTTTCAATACTGGGTTGAAATGGTGCAATTTATGAGCAGTGTTTTTCCTAACAATTGGGCAAAACACCATCCAATTGACAAGTAATTCTCTAACACATGGAAAATTCACATATGTCTGAGGGAGCTGCACGTGCAATCTAAGCATGGCCCATTGGGCATGCACCAGAATTACCTGCACTATTCCCACATGCAGAGGAGGTGATCCTGTGAGCTGTTCTGCGTTACTGCTGCCTTCATGAAGGGTGGATGGGTGTCAGGTTGCTACCCATTATGAATTAGTCACCCCTCGCTACAACCATACTCTCTTTGCTCAACATTTTTATTTAGTGATTTGTACATTGTCTGGTTGGGTTGTTATATTATTTGTGCAGGTTTCAAGTCATCGCTATAAAACTGTTATTTTAGCCCTGTGATTTTACACGTTTTGCATATAACTTGATCACATTATTTACACATTTTTTCAGTCTTTCCAATTATTTTGACATAAACACATTAATGGGTAGCTAACAAAGTAGATGTGGCCTACTTTTCCTTGATGAATGCTGTGACTTGGCATGTGAGCAATTTCATTGAATTGGGGATATGGTATTGATTGAAATACACCTTAGATTGTTTTTGCACATGCAGACCCAAAAAAGTCACAAACTCCCCTTGCTGAAATCCTGGAGGCAGATGTGGATGCACCATCCAGCAAAAAGATAAAAGATGGCCATTTCCATCCAGAGCGGGAAAACAATTTTTTTCTTCTATGGTGCCCAATTTACAGTGGTTAAAAAAGCATACCGTTGATAGGCATTTTGCAATAAGATGCACAAACTATGAAAAATATTTTCCCAAATGAAGCTGTCTGCAATCCTAAAAAGTAGGTAAACAAAATGCTGCAGTGCAAATACTGTTACAGAAGCATCCTTCAAAGTTGCTAATTATTTGATGAAAAATAAATTTACTTTTATACATGGTGCCAATTGTGTAGGTAGGAGCAACTCCAGAGACTCTCAGGCCGATTCATGGAATAATTAGCGCGGCGCAAGTGAGCAAAAACGTGCGAATCGCAGTGGAATAGCGAAAATCGCAGTGAAAGTGCGAAAATCGCACGAAAAGCAGCGCACGTCGATTCATGGAAGTCCGTGCGCGAGAAAACCAGCGGATGTGCGATAAAAAGTGCGCCGCGCACGTTGGCGCACAGGCCATCTAACAGCGTGCGCCAGGTCACAGCGAAAATCGCACAGGCCACAGCGAAATTCGCACATAGCGCGGCGCACGCAACAAAAGTAGGCGGAACACGGGCGTAACACTCGGAATGGGGAACAACTTGCAAAAACGTGGGCGTCACGGGGGAAGTACAGGGCACAAGTACGCGGAACGCCCACACGCTCGCCTACAACACGTATTCATGGAATAGAATAGGGCAAAAAAGCGCACGCTCAAACCAGCGCACAGGCACAAACACGACCGCCACAAGAAAGCAGGCGGTAGCGTCTCTGCGGTTGTAAGAAATGTGCGCCAAAAGGTGCGCCAACAAATAGCACCCATATACTGCCATGATGAATGTCCTATACTGTGGCCCTCCTGGACAAATGACGTGCAAAGGGGTACCCACAAACACGGACACGCTGACAAAAAATACGTGTGCGTGTATACCGGGGTGCGCGGGAAGTCTCACACGCGATTTGGCCGGGTACGTGGATTTCAGGGGTGCGCGGGAAGTTCCACACGCGATTCCATCAGGGTAGGTGTATTTCAGGGGTGCGCGGGAAGTTCCACACGCGATTCCATCAGGGTACGTGTATTTCAGGGGTGCGCGGGAAGTCCCACACGCGATTACAGCAGGGTACGTGTATTTCAGGGGTGCGCGGGAAGTCCCACACGCGATTACAGCAGGGTACGTGTATTTCAGGGGTGCGCGGGAAGTTCCACACGCGAATAGCCTGGGCGCGTGTATTTCAGGGGTGCGCGGGAAGTTCCACACGCGAATAGCCTGGGCGCGTGTATTTCAGGGGTGCGCGGGAAGTCCCACACGCGATTACAGCAGGGTACGTGTATTTCAGGGGTGCGCGGGAAGTTCCACACGCGAATAGCCTGGGCGCGTGTATTTCAGGGGTGCGCGGGAAGTTCCACACGCGAATAGCCTGGGCGCGTGTATTTCAGGGGTGCGCGGGAAGTCCCACACGCGATTACAGCAGGGTACGTGTATTTCAGGGGTGCGCGGGAAGTTCCACACGCGAATAGCCTGGGCGCGTGTATTTCAGGGGTGCGCGGGAAGTTCCACACGCGAATAGCCTGGGCGCGTGTATTTCAGGGGTGCGCGGGAAGTCCCACACGCGATTACAGCAGGGTACGTGTATTTCAGGGGTGCGCGGGAATTTCCACACGCGAATAGCCTGGGCGCGTGTATTTCAGGGGTGCGCAGGAAGTCCCACACGCGATTACAGCAGGGTACGTGTATTTCAGGGGTGCGCGGGAATTTCCACACGCGAATAGCCTGGGCGCGTGTATTTCAGGGGTGCGCGGGAAGTTCCACACGCGAATAGCCTGGGCGCGTGTATTTCAGGGGTGCGCGGGAATTATCACACGCGATTTGGCTTGGTACGTGTATTACAGGGGTGCGTGGGAAGTTACACACGCGATTAGGCTGGGTGGGTCCTCACAGGTGTTCCCTGTACACCCTCCACGGCCCCTGCAGGCAGCCCACAAAACAGGGGACTACCCTGCACACCTGCTCATGACTCCCACCACCCCCACCCCCCACCATCCAGGGGCAGCCTCCACCAGGCCCCCACTCATGTCTCCCACCACCCCCACCCCCCCAGTCACCAGGGGCAGCCTCCACCAGGCCCCCACTCATGTCTCCCACCACCCCCACCCCCACCATCCAGGGGCACCCTCCACCAGGCCCCCACCAGGCCCCCACCCATGTCTCCCACCACCCCCACCCCCCAGCATCCAGGGGCACCCTCCACCAGGCCCCCACCCATGTCCCCTATCACCCCCACCCCCCAGCAGTGCAGGGGCACCCTCCACCAGGCCCCCACTCATGTCTCCCACCACCCCCACCCCCCCCAGTAACCAGGGGCAGCCTCCACCAGGCCCCCACTCATGTCTCCCACCACCCCCATCCCCCCAGTAACCAGGGGCAGCCTCCACCAGGCCCCCACCCATGTCTCCCACCACCCCCACCCCCCCGCCACCAGGGGCACCCTCCACCAGGCCCCCACTCATGTCTCCCACCACCCCCACCCCCCACCATCCAGGGGCACCCTCCACCAGGCCCCCACCCATGTCTCCCACCACCCCCACCCCCCAGCAGTGCAGGGGCACCCTCCACCAGGCCCCCACTCATGTCTCCCACCACCCCCACCCCCCCAGTAACCAGGGGCACCCTCCACCAAGCCCCCACTCATGTCTCCCACCACCCCCACTCACCAGCATCCAGGGGCACCCTCCACCAGGCCCCCACTCATGTCTCCCACCACCCCCACCCCCCAGTCACCAGGGGCAGCCTCCACCAGGCTCCCACTCATGTCTCCCACCACCCCCAACCCCCAGCAGTGCAGGGGCACCCTCCACCAGGCCCCCACCCATGTCTCCCACCACCCCCACCCCCCAGCATCCAGGGGCACCCTCCACCAGGCCCCCACCCATGTCTCCCACCACCCCCACCCCCCAGCATCCAGGGGCACGCTCCACCAGGCCCCCACCCATGTCCCCTATCACCCCCACCCCCCAGCAGTGCAGGGGCACCCTCCACCAGGCCCCCACTCATGTCTCCCACCACCCCCACCCCCCCAGTAACCAGGGGCAGCCTCCACCAGGCCCCCACTCATGTCTCCCACCACCCCCACCCCCCCGCCACCAGGGGCACCCTCCACCAGGCCCCCACTCATGTCTCCCACCACCCCCACCCCCCCAGTCACCAGGGGCACCCTCCACCAGGCCCCCACCCATGTCTCCCACCATCCCCACCCCCCAGCATCCAGGGGCACCCTCCACCAGGCCCCCACTCATGTCTCCCACCACCCCCACCCCCCCAGTCACCAGGGGCACCCTCCACCAGGCCCCCACCCATGTCTCCCACCACCCCCACCCCCCAGCATCCAGGGGCACCCTCCACCAGGCCCCCACTCATGTCCCCTATCACCCCCACCCCCCAGCAGTGCAGGGGCACCCTCCACCAGGCCCCCACTCATGTCTCCCACCACCCCCACCCCCCCAGTAACCAGGGGCAGCCTCCACCAGGCCCCCACTCATGTCTCCCACCACCCCCACCCCCCCGCCACCAGGGGCACCCTCCACCAGGCCCCCACTCATGTCTCCCACCACCCCCACACCCCCAGTCACCAGGGGCACCCTCCACCAGGCCCCCACCCATGTCTCCCACCACCCCCACCCCCCAGCATCCAGGGGCACCCTCCACCAGGCCCCCACTCATGTCTCCCACCACCCCCACCCCCCCAGTCACCAGGGGCACCCTCCACCAGGCCCCCACCCATGTCTCCCACCACCCCCACCCCCCAGCATCCAGGGGCACCCTCCACCAGGCCCCCACTCATGTCTCCCACCACCCCCACCCCCCCCAGTCACCAGGGGCAGGGGCGCCCCCAGGGGGTGGCCAAGGGGGGCCATGGCCACCCTTATAAAAATGCTGGCCCCCCCCCATTGGCCACCCTGCAAAAAAGCAAACAAAATAATACTTTTTTTCCGCACTGAACTGTGCATGGACAAATAACATGCACAGTTCGGTGCGAAAAGAAATGTCTTTTTTTTTTGCTTTTTTGCCACAGGGTTAGAGTGGCACGTATGATGGTGGCCCCCCCATTACTGACTGATCTCACATGCTCAGTCAGTGAACCCCGAGTGAGGGCCTGAGGTGGAGAAGTAGAAAGGCATCATGTGGGAGAGAGGACACAAAAGATGATGAGAGGGAGGAAGCAAGAGCAAGTGGACTGGGGATTCAGCGACTACAGAGGGCGGGGGGGGAGAGAAAGCACGAGCAGGGAAAGTGACTGTCCCCACTCCATCCAAGTAACGGCTTAAATTAGTTACATTTTCCTTTCGAGTTGGGTCCCTCTATATTCTGAACAAACAAGCAAAAAACTTGCTGAGATTTGAATTTATGATGTCCTTCCAGAACACTCTCTTTCTCTCAGCCCACTACATAGAGATGTATGAACATGAAACCCTTCACTCCACGCTACACATTATTGTTAGTACTGAGTTCACACGAGAATAAGCACTGGAGCTGTGGCAGTGAACGTTTTTGTTGTTGCTCTGGGCGAAAGGCCATTTTGTCATCCCATCCAGACACAGGCCCTTGCATGGCGCAAGCACCACGGCCACGTGGACTATTTCCCTCTCAGGTTTTAAACTATCTTTTTAAAACATAGCAGGAAAGATTATGAAATGACTATAGCAGGAAAGATTAAAAGTGAAGACCCCCATGCACCTCTGCCCCCAAACACTCACGCACACGCATTGAGCAGGTCGTCATTGCTTCAGCTGTGCAAACCTTTAGCCCATTGAACAGGGGAGGCACCATTAGTCACAAGCACTGAAAACTGCAATCTACCCTGCCAAACGGGACCATAAACATTCTTCAGCACAAATACTACAACTCAACATGTAGTGAAGGCCCCTGTACACCTACCTATCTACAAAATGTATAGCATAGCTGAATTCATGATACCCTTGGGAAAATAAAAAGATCCCTGGGTGACTGTGGGGAGCATGTGTTACCAGGGTATCTTTATAATTATTCTTTTACAACGCGCTTTACACCAGAGAGGTATTCTAAGTGCAAGACCAAGATTCAAACCTGTGTTGCTATGTATGTTGTCAAGTTGCCCCTGAGCTATCCACCCGGCCTATGTAAATGATAGCATTGATGTCTCCTATTTGTACCTTTACTCAACAAAGGGCTGCTAAATTGATGTATGAACAGGGAGGCCAGAGTTCTAATGCCAGCTCCACTGAAGCAATTTGTGTGATTCTTGGCAAATCACCTTATATCGCTTGTCCTACATCCCCTAAATTGGCACAATTGGGAGCATTCAAAATAACTTAAACCCTGTATCAAGCATTACATGAAAACTAAAAAGTACATTTTACTATAGAGTTTTTCCTATTCCCCAAACAATATATATATATGCAGTACCTGTCCATCATGAAGGATAATAGATATTTAATTCTTTAACTGGTTTGGGTAGGGAAACCAAGTGAAAACAGTTCAGAACTGGAACCAAAGAGTGATGCTGAGAGCACTATAAGAACATGTTTATTACCACGCTGCGTCTGCACTGCACGTACTAGGAAAAATGCATGTATGTTTGTTGATTTATTTATAAGCAATAACTGACCCAAACACAGGTTAAGATGTATAAGAGGGATAAAGCAATTCAATTCAATTCCATTTAAAAATTGGAACATCTGTACAGTATATCTCAAAATTGGGAATTTGCCCTTCCACCCACAGATGGCTGCAGAAAACAAGCCTTGCTTTCACTGCAGACATGGCTGTGCATGCAATGCCTACCCATGACAGCCACTATCCTGCAATGCTTCCCAATAAGTATCTGAATAAGCACACTGTGCATACCTAGATCCTCAGAACATGAGAGGCCACTGTGACACTAAACAAAGCCGAAAGGTGAGAACACTTGAACGGGCACTCATTTTGCAGAAACGCAGACAAGCAGACCGCAGGCCTTAGTAAAATGGCAGCATACGCACCCGGAAATAAACACATCCTGAGCCTGGATGTGCGCATTTCTTCATTGGCTCATGCTTCCAGCCAGGCTGTGTTTATTTCCGAGTTTCCATCCTCGACTAGACTGCATGTAGGTTGTTGTGCGCAAAAGGCTTTTAGGAACAATTGTGCAGGGTCTGGTCAGTGGTTTACGTCTTCGGTTCACCATCGCCAAAGGTAGAGGTTTTATTTTGTTGTTGAATTGAAAATAGTGTTTCTGTAACGACGATATGCATTTTACTTAATACAAACATGAGTACAGTTCTTTCCATTTCAGCAGAGCTGTCATGATGTGGATATCTGTTGGTGTGGTTGCAAGTGCTTGCTTATGGCACCTTATTCTAAAGGCACTTCCATGGTGCCTCCAAATATCAAAGACTGATGATATTCCTTGAAATTTCCATTTCTGTCAAGTCATTTCTATTGGTGCAATCTTTATGCAAATTTGGAGGTTTGCATGTATTTTGCCCCAGAGAGCCTGGATAGAGCTCTAATAGATGAGTTCCCTGCATCTGTAATGATTCTGCAATTTTCTTGTTTTTGTTGTGTTAAAATGCCATCTGCCACTAATGTTACCAAAAAAGTAGATTGGGGCAGGTGTGGGTGGATTGGGGGTGCGAATGAGAGCGTACAGAATTGTGCGCACTGCATTTGCGGGGAAAGTAGCAGGACTTTTTTAGTGGCTCACACCCCCACTCTTGCAATTGCTGGATACTCCCCTGACCACCACCATAGAATATTCTCTTGCCTCATCCATGTTTATTCAAGCTTTCTGTCCGGGTTGCTTCCTCCCTGAATAATATGATTGTGACACTTTAGCAAACTGTCCTCTCCTGCTATATTTCCAGCACACCCCTTTTATTGCTGAACAACCTGGGTCCGACACCATGTGACCTATGAATTCATACAGGAAACAAGCACATTTGAAGCTTGTTCCCACTAATGGACTTCCTCGAGCACTTGGAGCTTTGTTCTTCTTGGTCACCACTGCTTTTATAGCTTGCGCTGCTGGAAGTGGATCCAAGGTATTCTTAATAAGGCTTACTTACTGCCTCTTTGCCCGAACAGTTCATTAATGTGGTATGTTTGGGTCCATCCGAAAATGTGTTGCCACCCATTGCTAGTAAATAAAACTTGAACAAGTCTTCCCACTCTGTAATGGGTTCTCCCGGTCTGTCCAACAACTTGGCTGGAGGTGTTATTCCCAGATTCGCCATTCTTTGTTCCTTTTCTACAACTGTCCCTTTCCACAAAACAGGATAATTCAGCTGTTCTCTTCCACGATCTTTACTCCACGTGGAACATTCTCTGCTAGCTGGGTCTTTAGTGGCTCCACACTTAATTTGTAGACTAAGTACATCTACTTGAGTAGCCACTCAGATTTGGCTGGTCTATTCCTGGTGTGGTAGCAACATGTAACATCTGTATGTTTTTGCGTTATGTTTAGTGAATTCACGTTGACTAGTTGCACATATGGCATATCATATTTCTTTGCACTTTGGATGGGCTGTGCATGAATACAAGAGGAGAAATTATGTGGATTCCCTATTAGTGGTAGCAAGCGTTGTTATAATTTAGTTTATTTTTTGGTCTATGTGTGTGTGTGGAGTGTTTTGCTTGTAGCATAACGATATTTAGATTTTGGTGTCTCGTGGGCTGTATTTTGGGATTGTGCGCATGCTTGAATGTGGTACTGGTATTAGTCTATGCTCATCAGATACATTAATTAGTTAACTGTTAAATAATACATGGAACTATATCAATGTGCAATTCGTTGTCTCATATACACATAGTTTTCAACTGGACTATATACTACATCACCATAAGAGATTTCCTGAAATTCAGTTATGTGTTTGTTTTGGTGTGCCACCCCAAGATTTCATGTGGCCTCATCAGGCCACCCCTATGAAAAATGGCTGGGGGCGCCACTGACCAGGGGCAGCCTCCACCAGGCCCCCACTCATGTCTCCCACCACCCCCAACCCCCAGCAGTGCAGGGGCACCCTACACCAGGCCCCCACCCATGTCTCCCACCACCCCCACCCCCCAGCATCCAGGGGCACCCTCCACCAGGCCCCCACTCATGTCTCCCACCACCCCCACCCCCCACCATCCTGGGGCACCCTCCACCAGGCCCCCACCCATGTCTCCCACCACCCCCACCATCCAGGGGCACCCTCCACCAGGCCCCCACCCATGTCCCCTATCACCCCCACCCCCCAGCAGTGCAGGGGCACCACCACCCCCACCCCCCAGTCACCAGGGGCAGCCTCCACCAGGCTCCCACTCATGTCTCCCACCACCCCCAACCCCCAGCAGTGCAGGGGCACCCTCCACCAAGCCCCCACCCATGTCTCCCACCACCCCCACCCCCCAGCATCCAGGGGCACCCTCCACCAGGCCCCCACTCATGTCTCCCACCACCCCCACCCCCCACCATCCAGGGGCACCCTCCACCAGGCCCCCACCCATGTCTCCCACCACCCCCACCCCCCAGCATCCAGGGGCACGCTCCACCAGGCCCCCACCCATGTCCCCTATCACCCCCACCCCCCAGCAGTGCAGGGGCACCCTCCACCAGGCCCCCACCCATGTCTCCCACCACCCCCACCCCCCAGCATCCAGGGGCACCCTCCACCAGGCCCCCACTCATGTCTCCCACCACCCCCACCCCCCACCATCCAGGGGCACCCTCCACCAGGCCCCCACCCATGTCTCCCACCACCCCCACCCCCCAGCATCCAGGGGCACCCTCCACCAGGCCCCCACCCATGTCCCCTATCACCCCCACCCCCCAGCAGTGCAGGGGCACCCTCCACCAGGCCCCCACTCATGTCTCCCACCACCCCCACCCCCCCGCCACCAGGGGCACCCTCCACCAGGCCCCCACTCATGTCTCCCACCACCCCCACCCCCCCAGTCACCAGGGGCACCCTCCACCAGGCCCCCACCCATGTCTCCCACCACCCCCACCCCCCAGCATCCAGGGGCACCCTCCACCAGGCACCCACACATGTCCCCCTGCCCCCAGGTCCTGACGATACTCAATCATGGCAGCAATGGGCAGCATACCCAGCACAAACACCCAGGCAAGGATTGCATCCACCCACATAGTGAATGCAATTACATGATACAACCCCAATGGCAAGTATGTAAATGAACACATGTCCGTCACACACACATACACAATGGGTGCAAGTGAATGTCAAAACCCATATCATGACATGTATGAAACCAATGAGAAAATACCACAAGTGAAAGTAAAAAGAAAATGTATTAAAGATGTGAAATAAGTAAACAAATCAAACACACAACAATGGGGATAACAAAATAAAAGGTCCATGTCCGAGAACAAATGTAAAAAAATATAAAAAATTAGGAATCCAAAAACAAATGTAGTCCAAAGCAAAATCATGTGGAAGGAAAATAATGAAAAACCATTTCCTCATGGTGAACACAATAATAAATAAAAGAAATGTCCATTCAAAAAGCAAACTATATACACGAAAATTCAAGGGTCCATGAGCCCAACACCATAAATGAAACCTACTACTACCTAATGAAAAAATATATACAAAAAAGTGGCCATTGTCCGAGCGGTCCAAATAAATAAAAATGAATAAAGGAAACCTAACACTAACTAACTAAATAACTATATACAAAGGCAGCGGGCAAGTCCTGCGGCTCACTCGGTGATGTTGCTGGCCAGGGCATCATCGAACTCCATGTCGATGTCCTGGAAGCGGGACTCTGTCCTGGCCCCGAGGTCTCGCAGGGATAACCCCATGTCCAGCTCAAACTCCCTGCGAGCTTCCTCGAGGCACTCAGCCCGCCTCAACGCCCGACGCATGGAGAACTCCGCCCTGACCATGGCGAGCCGCTCCTCTTCCGCCCGCTGCCGCTCCGCACCTATCCGCTGGACCAACTGCTCCCACACGGAAGACACCACCATCCCAGAGTTGCCCTGCCCTCCGGCCGATGCCTGCCCCTCTGATCTTGATGGCCCCGAGCCATGATGCCTCCCACATCGAGCCCGCTGCTGCCTCCGACGCCACTGCCTCTGCCAGCACGACGGCATCCAGGCTGATGGAAACCACCGACGCCGTCGTGCACGTGCCCTGCCTGATGATGCTGTCACATCTTCCATCTGCTGGGGTCCAGTTGCTGTGTTGTCCACCCCTGCTGGACCTCCGACTCCCAACTGTGGCAGGGATGGGATCCCCACCGAGCTGGCTGCATTGGTCGGGGCAGGTCCACAGGGGGCCCTGGTGGCATCTGGGCTGGAATACGGCAAGGAGAACGACTGGTGTATAGCCTGCACAGAGGAGGAGAGGGCCGCCACATTGGCCAACACATGCAGGAAACCCCCGAACATGGCCGATCCCAATTGGGCCACGTCGGCACGGTGCACTTCGTGATGACGTGCGTGCTCCTCCCGGGAAGCACGCACGGCATCACGAATCACAGCCGTGCGCATCGCGACCCCAATCAGGACCTTCTCCGCACAGCCAGGGGTTCCCACGTCCGCAGGTGGAGGGGAGTCAGGTGACATGGACATCCCCTCTACCTGCGGACGGGCCTGGGACGGGGCATCCCTGCTGGTGCATGGTGGTGCACTCACAGGGTCAGGGACAGCGACATGCACAGGCCCCTCCACGGTGACCTGTGCTGCCTCCTGCCCTTGGCCCTGGACTGCACCACTTGCACCAGCAGGGATGCCCCCACCAGGCCCCATGTGTGCCCCAGTGGCGGCCTCCTCCTCCTCTGTGCAAACCACCAACCTGGATGGCTCCTCACCGTCTCCCACCGTAGCAGGCCCCTGTGGGGGCTCACCCACCCCTTCCGCTGCAGCCGTGGAGGCATACCCGCCGCCTTGCTCCACAGCGCCGTCTCCGCCCTCTTCTTCACTAGCCGCTGCGTAGAGGGAGACAAAGAACACAAGCATCAGGGTACTGTACAATGGTCCCCTAGACAGGAAGCAATAGCAGATGACCACCACTGTCAAAGTACACTTCCATCATGTCCCTCCACAACACATGGGTCAGTCCAGGCAAAACACACACAGTAACAGGCATGCTGCATGCCATGGACATTTCCATGCATGTCCAATGGACTCTTGAAACATTCAATGATATGGAACTCACATGCATCATGGCTCATGCATTTCACATGCACACACTTCACCTCAGTCACATCCATCTGGCCCCAAACACAACAAACACAGCGGATACAAGGGCAATTTGGCTGCTTCACTGAATCTGTGCATTGTCACACACATGTGTCATGCATCCATGGCATGCACAAGTCACAGACACGCAGGTCAGCCACACAGACATGGCTACCACATATGTACCTGGCATCCGCACCCATCCCTCACCCCCACCCATGTCCCGGTACAGAGACTGGCATGCTCTCATGTTCAAAATCTGCATAGGGGTCCCCATGCGGCATTTGAACACATGCAACAACCATGTGGGTCACACATCACTGGTTGCACATGCATTACCATGATGTCCATGCACACATACATGCATACATGGCCTATGGCACACATACGGGCAAGTATCATAGACCCAGCACACAGCAACATGCCCTGTGTCACACAGTAATGCTTGGACACTTACCGCTCAACTCCAGACGGGCCTCCCTCTCAAGGATCTGGGCATGGAGCGCTGGGCGTACGCGTTCCAGGACCCTCATCTGGATGGAACTCATGCGGCCCCGGCCCCCCTCCACGAGGCGCCGGGCCTTCACAAGGGTCCTTTACCTCAAGTCCTCCCAGCGCTTCCTGATCTTCTGGACGTTGCGGGTTGCCACCCCCTCCGCGTTGATGGCAACCACACAGTCGGCCCAGATCCTCTCCCGTCCATCCTTGCTGGCGCGGGACGATCCAAAGACGGCATCATACTGCCCCAGGACATGCTCCACCAGGACACCAACTTCGGTGGCAGTGAAGCTGGTGCCTCTCTGCCCCTCTGGCCTGGGGTTGCCACTGGTGCCAGATGTGGAAGTGCCCGACATGGCAACCCCAGAGGCAGGTGTGGGTGGGCAAATGGGTCCTGGGGCTGGGCTGTGGAGCGATGGAATCCCAGTCGGGAGTCTTCAGTTCCAGCAGGGGTGGACACAGCAACTGGACCCCTGCAGATGGCTGATGTGCAGGCACCAAATGGCAGGGCACGGTGGCAGCAGGCAGGCAGGCAGGCAGGCAGCAGCAGATGGCACGTGGGAGGCTGCTAGGGGCACGGGGGGCAGTAACTCGGCCTTCTGGGCAGGAGCGTGGTCTTCCGTGTGTTTTCGCGTGGCCAGCTTGATACGGGGTGATTTGGCACGTGAAAATTCGGCACGTCAGCGTGAAATCCGAGGAAAGGCCCTTAGCGCATAAGCGCGTAAGCACGCATACGCGATTCCATTGGTCCAGAGTCCCTCAGCGCGTAAGCGCGTATGTGACGTGACCCGCACGGGTGTTCTCCACCCAGCACGTGATGACGGAGCACACGTGTAAATACTGCACGTCAGAGTGTCATCGCGTGTAATTGGACAAAAGTGCGCGTACACGCGATTGGCCTATGTACCTGTATTTCAGGGGTGCGCGGGCACTTACACACACAAGTACGTCAGCGCACCTGTATCCCGTTGTGCGTGTGAATTTCCACACGCTATTGGACTGGGAACTGGATTCCAGGGGTGCGCGGGTCACACGCTCGCCTCGAACACGCGCAAAGCATGAATTTGCGCACTTAAACAATAACAAGCCAGACGCCAGGATGAACATACCGTTCCTAGCAGCAGTGGCAGTGGGCTACCAAAGGAGGAGGAGGAGGATAGTCAGGGCCAGAATATTCACACCCAGAACCAGCCTTTTCGGGATGCCTGATGACCAGGTGTATGGAAGGTACAGGTTTCCACCACACATAATACTGGACCTGGTGAGTGAGTGGGAGGATGACCTCACATCACCCACCCTGTGCTCCCAAGCACTCAGCCCCCTGGAGAAGGTCCTCAATGTACTGCACTTCTTAGCCACTGGATCATTTCAGCGGACAAGTGCCATAGTGGGTGGGGTGTCACAGGCCACCCAGTCACGCTGCCTACACCAGGTCTTGAACATCATCACTGCACGCCCATCAGTCCGCAGGCACATATACCTGCCCAGAACACCTGCAGAAAGGCATGCTGCCGCCCTGGATTTTTACGGTGTGGCACGATTCCCCAAAGTGCTAGGTGCCATCGACTGCACCTATTTGGCTCTACGTCCCCCCAGGGCATCTGAGCACATCTATAGGAACCGCAAGCACTGGCATTCCATCAACGTGCAGGTAGTATGTAATGCCAAGGGAATCATCACCTCAGTATATGCCAACTATCCCGGCTCCACCCACGACAGCTTCATTTACCGAATGTCCACCATATGCCGGGACCTAGATGCTGGGCGGCATGGCGATACATGGCTGCTTGGTGAGTATGTATGCCACTGCACATGCATGCATGTTGGATACTGAGCAAGGTCACAACCCCACCAATGATACCAATCACCACCTCCACAGGGGACAGTGCCTACCCTCTCAGCCCCCACATGATGACGCCAATTCGGAACCCCACCACGCCACCCGAGGTAAGATATAACACAGCCCACATTACAACCCGGGGCATAGTGGAGCGCACATTCGGAGTGCTAAAGTCACGCTTTCGCTCCCTTGACCGTTCTGGCGGGCAGCTGTTATACGCTCCCCCAGTAGTGTGCAGGATCATAGTGGCAGCATGTGTCCTGCACAACGTTGCAACACGCCGGGGCCTGGCCGTGGACATGGTGGTGGCCCCACATCCCCAACCACATGCACAGCCGCTGCGCATGGGAGGGGAAAGGGCACGTGGGGAGGCAGCCCGTACACAGCTAGTGGCTAATTACTTCACATAGAAATCACACCCCTGTGGAGTGCACACTGCCCTGGCACATTCCATCTGACAATCAATGATGACTCAACCTGACACTGATCCTGAATGTCTGGAGAATGAACCGTGAATACCATATCAGCCTGAGATTGTTCACCTGGAAGTGTCACAATGTGTGCATCCCTACCCACACAGACACCACCAATGCAGTTTTGTGGAGTTACACATTCAAGCAGCTAAAAAGAATACCCACTTGCAAAATGCAACAAGAGGACAGTGCCATGTCAGCCAACCCAACCCCAGCACCGCCACACGACACACCGTGCCATGTCATGCTATTTGCAGGTAAACAAAGTAATCCCCACAACATGACACTAGTGTCACTATGTACAGTGTCCCTATTAGAAACCTGCAACACCTGAAATGCTCACAGCAATGCCGGACCAACAACATACTTGAGCACGTACTACCATTAACATGACATCACAAATTTTACATATTAGTAGTCTCACCACCTGGAAATGCCTGCACTCCCACCACCACCAACTGTGCAGTGCTGGCGCCATGTAGAGTTGTAGGTGCACTGCTGCCAACATGGACCCCATCTCCAGACTAGAGGTCCTTGTGTAGACATGAGGAAGGGACCTGCAAATTGGGAGGTAGACACAGAAGATGAGTTACACTTCAATGCAACATGCAGTGTACAACACAACAGCAATATGCACTAGGAATGTATACACAGTATTGACTACAGACTGCCCACACAGCTCATGGGAGTCCAACGTCACTGTGTAATTCACTGTCACTTGGGCACACCCTTTGCAAGCCCATGGAAACGGGAAGCAGGAGGGGTGTGTGTGACTCAAACCCAAGCATCTGAACCAAATACATTACAAGCCTGCATGTGCCCAGCCACAATGCAGCGTATGCCCACAGGAACCACGGAAGCCAACAAATCGTCCCAGGAAAATAGGGAATAAAATAAATAACAATAAAAATAAAAATAAGAAACAATCAAAAATGGCCATTGATGGGCCCGGGGGGGTTGGGGAGGCCACCCAGGAGGTCCGAGGACAGGATGCACACCAGAAACCACCTGCGTGGATCCTGGGAAAATAAAACACCTCCATGGGCTCATGGCCCAAACGGCTACCCTGTTGTGGGAGTATCACTGCTGTCGCTATTATCACCCTGTGCAGCTGCATCCTGAGGTGGTTGCACTATGGGAGGCAGCCCACGCAAGGCCCTAGTCTGCTCCTCCATGGCTGCAAGCATGCGGGTGTGGTAGGTCTGGTTCTGGAGGATGAGTGTGCGGAGGTCCCCATGCAACAACTCACGGGATGCCCGGACCTCCGCCCTCGTTGCCTGCATCTCAGCTGAGAGCGTACGGGTGAGACGCTCCAGCTGCTGTTCTGTCCTTTGGTGTGTTGAAGCCTCAAGCTCAACAAGAGTGGTCCTGAGGTGAAGGAGCTCCTGCCTCAGGGCTTCCCTGTGGCCCTGGGACTCAATGGAGATGGCCTCCTGCAGAGTCGCCAGTGCCGCCCGCCTGTCCCTGTTGGACCCCAACATGTCCTCCCTGTGTGACTTGCAGATGGAGTCGGTTGCCTGCTCTAGTCGCTCCATCAGCCTTTCTGGGGGGACAATGAGGTGGCCACCCTATCCATGGCCTGAGCCATCATCTCGGATGATGCAGCCTGTTGGGTTGCCATACCGTAAATGGATTGCTCCCATGCGGTATTGCCAGGTGGCGTACGGCCACCACGTCGGCGGGCACCACACCTGTCTGGGGCAAGGCGAACTGCGCCTTGCTGTGCCGGCACTGCCTGAGGCTGCAGGACTGCATTCCCCCTCTGATCTGCTGGCCCAGGAACAGGATCAGATGTCGCGGAGTGTGACCCTGCATCCGTAACCACCAAAGGCGTAGCTGCCAACACTGACATCCCCATGGAGGGTTCTGACCCTGGTGCAGGTGGGTGAGACAGAACAGAATCCCTCCCTGGAACACTCACCTGCGACGGCACGTAGGTCTCATCCGAATCAACACCTGAGTACAGCTCGGGGGAGGTGCAGCCAGAGACACCCCTTGAGAGCACGACCTGCAGCACTTGTGGGTTCTCCCCCACCACCACACCACGTCCCTCACTGGTGGTTGGTCGGCCCTCGGACCCCTCCTGGGTCTGCACCATCTCCACAACCCCAGCAGTATCAGGTGCGTCTTCCCCTGCAAAGACATGAAAACAAAGAAATGGAAACAGGCATTAGCACCATGGCACACAATGAGGGCTGAGAAGCAAGAGAACCAGTACTTGATTGACACATGTCCCACATGACTAAAACCCTCCCATGCATGCACCCTCACTGCATATGAAGTGCAGGCAAATGGCACACACTGATGACACCAAGATGGAAAATGAACACATTTTCTGCATGCTGCCTGGCAGTGGCATCACACATTGGCCTGTGATTGCCAGGTGAGACACACATGCCATCACACAGATGGCATGTACCATTGCTATTGAGTGAAGATGGAGAGGAGGGCAGCACCTATTCATTCAGTCCAGTTCCCGCATGTAATTGCTTTTCTAATTCTAACAGGTCAGATTTTTCACCTGGAGCTGCCAGTCTGAAATGGTCCAATTGCACAGGGACATGTGTGTACAAATGATATCCAGGTAACAAAGTCACTCCACTTCACCATAGCCATGTCAGACATGTGACTAGTGGACAGCGACATGGCTAGTAAAAGTGGGGGAATGCAAACAATCTGACTGAATGAACAGTGAATAATAAGCAACTATCTTGTGGCAAGGTGACACTTCAAGGGCAACTGGCGTGCAGTTGGGCTAGATGTCTACTGTTGGCAGAAGGGATACTGCTATGGCCAAATGCAGCTGCGCAGGAAGTATTGCATGAAGCACATGGCTGACCCATACGACTCAGGCGCACACACTCTTACCTGGCACACAAACAGAAGCCCTCACACACACACCATGCACATGGATGACACACACATGCATGTGCACTCACCGGACAATGCCTCGTAATCAGCCAGATCTCCCACGCCTTGGATCTGTTCCTCCGTGACGTAGGTCCCAGCGACTGACTCATGTGGAGTGAGTTCCATGTCTACTACTGGAGACCCACCTCCAGTCACTAGAGTTGCGGCATGACTTGAGGCCAGCTTACTCTTTGCCCTGCGCCTTAGGTCATTCCAGCGCTTATAGCAATCATTGGCTGTGCGCCTCACGATTCCAAGGGCACTTACGATGTCCGCAACGGTCTGCCAGTGTGCCTGGCGTTGTGCAGGTGTGGTCTTGGATCCTGCAACAATGACCATCTCGTTGTCATGTCCGGACACATACTCGACAAGTGCATTCAGTTCGTCATCCGTGAAGCTGGGCTTCCTGGACGGGCCGGACTGTGTAGCCGTGTCTGGGGCATCAGCCTGTGCCGGACGAGCACTCTTCCTCTTCCGCTTGCGCCGCTCTGGACACTAGGGGCAGGAGCCCTGGTGGACTCTGTATCAGGAGTGTGGGATTGCACACTCAGCATGGGAGTTGGTGCAGGCATTGGCTCTAGTGTGATGGTGTCAGGGGGAATGTCAGCAGCATGGACTAGGACCGACACTGTCCTGGCTGGGTGTGTGAGGGCTGGGGTGGATGGAGCCGCAGCTGCCCCTGCAGCCTCTCCGCCCTGCCTCCTTGGTGCAGCAGATGACCTTGCTGCCCCAGATGCACGTGGCATGATGGCATCAACGTGCACCAGCGCACGTGTCGTAGCCCTGCTGACCTGGAAGTCAGCCATGGAGTCAGCCAGGTCTGGTGCCACAATGGGCTGGTCCAACAAGGGCTGAGCATGGATGGTGTCAGCCACATCAGCCTCAACGGGAGGGGGGGGGGGATTATGGGTGCCCGTGACTGGTCCTCCATACATGGGGGGACAGGCTCACCCTGCAAGTTACGACCACGTCCCCTACCGGATCCACCACGGCCACCACTTGTGGCTCTTCCACCTTTGCCACCCTTACGGAATCCTCGCCTCCCAGCCATGGCACTGATGTTAATGTGCGTATGGGAGTGGATGTAGACTATTGTCCTGGGCAATTGGGGGTCAAAGGGGTTGGGTACCAGATGGTAATTGTACCCTAGTGCTCTAGCAGGCTGAATGTAACCCCTGGGGAAAGATGACGGGTCACGCAACGCACAGGAGGCCCAAAAAAGGGAGATGACGTGCACGCAACCCCTCCTAGACCACGTGTGCAGAAAGAAAAACCTGCACTACGCTGTGGCACCCAGTAACACAAGAATGAACGTATGAGTGTCACACGCAGCCTAGAATGACCTCTGAAGGGGTAGGCTACACACGGGGCAAGCACAGATGTTAGATACGTGCGTGACTCACCGTCTGCCTGGTAAACGAGCGTGTAAAAGGAGCACGTTTGGTTGGCAACACCCCCGCCAAAAGAAGATTTGTACGCTGTCTGAGGAGACAGGACAACAGTAGAACGGAACACTGTTTGAGGGAACAGGCCCAGGTAAACCAGTAAAAGAGAAAAAAGAGAAAAAGCTGTCAGAGGTTACAGGGAATACGAACTTGAAACGCCGTGAAGTAAATCGCGTGTGAAACGACAAGAAGTACAGAATTCACCCACTCGCTCTCCACGAAAAGCACGTACAAGGAAAACGTGTTCTACACGTACCTTTTATACAGGCCCACACGTCCAGCGTCACTTACGCGGCGTGTACGCGCTAGGGCCATTTCCACCAATTACATGCTTTGTCACTTCTGCGTGTAGGGCCATTTCCACCAATTACATGCTTTGTCACTTCTGCGTGTAGGGCCATTTCCACCAATTACATGCTTTGTCACTTCTGCGTGTAGGGCCATTTCCACCAATCACACGCGATTACACTCTGAAGTGCAGTCTTTCCACGTGTGCTCTGTCATCACGTGCTGTGTGGGATACACCTGTGCGGGTCACGTCACAGACGCGCTTACGCGCTGAGGGCCTTTCCTCAGTTTTCACGCTGACGTGCAGGATTTTCACGTGCAAAATCACTCTGTACCAAGCTGGCCACGCGTACGCACACGGAATACCACGCTCCTGCCCGGAAGGCCAAACTACTGCCCCCCAGAGCCCCGAGCACGCTCCCACCTGCTGCTGCCTGACTGCCTGCTGCCCCTGCACTGCTGGGGGGTGGGGGTGGTGGGTGACATGGGTGGGGGCCTGGTGGAGGATGCCCCTGCACTGCTGGGGGGTGGGGGTGGTAGGAGACATGGGTGGGGGCCTGGTGGTGGGTGCCCCTGCACTGCTGGGGGGTGGGGGTGGTGGGAGACATGAGTCGGACATGAGTGGGGGCCTGGTGGAGGGTGCCCCTGGTGGCTGGGGGGTGGGGGTGGTGGGAGACATGAGTGGGGGCCTGGTGGAGGCTGCCCCTGCACTGCTGGGGGGTGGAGGTGGTGGGTGACATGGGTGGGGGCCTGCTGGCAGGTGCCCCACAGTGCTTGGGGGTGGGGGTGGTGGGAGACATGGGTGGGGGCCTGGTGGAGGCTGCCCCTGGTGGCTGGGGGGTGGGGGTGGTAGGAGACATGGGTGGGGGCCTGGTGGTGGGTGCCCCTGCACTGCTGGGGGGTGGGGGTGGTGGGAGACATGGGTGGGGGCCTGGTGGAGGATGCCCCTGCACTGCTGGGGGGTGGGGGTGCAGGGGGACATGAGCAGGTGTGCAGGGTAGTCCCCTGTTTTGTGGGCTGCCTGCAGGGGCCGTGGAGGGTGTACAGGGAACACCTGTGAGGACCCACCCAGCCTAATCGCGTGTGATAATTCCCACGCACCCCTGTAATACACGTACCAAGCCAAATCGCGTGTGAGAATTCCCGCGCACCCCTGAAATACACGTACCCTGCTGAAATCGCGTGTAAAACTTCCCGCGCATCCCTGAAATGCATGCGCCCAGGCTATTCGCGTGTGGAACTTCCCACGCACCCCTGAAATACACGCGCCCAGGCTATTCGCGAGTGGAACTTCCCGCGCACCCCTGAAATACACGTAGCACGCTGGGAGACATGAGTGGGGGCCTGGTGGAGGGTGCCCCTGGTGGCGGGGGGGTGGGGGTGATAGGGGACATGAGTGTGGGCCTGGTGGAGGCTGCCCCTGCACTGCTGGGGGGTGGTTGTGGTAGGAGACATGGGTGGGGGCCTGGTGGTGGGTGCCCCTGCACTGCTGGGGGCTGGGGGTGGTGGGAGACATGGGTGGGGGCCTGGTGGAGGATGCCCCTGCACTGCTGGGGGGTGAGGGTGCAGGGGGACATGAGCAGGTTTGCAGGGTAGTCCCCTGTTTTGTGGGCTGCCTGCAGGGGCCGTGGAGGGTGTACAGGGAACACCTGTGAGGACCCACCCAGCCTAATCGCGTGTGATAATTCCCACGCACCCCTGTAATACACGTACCCAGCAAAATGGCGTGTGTTAATTCCCACGCACCCCTGTAATTCACGTACCCTGCCAAATCGCGTGTGATAATTCCCGCGTACCCCTGTATTACACGTGCCCTGGCTAATCGCATGTAAGACTTCCCGCGTACCCCTGTAATACACGTTCCCTGGACAATCGCGTGTTGAACTTCCCGCGTACCCCTGTAATACACGTACCCTGGCTAATCGCGTGTAAAACTTCCCGCGTACTCCTGATATGAAGGTTGCCCGCTTTGCGTTCCTTGTTTGGCAGCTCTGTAAACTGGTCCAGGGTTAGCGCAGCCCTTTGCGATGATTTAGCGATGTTGATGGCTTTTCCTTGCGCGAGGGCGTTCTTGGGGGCGTTACTGGCGCTGCTGCAGGGTCGCTGCGATACTCTGCGCCACGGCTGGTTTGGGAGCATGGAATCCATGAATACGCTGTGCGCGGAAATCGGTTTTAGCGCACGTGCCTGGCGCAGACAATCGCACGCGGACACTCTGCGCCAGCCGCTTGCGACACTTTTCTGCGAAATTCTATGAATTACCCTGCTTTTGTAAAAGATTTAAAAAAACAGTCCTGAATTTATGTCTGCCATGTCAGGTGTGCAGTTAGGTGCAAACAGAATGGCAAGTAGGGCATCTGCACCATGATTTTCTGGTTCTGCAATTCTGCCCTTTGCAGATGAACTTCCTGAAATCAAAACTTTGATCCTATCTGACAGCATCTGAGTGCTGTTTCAAGCTTTGCACCAAATTACTGAGCACTGGCGGATAGCGAGAAGTGTCAGCCTTCACACTGAATGTCACCATTAGTTTCCTACATTCTTATTTTTTTTTACAATTTTTAGGAGATACCAACTAATAAAAAATAAAAAAGGAAGGAAATAAAGATGTTTTTGAAGTTGTTAATGTGATAAATGCACATGTTTCTTTTTTATATAAAGAACAAATAAATGTAACAAAATAATATTGGTACAAATTCTCATACTCATGGACATCACCACCCCAATGGCTCTCGCCAGTAGCTCCCGCCTATTAGCCATTAACTACAAGTAGCTCTTGCCAACATAAAGTTTGGAGACCCCTGGTCTAGACACACAACAACACTTATCGTGTTTGCTTTAACTTTGATGCCCAGTAAAAAAAAAAGCCACAGTAAGAAAAGGTAGCCAGAGTGTGTAACCACATGATTACTCTTATTATGTTTGCTCTAACCTTGATGACCAGTAAAGAAAAATGCCAGAACACGTAACCCGAGTGACTGCTGCAATGTAGGTCAGTTTAACAACATCACTATACTTATCATGTTTGCGTTCACCATGATGCCCAGTAAAAGAAATGCAATTCAGAAGCCAAAAACATAACTACACTGGCTTCAGCAATGCAAGCCAGTTTAGCCATGTAACAACACTTATCATTTTTGTCTTTAACTTTAATGCCCAGGAAAAAATATTCCTGCCCATACCACCGGTCTAGCTCTTCAACGCAAACCAACTGATCACATGCAGTCATTCAGCATTCCAAAAAATTCACCAGCACAATTATACATATTCATTCACACACTCATACACATTCACGGCATTCATAAATCTGCCTCACGCAACAGGAGCAGGAAGCAAGCAGGGAGAGCTTCCTGATCCCTGCACATATGCGAAGGAGCTGGAGCACTCCCTGCACTATGCCCACATGCTCTGAATGTACAGGCAGGCGCAAGGGCACCCCTTAACCACATTCAGAGCTGTAGTACCCCAATGTACATTCCTAGTGGGCCATGCAAGGCTGGGGACGCAAAATGCCCCCGGCTTTGCATGGCCTATTGGAAATGCATGCTGGGGTACACAAACTGTCAAAGGGAAACTACTTTTTCCTTTGACAGTTCAAGCCACCCTAGGAGTGCTTCCTCAGCTGCTGGCTGCAGCTGAGGGAGAGTTTAGTGTTTTACTGTGGTGGTGTGGTGGCTCATCCACAAAGAGTGTGTGTCGATGCACCATCACACATTATGTATGAGCTACCCCTGGCTAGCAACATGCATGTCTGCTATCAAAATAATCTTAATTAATGCAATCACAAACAACGGTTGGCCAACCTCAAGTGTTGTATGAAGTACACAGGGCCTCGTCTGGGCTATTCTACCCTGTTCTGGTTGATTTATCTGGTGTATTATTTCCAATTCTAGGTTGGTGTAAGGGGCTCACTGGCAGCACTAAGTGCAGTTCTGAGGGCAAATTAACACTCATAATATTCCACATTATCAAAAAATATCATACTTATAGCAAGAGAAGATCCCCTCTTCACCAAATGAACATTGCATGTGTTGCAAGTACGCAATCTTGATTAATCTAACATATATCACAGGCATACCACCCCTCATTACCAAATACATTTCACGCTCATATCAAGGAACCTACACCAGAAGACAAAAACATGATCAAACTCATCAAAAGTTTTCACCAGTCTTCGATAAACAAATATTACCCATACAACTACACAAAATAAATAACACACATATTGCAAGTGTACCACCCTTTTTCACTGAAAAAATAGCATAACCTTAAGCATAATCTTACAAATGCAAAAAACCCATTCCAACAAAAAAAACTTCATAGCACCTGCATTACCTCTCTTCATGAAACAATTTATACATGAAAAGGAAGGTCTCTGCCCCACTTCCCACAATCTTACACTATGCAGACAATATGGATCATTACATGGTTGCCAGCAATTTGGCGGTTAACCCGCATAATTAGCCTAAACCGATTAACGTTTTCATCACTCAATTCCGTGGAATGACGGGTGATCATGAGTGGTGGCATGATAGCATTAGTCCCCATTTTTGGAGTTCACAGAACTCCGTGGGGATTTTTTCTGAATTACCACTAGTATTAATTCCGATGATTGTTGCTAGAGGTAAATCAGCCACTTTACTTCCACAACTCGTAGTACGTTGGTGCAGTTATGTGGCAGAAATGTGGCTGTAATGTAGGTATCGCTACTTTACAGACACTTTTGCCAGCAAAGCCTTCATTCTCTTCTCTGAGCTGAGCCGATTCTGCTGTGTCCTCTTTTAATGCAGGGCTCCTTTATACTTTAGATATTATTTAACCTACTCAATCTTCCCAGCCCGCTGGCTCACTCTGAAACTTCACTCTCTTTTAACTTCCTTTCATTGTGCAGAATGTTTTTGGAAAAGTCTCATTCATTTTCTGATCTCAATCTCTTTTTCTCTCTACATTCTTGTTATGCTTGAGCTAAAACATGGCGCTGGTGCGTAGTGCATTCTGGGGGCACTCAGAGCCATAATGGATATTTATTCCATGCCTCAGTGAAAAGCTGTACTTGCTTTGCTGATAGACATGCTTTCTAAACCTGGTATGCAGCCAGTCAAGGACATTCTGCTGGGAAAGCTGGTTTTGTTATGTCTTGCTATGAGTTATGGAATTGTTTTCCGTGGAGTTTTAGAAGAACAGGGACATTTTTGATCCTTAGTGTTACTGTCGGTTGACTGGCCGGCAATCAAAAGTCACTCAGCAATGCGCAAACGCTAATGTCAGAAGGTTCGAGAAATTGCCACCCCTTTTGAGGAGGGCACATATATGCGGAGCTACCGGGAAGGTCAGGGGAAACCACAAAAGACCTCAGTCGGAGGGGGGACGCCTTGTTCCGACCTTACTGTGGGCTGTTGTGCTCTCTGCCTAGCTGTTTTCGGGGGTCTTCCAGCCACTTCTGGCGAGATGAGGGATTGAGTTACGCCCACTGTGATGTATTTTCTTTTGAATTCTCTGTCCTTTCTGTGATTTATTTCTGTGTTATCACTTGTTGGTTCCAAGCTATGAATAAATAGCCGTATAAGTGCTCATTATTTAACTAACTGCGTATTTGGTTGTGAGTTATTGCTTCGCCTACCTGCATTCAAATTATTTTCTTGCTCTACAAATGTACTGGTGATGAAGTGTCCGTGCACTTTTCGAGAGCAAAACATTTTGGCGCTGTGAGCAGGGTATTTGTGATGAATCATTTCCAAATATTAAAGAATCTGTTTAAATGCAGATAGGCTTTGCTTTCATTGCAAGCAAAAGATTGTTTTCATTTGGCAGTGAGTGTTGGGCTGTGTTAATCCATTTTTTTAGTTTTTTTTTGTGTGTGCATGCCTGCGCGAGTAACTGCAGTGTTGAAAGGAGAAAGAAAAAAGAGGTTTTGCCAATTACTGTAATGATGAAGAGTTTCTTCAGGAAAAAGGGCCTTCCCGCTGGCGGTGAATGTCCCGATGTTATCATTCCAGGTGGAGCTAAAGGTCCATATGATAAATTAGCCCAGGTGTGGGCGTGCAGAGATGGTCTGTGTGAAACGTGGGATGATGGCTTGGGGGATGCTGCTCCGTCAGAAGTAATGTTTGGTTTACAACAGATTTCAGTAGAGAGAGGGAAGGAATGTGCCGCACTCGGCAGGCGGGATTGGGTCCTCCTGCATGCCTATAGGAAAATGCATCAGAAAAATGAGGAAATGAAAGAGAATATTTCACGATTAGAAAAACAGTTGGCTGCAGAAAAGCAAATTGCGTTGATGCAGCAGATTCAGATGAAACTTTGTAAAGATAAAGCTGATAAATATCAGGCTGTGGCAGAGAGGGCAGCAGTCAGAGTAGCCCGGTATAAGTATAGGAAAAGACGGGGAGGGGTCAACCAAAGAAAAGTGGCAGCTGTAATTACTACCGCAGGTGTGGATTGGGACCCTGATAAGTGGGATGGAGACATTTTTGACTCAACAAGCCCAGAGAGCAGCTCGGCAAATGAGTCAGATCCCAAAGCGGAATTTAATCAGAAGACAGTGGCGGCTAAGCCGGTTAGAAGTCGGCGTGCTGGACCCCACCCACAGAATCCTGCGAGCGGGGTTGTGGATTTAACCACGCTGAAGGATTACACCCAGCAGGAGGTTGGGGAAATCATTACTCGTTTGAGGCAAAAATCAGGTGAACCTATACTGAAATGGATGGTGAGATTTCTAGATGGGGGCGCCACGGGGTTGTTGGTAGATTCCACAGACTCACCGCGTTTTTTGCCTTTGTCAACTGACACCAATGTACAGGAGGTCTTAAGGGCAGGGCCGCCCCCTGATGATAATGGGCAAGATTCACAGGTGTCTTTGTTGTACCTAGCAGCCCAGGCATGTAAGCGTAAGTATCCCATTACCACAGATTGGCCTAGCAAGGAAACAAAGTGGTACACTTTGAAAGAGACGATTCAAAAGGTCAGAGAGCATGCTATGAAAGAGGCAATTCATGTAGATGCTCCAGGACACATGGGGGCCGTGCCGCTCTCAGTTTCAACCAGGAATATGGTGATCAGAACTGCACCAGCCGCATACAAATGTGTCATTATGACTTTGCTCGTGGGTATGACGGGCAAACCCACTGATGAAGTAGTGGATGCCATCCGGCAATTGGCAGACTTAGGGGAGTGGGATAAGAGTGATGACAAGCCCCGAGAGAGAGAGGGGCGTAGTGAGAGGAGAACTGAAGGCAGAAGGCAAGATAGTAGCGACTCCTGAGTGTCCAAAAAGGACATGTTTTTGGCTTTGTTAAATGATGGTGTGCCACGAGAAGAAATTGATGGCATTGAAACTAGAGTAATGTATGAACTATACAAAAAGAGAGGGCTTGCAGCCAAAGAGCGCTATAAACAGGTTAAGAAATAGGTAGTGACTAAGCCACAGGGGGACACCTCACCTTCCGCTCCTCCTGATGAAGAACAAGAAGAAGGGTCTATGGGGACACCTTCCCCATACCAGCCAACATATGCAGATTTGAGAAAGGTGGTGAGTGCAATGTTAGAGGCAGAGTCAGGTTACACTCATTCAAAATCTGATTAGGGTTATGGGTCGAGCCCCGGTGGCGTCCGCTCACATAAAAGTTGATAGGCGGCCCCATGTAAATGTTAAGATTTTTTGGGGGCCGGGAAATACACAAGGGGTGCGAGCATTGATAGACACCGGGGCGGAGGCCTCTCTGATTCATGGAAATCCAACACGATTCAAAGGTAGACGCTTTACCATTACTGGGCTAGGGGGAAAGGAGACCCCCGAAGTACAAACAGAAGTGGATATGAAAATAGGCAATTTGACTAGGAAGAAATACCAAGTGTTGATTGTCCCGATACCCGAGTACATAATTGGCTTTGGCATTCTAGAAGGATTGACTTTGGGGCTAGGAGGTAAAACGTATCAGTTTGGGGTGAGTGCATTGACCTGCACACCCATTACCGTAGGCAAATTGAAGATGCCCCCAGTGCAGGTGCCTCTGGCGACCAAGCAGGTAGCAATGAAGCAATACCACATTCCCGGGGGGCACAAGGAAATTTCAGACACCATCAAAGAGTACGTAGACGCGGGTGTGTTACGCCCTATTACTACTGCGTGGAACAACCCACTCTGGCCTGTCAAAAAAGGGGATGGGTCTTGGAGGATGACGTTGGATTACCGCGAATAAACACGCTCCTCCCTTGGTGCCTGCAGTCCCAGATGCCATTACCTTGATTGAGAATGTCCAAAAGTTTGAGGGGACTTGGTATACAGTGATAGATCTAGCCAATGCCTTTTTCTCTGTACCAATTGCTGAAGAGTGCCAAGAGCAGTTTGCATTTTCATGGCGCGGGCGTCAGTACACCTTCACAAGGTTACCTATGGGGTACATACATAGCCCGACTATCTGTCACCGGCTGGTGGCAGAGCACTTAGACAAGATACCGTGTAAACCGGACATACAAATCTCTCACTACATTAATGATATTTTGATTCAGGGTAAGGATAAGCGCAATGTGCAACACCAGTTAGAAGTCATTATGGAAGGATTGAAGAAGGAAGGGTGGCAGATTAACCCAAACAAAATTCAAGGGCCAGCTGAGACAGTGATATTCTTAGGGATTCAGTGGCATAATGGGCATCGAGAGATGGTACCAAAGGCCTGACAGAAAATTCTTGAGTTTACCACTCCAATGAACAAAAAGCAAGCTCAGCAGTTCATAGGGCTGTTTGGGTTTTGGAGACAGCACATTCCCCATTTAGGGCAGATACTGACGCCCCTCTACAAAGTGACACGAAAGAAATATGAGTTTGAGTGGGGGGAAGAGCAGCAAAAAGCATTTGATTTGACAAAAGATACTGTGCAGCAGATCTTGATCTATGGCCATTGAAGGAAAGCGAAGTGGAATTGAATGTGTCTGTGCAAGACAATTATGCGAACTGGAGTGTGTGGCAGAAACAAGACAGGAAACGTGTGCCATTGGGGTTTTGGAGCCGTAAATTGCCCGATACTGGTAACTCATACACTCTGTTTGAGAAGCAGTTGCTTGCATGTTATTGGGCCCTGGTCAATACTGAGCAAATGACAGTGGGGCATGATGTGTTGATGGGGCCTGAAATCCCGATTATGAAATGGGTGCTGAGCTCTCCTAAAACACACAGAATAGGACATGCTCAAGAAGCCAGCATAATCAAATGGAAATGGTACATTCAAGACAGAGCTAAATCAGGGAAGGGTGGGATTGCCAAATTACATGAGCAAGTGGCCAACATACCACCCTCAGATTACATAGCACCGGAAGTGTCTGAAAAATGCAAATCTCCCGTGAAATGGGGAGTACCTTATAGCAATCTGACCATAGAGCAGACAGAACATGCTTGGTTTACAGATGGCTCGGGCCGATATTTGGGAACCGAGCGATACTGGAAAGCAGTGTCTTGCAATCCCAAGACAAAAAAGATTTTGACCACATCAGGGAAAGGGAAGAGCAGTCAGTTTGCAGAACTTTACGCAGTTTACCAAGCACTGAAACAAGAGACCCCTGGTCGAGGTCATTTGTAAACAGATTCATGGTCAGTGGCGAATGGATTGGCGGTGTGGCTGCCAACCTGGCAAAAGAATGGGTGGATGATTCATTCAAAAGAGTTGTGGGGAAAAGAACTGTGGCAAGATATTGCTGAGATGTTATCAGAAAGTGAAGTCACTGTGTATCATGTGGATGCGCATTGTGCCGCAGATTCATTAGAGGGTTGGTTTAATTCTGCTGCAGATGAACACACCAAGATTTCATCTGTGGATGTGGAGGCTCAGGAAGACGATTTGGAGGGTTTGGCCAAGTGGGCTCACCAGAAATGTGGGCACCTTAGAGAAAAGGCTACTACCAGGTGGGCACAAGCGCGAGGAATTAGTATTCCTTTAGAGGTAGTGAAAACAATCATTTTGCAATGTCCAGTGTGCCAACACCAACAGCACAGGCCTATCCCTCAGATTGTCCAGGGTACGTTGCAAAGAGGAAAATTACCAGGTCAAATTTGGCAGATTGATTATATCGGACCCCTGCCAATCAGTAGAGGTTGTCAGTATGCATGCACTATTGTGGATAAAACTCGGGATACATGATGGTTTTACCGTGCAAGCGTGCCACACAACTGAGCACCATTAAGTTGTTGGATCAGATTACGTTGCATTATGGGGAGCCTTTGCAGATTCAAAGTGACAATGGGTCACACTTCTAAGGCAAATTAATTCAAGAGTACTGTCAGGAAAAGAGTATTGAATGGCTCTATCACATGCCCTATTACCCTGCAGCTTCAGGATTAATTGAACGGATGAATGGTTTGTTGAAAGAGCAGCTGCGCAAATCCAGAGATGGCAGTTTAACAGGCTGGCGTGATCGTGTGTTTGAGGCGGTGCAAGTGTTAAACAATAGGCCTGTGAATAATCATGAAACTCCTTTGATGCGGCTAATGACTCCTGCTTTACAGATTCAACCCAACTCAGTCAGAGAAACTCTATTGTATTGGGAAATATCCCTGGGATCTTTAGCTCCCTATCGGGCGACTCCAGAATAAGCAGGGGTAGACTTGCATTCTCATGAGGAAATCAGATTAGACACAAGAGGGATTGTTGTGATTGGAACAGGGATTGGGGTACAAATTCCTCCAGAGCATATGGGATGGATTGCCCCTAGATCTGGCCTAGCATTGCAGGGAGTTCAAGTGCTGGAAGGGGTCATTGAGGCCGATTACCAAGGCAAGATCAAAGTCATCCTCAAGAATAGTGGGGACCAATTGCTACCGATCCACCAGGGCGATCGGGTAGCCCAGTTGATTATTATTCCTGTTAAGTTGTCCACGATTAAAAAGGGCGAGCTTCCTACAGTGTTAACTACCCGTGGGGATTGTGGTTTTGGCTCTTCAGACAATATGGTACCGGGTGCGAAGGTGTGGGTCGAAAGGCCAAGTGGCCCACCAGTGCCCGCAGATGTTATTGCATCAGGCAAGGACCAGGTAGTCTTAGTGATGGAGCCCGGTAGTAAGAAATGGCAGTATGTGCCCGCAAACAAATGTTACCTAAGAGAGTGATTTTCAACACTGATATCTCTTTTCTGGGTTTGCCTTGTAGATCCTGTGTCTGCTGGTGTAATTGTGGGACTAAATGGACTCCGTTTGGGAGAGTCAAACGGCATGCTGCTTCCCACGAAACATGTCGCATCTGTGCCAGCGATCCAGGGGAAACCGATGATTATGAGCAATGATGTCCAAAAGCAGCCCTATGCTGATGCCGAAAAGCCAGCCAGACCGAAGAAATGGATTGGTGGAATGCGAAAATCACGTCAGTTGCAGACGCAAATAACATTGATGCCAGCTATACAACAGATATCTTTAGGACGACAAAAATATTCCCCGATAATTGAACAAACTGAGAATATGTGGACGTACTTGGCACAGCAAGTACTCAACATTACGCACTTTTGCCTTACTGACGTGCAACATGCAGAAGCTTTGCTGACTACATGTCTAGTAGCGGTACCAACGCCAGTTCTGGTTCTAAAACACATCTTTGGCGTCACGCACAATGATTCTTTGGTTCAGGATTCCGATATTAGACAATCCTTTTCAGTCTATGAGCACTGCAGGTTTTGTCAAGAAACAGATCGCAAGTGGAGGAACTTGACACGTATTATAACATACAATATAACTCAAGGCGATGTGTGTTACTTTATGACCTGCGATGTAAATGAAATTGGCAAATGCCAACAGTTGAACTTAACCAAACAGAAAAATCAATCTACGTTTCAGAAAAGGTTGTGTTCTCGAGTTCCGCGCACATGTACCAATGTGAATAATTCTATGTCTTGCAATCATACAGTGTTAGCTGCCAGTCATATGTATCACATAAAACTTGCAACAGGATGGCTCTTCTCATGTGGTAATATCACATATACTTACATTCCAGCTAACATTTCCGGAGGTCCATGTGCCTTAACTCGATTAGGGCTAATGATGTTTCCTTAACACCCAGTCATGTCTCGAAGCAAAAGGTCAACTTTTTAATCTGTAGGTTTATCCCCAGATTGTGATTCACATATGCATTTATTATCAGAGACTGAAGTACTAGCGTTAGCCCTTTCATTAATGGGAGTCTGGGGTTTAGCTGCTGGGGGTTACAAATCTTTGATTAAACTAGCATGTTTAGTGGTAAAAGGTCTGAATCATACTTCTCAAGCATTAGAAGAGTTGCTCCTTGATAGCAAAGTTATTAGTAAAGCAACATTGCAAAACAGGGCTGCAGTTGATTATCTCTTGCTGAAACATAATTTGGGCTGTAACGCAGTGGAAGGTATGTGCTGTTTCAATCTAAGTGACCATTCACGATCCATTGAAAGTCATATTAGAGGTTTGAGGGACCTCATTTCCCAAGTATCTCAAAGCTATGCTGGGAATTGGTGGGATTGGTTATTTTCATGGATTCCTGACATTGGGGGTACACTGCATTACGCCTTGGCCTGCATTTGCATTATTTTAGCTATTATAATACTTGGTTGTTGTTGTATTCAATGTATTCCTAACTTGGTCCTAATGTTTTGTCGGTTCCAGAGATCGGCTCCTCTGCCACTGGGCTATGGAAGATAAATATCCAAGGGTGGAATTGTTATGCTTGAGCTAAAACATGGTGCTGGTGCGCAGTGCATTCTGGGGGCACTCAGAGCCATAATGGATATTTATTCAATGCCTCACTGAAAAGCTGTACTTGCTTTGCTGAAAGACATGCTTTCTAAACCTGGTATGCAGCCAGTCAAGGACATTCGGCTGGGAAAGCTGGTTTTGTTATGTCTTGCTATGAGTTATGGAATTGTTTTCCGTGGAGTTTTAGAAGAAGAGGGATGCTTTGCTCCTTGGGTTACTGTCGGTTGACCGGCCGGCAATCAACAGTCACTCAGCAATGCGCAAAAGCTAACGTCAGAAGGTTCGAGAAATTGCCACCCCTTTTGAGGAGGGCACATATATGCGGAGCTATCGGGAAGGTCAGGGGAAACCACAAAAGACCTCAGTCGGAGGGGGACGCCTTGTTCCGACCTTCCTGTGGGCTGTTGTGCTCTCTGCCTGGCTATTACCGGGGTCTTCCAGCCGCTTGTGGCGAGATGAGGGATTCAGTTACGCCTACGGTGATGTATTTTCTTGTGAATTCTCTGTCCTTTCTGTGATTTATTTCTGTGTTATCACTTGTTGTTTCCAAGCTATGAATAAATAGCCATATAAGTGCTCATTATTTCACTAACTGCGTATTTGGTTGTGAGTTATTGCTTCACCTACCTGCGTTCAAATTATTTTCTTGCTCTACAAATGCACTGGTGATGAAGTGTCCGTGCACTTTTGGAGAGCAAAACAATTCTTCATGTGACTCCTCTTATAGCTGACAAAACAATATTTTTCTGATCTCATTCTATCTCTTTCTTCTAGTCTGTTTCAACTTCTTAATTGCATTTTATTTCCCCCACCCCTGACCCTTCTGATTTTCTTTCCTCCATCTGTTTCTTCTGCCCAATCTTCATTCTTACCGCTTTCTGAATTAGAGACTGCTCTTTACCTATTCGCAGCTCACCCTGCCGCTTCCCCATTCGACCCTGTGACATTGTCTTCTGTACTCCAGCTCCTTCCACACCTTCTTCCATTTATGACTTCTCTTATTAACGCTTCACAAGCTATTTCTGGTTTTCCTACTGACTTCATACATGCAGTCATTCCTCCTATTAAAAAAAGGGATCTTCTTGAACCCGCTTCTCCTGCTAAGTATCACTCCATTTCACCTCTTCACTTTCTGTCTAAAATTCTTGAAATGATTGTTTAGACTTAAGTTTCAACTTATCTTGATCGCAATGCTTCTTTCCTCCTATCAGTCTGTGTTTCGCTATTTGCACTCCATGGAAACAGCTCTTTTGGCCATAATCAACTCGCCCCTCTCTGCTTGTCACTTTATATTGTCTTCAATCTTGGCACTTCTTGATCTCTCGACTACTTTGGATGATGCTGTTGATTACCCTACTCTTCATTCCACTCAATTGCATTGGTATTTTCTGGTTCTATCCTGCAATTATTGTGTTCTTATTTATCTGAACACTTGTTTTCTATTGTCTGGGTTGGTAAATGGTCACCATCATTTCCATTACACCCTTTTCTACCCCAGGGATTTTTGTTGGTCCTCTTCTTTGTTTTCAAAGTATACCTCTTCCCCTTTCTTCCATTGTCTCTTCTTTTGGTCCGTTCTGGCACCTTTATGCTGACGACTCACAGATCTCTGTTTCGTCCTCATCTTTTTTTGGACTCGCTTCATGCCACTCTTACTGTAGGCCTACCGGCCATCCAATCCTGAAGGCATTCTCACTGTCTCTAAAACAGATTCTTATCTTTGCTGCTTCCTCCCTTTCATTTCCCCTTTCTGCTTTCCCCTTTTCACTCTTTGCACGCACATTATGAATCATCTTTAACTCCTCCCTCTTTTTTCCTTCACATCTCCAATATTTTCCATTTATGTCGCTTTCAACTTTATAACATTCATATAGAATGTTATTTCTCTATTTCCATGCAACTAAACTACTTATCTCAATACTTATCTTTTCCCTTTTCGATTATTTTTCGGCTCTTCTAATTGGTCGCCCCGCATACCGAGTTGCTGCTCTATGGTTTATCTTTAATTTAGCTACTCGCGCTCTTGTCTATCTTTCACCTCATACTTCTTGTCCTTCTTTGCTCTGCTCTATTTCCTGGCTTTCTTTCGAATCCTGTCTTCACTTTCACTTTCTTTGTACTGTTTTTCAATGTACCCAAGTCCAAGCCCCTCTGTGTCTATCCTGTAGTTTATATTTAGTTTCCATCCCATACTCCACATTTCCAAGCTCACTTTCTCATTACTGTTTCCAGGTCTCTATGAGCACAAAGCCGTTTTTTTCCCTTTTCACTACTAAGCACTGGACTTCTCTATCCCCCTCTATTAGATTTTCTTCTTAACTTTCTTTGTTCCAATCCCATTTCAAAAAGTTTCTACTTCCCTCCTTACCATAATCTGATGTTTGTCATGTATTTTAGTTTGTTCGTATTTTGTACCATCATATACTGATTCAGTACTTAGCCGCAAGGGCCGCATAAAGCAATCAATACTTGTGGCTTCATGGTGGACACACATAGTGTTGCCCACTAAACACAGCGCATTGATTGGATTTGCCAGAGTCAAAGCTAGGGGCCTGCTGTTACTGGACTGGCTCAGAGTGTCTCTTTAATGGAGGAGCAGAGAGCTGCGGGAGAACAGCGTGCATTATAGGGACTGAGACCACAGGGAAAAGGTTGTCCAGCAGCAGTGAAAGAGATTTGTAGTATGTGGCTGGGGACATTGGGGGTCATTATGACCCTGGCGGTGGCCGTGCTGGTAAATACCGGCACGGCTGCCGCGGTATCATTTTTTTACAGCACCCACGAATGGGCAATTACTGGGTCATTACGGCCCCACCAGACCTGGTAATTGCCCATTCACGGGCACCGGAATAAAATACTCCCCATTCCCATTTGATCCCCATATGGCTCAATGGGAAAGGGGAGGTTGGATGCACCGGCACCATTCAGAATGGTTCCGGTGGATCCGACATGCTCTGCTCACGGGTGCCGGTATGCCTGCCAGGTCAGACCTGGCGGACAGAAGGCACCCGCGAGCAGAACTCGTAGTTTGCTGGTCCGCTAACAACGGTACCGTCAAGCTTAACGGTACCGTTGTTACTGGACCAGCAAACTTATAATGAGGCCCATTGTGTACATGGATTGAATGCATCATGGAAGTTGGAACCCAGTGGCCTGGGGATACCAGGTGGGACAAATGGGCCGCGGAGGATGGCAGCTCGAGCTAGAATAATGCTTCTGTACTGTTCTCCTGTATTGTCTTTCTAAAAGCAGTTCAAACCTGCACTTACCTGCCTCCGGTTTGCTTTGTGACGTCCACAATATCTTTGCCTCAGGGCTCGTCTTTCACACTGCTGTGATTTCCAAGTAGCAGACAGCTTCTCCATCCTAATGCTTCCTTCAGCCCTGTGATGAGTCCACACGGAATAGTGAGTTTGGAATTCTTGCAACCAGTGTCTAATATATGCATAAAGTGGGACTTGCTGCGGCAGGGACAACATCATAATGTTCCTAGCACTGCACAATGGATTTTATTCATTGAATGTCTTTCCCCAAAAAAGAACTCACCAGCTTTATTTATTTATTTCACAATTTACAGAGTTTTTCTTTTAGCCTTAGGAAGATGAAGGACTAAGCTGGAACCCCCACCAACCTTCCCCCCAAAACTGTAACTGCAGGTTGAAGGCAGATGTCATGGAGCAAGCGCGAAAACCACCTGAAGCACAGAGACATTTTGCTGACTGGCCTCAGGTGCTGCCTACCAGCCCTCCAACTAAAACGGGGGGATTTGGTACAGGAAACCAGCAAACATTTGGGGAACAAGCATTAAGGGCAGAGATGGCAGCAGTCACTTGCTTTTTCAAGCTTCGTAAAAACATCCTTTTCTATTTGACTTCTTTTGAGATTTCACTTACTCTCTGTTCTCTCCTCCTCTCCCTTTTCCTATCTCCTCCCCTTACTTTCTTCTATACACTTACTCTATCAGAATTGTCCGTGGACCTAGTATGATAGCAACCTCGTCTGTCTCCTCCCCGTCCCCTTAATTGACCCCCCCCAGCACTATTCAAAATTTCGTCAGGCATAGTACAATAGTCGCTTGTTTTGTTCCCCCCCCTCCCTTTCTGAACCCCTCTCCCTCACCTTTTGTTTTTCACTGGCTCTACCAGAAATGTCGTCAAGCCTAGTATGGTAGTCGCCTGTCTGTTTCCATTTCCTTCCCACTTTCCCCCTCCCTTCCTTATCTATGTCTGAGCGCTTGCACTATCTGAAATGTCATCAGGCCGAGTACAAAAGTAAATTTCACATCCTTACTGTTCATGGCCTGTAAGAATGTCATTGTATTTTCCCTTATTCCCTCCCTTAACTTGAAGCGCTTTGAAACACATTGTGTATCGGCGCTAATATCAACTATCATAGCAACTATCATATCATATCACATCATAATATAGCTCCTGCTGCCACAGTCATCTTTTATTAAGCTGTTTGCGGCCCTGGAAGTGTCTCTTGGAGCTCCAGCAGAGCAACGAAGACAAAGGGAGTGACTAGAAGCATTTACAAGCCACTTATTATGAGTTTCGTGATGCTGGGAAAAGCAAGTATGCTGGTAGAAAAAAAACATGTTGTCCAACTCCATGCCTCGAGGGCCGGAAACCTGACGTGTTTTCATGATATCTCTCATTAATATTCATGAGGAAAAATATGCATGGATTGAGCATCATTGTATGCAAATTTATCTCATGAATATTAATGAGGGGTATCATGAAAATCCAACATGGACCCGGCCCTCGAGGCCTGGAGTTGGACACCCACTTTATACAATGTAAACGTTGATTCATGATTTTTGCTCGGATAAGGTGGGTGGGTGATTAGTGAGAATAGTCATGGGTTTCCTTTACTTTTTATTCTGTAGGGGTTATTGGGCTGCTCTTGCATTGGGTAACAAAAATGAATCCACAGCCCTCCCTGTTATGTTATGGTTCTCAGTGCAGTATCCTCACAAGCCCTCCAGCAACAGCTGTCTAATCTAGACTCACATCATGTCTACCACCAATGCAGTGAAGGGAAGGTTGAGTTGGGTCTGCTGTGATCTCTGCAGCAGGGAGAGCATTCTACTTAACAATATCTGGTATTGGACTCCCCAAATTGCTGGTTGCATACAGATCTGTGCAGCAAGCATGTTACCTTCCCCCATGTCTCTTCACCTTGTGTAGTGTCTACTTAATTGTGGTGAATCCCACCCTGCCCAACAGGTAAGAGCAGTGTAGCCCCTGCAAAATACAGGTTGTATCAATAGTGCACCTACACCAGAGAGACAATGGTTGGTGGCACCCTTACCCTGAAAGGATGACAAACCACGGTTTACCAGTACAGACAGTCTGAATATGCAGTCATGCAAGACCTGACCTAAATTCAGGTCACAAAGAATGAGAAATTATGTGTTTTAAATGCATATTGAACTATATATACAGCCATGACTTTGAATGGCCTGCAATGTTTTTTGATGGACAATGGCTCAGCAGAGCTGGACACTTCCTCAGTTCAAAACTCTGAAACCTCCTAGAGTCATCAAATCTCCCCACCCCTACCTTTACCCTGTGTTTACTTGTGTGTCAGTTCAAATGGAATCCTCGCGTTGCTAACCATCCTTTCAACCACCTATTATTCTCTTAAACCTAACATTGAGTGGTTTAGTATCATTCCTGGCACCTGAAAGAGGTGGTTGATCCCCCTTCCTTTGACCTGATACTGCCCTGGTGGTGCAGCTGGTATGAGTGGATGTTTTAATTAATTAATTCACTTTATTCTATCATAAAACATTGTTTGACTCTCTGAACCATGATTGAACTTGCATGATATTAATTGCAGGCTCACTGTTTATTTCAATAGTTTTCCAGTCATCCACTTTGTGTTGAAATGGTATAGTCATTGCACTCTCGCCCAGAGGTGTTGATTTGACACACCCTTCCTGAACCCCACGTTCATCTGGCTGTCCTTAGTATGTTCCTGTGCCCTTTAAAAGCGAACCCACTTTCTGATCTTGCATGCCTATTGTATTCCTTCCATAGGAACCTGTTGTTGTGCCACCCAGTGCTCTCCAAGCCCTCTTCCAGGGAGCCTGGTCCTACATCTAAGTGTGCTCTTAGCTACACCTTGCCATGAGGCCTTGCTGCTGGGTATTTTGGCTCTTTGTCCTGTCCGATCCTGCACCCAGACTTGATTGCTGTTGCAGGGACTCCTCTGAGTTAGCTATGTCCCCTGCTGCACCACAGCTGACCTCTGACTGTGGGAGAGCGGCACCAGCTCCAAAGTCTAAGTACTGGATAGGAGTGAGGGAGAAGATCTGTGACACTGCACCTACAGCTGGCTTTTTGTTTAACCCGGGCCCTCAGTAACTGTACGGAGTAGGAATGTTGCCATGCCTGCCCTTCATCACACCTTGATGGCTTCAGTGTCTGATGATCAGAGGAGAAAGAAAGGGTCTCCTGATCTCTGGGGGCCAGTTAAGTCCCTTCCCCAGCCTGGGGGAAGGCATTGCCCTACAGCTCACCTCCTGCCTGCCCTACACCACCTATGTTAAGCCCTTGATATGGATAGTGTTCCCCTCTTTAAGTATTATTCAGATAACCCCTTATGTCTATAAAAGGCAGTGTAAACAAGTCATATTCTTGCAAACAGGTGCAAGGTGCTGAGCATATAAAGATGAGGTGAACAATAAGAGGTTATTGTGGGTTGCTTTTGGTACTCTTGTTCAGAGAGGAATTGCCATAGCATTTCGGTGCTGGACTGCCCATGTGGGCGGGACAAAGACTGATATGCAAATGGATATTTCCCATCTGTGAAAGGTACAGTGAGCAAAAAGTCTGTGCTGCAAACTCTCATCTCAGAACAGGTTATCATGCCATGTTCTTTCTGGAGAGGAGCGCCTGCTACCTTTTTTGAAATATTTGAAAGGAACATGGGGTTGGTCACCCTGAGTTACCTGGGGGCAACCAGACGTGGACTCCCTGCTCACTGTGCTCAGAGAGGCAAAGCTTCACCTCACTGATGAGGCCTAACAAGGCTGAAACACGTGTATGGGGTTGCTTTTGGTACTCTTGTTCAGAGAAGAATTGCCATAGCATTTCGGTGCTGGACTGCCCATATGGGCGGGACAAAGACTGATATGCAAATGGGTATTTCCCATCTGTGAAAGGTACAGTGAGCAAAAAGCGTGTGCTGCAAACTCTCATCTCAGAACAGGTTATCATGTCGTGTTCTTTCTGGAGAGGAGCGCCTGCTACCTTTTTTGAAATATTTGTAAGAAACTTGGGGTTGGTCACCCTGAGTTACCTGGGGGCAACCAGACGTGGACTCCCTGCTCACTGTGCTCAGAGAGACAAAGCTTCACCCCACTGATGAGGCCCAACAAGCCTGAGAAACGCGTATGGGGTTGCTTTTGGTACTCTCGTTCAGAGAGGAATTGCCATAGGATTTCGGTGCTGGACTGCCCATGTGGGCGGGACAAAGACTGATATGCAAATGGATATTTCCCATCTGTGAAAGGTACAGTGACAAAAAAGCGTGTGCTGCAAACTTTCATCTCGGAACAGGTTATCATGCCATGTTCTTTCTAGAGAGGAGCGCCTGCTACCTTTTTTGAAATATTTGAGTTATTGTGGGTGGGTTCACCTGGTCCGTGTTTGCTTTGGGGAATGTGGACAGAGTTAATCAGATGCCCAGCATAGCTGTTCTTGGGTAGATATATGTTTAAGCTGTGGTTTCAGTGTGTGTAATATGCAAAACAGTTTATAGTTAAGTGTGGCACTCTGACCATTTTAATAAAATACAGTGTGCTGTTTTAAGAGTTACCTTGTATGTGAAGTTACGTTTTACAGAATTTCATTTTAACAGTTTCTGTTGCCTTTGCATACAAAATCTTCCCTACTTATTTGTACTGTCTGCGTTTATTCCACCTGTGTAATATTTAACCGGATTTAAAGTTGTGCCCATTAAACTCTGTAATGACTGCTTCATATACTATCACGCATGACAGAGTAAGCTGTTATTATGCTGCCTTTCTGTACATTATTTTCAAATAACTTGCATATTGTTCTGCCTTGTTGCATTAACATTTGCATCTACCTTCCATGTTATTCTGCCATACTGGGCAATATTTGCACTCATTTCAAGTTGAATCCCTCCTTGTTACTAAAACTAAGTTCTCACCAGCACCCCTTGTGTCAGTAACCATTGCCTTGGGTCTGCAGCCATTCTTGTGTGCTCATTATGTTTGTGATTACTGTGTTCCATTGTGAAGGTGTTTCATTTGCTACAGTCATTTTGCATTGGCTCTTCATTTCCCATTGTATTAATGACTGTGCACCTTGACTCCCAGTGCCACAGTCGACTTCTACCATTCCTCCATCCATCCCCACAGGCGAGCTTTGCACAGTAGCTATCCCATCTTCACTGTTGATTCTAACATAGGAAACATTTTCTGATCACCCCTTTTTCATTCATTGCTAAGTTTGTGGTTGGTCCAGGCCCCAACCCATTGAGGGCCTTTCAAGTAATCTGATCCCTTTACATAAACCTACGCTACATAAGCATGTCTTAAGATGTTCATTATGTTCTTGCCTTCTTTGCTGGAGAAAGATTCCAAACCATACCCTCACAAATTAAATTATAAAGGCATTCTCCTCACAGCAGTCATCCTATTCTTTCCTGTCTTCAACAGGAAGGTGGTGAGTCTGCACACCTCTCAAGCTGAAGTCTTCAGGGTACAGTTCCCTTCTTTCTTATTCATGCCACACAATAAAGCAACTACAGTTACCATTCGCTGTGCTCTCCAAAATCTTGCCAGACTTGATTGTTGGGTTGAGCTTTTCCTGAAAGGGAACAGAGCTCTGAGTTGGCCGTCCTTTGCTTCTTTAATTTTGTTAGGGAGAATTCTCCAGAATGGCTACTTTCCCTTACCTATTGAGTTCCTCAGCAGCTTTTCTGGATTTCTAGGATTTATTTGTTTCACCTGGTAAGAGGGTGAGCCTTTTTTTCCCACTCTTACATGTTTTTTGCTGTGTGTTTAACATGTTTGTGTTCATAGACTGTGGAGCCTCACCTACTCCATAGGCATCATCTTTTACACCTTTAGTGCAGTGACACAGGGTTGTCTTTTTCAGACTTCCCACTTTAAACTCCATTTTCTGGGACTGACTACTGTCTCCCAGAACATGTGAAGTTACCATTGACTTTATTAGTCTTCTTAAATTCACAGACCCAGTACAACCTATCTTACATAGAGTACTGGAAAGGGTTAATAGTTATCCCTTTTTGTCTGTCTCTCATGGAACATTATTTCGTTCCCCTTTCTTTTTGGCTGGTGGCAGTGGTATCTACCATATTTTTCCTACCGCGGTCTATGAAATTAGCCTTGTTACTGTTTAAGGCTAAGTTAGTAGCCTTGAACTTTAATCCGCTGGACAACATTTACTTTTATTTGGTTCCGGCTGGGTTTATTCGCCATTTCTTTTTGTAAAGGTCTTTCTCAAGTTTTACTCTGTGTGCCAAACCAGGTTTGGTTCCTTTGTTCCCTGTCCTTTGGCGGGCTTCTTAGGCGCCTGAGAGTTTGGGTAGACAGGATGTGAGGTAGGGGTTTTAGGACCCCTGCACAGGGTTCCCTTGGAAACCCAAGTCACACTGTTGTTTGATTGGCCAGGACAGCCATCCTGCTGTTTGATTGACAGCCAGGCTGTGTATGAATGGGGGAAAACTGCATAAAAAGCAGGTCTCTGGGACTTGGAAGGCAGAGTCGCCACTGGATCAAGAGAACCGAAGAGAAGCTGAAAGAAGAGGACCACTACCACCACTGAACCTCCCGGTGAAGCCCTGCTGTGGGTCAGAATCTCCAAATTTCGACAACAGAGAAGATCTACAAGGAATCTTCTTCCCTTGAGCTGCTGGAACCAACCAGTTTGCCAAACACCAAGCAAGGCTTCCCTCCCCTTGTAGCAAGCCTTTTCTAGATTGCCCTGCCTACTTACTTGTTGGTGATGCTTAATTTTGTATAACCTTGTCTTTCCCTTCCTTTGTAAATTTCTGGAGTGCCATGTTGCTCACATTTCATTTTGAGCTTAACTTGTCCAGAATTGATGGGGTGTGGTGTAGTATATTAAGAGTGTGATTTTTCAGCTGCTTTATTTAGTGAACTGTTTTACAAATGAATGTGTAAATAAATGTATATTCTTTTACTCAGAAACCTTGAGTCAGTGTTTGTTTGAACCATAGTAATTGCTGTCCTTTGTGTAACTTCTGATACTGCTCACTTTACTCTTGAGATAAGTCTGGCTACTCAGCCATCGCTACCACTGTACTGTGTAGTACAGGTTTGTACCAAAGGTGAATTTGTACTTGCACTTGTACTCTTAATTGTGTGTGGTGTTCCCAAATGGTACTGCATATGACTCTGGCTAGCAAGTGTCAATTGTAGTTCTCTGCAATGGATGTGCAAGTGGAAGCTTATTGCTGTGGTGGCAAGGAAGGTTGCAGATCCGATGGGATTCGTTCTTTCATTTTCAATAGCATTTGAAGAGTTTTTTACACTAGTTTAAGCGCGCTGTTGTCCCTAACGAGAGGCGGAGGATCATTCTAAAGGGCTGGATAACGGTTGTGTGATTAACTGCTCGCTTTTTCTGGTCGCACACTTTTTGGGAAAACATCTAAAATAAATTAATACAGGAGAAGTTATCCATCCCCTACTTCCTCTAATTATCCTACTCCTTATGGATCCAATAGGAGTCGCCTTACAAGGGAATTACAGAGCATGGATATGTCAGAAGAAAATGTCAGGCAGATAGTCCCTCCCCCGAAAGTAAAGTAAAAGGGCTTCTCCGCATGAGCACTGCACTTCTAATACTGATATTGAGCTAAAGGGGAAATATCCAGAAACATTGAACTCAAATACTCCTGATCCTTTTTCCAGCGATACTATCAGCTTCACACCGTTGATTTCCAAATTTCATTTTGAAACATTACCCTATGGTGGCGCAAGAGGGCATTTTCTTTGTATTCAGTGCAACTCTATTCAGTTCTTGCCTGCTTCACCGGCTTACATTGTATGACTCAGGAAAAAGCTGCATTGTAGAACTAGGTGGACAAAACAATGAGTTCCATAGTGAAAAGAGCCTTTCGTAGTTTAAAACAATGCCTCTCTCTCTCTCTCTCTCTCTCTCTCTCTATATATATATATATATATATATATATATATATATATGTATATATATATATATATCTTCCTCTCTAACTCTTTCTCTCTCTCTGTCTCGTCCTCTCTGTTTCTCTCTGAGGGTAAATGTATATGCATCCTGCTCTTTAGAGTTGCTCCTAGAAGCCTTCCATTTCAGGTGATCAAATCAGGGAAAGAGACATCTTATTAAATGAAGGTCATGTGAAGGCAGGCAAAGTTGCTTTTGAATTTGTCATCCAGTAGTGTCAGATCATCCATCTTCCCTGGCAGTGGTTTCCTCTTTCCTGGCAAGGTGTCATCTACATCTAATATACTTGCACCTAGATTCCTCTGAAAAGGTAGCTGCTCAGCATTCTTCCTTCCAATCAGTCATTTTGTTTGATGGTCAACTGAACGATAAGGTCCATTGGGTATTCAAGGAACGCAATCTAGTGCAATGTCTCTGATCAAAGCACAAACACTGGGATCCTTCTAGCGGGAAAAGGATTATATTGTATCCTTCTTAACAAAAAAAATAAAAAAACAAGTACAATATTAGAGGAGCATAGTTCATAGGCCAGTCCTAAGGACACCGCTTTCATAGGCCACAGGATTCACTAGTACACGTATGGAATGGAAGAAGCCTGTTTGCTTCATATGTGGCAAAGTTTGATTTCTGACAATTGGGTAAAAAGCATTATCTGGAAATGTTGATGCTTCAAGTTCTCTGCTGCCCCTTCAAAGAGGGTCATGATGTTAATTTCCTATGCCAGATCCCCCAGCAAGAGGACAGTGATGCTCTTAAAGTCTATGTTGAGCAAGACAGTAATTGCCCTAAGATCCAGTTTGCAGGTGAGGAGTACAAGGGCACTAAGTGTTGTTTCTGGTTCAGAGGAATTCATGGTGGTTTCCGTTTAGTCTTGAATTTGAAAGTCTTGAACCACTTTATCTCAACAGCTCAGTTCATTATGGGCACCCCTTGAGAAGCTCATTCCTCTGCCTCAGAGCAAGACATGTTTACATCATAGGATCTGGAAGATGCTAACCTCCACATACCGATTAATCTTACATGACAGAAATGTATGAGCTTAGTCATCAGGAACCACCATATTCAGTCCAAAGTCAAATCAGGTGCCTTGTGGTGTGTTCCCTGAGTTTTAATTGGGCTTGTACATGAGAGTGGGAATTCAATATTCAATTTCCTGGACTTCTAGCTTTTGGTGAACCCTGTCAGCTTTCTTCTCCAGAAACCAAGTGCATTGATAGGTTTGTGCCTACAGAATCCGTTTTCTGATCCAATAGGAGAAATCTCATTTGGATCCTACTGAAGAAATGGTCTTCATTGGAGCTCAAATTCAGACATATTTGCATAAAGTCTTAGTGCCAAAGGAGAGAGCCATCTGACTAAGGAATGTTCTAAGTTGCTTTCTGCACTTCCCTGTTTGAGCAAGCAGGATTTGACATCATGGAACTCCCATTCGCAGGCCTGAATGAGTGTTCGGTGGAAACAGTTGAGTGAGAAGCCTGACAAGGCAAAGGATAGATGACCTGTGTCAACTAATATATACTGGTTAAAATGACTACATATATGTTTGCTGTAACCAATAAACACCCTTCCATTGAAGATACCGCATGTGAGTCATCACGGCGATCATTCTTGAATACAACACTTTCCTCCCATGAGACCTAAATTAACATGGGGTTAATGGCCTCCTCGGTTTTGTGGTCTCTTAGGCCAAGCTTCACCTCCACCCCACCTCAGAGTACATTTATTAGTTCAAGGATCCAGAGAGCACAAACTTTGAAAGTTAATTCCAGTGGCACAGGGCCTGGGATTGGTAGATGCATCCTCACAACCTCAGAGAGGCAATCAATATTCTCCTCACCTCATCAGAGTATCCTAATAATGAATGCCATGGGGGTGGGGTCAAGGTTAACACCCAGGGAAATACAGGGTCATTGGTCTCAATCAGAGAGGTCTCACCCCTTAGAATCGATGGAAATGATGGTTATGCTGTGGGTTCACCAATCATTTCTTCCCTTTGTTTTTGTGTGTGTGTTTTTTTTGCAGCCTCAGCAGCATGTGTGGGTGAGACAGCAGCAACCCACCGCTGCTGCCCCTGGACCTGCAGCTTCATCCGTTACATTTTACCTGCATCTTCTTGTGAGAGTTCCTTTCTGTGTTCTCAGACTTCAGTAAACAATACCACCATTGAGCAGCTGACATCCAGCCTTATCTGTGAGCACTGTGGGAGAAGCCGGATGATGCAGCAACTGGGGGCCTTGCAGAACCTCCCCCTACACCAAGAGGCCCTGCTTTGTTGAGGGGTCTACAGCGATCATTCTGCACAAAGCTAGGCCTTGTTTTGGAGCTCGATGCTTGCAGGCCGCTTTTTGTCTCCATAACAGCACCGCTCACTGCCATAATTCCTTCTGATCTTCCCTATCTAATGATCAGCGTGAGCGTGCTTGAGGGGCATTTGTCCATGTTTGGCCATGTGTTTTTGTACTTTGACCATCTTCCAACATGGCCGCCTGGATTGCCCCTTTTCATCACTACCTGATGCAGCCTGTTGCTGCTATTTGATTGGCCAGTGCTCCATTTAAGCGGTCAAGCCTGAAGTCGGCAGGTGAAAGCCAGCCCCCCTCACCAAAGTCTGTCTCCTAAGGCTCCTGTTCGGGTCTGGATTGCCCCACATTTACGTTCACCAACTCAGCACATCTTGAAGTTACCTGGACTTGGGAGCTGACTGTGACCCCTCACGCCTGGCCCACTGGAACTCAAGGCACATTTGCAGACGTACTTGTGAGTAGGCAACTCACCTGATTTTGTTTCCATGTGACTTTACATCTGCAGCCACTTTCGTTTTCATGTGTTTAGTGTGCCTTGCTTAAAAATCGAATGAAGGCTTTTTTACAACTGAACTGCAGCCACTTTCGTTGTCATGTGTGTTGTGTGCCTTTCTTAAAAATCGAATTTAGGCATTTTTACAACTGCAGCCACTTTCGTTTTCATGTGTGTTGTGTACCTTCCTTAAAAATCGAAGTTAGGGGTTTTTATATCTGCAGCCACTTTTCATATCTTTAGTGTCCCTTGCTTAAAAATCGGAGTTAGGCGTTTTTACATCTGCAGCCACTTTCATTTTCATGTGTGTTGTGTGCCTTGCTTAAAAATCGATTTTAGGAGTTTTTACAGCTGCAGCCACTTTTCATATGTTTAGTGTGCCTTGCTTATAAATCGAATGTACGTGTTTTTACATCTGCAGCCACTTTTTTCGTCTGTTGTGCATAGTGTGTCTCCACATCCCACCCTCTCAGCCCCCTGCTCTCCGTCTATGTGTAATGTCAATTATTTGCTCTGATCGTCTACCCCCACCCCTCCTTCCCCTCTCTCCTTCTTCATGCGTAGCTCTTGCATTATTGTGACGGCCATCAGGCACGTGCAATATTTTTGTCATATGTTGTAACAGTTTGTATTCCTCCGGTCCTATGTTGTACCATTAAATGCATAGCACTTTCCTATTCTGAATATACCAATGCCTATTAAGAATGTTAATCTTTGTGCAGCTTCTCACCCTCCCTGCGTTGGAGCCCTTTGAAATGCTTGTTAAAGAGTATAGGCACTGTATAAATGACCAATCAATAAATAAATAAAATAAGTATTTCTGGTTAATGAATAATTCAGTGCCCCTGTCACATGTATGTAAACAGACAGGGTACTTAGCAGACAGGTGGACAATGTCACAGTGGACTACCTGACCAGGATCGTCCCTTCATCCCAGGACCAACACATAGCGCCTATATTGTTTCAAGAAATCTTTCAGAGATTTGGTCAGCTCTACAAAGTGGAAATGCAAACCTCAAAAATGATTGCCTTTCAGAATCTGGATCTTGAGGCGGGAGGCTCCAGTGTGCTGGAAATTCCATGGGCAAATATTCTTCTGTTATGTTATGTTAGGTTAGGTTAGGTTAGGTTATGTTAAAGGTACTTGTATAGCGCACCGTCACCAACGGAATTGGTACCAAGATGCTCTGGCGGATTTGTAAATAGGACGGACGTGTAGGGTTAGTCGGGAGGAGGGGAGAAGGAGACTTCTGAGTGACTAGGGGTTTTGTCGCACGACAGAGGTGTACTTTGGGAGTGACGTGAGCCCGTTTTGGGGGGGCGCCGACAAGGCTTCCCGCCTGGGGTGCAATCTAGTGTAAGACCGGCTCTGGTACGGGGCCTCCAGCAAAGGGTGCAAGAATAAAATTACATGTTGTACACATTCTACTTTAGCCTGTCATGTGAGGTGGGATTCGTCTAATTTAAGTAAGAACAGTGAAAAGGAGGAGAGGGAGTAGGAGTAACATGGTTTAGTTGTAAATAATCTAATCATGAACATTCACAGCTAGTTTACTGGAATTGGAGTCTTTAGCCTGCAGAGTTATTTTATTGTCAGATACATTTGAACATGTTTGAGCTTATTTGACAATATAGTTTTTACCCTGCATACTATCGAACAATCAATGATTATAATCCTGGCAGTTGAATTAAGTCTGTTTTCCCTCTGTTTATTTGATTGGTCAGGAGAAGGGATCAATTCTTCATTCCCAACAGAACATTTGCAATTGTTTTGCCACAAATAATTTCATGTGTTTATGATTCGTCATTTGCCATCAATACGTCATCATCGAATGTTCCAGAGCCACTGGCGAATGTATCCTGATGCACGCGGTTAGATGCCCCCAGTTGCCCTATATTCAGCTTAAAAAGAAGGCAAGCTGAATGTTTTTGGTTTCCATGGCTCTCCGGGGCACAATGGGAGGGGATGCTGTCCGTGTTCCTCTGGAATTGTGCTCATGTAGCGAAAAGGGCTAAGTCCTGGAATGGCTGCAAACTAAACAAAAATAGAACATATATTAACCCATTGCAATAGCTCACACACACACCTAATTTCAAGGGAGCTGAAAGACACTAACCACCCTAAAATACTAGGGGCATTAATTATTAAGCAATTATGGTGCCTCATATTTAATGTTACCAGTTTGCTCCATGTCATCATGGACACAATCCCCCAGTCCTGGGCTTTGTTTTCGCCACCAATGTTATTCTAGGAGTTGCAGTCTTAGGTCACTCAAATTTAACTAACTGGGTTTACGCTAAATGATATGTATTTGGTTACTTCTGTGGTTTCATGTATTGCACTCATGTACACTGGAGTAGCGCTGAAACTCAGTGAGAAGGAAGGTCCAGGAATATAATCTTCATCATGTCATGGATTCATCTGGTAACCTTACTCATAATGGACCTGGATACTATAGATTTCCCTCAACTTGTCGCTGTGTGGCAGATGTGTTTTGCCAGATTCACTATGCAGGTGATGTGGAAATGGCCATAGTAACAAGAAGATGCAAACAAATGGGCTCATGTTTATTCAGTGAGCGTGCCCCCTAACCCCAGGGTGGAACAATGGATCTATGACATTCTCACGCATTGAACATTAAAGCAATAAGCACCAAGCTAACAAAGTTAACAAAGTCCCCAGAGCATTACCTGATGCGTTAATGCCCCCCAGTGAGGGGCTGATTGCTATTAGTAAACCAGCCCGTTAGACCTTGGTACAAATAGTGTCTTTATTTTAGTTGCGAAACTGCAACATTTTGGAACTTAAAGGAAGAGGGGGAAAAAAAAATCACGCCATGTAACGGGGTGAAGCGACTATACGTAGTCCCTTTTCCCTTTCCATGGCAGCCCTGCAAAAAGGAAGAAAAAAACCAAAGAATATGGCCGCCATTGAACATTGAGAAAGGGACTAGATGTAGTTCCTTCTCCCTTTCCAAGACGGCAATTGAAATATGAGTTTAAAAAAAAATACCACCAGAGAATGAGGAGAAGGGACTAAATGTAATCCCTTCTCAATTTCCATGGTGGATAGTCGCGGAAGGAACATAGAAGAACACGGCTGTGACTGGTGCTTAGTTAGGCAGGTAAGGACCTGTCGGGTACTAATTTATCATATTGGCCTGCAGCATTTTTATGGGGGCACAATCCATACAGCCAACTCCTCCCAACTACCCTCTGTAAAAAAAAAAAACACAAATCCCTTCTGCCCAATTCACTTACCATACACCACACCCTAAAAACCCACAGAAAAATGTAGTAAAATTGCCCACAGCCATATGTGGTGGAACAGCTGTGGGGAAACTGGCTGATACATAACAATTTCTGCACTGAAGGGAATTACTGGGCATTACGCATCTGATCTATTTACAAACTGGGAGACACAATGGGCCTCATTATGGCATCTGCGGTAGCAGCACCTGTAATACAGACATGGCTGCTGCCGGTGTCATTTTTTTTCTGGTGCCCGCGAATGGGCAATTACTGGGTTATTACGGCCCTGCCGGACCCGGTAGTTGCCCATTTGCACACGCCAGAAAAAAGATGCTCATCATTCTCATTCGGCCCTCTTGGGCCGAATGGGAATGGCGAGGTCGGATGCACCGGCACCGTTTATAATGGTGCCGGGGCATCCGATATGTTGTGCTCGCGGGTGCCTTTCTGCCCGCCAGGTCGTAATTTGCTGGTCCGGGAACTACGGTACGGCAAGCTTACCGGTACTGTAGTACCTACCACCAGCAAATTTATAATGAGGCCCAATGTCCTTTTCAAATCATTCTGGCCATAAGGGACCAGATTAACAAAGTTCTAGTCTGGGCCAGGTGCAGCCCGTCGATTTAGACCCCATTAACAAAATCCCAAAACACTTTTCCTGAGTGTTAGCCGGTGTGCAGCATTAAATGTAGGAATGACACTGAGGAACACACATTCCACATCGAGGTCAGGTAACTTGGCACCCGCCTTACGTCGATAACCATATTTTTCTTACCAAGTGCAATGATACATTCTGAATCGTTATGTTTATTACAGACATCGCGAAGTGAGGCGGAAGTCTTCAGTCGTGTTGAGACACTAAAAGCTGCAGGTCGTTTTTTTTTTCATTGCTGCTGTTCTCTTTGTAGGAGCTACACTTTTAGGAACTCGGCGTGTCATTCTGCTTCAAATATCCAGTTCTCGCATGAAGCAACTTGCAACATAAGATTCACAACTATAACCTGGGTAAGGGAAAGCCGTACCGGAAATCGGCGTCCCGTGGTGGAGTTACAGTGATGCAGAGAAGCGAGCAGCTACTAAAACCCATCGATGTGGCCACTGTCCGGCGAACTCCAGCAAATTATTAAAAGCCAATGCCCTGGGTAAAATTGCAGACTAATATTACAGACTACTAATGACAATGTGGCAGGGTCATTGATAAACATAAAAGGCTCTTCTTCCGATTATGGCGACCTGGACAACAATTCCTTATTGGCCCTCTGTTATTTTCTTTGGGATACTGTGAGGTCAAGTATGGGTAAATGAGGAAATTCAGCCTACGGTGTATAAAGATGTTATTCCCATGGAGGATGTAATTCAGCATTTATCGGCCTCCCCAAATCTGCACCCAGACCTGAACCTGGACGATGGCTTCAGGAAAGCAGCTCTATCCAATGGGTTGATTGGCAGCCCTGCAACTGATATGGTGGATGCCTCAAAATCTTCTACGGGGGTGCTCCAGTTCAAAGTGAAAATACTGCTTACATTATGTGGGGCTATATTGGAAGAGCTGCAAAAGCAGAATGGGGCAATTGCTGCCATCGACCATCGCCTACAAGCAGTGGGGCATATGGACACGGCTATGGTCGCTAACTTGCAGGAGGTGATCGGTGGCTCTACTCATGTGCAAAATAGTCAATCTAGCACAGCTAACTCGCTGGGCGGTCTGTTGGCGGAGGCCTCAAGTCCTTATCTCTCCATTTGCATGACTAGAAGAGAGAGACGTTTGGCAGGGAGCCCTACAACCGAGAAAGTCTGCACCCTCCTCAGTTGTTACTCTGTCTGTACTGAACCACGTAGTTCTACTGTAATAGAAGCCCCGCCTACAAGAACGAAGAAAGCAAAAAAAAGCTACTAGACGCCAAAAGTAACTGTGACAGTCAGCTGGTACTTGAACCAGTTGGCTGGTGGGAGATGGTATGGTAGTCCCTCCTGTGAGGAATGTAAATGTGCAGGATCAACCTCAGTCTGTCGATGTGGAGCCTGTACAGGTGGTCCCCTGTGGAGAAACTGTTGGATCTAAAGTTATGCCCGCTTTGCAACAAGTGCTGCCTATAAATGAGGTCCCTGTAGTGGACCCTCTTGTATTCACGATTGGACGTGGGCCATTGATATTTTCTGACAACTGGGCCAACAGAACTGATATCTTGTCTCTGTGTAAAAAGGTTTTGTCCTTGAGAGTGTTGTCTTCAAGTGACCTTAGTTCTGTAAAACTGGTAAATACAAACAAGGCAAATTTCGTGACGGTCCACTGTCTATCTTTGGAGGTTCCCGAGTTAATCTGTGCTCAGCGGGGGAGGCTCCTTACTATGGGATACTAGATTGATAGCCCAGCGCATGTCATCGAGCCTACCTTCGTTGAACCACCCCTGCCCAGGCAGTTTGTAAACGTGTGTAGTATGGTAGGAGGGGGGCATGTGCACAAACATACTGGTCCGCTGGAGTACGCGCAAGACTGGGAATGGTTCCAAATAATTAGGGTGAAACAACTGACTGTAAGCAAGTGAATTTGGAAGTGTGCCAGCTGGAATACCAGGCGTTACCACTAATCCTGGAATTTTATATTGCCGTCTTCCCGGAAACGTGGCTTACGTCCCCAATTCAGATAAATAGTTATCTCATATTCCAAGAGTTGGCTGAAAAGGGTAAGCTGGGTAGGTTGTATGGTGGCTTAGTTATCGGCATCAAACACACATGGTGCACACACAGTTTGAAACTTCCTACTAGTAATAAGTATGTGTTGGCCATAGAAGTTTGTGTCAAGATTGACAATCAGCCCTTGGTTATGTTATTGCTCAATGTGTACGTTCCACCTGACATCTTGAACATAGAAACAATATGGGACTGTATTTATGCTACCTGCCTGGCCTGGCTGTTTTTGCTAGGGGGGGATCTGAATGCCGGGTGTAGAGACCACGATATTTGTCCCAATTAAAGGAATGTAATAGCTGAGTGTGTATTCAATAATATGTGCGGTAACTCCAGGGGAGACAAATGGGGGAAATTCCTCTGGTATTGGGACCTGGTTATGCTTAATGGGAGAATTTAGGAGACTGTCCAGGTCATTTCTACCTGTGCATGGGTATAAAGGCCACTACATTGGATTACTTCTTTGGGAGCAATAGCTGTGCAGAGACTGTTGAGTCCCTGTCCGTGCGTGAGAACGAATATAGTGACCACCTGATACTAGTGTTAACTCTAAGAATACCAGGAGTTAAGGAGAGGGATAATGGTAGAGTTGGAGCCATGACAAAGGGATAATGGTGGAGTTGGAGCCATGACAAATCATGCAGGAAATTGCTTGCAGTGGACCCAGAGTAGTATTGCTCATGTGACCAGGATGGCTAGACCCTTCTCTTGTAGTGAGATTGAGGTGTTTTGCAGCCTAAATGGTAATTCTATGGAATCGTGATTGAAGCAGATGACAAACGAGGTGGGGAGGTGAGTCGCGGGGCTTCCAAGGGTTTCCGTTGGGCACTCCAATGATTTTGATCTCTCGATACGATACACTAAGTGGGCGATGAGACGAAAGATTAGGAGAATTAGAAGTACCACAGATTCCTTGGGGTACAGGGAATGGATGATTAAGTCTATAAAATGGGAGTACATGCTTGGTTGAAAAGATGGAAATACTCAGACAAGAATGTACGATGGCAACGTATGTTTGCTGCACTGTGCAGTAAAAAAATCACAGTCTATCTGGCAGATACTTAGCACTCAAAGGGGAACAAACAAGAGTGTATAGGTAATCCCATTAGTGAACAGGGGTGGTTGTCATTTTTACACACTTTAACAGGTGACCCTGGCACCGATTATGAAGCAGGTGAACCGTTGGCCGCTGTAAATCTACACAGGTATGATACACTCTGCTATTGTAAAATCAAAAAGCTATAGGGCACTGGGGCCAAATGGGCTCTCGAACGCAGATCCGGGTCTATGGGCTGCAGTATTAAAAATCCTTTAACGTCATCGGCCACCAGGGGGCGCACGGATGGAGACGATCCCCGTGTGAGCTCCGCGCAAGGGTCCCGAAAAGTGGGTTGAGCCCCCATCACGAGACCCCCGCCGGCTGAAATAGCGACGGAACCTGGCGTCGGAACCACCCAGGCACCATCAGGTTCCAAATCCGATCAAAATCGGACCTTGCATTCTGGAGAAACACTCTCCTGCGTCACATCGACGAAGGAGGACAGACGAGGCCTGGAGGCTCCCAGCACACGTCGCATCGGGATACGCACGATTCCACGAAGCCTGCTGCGACGCGGACTCCCGGTTCGGCTGAACCCTGCGAGAAGGTACGTGCAATTAAAAAGACGCACGGGCCATACCCGACCTGCAGGAGGTTTACAAAGAGTGAGCCCGCCCCGAGCTCGGACGCGGGAGACTCGGTCCCCGACTCTAGGCCGTGGCCCCTCCCGAGCCACGCGACCCACCTCAGAATCCCGACTCTCAGTGGTCAGACCGCAGCAACCCCCGCGTCGCGGTGGCCCCACGCGGGTGGAGACCGCATACGCGCCCATAGTGGACCTCCCCCGGACTCCGGGCCGCGGCTTGCGCACCGAGCCCCGGTGACCGGTGCGCGGGTTTCCGCCCGGGCGGCGGTGGAGGAAGGCCCTTTTTACGCGGATCCACCAAACCCCCCCTGAACTTTCAGCTCTTCTGTGGGCTCATCTGAGGGAAAGACGCACTCAACGTGGGGCAAACACATCCCCATTCCGGGGTACTGGGACTACGTGCGTTGCGCAGTACGGCGCTTCATATTTCCACTCTTCCCCAGGCTACAGTGGGCTGAGGGTTGGGCCCCTGGTGTCCAGGGCGTGTGCCCTCCTCCGCCTCCATCGCGGCCCTAGCGCCTGCTGGTCCCATTGAACTAACACCCCGCCTGGCCAGGACTCTTCCTGCGGGGATCTGCAGGTGGCTCCTTTGCAGAGGCCCCCGCCCTCATACAGCATTCCAGTACACCATCTATTGAACATATAAGGGATTTGACCTACCTCAACAGGTCTCAACAGCACGGAATCTATCTGGACCACAAGACGCACTTCACTACTGGAACTCTGTGCAGACGTTGACCTGAGAGCACCCCACTGTATGGTTGTGACCCCACTACCCATGGACCCTAAGGGCAAACTGGCAAAGTATAAGTTTGCCCCATCGCAGGAAGACCCCCAGGGCCCCAACGAGCAAACGATGGCTTCCCAAGGGTCTGAGGCCGCAGCAACTAAAGGGGACGTAGCTGACCTACTCAAGGAAATGAGGAGTATGAGGGCAGACATAGGGGGTCGGATTGACAAGATTACGCAAAGGATGGATAAAATGGATGACAGAGTGGAGCAGCTCGAGCACAATCAAACCTCCTTAAACACGCTGGAAGCCCAGATGGACCTTCGTATTGCAGAGTTGGAGCACAGGGAAGAAGAAATAAAGCTGAAAGTGGACGATCTTGAAAACAGAGAACGCCGTAACAACATACGTGTCCACGGCATTCCTGAAAAAGAAGGAGAAACTGACCTTGATTTGAAACAAACCATTCACAGCATCTTAAAACTCCTCTTTAAAGATGATCTGATAGACGAACCCAAAATCGACCGCATTCACAGAGCAGGAGGCAGGGCAGGGGGCCCACGTTCAGTCCTAGTCAGATTCCATAACTACGCTGATAGGACCCGCATCTTGGAAAAAGCTAGAAATGCCCCGCCACTTACCATGGGTGACACAACCGTCTCTCTTTATCAGGACTTATCATCACTCACGCTTGCCCTGAGGAGGAAATGTATCCCAATTACAAAGATGCTGAAGGACAAGGGAAACAGATATCAATGGGGTTACCCGTTCTCTCTCACCTTTGAGTGGCAAGGCTCGACAATAAAGCTCGCTTCGGAGAAGGAAATTACATACTGCACAGCTGATCTCCTGGGCGAACAGGCAGAGGACCCCTCCCAGGGAGATCCAAACAAAAAGGAAGCTGAATGGCGTATCAAGGGTCCCCGTCGTAGGCGGATCCAGGGGTCCAGGAAATTTCGGAGAATGAATAACTCGCAAGACATGGAACATTAACTTGGACAGAGGACATGCGTGCTCAATTGCTGAAGATAATGGCTTCTTCTGATGGGCACTTTTGCCCGATCACGCCACTTGGGACCCCGCCCGGGGTGGCGCGAAACCAGGTCGCGGTGTCGACCGGGATGGTACTCGCACATTGAAGATCATTGTTGCATATGTCTCCCTCGATGCGCTCCTCGACTGCAATATGTTAACCTGCCCGTGCGCATGGAGCACTCGATTCTGTATGCATGAGGAACTTGGTGAAGGATATGAAGTAATATCCACGCAGTAAAGACACCCTGAGGGGAGTTGATAGTACTATCCCGAAGCTGCGGATTGTTAAAGTTTCTGTATGAGTTGACTGTTGGGGGCTCACTGTTATATATGCTTGTAGTAAGATGGGACCGCTTGTTCTTGCGGTCACCACTGATGGTCCGAGTTCGACTGGGTGAGGTTAACCCAGACGGATCGGGCGCCGAACATAAAGAGGATAGGGGGAGGGGAGGGTGGGGCGGGTGGGGAATATTTTATCGATCACAACTCAGACTTGAAGAGAGGAACAGCACAATATGCGTAAATGTGAGGGCTTCACACACAAAGATGGCATTGAGACAGGCGTACTCGAGGTGCACATACACGTACATAACTTAAAATGGCACACACACTCTGCACGGATACGATACGTATCTGCACACTTAATGTCAAGGGTCTGAACTCCCCTACCAAAAGATCCATGGTGGCCAGGGAATTTAAGAGATCGAAAATTGACATTCTTTTCCTTCAGGAAACGCGATATCGAAAGGGTGAGGAGAGAATGATCCCATCGCGGGAAGTTGGGCCCACCTTTTGGAGCTCGGGTACTTTGAAGAAAGCGGGAGTGGGGATCATAATCCGCAAAAGCCTGCGGAGCACAATTATGGAGACATGGACAGATCAGGAGGGGAGGGCTCTCATAGTCATTGCTAACATAAGGGGCACAATAGTAACCCTTGCTACACTTTACGCACCTAATCAGGGGCAAAACAGATTTCTGCATAGAATCAGTGAGAAGGTCTTTGGAATGGCCAGAGGACACACGGTCCTCGGCGGGGATTTTAACACATGGATGGACAGCTCCTTAGACAGACAAACTAAAGCAGATACAGTAGACCCGCCCGGTACCAAAAACGAGGCAGGCATCAAATTGTCCCTTGACCTCTTTGGCCTCACCGATTCTTGGCGCCATTTACACCCGTTGGAGAGAGGCTTCACTTTCCATTCCCTCCCCCATGACACACTCACGCGCATTGATTACATTTTCCTCTCAGAGCACCTCTTGCGCATCTTGCAGGCAGCTAGTATACAAATCTCCGCATGGACGGACCACGATATGGTGATGGTGGATATACCCTGGCACGATCTAGCCCCACGAAACTCCAAATGGAGATGTAATGATTCCTTATGGGCTGACTCGGTTTTCAGGGAAAACCTTGAGACTGAAATCAAGCAGTTTTTCCTTATCAATGATACAGGGGAGGTGGGGAAGACATACGTTTGGGAGGCCGCCAAAGCAACGCTGAGGGGAATATTAATAAAGGAAGGAGCCGATAAAAAACGTGAACGTGCCCTGGTAGAGACAGGCATAAGGGAAAGGCTTGGGAAGGCCCAGGATATGGCACAGTCATCTCCACCCGAGAGGTCTGTATATATTGCTGAAGTCCGCCGTCTCAGGGAAGAGTTGAAAATACTCATTGCCGGTAAGACGGCCCAGACCCTGCAATATCTCAAACAAAAATACTATGAGAAGGGCGACAGGGCTGATGCTCTCTTGGCTGCCCGCCTTCGTGCGCAAAAAGCGGAGAGATGGGTTGAAGCGATCGAGAGACTGGATGGCACTCTCACGGACACGGTAGTCACAGCCCCCGAAGATATACAGCAAGCATTTGCCTACTTCTATGAAGACTTATATATGTGCGACCCGCCCCCCCCCCCCGTAGGGAGTATAGACGCATATCTGAAGGAATTGCGGATCCCCACACTAACACCCACTGAAGCGGATTCCTTAGACATGCCTGTCCTGGAAGAGGAAGTCATAGAGGCCATCAAGAGATTGAAGACGGGGAAAGCCCCGGGGGACGATGGATTCACACCTGGGTTTTATAAAACGTTTTCCCCCTTTATTGCCCCTTTCCTTACATCATTGTTTAACCACATCTTTGTCACAGGCCAAGCACCTCCGTCCTTCTCACAAGCCCGCCTTGCCGTCATTCCAAAAGAAGGCCGTGACCCCAGACACTGTAGCTCATACCGCCCCATCTCCTTACTTAACATCGATGCGAAGATATACGCTAGAGTGATTGTGGCCCGGTTAGAAATATTCCTCCCTAGGCTGATAAATTCCGACCAAGTTGGATTCGTCCTTGGCAGACAAGGCGCGGATACGATGAGGAAAACGCTGCATTTAATCCATGAAGCGCAGGAGATGGAAGGGGACCCGTCCCTTCTGTCTCTGGATGCCGAGAAGGCCTTTGATCGGGTCTCATGGAAATTCCTGGAGAGGGTACTGAGTTCATATGGGCTAGGACCACAGCTCTCCCGTGCCATTAAAGCACTCTATAGCTCCCCCATGACGTCAGTGGTGGTGAACGGGGGATACTCTCGTTGGTTTCCCCTTGAGAGAGGCACAAGGCAAGGTTGCCCATTGTCAGCAATCCTATTTGTGATGTCTCTGGAGCCATTGGCACAAAAGCTGAGAAATGACACCAGAATTAGGGGTATCACAGTGGGCGACCGGGAATATAAACTAGGCCTATACGCTGATGATATTTTGCTACATGTGACCAACCCCTTAGACTCGATCCCGGCAGCATTTAGTATTATTGAGGAATATGGAGAGCTTGCGGGACTGAAAATCAATACAGGGAAATCTGTCTTCCTTCCAATAGATAAACGCAGAGACTCGGATGCCGAGCGCTTCGCCCCTTTGGGAGTAAAAGTCAGCCTCACCACGCTCCGATACCTGGGCATTAACGTCACCCGTGACCTTGGATCCTTGTATGGGGCCAACTTTCCCCCAATGTCCCTTGCTCTCCAGAAAGATGTCCAAAGGTGGTCCAAACTTACCATTTTGTGGCTAGGGCGTTTAAATGCTATAAAAATGGTCCTGCTCCCTAAGATACTATATCTCTTTCAAATGCTCCCTATTAAAATGCCCCCAGAATACTTTACAGATACGAGGAAATTGATACTAAACTTCCTATGGCAAGGCCAAAAGCCAAGAATCCCGAGATCCCTCCTTCAACTTAGAAAGGATAACGCTGGGGTGGGTCTTCCAGATATTGAGACATACTATAGAGCCACTCAGCTCAGAGTCCTTGTCCCACATTTCAGGCAGCAGTCTGAGCCTCAGTGGATAGCACTTGATAACTATCACCTTCGTCCCTTTATCATGTGTGAATGGCTATGGGTGCCCGGACCACAACTACGTAATACTGTCAAATCTCACCCCATCATAGGCACGATATGGTCAATATGGAAACCAGGGAGGAAAATGGTGGGTGTCACAACATGGCCCGCCCCACTGGGGCATCTCTGGTCACCTGGGATCCGCGACGCAATTCCCGAGCCAGGAGGTTTTGAAACATGGTACCAGGCGGGGCTAGAAAGGGCAGGCCAATTGCGCCGAAATGACTCCTTCATTACCATTCAGGAGTTGCAGGAAGCCCTCTGCATAGGTAACCTCTCGGTCTTCCTGTATCTTAGACTCAAGGGGGTAATGACTTGATCAATATGGAAACAACAGTTACAGAGAGACCTCACACCGTTTGAGAAGATCCTTGATTTATGCACAAGCTCCAAAGGTCTGATCAGTGCTATGTACCTCGCACTCATTGAAATTGATATTAAACCCTCCTTGATGCTCAAGGGCAAATGGGAGCTAGATATGGGCAGACAAATCTCCCCAAAGCTATGGTTACAAATGTGCAGACGAACGGCGAAATCATCCCTATCGTGTCAATACAAATTACATGCTACCAAACTGCTATACAGGTGGCAAAACGACCCTGCCCGGCTAGCCAAAATGTACCAGGGAGTAAGCCCGAATTGTTGGAAGGGATGTGGGAGGCGGGCCGATTATTGGCATATGTGGTGGGGATGCGCACAGGTCCAAATCTACTGGTCAGAAGTCCTTAGCTGGATCAGGGACCTTGACGGAGAGGACAGAGAGAAGCACCCACTGCTCGTTTTGTTTTCCTTAACTGAAACTGGGGATAAGATAGTGGTGGCGTGCAAAATGGTGCAGGGCCTACTGATGGCTGCTCGAGCATGCCTTACCATGACATGGAAAAGGCCCACGCTCCCCAGCAAGAGTGAATGGCTAGCGGTCGCATTGAGCATCTACAGAATGGAATGCTTGACTGCAGCATTGCACGGGGACCGTACTAATGTAGAGAACACCTGGTCGGAGTTTCGCTCCGCATATGCTTCGTGAAATGTGTCTGAATTACGCTTTACCTAAGGTTATTATAGTTTAATGCCGGAAATGACTCGAGTGCTCGTCAGCTGAATCAATGCATGACTTCTATGCCCAATGCCATGACTAAAATGGCGGCTTAATAGTTTTGTTTAACGCTCTCTTTAGTTCCAGGTCTGATATCATGTGCGGGGGGCGGGAGTTGGGGGGTGGGATATAATCAGAAACAAAGGTTGGGTTTTCTTGTTATGCGAAATAAGAGACTGTAACTCTACTTACATGCTCGCTTTCTTTGTAAACAAGAGATGTAAGCTGCATTTATGTGATTGCTAAGCTTTCAAAAACCAATAAAAGTGAAATTTTATAAAAATCCTTTAACAGGTTCTGCACAGACAGGGTAACACCTCTTTCTTGGCAGCAGGCAATACACTTGCCAGTTTAGAAGAAGGGGGACATAGAGACACCTGCCACCTACCGGTTACTATCCTTGTTGGACTTGACCCTGTAAGTTGTTTACTTAATTCATTCTGACCGCACTACAAAATTGGGTGGCAGCGAAAAATATTCTTGATGCCCTGCAGACTGGATTTCGTTCTGGTTCTTCAGCCACCCATAACATCATGCTATTGGAAAGACTGATCAGGGAGGCTGCTACTCGGGGCAACCCAGCACTGTATCTGATTTATTTTGATTTTAGTAGGGCATTCGACACAGTTTATCGTACCATCATGTGGCAGAAACTAAGTGAGCTGGGTTGCCCTGGTTGATTGTTAGCCATCCTGATCAGTCTACATTCAAATACAAGGGTGCAGATGCGGCTGGACGATGCAGGGTCTCTATCGGAGGAGGTGAGGACAAACAGGGAAGTCAAGCAAATTTGTGTGCTGTCTCCCCTGCTATTCAATCTCTACTAGGCCGATCTCCCGGCTCGGCTACACATGATAGGTCTTCCAGTGAAAACGGGATCTAAACATATATTGTGTTTGCTTTATGCCGACGACTTGTTCGTTATGGACTGGTCTGTGAGGGGTATTCAGTGTAAATTTCAAGCTTTAAAGGAATATGACACAGACAACGATCTTGTAATTAATATGAATAAAGCTATGTTTGTTTCGGGTCATAAGGCAAATTGGGATGCCCTGGTTATTGAAATTGGTAACATTGAATAAGAAGGGCTTTACCTGTACTTAGGACTGAACTTGATAGCAAGTGGTGCGTGTGTTGATATTGTTGAGGGGAAAAAAGTAAAGCACAATAATGTACCCAGCTGATAAATAAGTTTGCCAAGCAGACCGCAGACTACTCTCTGCGTAGAATAATTAAGCTTTACCAACAATGTTTCTGCCCAGCCGTTCTGGCATTGAGTGATCTATCATTGCTTGATGTCTTGGAAAGTCATTTTTGGAGGAGGGTGCTGCATTCGGTTTCGACGACAGGAATTGGGCTTTGTCTCATTGAGTAGTCAATCCTTGTTGCGTCAAAGGACTGTGTATATTAAATCAAAATCTAATCCCTTATGTCCTCTTTGCAGATGTTAGCCAGCAATTATGGTTCTGATTTTTTTGGTAAATGTGATAATGCCGGGTTTGGGAAATTGAACTTGGAATGTTTTGTCAGAATTGATTGGTTCCCAGATTTTGATAGAGGCACAGGTTTGCAGGGGTTGAAAAATATCTATAAGGATAAAATACAAATCTGGGATTGGGTAAGGAATTATGAACATCTTTATACATTACAGAATTATAACATGTGGCCCTGGTTACCCATGACTATTTAAAAGCTCAACAATATAACGTGCGGAGTCCTAGTTTGGCAATACAGAATTTTAGACTTCGACTTCGTATGCATCAACTCCCTTTGTTCGTTACGCAAGGTGTTTATACCAAAATTGACATGGAAGAGAAAATATGCCAAATGTGAAGACTCCCCGGTAGACAGGAGAGAGCATGACATGTTTTTACGAAGTGTACACAGTTGGCATGCCCTTATATGTGTACATTGGGACGATTCCTAAGTTGTTACGATTCCATCAAGTCTGAAGAGTTTTGGGACTATTGTCTAAATATTGATTCTGAAAAATAGTACACATTGTGTTGTTTAGACTGTGGCAAATTATTAGTAAACATTTTAAAACTTGATGGGAAAACTTGATGGGAAAATCCCAATGGGAATTTGTGATATTTATCCACTTTTGCATGTACATATTTTCGGCATTTGAATAGATTTTTATTTTAGCAGTTTTAGTGATGTAAAGATTGAAATCTGTTTTAGATTTGTCAGATGAATTTAAACTTGCATTTGTACCTTTGGTGTGTTTTACATTATGTTTGTATATTTTATTTGTTTTGATAACTGTATTTATAATTATATTTGTAGTTTTGTGTTTTTTGAAAGTTGCTATTGTATTTTTAATGTATTTGTAAAAGATCTTATGAACTGTATAAAAATAAAGATAATAATAATAATCACACACATCGGCACCAAAAAACTTTTCTTGCAGGAACATCAAGGTGAGGACTTAACGTAACAAAACCCCTGAAAATTCAGGTAACGCCACCTTAACTTTGCACACCCTGTTGCGCAGCCTATGACCACAATGATGACATCACAGATCACATCACTGATGACATAACTAATTTCATGTTTTATGAGAACACCTATAACATTACATATCACATCACTGGTGACATCACTGGTGACAACACTAATTACATTGAAAATAACCAATGACATCAATATGGAATTAGACATAACATCATTTATAAGTTAGCTCATGAATATTTTGAGTACTTTAATAACAATTTAGGTCGTGGACTTGGCCATGACACAGACTGGGGTCACTGGCTTTCACCAAAAACCATAGCTAGTGGTCGGTGAGTGTTAAAAAATACCAATGTGCATGGTTAAAACCATGGCTTGTAGCCCATCACTGTTGTAAAATACACAGTGGGCAACGTTGAAAGCTGTAGTCAGTGGCCATGGCTAAAGGCCAAAGCTAGTGCCCATTAATATGTTAGAATATACAGTCAGCCAAAGGCAATGGTCACTGGCTTGTATTGTGTTGAAGACCATGGCTAGTGGCTGGTTAGTGTACATAATTTACAGTGGGCACGGCCGAAGCCCATCGCTTATTGCATTTTTGCTATTGTAAATTATACAGTGGACATGGCCAAAAGATGTACAAACTGCTCCAGGTCAAAGGCCATGGCTAGTAGCCATTTATATGTTAGAATATATAGTGGTCTGTTGATTCATCTGTAGCTCTATGGTTGGGGGGGAAGTGGGGGTGGGTTGGGTGGGCTGGGGGGTGTGGGTTTTTCTTATTGTAAATTGACTTGGATGTTTTGATCCCGTTGTTCTTATGATATTTCTGTTGTCAATGAAAAAGTTTCAATAAATACAAAGTGGAAAGAATATATAGTGAGCACAGCCAAAATTGTGGCTACTGGCGAGTATTGTGCTAAAGTCCATGGCTAGTGCCTGACCAGTTTATATAACATTCAGTGGACACGGTGGAAAGCTGTATCCACTGGTAAAGGATAAAATCTATGGTTGTTAGCCTGTTAGTGTTTTAAAATATTCAGTGCAACTGGGTGAATGTTGTGACCATTGTCCATAACTGTAGGCCATGACTAGAACCCATTCATGTGTTAAAATATATTTGGCCATGCACACTGACCATGGCTGAAGGCAATGCTTAATGCCAGTTACTGTTGTCATGTAATTAGCAATGTCATCAGTGATGTGATCTGTAATGTCATCATTATGCTCATAGGCTGCGCAACAGGGAGCGCAACGTTAAGGTGGCCTTAGCAGAATTTCAGGGGTTTTGCTGCGTTAAGTTTTTTCTTGAATTTCAAAGGGGTTTGTGGTCCATAGATTTTTAGAATGCTTCAGACCACTAGCATTGTCTTCAGCCATGGTCAGTGGGCACGGCCTTTGGCCGTACCCATTGTCCATTCTAATATGCTACCAGACCACTAACCATGGCCTTCGGATTGCACGCTTTGAGAACTCACAATGTTTTTAGGCAATGCGCAATGAGATTAAGTTATTTGCCAAGGACCACACACTTTGTTTAAGAGGCGTGCTACATCGGTACACCCCATTTTTGGCACTGTTTTTTTGGCACAGTCCGATTTGGCGCGGCCATTCCGCTGCAGCACCCTTTTCAGCACGGTCTGAAACTCCTGAGAATCCAAACAATAACATAATTGTAGCATAATGGTTAAGTGTTACGTCTTGAACTCTGGCAGGCCAGTGTTCTCCGATGGTAACGGGCAGCACAAACGTGATTTTTTTAAATTTCATTTTTTCAGTTTTATGATGTTGCCCAGAGATGGTGTAGTCCTCTTTTTGAATGTATGTGCAGTGTAAGGGGGAATGTGTGGTGTGTGTATCTTCTGAGAGGGTGTGCATGCAATGTGTTATGTTTGATGGGAGCGTGTGTATGTATACATGGTGTGAACATGTGTGTGAGGAACTGTGCATGCAATGTGCATTGAAGGCGAATGTTAGTGTGTGCGCACCTGTGCTCCTTCATGTATGTGAGCATTGTGATACATCGAGTGTGAGTTTTCAGTGTCAGTGTGTGTGTGTGTGAGCTTTTCTGCATTTAATTCAGAAGATGCTCATCCAGTTCCTGTTTTTCGTGTGAATTTTGTGATATGTTGTTTTGTTTTTTCCATCAAGTATCCTGAACTACAAGTCCCAAAATAAAAAAGAAATCTGAATGATCATCTTCCAAATTACAAGGGACGTGTGGCATATAACAATATATACAAGACATGTAACTTCACTACATTCATGAATTCTCCTGCACCTCTATTTGTTTGGATTGAATGGCAGTAGGGGATCTGTACGTTGTTGAAGGAGGAGGTACATACCGTAGAATCAGAGGAGGGGGAACAAAAGTAAAACAGAGAATATGGTTTGGGATCTAGAGCAAGTGAGAGGAAAAATCACAGCACAGCTTGGGAAAGATAACTGGGCTATTTTACCTATTTTACCGCCTCACAGCCCCTGGAAGGCGGGTCTGCTCACAAAGAAACCCACTTTGTATAAAACTGGAAAAGCTCTGGGGGAAGCAAATCGGTTCCATGTCATTTCATCATGGGATTTTTTTTCGCTGGGGTTTTTACCACAGCTTTTTTAACAAAAAACTAATTGAAGTTTTATTTTTTTATTTTTGGGTGGGTCCCCCAAACCCTCTATACCCTTTAATCTTTATATATTCCCGAACACTCACACCCCAAATATTTATTTTCAATTCGTTTTTTTTTAGTTAAAAAAATCTGCGGTACAAAATCCCACAAAAAAACATCACGCAATGAAAAGACGTCGAACCAGTGAATCAACCTGCGAAGCCTTGTGGAACTTTTGTTTGCTTCCCTACACCGTTTTTGAACTTATACAGACACGCACTTTATGTACACTGGAAAAGCTCTGGGGCAAGAGAATCAACCCCCAATCCTTGTGGAACTTTTGTTTGCTTTTCTGTTTTTAAACTTTCATTTGAAACTGCAAAGCTGGGCTGCAGGGTGGCAGCCAAAAGACATTTCCCTTTTCTTCTTATATTAAGTTAAGATTGTGAGGGACAGGTTAGGATTTGGACACAAGATGGCAAACTTTACTTTGGACATTGTAACAGGGCTAGCTAGGATTTCCTCCACCCTGCCATTCTTTTAATGTGAATTTTGGAACCCTGGTGTGCATCTTTTACTTCCAGTCCCTCACAGACCATATTCGCTGCACTGGATGGGTTGAATTCCACCTCTGGATACTTGGAGAACTCATCCATGACTACTAGAAAATGTGTGTTAGTTAGCACTGTGTCAAAGCCCATATTAATAATTGTCCATGGTCCATTACTTCATGGTGGGGATTCAGTCAGAGGCTGCTTGTCCTTCAGACCTCACACCATGTGCATCTGTTAATCATGCAGTACACTTTTGCTTCCAGTCCAGGGAGCCAAACCTTCTCACTCGGTCTTCAAGGCTTCCTCATGTCCAGTATGCACTAGTGCAAGGACCCTGTTAACTAAGGTGGAGAAAATGACAATTATAGGCCCCCTTAGGAGGATGCCATACCTGAATGTGTACAATTGCACACCCACCCTCCACAGACCTTGGAAAACTGTTTTGCCTTCAAGTTGCAGTGGGTCTGTTCGATATAAAATCCTCTCTTTTTCCCGGATTGGAAGGCAAGTTTGACCAACAAGATGCACTCGCCCTGCTCTCGGCCAGCTGAATCGAGTCTGTGAACAGTGACACTGGTAATGCCACATGAGTAACCATTCAGTTATGTTCAGCAGTCCTACGTATTGTCCACTCCATTTTTATCAGGGAAACCCACCGGGTATTGAGGGAGGTAATATGCCAGTTAATCTGTATCTGTCTGGTTGCATAGTGTTATTTCACACTTTTGCAACTGAAATAGACAACTCTTTATTCTTCCTGGCAGGCTCTTCACTGTTCTAACCATAATTGGCAAGAGTGGCTTGTGATTAACGATGATCTGCACTGGATGCCATAATTATAAAGGGGGAAAAGGCCTGCCCATGCTTCCTGCTCAATTTGAGGATAGCAATGTTCGGCTGGTGCAAGTGCCCTGTTTGCACAGCTGATGAACAATTTTACATTGTTCTCATGCACCTGCTTAATCACTGCCTCCAGGCTGAGGGGCTTCTATCGATCACAGCTCCTGTCTCTCTAGTCGGCCAAAAATGCCATTGTTGTGTCTACGACTAGAGCTTGCTTTGTATTTGTACTGTATTTTATTGTATTTCATATAGCGCCTTGAACCAAAGCACTGCATATTTTAAAAACAGGGTACGGTACAAAATAATGATAAGCAGTAAACATCGATCCTGGTAGCAAGCAATCAGGGGTAATGAAGAAGATGGGCTTTCAGAGAGAGACGAAAGAGAGAGTAAACAGTGATAGAGCGGAGAGAGAGTGGGAGAGCACTCCAATGCAAAGGAGCAAGAAGCTGAAAAGATCGGAAACGGGACTGGGCACATGGAGGATAATGAACATTCAGTCTAAAGAGACAGGAAGAATGGAGAGAAAGGGAGGGAGTATAAAAAGATAAGAGTGCAGCAAGATAGTCAGGTGCAAGCCCGTAGAAGGGTTTAAAGAATAAGCAAAAAAAAGGAAATTTGAGTTGGGAGTGAAAGGGTGAACAGCCAAGCGAGGTCATTGAAGAGGAGATAGAATCTCGATAAGAGAGAAGACAAAGTAGATGAACAGAAGAATTATAGATTGATTTTAAGGGAGCAAGATGAGAGCTCGGGAGACCAAAAAGAGTGGAAAAGAGTAGAAAAGTCGGGAGAAGATTAGGAAGGAGATAAGAAGTTTAGTAGCTTGAAAAGCGAGGAAAGAACGAACTTTACGAATACTATAGAGATGGAAACGACAGGAGCGAGAGGTAAGAAAAATATGGTGAGCAAAAGAGGGATTAGAATCAAAGTAGAGGCCAAGATTGCGAGCTGTGGGAGAAATCGAGAGATTAGAGGGAGGAAAGGATATGAGAGCGGGTGAAGGAAGAAGGGGAACAGTGTTAGCAGGGAAGAATAGAACTACAGTCTTTCCTGCATTTAGAGTGAGAAAGTGACAGGCCATCCAGGATTTGATAGAAGAAAGACAGGCTGTAAGGGTTTGGTGGATCTCAAGAGTGAAGGACGAAAAGGATAGAAAAAGTTGTGTATCACGCGCGTAGATGTGATGAGAGAGACCAAAAGAAGAGGTTATGGCAGCAAGTTGAGAAGTGTACAATGAGAAGAGAAAGGGACCCAAGACTGATCCTTGGGGAACTCTGTGCTCAAGGGGGAAAGGCGAGGAGGTCTTGCTAGCCCAGGAGATGGAAAAAGTTCTATTAGACAGCCCTTTGCTCGTTCTCGTCCCACTCTCAAGGGCAATCTTTATATGTAAGCCATCTGAGAGGTTGCACGAGCTAGGTCACAGATGCATCCGCCACACAAATTGCCCATTCACAAAAAACTGCAGACTTCCAATAAGGTATTTCTGGGGCCTGCAGCTTTGATGGCAGCACCCGTCTATGGATCTGCAGACAAACCAGAGTCTTGGAAGATGTATCAGAGCCATTCAAACAGCTTTAGAAAAACACATGTTCATGATCCAAGCAGTCTAAGTCAGTCTAACCAGGTATTCTTGCAATGATGAAGCATCAATACATCATCACTTACATTGATAATAACTGTGAGTCCTGCCAGTACTCCCCAATTGCTGTGTTGAAATACTTCTGCTGCAGAAGATACCTAAAAGCTGAGACATGTATATCTATATAGTTCAATGGGGGAAGAAAACGTTGTAATTTATTTTGATTCCTTTGCAATGGAATTTGGAGATATCCATAAGTCAGATTTGCCTAGGCCTCCTTGTACGTGTGCCACACTGTCACCAATAACAGGAGTAAGATGTCTTCCTCATTTTATAGCCTTGTTTGACCACCTCATGTCCACACTCATTCCTACTGTCTCAAGTTGCTTCGACTTGTCTGCGCTACTGTTAAGGATACCCAAGTGGTTGACTCTGTCACTTGGTCCAATTCCTTAGGCAGCCATTTTCACCAATTTTTGTTTTACTTTCTTTTTGAGGTGGAAAATGCACTCTGTGGCGACGCAGGGCAACGGGATGGACTGTGGAGTCTATGCAGTGTGCACCTATTGCCCTCTCAGGCATCCAATGCCTGCAAATAAATCAGAACATTTCACCAACAGAGTTTTCACATCTTGTTCATGCAGCCCATCTGCAAAGTTCCCTACTGGTAGGACTTTTGTCATGGCACTGCTGAATAAAGTGTCCCTGCCCTCAGAGGTAATGTGAAATATTGCTTTAGCTCTTCCTGTATTTGGCAAAATTCTGTGATGAAAGCACCCTCCTAAGGTAACAGTATCAACCCACTATATGTCACGATTTTCACTTTGGTCCTAACCAGTGGTAGACACAGGGTGAGTGCCATTAATTGGATTCGGCCATCATGTTGACTAACACTCCGGTGTCAATCCGAACAGGAACATCCACTGATTATGTAGTCACTTGACACCGGAAATGGTACAAATGAAGAAAAATGCATCTACATCCGCTTTCTCTAGGCGAACATTGGACTTTTCTTCACTGTCCACTTTGGCCAAATGATGTCTTCAGCACTGTAATATTCAAGTCCTTCAGCATAGAGAATGCTGCACGGCACACTTTAGCATAGTGTTTCAGCCGCTGGCACTAGTCACATGTTTAACCCCATGTGTGTGGTAGGGAACCTTTACAATAATCACATGGACCTTGTGGAATCATGATCAATTTCTGCGGTGGTTAGGGCAGGCTTCGTTTACCTTTTGCAAAACTAAAGAGGTGACGGCTGGAAGGTTTAGAAGTATTCTAAAACCTCTTTCTTTGGGCAACCCTCCAGACCATCGTTCTTCACCTGCCAAGACATTACAAAAGAAGAAAGACCATATGCTGTCCAGCCCGAATTGCTTTGTCACATCCCTCCTGCACGAGACCACAAGCATCCCTAAACACGTTTTGGCGTCGTTGGGCCCCATCAGTGAGGAGTAGCTTGGGTGTGTAGACCCAGTAGGCACGGTACCCACGTCTGGGCATATTCGTCCCACTCAGGGTGATTACAGAAAAACAAAAAAGATTATGGCTGGAAGGTCTACCGTTGGGTCAGTCCCATGATGCATGGCGTTCACAAATGGCATTGCCGTCTTCAGCCCTCACTCTTTTAGGGCCACCTCTATGTGGCCAGCTCTTGTGTTGGTCAGTCCTTGGGATCTACAAGAGGTGCAGTGTTTGTTGCAGAGTGATTGCAGGCTCAGGCAGGAGCTGACCATGACACCTCTTTGAAATCGAGGCCTGGATCAATTCCTCCTAAACCTCAACCTTCTCATCACCGGGAGTGCAGGGGAGTGCGAGTTGCCGTAGACAGGCATGCTGCTCATCCAGTGATTCTTCCACCGCTTACGCTGAATTTGGCAGGTGGCTTCTAAAGCCGAAGAATCATGGGTAAATGCGGATGGAAGGACCTTTTCCCTTTCAGCCCCCTCACTCTGGAACTGTTCACTAAGATCTCCCATACTTATTGATGAGCATCTCAAATGTAAGGTATTCCTTAAAACCCTTCAGTGTGCAAGGGCAAAGGTTGTACTGTACGAATACATTTAACATAACATGCCAACGACACTCTAGGATGACTGTGTGTTTGTGGATATCCTTTGCCTGTGAGGCGAACATAAGATATTTATCTAGATTCCATCATATCACACACGCTTCAAACCTTGAAATCTCAGGTCGAGCCTGAAAACATGCAATCTGCATTTGATATGTCAGACTATTTTAAGAGCTGATTATTGGAATTGTACAGCATATTGTATTGGCATTTGTAATATCAGGCAGTTGCAAGAGCGAACAGTGTTCCCTTCCTAGTGAAACGACTCGCAGCATGACGTGTTTGCTCATATGTCTGAATTAATCACCATTGACCAGAATAATGCCCTATTTAATGCAGGACCATCTCCTCCTTAAGTAAGTGAAAAATGCAGACCGCTTCAGTGTAGGTAATGTTACGTTGATCGTTGTTTTAATACCCTGCTCCCTTTTAAGCCTCGCCCAGTTTTTGTTGTCATTCTCTTCACGTTCACTTTCCTCACCCAAAACTGTTTCATGCTTTGTGATAGCGAACCGACCACCCAGAGCAACAGAGGTTTGAATCCCGGATCCGGACCTAGAAACCGAACTGAGGTACGGTATTAGGCGGGTTAGTAAAACATGTATTTCCTTCAGGATGTCTTAACAATAAATGGAGCTAGTGAAAGAACCATGGTCACTTATTCTCTAGCCTTCCTCCTTTGGCGCTGATGCAAAGCATGGTTTTTCTGAATGGTAAAGTGGAATTTCCCTCAGCTTTTCAACAGAATCTGATATCTAAGTCTTCCTATTTGTACAGGGTGAACTAGGTTGGGTTCTTACGCTAAGTCAATTCGTTTAGTATCCAACCATGTTTACTGCTGACGTCTCCTCCCTCAGTGCTTTATCCCTTGCACACCCCCCCCCCCCCGCTCTGATCTTCAGTGTCTTCCCCTAATTTGCTGATTAATTCCTGCTGCAGGCTTTGATCTTTTTTTTTCTTCGCATCAAAGTGTATTTCTGGTGGCAGCTTCGCCAAAGAGCCATTGTGTTCCCCCTTTTTCAACGGTTGTGCATTTGCCATAGTTTGTGGTTCCCCAGGTACCGTTCTGATTTCCTGCATCACATCGGATTCTTTGATCTTGGTATTTTGCAGGTAGCATGTGATTGGCCTCTGCATAATAGTAATAATGATGCAAATATGGTAATAGCAACTTCATACCATGTTCCTCTCACTTCTAAGTGCTGTGAGGATGTGTGATATTATTGCCCAATTTAATGGTACCCAATGTAACCAATTGGAAAAGGATGAAGGTCTAAGCCTGCCCTGCTGGTATTCAGGACACTGACTGTGGATTGCACACAGATATTTGAGATGAGTATTCATTTGGCTCTTAATGCCTATACATCTATTGGCTCCGACTGCGACTCCAGACCCTCATTACAACACCGGCGCTAAACCATGGCGCTATTAGCACCATGGTTGGTGCCGGTGTTGTAACGGGTCCGCCATGGTTCAATGGGGAATTACCACCCCATTCCAAGGTTGGCGGGGCGGTAATTCCCCATTGAACTATGGCCCTTCCCCATTCCCATTTTCGCCCGATAGGGCTCTATGGGAATGGGGAAGGCGCTAAGTACGGTACTGCAAACTGCGGTACCGTACTTAGCACCAAGGTCCCTTTGCGGGTCCCTATTTTAACGGCTGGTCTAGACCAGCCGTTCAGGTCGGGTCCCGCAAAGGGACCTCGTAGTAAGGTGCTAAGTGTTTAACGGCGCCGCTGCCTTTTACGGCGCCGTTAAACACTTAGCGCCAGGGTCCTTATGAGGCCCATGGACTTGATGGGAATATTTACTGCTTCCCTACAAAAGGAGGAAAGCTACTAATGTTGCTGGTGATCCTTAAAGACCAATGTTTTCACCTTACCTACAGTATGTGACTTTTTGTCCATATCCCACTATTTGTATCATCACTCTCCCTGTTCTGGGCAGACATCCTTTACTGCCATTGCTATCTGCCATTAAAATATCACCAGTCCACCCTTCTTTGAAGAAACTGCAGGTTGTAAGAGCATGCACCAAGCACCCAATGAATAAATAAATACATTCATACATAATAAGAGTAAGTGAAGAGGAGGAGGCCTAGCCCATACAGATAACATACTTCATGGAGTGAGATTGGCTAATAATGTTCTGCTGTGTGGCCCAAAGCATTCCTCTCTTCCATAGGGATGAGCTGTGGGTCACCCAATAACCAATGCAGGGGGAAAAGGCCTTCATCCTTAGATGCATCTGTGAGCTGATCTCCAGGTCCCTTAGTTGTTTACATTGCTAGTGTGCCTTGAGTTGTTTTTCTTTGCTATACATTGTCTTGTGCTTGCAGGTGCATATCTACATTCAAGACATGGTAGCTCAAACTCAATGTTTGCTCCTAATGTATCCCAGGCACCAGTGTCTTCTTATCGATGCTCTCTAGCTTAATGGTACTGTAACCCCCATATTGCTCCTACTACTCCTATGTTCCCAGCCTCTGCCCCACTTACTGCTTCCCTCGTGTATCTGCGGAGCCATTCCTTTCAGCCCTGTCTGGCCTCCCCGCCACCTCTCAGGTGAGCCATTCAGACTCCCCACCCAGCTTGCACGTGGTGCCTAACTCATAACAACTTCTGCTGTTCCACTTTTGGAGGAGCTCCAATTCCAATGGACCACGGATTTATCAAAGCTCTCAGTGGAGCGCTTAACATCTGCAGTCACTCCTCTTAATCAGTATCTCAGACCTCCATGATTTAAGCAGCCCCTTCAGATGCCTCATCTTGCTTGCCTTTTACCTCAGTAGTTCCCAAGAGGCATTCAAAGGCACCCCCTCTTTCAGTACCTAGTGCACCTCTTCCCTTAAAGTTCAAAACGTTGTGAAGATGCTCAGGGTAGCGAGGAAGGGACTATGAATCTCTCAGGGCCAATAGATCACCAGATCTTGTAATTCCCATCTCTACTCCCTATGTCTTAATAAACGGAGCATCAGGGCAGTTGGCTTCTGTACTTTGGATGAGGCACTTTTGATCTCCAGGCTTGATTTAGGAAATTGAGTGTTGGTTGGGCTACCCGTGTTCCTCTAATGTACATTTAGCATGTGTCTGCCAGACTGGTGACTTGCTCTGGAAAGTTTGGTCACACACCTCCTCTACTGACCCCCCTCTTTGTTATCCTTTAAGCAGCACCTGCAGTTGAAACTCCTCTGCTTGACCTATGAGGTGGTAATTCTTCGTCTACCTTCCTATGTAGCACAGACTATCTGGATTTCTAGGGTGTTTGCAGACTTCACTGCCTGGGGGGGAGGTTATTTTATCTGGAGGTTCCTAGGTGCATGAAAAGTGTCAGTAACCGGGGCTTCTATTCCTGTTTTTGGTTCCTTTGTGTTTGCCAGGTTTGCGTTTTTTGTCCGACCACCTACATTTCAGGAGGCAGCCTTATGCCTTCTTCTTTTGAAATGTGCAGTTAAATCACGTGGATATGTGAGGTGAGTTTATTATAATTAGTTTACACAACGTTGTGTATAGAACACAAATCTGAAAACTACATTATAGCACAAACATTTTTGGTAGATATTACACATATAACATTCATGGATGAAATTACGTTTCAAATGTGAAGATCAAAGGTCTTCAAAACCATTTAAAATTGAGAAATGTCAAGTGCATAGAGCGTTAGTACTAAATTAGTCTAATCAACTAGACGTTTGAAGAAGATTTAACAGCTTTTTACACAATATCTATATATATTTTTAAAGGGAAGCAGAGAGGATTGGTCCTTGACAAAGGATTAACAAATCCCAAACGATTGGAAATGTCATGACCCTCACCCCGAAGCCCCCCTGGCCTACCCAAGGGCTAGGGGAGCCTTGACCCCAGTCCCTTAAATCCCAACCTAGGCCTTCCTGGGGCCAGTCCTGGCACCTTTGGCACCAGGCTCATACTTATTATGAGTTAGTGCTTGGGAACTACTTTTTGTTACTGTCATTCAATGTGGAAGCATCCACAGGTCAGGCTTCTTGGAACCTGGCTTGCAGAAGGATGGTTTGGGTGTGGCACCTTGGAACTCTTTTACCTGGACTTCTTTCTTGAAGCTATTTAAACCACGCCCGACTGGACTGACACGCTTTGCGTTAGTTTGCAATTCTGCAACGTGACGCTCACTGTGTTCAGCTTCAGCCACGAACTTCGGATGAACAGCATCTGCAGAAAAAGAAAGAAGACATCGTTAGAAAAGGTTGCAGCTTACCTGAATTCCATCATTAGCGGTCCTCAGCTCTTACGACCGGCATCCTGGAACCAGCGCTCCTTCGGATCGACGGACCTGCAGAAAGGGAAAGACAAGGCATTAGACATTTTGCACAATTAACGAACTCCGCCAAAAGGCTTACCTTGCTACTCGCACTTCATTCAGCAACATCTCTGGAATTCTACACTCCGACGGAGAACCGCGACCTGTGAAGACAAAAGATAACAGGTTAGCAAAGACAAGGCACCTTAGCGCTGCGTTAAGCGCCTACTCGCCGCCTCTAGGCGCTCCAAAAATGCTAATACTTACCAGCGAACCCCGAATCCAATCTTCGCCACGAATTGGACTTCCACATACCTAAGGAAGAGAAAAAAAGACATTGTTAATTCCAGAAAGGCATGCTAGGACAGCAAAACACCATAGCAGTAAGACCTACCTGAAAGACTCACGTCGGGCCGGCATCAGTGAAGTAACTCGACCGCCATAGCCCGCAAAGCACCAAGCGCCCCTACCGAGACAGCAGGACGGAGAACCCACCAACATCAAGAACAAGGTGAGAGGAAGCCCACAGGGACCGCAGACATACCGGGTGGTGGGAGGCTGTTAATCCCAGTTACCCGGTCCTAAACATTGTTTACCTGTATTTCTGGCAGGATTCTTCATCTGGTCACTACTGGCCATCGCAGGGAGGGATACCTTGACACCGATTGCTGGGTGGCGCCCCCGTGGAACCAGGTGAGCGTAACAGGAAAACATTCCTATTCCAGAAGCGAAAAATAGATTAGTCTGCACAAGAAAAACTTTACTGATTATTGAATATTAATAAGAGTTGCTTGTATAAATAATGTCTTCTGATATTTTGTCTTTAAAACAATTTCTTTTTGAACTGTATATTTTGAAAGCCATTTGCTGATGAAATGTGGAATAGTTAAATTAATGTATGCAATATTCCACATATACAAAATTATTTTGTTTGAAATGAATGTATATAATAGCAGTGTGAAATTACTAAGATTATAATGGTTGATTTGAATAAAAATGTGATTGATTTTGAAAATATTTGAAGCGTCTATTCTCAATTAGAGTGCAGCGGACTAACAGTGATTTCTTTTGCTGTTAATATTTGTTAGACTTGGTTTATGTTGTTGGTCTGGGCTAGAAGACCCCATTGCACCAGAAATGTATTGGATACATACGAGTGCACCAGACACTGATTTTACCTCTTTGTTCAAGACCAGAAGCCACGCTACCTCAGCTCCCCAAGACTCTGAGGATCACTGCCATTTCCCAGCTACAGAATGTTGATACCCAACACTAGATAGTGAGCGTTTTCCAATCTCGATTCTGTCTGGGGCACAGGACCAAGACGGCCCCTGCAAGCCATGTGGGCTGATCTACTTCAGGCAGCAGATGGTGGAAGGGTACTTTTCTCTATCTCTTCGATGTTGACATAGTGGTGCGGTGCCCTTTATCAGAGGCTGGACATCATGGACCAAATATCTTCCTTTGCCTTGAGGTGTGTTGATTCTCTTCTCTCAAATAGGTCCTAGCAAGTTAACATGGATGGTTCAATTCTCCTCCACACAATCCCATCTACCTTTTGGGGTTGCAACGGGATGTATCCTTTTGCCTCTTCTCTTTAATATGTACATATGCCTCCTTTTAAGTTTAAATTCATATGTTGAGTTGGTATACCACTCATGCCAACAAATCCACAACAGTGACTACCTATCACTTCCTGTGACCTGTCATGTATTTCTTTTTTTTTTTAAACTTTGTTTATTAGATTTTCAAAAAAGGTAAAAACATTGAAAAAGGAACAACATACTACTCAACATTGGATTTTGGGTCTCTGTCAAAAATGGCAGGTGTGTCTTAAATAGATGAGGTTAGAAAATGAAGCCTATTTCAGTTGATAGTTGCATTTATGCTGGGATCCGATAGGCATATAGTATTGGGAGCCCTAGTTTATTCTCATTTAGGCTGCAGGAATTACCTTTATTTCTGGGATAAAAGTACCCTCTACTGTACGTTATAGTGATATTGCCAGTCACCGAGGAGTTTTGTGGCCAAATAGAGGAAAGAGCCCGAAGGGTGAGTTCTTTTATAAGGTCGCGGAACTCTGAGGCTACTTATAATGTCCTTTTTACATACAGTAGGAGGTATTTTTTTAATTGTAATGCATGGCCACACACCGTCATCCCCTTTAACAACTGGCCTCTTGCTTAATGTGTCCTAATGTAAGAGACCTTCCATTTGATGATCCATATAATCAATGTAAAGTCTGTCTGGATTTTGTTTTAAACGAATGGGCAGCATCTAATTTGTTGCAGAACATTTATTTAAGCCATATATTTAAATGCACCACCTAAAACGTTTTCATGTTGTGCTTTGAAATAAGTAATGACATGCATACTCTTGCTCACATATGAAAGTCTAGCAGCGCATACATTGGACATTCTACTATAAACAGCTAATTGTCAATTACCACCCGGGGCGGGGAGAGCAGCCAATCAGGTTGCTATGATAGCGGGCTAAATCCCACGATCCAGGCCCGCCTTACGAGTAACCTGACAGCTGCTTCACCCACCCTGCCATTTTCTGCCAATCTTCCCCACACTTCCTCTTTCTTTCCCCATCCCTCCCACCCCCACTTACCTGATGGCTACAGTTGAGGCGGCGACCCCCCTGCCACCGTCGGTGCAACTGCAGCTCCGTCTTCCTTCTGTCTGCCATGGAAATGCAAGCTCCGTGGTGGCCATCTTGAGTCAGTCTTTTGTCTGAATGAAAAGGACGCTGCAAGGTGCCCCGTTCATTCAGACAAAAGACATAGCTATCAGCACCCCGGGTTACTGGAATGACAGCCTGGGGTGCTAATAGCCATTATCAACAGATGGTAACAGTACTGGGGACCTGCGTGTTAGCACTTATTTACTCTTAGTCGCATTCACGTAGCGCCTTAATTCGTTTCCACTATCCGTTACATGATAGTCACGGTAACCGATATCCACCAAAATGACGGCATGCAGCCGATGTCGCAAGGTACTTTATTCTACTTTCTACAGTACCTTCAATGTCTCAGGGGCTGCCACAGCGTGCGTCACTACGTTCCGGGTGCTTTTCTCTAATTTGTCTTCTGTTGGCCTCCTGGTCTCGTGCACCGCTCGAATGATGCAATTGCAAACACACACAGAATAAAGGTGATTTCTTCTTATTTTTCACATTCAATCAGCACCTAGCTTGCATATCTTGCCTACTCCTCGTACGTGGGTCAGTTTCGTCACGTTCTCACTTATGTCGTTCGCCACGGCAGATTCCAACACTGCAATCACGTCTGGGGACTTCCCTCAACACGAATCCTCGTCACCAATTGTAAGGAAGTAACTCACACTCACGAGTTATAACTTGATAAGTTTATTGGAAGGAAGTCCCCAAGAGGCCAACCTTCAACAGCCAGACATCTTCGTGTATGGTTCCAGAATCGTATTTCAGAACCATACACGAAGGTGTAACTAGGGACAACAGAACTATATACATCATAGAATTCCACATCATAACAAACTCCTTGCTATGCTCAGGCCTATTGACTCAGGACCCAGGCCGTTACCAGCTGATCCAGCCCGTGGAACCAAACGGGTGATTATGGCTAAATCAATGGCTGTAAAATGTCGCGGAAAACCGTTTCATAAGCAAGGAATGTTAATAGCTTATCCCAGCTTTAATGAAGTACTTTAGTAACATCTGGAATTCTGCTTTGTGGTGGCTCAAGCAGCAGACATTGTGATGTCACAACTAAAGCACAATAATTGATTACAGAGCAATTGTGATATCATTTTCTTATTACAGGTCAGTTGTGGAGTTGCATATAGCCTGTAATAAGAACATGATTTCCAGGCTTTTATTCAGATATTGTAGGCTGTCATGTATTATTGAGCTCTCAGAAAAAAAGCTCAAAAGTATTACACTCAATGCAAAACATATTATGCACTGTAGAATTACAAGTCCAAAATGTGTAAATTTAACACCGAATTACTGATACTTTGAACTGGGGTATTTGCAATTAGCACTAGAGCTGAAATTTAGCTAGTCCAGAAAAAACGTATCAGTAAATGCTTTTTTTACTAGTGCAGAAAATGTCTAGAGTCCACATTGACACCATTACTGAATATCTGTAATACCGGTCAAAGTTTAAAACCCCAAAGTTTTCTAATTCAATCTCAAAAACAAAAGCAAGAAAAAGCACCTTCTTACACACTTTGCATTGTTTTATCAGGTCACGTAATGCTTACGTTGCTTTCCTTCTTCTGCCCTTGTGGTATCCCAGGTGCTTCCTTCTATTCTGTCCTCTAATTCAGCCTTCGTAACTGCTCATCGTGTATTTCACGTTGACGACATAATGGTGGTGGTCACACCCCTGTTGCCTTGCTTTTGCCATGCAGACTTTACCTCCTCCTGTCTAGAAAACTATGCGTCCAGCAACGAAGAACCTCACAGACGATCATACATCACCTCAACGAACGCCAAACTGGTAGTGGATGGGGTAGGCCTACGCTGACCCGGCCGCCCCTGCTTGTTTCACCAATCCTGCAGATCAGTAACATGACAGCCCTGTCGCAGGCAAGTTCATCAGCGATCACTCAAGACTTTGCTCAGTATCACAGGGTCATGTATATAGCAGAGCCACGCTCCAGCAATCCCCAGTAACATTGCATAGCGAATTTGGTTCTCTCTCAAGACACCAAACTGTACATCACAATTAATTTCATGAAGAAAAGGACACTATTAAAATTCAAGATATAAACTTTACCATCACGACAGGCAAGGTGCAGTTAACTTCTAGTGGCTCCACTTTGTTTAGCCAGGGTACCACGATAATTGATGATTTGCACATTTTCATCCCCTATGAAGAAATAATGTGTTAGTTTATGCACTTTTGCTTGATATGGCGTCAGATCCTATATACTGGCAACTCTAGAGAGTTAAGACAGTAAGTAAATATAAATACAGCTCAAGGTGTGAATGGTTTAGGTAACAGTGCAGTGCGGATTAGCCACAGTGCTACATTGATCAAGTGTTTATGATCAAGGCTTTTGGTTAATACCATGGACACAGAGGAAGAGGATGATCTGAACTTTCTACCAGGGTGAGGCAAAGGATGGTGGTCACTTCCTGTGACTCGGTTGTGTCAGTGCTGTCGCCAGCATTGACCCCCTCCTTTTCCTCAGGAAGCCTTGCTGGACTCATTTGCTAAACTAAATCTGACCGCTAAGAGCCATGATCATTGAGGCACACCGTCAGCTGACATAACGTCAGACCTTCAGTTCCCAATTACCCTGACTGTAAAACCCTGTTTGCACCACCAACTGTACATTATAAGGTTATTAAAAGTCACAGAGGAGTTATGTGGCATACACAGCACAAGGCCCTAGCCATGTGCTCAATAGAGCCACAGAACTCAAGGGTTCTATTTAATATCTTGAGAATGTGCAGTTTGGAGCATGCTATAAGCAAGCCAATCACACATTGTTCTGCTCTGAGTGTCCTAAGTGCCAATGTAGTGTAAATGGATATCATCGGACATCTGTAAGCAAATCAGCACTCGACATCATCCCCTAGTTCTGACCATAGTGAGGTGCAGGAATTGGCATTGGGAACGGGCATGAGAATTAGGGAAAGGTTTGGCTTCAACCTAGGGATATGTCTCAGGGGAGTAAGAGGATTCTGGAAAAGGGTGAAACTTGAAGAGAGGATAGGCTTTGTGATAAGGATAGGCTTCATACTGGGATTGGACTCTGGCAAGTATGGGACCCAGGGAAAGAACTGACCAAGGGCCAACGATGGGCTTCATCATGGGAGAGGTTTCAGAGCTGAGATAGGTTACAGGATGGAATGAGCTTTCAGTTGGGATAGGCCTCAGGGAGTTAATCGGCTATGTGAGGGGCTTTGGGCAAGGAGCAGGGATGATCCTTGGGGGGGCTGGCTGGTCAGGCCTAAAAAGAATGTTTGCTAAATATGACTGCCTGGAGAGAGCAGTGAAACAGTGTATTTTATATACAGTGTAATGATGTACCAAGCAACCAATCAATCAGATAGTTGTGTGCTCATAACTAGCTGATTATATATACAATTATAGATGGGTAGCTATCACCTACAGGGATATATTCCACTCACTCAGGGGTTCCAAGTGGCATCAGACAGACAACCAGAGAAAATCCTGATTTATCTATGATGTAGCTCAGCCCCCCAAGGTGAAAGACATTGTGTACTAGAAAGCTACACATATATAATTGTACTTTGTGTATGGCCCCATTGCCTCCCTTTTCCATACTCTACACTGTGCCTTATGGATCAGCATTGGGGGTTTAGAATGGAGGCATGAGAGACTGAATTCAAGATACCAAATACAAGGGGCCTCATTATAAGAGTGACTTTGCGGGAAATAACGTCAGTAAAGTCACGAAAATGTGATTACTGCCACATTATCTTCACCCTCTCTTCTTGTCCACCTGGCAGCCATCCTGAGAGCTGCACCTTAATTACTCACCCTCCTCTGCCAATAGGTGAGTCAAGAGAAGCCAGGGAAGCCTCTATCCTAGCTATAGCAACACACTACTCGAACCCTCACATCAAAGGTCCGGGGTAAACAACTAACAGTAACCACTATCAATCCTGTGCTCGTTTCCACACCTATAAGCTGCATATACTAACTTCACTTAAGGGGCAATTATTACATTTTCCGGAGCATTAAACCTTCATTTAATATTTAACATACAAAATATGTTGCTGTGTTTGTATTAGGATTACGTACAGAGCGTCCATCAAAATGGCAGCTGTCATGAAGATGGTCATTGTTCTCTTTTGAGCAATTTGTCGGATGGATTGCGAAATGTACAACATATTTTGTTCCAGCAACCACCTGCAAAGTAAGAAAGAATAATTTTAAGGATAAATAAAATATTCCTGTCAGAAAGGCTGATTCCCTGAAGAAGCAATTTCACATACAGTGCAACCAAATTAATGTGAAATTAAAAAGGAGCATTTCATTAAAAAATAAGCTGTAAAGAAACACAGCTTCCCCTGGACGAATCCTCACCAAACTCAGCAAAATAAGTATATGGCTCCCTCAAATTGATTCTGCAAAGTTTGGTGATGTTTCGGCCAGGGGGGCAAAGTTTTTGGGGACATCCCAAAATGTGTGGTTTTCCTCATAGATGCAATGGAAAAAGAATTTTGCGCATGCCTACAGCCCAAACCGCTGGATGGGTTTTCACCAAATTTGCAGCAGGAGCGGCGGCTTGGTCCCAAAAGCGTGCTTTCGTAAATTTGGTGTAAATCCATCCAGTAGTTTTTTTAAAATGGCTGAAAAGCACGTAAAAATATATTGTGATATCTGGGTTCGGTCCACGGACAAACTTCCCTGTTAGGTCCGCGGACTTGCCTCTGATTGGTCCAAGGGCTGTCATGATGTCCGCGGACATCGGACGCGCCCCCTGATTGGATGGTGAAAACCATGAGGTGTGTCATATTTTTGGAAACGGCCACCATGTTGGATTCGTGGACAGCACCCGTCGTCCACGAACATTGCGGTAAAAACATATTAAAAAACACAACATTGCACTTGTCAAACTAATGAAACAATCTCTGGGGAGGTGAAGGGTGATGAGGATGGGATATGGCCATAAAAAGCCCAAAACACTGGTGGTGTTCCACATTCGAACTCCGCAAACCGTTCGGGACAGTCCTGTAATGTTCGCAAACATCTGAGATGTTTGGGGGCATCCATACATATTTTTGCGTTACAGGGTTGGTGAAAAGCAGTTTTTTGATGGCTAATAACTTTGGCGCCTCTGAATGAAACTACATGAAATCTTATGATATCATTCTACATCTGACCTCGAATCGCTATACAATGTTTGGTGCTGTTTTGCCAAGAGGGAACAAAATTAGAGGGGTGATTCCAAAATAATTGAAAGGCTTATACAATGTGTGCCATTTCACAAATCTGCACAAACGATTGCAAAAAGATGTAACACCCAGACTTGAATGTTTCTGCCAAGAGTGGTGGGATTTTGTGAAGAGGGAGCAAAATTAGAGGGGGGGTTTAAACATTTGTAGATGGCTTATAACTTTGTTGCCGTTTGACAAATGTGCACATAAGATTTTAGAAAGTTTGCAGACCCAACCTTGAATTTTTCTGCCAAGTCTGAATGGATTTTGCCAACTGGGAACTAAGTTATACGACTATTTAATGAATGTACAATATGACACTTTTTCAAAAAATAAAACATGAATGGATTTGCAGGAAGGTTGTGCAAGGAGGATTGGCAAGGACATGAAAGCATGGTTTGGCAAATGCGTCCGTTTTTTATTTTTTGAAAAGTGTTATAATGTATGTACAAAAAATAGTGATATACCTTTGGTGACTGCTGGTGGCCATGGGCAGTGGCCATCTTTTCTGAGTCATGGCCAAAGACGATGACTCCGATAATCTGGCTACTGGCCATGACCACAAAGGACTGGCAATAGGGTAAAAGTGAGCATGGCCACCAGGGACTGGCTATTGTGGTGAAGTTTTTCAAAATTGGGATAGGTTTGAATCAGAAAATAAATTCTGCCCGTGGCTAAATTTCTGTCCATGGCTACAGCCCGAAGTGCCGCACAGGATTGCATCAACAGATTGCAGTGAATGGCATACCCTCCTAGACAATGATAATCAGCAGATAATTACCAAGCAAACCAAACCAGGTACCCACGTTCACCAGGCCACCCCTTGAAATCATTACCCACACTTATTTGCAACCATAGTGGGACAAGATATTGGGATTGGATGCTGGACTCATTTACACAACATCGCAGCAATGACTGGCCCACAATCCACATGCCTTGAGAAAGACTCTAGAGAGTCGAATTACAGGTCGGCTGACTTCGAACAATAAAAATAGCATCAAGAATGGTTTTGAAGACTGTTTCATTTCGACAACAGTTACTTATTGAATAACCCAGCACTGAGGTGAACAGGGCTCACTCTCCTATTCGAAACCTAACACTTGAAGAAGGAAGGGCACCTTCACAAAAGAACCCTATCACCAGCTGCAGGATAATTTGTTTAAAGTACTAGATGAAGCGCAGTGAGCTACCTATTCTACTTCCCTGCAATTACTTGATAACCGTGTACTCTGATTTGATTATTGTGGCATGCAGCATGGCGAACCCTAGGTTTGAATGAGAAGAAATATTCTGCTTGCGGATACAGCCTGAAGTACTGTACTGAATGACAACAAACATGTGCGCGGAGCACCAGCAGGGACCTGCAAGCATGGTTTTGCGAATCTGTTTTGTGTTTTATTTTTCCAAAGTGTCCAAATCTAAGCACAATAAATAGTGATATAAGTTGGTGCATGGACAATGGGCCTGGCCCTCGGCATGGCCGAATACCTACTCTTTCTTATTGGGGCATGCAGCATGGCCGAAACTCTTGGTTGAAATGGGGAAAATAATTCTGCTTGCGGCTGCAATAAGGAGTGCTGGACTGGATTGCAGCAAACTTGCGCAAGGAACATCAGCAAGGACCTGAAAGGATGCTTTTGCAAATGTGTCCTGTGTTTTATTTTTTTGAAAGTGTGAAAACGCAAATACAATAAATTGTGATATAACTTTTCTGCAGTGGGCAGTGGCACTGAAAATAGTGATATAGTTTGGTGCATGGACAATGGGCCTGGCCCTCGGTAAGGATGAAGGCCTACTCTGATTTACTTATTGGGGCATGCAGCATGGCAGAAGCTGTAGGTTTTTAACAGGGAGAAAAAAAATCTGCTTGCAACTGCAGCCCGGAGTCCTGGACGGGATTGCAGCAGATCTATGAGAGGTGCATATGCAAGGACCTAAAAGGATGCATTTGGAAATCTGTCCTGTATTTTACCTTTTTGAAATTGTCGAAACGTCAGTACAAAAAATAGTGATATACGTTTTCTGCCGTGAGCAGAGGGCCTGGTATTCGGCAAGGACAAATGTGTACTCTGATTTGCCAATTGGGGTATGCGCTGCTGATAAAGACTCACATAAGTATGTGTTGTAAAAGATTTTTTTGTTAAAGTAGGTTTATAGTTGTTTCATATATGTTACAAGAGGAATTATTAATAATGTATATACATTGATGTAACACCATTAAACATTTTCACTCATGAAAACGTATTCAACTGAAAGAAAAATAAATTGGCAACGAGATGTCACTGTTAAGATGTACCCCACGCTTGGGACTGCTCTGCCCCAGCAGTTAGCTAGTGGCCTCCCACCTTGCCATCTTTTTGCACTTCCCTCCTGGGCTCCCATGAGCACCTGACCATCCATACTGCCCCTTTTATTTATGCACTTATGTCACTGCACAATGCATATGTGCATTTATAGGAGCACTAAGTACAATTCTTTGGTATAAGTATTGGAAATGTAGATGCAAAAGATGTGTAGAACATTATTAAGTGGCAGTTGGTGGGTGGAAGTTTAATATTTGATAGGCTTTACATAGAGTTTTTTTAAGTGATTGGTGGATATATGTGTGAATGGTTTAAAGCAGACAATGAGGGAGTGTTCCAAACATAACAGTAAAAAGAGTAGAAGGGTTGTGATGGTGTGCATGAGCAATCTGGGTTTTCTAATAAGACATGAGGCCTCATTATAAGGCTGGCGCTCCTGTAATGAAGGAGGCCGGTACGGGACCGTATTCCCATCATGGGACCCGGATCGCACGTCTGGTAAAACCAGGCGTGCTTTCCGGGTCCTGCGAATGGAATAGGGAGGCAATAATGGGCCAGATGTAATCTGCCCGTTATTACCTTCCTCCCCATTCCCCTTGAGCCCTGTGAGGGCTCAAATGGGAATGGGGATGGGTTCCTGCAAGGAGGAATACCGGGTCCTCCTATGTCGGAGTAACCCGGTATGTTCCCATTGCAGGAACCCGGTAATGGAGCCCGGAACGGAAGCAGCCATGGAGCTAATGGCTACCTCCATTCTCGTAATGAGGCCCCTGGACTACACAGGGGAATACGGAGACTGTGGATAGTCATAAAGTGAATGGATTATGGTGTTTATTGTATGCTAGAGAGAAGAATTTCAGACAGAAATTTATTTCTGTGCTTTTTTGTTTTTCTCTAGTATACAATTGTTCATTATTTACATTAGCATAGTAGTACATGCTAATGGGAATGTTGGAGAATCTTTATTGAATATAACTACTTTACTCAAAAATGTAAAGTAGATGGAGTCTATAAGCTTATTGTTTAGTTTTATTTTTTAACTGTGAAAGACGGTTCCTAACGGAACCTTCTTTCATGGATTTATTTTGTTTTTTTGCAGGAGAGGCCAGAAAGTAAGGTGGGGAAGGAAATGAGCGAAGGGGCACCAAACCACACATATGGAGGGGCACGTGGACAAGGGGAAGATGTTGGCATGTGTTCAAATCGAAGGTAAGGGCAGTGTTTCTCATGCTCCTTGATTACCGCTTCCAAAGAACTTCGAAATTGCTCCCCCATGCAGAGTGGTGTGTTGCAGTTTATACAGAGTACTGTTGTTTTCAAAAGATATGGATCATCAGCCTCTTTTATTGCTTGTAAGGTAGCTGGTAGGATTTTGTGTCCCACAGAAGTAGGCTGTGTGGTTACAGCATTGTTTGAGGACGCTGAGGTAGAGGAAGACAGCCTGCTACTTCCTAAAAAAGGAACTGCCTTTCTGAGAGCATTTCAGTGGTTGGTTTTGATGTGGCGGCTCATGGAGGTGGTCCTGTGAGAGTACTGCCCAGGTTGTCCGCAACTGGTAGCTTTAGCTTTGGTACATTTCCAACAAAGGTAAAGAACTGCCACACCCATGATTCTCTCTGGGTGCTAGAGGTAGGCACTTCCTCTACCTCATCTTCCTGGTCTTCTTGATTGTCTTTTGAAGTAGTGCGCTTCTTTCATTGTGTAGGTCGTCCAGCTGGTGGTGGTGGCTCTTGGGGAGGAGGGATGGCAATAGCTGATGCCATTTTTAAAATAAATAGCTGTTTTCCTAATATTCTTCCAAGTATGTGATGTGGCATAGGTTTTAATGGATAATGAGTAAGAATATGTGCACGAGCTGTGCAAGGGTACATTTTGAGCTTCAAGGTTCCTAGATGAACTGAAAAATGCAGTTTTTAACTGTTTCCGAAGCACGGACCCATTTGTGAAGTGAGGAGGCATTCCCAAACATGTCATCATGCCGCTTGCGCACACGTGGTCACGTGACACGGTCAGGGAAAGTCTGCGGTCACGTCAGATGTTCGCGAACATCGGCGAACACAAAAACAGTGGAAAAAGTTGGAAAAAGTGTAAAGAAGTGTTAGAAATTATGCTAGAAGGTGGGGAATGACAGAGGTTTAAGGTGAAACTTTGCAAATTGGAGAAAGGTTTTGCTATATTAGGGTAAGTGTGATATTGGTAAATTGAAGCAAATTAGGGTGCACTGGTAAAAACCCATGAAATTCACTGAAAAAACATCGATAAAGGGACGTTATTGTTAAGTTGCACTAATAAAAACCCATGAAATTCAATGAAAAAAACTTTTGTTATGGTTGCAAGTAAAACTGAAAAAACACAGAAATTGGCCAGTTATGCTAAACTAAGTAACCATAACTTGCGCCACCACTATGCACTGCCAAGACACCCAGAACATGAAAGATGACAATACAAATGGCACTGATGACATCACTGATAACATCTGTCTGTTGTTCCCCCCACCCCCCGCTCATGCCCCGTGTCTGTCTCCTGTTCCCCCCACCCATCGCTCATGCCCCGTGTCTGTTTCCTGTTCCCCCCACCCCTGCTCATGCCCCGTGTCTCTCCTGTTGCCCCCCATCCCCTGCTCATGCCCTGTGTCTGTCTCCTGTACCCGCCCACCCCCCGCTCATGCCCCGTGTCTCTCTCCTGTTGCCCCCCACCCCCGCTCATGCCCCGTGTCTGTCTCCTGTACCCCCCACCCCCCGCTCATGCCCGTATCTGTCTCCTGTTCCCCCATCCCCCGCTAATGCCGTGTCTCTCTCCTGTTGCCCCCCACCCCCGCTCATGCCCCGTGTCTGTCTCCTGTACCCTCCCACCCCCCGCTCATGCCCCGTGTCTGTCTCCTGTTCCTCCCACCCCGCTCATGCCCCGTGTCTGTCTCCTGTTGCCCCCCACCCCCGTTCATGCCCCGTGTCTGTTGTTCCCCCCACCCCCCGCTCATGCCACGTGTCTGTCTCCTGTTCCCCCCACTCCTCGCTCATGCCCCGTGTCTGTTTCCTGTTCCCCCCACCCCCCGCTCATGCCCCGTGTCTCTCCTGTTGCCCCCCACCCCCCGCTCATGCCCGTGTCTGTCTCCTGTACCCCCCACCCCCCGCTCATGCCTCGTGTCTGTCTCCTGTTGCCCCCCACCCCCGATCATGCCCCGTGTCTGTCTCCTGTTGCCCCCCGCTCATGCCCCGTGTCTGTCTCTGTTGTTCCCCCCACCCCCCGCTCATGCCCCATGTCTGTCTCCTGTGCCCCCCAACCCCCGCTCATGCCCCGTGTCTCTCTCCTGTTGCCCCCCACCCCCGCTCATGCCCCGTGTCTGTCTCCTGTACCCCTCCACCCCCCGCTCATGCCCCGTGTCTGTCTCCTGTTCCCCCCACCCGCTCATGCCCCGTGTCTCTCTCCTGTTGCCCCCTCGCTCATGCCCTGTGCCTGTCTCCTGTACCCCCCCACGCCCCTGCTCATGCCCCGTGTCTCTCTCCTGTTGCCCCCCACCCCCTGCCCCGTGTCTGTCTCCTCTACCCCCCACCCCTCGCTCATGCCCCGTGTCTCTCTCCTGCTGCCACCCACCCCCCCGCTCATGCCCCGTGTCTGTCTTCTGTTCCCCCCACCCCCGCTCATGCCCCGTGTCTGTCTCCTGTTCCCCCCACCACCCGCTCATGCCCCGTGTCTGTCTCCTGTTGCCCCCACCCATGCCCCGTGTCTGTCTCCTGTACCCCCCACTCCACGCTCATGCCCCGTGTCTCTCTCCTGTTGCCCCCCACCCCCTGCTCATGCCCCGTGTCTGTCTCCTGTTGCCCCCCACACCCCCGCTCATGCCCCGTGTCTGTCTCCAGTTCTCCCCACCCCGCTCATGCCCCGTATCTGTCTCCTGTTCCCCCATCCCCCGCTCATGATCCGTGTCTGTCTCCTGTTCTCCCCACCCCCCGTGTCTGTCTCCTGTTCTCCCCACCCCCCGCTCATGCCCTGTGTCTCTCTCCTGTTGGCCCCACCCCCGCTCATGCCCCGTGTCTGTCTCCTGTTGACCCCCACCCCCCGCTCATGCCCAGTGTCTCCCTCGTGTTCCCCCCACCCCCCGCTCATGCCCCGTGTTTCCCTCGTGTAACCCCCCACACCCCTGCTCATGCCCCGTGTCTCCCTCGTGTTCCCCGCACCCCCGCTCATGCCCCTTGTCTCTCTCCTTTCCCCCCCACCCCCGCTCATGTCCCGTGTGTGCCCTGTACCCCCCCCACTCATGCCCCGTGTCTCCCTCCTGTTCCTCCCCACCCCCCGCTCATACCCTGTGTCTCCCTCATGTTCCTCCCCACCCGCTGCTCATGCCTCGTGTCTTTCTCGTGTTCCCCCCACCACCGCTCATGCCCCGTGTTTCATTCCTTTCCCCCCCCACCCCCTGCTCATGCCCCGTTTGTACCCTGTTCCCTCTCACCCCCGCTCATGCCCATGTGTCTCCCCTGTTCCCTCCCACCCCCCGCTCATGCCCTGTTGTGTTCTTTTTGAACACCCTGCCTTCCCTTTCCATGGTGGCCATCTTTTTGTTTTTTTTACCACCCGGCGTTCCCACTTTGAGGACATAAGATGTTAGTGTTCTTCATCTATTGAAAAGGATGTTATGGTGACGTTGCACTAATAAAAACCTTTAAAATGTAGTTAAAAGAAATGTTACAGGGACGTTATGGTTAACCTGCACTAATGAAAATCTATGAAATTCAATGAAAAAACTTTGTTAAAGGGACGTTATGGTTAAGTTGCGCTACTAAAAACCTATGAAATTCAGTGAAAAAACGTTGTCAAAGGGACGTTATGGTTCCAAGTAAAACCGAAAAACCCTTGAAATTCGCCAGTTATGGTAAGCTAAGCAACCATAACTCGCGCCATCACCGTGCACTGCTAAGACTAACACCCAGGACATCAAAGAGGACATCACAAATGTCATCGATGACATCACTGATGACATCACATGTCTGGCTCACTCTTTTTTCTATTGCTGACATATCTAGGCCACATGGTTTTCTTCAGTAACAGTCAGAAACTAAAAATGTTATTTTATTTGTAGACGTATCCTTCAAGTAGGTTCTTACAGTAATTCCCTTAGAGTCCAGTCACATCATATGAAACATATACATACGGGAAGACACAAGCTTGAAAGACAGCAATCCTTTTTGTGCATAAAGATAATCAATAGACTTATCAGCACTTTCTGATAGTTCTGTTGTTTTTTTTTTCTTTTCATGGCTGTACTTTCCCTGTATATGGTCATATTTGTATACATTGTACTCACACTACTTTCCTTAGGGTCCAATCACATCAAGTGATACATATACCTAGGGTAAATAGCAGCTTTGAAACAGAGCAATCATTTATTTGCATGAAAATAATCAGTTAAATTACGAATTGTTTCTGCTACTACTTGTGCTTTTTTGCTAACTTCACTTTCCCTGTATATACCCATATTGGTATGTATTCTTGTGTCTTTGTGTTTTGTCTATAGTAATGCAATTATGTAATACATGTGTTTTATGAGCTACTTATTACATATTTCGCAGTACACAAAAATCTATTAAGAAAACAATTATCATTTCATTATTCAACATATTAACATTACGAATATTATACCTTCATCTTGTACACTGCACACAATGTTATGTTTCTGTATGAGTAGCTTAGTATATTAGATAGAACCCCATAATAGAATGCTATTTATATCAATGCATCGTTCAATGCACTAATTAGGGTATGATATTTATTGCAATGATCCTTGACACTTGTTTCACAACATTATAATAAGAATCCCTTGTACACATATTTCATGAAAAGTACATACACATGTGATGTCATCAGTGATGTCATCAATGACATTTGTGATGTCATCTTTGATATCCTGGGTGTTAGTCTTAGCAGTGCACGGTGGTGGCGAGAGTTATGGTTGCTTATCTTACCATAACTGGCGAATTTCAAGGGTTTTTCGGTTTTACTTGGAACCATAACGTCCCTTTGACAAAGTTTTTTCACTGAATTTCATAGGTTTTTAGTAGCGCAACTTAACCATAACGTCCCTTTAACAAAGTTTTTTCACTGAATTTATATATATATATATATATATTTAATGTTTTGCCCATGTAATAAACGTTATATGAACAAACCTAAAAAAGCTGTTAATTGTAGACTCAATGAGCACAGTTTGAGAATTTGCAATTTTGTTTCAACATCACCCATGGTGAATCACAATCTACAACATGGACATACACAAAATGATATCAACTGGTTTGTTCAGGAAAAGGTGAAATTAGACATTACAGGGAGCATACTACAGACGAAATTAGCTAAGAGAGACCCACTGATGGGCTCAAAAATCATATTGAATGGATGAGTCTAATGAGTGAGTGATAACAAACGCTAACCACTTAACTAGTGATTAATCACATTACCGTCCAATTAAGAGTAACAGTGACTATTTTATTAATGTTATGGTGGCAAGTTAGCAATGACATATTGTGTCACCAAAATAGATTATATGAAAACCAAATGGCTGTGCATACCACGCGATCACTGGATAGGAACAACTTTGCATTTCAAAATGAGTTTTAACCAATAATGCAATCAGCCGAATAGAAGTAAAGAAAAGCGGTCTCACTTTGGGGCCATGATCCACATGAAATGACAACACAAACCTTTCAGGATGGGAGTAGAGCAACAACAGTCTAGAGTTTTGAGGCTAGTTGAGTAACTCGCTGCCTGTGGATGTGTCTCACAAATTTACTTTGGTAAAGTTTGAATAAAATGCGAATAGACCAATGTGGCTCCAATAGAGTGGGTGTGAACAGTTAATCTACGTCAGTAGAGCTCACATTAGGCAAAAGCAGGGGGATTCAGTAAGTTGATTGTTATTCATTGCTAGGTGACGTCTTGAAATAATTGTGACGATAGAGCTACCCAGATGTGATGTTGATTTTACATCTTTTTCACAGAATGAAGGGAAGAGAAGATTGGCCAGAAACCAATTGAGCCAGTAAACAATATGTGAAATAATTATACTCGACTATTGGAGGAACGGGAAAATAGACTATGAGATGCTCCCTCTAATGTTGGGATGAACAAGAACAGGGGAAAAGAAATCCACCCATTACTGTTTACATAGCCTGTGTTTATTGCAGGTTGTATGAAATATCACAGAGTAATAATTGACATAGAATACGTATGTAATCGAATTGATTCTTTGATAATGATGGTTCAACGTAAGTAGACTAGGTATATGTTATGTGAATTCATTTTTGATGGTTTTGTAAATATGTTTTTAAAACAAAATTTCCCTGATAAAGCTGTAAACGTTTTAAGACTCTTTATCGAAAATAGCATATGCAAAATGCTGATGACAGTGGGCCTCATTACCCGGTAGGAGGTAACCATGGTGTTATTAGCGCCATGGCTACCCCCTTACCGCATTCCGGGTCCGTGTTCCCGGAATAGGGACTTACCGGGTCATTCTGACCTTGGAGGACCCGGTAAGACCCCATTCCGGGAACCATTCCCCATTCCCATTCGAGCCCCCATAGGGCTCAATGGGGATGGAGCTAATAACGGGCCCGTTATTAGCTCTGAAGTCCCTTAACGGATCCCGTCCATAACGGCTGGTAAAACCAGGCGTTGAGGAAGGGACCCGCTAAGGGATCTCGGAATAGGGTGGTAAGGGATTACCGGCACTGGTGCCCTTACCGGTGCCAGTAATCCCTTGGCGCCTACCGGTAATGAGGCCCAGTGTGTTGCTAGTTGGCATATGTTTAGTTACTGGACAAGACAAAGGGTTTGAAAGATGACGGATTCGGATTCAATGATTACAATGTTAATTATATAAAAGTGTGTTTCACATGAAGGTGTTTTACTATGAAACGCATGTTGTAATTTCATGCACTGTAACTTTATTTTTATGCTTACACCTATGTGTAGGGGTTTACATGTATGTATGTATTTTTGTATAACTTGTGTTGCTGAATTGTGTCAATATAGATGATTCTTTCAATAATTTGAGTAAGTGCAGATTGTGATACTATACACTTCAATATGTAAGTAATTGAAGTGTATTTCTTTTAAAGAACAGGTGTAAATAATTCTGTAAAATTGATCTCACCAAAAAAACACGTGTTTCTGAGAATATGAGTATTTATTTATTTATTTATTTATTTTATTGTTCGGCTTATTAGGTGCTTATACAGGAAGTAAATACTGTTTCAAAGCACCCACGGGGCAACAATGTGGGGACAAGGGATGAAAAACAATTACAATACATAAAAATATAAATATAAATACAGTGGGGAGGGGAAGACAAACCTACTATGCCATGTGAGTATTTGGAACGTGCAAGTGCAGAAGGGAGAGGAAATGGGATAGGTGCTGGGGTGCTAATGGGTGAGCAACAGGTGAAGTGCAATGTAAGGTAAGTGCGTGCCTCCAAGAATGTAGGGTTAGCCGAGGCAAGTTCTGAGAATAGACAGAAGCTGGGGTGATTCGGTGTGGGAGGTCAGGGCCCAGGGGATGCTTAAAGGCCCTGAACACCAATTGAACGACTGAGATTAGCAGAGGAGAGAGGGAGGAAAGGAAGAGGTAAAGAGGAAGTTCTTGAGGATCTTCTGGAATTTAAGAAAGTGCTGATCAAGATGAAGAGGGAGAGGGAGACTGTTCCAAAGAAGGGAGCTAGCTGAGGAAAGCGATCGATCACCTGCTCTCTGTTTAGCAAAACGCTTTACACACAAGGAGCTGGTGCCAGAGGAGCGCAGAGGTCTAGAGGAGGAATATTTAGTAAGAATGAGTTGCAGATAGAATGGTGGATGATACAGAGGGATTTGAGTTTAATCTGTGAAGCAACAGGGAGCCAATGAAGACTTTGTAGGGCAGGAGAGATGTGGTCCCTGGACTTGAGGCCAAGGATAAATCCTGCTGCCCTATTCTCGATTAGCTGGAGAGTCGCAGAGTGGAAGAAGGTAGATTCAGGAGGAGGCTATTGCAATAGTCAAGCCTAGAGAGGACTAGGGACCGGGTAACATTGAGCCTCTGCGGGAAGGTGAGAAAGGGTAGAATTCCCTTGAGAAGGATGAGCTGAAAGTGGGACTTCTTGGCAATGTCCTGAGGTGAGGGAGGAAGGAGAGAGAGGAGTCGAAGATGACTCCGTTTCTGGCTTCAGAAGAGGCATCAGGGGGAGTCCCCATGGAAGAAGGCCAGATCGAGGGGAAGAAGTTGGGTGCAGGGGTCCCAATAGGAAGGATCTCTGTTTTGCTGGCATTGAGACAGAGATCATTGGAAGTGCACCAGGCCTGGATGGCAGAAAGGTAGTCAGTGATGATGGAAGGTGCAAGGGGGTCAGCAGGAAGTTTGAAGAAGAGTTGTGTGTCATCAACATAACACTGGAGGTTGGGTGAGAAGGAGGAGATGAGGCATGCCAGCAGAGAAAGGTAGATGTTAACGAGCCAAAACAAAAGAATGGAGCCCTGGAGGATGCCACAGGTGGAGAAGGAAGTAGGAGAGGAGAAGGCGCCCAGGATCACTTGGGAGGAGCGGTCTGTTAGGAAGGAGGTCAGCCAGTCCAGTGCCCGCTCCGAGATACCAAGAGTGTCATGTAGCCTTTGTATGAGGATGCAGTGGTTGACAGTGTCAAATGCAGATGAGAGATCAGCGAGTGCAGGGGCGATAGAGCAAATGTTGTCCTTGATGGTTCTGGATGAGCAAGGGGCAAACTGTTTGGAAGAGGCCGTCATGGAACACACAACTCTGGTGAATTCTTCCAGAGAGACAAGGGCAAAGGAGCAGAAGTAGGAAGGAAAAGGGCTAGTGGCCAAGGGAGGCGGGGGGGGGTGAGGGTTGGGTTGGGAGAGTGAGTGACAAAGCTGTTCAGGATGTCCTGAGTTTTGGTGGTGAAGTGTGGGGCGAGTGTGCTGCAGTAGGGGAGGGGGATACTGCAGAAGGTTTGGCAACTTCTGTGCAGTTTTAAAAAAGTTCAACTGTGTTGTTGGCTGCACCAGATACCCGTGCCTAAATGTGGGCCCTTTTTTGGCACGGATAGAGAGCCTTTATTGCCTTTGGAGCAGGCAGCAGGCCAGTTTGTCAGAGGGTGAGCCTGAGGCTTGCCACTTCCGTTCTGCAACTCTGCACTTTCGTTTCAGGTCTGCGAGTTCAGAGTCGTACCAAGAGCTATGCTTAGAGGTAGGTTTCAAGGGGATCCTCAGGACTGGGGAAAGAATGTCAAGGGTGTTGGTGATGGATAGGTGGAAGTCGCTGAGAGTAGAGTCAATTGTATCATCTGAGTTGCGAGAGCAAGGGAGGATAAAGGTGGAGCTGAAGGCAGCAGCTGACACTCGTTTCATCGGACGGATGTTAGTGAACGAGGTTGGCGGGGCTTTTGCAGGAGTGGTCACAAGGCCATAGGGACCCAAGTGGGAGGAGAGAAGAGAGTGGTCAGACCAAGAGAGAGGGGTGACCAGGGAAGATGAGAGAAGGAGGTTAGAGTGAATGAAGGCGTCCAGAGTGTGTCCAGCAGAATGTGTTGGACCAGAAGGGAAAATGGAGAGGGATAGAGAGGTGCAGAGGTCAATGAAGAGAGTGGATGTTGTGTCAGGGGAGTCCAATTGGATGTTAAAGTCACCCAGGAGCAGCAGGTTGGAGGTGGTTGAGAGAAAGGAGGAACAGAAATCAGTCCTATCAGAGAGGAACAGGGAGGTAGCACCTGGAGGCCAGTAAATGGTAGCAATGGTCAGGGTGGAGGAGGTAGAGATAACCAATTTGCATACCAGGCTCTCCAAAGAAAAGTACAGCTGAGTGGGTAAGATGGAACAAGGAACCCACTAAGGGAAGATTAAGGCAACCCCACCACAAGCACAGTGAGGTTGGGGCTTGCAAATGATCTTAAAGCCGTCAGGTAGGAGGGAGTCAAAGGCAGTGACTGAGCTGGCATTGAACCAAGTCTCGGTGAGTGCAAGAATGTCAAGGTCAGTGTCTTCAAGAAGGAGGCAGATGTCAGCAGAGTGTTTTTTGGCTGAGCGGACATTGAGGGTCGCCAGGTGGATACAATCTCTGCCTTTGGAGGTTTTCTGAGATGGAGTACAAGGGCGTGGTACATCAGTCAGAGGTGGGGGGATGGAGAGAGTGGTGGGGAAAAGGCAGGGAAAGGAAGGAAGTTAATGAGAGATGGCAGGATTCCATCAAAGAGAAGGAGGTTTGCCTTTGGACCCTGAACCAAGATGGTGCCCATGTGGGAGACTTTAATGCAGCAGTGTGATGAGAAGAAGCCTACCAAGAGGACTTCCCACTTGGTGCCACCATAAATGGGAGAGGACGAGAAAAGGGGGGGAGTAGAGATGAGATGAGAAGTCCATGGTTCTGGAGGGGGGACAGAGAAGAGGATGTCAGTGAAGATTTCTCTGGAGGATTCACTGACATAAGTGTCTGTGATGGGGAGGCCAGGATTTGCACCACAGATGTCTTTTGTTTGTGTTTTTTTTCATCCAGGTTTTGTGAGAGAGATAGGTGATAGTCTAGCAGTTAGAGAAGATTGGAGAGATGGAGAGTGCCATCAGTGGCAGAGGATAGATGACAGAAGGGAAGGTAAAGATAAAGATGGGGGTGGGAGGGGCTGCAATTCACAGTCCTGGCCCTAACTCACAGGCGACTTAGTAGTTAAGGAAGGCACAATACAATGTAGAGCAGACAGTAGGGTGCAGGACTCAGAGTTTCATAAACAGAAGCCGCACAAGTGGATGCAAGATGTGAAATCACAGTACCTAGATTAGATTTTTCAAAAACAGGAGTACAATGCAAGCAGCACAAGTGGATGCAAGATGTGAAAGCACACCACCTAGATTAAATTTTTTAAAACATGAGTACAAGGCAAGCAGTACAAGTGGATAAAAAATGTGAAAACACACCGCCTAGATTTGATTTTTTAAAATCAGGAGTACAATGCAAGCATAGTGTGCCCAGGGATGCAAGAGGGGAGGCTGAGAAGTATTTACCATGTGACACAAAGGGAGCACATGTCGTAAAGAGATGTTTCAAGGAGAGGAAGTTAGAAAGGACACAGACACGCTGGAGGAGGCAATCGGAGAGATCAGCCATTACTCACGTTTATCAAGGAGACAGAGGCCATGGTGCAAGTTCAGGAGGAAGACTTGGCCAAGGGGGTGCTGCATTGTTTGTGGGGCTGCAACAAGGTGGGGGCCCATCCAATCCCTCCTCAGCCCATACAGGCTCAGACAGGAGCCTTTGGATAGAGCCTTCAGGTGTGGATTGGCTTTCCAGCCTGCTGGCTTGCAATTGTCTGGTTAACAGGGAGACAGGTCAATCAGGACCTGGCCTGGGCCCTGGTGTTGAGGAGGCACTCCAGTGCCTGGAACTGGCAAAAACTGTCAGCCATGTTGCAGGGGTGCTGAGCCACAGCACAATGGAGGTCCCCACTCGGCCACAAGGCACCCCCCAATGCTGGAGTGGGAGCTGCGGGCACAAAGGGCACCAGACCCTGCATGCAGGGACTTAATGAACAAAAAAGCACTCTGAAGTTACTTACGTGCAAGCCACACCATTAAATATCAAATATCATCAGTGAAGCCCTTCAGGGCTTACCTTGCTGGGCGCACTGAGATTTTTCTGTTTTCCGTTGTGTGCAGGCCGGGAGAGGAGTAGGGTCCAGTAGTTGTTGGTGAAGCTGATGTGGTGAGCGAAAGAACGGGCTCAGACAGGAGCCTTTGGATAGGGCCTTTGTGTGTAGGCCAGCTTTCCAGCCTGCCGGCTTGATATTGGCAAAAACTGTCAGCCATGTTGCAGGGGTCCTGACCACAGCACAATGGATGTCCCCACTGGGCCACGAGGCCCCCCAGGCTGGAGCGGGGGCTGTGGGCACAAAGGGCACCAGACCCCGCGTGCAGGGACTGAAAGAACAAAAAAGCACTCTGAGGTTCTACAAGCATACTGTGACTGTGAGAGAGGGGTGGGAGAGACCTCAGCCCTCTCATCGTCTGCCTTACGCTGTGGGAAACATAAGTACACACAGAGAAAATATATGTCTGAGTTTAGGGTTCACCATTCACAGTGGCATTTCTCCTGCTCCTGGTGTACTATAACCATGGGAGTAGCTTAAGGAACGTGGCCAGAGATAGAAAATGCAACAAGCAGTGTCAATAAAGTTGCTTAGTTTTGACTTATGACAAAAAAAGCAGTGTCAAAACCAATAGTTTGGGCTTTTGTGTAGCCATTGGACACGGATTACCCATACACAAAGACCTGGGTCTGTGTCCCAGTAGAAATGCATTGGACAGTGGCTACCACAGGGAAGTACCAGGCCTATTATAGAATCACTGTAAGGCAGACATTGAGGCTCCAAGTTCTCCTTAAGTCCCTAGACAACCTAGCTACAGAAAGGGTTGTTTCAAGGTGTATAGTAGTGAAAACAGAGCACTGCAGGGGAAGGTGTTCGACACCCAGGGCTAGTAGAACACGTCTGATGGGACATCAGATGAGGAGCAATGCTGCACCAATTGGGAGAGAATGTTTCATTGCCACTGGGTCAGAGTCTAGGTCAGCCCATGTGCTGCTGCTGTTTTTGAGGTGGTAAGCATAGACAGGAAGCTTCACCCATCAGTATAAAATGTCACGGTTTAGAGCACATGAAACGCTGGGATGCTGTGCTAATCAGGGGTTGTTTATGACATATGTTCGGCGCCACTTCCACCACTCCCTCAAAACTATGCCCCCCCCACCATGTCTCTCACACCTAGCATTATGACAAATAGGGCACTCAAGGTCCCAATCTTGACCACCCACATCCCGTGCACTTTTTCACCCCCCTACTGCTTGGTTAGCCCACAACCATCTCTCAGGCACCACGCATGCCCGCTAGTCAGAACCCGGCCACGCTCAGCAATAATGGACTAAAGACAAACCGATGACATGACGGGACCAAGATTCTTGACATACACCCCAACATGGATGCCCCAGGCACCCATTGTGCCATACCACCATAGTACCACGTGTCCTCCCACAGGTATTCACCATGCAGCTTGCAGCAAACCCTTGCCACGGACAGCTAAACAACCGACAATGCATCTCCAATCTCCCACTAGCTATCTGGTCACCTCTCCCTTTAGCACAATGACCACAACCATGCACACGAATGTAGGGACCACTTCCTCTGAGCACTGCCAGCATGTACACCCACATTCTAGGTATCTCATTATCACACCCGCCCCTCATGGCACAGATCCACTGTCTGGACATGGCCAACTGTCTAATTCTCACTCCTTACTTCTCTCATTAGAGTGCTATCCAGCAAACAAATTCTCAGAAGCTTAACACTGGGCACCAGGCACTATTATCAAGCCAACCGGAGCATACTATTTGGTAAGCCAATCCAAGTCAAAGCTAACGTTGGGCCTCTTATAAGAGCCCCACCTAGTCCCAGGTTACCTGCACCAACTACTCTAACTTTTATCTACCTCTCTCCCCCTTTTTTCTCCCCCTTGGTGCATCACCCGCTCTTCTTATTGTTACCATATATTTTTCATATCATACAAACTCGAAAATGGTACTCACCAATTATTAACATATGTGTAATGTATACACTGTACACAATGCATTCATAAATTACCTCATTTGTTACTCACCTTGTTCTAAAACTTTGGTAATGTCACCACACCTCACTTATACCAATATGATAATATGATATGATTGGTTATTTATAACGTTCTTAATACCCAGAGGTTTCTTAGCGCGAACACAGGGATCGAACCTGAGTTGCTCCATCTCGTCTTGCTTCCAAGGCGAGCACGTTGCTGCTGAGCTATCCTCCCAATCACTAACCACACTTGTTACACTCCACAATTTTGCATTTTCGGTTTTGTTGAATTTTGTGCACTAATTTTGACACAAATTCCAAATCTTGTCAAATGCGGTATGACTTAAAAATACCATAGCCTTGATAAAGACCCTTGTGTGGTCAAAACATGTGTCGGGAAACTTGAGTAACAATAAAGACTGAAATCAAAACTAACCAAAAAAATGAATGATCCTTTATTCTTGGAATCCAACAGAAAAAAAACACTCAGGTTTACCTAGAACTTAGATACGAAGCACCGGTTTCCTCCGATTCCCACCACCAATCCAATCCTATCACCCATCTGTAGGTTGCAATGGAGAGGGCCAGCTTAGGTGGGATTGTTGATTTCCCCATGTCAGAGTACAGTTGTAGCGTTACCATAGATTTCATTGAATACTGTTTCACCTAATGAGATCTCACTGAATTTATTTCACTGCAAATTTTAGGTGAAATGGTATATGTGTAATGCATAGAAGGTGGCGTGTAGGGTAAGGATATCAGTTAGGGTAGGGAGGGGGGAGGGGGGGCGCAGGGGTTCTCCCCCCGCATTATATATAAACAATGTAGAAAACGTAAAAAGTTGATTTCGTTTTTCGGTGAAATGTGTTCAGTGAAATCTCCATTAGGTGAAATATTTTCAAAGAAATCACATACATCCCAGTTGTAGCATCATGATAGAGTTAGCCACATGACAAATGCCATTGAAAGGAGAATATCAGGGACTGCTAGAGTTCCAAGCAGCAGTTCGGCAGCACACTTGGTGAGAAGCCAGGCATGTGTGCTAGGAACATGAACATCACACTGCAGACTGTTTGCTTTAAATGGAGAATCCCTTAAATCCTGGTTGTCGTTGTGTTAAATCTCCACAATATTTCCACCCAGGGCGGGAGCTGTGTGGAGAAGAACATTGGTATGCTGCCGGACTTTCAGGTTACTAGTCCTGGGAAGGGCTTTTATGTGCATACCACTAGCCCATAATATGTGTGTCTTTCTTCTAAATAAATATCATTAGTAATTAAGTAGTGGACATTGTTGTCTTTATTTCTTATTCCTTTGTTCAGCCCATTGGGGTACACCGCTGCCATAAAAAAGTGGAGCCACATTCAGGTAATGGATTACAGGTGGGCTGCGGAAACACACAAACGTACTAGCCTAACCAGTTGAGAGACCTACATGTTTAACTAGGAATCAGGAAACCCTTGTTTAGCTGTTTACAATCAGGTCAAGATCTTTACTGTATTCACCCTGGGAAAGTGCACTTAAGCAATAAGCGCTGAGCCGCGGCGGGCATGATCGCCTCAGGTAATGGCATGGGGCCCATAGTAACAGCGAGGGCCTTAATGAAGGCCCTGGGCCATTACCTGAGGCGGTAATGCCCCCCTCACAAGGTTCCTATTGCTATTAGTACCCCAGCCTTTTGGACCGGGTACTAAAAGCAACTTTTTTCCATTGCCAGATGATCTGGAGTTTCACAACCAAAAAAAGAAAAGAAAATGGTAGCCTAGGAAAGGAAAACAAAGTCTGTTCTCCCTTTCCATGGTGGCCATGGAAACTAGTAAAAAAAGTAAACAAACAAAATGGCAGCCATGAAACGGGATAAGGGATTACACATAGTCTCTTCTCACTTTCCATGGCAGCATTTAAAAAAGTAGGAAAAAAGTAAACACAAAAATTGTCCACCATGGAAAGGAAGAGGGGACTACATGTAGCGACTACATGTAGTCCCTTCTTCCTTTCCCTAGCGGTGTGTCACATATCGGGAGTGGATGCGCTGGAGACAGATGTGTTTCTGGCATGCTCGCTACAAAAAAGGAAGAAAAAAGCAGGTAAGTGGAGGGAAGTGGAGGGGGAGAGGAAATGGTTGGAGGGGAACACTTACTTCATTCCCTGGTGGGGCAAGATGGCGGCCTCCAGCCCTGAGGAGGCTCAGAGTGGTGTGATAACCATGTGGTAATGCCCCTGTTCCGAGCCTTCTCATTGGCTGAGAGGCTGCCACCCACCCACACACCCCGCCCGCCGGATACTAATGAATAGGCACATCTTCCCTCATAAACACACTTGATGCCTGAGATTGCTAGTGTGGTAGCTGCAAGTGTTCACTTCCTGCAAAGGGGATGTTACCCTACAGATTGCCTCCAAGACTTATAACCTAGCATATCACACTTACTCCATGGCTAAGACACTGCAGCCTTTGAGGAATCAGTTACCTTAGTGCCTTTAGTCCACATTTGCTTATTTACATCTATCTTTAGCATAAGTCTGCAAAGTGGGTGTGTCCAGTGTGAGAAAATATGGAATGTTGTATTCCCACCATGTCCAATCTTCCTTATTGTCTGAAGGCAGGGGAGCACACGTTTGATTTTCCTGAGAGGGGGATTTTGGGGGGAGAGGGGTGAACAATATGTCAGGCTGTCCGATTGTAATTATAGGGGCTTTCCACACAGATGGCTGTTCCCGGGTGGGGTCGGGGGATGGATGGATACAGCCCCCTGCATACTCGGCACCCCTGCCTGAAGGCTCAGGTAATCACAGGCCACTAATAGTGTCTAAAGTCTAATGCGAGCAGACAATACAGACCTGTTTTGTAGCTTCTTGGATGGTTGCCACTTTATAGAAGTAAGGCTCATTGCTCTCGGAGTTAAACCGTGTCATTGAGTGACGAAGAGGCTCCACTAACTCGGTGCTGTTGACCTCAATATGCCATGGACAGCCTGCACAAGGTGAGACCCGAGGAGGCTCAGGTTTGGGAACTGAAAGGAAAAAAGAACACACATTTCAGGGACATCTGTTCCAAACTGTGGACTGTGTACTGCCAAGAAGCATAAGGAAAAGCACACATCTATTGCATGCGGTCTGTGTTTGAGACGTGTTTGTTCAACCAAAAACATCCCACTGGCATTGGCTGCGCACCATGTTGCAAGCATGAGAATATTGAGCACAACAGGATGTGCATACCACCCATCGCATTTAAATGCACACCTTGTTTATATATGCAGCACAAACCCAGACACAGTGCACTTCCTTTAACAGAGGATCATGTTTAACAGAAGTACATGAGGCAAAAAGGGTTTTCCAATGTGTGTACTGCTCAAATACACCCAACTGGACAGGGGACATTTAGCAATGGAGCATGGTTAGTGTACATGTGTGGAGCACAAATCACATAGTCTGCAGCATTGTTGTGTGTTTGGACCCCAAGCTTGTGCTTAGTGCATTTTCATCATGCACAATGTGAACGATATGTACTTGCATGCGCATGTTACCGTTTTGCATTGTGGTGTCACGTGCCCAGATACTTCCGGGTCACGTGACACCCGGAAATAAAGGAATCACCGGAACTGGCGTTACAACGCCAGTCCGGGTTTATGTAGCCTAACGTGTGGTCGCGTCTTTCTTTGAGCGCCGTGCCAGCACTGCGCACTAGGCCAGGACCAAGCCAGGCCTACCCACGAGGTCGGGCCCGCACACCATCTGGGACCCGACATCACACTGGTGACGAAGGGGAAGAAGAAGAGACCGTTAACAGAGCGCAGCCGTGTATCATCATGCGCGGCATCCGAGCCTCACTTTCACACCCCCAACATTCTAAATCAACACGCAGGATGTACAGAAACTTTGAAAGCCTCGTTCTCTGCCCCGCAACGTTCTAGGAGCATCGCCTTTGGAACAAAGTGGTTGCAGCAAGTCCCGCCTCATCCTAGAACAATTTAGGGGGTTTTTTTTCAAAAAAAGAAGAAAAAAAAACTTTTTATTTTTTCCTATTGAACATTTAAATTATCGGGAGGCACAGCCAAGACAATAAGGTCAACGGAAGACACCACTGCGACCCAAGGCCGCCACCCAGGCACCTGCATCACAACACTTGTGAGTGTAGCTCAATAAGCCTGCGTTTTGGCTGTGCCCTCACCCCAGCAACACAACATGTCCAGTGGAGAGTCAAGCCCCTCGAGGGCCACCACTAACTCGTCACCCAGAAGGAGCATCACCACAGATCATCCCGAACCAGCGCTCACCACGCTCATGCCTCCTTTCGACCCATTCACCACTGCGGCAGCCATTCGCTGGGAAATCTGGCTACAACCGTTTGAAATGCACCTCGACGCAAGAGATACCACAGTACCAAAGAAGAAGCGCACCTTCCTCTTGCTCAACATCGGGACTGCCGCATTACGCCTGTTCAACGCCATCCCAAACCGCGGAGACGGAAACGACTACGACGCTGCAAAGACGGTGCTCACCAACATGTTCAAACCAGACCTCAACCAGGACTATGTGCCTCATTACAACCTTGGCGGAGGACCATGGTGCTGTTAGCACCATGGTCCATGCCGCTAAGGTTGCAATTCCGCCATGGTGGATGGCGGAATTACCGCCCCATTCCAAGGTGAGTGGGGCGGTAATTCCCCATTCACCAATGGCCCCTTCCCTTTTCCCATTTTTGACCCATAGAGCATAATTAGAATGGGGAAAGGCGATAATTACGGCACCGTAAATTACGGTGCCGTAATTATCGCCAAGGTCCCTTTGCGGCATGGCTTTTAACGCCTGCAAAAAGCAGGCGTTAAACAGCCATCCCGCAAAGGGAACCTTGTAATCAGGCGTTAAGGGTCGGCGCCGTTTACGGCGCCGTAAACCCCTTAACGCCTGAGACGGAATGAGGCCCTATGAGCGCTTTCATTTCTGCATGGCCAGGCAGCGGGAAAACGAGACGGTTGATAAATTCCATGCACGCCTACGCAAAATGGCGGTCGGCTGCGAGTTCCCCGACGAGGAGTTCGCCATCCGCCTTCAAATAATTAACGGCATACACTCGGAAAAACTGAGGAGAGCTATCCTCTCAGAGAAGAATCTACGCCTATCCCGCATCCTAGAAATGGCACGCCTTCGCGAGCAGACGGAGGACCAGGTAGCGGTGATCGAAGCAGCGATCCAGAGACTTCCACTCAACAGCCCGAAACCAACGGAAGAGGTTGCAGCCACATCCAGACACCGGAACACTCGAGTGAAGCCTCAGCAAAAGGCCCACATGCAGCAAGGGAGGGACAAAGCCTGCAATTGGTGTGGCGGCCCGTGGCACAAAGGTGAGTACTGTCCCGCATGGGGGTCAACCTGCCGTAAATGCAATCGCCTCAATCATTACGCTGCAGTCTGTCTAAACCCGCTGAACCGAAACGACAGAGAGCCAACTCTGCGACCAGAGCAAGAGCGCCGGAAAAAGTTCGCACCCAGAGAGACTCCATACCTGCCTAACAGGCAAGGAAAGGCCAGAGCCGTTGATCACTCCCAAAGATCCCCGGACACAAGTGATAGCGACGACAGCGATGATAGCGAATCCCCCGAGAGGAGAGACAAAGACAGACGGAAAAGAGGGAACAAGCGGATACACCGGGTGCACCTCATCTCGGCCGTTGAACCACATCGATCCCGACAACGGAAGAGACCATCGTGCACGATCATCGCCGACGGAGAACCACTAAAAGTAGTCATCGACACTGGCGCAACAGTGAATGTAATGCCGACGACCGCATTCGGCAAGCTCCGCCCAAAGCCCAAACTCCACGAGAAGAAAGTCCGACTATGCGCCTATGGATGCAAGAAACCCCTACCGGTGCAAGGATCCTTTAAATCAGACTTTGCTCATAGCAACACCAATTGCCGGGCACGCGTATATGTCGTGGATGCTGGCTGCGAAACGCTGCTAAGCTGTAGGACAGCAGAAAAACTGAAATTAATACAATTCACTTTCAGCCTTAAACACAAAGAACTCGACGGCCTACTAGAACAATACCAGAAGATATTCCAAGGCATCGGATTCCTCAAAGGCCGAACCATCAAGCTCCACATAGACCCTACCATCGAGCCGAAAGCCGTACGTCACCGACAGATACTGTTCCACTTGAGAGAAGCAGTAGAGAAGGAACTAGCTAAGCTCGAGGACGCAGGGATAATAGAAAAGACATCAGGAACGACCCCGTGGGTGTCCCCCATGGTGGTTGCCCAAAAACCCAAGCAACCCAACGCGGTACGCATCTGTATCGACATGAGACTTCCCAACGCAGCCATCGGAAGAGAGCGCCACATAACTCCAACGATAGATGAACTCATTGTGGACCTCACAGGAGCAACAATCTTTAGCAAGCTTGACCTCAGATCCGGCTATCACCAGCTCAGATTAGCCAAAGAGTCGCAATATATCACTACATTCTCCTCTCACCTTGGTCTGAGAAGGTACAAACGGCTAAACTTTGGGATATCGTCAGCCGCAGAGGTATTCCAACACGAAATCCGCAAAGTTCTCACCGGCCTAGAGGGAACAACGAACATTAGCAACGACATTCTTGTGTACGCATCCAATGAAAGAGAGCACCACAAGCGCCTGGCAGCAGTCCTAGGCAGATTGGAAGAAGCCGGTCTGACACTAAACGCAGAAAAATGTGAATTCGCGAAGGAGGAACTATGTTTCTTCGGTTACATATTTAACGCAAAAGGAGTGTCGCCGGACCCCTTTAAAGTTAACGACATAAAGAACACCAAAGCCCCTCAATCGGCCACTGAGGTGAGGAGTTTCATGGGGATGGCAACCTACTGCGTGAGGTTAATTCCAGACCTTGCCAGCATCGCAAGCCCACTCCGGGAACTAACCAAGAAAGATAAGAAGTGGGAATGGACACCTGTTCACCAACAAGCATTCCAACAAATCAAGGACACATTATCAGCCTCCACAACTATGGCATTCTTTGACATAGAGAGACACACCGAACTTCTTGTCGATGCCAGCCCAGTCGGCCTCGGGGCAGTAGTAACTCAAACAGACAACGAAGGCAACGTGTACCCCATCGCATTTGCCAGTCGGGCACTCACCAAACTAGAACAGAACTATGCCCACATTGAGAAGGAAGCCCTTGCTATCCTGTGCGGATGCCGACACTTTAAAGTATACCTGCTGGGCAAGCAAGCAAAAGTATTCTCGGACCACAAGCCCCTGATCCCAATGTTCCGAGGATCGGCTCCTCACACACCAGCACGCATTGAAAAGTGGATGCTGCAGTTGCAGCCTTACAATATCAAAGTGGACTACCGCCTAGGGATGGACAACCCAGCCGACTGCCTGTCCCGTCACCCGCGGCCCGCCACTGATGGGGAACAATGCCACGCGAAAGAAACAGATGAACACGTATGTCATGTAGTCGCCTGCGACCACGGGCCTTGACCTTACAGGAAATAGCAAGCGAGACGGAAGCAGACACCATCCTGACACACACTACCACAGCCATCCAGTCAAGAAACTGGAAGAACTACCTCACATCCATGGCCCAATGCACCACGTCTGCTCAAGCCAAACTTCGGGCGCTATTTGGGATCCGACATGAACTCTCAGTTGCCCCCGAAGGTGTACTCCTCAAGGGTCACCGGATCGTGCTACCCGCGTCACTAGAGGAGAGAGCCCTCAGGCTAGCCCACAGCGGACATCAGGGCATCGTCAAAACAACAGCATACTTAAAGTCCAGAATGTGGATGCCCAACATACAACAACGAGTAGTGGAGCTGGTGGAATCCTGCGCAGCCTGGCAAGCCTCCAGGAGGGCCGAGAAACCAGAACCCACCGCCAGCGCCCCAAGAAGCAGCAAGCGGTGGGAGGCAGTCAGCATGGACCACTGTACCATTGCCGGCGAAGGATACCTACTCGTTGTGATTGATGAATTCAGCAGCTATCCTGAAGTAGAAGACGTGGCATCCACCAACGCGAAGACAACGATCCTCACACTAGAAAAGATCTTTGCAACACATGGTATCCCGACAAAGTCAAGAGCGACAACGGACCATCGTTCGCCAGCCAAGAACTGCGCACATTTTTCAAAGACAAACGTAAAACACAAGCGTATCACCCCAAGATGGCCCCAAGCAAACGGTGACGCTGAGAGGTTCATGGGGTCACTCAATAAAGTTATCTGCATTGCTAAAGAACGAGGGCATCCATGGCTGAAGGCAGTGTATCGATTCCTGAGGACGCACAGACAAACTCCACACTCCTCTACAGGAATCAGCCCTGCTGCCCTCATGTTTGGGGTACCCATACAGGCAGAGCTCCCGATACATCCACAATGGGTAGCTCCGGAACCTGACATCCCAGCCATAGATGCTATGAGACTGAGGCGAAATGAGCAAGAGAGTATTGCCAGGCGAGCCAGCCACCGAGACCTAACACCAGGAGACACCGTCATCGTCAAGAACCCGGGCGACGCCCAAGAAAATGTCCCTCAAATTTGAACTCCAACCGTGGACAGTCAGTGCTGCAAACCACAGTATGATTACCGCCACCTGAGGGAGTGAAACAGTGACAAGGAATGTGTCGCACTTCAGGAAGGTGCCACCGGAACTATGGGAAGAGAGCCCGGTATCCCCAAGAGGAGAGCCGGCGACACCTTGCACGCCCCGAGACCAAATGACAACCAGGACCTGTGCCACCCCAAGAGAGCCGGAGACACCCCACCAACAAGAAAATAGGACTGAGCCGAGCACCCAGGGGCAGACAAGTTGGAGAGGGCAAATCCCCGATACCTCCTGAGAGAGAAGCCCAGACCGTCGTCCCGCCTCCACGGATACGTGGTGGACAGTGTCTACCTTCAGAAAACCCGGCCAAGATGAGGTCAGAGTGGCTCAGAGTGTACGGTACCCGTTATAACATGTTTGTTGTTTAACTGTTGTAAAATACCTCCAAGTTGGAGAAGAATGTGGTGTCACGTGCCCAGATACTTCCGGATCACATGACACCCGGAAATAAAGGAATCACCAGAACTGGCGTTAGAACGCCAGTCCAGGTTTATGCAGCCAAACGTGTGGTCACGTCTTTCTTTGAGCACCGCCCCAGCGCTGCGAACTAGGCCAGGCCCAAGCCAGGCCTACCCACGAGGTCGGGCCCGCACACCATCTGGGACCCGACATCACAGCATGATATTCCAGTTTGACCATAGTACCTGGTTCCTTGACGTTATAGTGTGAAAATGTACTGTTCAGTCCCCAGGCTCAGGGGCTAGCCCCAGAAACTCCCAGATCTGTTCCCAAGGAAAGCTCTCTCATGCAGGAACAAGGGCGCTTCAGGTGAATCAGCATGCAAGGGTAAAGGAAGAAACAGCAAAGCCTTGCACCCTGTTCAGAGGCTGTCCAAATTAGCATACGTCCTGTGAAACTGCTCCTTCTACATAGATGGAACCCAAGAAGTAGACATTGTTGTTTGTACAGCTAACCCTTTTCTCCTCTCGCACACCGTACCTTTGCAGGTTAGCGGAAGGGAAAGGCTCCCTTCCAAACACCCCAGACACACATATAACACAAACACTATTGCACATCACTTCTACCATTAGAATGAAGCCACTTTTAATGACAAAATATCAAACTGTAGCTTCCCACATAACTATCTCCATAAACACAATCCCCCCCTTTAGTCCATAGTATACCTCTGCTGGGCCCATATTCACTCCATTTTGAATGGGTGACTAGCAGGGTCTTGGCCACCCTCGCATAACTTTAATGGATGAAATGCAAAAATGCATAATAGCACCTCCCAAATTCTCCCACATTTTTGGACCAAAAGCACATTGGGACCATAATTATGGTGAAAGGCACTAGAACAAATGACAAAAGGAATTAAATATGTGTCTCACAATTTATAGACATTTATTTTGTTAGGGTGAGTATTTTGACCAAAGAAAAGAGCAGATTCCAACTTCTATTATTCGCTTAAAAGGGTTTCTTGCTGAATCACTATCAAGGACATGTTCCAAATGTAAAGGTTCCCAAAATGCACTTTGCTTTTATGCAAGCCACCAGGCTTGGGTTCCATGAAGTGATTCTGTGTGGCGTGACCTGGCCTGGGGCCACTGTTAGGACAGTTTTTCTAAAGTCCAACCAGAGGACTCTATACAAATATTCTACTTGGCAATACAGAGCTCCAACTACTATTAGCAACATGCAGTGTGTGTTTAGCCACTCTGGTCAATGGAACCGCGGCTGAAATAGACAATCTCAGCCCGCTTTCCATATTACCTCATATCTGATGTCCGCGTTCTGCCTCGTGTGGCCTGCGGCCATTACTGAGTATGTGTCGCAGTGTGATTGCCTTCTGAATGTGTCTGCATACTTTGCTGCTATTCATTGAGTTCTCTGAATGTGGCGCCTTCCTGCTCGTCCTGATGACTCCGCAACGTCATCAGCGAGTTCAAACGTTTTATGTGATGGTGCCTCCTCTGCTCCGGCATCAGAAATATTGCCTATTGATATCTCTGTGCCCATGTCGGATGGAGTTCCTCGTCCTGTATGTTTCAACGTACTAGGCACCTCTTCTCTTTTTGAATGGCTAGAAAGATATTCAAATTTGCCTTCTCCTGTTTGGCCAGCAGGTGGCGAACCAACTGTCAAACGCCATTGTTCAATGAATGAAGCTGCACTAAACGCAGTTCTATGACAAGACAGGAGGCTCATATTATGCATTACAATCTTTACTCTGAAACCACAGCAGCAAAGAAAATACTTTTACAAACAAAAAAGTTTCCACAACAGAACTAGATAGAGTTCAATGTCAATGTATTGGGAACTCCCCAAACCATCATGGAGGACAGGTCATGCCCTGCAGGGGACCAATGAGCAGGGACCCTCTTCTATATATGTCCATTACTCTAACCCCAACTCCTCTTTCTTTGCTGCTGCAATCCACAGCTAAGTCAACTCCTCCTAGTTCTTTACTTAGTGTGGAATTATGGAGGTTAGAGTGCTATTTATTTATGTTATTAATGTTATATTGATGAGTTTGGGGTTTTATTACACTGTACTGTGGAAATGGTCATGTATTTTTCATGTTCCGTTGGTAACTGGCTGAGTGCCGTGTTCGTGTGCGAACGCTGACCTGCAGGTCACATTCATGCTTTGTAATGCTCCGCTGGGAGCCTTCTGCTTCTGCAGTGTTTGTTTATATTTCTTCAGCCCTGAGAGGCGTTCTAATCAGGCTGCGGCTAAGTGTGAAATTCTTTCCCTCCAGGCAGTGTTATTTTTAGCAGCTGCCCCAGCCCCAGAGCCAGCGCACGTTTCCCACAGGTGGTTTGGGAACGCTTGAAATTCTTTTCACTTGAGAGGAAGTTTTGTTTTTGTTTTTCTACAAGTTCATTCTGTAAGCGGCAGTAGGAACCTGCGCGCATTTTTTCCATGACTGTAAAGGCTGCAGCTTCTTTTACTCATTAACTTCCCGCACGTCGCGTGTGTGTGTTTTTATGTTTACATGCGCATTGTCATTAGTTGCATACAGGCTAAGCCTGTCCTGGGGATCCGGCTGGGGGGGGCAGTTTGCTAGGCCCTCCTTTGATGGGAGTAACTTCCATGATTATTCCTGAAAAGGGCAGCTGTGTCCACTTTTTAGAGTGAAACGCTTGTATTTCTACATTTAATTTATATGGATCTATGGTGGTGAGGGATGTTTCAGCCCACAAGAGGCATAGCTCAAGGAGAGGTTTGCAGGTTTACCATGCCGAGGGGCCTCGGTTCGCTGCCCGCCTTTGGCGGTATACACATGTGGATGCGAATGTGTATTTATATATATGTATTCACATTAATGTTTATATTTATTCATATAATATATATATATATACATATATATATATTTAAAATTGATATTTTATTTTGTGTTTAAATTGATATTTTCAGTATATATTAACACCAGTTCGCCTACTGAAGGGTGCTTTGCCTTCTTGGTAAGTGCTATAACCTGTTTAGCTTCAGGTTCTGCCTGAATTCTATGGGGAGGTTAACCCCTCGTATACTGCTGGTTTCCACACCCTGCGGGGGTGACCAGTTTCAGGTACTCTGGGGTGCTCTGGAATGGTACCGTCACCTGCTCGGTGGCAGGATTGGCTTGTGTTTCTGCGAGGTGATCCCTCGTATACTGATGGTTCCACACCCTGCTAGGGTGAGCAGTTGAGGTACACTTCATCAGTGTATTCCTCACTTAAAGTTGGCAACTTTGTCGGTGTGCTGCATATGGCGTTGGTGATTACCTTAACAGTTTGTGTGCCATAACCTGTTTGGTTTCAGGTTTCTACCTCAGTTCTAATGCAAGGTTACCCCTCGTGTACTGCTGGTTATCACGCCCTGCTCGGGCAAACAGTGGAAGGCACAATTGCTCAGGGTATTCCTCCCTTAAGGTTAGCAGTCTGTTTAGATGCTGCATATGGCAGATGTCATTATTTCGGTAAGCACACCGTAGCCTGCTTGGTTTCAGGCTTTGCCTGGATTCTGCGGCGAGGGACCCCCTCGTGTACTGCTGGTTGCCACACCCTGCTAGGGTGAGCAGTTAAGGTGCACTTGCCCAGTGCTCTCTTTTGCTAAACATTATGTTTAAGTGATGAATGGAACACATTGGTGTGTTCAGAATTGTCAGTGGCCCGGATAGCTCGGTAAGTAGCAGCTTATAGAAGGGCCGGGGGTTTGGACCCCTGTGAGGGCGTAACCCCTCTTCTTTGGATATTTTATATGTCTATTTTATATCATTTATTAAGTACTTTAAAGAAAAGAGTGTGTGGAGGTTGTGGTAAAACAGACCCATGTGGGGGGTTGTACCTTCCTCTATAGACACTAGTGTTAACCTTCGTCTTTTAGTTAAACTTCTGTCGCCCTTTACCGTAGTTAGTTTCAGGACAACTCAGTCCTTCCTTAGGTCTTGCTTTCCCCGATATCAATTGCTCCACCCAACACCTGTGCTGATTAAGCTGCTGTATTTTCTCCCATCATGAGGAAGAAACAGATGATGCGTTATGCCTCTGTTGAGGTCTGCAGGGCTGGAGGCTCTCTATAGTGGGGACGGGGTTTCCCTTACTATTTGTCCCATTGGACATTCTTTTTACTATTGAACTGTTGGTGGAGACAGGGTCAGCTCGAGGGTAACTGTTCAGTTTTGTTGCATGGCAAATTGAGCAACCGTGTTCTACTTGGAGAAAGTGTTTGGGAAACACTTGATGATATCAGATATACGAGTTGCCAAACAATAACTTTAGGGCGCTTGCCCCATGGGTTTTCCTCCCAAATCTTGGCCTGTGGTTCAACTAACCGTCTAACAGTGTGTTGCACTTTCTCCTCTGCTCGAGGAGTTCAGGCAGGCTTTTGTACCCTCAAGAGTGTTGCTTAATCTCTTTTGTTGTGTATATATATATAGACATATACATTTTCTACAGTGCACCGATTAGGGTGCTGGTTTTTTCTCATCCGTGCTGACCCTACTGATACAGGTTCCTAATTTTGGAGAGGTCTAAATAAGTATTTTATCCTGCTGAGATCGATAAGTGAACACTTCACGTCACACACCGTTCGTAATAGTGATATGCACCACTCATATACCTGAGGGTTCGTAGTGCTGTATAAGTACTGTTTGCTATGGACAATGTGCTTCATTTTTTCTTTTTTCCCTGATTCCCTTAGTGGCCAGTCAGCCTCACACGAATACAGAGACTCAGATCTCGGGTTGGAGGGGACAGTGGTCCCAGATTTCTTTCACAACCTGTATTTACGAGGCATTGATCATTTTTCCCTGAGATCTTTCCCCCTCATTCCCATGCTCGTCATCCTTGGGGGATATTGTATCATGATATACACCACGTGGAGTATCGCCCAATGGTTTTTCTGGTTTTTCTTTTACAGGAGTTCAGACTCAGGGCCAGTGCAGACTCGCACTAAGCATTTCCTTCCCGTCAGTTACTTTCCTTTGCGCTAATTCCTGGTATTTCAACAGGTTAAGCGGAGCCTGTCCACGGTCAGGGGGTTGGTTAGAGTGTATTTATTTCTCTTAAGGGTGTTAAAAGCGGGGTTGTAATGTGGTCCTCGGGGTAGCCTTCTTCTGGGTTGCAAGGTTTTTTTCCCTTGGTTAAGTGGGGGAGGGTTCTCCTCATTTGTGAAGGCTCAATATCCCTTGGTGAGATAGAGGGGTCTGGGAATGATACTAATCTCCCTTCCAAGTTATTATGACCCTCTATCACAATGTGTTCCAGCGTCTCTACATTAACTGTCAGAAGGTGTCTGCCAGTACGATTCCCAGAGGGCTGGGATATTTATATTCAGTTAATGACTTGATTCTCCTAGTCACCTGCATGGCAGGTGGACCTTTGGGTTTTCACAAGAGTTTGTTTTTACAATAAGGTGCCAGCTCAGGGTGCTGTGAGCTTCAAGGCTCTCCAAATTGACTGAAATAGAGGTTAGACCTCTTCTGGTGTGCAGCTTCAGTTTAACTATTTAGTGATCGCTTCTTTGCAGTTTAGAGTCTTGCTAAGACTTGGAATTGGATGTCACTATGATGGTAGCGATTGGATGTAAGATACATTTTTTCTCCTTGCCAGGTTTGGCCTCTTAAGGATCAGGTTTGTAAATATCTGCTTCTTGTCATGGTAGCAGAGTTCTTCTTCAAGTGTTCGGAAGGTCTGACGGTCTCCGGTTGGCGGTTTGACAGGTTTAGCTCCTCAGGTGGGGCCCCTCTCTTCCATTCTGCTTCGGCCTCCAGAGGACATCCCTCCTTAGTATACACATATGTCTGAAGACAATTGTGGGTTAAGTCTATGGCTTTTCAGCTCTGCTCAGGATGGGTCGTCCTGTTACAAATTTATAAAATGATTTTTACTCCCATTTTACCTTTTTGAAGATTTGTCTTTCCCTCTTGGTTCCCCAGTGTAGTTATGTGACATGCCCTGATCCTAATGCAATATCTTCCTTTAATGCATGGGATGGAACCTAAAAGACTTTCCCCCTTTGGGGTACTTTTTCTTTATCTCCAGGAGAGCTCTGTGCTTATTTTCTTTGGTTTGCTTTCTAGGATCCCAAAGATGATATTAATTTTAATGTTTTAAATGTTTGATTGGACAACAGAGGCGTTTTTTACAGAGGAGTTTTTGTCCTATCCTATTAGTAGGAAAACTTTGTTTAAGGGTTTTTTCCCCTCTTTAACCAGATGGTTTTGGCGGCCTGTAAGGAACACTGGAATTGGCACAATTTCCTGTTTTCTTGCATTTGACGATGCCTTATAAGACAGTTTTCGGGCAAACTAGTCTTGGTCAATTCTCTTGCAGTCAGCTGATTGATTTAATGAAAGCATAAAAATGTTTTTTCCTTTCCTATTATTTTATTATATTTTATTATATTGGCTCTATTGTATGGATCATGTTGTACTAATAAGATGCAAGGGCTTTGAACTTGCATAATATGAGCCTCCTGTCTTGTCATAGAATAGCTAATCCCCCACACTAACGTGAGATGGGGGTTTAGATTCTATTAAAGACAAGGAGGCGATTATTATCCCACCCACCCACCCTGGATATGATATGATATGACAATTGTGACACGCATGTACACAGGTGGTTCAAGAGAGAACATTCTTTGGTTTGTTGTTTTTCCCAACCACCCACCCTTCTTGTTTGTTGTTCTTACAGCCACGAGTTGAGGTTCTCATCAGGAGTGTGGCTCGCAGTTACAAGTTGTGGAGTGCGTGATTTTGGATGAGAAGTCCTATCCAGAAGAACTTCGGCATAGATTCAGGCTGCGGGAAGGTGGAGATCTCCAGTTTCGATGGATTCTTTCTCCACGCTACGCAGTTCAACCGTTTCATTGGACTTCTGGTGCAAGACAGCTGCAGAAAGAGGGGTTGGGGTTAGAGTAATGGACATATATAGAAGAGGGTCCCTGCTCATTGGTCCCCTGCAGGGCATGACCTGTCCTCCATGATGGTTTGGGGAGTTCCCCATACATTGACATTGAACTCTATCTAGTTCTGTTGTGGAAACTTTTTTGTTTGTAAAAGTATTTTCTTTGCTGCTGTGGTTTCAGAGTAAAGATTGTAATGCATAATAATCGCCTCCTTGTCTTTAATAGAATCTAAACCCCCATCTCACGTTAGTGTGGGGGATTAGCTATTGCTGTTGAAAAAGATACAGAAACCACAAAAAATGCCACTAAACGGACTGTGGTTGTTTTTTGCAATTAGCTTCAAGAAAGACAAATCATGTGCCAATTTGAAACTCTTCCCTCTACTGAATTGTGCACACTTCTTTGCCATGTTTACGCTGAAGTGCGCAGCACTTATCCATACCATCCTCAAACCTTAGTTTCTATTAGAGCTGGCCTCAACCGTCATCTGCGCCTGTTAATGCTTCTTTTAATCTTCTGTGCAGCAAATCATTTCGCGCTGTTAACGACATTTTTACATCAATAATTAAAGGTAATGTCAGTTTTCATCAAAAATATTTTGTCGTATAGCCGATTAGTATGAAAATCGGCTATACAAAATGATTGTTTCCTGATTTAATCGGGTCCACAGGCTTATATATTATACAGTACAAATGGAGCCGGGTTGCAGGGGTGGGGTCTCCAGCTCTCCGTGTACTGTATAAGAGAGTGGGATGTCCCCCTCTTCTATTGGCAGGATTGCAATGATAGATGCAGGGACGTCATTTAGGGGTCACCAGGGGTCGCACCTGCGACGCCTGAGGTCTCCCTTGCTACCCATGTGGTCTTCCTGGCTACCCCTAAAAAAAAGTAGTGTTTTTAAAATGTACCTTTTAAAAAAAAAAACATTTAAACTGAGGCTCCTGGGCTGTGGCCAGCAGCATGTGGCTCTTTGTTTCTGGAGTGGCTGTTTTTCTGATAGCTACAACTGGTAAGATAACTCATTGGGTTGAGCGCTCGCTGCTGCAATGTGTGTGTGATCTGCAGGTTGCAGGTTGGACTCCCGGCAAGGCTAACTCAGCCTTTCATCCTGCTGAGGTTGATAAATGAGTAACAACACAGGTTGGGTGATATTGTATGTATATTTGTTCTATATGAAGCGCTGAAGCGTAAGTGCTACATAATAACACATCATTATCATTTGGCCTTGGACACTTGCTTGCATTCACAGTAATTTGGTAATATGGGCCTATACACACTGATATTAATGATACTTATGGTGATCCATTCTTGTAAAAATGTATATCACTTTACAGTGATATTGTAACCATATTTTTCGAAGTGTACTTAGAAACAAACAATGCTATGTGATGCCACTTCCTTTTTTGTCAAGGGGTGAAAGGCCGTGTTCCATCACTTCCCGTGATGTCACTTCGGGTGCGGTCAAATGACATCACTTCTTGTGATGTACTCAGAGGTCAAGGATCCTGTGATGTCAGTTCTGCTACCCCTGGCATTTTGGTGAAATGACGTCCCTGAATAGATAGTAAAACAGACATGATGCGGTTTGGGAATTGACATCTCACAAAACTGTCAAATCCAACACGATGTACAATGGTGCCATTGTGTGTAATATCATGACAGTTTCAAAAACGTATTGATTCACTGCACATTCGGTTTTTATGTGCAACTTGTTAGTAAAATCGGCCGCATTCATTTCAACCAAAACCATAATTAAACAATCCTGCCGTTCTGGACTGGACACTACAGCACATAAGACCCAAATCTCTATCGCTGATCTACAAATCCATCCCTCCTCTGCAGTCTTTACTTGAGCTGACCCTGTTATTTTGCAGTACAATGTCTGGTTCGATATACAACTCCATTTTGCCCACCGTAGCCGGGAAGGACTCTGCATCTTACCTCGTAACGCCCTCACCATCTCCTTTGATAAACATGTAAAAAGTTTGCCTCTCTATCCTTTAACGAGCCCACCAAAAACCATGGTGCAATGTACGCTTCACCTGATTCCCCATTGTCGCCCGTATCTTCTCTGGAATTGCGTATGTCCAAATTGCAATTCACTGCCTGTTGTTTTTTGTCCATCCACTCATAATTTCCCCTTCTAAACTTCCTACATCCTCTGTCTGGTATAGTAACAAACCCCTTGGCAAAAATGTTCTTGGCTCTCTTATGAAAAGTATCTCTCTACCAGATAATCTGTCTACTATCCATGCAAATAACTGTATTCGTTCTACAGCGATTCAATTGCTTGCTAACGCTGGGCTCAAAACTCACCCATGAAGCCATACCAGACAATTTTAAACTAATACATTCTAACAGAGAAAACTGAAGAGAACGAATAACAATAGCACACTAAGACCGCATCTGTGCCACTCCACTCTCCTCAGTCAACACTAAAGATTGCAAATCACTCCTAATCAACATCAAACTCAATGATCAAGCCAACCTACTGTTCCTCCCCTCCTTATCTACAGACCACAACCTAAAACTCCAACTTTGCAACACATCTCACGGACGCCATTACCGACCTCTCCACTTACCATTATGTAATAATCGTTCTGGGAGATTTCAACATCTGGTTTGAAAGAGAAAGTGAAACCAGAGCAAACTCCCTTAGCTCTCTACCCGAAACCCTCCACTTCAAACAAATAGTAAATGGACCCACCCAAAGTGCCGATACACCCTAGATGCAATTTTCTGCAAAGATGGACTCTTAACCACTGCCCAATCAGTACCAATCATTTGGAGCGATCACCACATGATCCCATTCAGTGTCGAATTCCCAAACCGCATACTGCCCACCAACGCAGCACTCCCTGCCACTAACAATTGAAACTGGAAGAATCTCAACCTTGATACACTAACATAACTAATGCAATCAACCAAAACAAACATCTCCCAGCTAAAGAGAATAACTCCAGACTCACTGGATAAAAAAACTTGGCACCTGGATCACAGAGGCCCTAGACCAATTAGCACTTGCAAAACTCTTCAAAGCCACAACAAAAGAATGTCAGGAATATGGCTGACAGAACAACTGAGAGAACTCAAAAAACAAACCGCAAACTGGAAAAACAATGGAGAAATTGCTAAAGCCAATAGGACAAAAACAAATACCGACAGCAGATCTGAGTTTACAAATCAGCAGCCCTGAAAGCAAAACAAGCATACTACACTACAAGAATTCAATCAGCAACAAACCCACAAAAATAACTATTCAAAATCAAAGAAATCAGAAACCAAACATTGTGCAATAAATGTGCCGTACCATTACAATCCCTGTGTGATAACATCGCAAACCACCTAAGAACAAAAACTGAAGCAATTCAACAGACCATTGATGTAAGCCTCCCTACAAATTACACAACTCCAGAAACCAACACACCACCAACCACCACTACACTCGACCGCTTTGAACCTATAAACAAAGAAACCTTCAACAAACTAATGAAAAACAACAACCTCGCTGGATTCCCCAGTGACATATGGCATCCGGGAATCTTAAAAAAAAGACTCAACCACAGAACGCCAGCCTCATACTTCTGGCTACTAATGAACCTATCCCTAAATATAGGAATAGTACCAAAGTCCTTCAAATCAGCTGTCAAGAACCAGGAATGAGACATAAAATGTCTGAATACCTGGTATAATGCCATGCCAGGTTCCTTCTTTTTCCTTGTATTTCTCATATTCACACACTTCCAATGTTCTATAATGTTTTCACCAAAACACTTTGTCTGAAACCCACTTCCTTTCCTTGTTAAATGTCCCAGTGACCCAACCTCCTTGCTTGGGGTCACCGACTCATATACATTGCATTTATTGGGGCACGGTGAAGCTGGCAAAATGCCCCGGTATACCAAGAAGCTTCCCTTCCCAGTGCTCACCAGCTTCTCTGGCGTCCTTTGGCTGTTTTGCTGCAAACACACGGAAGCGGTGTAGCAACCTGCCTCCACTCCACGGGATTAATGGCTTAGTCTGTCAGCTTCCACATCCTTCACGGGTCCCGCCTTGCTCCTGAGCCCTTCTCCGTGTGGTGCAGGCACTGCTTCTCAGTACCCGCGGTCGCCAAGATGGGTCCTCCTCTCTTCCTGCTGCTATCCCAGCACGGCGAACCAGCTCCTGCGGTCCGTCTTCTTTCTCCGTCTCACAGCTCGTCTGTGGGCCTCTCAGGCTGGCTTGTGGACAGTAGCTAGCCAGCTGCAACTTTCTGTTATCTTCAGCTCTTCCATGTTTAAACTCCCACTTCCAGGGAATTGATTGGAGACACTGGTCTGCTCCTTTTGATTCTGCTGGGTATTCAACATTACTCAGCCCCTCGTCCTCATCTGTTGCATACAGAATATTGAGGGATACTATTAGCAGGCATTAAGGGTTCTTGAAGGGGGTATCACAGTATTCCATTAAGGCATGGGGAATGGAATAGGTATCCCTAAAAGGGAAAAGGGGACACCATGTCTCATCTGATGATGCCAGGCTTTCCCCCTGAGGATCGCCTACCCTCATGTGATCCTCTTTCGAATTGGGTAGCAGCTTCTAGCCCCTGTCCACATGAGGAGAGGCTACCTCTGGGAAAGGAGTGATGACATCATCAGATTCATCACACAGCATACATCAAGCCTCTCCTAAAAAACAAAACAGGAAATGCAGACCCCACCAACTACAGACCCATATCGAACCGACCCTACCCAGCAAAATTACTTAAGAGTCACATCTACAAAATACTACTCAACCATGTGGAAAGCAATGGAATACTCAACCACTCCCAAGTCAGCTTCAGACCCATGAGAGGTATGAAATCAGCACTTCTATCCATAAGGGATGATCTAAAAATGAACACAGATAACAGCACCCAATCAGCCCTCATTAGTGTTGTGTGTCTGATTGTGTTGAATGCGGCTCATATGTCTAGTAGTCTAGATATATGAGCCGCCTTCAACACAATCAGACACACAACACTAATCCAGAGATTGGAGCAATGCGGCATAAAAAAACTCTGCAATACAATGGCTGAAAACATTCCTCATTAACTGTACTGAACAAACATACCTCCATTCACAACTAACATCAAAAACATTACCCGCAGCGTACCACAAAGTTCAAGCCTCTTCCACTCCCTTTCAACATCTACATGTCCCCACTAATAAAACTCATTCAAACCCATGGACTGACCGCCTACAACTATGCAGACAACACCCAACTCATATTTAAGATAACCTCAACTCAAGAGTCAAACAACACCCTCAAGAAATGCCTCAGAGAAATACACCTCGATGACGAAGAACAATCTCAAACTAAACCCGGACAAAACAGAAATAATTATCTCCCTCCAGAAGACAATGTGGCACACACACACCTGACCTGGCCACCAGGCCTGGGAACCCAACTGGAGACATCCTCAATCATAAAAACCTGGGAATACTAATGGACAACAAACTCTCACTAGAACCACAAGTCAACTCAATAGCAAATAAATACTTCTATCTCCTGTGACTAATTAGAGGAATACCCACCTACCTCACCTTCCCACACAGAACCCTCACAATCATCTTCTTGGTATTATCAAGACTAGACTATGCAATCAGCCTCTGCCTTGGAATGCCGGAACGCCTCACAAAAAAATCTCCAAAGCATCCAAAATATTGCAACAATACTACCCTTGAGATTAGACAGAAGAGATCACTTCACACCAGCCCTAAGAAGCCTACACTGTCATTCAGTGAAAAAACCCATCAACTTTAAAGCTCTATGCATTACCCACAAATCGCTACAGAGACAAGGAATGGAATTATTCTAAGCCAAAATCAACCACTGACAACCAGGACAAAACCAAAGATCAAGCAACAATGTCCAAAATGGAAACAAAACACTACGAGAATAGGAAATTCAGAGGAACCGCATTCTCCCACTTGATAGCCAAACTATCGAACTCGATACCGAAGGAAATACAAATGACATAAAATCACCTAACATTCAGAAAATGTCTGAAAACCTGGCTATTCAATTCACATAGACAAGGTTAAAAATGGGCGCCAGCACAAATCACAGCATGGACCCGAGGCAAACATGGGACATTATGGATCATGGAACCGACAACAAAACAACCACACAACCGGAGCCAAAACCTAATAACCAGTCCCCCTGCTCCTGTCTCCTCTCGTGCATATCTCCCACGTACTACACATGCCTAAATGGGACAGCCATACTACACACACAAACAAACAAGTCAAACACCTGCCACAAGAACAAAACAAACGCAAACCACAAACAACCCAGACACTGGACATTACCCCTCCGGACACAAGCCTAGTGCACATGATAAAGCACACTCAGAAAGACGACAGGCACAGATGTCAATTTCTTCTGGCTCTGAATGCATCAACAGAAGAGCACAACTGCTCTTCAATCCCTCTTCCCCACTAACCAACCCATCACACCTTCGTACAGAGTCAGGTAAGCACTGGAGTCATGCAAATGGCAGCATTGCATGGCATACATAAGATAACATAACATAACATAAGAGTAAAGTTACCAAGCTCTCTTTCATGGTGCAGCCACCACTTAAAGGTCTCAGGCCTCACACAGGGTGCTGCCAGTGCCACCAAATAAAGTTCATAAACTCTCCCACCGATCGTTGCTTCCCACTAAAATTCTCAGCCTATTCCACAAACCACTGCCACTGTGTTTGGGAAGTATCCATGTGAGGCCTGCCCCTCAACCATGTTAGCCTCATTCCTTCTCCTCTACACAGGAACCTATAGGACAGAAGGATGCTAGAGCTACATGCAACTCTCCATGTTGGACACACCTACAGAGAAGTGCAGTTCCCCCTGGTTTACAGGCACCAGGCAATGCAGCAAATAGATACCAGCATGCCTCATCACATGGTAGGATGGGATATGCTCAATGTGGGTATTGCCACTGGTATGCCACACACAACTGCTTGTTGAGTTGCATCGACAACAGAGTTGCTATGTTCATGGCTTTATTCGTGCATGTTATGTATCTTAATTCTCTTATCAAAAGAGTGACACTTCTCAAAGATGAAAGAACAGATATAGCCTGTATACAGGAAACATATCTGCCTAGATCAGATCACAGATGCTTTTTTTATGTCCTTACTACAAATATACTTGCCCTCTCTGACGAGCAATAAGAAGAGGTGAGGGGGAACCCTCCTAAGAAATGACTTCCTTATCGTGATTGATGCAAAATTAGAGCACAGAGAATTGAGATATGTGTTCATAAGGGAGCACACCCACAAACACAATAGCACTGATTTATTCACTCAACTGGCAAAGGCCTTCAATGGCCGACTGCTGACCTTGGCTACCTTTGACATAATACTTGGAGGAGAATTTAACCTGATCAAGGATAACCATTTGGATCACTCAGCTGCTGATATATAGCACACTAACATGGCCCTAATGGACCTACCAAAGGTCCCTGCTGATCTAGGCCTCATAGATATGTGGAGAAAAGCACATCAGGCACAAAAAGACTAGCCTATTTCCCCCTATGTTCACAATTCTTATTCTTACACACACAGCATTTACGTCAGCAACTTACTGTCTCACAATCTCAATGGGTAGGAGCACTAAATATAACCTTTATGGATCATGTCTTGTGGTTCTTGAGGTTTTTCTGACCAATGGGGAAAAAATACCCTCTCTCCAACTGATGGTTCAGTGGCTTCCTCCTGCGAGATGCTTCAGCAAAAGAATAAATCCAACAACAGATTCTAGACTTTCTGGCCAATGGCAACAAGGATACCAACACCTCCAATAACTGGGTGCTCTTGAAAATAGTAGTCAAGGGGAAGATAATCGATGTATGCAGCAAATCATTTGGAAAAATTAGACAAAAAAATCCCTGCCCTGGAACAACAAACAAAGAAATGTGTCAAGAAAAGTTCACAAATAAGTGAGAATATTCTGGTTCAAACTAAAAACTATTTGATCTAATAGGGCGGAATGTGCTCTTCCTAAGGTGAAGCACAAGTATTATGAATGGAAAGGAGCCAGATAAACTCCTTGGATTTAAGTTGCAGTCACAGATTAACCTGAGTTTTTTTTTTTTTAAATAACAGCTGAAGGCCAACTAGAACTGAGCTTCCTGGTTATACAATTGCTATGCATACCCCTGTGAATACCCCAGGATGTGCATATTGAGACATACCTGTAGAGCTTATCTATTCCCCAATTTTCAGAGAACACTAGGCCTTCCATGGAAGCCCCACTTCAGACTGAAGAGGTGGTGCATGCTAGCTCTACAAGTTGGAAAGAGGAAGAACCTAGGAGAGATGTCTATACGGTAAGATGTTATTACATCAGCAGGAGTTTTTCTCTGACATTTTTACTGAAAATGTTCGGTCAAAAAACCCAGCAAAAAAAACAGGGGGATTTCACTATACAAAGAAAATCATCCTGAACTCTTTAATACAATAAGGAGTGACCTTAGAAGTTGGGGGATTATGATGATGTTATGGCTCAAGAGGACAGCAACCCTTGATATGAATGTTCCTCCCTGACTTCTATATCTCATTATCAATTCCAAATGCTGCCAGTGACGATCCCTTTGAAAACACGCTATAACCTGACAAAAGACATTGGGCCTCATTACAACTTCGGCGATAGCTGTGCCGGTAATTACCGGCACGGCTGCTGCTGGAGTGATGAATTTACCAGCACCCGGGAACGGGCAATTACCGGGGCATTACAGGCACGGCAGACCCGGTAATTGCCCATTCCCAAGTGCCGGTAAATAATAGTCCCCATTGAGTCCCATTCGTGAATGGTGCCGGGCTGAAAGCCACCCGCTCGCAGACCTTGTAGTTTGCTGGTCTGGTAACAATGGTACCGGCAAGTTTACCGGTACAGTTGTTACCGGACCGGCAAACTTGTAATGAGGCCCATTATGTAGTTACCAGTGACGAAGAAGCCATGGACAACTCAACATATTTTGGCAGCCCAAGTGATTGAGGGGCTAGGGATGCCCCAGCATAATACTGTTCAGTTCAGTTCAATTGCTGACCTCACTGAACCCCTCTCTGCCAAACAATGGCGCTTCTAAGTAAAACGACATAGTGGGCAGACCACTACAGCATCTCCTCTGGATGCCCATCTATACAGCGAAATGTGGTGTGCCAAAACTCTTCCATATCAACAACCTCAATGATTTTCAGACAGTGTTTGGATGCGCTTTGGCATTACCTCCTTCCCCCTTCCCAGCCAATACTATAATTGAAAACCCTAAGTTCACTGAGTCAATCACAAATCATGATTCTCTCAATGGGGAGAAGCAAGCTTTGAATCCAGTATTGCATGGCTTTGATATGCATTCAATACTCTCCCATGGCAACCTATTATAGAAGAAGAGTGATTAACTATCCTACATTCAGATTCAACATTGGGATCTAACCCCATCTGTCCAGAGGGTGATGAGGAAATTTCCCCCTTTCCATTCCCTGCTCTTCACTGAAAGGACTATCAAGGGCAAAATCTCAACTTTATATACATTCCTCCTTGAAGTCTTTCCAAGACAAAACGGAAATGCATAGAGACCTGGAACAAAGACTGAGGCACTGCATTAGACGGGATTATGTGGACCTTGATTTAAAGACAAGCTCCCTCATCATTGTGATATATACAAAACAAAGAGAAGCCATATAAGCTTCTGCGCAGTTGCTACTTGGTCCCCAGATTGTTCCAACATTGTTAAAAAAAATGCCTGACCCTTGTTGGACAAGTACAGACTCATTTCTGTGCATACGATGGCCATAAGCTCTCAAAGTACTGGGGGGAATTCTTGGGTGTGGTGGGGATAGCACAGGTCTTTCCCTTCCTCAGAAACCAGAGGCCATTCTCTTGGGATCATCCGTGAAAGGGGTGTACCCTCTAGCGGGGAGCTTAGAAGAACCAACATCTTACCTGCTAATTTGCGGCACACAAGGTTGCTCTACAGAAGAGGAATGTGGTGCCACCTCGTATTCTGCTTTCTGGACTCCAGAGCATCTGTCATTTACTGATATGTGAAAAGGTAACTCATACTGTCAACAATATGCAAGGACGTACTACTAGTGTTGCAAACATTTCTACAATATGAACAAAGAACCAGTAAAGGTCTTAGATACCCAGCTAGATTTCAAACCTTGGGTCTCTTCTAGGGATGAAGGAAAGGTCTTTGGAAATGGTTTACCAGCTTCTGGGTTTCAATGGGACCTCTTGAGGGGATTTCTGGTATGGTTACTATGTGGTGGTTTTATTCAAACCAGACTATAAAACAGAATTATCTTGGCCTTGCCAGGTTGTTCTCATGGGTGGGGGGAGGAGGGTCAGGAAGATAAGGATTAATCTGATGATGCAGTAATGCAAGTGCCATGCCGGCTGATGTTCATGTGTTAACTGTGTTTCATCAGGAACAAATAATAAAATGTTAGAATTCAGAAACCTTTCTTTGCGCAATATTTGGGATTAAAGAAAAAAACAATGTAATTGCTTAACAGCTCCTTTATTGGAGCGTATTTTCCAGACAAAGTTGAATCATTGTTCCACCAGAAAACCAAAGCAGGAGGAAATGCAAATAAGAAATAGTTTTTTTTCAACAGAAGTGTCCAGTTGAGACAGAATAAAGAGAATGATAGGAGTTGTTAGATTCCTACCGTCTAGATGGCAGGCTTGCTTAATTTCAGCTACTGCACCACTGAGGGAGATGAAGACATCAGCCTTGCAAGTACCCGAAATCTAGCGAGAAATAAAAAAGAGCGATTGCAATGAAAGAAGCCAAGCATTATCAGGGATGGCTAGTGCTTAGTAAAAGTCTGCCTTATTTGTAAGAAATCCAAGATGTCATGTGGCTAAACTAGCCATCATCATGAATAATATTCCAATTTACATTATATACAGAAATTAATGGAGTAAGATCTAATTGCTGTCAGAACTGGACATTCAGCAATTTCTTTATTAGGTTTTCTTTCTTAGTTTAAAAAACACACTTGTATTACCATTTTAAAATCGTATGACTAAATGTAATTACTTGTTTTATTGTCTTGTGCATCTCTTAAATCCCACATGCTAATCTGAATACTTTATGCAAACTGACAAAAAATCTTTAGAAAATTCAATTTAATGTACAACAATAAAAGGAAATATGGTTTAAATAGGATGAGGGGGAAAACATATAGAAACACTGGGTGGTACGTGTATCTGTTGATGCGCATTTCATTCTTGAACAGATGGAGGCTGGCACTGTAACCTAGTTTTCTCTCAACATTCTTACAGGGGGACATCATATAGACCCACCGACCTTCACACAGTGTCTGACACAGAAGTTTGAATATCAAATTATCCCTCCTAGAATATTGAGGTTAGTGGACAGAGCAGGATACAGTGAAGACTTGATGTTCAAGGTAAATGCCTTGATAGGCAGTAGATTGTTAAATTATAGCATCTCAAATGTAGGTATGAGGTAACTAAGAATGAAACCCAATCACAATGACATAGTACCAGATTTAAGACAATCCCAAGAAGATGCAAATATAAATTGTGACACACTATATAAACATCTCCCCTTTCACTGGCATATGCGTAAGGTTTATATGTGTGTAATGTTATGATGTGAAGGAGGAAGAGTTTATGAATTGTGCTATTATATGTCAGTGGTCAGCGACTTGCAGCACTCCAGATATTGTGGACTACAACTGAAGAGTCAAAGGTTACAGACCCTTGGTACATGTCATTCATGACATGTCAATGCCTTTTGCTTTCAAGACTCTGGAATTCTGGTAGCATGGCAGTTGGCCTGGTCCTAGAAGGAGGACATACACAAACAAATTAACTTAACTAGTTTATATGTTATGTTTGATTATAAAGACTAGAGTACTTGTTACTTCAACGCCTCCTTGACCATGAGAAGAAGACTTTGAGATCTGCTTTCACTCTGCTAAGAGGTTAGATACAAAGCAACTCGATCCCATGTTGGATCCTCTTTCTACAAGGCAACGTTTGAACCCTTGCTGCATCTACCCTGTTTGAGAACTGGTCTGAGAAAGGAGGAAGGACTTTGAGTGTGAGACCTCAGAAGAGAAACAACCCTATCCTCTAAAAAGGAGAGTCTTAACTAAGGAAGGAGGTTTAACAAAGCCTAACCTCTTCCTTGGGACAGGGCCACCTTGTTTAATAACCTTAGCTGTAGAGACCCATTGCCAAAGGAATGTACACACTTCCACTGGAAGTGTAATTTCCAGCTCTTTACAGCTAGAGTTGCTTGGGGTACGAGAGGAAGGCAGTGAGTCAATCTGGGTATCCAAGCAGAAGTTCAAAGCTGCCAAAATCCAACCTTCACTGCACAGGATCCACACCCCTTTTTCATGACCAGTGAAACTGCTTGTTTCTGAGATGTTTTGCAAACTACAGCGAGTGTATCTCAACCAAAATGTCATCTCTTTTTTTCCAACACCATCTGTCCCAGAGTCTTGAGGTCCTATGAAACGTTGCAAACAAGTAGTAAAATATCTAACAAACCTTTGGCAGGGAGGAAGTGCCTGTGTGCTCTCTTGTTTCCCAAAAGGAGAGCTTCAGAATAAGCTCTTCTTTATCCTTTTAGAAATGTGGGGTCTTAGATATCTCTCTTAAAAAACACAGCAACAGTTAAAAAATATATGTTAATTAAATGTAACTGTATGCTAACATTTGAAATTATCAGTGCATGCAATGTCATTGGCCGTGAGCAGTGGTTCTGTTAATTATGTGGGGAATTTGTCATCGAAACCATGAGGAATTTGTTTGTCGATTGCTCAAGTTTGCATGCCTTTAGGGACCGATATTTCATCAAATACAGGAATGATTGTTTAAGATTTTGGAAACAGGAGCTCTGGAACCGTTTTATGGGTTGGGACTATCTTAATATTATGTATTATGTTGTTGACTATTCAAATATTTAATGGCAATATTTTATGAACATGGTGCATAAATTGGGTGTGTTTTTATTCTATATGTTTATCTTTTTAGGGATTTTTTAATGTATTTGATTTATGAATAGTGTGTGTCTTTTTCTATGTTGTTTTTATGAAGTGTACGGCATGTCATTTATATTGTGAATACTTTATGATGGTGATTGTACATTATTTGATTATATGTGCAATAAATAAAATAATATAAATATCTATCTTACTAGTTACAGAGGTCCAGAGTTTTCACACTTAAAGGAAGAGAACCATTCTGTAGTTGTCTCCCTTTCTCCTTAGACCCAAGCGAGGCATATGTGAGACTCAACTAACTGGCAAACTCTGATGGACATTCGTATCATTTTGAAGTATGTACTTTATCCATATGAGGGCCAAAGCTTTTAAATCTACAGATATCTAAACTTTTAAGACTGCTGCAAACTTCTTCAACTGCTTACGTTTCCCTTCCTCCACAGGCTTCTTCAACTGCAAATTCCCTTCCTCCACAGGCTTTTCACCTAATGTTATTGTATACTCCTGTTTTTTAATTCCAATAGATATCTTCGCTTTTTGATTTTTACATTTCGAGTGCGACTGCATTTTTTAATAGTTTGTAAACCCACTTCTGTGTGTTCAAGGGTTCATCAATACACTTAACCTGCTGAGATCAGTTTTCAGATGCTTACCGGTATTATCCTGAGGCTGCAAACCATTACCCCTGGTTGACATCCTTAAAATGAATCCTACATGCCCTATATTCGTTTACTCTTTTGAACTGCAGGCCCACAAGAGTGGGTCCTGCACCCTCTTCCATGCTCGGGCACTTGGTCTGGTGGTGAGTGATCGTCCCGGGCGCCCGCTCGCCACATTATTACATTTCTGTGTTTGCTGCATTATTGATTTAATTTCATGTGCTCCGCACTACTTAATTTATTTTTGTGATCCGGCATTTTTTGAATTCATTTTGGCTCAACTGACCCCTTCCAGCCTAAACCCCTCCCTTATTCTCCTCCCGCCCATCCGGCCCTGGATTGGCTGCTTCCTCCAGGAAGCCAAACACACACAAACAAGCACAGAACCATAGATGCTCTTTTGAACTGCAGGCCAGCGAGAGTGGGTCATGCACCCTCTTCCATGCTCGGCACTTGCTCTGGTGGTGAGTGATCATCACTAGCGCCTGCTCAATGCATTATTTATTTAATATTCACATTTGACACATTATTTATTTAATTTCCTGCTCTTCGCACTATATTATTTATTTTCATGCTCCAGCATTTATTTATTTCATTTTGGCGCTCCCCTCACCTGTTCGATCCCAACCCCCTTGCCTATCCTCCTTCCACCCACCCGGCCCCGGATTGGTTGCTGCCTCCAGGAGCTAGCCCTATTCACTGTGGGCCCCAGGGCAGCCTTGCCCAGGCAGCCGGTGAAGGGCTACAACAAAGAGCAGCTCCTCTCTGGGCAGCTCCAACTCCCTGTTTGCCCCTGTTCGCCAATGGACACCTGGCAGGAATCCCTACAGCTACATCCAGGTAAGGTGTTATGGGCGGGGCATAGATTCATTACTGTGCTCCAGTAAATCCCTGCTACTCCTACATTGCTACCACCTACCCTAACACTATGCTGTCTTGCATTATGCTCTTCATTTTGTAATTTTATTGTGCTTACATGAATTGCTAAGGATAGTCCTTTATTGCTCCTGATGAGTCTCGAAGGTTAGCTATTGCTTTGCACTCATATGAAATGTACAGGGTGGCCATGTGTTGCACATGGAGGATGGTGGGGCCAGCCTATGCATTGCACGCAGTGGAGTAGGGGAATAGCAGATACTCTGCCCTTACATGAATAACACAGACAGCCAGTGTACTGCAGATAGAGGATTTCTGAGAGTCGCTAATGAATTGCACTTGAAGAATTGTGAAAGTAGCTACTGTGTTGCATTTGAAAGAATTCTGAGAGTAGCTAATGTACTACACTTAGAAGAATTGTGAAGATAACTAATGCATTGCACTTAGAAGAATTATGAGAGTAGCTAACGTATTACACTTAGAAGAATTGTGAAGGTAATGTAAGGGGTAAACGAGTAAGACACAGTGGCATGTTTGTTGGTTGCTATAGACATTTGTTTCCAGAAAATAAGAAGAAGGGTTGGGGAAAATCCAATCTATCACTAGTCCTAAAAGGGGTTTCGTTGCCTCAACAAAACTAAGGACCATCTGTGTCAGGATGTTAAACAAAAGAGTGGCCACTGTCCTGTGTCCAAAATTCCTAATCTGACCCTTACACTCTAAACTCAGTATAATGTGTACAGGGAGGCTCTGGTAAGCTATATACTTGTAGCTTGCTTCAAAAGTACTCAACATAAAAGATTTAAGGTACAGAACATAAAGGAAATACAGGGTTCTGCCAGGAAAGAGGTCTCCCTTCCCTTAAAGTCCTTCTGGCAGTTCAAAGGATCTCTTTCTAACATTTTAACGGTATTCACAAGGGCATGAGTCTTCCTTTGAATTTCCTTCAGTTGTGCAGTTTCGTTACAATGTTACACGTTGTCCACTTTCTACCTCTGGTGTACTCCCCTGCCAGGGTATTTATGACTGTCTCTTCAATCCTTATAAATGGGTATGAGTTTTCCCTTTTGTTTCTGCAACTTCAAGTTTTATTGCATTTGCACTCCGGGTTTACTCCTTTACCAGGATATCACTTGACTCCTCCTCTCACTGCTGGTTTGCTCCCTTGTCAGGATATTGTTTCACTTATCACTCCTAGTTCACTCTCCTGTCAGGACATTGCTTCACTTATCACTTCTGGGTTACTTCCTTGCCAGGATATCACTTTGCTTCTCACTCCTGGTTTCCTTTCCTGCCAGGGTATTACTTTGCTTCTCACTCATGGTTTACTCACTCATGGTTTACTCTCCTGCCAGGATATTGCTTCACTTCTTATCTCCCACTCTCAAACTCCTTGTTTGCCTGGTTCACTAACCTGCAAGGGCTTTCTCTTTCTTTATTCACTCTTTCTTTCATCCACGTAACAATAGGTTTCCAGAGTTGGGTCACTGACCCCTTTCCAATAGAGGTTGTATTTACTTTGTCTCCTCTTTCCGAGGGTTGGGTCTCCAACCCCTTTTCAGCTCTGTCCGTCTGTATAACAGTTCCTCTTTTACAGTTTTGGGTTTCCATCTTACTTTCAACAATGTTCACATACACAGAATTCCCTTCTTTGGAATACTGGGTTACTGACCCGTCTTTAACATTTCCTTTACTATTTTCAATGGCTTTCTCTCGTATGCTCAGAATGATGCAGCATTCACTGTTAGGCACCCCGGTAACCCATTACAACTCCCTGGACATCTCTGGCCATCCTCACATCTCCTCTTTGGCTTTTTGTTTGATGCGCTGGCTAGGCGTCCATCCTATCAGCTGGTCCGTCTTCACTCTGGCTTATCTCACACCGGGCGGCTCCTGCTGCTCCCGGTCACCATGTGGCAGGCTTCTTCCGGTTCAGTTCCTCCTCACACTGTCCGTTTGGGCCACCGTGCTGCGACTCACAATCTCCTGGTTTCTAGTGTCTGTGTCAGTGTTCTTACCAGTTGCTGACGGCCTCAGACTCTGCCACACTATCAGTCATCTCTCTCTCAGCTGCTTCACTCTCTCATTGCTATCAGCTGTCACAGTTTTAAACTCCCCGGCATCAGTAAAATGTTTCCAAAGACTAGAACATGGCGTTGGCTTACCGCTTCCAGGCATCTTCATTGCTCCATCTCTCTTCCTTGTCTCGGTATTTAAATGGGGGGGTAGAGGGGGTAAACAAAGCATTTGGCTGGAAAAACTTGTGATTTCTTCCTCTATGTCACAATAAGCCATAAAAGTATGTTGTACAGGTGTATGGGTGTCTTGTAGAATTAAGGTTGCCAGGTTATTTTGCTCTATGATTTTCCTATCTCTCTGGAGTTGGTCTTCCCCTATGTGGTCCTCCCACGGTGGCACCCCCAGGTTCAGAGTCAGGTAGCTTCCACATAAGAGAAGCTTCCTTCCAGAAAATCACTGGCGATGTCGCTAGATTCATCACAGAAGCCAATGTACTACACTTAGAAGATTTGTGAAGGTAGCCAATGTATTACATTAAGAAGAATTGTGAAGGTAGCTAATGCGTTGCACTTAGAACACATTAGCCAAACAGCGCACAAATCTACGTTTGTCGATTCATGGAACTGACTTCACAGGACTTTCTTGGGACTTGCGCGGAGTTCACGCAGGCCCGGAACGTCTGTGCGAGCCATTGAGTGCCTTGCGCGAGACACCAGGCAGAGCGTCGGCGTGGCTTGCGCAGAGTGCTGGGAAGGGGGCGGAACTCAGAAAATGGGGAAGACATGCAAAAAAGTGGGCATTACGAGGGGTGGCCCGCAGGCAATCCCTCGCACATCCACATTTGCACCAAAAGGCACCTATTCATGGAAACACCCATGCAGTCTCTCGACATGGGAATGGTGTGAGAAACCAAAAGGTGTCTCGGCCACTAGTCCTCTGGGACTTGTCATCCATGTGGCCAGGACACTGCCATCGCTTTTGGATCCAGTTCCTGGGAATGGACCAGTGCGGGAGGATCAACTGGGTGAGGAGTCTTCGGGGAGTGGGGGTGAAGCAGCCAATGGTGAAACATGGTATTCTCCCCTTTTTTGTACATCCAACCCCTCCTATTTTGTATGATCCGATGAACCAACTCCCCCTCCTTCTGCACAAACACTAGGCTGAGGAAGATGAAGACTAAGAGTAACAAGACTAACTCGTATACATCGTACTGGACATGTCCCACTAATCGGGTTAGGCAAAGTCAGGCACTTGACTTCAAGTGCATACACCTGATTCCAATTAGCTCTCCTCACACGGATAAAAGGCAGAACCTAGTGACACACTGTGAGCAAGGTGGAACACGAGTACAAGCAGAACTTCCGGGGTGAAGGCGAACCTACTGGAGCAGAGTGACGGACTAAGGGAAGAGAGCAGTGGGCCGAAAACCCCACGAGTTCCCTACAGGAGGTTGTTGCATCCACAAGGCCATGAAAGACATGTGGAGAAGGCTCGATCCCAATATTGAAGACTGCATTGTGTTTCAAGGACGCCAGCGAACCTCATGGGTGAACAACAAAGTTGGGGAGGTGAGGGTAAGCCTGTGGTACTAACCTTGACTCGTGAATTGTAAATCGAAAAAGCAAGAGAGAACCACACACAGCCGGTGAGTCGGCAAGCAACCTGAGAGACTGATGTGTGCTAAGAAAGATTGAAATTTGCAACAATACATGGCAAGTGAAGGCTGCGCACGTGTGGATGAGACGTAAGGAAAGGCAGACCTGTGAATGATCTTTAAACCAAGAACAGCTGTGGTATCAGCGATAGTGAGTAACGGAGTGGTCAGGCGAAAAGGAGTAGCCCACTCAAAAGTCTCTGTGAAAGGTGCATTGTTTGAGGTGATAAAAGTAAATTAACTGTAAAAGCGAAAGTGAATGAAGTTAACCCCAAGAGAAGGGGAGAGGAAAAGATGATCATTGAAAGCTGAGTTAAAATGGTCTTGTGGTGGTCTGTAAAAGAAGGCTGGCACATTCAAAAGTCTTTGACATCCACAAAGTGATTTGATCAAGATTGAGGGAGACCCAAAGAGTAAATAGCTTGTGGAAGGGAGCCCCGGCAAGTGTTGGTGAACTGTGAAAGGTCTGAGCCCAGAAGAGGGGGACCAACGTTGAAATTTAGTTTTCTTTGAAGAGGTCTGAACACAACAGAGGGGGACCAGTGTGAACTTTCGGTTTCGTTATTTGGGGAAGATTGGAACAGGAGCCTTTAATGTGGAAGGCCAGGCGGGCCTCGATCCACGTTCCAAACTGTTTCAGTGTTAAAGCCTGAGCCAGAGTGTGTCATCCTGCCTATAGAGACTGCCTTATTCCGTGCTGTCTAAAAGTGGGGAGGATAGCTGATTCAGCCACATCCTTTACACACTTATTTTGTACAAGAGATATGGCAGGCATTAGGTGATGTTAGCATAGGCTTTTACAAATTCTATCTTTCGTGTCAGTGTCATACTTGTGATACCATGCCTCCCCTACAATGGCCACACAAATCCCTCGATCACTACGCCACCCGAACGCAGGCGTGAGTACACTTGCGCATATGATTCGTAGCATGGAGGTGGGTTTGCATGCCGGATTTAGGGGTGTGTGTATGCAACCAGGGTTTTGATCTAACTTAGGGGTGCGTGTAAGCAGCGTAGCGGGGTGCAGGAACGGTTTATGGGGTATGCACACAGAGATTTCTCATACGGGGTGCCGGCAACAGTTATGGGAGACGCTGTGCAGGGTGCCCGAGATGCAGGCTTGCTTGCGGGGGACCCCACGCACTGTTTGAAGGGTGCATGTATTCGGGCCTGAGGAGTGCACAAAGGTAGCTGTTTTGGCTGTTTATGATTTGTGTGTGGGGGCGTTCCGGTTGCGACATGCGAATATGGTTACTTTGCGCAGTGAATTCCAAGAATACCCAGGGGGCGCATTTTTTATTCTGCACGCTGACTTACACAGTGTCCTTCTCAGCATGCAGTCCTAATGGCTTTTCTTTACCCATTTCCATGAATCTGGCGCTAAACACATAAACACACATCCACCATACCAAACATTCACATATTCCAAAGAATCCCAGATACTGGGCCTTACCCTTGTGGATACAGCAAGCCAGGGCACGCAATCAAACTCATTAAGCAAGAAAACATGCACAGATGCCAGTTTCTCCTGGTTCTGGTTCTATCCTATCCCTCATTCCTCACTAACCAACCCCGCCCTCTTTCTAACAGAGTCACATGAGCGCATAGAGACCACAGTAATGGTAAAAATGTGCGGTACAAATTAAAATAACAGATCATGTGGATGTGCATGCCAGAAAATCCATTTCCCTTACACAACCTCTGTCTGCACGCTGGACAGTCATAAGAAAAGTAGCACGCGTCAGTGTCACTTCATTTTTGGTCCTGCTCCCTTCTTCCTGTCTGGGAGTCAAGTGATACAGTAATTCTATACATCACTCACTGAATAGGGCTTGCGTAACATAAATTCAAACAATTAACCATACTTTGGCTTTTAAATAAGTTCAAGAAATATACACATGTGTGAACAAAATGCATAGATAGTTACACATGTTAAGTGTCATTTTGGAACTTTTGCTATTCAATAAATAGAGTAAATATTAGGACTGCATGCTTTGTACTGAAGTTGTGACCAGAAGAGCATTTTACTTTTGTGTCCACACGATCAATGTGGACACAACTTACTTCATGCACTTTACATTGTGGTGTTAACTCTTTGAATGTATCCTTGGCGCAGTCGGTTTCTTTGATTGTATATTCAATGACATATTTCGTTCCAGCCACTACCTATAACAATCAAAGACAGAAAAAAGCGTGATTTCATTATTTGTTTCAATTCAAGCAAAAATATTACAAGGCAGGGATATTGCACAGAAAATCCCTTCGATTACACTGTAATCTGTGTTCACTTCTTTTTAAATCAAAGAATGGATTCATCGATCGGGAATATAAATCTCAAACGCAGTTGAGAGAAACGTAATCTTGTTTGAAGAGAGAGCAGGTCATTCATATTCAGATTCCAATGATTCCTATGAAGACCTGCAAATGAACGTTTCAATGTGTATTTGCAAGAGACAAGGAATGTATCAGACATTGCTGGAGTCAATGCTGACCATTCCATGGAAGTTTATTGCACTGGATTGACCCCCGCACCCATGACTTCGACAAAGGGGCATGGGATATCCAAGGTGTAATCATATCACTCCAGCTAAGTCATGCTGGAGGCAAGGATGAGTCAGGAGGCAGAAGGTTCACAAATGAAAGTAGTAGTATTTGTTACAGGGTACATAGAAGGTGGACAGAACCCCTTTAGCGGCTCCTCCATGACTTCCTCCTGGCCACTGCTTTTCCTCTTCTTATTCCAGATTAAATGCCAGTTCTCGAAGACATCTCTTCAGTGGCGCCTTTCATCATTTTAAGCTCCTCAACCTTTTATCTGTGGGATCTTGGACCTTGTCGCCAAAATGAAGTATCATCTCACTACAGGTAAGTCATGCTGGAGGTATATATGAGTCAGGAGGCAGAAGGCACAACACGGAAATTAGCTTTATTTGTTACAGGGTATATAGAAGGTGGGAAGCAGGAGAGCAGTAGATCAGCATCCACCCAGGTATAGCTCCCCTCCCATCCTGAAGTCCTGTTCCACTGACAAACCTAGATTGTGTACGCTCTTCACATTCCATGATCTACATAACATTCTGGTAATTATTATAGTGCAGTTGCAGCACAGTAATGATAATACATACAGTGAACATACTACATATATGATGGTCACTGCCTTTTGCTGTGCTGCAGCACATCCATTATCTGGTGACGCAGAATGTGCCGCCTTGCTGGTCGTTTACATGTGTAGTGCCTGACACTATCTGGCGAGATATTGCTGGGTGGGGAAAGGGGGAAGTAGCATCAAGAATAAACCAGTGGCCTGCCACTGCTACATCTTTAATTACCAGTTTGTCATGCCCACATTTCGTGGGGTTTCTGACCTTTGTCGGTTGCTTCTAGCAGTATGCATGTACACCACGTGTGTTGAGTTTTGTCTTACATGGTGCACTGGTAAGTAGTGGGCAAGAGCTAAATGGAATCAGGATGGTAGGTTATTGGTTTCAAGTGGCAATGCTGGAAACCTTTTCATGGTTCCCTCAAGAACGCTCTACAGTTCCTCTACTATGGAAGGTAACTCACTTGATGAATATTGTGTTCGCACCCCATTCCAAGGGCTGGAACGGGGGCAACAGGATGTTACCACCATTGCAGCCTAACCGTATAAGCACCCGGGTTACCGCTTTGGTAAAACAACGATTTGCATTCATTGACCGGGACGCTGCGTGCGTCCCGTTCAATTAATGAAAATCCTTTGCTACGATGGCCGCCATTGTTGTGGAAGGCGGGTCTCCACACGGAGCCTGTCTCCTATTACCATGGCAGCCGATAAAAGGGAGCAACAGGGAAACTGCTGTGGCCGTGCCACAACAATCAGATAAGTGGGGCAGGGGAGGGAGGAGAATAATTCTTTGAAAAAAAGAAACAAGAGGGGGTGAGGTAGATGGCGGCCCGCGGTGGGGGAGGCATCCTGTGGTTCCGTGGAACACGGGCTGAGATCAGAGATTTCAGTCCATGATCCGCAGACCCTGATTGGCTGCACGCCCCACCCCAGGTGCTAGTGGTGCTTCTGGACATCATGAGTCAGCATAGACATTTAAGGAAGGACTTCTAGATGGATTGCATTCACAAGAATACAATGAGCGTATCCATGCTTAACACTGATGCCTATCCACATTGCTGGTTTTTAGTACTTCTCTGCTCTCAGTTTGGGCTCACACCCATCACGTCCCTTTTCTTCCTTACTTCTTGAGCCATTAGAACATTTAGAAGTTGTGCAGCTCCAAACTGGCTGGAAGAAAATCATGTATGTGAACGAACAAACATTTAAGACGCTGGCCCACTAGACTATGTGTAGTCTAGTGGGCCAGCATCTCTAATTTTTGTTTGAAATCATGTATGTGATGAAACAACAATGAAACACACTGAACCACTAGACTATCGAGTCTAGTGGTTCAGTGTCTTTAATTTTTGTTCGATCACATACATGATTTCCTTCCAGCAGCCAGTTTGGAGCTGTACTTCTATTGAATGTTTCTTTACCTTGCAGGTGGCAACCAATATTTATGTAGGGTACCATGAACATGTTGAGCTAATCCAATGCTTTTCTCTTGTGTGATTTATGACATGATATGATATGATATATGATATGGTATTTATAAAGTGCCTATACACGAGGCAAGAGAATGGGAACAGAGGGAAGACAGAGACAACGATCTTTCTAGATCAGGTGAAATTGAGATTGTGCAAGTGCAGGGGAGGGTGGGAAGGGCAAGTGCGGGGGTAAGGGGAAAGGGGGCAGTGCAGTACAATGGATCCACAGTAATAAATACATACAATAAATAAAATGATAGGTAAAAAGTGCAGCCAGCGTGTGGCAAGTACAGGGGTAAGTGCAGACTCTCTTTCCTTTAACCAATTCCGAAACGTACAATGTATTGGTAAAGAGATTAAAAAATGATGGGCCTAACTACAAGTTCAGCGGTGCAGTAGAAAAGTGGCGGAATTACCTCCACTGTTACTGCACTGCCGAATTCTGAATTTTGATCTCCAAGAGAAGGATTTGCCTCCAGCAAGTTGCGGGAAGTAAATCCTCTACTTTAGGGCCAAACATCAGCATATCTGTCTCAGTTGAACAACCTCTTGCAGTAAATCACAAAATATCCCCATGGAGTCCTATGAACTCCAAAAATGGGAATTTACACCACCTTACCACCGCTCGTAATCTGGCAGTAATTCTTCTGACATGCTGAGTTGCATTAATGTTAAACGATTTTGGCAGTAATTTTACAGCATTACCACGAAATCACAGCCAAATTCACAATGAAGCCCTATGTGTTTGAATCTCTAATCTAACTTTGTATAGAGTGTTGGGACTTGCATCTATACCCTGTGTCTTGGCAAAGGTGATATTTAGAGGGCAAACCTTCCTGGCCATTGGGAGGTTACTGGGCATCTACAGCAATTCTTTCCCATGACAGGGTGCTCTGACAGGGTCATTTTACCAGAGTTTCTTGCAAACATTTGGTGCCACTACATTATGCCTCAGTGTCATGTGGACAGAGCGCAGAATGTCCCAAGTTTAGCCTGGCAATTTTGTCCAGTGTCAGGCTATGCACCATCGGAATTCCAGCAGTCTCAAAATGAGCATATTATTGTTAATGGCAGTTAATGTGTTGTGCAGTATGCCTTAAAGGGCCAAGATAAAATATAAGATGTATGTTGAAGAGCGATGTGTCATAACTTGGGGCTTCTCATGACTCTATGGCTTACAAGTGGTTTTGAATCTGTGTACATTACAGTGTGTTATAAGAAGATGTAAATGTTCCCAACAGGATATTTTAGAGAGAAACACAGGAGCATATGCAGCTAAATTAGGTCAGCTGATTTATTTTGAAGATACAATAAAACTACATTGATGGATGTTACAAGTGTTCTATTTATTATGGTTGTCAAGTTAATACAAAGGTGGAAATGCTCCAGATGATGATTAGGATCATCCCTCTCATGGAACCTTTAATAGGGCAGTCCCCAATAGTACTGGTGAGAAAACTAAATGCTGAATTGAGGCTATGCGTTGAAATGTTTAGTCTTACAAATTCCATAGAGGTTGAATGCTACTCTCTAACATAGATTAATGACTTATTAGCTACCTCTGGAGGCATATACATATAGTCTAACTCAGATCTCAAAGCTGTTTTCCAGCAAGTGATTATCCATAAAGGTTTCTTAGACCTGAAGGTGTTTGCCATAGCTGATGGCATATTTTAATTCAGGAGGTAGCATTCTGGTGGCTGCCAGATTCAGGTACTTTCAGCATCTTTACCTTGAACACTTTCTCCAAGGTTTAACAGTATTCCAAAATGTTATTATTGCATTTATGAAGCTTAGTCTACGTCACAATATTTCTGTGAATGAGTTACATAATGGGTATATCACAGTAAAATGTTATGCTTTCACATAAAGACAAATGACAAGGGAGTGGCAATAAATGGGCCACTTCACTTTAACACATGCTATATGCTATTGTGGATTGTATCAGTATTAGAAATTAGAGATATTGTCATGTTTTATTGGCATGTGCAAGTTTCATGCTAATTGAGTGTCCTCTTTTGCAACCAAACCTAAAATATTGCATACATTTTTTTCAAAGAGGGTCATATTAAGTATTACGCTAAAAAGATTTTTTTGAACAGATAAACACAAGTAACATTGACATGCTACATTACAGTAGTTTGAAGCAGGCCAGTCATCCATTTCTATGGTTAATGCAAGTGTCTATGGCATTTGATCTGCCTTGCCACAAACAGCAGAGAATGAGTCAACTGGTGAAAGTGGATCAAGGTCACTAGACCACTGCCCAACCCACCTAAGGACAAATGAAATGGGAGTAGAGAAACCTAGCCACATTACTTTAATAAAAATATATAGGCTATTGTGAATTTGCTCAGTAAACAGAATTATAAATATTATCTTTGCTTGGCATGTGTCAGTTTAATGCTAACCAAGTGTCCTTTTTTGTAGCAAACCATAAAACATGTAATCCATTAAAAAGAGTCATATTTAAGATTGTTAAGCTAAACAGATATGTTTTGAAGCGATAAACAAAGATAACATTGATATGCTGCATTGCAGAAGTTTGAAGCATGGTGCATGCAAGTGACTATGGTCTTGGAACTGTCTTGTCACAACAAGCAGAGGATGTGTCAGCTGATGGAAGTGAATCAAGGTCAAGTGACATCTTCCCCATCTGCCTGCTAATTGCTGGTAATCTTCCCCTGATTTGTGGCTCCCCTCTTTCGTTCGCTACATAAGGTAGCTTAAATCCATATTTTATCAGCTGGTGCAAGTGGATCAAGGTCAGATGACCTTTCCCCATACCACCCACCTGCTGATCACTGCTTACTGTAGGGGAGGCATGGCATCACATCCAGAGACTGACACAATGGGTACGATTTGTGAAACCTTTATGTAAATGGTTGGTATTAGAAGAACTACAATTCTGCCCTATAACTAAGATGCGAGTAATCTCGACCATCAAATAATAAATAACACAGTCCTAGTGGAGTCTGTCAAACCAAAATGGCCTATTCTGAAAAACCTAATGCCTGACCTATCTCCTGTACAAAAAGCGTGACAAGAAAAAATGTCTACAAAAGGAATGAGTGTTCAAATGATAATGTGAATGAACCAGCTCTGCTTCCCACATTAGGCCCCACAGAGTAAGGTGATCCTTGTAGGCAGGATGATGCACTCTGGCTCGGCTTTCAACCCAATATATACAGTTCAAAAAGCCATGGATCGAGGCCCCCCTGGCCTTCCATGCTCAACCCTCTTCCTCTTTCTTCCAAAATAATGTCTTATCCAAAACTTTCCCAAAAGATCCCCCTCTGCCGGGCCCACACCTTTCACCACACAGTTCTTTTAGATCTCCTCTGTCGGGCTCAGATCTCCTACGATAAAGTTCAACACAAGTTTCAAGGGGGGGGCTCCCTTTCCAAAGCTTATTTCACTTTGGGTATTCCTCTTTCAGGCTTGGACCATTCACACTAACTTTCAACACAAACTTCGGGTCTCCCTCTGCCGGGCTCAGACTGCTTTCAGATGTCGTAGACTTTCGAATGTGCATGGCTTATTTGTCAGACCATTGCAGGACCACTTTGATTCAAAGTTCACTGTGTTACTTTCACTCTTCCCTTCTCTAGGAATTAATCTTCTTCCTTTTACTTTTACTGTTCATTCGCTTTCTTGCTTTAAACAAAGTACCTTTCACAGAGACTTCTGAATGGGTTACTTCCTTTCACCGGACAACTCCGTTATTTAGTATAGCTGATTTCCCAGCTGTTCTCTACATCAAAATTCATTCACAGGTTTGCCTTTCTTCGTGTCTCATCGACGCGCGTGCAGCCTTCACTTGCGATATGATTTTGCTACTTCATTCATTTTAACACACACCGGTCTCTCAGGTTGCTTCCCAACTCACCAGCTCTGTGCGCTTCTTTCTTGTTTGATGTTTTCCAATTTTCGAGTCAAGGTTAGTACCACAGGTTTGACACTGCCTCCCCAACTCTGCCGTTCACCCCGCGAGGGTCGCTGGCATCCTTGGAACACAATGCAATCTTCACTTGTGGAATCAGGCCTTCTCCACGCATCCTTCACAGCCTGTCGGATGCAGTGACCTCCGATAGGGAAGCTTTGGGGTTTTCGGCCTGCTGCTCTCATCCCTTGGTCTGTTGCTCTACTCCAGTATGTGTTCCTTCATCCTGGAAGTTCTGCTTTTTCTTGTGTTCCACCTTGCTCAGAATATGTCTTTGGTTTCTGCCTTCCATCCCCACTCTCATCCAGATAAGCAAAGACACAGTATGCACCCTGCTCCCACACACCTCCAACCCACAGAACTTTATTCACATCCCACTTATCACCACCCAAACTCCACCTCCAAAACATACACGCAACCTCCTCCTCATCAATTCTCATTTTGCAATACTATTGCTTTCCTAATCAGCACACAGAATCTAGGTTCACTCTTTATCATAGAAACATTGTTCACCCCCACCTTCACACACATCATAGATGTCCTCACCCTTAGAGGTTTTCAACATCAGGACTTCAAAGGGAGACTGGCTGAGGACTCAATATTATCATCACAACTTCATAGATATACATCCTGCAGTAGCACACCAGAAAGAACTTCTTACTGCTCATCCATGCTCAAACAGCCAACTTCTACAGGGTCTACGGTCTATGCCAACCCAACAGGGTATTTCACCAAAAAATAACAGACCTCATCACAATAGCATCCATGAACAACATCTTCGTCTGAAACCTCAACCTGCCTGGAAGATGAACCGACGAGAAAACTAGAGTGATTCTACTTGAGACACTCAACACCATGGACAACAAGAAACTCATATCACAGAACCAACTAACGACAAAGACAGACACAGCCTGTAATTCACCACTTCTCCAGAATTCATTTGCCTCCCCCCCTTGGGAGTGCAGACATCCTCAATTGGGAAGGACACCACAGGTGAAGCACTCATACTGCTTCCCAATGTCATCAATACACCCCTAACACAGAACACAGAAAATGGGCTCAATGGGATTGGGGAGGGAGGGAGTTAATAACGGGCCCGTTGTTAGCTCCCTGGTCTACTAGCTGGACCCGCTATGGGCACCTGGTCCCGCGAGCAGACTCGTAATGGGGCGGTAAGGGGTTGACGGCTCCGGCACCATTACCGGCGCCATTAAGCCCTTACCGCCAAGGTAGTAATGACCCCCATAGTCAATTTTAAAGCAATGTGATGAGCTTAATGTGGATGTTTCATTGTTGAAACCCCCAACACATAAAAAAGCACCCATCAGACATGTATAGCAAGGATCCATTCCCCTTTTCAGGTAAAATCAGGTGCATCTGGGTCAAACATGATCACTGTTCTATACATTGCGAGTGATACTGTATGCAAGGATATCAACTGTGTTATTACAGCTGCAGTGTCTATCGTGTTAAGGTGAGAATCACGGGAATGTTGCGTACCTGAATTCCTGGTCGATCTCGACGGGGCAGCCAGGCTGACAAGAAGATTGGGTGACACAAGCAACCAGCCCCTCCTCCACCCTGAATGGATACTGGGTAGAAGATGGACCGATTCCCAACGCCACAAGCTGGATTCAGTGACGACGGAACTGTGCAAGCACAGGCAGGTGAAGTGGAAGGAGATATCCTTGAAGAGGCGAGCTCCGGAGTTCAAAGATGAGAAGGTAGTTCTCCAGAAACTAGCACTGGATGTCTTGAGAAGTTGAGAGTCCCAAGTAGTGGGAGCGTACTCCCGTAGCTGGCAATGGGTGTTGTGGTGACGAGAGTCCAAAGGTGTGGAAGCTGTACTCCGGTAGCTGGTACTGGAGGCTGTGAAGATGAGAGACCAAAGGTGTGGATTCCGTACTTCCGTAGCTGGCAATGGGTGTTGTGGTGACTAGAGTCCAAAGGTGTGGAAGCTGTACTCCCGTAGCTGGTACTGGGGACTGAGATGATGAGAGTCCAAAAATGGAGAAAGTCCCAAGAGAAGCACTGGAGGGAACCACAGAGAAATGGCCTGGCCAGGAGGATTGGAGGGAGTAGGCAGGCAGGAAAACAAGGGCTGGCAAGGGAGAGGAACTAGGAAGAGAAGGGAAGCAGACTGGAACCAGGGGGGAGAGACCTGGGAACAACTAGCCCAAGGGGAGACCAAAAGGCAACAGGCAAAAGGAGAAGGAGAGCAGGTCAGGAACTGGGGCAGAGGCTAAGCTGGGCTAAGCAAGGGTGAGCGAGGACACGATCCGGAACAGAACGCGTTGAGACGCGATCTGCTCCCGACCGCGTCTCTCCCTTTATGGGCCGCCGGCGCCTGCGAGGCCCGGAGCACAAGCCTGATGGTTGCCAGGCGCCGGCGGACCCAGAATGAGGCTTGAGCAGCAAGCTGCTCCAATCCTGGGTGACCGCCCCATGGCGCATGCGCGGGACCGGGACCGCGGTCCCTGACGCACGCGCCGAGGAGCCGCAGCCCATGTCCCCGGAGCTCTCCCCCGGCGTCTCCCCAAGCGCGAAAGCGCGAATAGAGGTGCCAGGGAGGAAGAGCGCGAGCAATGAACCCCGGTCTCCCGGTAAGCGTGACACTATACCCCCTCCCAGGAAGGCCCGGAGCCCCAGGTTTCCATGGAAACCGGTGATAGAACTCGTGCACAAGACGCGGAGCGTGCACATGCCGAGAGGGTTCCCAAGTGCGATCACAGGCCGGGTACCCCTTCCAATCCACCAGGAAATGGAGCACCCCCCTGCGATAGCGGGCATCACAGATCTCCTGAACCTCGAATTCTGGAACCCCCTGTACCAGAACAGGGGCCGGACAAGCACCGGAACGACCATAGGGATCCACCACATAGGGCTTCAGGAGGGAAACATGGAAAACAGGATGAACATGCCACGAACGGGGCAGCTGGAGACGAAAAGCTACAGAGGACAGGCGTTTAACAATCCTAAATGGGCCAAAGTACCGAGGAGCCAATTTAAAAGGCAGGTTGCGAAGAGGCAGATTCTTAGAGGACAGCCAAACCCTATCCCCAACCTGGAAATCAGGTTCCACCCGCCTCCTATGGTCAGCCTGAACCTTCATATAGTCACGAGCAGCCTTCAAAGAGTTACGTGCCAATTCATGCTGCCGTTGGATAGTTGAAACCAAGGCATCAGCGGAAGGAACCGTATGGTCGGTGTAGGGTGGAAAGGAAACAACTTGGGATGTTGTCCCATAGAACAATGAAAGGGGCTGGTCCCAATGGAAGAGTGAAAAGAATTATTGTAGGACACCTCAGCTAAATCTAGATAGGTACTCCAATTGGTTTGCGTGGCATTTGCAAAACTACGGAGGTAGGTTTCCAGAGTCTGGTTCGTTCTTTCCGTGAGACCATTGGACTGCGGATGATAACCCGAGCTTAAGGCTCTATGGATACCAAGATGACCACAAACTTTACTCCAAAAGGAAGAGAGAAACTGAGCCCCTCGGTCAGAGATGATTTTCTCAGGAAGACCATGCAAACGATAGATTTCGTGTAGAAAAGCTGTGGCCATCTGGACCGCGGTAGGTATCTTCACGAAAGGGATGAAATGGGCATATTTCGTAAAACAGTCCACAACGACCATAATACAAGTGTGCCCTGCAGAGGGAGGAAGGTCGACAATAAAGTCGGTAGCAATTGAGTGCCAAGGGTATGGCGGTAATTCAGTAGGAGAAAGCAACCCCAAAGGATGTTGTCTGGGAACTTTGGATTGAGCACAGATCGGACAGGCCTGTACATATCTCCGAACCTCCCCAGCCCAGCCAGGCCACCAAAATTGTCGTGATAGCAATTCTTGTGTTGCACGAATCCCTCGATGGCCTCCAATGGGGGAATCATGAACACCGTGCAAAATGCCACCACAAATCTCTCCTTCAGGGACGTACAGTCTTTTCCGAAAGAATAAGAGGCCATGATTTTCAGATATTGAGGGCCGTCGAAGCAAAACTGACCTCCAAGAATCAGACCGGGTGGCGTCTGATATTGACTGTAAGAGTGGTGACAAGGTCGATAGAAAATGATGAGAAGAGATCAGTGGTTGAATCTGACTGGAGTTGTCTTCTTTCTTCTCTATCTCCAAGGACCGAGACAAGGCATCTGCTCTTAAATTCGAGGACCCGGGGATGTAAGTAATATGAAACACAAACGGAGAAAAGAAGAAGGCCCACCGAGCCTGCCTGGGTGTCCGACATTGCAAGGAGCGCAAATACTGCAGGTTTCGGTGATCAGTACGGACCTCAACCGAGAAGCGGGCTCCCAATAGGTGGTGTCTCCATTCCTCAAACGCTATCTTGATAGCCAACAGTTCCTTCGCAATAACTGCATAGTTCCTTTCGCTAGGATTCAACTTGCGAGAGAAGTAAGCCACGGGATGTTCAACCGATGTAGCGGGATCCTTCTGTAGAAGTACTGCCCCAACAGCAAAGTCTGAAGCGTCTGCTTCAACAATGAAGGGCAAGTCATCCTGTGGGTGGCGTAGGATTGGGGCGGCCATAAAGGCTGACTTCAAGGCGTCAAAAGCTTGTGTGGCAGAAGAGTCCCACAGGAAAGCAATCTTGCTGCTCGTCAGTCTAGTGAGAGGTGCAGAGATCTCAGAGAAGCGTGGAATGAATTGCCTGTAAAAGTTGGCGAATCCCAAAAAGCGTTGCAAGGACCTTACATCATGAGGCTGTTGCCACTCTTGAATTGCTTGGACTTTCTTGAAATCCACCTCAATACCAGATTGACTTATTACGAATCCTAGGAATTCTATCCTGGATTGATGAAAGGAACACTTCTCTGCCTTAACAAACAGATGATTGTGGAAAAGTTGATTGAGGACCTCTCGTACATGACTTATGTGTTCCTCCTTTGATCTGGAAAAGATTAAAATGTCATCCAGATAAATCCAGACTGAGATTCCAATTACGTCTCCAAAGATGTGATCCATGAGCCGCTGGAAAACCGCAGGGGCATTGCACAGACCAAAAGGCATCACCCTGTATTCGAAATGCCCAAATGGTGTCTTAAATGCTGTCTTCCATTCATCTCCACTCTTGATGCGGACCAGATGATAGGCCCCTCGAAGATCAAGCTTAGTAAAAATCCGAGCCTGATGTTGGGTCTCAAGGATACTACGAATCAACGGTAGTGGGTACCGGTCTTTGATGGTAATATCATTTAATTGCCGGTAATCTACACAGGGTCTTAAAGTGCCTTCCTTTTTCTTTACAAAAAACAAAGGAAATCCAGCGGGAGATTTGGATGGTACGATGTACCCCTTACTCAAACAGTCCGATAAGTAATCCTGCAATACTCGTCTCTCCTCCCGAGACAAAGCGTACAGTTTGCCATGGGGAATCTCAACACCAGGAGACAGTTCTATGGCACAATCGAACGACCGATGAGGTGGCAGGGGTATGTTACTTGGTTCAGCAAAAACTTGTTCAAAGTCGGCATACTCAGGAGGAATCAGAAATGCGGAACAAAGGCTGGTCCCCTTGTCGCGAAGTTCCAAATTAGTCGAAGAAACCAGAGTCTGGACTGGCAAGCTGCATTTCGAGGTACAAGAGGTGGAGGAGAAGGTCAAGGTGTGCATCCCCCAATCAATAACCGGATTGTGATGCTGGTGCCAAGGTAACCCTAAGACCAACTTGTAGGTAGGTGACCTGATAACGTCCAAAGCAAGCCTCTCCACGTGATCGGCGATCCGAAGACTTAATCCTACAGTGTGCAGACGAACCGGTCCAGAAGACAAAGGAGTGCCGTCAATAACCTCCACAGGAAGGGCTGTGTGTCTGGGCAAAAGAGGAATCTTGTGGCTGCTAGCAAAATCCTCATCGATGTAATTGCCAGACGCTCCACTATCTAACAGCCCAAAAACTTCAAGCGTCCGACCGGGCAGTTGAATCTGAACCCTCAATGTTTGTAGAACAGCAGGTTGCATGGGAAGAAGAATCGAGCAAAAGGTGGAAAGGTCTGAAAAAGGGGTGAGACCTGTCGTTGCCTTTCCTCCACACGACAGGTCCTCTAGTTTCCCGACTTCTTCTTTTGTGGCCGTAAAGGACACATTCCCAAGTAGTGTCCGGCAGCACCACAGTACAGACATAGGCGTAAAGTTCTTCTTCGTCTTCTTTCCTCGTCCGATAACGGCCCTCTCACTGCTCCCAACTGCATAGGTTCTGGACCAGATTCTGTTGAACCAAAAGCCCCGGCGGGAAGACTGGCTGTTCTGGGATCGAATTTCTCCAGCCGACGTCTCTCAGCCTTTCGTTCGGCTAGTCTCTGGTCAATGCGAAGCACCTGATTAATTAAGAGTTGGAGACTCTCAGGTTCGGGGATGTGAAGTAGTTCGTCCTTGTATTCTTCCCTCAACCCCCGGCGAAACAGGGTCTTTTGCGTGACTTCTGGCCATTGTGAATCTGTAGCCAACAGGCGGAAGCGACTGATGTATGTTATAATGTCGGAACTGCCCTGCTTGATGTCCATTAGCTGATTCTGTGCAGCGGCAGCCAGATTGGGTGTCTGAAAAACCTCCAAGAATGCCTTCTCAAAAGCAGCAAATTCATTCAAAATGGGGCTATTAGTAGCCACAAAAGGCGTAGCCCAGGCTAGGGCATTCCCCATTTAAATTTCCCAGGATATATCCGATCTTGGCCTTATCATTATTGAAATAGGTAGACCTGAAAAGGAAATGGATGCGACAGTGGTTGCAGAATTCCGCCACTCGACGTGGGTCTCCATCGAACCTGATTGGGGCAGTATGGGCCAAAGAACTTTCAGCCTGCGGAGCACCTCCTGTCCCCTGAGTTACCATCTGACGTAAGACTTGATTTTCTTGGTGTAAGGCAGTCATCTCTGCTCTGAGGGCTTGCAAATCGTTCCGCAGGTCCTGTGTGTCTTCCATTTCCAGATCGGAAGGTAGGCGTCTCAATCTGTTAAGGTGAGAATCACGGGAATGTTGCGTACCTGAATTCCTGGTCGATCTCGACGGGGCAGCCAGGCTGACAAGATGATTGGGTGACACAAGCAACCAGCCCCTCCTCCGCCCTGAATGGATACTGGGTAGAAGATGGACCGATTCCCAACGCCACAAGCTGGATTCAGTGACGACGGAACTGTGCAAGCACAGGCAGGTGAAGTGGAAGGAGATATCCTTGAAGAGGCGAGCTCCGGAGTTCAAAGATGAGAAGGTAGTTCTCCAGAAACTAGCACTGGATGTCTTGAGAAGTTGAGAGTCCCAAGTAGTGGGAGCGTACTCCCGTAGCTGGCAATGGGTGTTGTGGTGACGAGAGTGCAAAGGTGTGGAAGCTGTACTCCCGTAGATGGTACTGGAGGCTGTGAAGATGAGAGACCAAAGGTGTGGATTCCGTACTTCCGTAGCTGGCAATGGGTGTTGTGGTGACTAGAGTCCAAAGGTGTGGAAGCTGTACTCCCGTAGCTGGTACTGGGGACTGAGATGATGAGAGTCCAAAAATGGAGAAAGTCCCAAGAGAAGCACTGGAGGGAACCACAGAGAAATGGCCTGGCCAGGAGGATTGGAGGGAGTAGGCAGGCAGGAAAACAAGGGCTGGCAAGGGAGAGGAACCAGGAAGAGAAGGGAAGCAGGCTGGAACCAGGGGGGAGAGACCTGGGAACAACTAGCCCAAGGGGAGACCAAAAGGCAACAGGCAAAAGGAGAAGGAGAGCAGGTCAGGAACTGGGGCAGAGGCTAAGCAAGGGTGAGCGAGGACACGATCCGGAACAGAACGCGTTGAGACGCGATCTGCTCCCGACCGCGTCTCTCCCTTTATGGGCCGCCGGCGCCTGCGAGGCCCGGAGCGCAAGCCTGATGGTTGCCAGGCGCCGGCGGACCCAGAATGAGGCTTGAGCAGCAAGCTGCTCCAATCCTGGGTGACAGCCCCATGGCGCATGCGTGGGACCGTGACCGCGGTCCCTGACGCACGCGCCGAGGAGCCGCAGCCCATGTCCCCGGAGCTCTCCCCCCGGCGTCTCCCCAAGCGCGAAAGCGTGAATAGAGGCGCCAGGGAGGAAGAGCGCGAGCAATGAACCCCGGTCTCCCGGTAAGCGTGACATATCGAATGCAATCCTTAGTGCCTGTGGTCAGCCGATTGAAGCATTAGTTTCCATTCCTTTGGCGGTTAAAACATTAATGTTTAGTCAGGACTGGATCAGAAAAACTAAGCAAATGCATAGGTAAGCTCTGTATCGCTCATTGTCCAATTTAGATAAACCACTGGGAAACCTTTCAAGATATTTGAGTTGATTTCCTAATTCCTTCCGGTGTGATCAATTTCTAAAGTTCCATTTTAATTTATTGTATACTAATGTGATCCTTGCAATATGGTCCAAAGACAAAGTAATATCATTATTTTGTAATTTCTGTCTGGCAGAAGAAGCGATTCAAACCCTAAGACATCTTATGGTAGAATGTTTACCTCTACAAGAGTCTAGAGTGCAATTATTGGACTGGTTTGTTGACCAGGTTGAACATTGAGGAATTCTGGAACAGATTGAACTCTAGTAATGAAACCCTATTAACATATGCAGTTTTAAAATGTTTAAATCATTTTGCATTGATGGACGGGAGTGACTCCTCTCTAATCAATGTTGCTGGGAATTCTCCTCGGGTTTCATACTGCCTCTGTAATAAGGTTATGGTTATGTTATGCTATATTGTTATAACTCAGGGATTTTGAATTTTATGACGACAAAGTATGAATTAATTTTAAATGGTTTTCAGACGATATAATTGTAATTATGAAATGGATTTGCTTTTCTCTTGATCCCCTTTTACAAATGCCTTATGATTCACTATATTTTATGTTTATGATGCATTATGCCTCCGTGTTTCCTTCTTGTGTCCTTTGTGTTTTATGTGAAATGTTGATTTAATCAACCATACCACATTAAATTAAATACAATTTCTTTTTTTTAAAGATCTCTATACATATATCATGTGCAGCTAAGGCAAAGAAGGTTCAGTGCCAGAGTGTGTGAATAGTTTATTCGACTTCTACTAAAACGCATGAATTGAATTTGCTAGAATAGGAGAAGTCCGGGATGTATGATAGTTCTCTCTCTAGCTAAATGCATAAATGCACATTTTGGTAACCTGGCCGGCTGTAAAGACCTAGTGGGATGATGTATTTGTTCAAGTAAATCTATTTATGCACACATGATTAGAAAAAGAGAAGAGGGTGATCTTCTTCTATGTGGAGTAGAGAATAAAATACCTAAGGGGAAGTTTGATCAACACGCTTATGGAAGCGACAAAGCTACTTCTTTCCCCTTTACAATTCTCCTTCTGACATCCTAGCACCACTCACTTTTAGGTGTGTCTAGAAAGAACTGGACCTTGCACCCTGTCTCTTGCATGCTACTCTTAGAGGGTCTCTAGCACCAATCGGATGGTCATCAAATCATGAAAGCTTCCGATTGGTTCATTGTGTGGCTCTAGCCACTCCCCAGCCAAAGGAACTAGCTTCCAACCCAAACATAAGCAGTGTGCCAAGCTTTCAGGCCCTGCAGACAGAGGCGTTTCTAGCCTTGGGTATGTGGGAATAAGCTATAAGAAGTGGAGAAGGAGGACATATTTTGATCTGTACAGTGTGAAAGTGATCAATTCAATAACCCCTTATTGGCTGTCTCTTCTATGCTGAATGGTTACCCATTAAATATGTTTCCATGAGAAAGAACATACTGCCACAGAATACAGCACGTGAGAACACATTTCAAGTACATACCTGCGAGGTAGCTTTCTTTACTTGCTCCACTTTAAAAAGGTTTGGTTGGCCGCTTTCATCGTTAAACTTTTTAATTGCATGTTTTAGGATCGGCTGCAGCTCTGCGCTATTGCTCGATACAGGTTTTGGGCAGCCAACACACAATGTTTCTGGAGAAAATAAACAACATTCAGTTAAGATTACAGTTGGCAGCTAACAAAGGATATGTGTCCTTGCAGCGGTAAACCCTACTGGCCTCTTGCTTTGAAAGATTTCAAAATGGAGGCCACTTGTTCACTTGTGTACGAGAGTTCCTTATTACTTTTTGCAGTGGATGGTAAGGTGCTTCTTTGGCGCTGCAGCTCTAACCAAGTCTTAAGAGTTGCTGGTCATATAGATCCTTCACTCAGCCGCAAAGAATGGAAATCGACAGCCGGATGAGTGAAAAATCCTAACACATTGTCATCCTGCTTTTTTGGGAACAATCTGCGTGGGTACAATTGCAGACCAGGCTCTCTGGCTCTAAGGATATCAGGCAGGTCCTCGTGCCAGATTCCTTCTGCTTATATTCACTGTTGTTATTATTACCAATGTAATGGTAGTCAGTTTATCAACATTGGAAGGATAAAGGGCTGAGTCTGCCCAGCCGCGATTTGAGCTTGCAAAGTGCAGGTTTTCCCCATGTCGGAGGTGAGCGCTTAACCCGTGAGCTAACCCACCCGACACAACGATGTAGTGCTCCAATGCATTTTTGTATCAGGTAATTTGCTGTGGTTCAAATGTGATGCAATATTGCACTACGCCACTGCAAGGTTTATGTAGTACAAGCCTCCATCATGTCCTGGTAGCACAAAATTCATTGGCTAGTCATGGCCAATCAGGATCTGTTTTGATCTTCCAAACTGGGGTCTACGAGGAATTAAAGCCTTCTATATTGTTTTCTGCTAGTTTGTCCCCTTTAGCAGACAAGCTTAGCCTTGTCTGTGGGTTAGCTTTTCTGAACACTGGACACTGTTACTTTGAAAATAGAGTCGAATAGCTGGATGTTCTAACAGGCATGTCTCATGGGTGTTCTCCTTTAACAAAGCATGCTGCAAATACTTTTCATTAGCCTGTCACATGCACATCAAATAGATAATGTTAAAACACAGATATCCATGGCTTGATGTCTTAAGAAGTAGGGAACTCTTGAGAAGGCCGCTAATAAAGTATTTTCAGCATCTAAATGAGATGGCAGCACTGAATGGACTACAGTTCTAAAAGGATAGGATGAAATAAATGGTGTGACCTTCCTCAAAAGTATGCGTTCAAATGCTGGGAGTCAGGACCAATGCAATAAGTACCATCCACCTATACAGTCATACATGTGTCAAAGACTAAGGCTGTCGGTGGCAATCAGTTGGAAGCACACACTTTCACCACTGGATGACAGTGCAATTGAGATATCTATGTCAAAGCTATACCAGCATGTAACCCTGGCGTGTTTTTCTTTCTAAATTGGGGTTGCATTTCCAGCTATGTTCTTTATGTGCTCGATGAATAGTCAAGTTGTAGTACTGTTATACTGATACTCAGTTGCGTAATTAGGATTCAGCTGCCCTAGGCCCAACAAAGTGCTTGCGCCCCTACTTTACACCGCCCCCTTTACCAGACCCCACCCCTTCACCAGACTCCACCCCCTTCAGCCAATATGAATCCGAAAAACTCTTGGCAGGACACCTGCAGGTCCAAATAGACAAAAGAATTGAAGCAGTGGCAAGTGGCAGTCGAAGTGCATTCGGGTCCAACTCAGCCTTTCATTCTTCCGAGGTCGGGTCATCCAGTTACAGCTCAGAGTGTTAATAAGTCACCACAGTTTTGTGAATATTGGTCCATGACATGTCACATAGTAGAGCCGCAAACGCGGACAAGGGTGGCATGGATCAGACTCATGAAATCACACGACTTGGTTCATTGGGATATGTCATGAAGAAATGCTTGCGGTACCCACTTGCAGCCCTTTCGGTGTGAACGTGGGTCTCAGAAACAGAAACTCAAATGTATACTCGATACAACCTGCGCTGCCTGGCAGTGGTGATCTCTGCAGTCTGTCGCCAGAAACTACAGCGGAGGCACAGATGCAACTTTCAAAGGAACATGACAGGCTCAGGGAAAAAATGCCCACCAAAATCCACAGCAAAAATGCCCACCAAAACCAACACATCACTTTATTCCAGCAAGGGAGACAATGCAATTCCCTGAACCGCGGTGTAGTGGTTTAACCAAAGATTCTTTAAAAGATCTGCAGCAGGTCCCCGGCTTGAATCCTGGCAAGACCAACTCAGCCTTTCATTCTTCCGAGGTCGGGTCATCCAGTTACAGCTCAGCGCGTTAATAAGTCACCACAGTTTCGTGAATTCTGGTTCATGACATGTCACATATGGCAAGTAATGCGCACAATTATTGTGCTGCTCTGCCGACAGGACCACATTCGCATGCAGACTTTTGCTCTGCTTGGTAAGTGCATTCGGGTTCAGCAAAATGAATCCTTTCACTGCCCGGAAATTGCCGCCACAACAAAGAAGCCAGTTTTTGTTTTGCACAAGCCCAATTAATCCCCGAAGAACAAGGTCAGAAACACCCAAAAATAGCACTTTTAAGATTTGTGTGCCCTGTCCATATAAAACAAACAACTAGGCTGTCTGTGGCTCTGCTGTCCCCCATATCTTTGTGGCCAACTCACTCTACTCCAACGGCATCATGAAAACAAGGGACCAATCTTTGGAGGATAAATAAGGAGAAACGAGTACCAACTTTGGTTGAGTGATATTGTATGCATATGTTCTATGTAAAGCGCTGTATAAATAACACATCATTATCATTACATTGGAAACGGTTTGAAGGTTCAGCAGCCATTGTAGAGTCTGAAAAGGTAGACATTTTCTGGGCTACGTACTCAGCACTCACATGCTTGTCATGCCTCCACATCAATGACACTCCTGTTCCTTCCTTCCACCACTTCTCTCACGTAGGAGGCCTCATTAGCATTCACGTGACTGGTACCCTGATTCACCTCCTGAAGTCAAGTCAGAGACCGCAGTGACGTGACGAGTCCAGCCTCCCTGGGTCGGGTCATGGTCACAGAGGCTGCACAGCACTGGTGTGGCGGCACTGCAGCTCATCCAGAAGTGCTGAGCCTGTTTCCGGTTCGGGCTCAGGATGCAAAGGCTCTCTTGATGCCCCATGTTCCAGTGTGACTCCGCGCACGTGGTGCAGGGATTCCGATTGATCCAGTGCGTCGGTGCCCCCAGTTGCAGACAGTGCGCTGAGACACGGCAGGGGTGACTCCAGACAGAGTAAAGTCAGTCAGAGCCCAATAACGCTGCCACACAGCAGCCACTGCAAGACCTCAGCTACTAGAACCCAGGGTGGTTGTCACTGGCTAAGGGGTAATGGGTAGGCAGCAGGGAGGGTACGGTACAGTTCTCTTCTGTAAACTTGACTTGAGTCAGGAGAGAGGCTTAGAGACCATGGGACCTTGTGCAGCTTGACTCTGTTGCACGCAGTCTGGAAGGAAGGAAGAGCAAACACACCCGTCGGCCAGCCCACAAGTCAGAACAGAAGAGCTTAGCTAACATTGGCTGATAGAAGCTTCAAGGCCCATGCTAACAGGTTATTGGTTCCTGATTGGTTGATCATGTGGTATAAGGGCAGAGCCAACACTAATACCGTTAAGGCTCATCAATCAAATTGTTTTTATCTTGTCAATTGTACTTCCAAGCTGAGCTCCTCCAGACACAGTGGCACCAGAGTGACCATGTGGCCTGTAATTGGAAGCTGTGATTGGTTGGTAGGCTCTGCTTGAAATGGCAGGGGGAGGGGAGTCTATAGCCCAGAGCAGACAGACAGAATCTTCACACTTCTTGCCAGCCGGGCCTGAGCATTATTGAAGCCTTTTTTTCTTCTTTTCTCACTCATTGTGGACTCGTGGAGCCCATGAGGTGCCTTCAGCAGGCCGGCACGTGACTCTCTCTCTCTAGTCTTAGACGTCTGCTCACTCATGTATAGCCCAGCAGCCCCAGCCACGAAATTAATACAGTAATTAAACAAACACGAACACTACCTCTCCTCTCCCGCCCACCCCGATCACCTGGGGCCCCCTCCCAAGGATCCCAGGATGGGGGACCAGGCACGAGCCCTGTTTTACCTCCCATAAAGACGTCACTGCGGGCCGCTGCTCAATACCCGGGCGTGGACCAACAAGGCATGGGATGTGCTGCCTCCCTGCTTGCTGACTCAGTGTTGTGATTTATTGACTTCTCGTTGTTGTCGGACGTGGAATCCAATACTTTGATTTTAAAAAGAACCATTCCAGAGCGGTTTCTTTTTAAAATGAAAGTATAGGAATGACAGATGAAAAAAGGTGCACCGCTCCCAGCCGCTCCTCACTGATACTAACATTTACTAAATGCACATGAAAATGTGCCACCCTTTAAGAATGTGCTGCCCTAGGCTGAGGCCTAGTTGGCCTTAGTGTAAATACATCATTGCTGGTACTGTCTGGTCAGATATGATGAGATGTGTCATCAAAACGAATCCAGTGTTCTGGATGTTAATGTGATTGGTGGGGCTAACACGGATAAATGAATACACTGTAGACGTCAGAGACTTTATGACTTCATTAGCACATCTGTAGGACCTGCTACAAGACCTGTGCTGTACCAGGAGGAGCAACAAAGCACTTTCTAACTTTATTTGCCAGGGGTGAGCAATTTATTCGCGATATTAAGCACTTTATAACTCCATCTGTTCACTTTTACAGTGACATCCTATCGTCACGTGGTTTTGGGTGTAATGGTCATGCAAACCACGGCGTGGTACCTCCATCTGGAGTCAAATTGTTCCCTAATTAAAACTCTAGGTGTTGAATAAACTGTGTGTGATGTTTTTGTATTATTGTTTTTCACAACGCAGTGTTGCAGAAATGTCAGTGTAAGAAACTTCGAATTCATCAACTGCTCCGGTTAACTGTTTGACTGCTGGAACTGCGACGATTATTTATGCGAATTAGGACATGTATATATATGCAACACTGCGCGGCAGTTATAGCACAAAGCATTTTTAGCATTGTAATATCCTTGTCTGGCTTCACGTTTTTATGTTTAAACAGATCTTCTTGAAATTACATGATAAATACATTGTTGAATAAAATAATGACACTATTTACACTGGTTTTGGCAGACATTCGCTCTTCTGATTGCATTTATTTCTATTTCCCTAAGTTTCTATTCATTTTTAGTTTGGCTAAGAAGTGGCACTTGCGCCGCCTATAAGCACAACTATTGCATTAAAGTACAGATGGGGAGAAATGGCCTATAATGAGGGACACACAGCTTGAAGGTGTTAATTAGATGTTTGGCCACCCTTTGACTGCCTATGACCATGATAATCTCTATGGCCATTCCCACCCGCTTCTTGGTCCTCCGTGCCCAAAATGCCTCCTCCTGGGAACTCTTTGAGCTCGATTTATTCAAGCCTTAACATTAAACGTTGCATTCGGAGTGCCTACCAGTGTATTTGCAACGCAGTTTTCTGAGAGTTAATGACTTCATTGGAGCTGGAAACATGCTACTGCTGTAACAAAAATGTCCTAGCCAGATCTGTCTTCAGCCACTCGGTTTATAAGAACTCTGTGTTTCCTGCGCTGAAGTCTAGTTAAGCACAAGCACTGTCAAAGCCAACTGTTTTGTCTTGTATTTAAGTACCAGGCACTGATGTTAAATGTCCAGGTACTCGTACCATTTTCTCACCTGCTACTATAAATGGACAGTTAATATCACTACGGTATTGCCCTGCAAGTGCCTTCCCCATGCCTACACACAACCCAAAACTGTTCTTATTTCAATTGCTTGTTTTCTTTATTGTGTGTGGGTGAAGAGTGCTTACCATATGGACACTATGAAAGTAAAATCAACAAGCAGGGACAACTCCCCATGTCACCTCCGCACTCACAGTGGCACCTCCTCTTTTGGTGGGTTTAAAAAGGCTTGAAAAAGCCTTTTCCCCTGAATTATGAAAGTGGGAGAATCCGTTTGAGCCAACTCATGCATTTCACAACTCCACCTCGTAGCTATCGCTGGAAGTTCACTTCCAGTTTAGAGCCACATCAACAAGGCCTTGTGGGTATGCAAATTAGCCCTAATGCAAGTCTTTTGCTCATTGAAATTGTCTTTGTCTTAGAGGGCAGTACTACTTTATGCATAGCTTAATCAACCAAAAACAAACCTTTTGCAAGGCTGCAAGACAACTACATACCTGGTTTGCACAGTCTTAGGGGTGATCAGTGCAGTATAGCCTTGACAGTCTTGTGTTTCGAGCATTGTCTCCGGAGCAACCAACTCGCCTTGGAAACAAGACAACATGGAGAAACACAGGTTCGATCCCCGGGTCCGCACTTAGAAACCTCTGGGTATTAAGCGTGTTATAAATAAACTATCATATCATATCATTGGTACATGTTTATAAAACATGAATAAGGTTATAGTGGGTTTTAAAAGGCTTGAAAAATCCCTTTCACCTGAAATGTGAAAGTAGCATAACTAGTGAAATGCAAAGTAGGATACAGTCAGCAATGGCTGGGGTGGCTCCAGCAAATTCACATCTGAAAATACCACTCACACCCACATCGAAAGCGACAGAGAGAGAAAGAAAGGGCAGAGAGAAAGTGTGAAAGAGAGGGGGGGTGGGGTGGAGATGGAGAGTGAGAGAGAGAGAGATCTCTATCGGCATATCATGATCCAGGTGGGTAAAGCTAGTTCGGCAACAATTGTCTTAGCAGGCTTGGGGAGCCTCAGAGACTGTCAGTTCTAAAACTAGCATAGGTTGTGCAAGGTCGCTTCTGACCCACCCTCCCCCTGACTACAGAACGGTTTTATGAATATTGGTATCGGGGCAAGTCCTTGGCAAGGCATTTTGCCATTGGCTGTTTATAGACTGAAAAATAAACAATTTATAACTCCTCCCCCCCCTGATATATAAACATTTTGCATTTGTGCAGTACAATTGTTAATCAATGAAAAATGAAAATGATGGCACAGTCTGAAATATAATATGAATGAATGTAAATATGTTAAGTCTTATTGTGATGATATTGTCAGTTATGTGTGCTGTTAATCTCTTTGCCAGTTATTTGGTTCATTTGAAATGATCATTTATATTCTGCTTGATCTTCTGTTAAACAAAATGTAGTGTCCAACTTTAGATGCTATAGTGCTCTTTGGTTTAAATGAAATGAATGTTGATTTTTGTTCTGTCTGTTAACTTTAAGGTTTTGGTCTGATAAAAGGGACGCAAGTGAAGCCACAGTTTTCTTTGCACAATACTTAAGGGAACATATTTCAAAGAATTAAAAAGCCGAGTGCTGAACAAATGATACATGTGAATATTCAATAGGCGAATGTATATCACTGCAACGCTACATACAGAGCGTAAACTCAGGCAATAATATGGTTTCATTAATATTATTAGTGCCTGGAATAGTAAAGAGAATGTCAGCAGTTGTGCATTTCGTTTTGAACACGTGGTCCTGCTTCTTACCTGAAAGTTTGCAGTCTTGCCGGATCGAAGCTATTGAGCCATTGAGGGAGACATACACCTGTGCCCTGCAAGTACCTGTAACCTATCATCCAATAAAACAGAGAGAATGGTATATTTTATTTATTTATGTGCAGGGAGGAACAATGATCGTTTGATCACGCAAAACACATATAATAGATGAGAAATCTGTGGTGTGGGGATTGAGGTGAGCACACCAGTTTCTTCTTCAAGAATGTCATGTATTAAATGAGTTCCAACAAGAGCCCCTCTCCACTGCAAGACTGCAACTGCCCCAGAGTCACCAAGGGCCCCCCTTTATACACATAGAGAATTCTACCATGTCATAATGCAAAAGGCTGAAGATAAACAAACAGGTTCAAAGGAGCACAGTTATGTCTAGCATATTAGTAAGCGACCGTTGAGATATTAATAAATACATAGGCACAAACACATCTCCTCTTTTTGTTAAAACACACTCCGTTCGTTTTTCAGTAATATTTAACACACCCAGAAGGATGCACTCATCTCCCAATTGCCACTCTGGCTTTCTTAAGCATCCTTCAATCCTCCAAAACCACAGCCCCACTCAGCTCGTTTTTTACAGTTATGGGGCATTCCAATCTGCTGTCTTTTTTTGGGTACAAATCCAGGCTTCCAGGTCCAAACCTTGTCACCTTCTGGCACTCTAATAGGCCAAGCCTTTTTTTAAGCATCAGACCCACCTCTTCATTGACTCCCTCTTGCACTCCACTCTATCCATCAAAGTACACTAGTCCCACTCAACAAATCATGACCTTCCCAACCAAACAGGACATATTGCAGGCGAGGGCTTCCTCCTCCTCAAAATCTCAAATGGCACTAGCTCAGGTGTCGAATGTGGAGCCATCCTGTATGCATAAACCCTCTTCTCAACCTCCACTTCCCAGACCCTGCCTTCTTTGAACGCCATGAGGCTGGCATGCATGATCATAATGTTGAATCTTTTGACCATCCCATTGGTCTCGGGATGAAAGAGGGATGACCTGTAATGGGTAACACCTGTACCTGCCAGAAATTGCTCCATTATACACCAGGTACATTGTACACCAATATCTAAAAGAAATTTGCTGTGAAAACCCTCCCTCTGGAATACCTGATCCAGAAATGCCACAACCGCTCCAGAGTCAGCCTCCTGAACAATACAAATCTCAACCCACTTGGAGTACACGTCCATGAGAAAAATGATATATTTCCTCACTCCCTCAACTCCTAGTATCTGTCCCAGAATGTCAATGACCATACATTCACATGGCACTTTGGGAAATTCCAAAGGCTTAAAATGTTGGACAATACACTTCAGTGTTATGTCAGCATCACCACACAAGGAATTAGCTTCACTAATCTTTCCACCTGACTGTCAAGATTCGGCCACCAATAGTCATCCCTTAGTCAGCCCTTGGTTTTGTGACATTCCAAGATGGTCTTCATGGGCAATTTCCATAAGCTTGTCTCTAACACCTAGAGGTGGTACAATGCGACCAGATCTTAGAAGAAAACCACCTTCTATACTAATTTAATTCGTAACTCTGTGAAAGCACTAAGACTATCCTCACATTCCCTTGTCCAGCCAGACCAGTCATTAAGAACAAAATCCTTCACCTTGGTCAATTGATCATCCATACTCTCAGCTTCCTTCCACTCATTTTCCGAAATGGAAGGTCCACAGGTTGAACAAATCTCCCCATCTATATCTTCTTCGACATCTCTTTCACCATCAATGCAGCAACTCTTATTTCTGAATACAAAATCTGTAATCACATTCTACTTGCCTCTAATATGATCTACACTAAATTGATGGCCCTGTAATGCTGTGACCCATCTAAGGATCCTTCGAGACACTCCATAGAAAGCCTTTATGTTGAATATACTCACAAGCACCTTGTGGTCTGTAAACATTTGTGAAATTCATATCCCATAGAAACACCTTGAATTTGTTTTAGGGACCAATCAACACATAAAGCTCCTTTCTCTATGACAGAATATCTTTCCTCCAATCCTGCAGACACCTGGAGGCAAATGCTTTCTCACTACCATTCTGCACACAGCACCAAGACCAGAATTGCTGGCATCCATCCGCACAAAGGTCTCACAGTTTGTGTCAACATTGCTCAATATAGGCGCATTCACAATACAATCCTTGATGTCAGAAATTCCCTCTGACATTCCAAAGACCATACAAAAGGAACATCCATGTCGCCATGCAAGAATGGTGCAGTTTGTTTGCGGCAACATTATCATATGGGACCTGCGGGGGACACCGCCGCAACCCCCACATTTGTTTTAAATGGAGCGGGGGACACCCTTGAAACCCCCACTCCCATTTAGCCCACATATTGTCCCCATAAATAATGTGACCTGTGTTGTTTCCCGGCTTCTATATGTTTGGCAACATTATTTATGGGGACAACATTACCTGATACCGCAATGTTTCCAGACAGTTCTATGAGCGTTTGACACATTATTTTCTACTTACCTATACTTTTGCTAAATGTATTTTGAAAAATTTGACGACTTTTTTTTTACCGCGCACCACGCACCACAAAACTTGCCATTTAGATTTTATGTCAAAAAAAATTGGAAGAAAAAGAAAATTGGTGAAAAAAGTGATTAGGTGAAAGTATAGGTCGGCAAACGTGGGCTAGATCTTCCGGGCACCTATGTGACTTCCTGAAGTTCTCTCTTTTTATATCATTTAGCAAATATCTGACATTGTCAGATTACGTTACGTTACTGCGTGGTCACCGTATGGCCGCATACTCTTTCCTTTGAGCCTCCGCTTTCTTTGTTGCTCTTTCGGCAGATGTGTTCTGTTTCTTCTACTCAGCAGATTTTGCTTTGCTACAATAGTGGGAGTAGTGTAATTATAATTTCCTATTTTTTCAGGGCTCTGACAGTGACAATTTGTGATCCTTATAGAATATTTTTGTCACAGAAGGGACATTCTATCCACTCATGTCTACATGGGGATCACCTTGCTTCAGGACAAAGGACTACAGAACATGTGGCAGATGCCACAGTTCATCCCTACTCACCAGTTAGAATTCCCTTTTTTCAGGGTGCAGGCCATCTCAGTGATTCTGCAATTTGCCGGGTCGCAAACTGTGAGTTGTAAGGAAAGCAATTTGATTTGTCATCAGAGCCTCAGCATTGTGGATGTTGCTCGCACGGAGCTTGCAAGGCTTCTATGGTTGCTAGACATCTTTTGGGACACCTGCATTTCAGGGTGCTTCAGAGGCTGAAGATGCTCCATATTTGCAATCGCGTCATTGATACCCAAGTAGTGCCCCGCACATAGACTCGACTGGTGGCTTGATTGCATGCAAGCTTTGAATGGGTCAGCATTTTTTGCCCCTGTCCCAGACCTCATCATTAACTCAGATGACAGCAGGACTAGTTGGGGTTTCAGGTGTCAAGTGTTGCTAGATCTCTAACAGGATGTAGGTCTCTGTATCATTTGTCTGGAACTGTTAGCGTGTTCCATTGCGATCAGGTTACTTGGCAGAGCAAGGTAAATGCCTGAGTTTGCCTTCAGGTGGGCAATATATTAGTGGCACAATAGGCAGCAAGCACCAGATCTAGGCTTTTAGTGGAGTTGACAAATGACTTTTGGAACGATTGCCCTGAAAGAAGGTTACAGCTCAATATCTTCCTGGTCTTCCCAACAAGGTGGTAGCATGGAATTCCAAATACTTGAGAGACCTCAACGACTGGCGTTTGAATGTGCATGTGTTTCTTTTAAGATACAGGAGACGTGGGGCCCTTTCCATCTCTTGGTGCAACACTCAGGTGTCACACTTCTTCAGTTTGAAGTCTGAGCACTTAGGTGTGGTGACAGATGCTTCCTAGGGTTCATATTGCTTTTCTGGATAACACAATCATGGCGTCCGCTGTTGCTTGAGCATTTTCTGGATTCTCCAATCCCACAACCTTCTAAGGATCAATTGGGAGGTTGTACCATCTGGTACTCAAGGAATCATTGAATCTGGTGTTGGAAAAGGGATGAGGGCTCGCTGAGTATCCCAGCACATTTGGAGTCGACGGCAGGTCTTTTATAAGAATCTCAGTCCGACTCCTTGACAAAGAGTCTGTGAGTGAACACTGAACATCCTCTAGTGAATAGACAGTCGAAAGAAGAGCAGTTCTGGCATTTTAAGAGGAGAGGCATGCATCTTTTTGGGATGGACACAAAGGCAATCTAACTGGGCTGTTTTTGTTTGATTTCATATGGAAGGTGGTTCGAATCACGAGCTTTAGAAATCTCCTTTAAGGGGTTACATATATGATGGTTCTATGTATTTTTACCACCAAATTTGTTGCTGTGATATTTTTTAGTGCCGTTTTTATCAAATTATTTGCTGCTACAATTCAGGGGCAGAATTCCTTGCACCCCTCTAATGCCAAAACCCAAACAAACCCCCCACCCATAACCCACGACCCATGCTACATTGCCTCCCCCAAACACCCCACCCACATTTACTTTTGTGGCAAAAATTAGGAAAAAGTTCCTGGTAAAAAAATACAGTGCTGAAAAATATTCAGTTAAACGACTGGATACCATATATGATTTCTCATTATAAAAAGACTTGTACCATGCCATTGTCATGCCTGGTCTTTTTCAATCATTCTGGCCTTGTGGTTCATTGTCTTAGAGAAAACAAATTGGAATCATGATCTCATAACTCACAGGGACATTTGCTTGAAAACTGCATATTGCCTTGAGGCCCCCCTTTAATGTCTGTGATTTCTTTGGTAAAATGGGTGAGATGCAGGTCAGTGTCAACATGTTATGTTTCGAAGATCAATCCACCAGGAAAAGCCATGTCCTTGGAAGTCGTTGATGTTGCACCTGACTAGGGAACAATATTAATGCAACAGATTGGGATGGAGACCCCACTTTCAATACATTAGATTTCGGACCTATTGGGAGATGGCCTTGTTGGTGATGAGTAAGCTTTGAACAAGCATAATCCTTCCCCCTGTGTCTTGCCAGAGAATGCCGAAGCCTCATTCTAGACAATACAGAGGAGTAATTATACTCTTAAAAGTCACAAAGGCAAATATCATTCCACTCTTTCGTTGTTGAACAGCATTTGCTGAGTGGTGTAGTTCCGGCCCAGTAGAAGTAATTGTTTTTGTCCATGGGTAATGTCTCCAAGCCATCCTTATCTCACTAGAATGCAGTGATTGTTCAAAGAGGAGTGATTCATGGAATAGTTGTGATTGTTGTTTCGGAAGTTACATGGCTGATCATGGGAGTTGCTATGTTTTGTTTCGGGGGAAAGTCAGTTTTGTAACTATCACTGTTTTTTGCATCAAGGTAGGAGCATCAGGAGACAGGATGTGAGGTTATAGGATGGCCTTGCTGTGACAGGGTTGGCCACAGATGATTTGTAAAATGTTCACTTCCTGCTAGTAAAGGAAGTCAAGCGTAATGTTGCCTTCGAATCTTTAATAGAATCACTACTCCCATTGACGGTCCAGTAAATTGAATCTGCATTGTCGTAATGTCAGTGTTCGAAGTGTACGAAAAGAAGTAGTGGAACTATGTTCCCTACAGTTCTCTACTGCTCCCCACAAACCCCATCGCCATCCCCTCCCACGTACAATACAAACCCCAAAACACATGTGTCTGCTGTTTAGGGGAATGTTCAGTGCAGTGCACCGAAAGGGCAAGTTTCAAATTCTTCCTACACTTTTATTTTAAAACGAAACCATTCTGGAACGGTTTCTTTATAAAATAAAAGCATACTAACAGTAAAACAGAATTAAAAGAAGTAGAGGAGCACCACTCCCAACCGCTCCCACCCACTTCGACCACTGTGTAATGTGCTCTCATAGGCAATGCTATGCTGGATGCTATTGCTATAGAGGTGGATTCTAGAATGTCAATACCAATGGTCTCATTATGAGTTTGGCGATAGCGATAAAATCTGGCAGTAATTTAAATACCACATGTTTTTATCACATGTCTGATGTTTAGCCATGAAGTATTTACCACAGGCAGTGCTGCAACTACCTCATAATTATTTTAGTTAGCAATATCTGGCACTTAGGCCAATTGTTAGTTAGCCATATCTGGCATTTACGCCAATTTTGTTAGTTAGCCATATCTGGCATTTAGGACAATTGTGTTAGTTAGCCATACCTCACCTCTAGGCAGACGTTTTTCTCCCTCGATCCTGAAAACTCGAATCTGGGTGTTTGCATTTACTGTTGTGCTCGTAATTGAGGCGTTTTTCTTGTTATGTTATGTTATTTTGCATTTATATAGCGCCTTATATACCATTGGTATGGTCTGAAGGCGCTTGTAGGTTGAACGCCCTTGGTAACCGAAGTTCAGATCAGTAGAGAGAGTAGAGGGAGTCAAAAAGGTGCGTATGAGCACCGGGTATGTGTGCAGCTTGTGCGGTATTCGTGTAATAGCTGCTTCTTAGCGGTAGGTGTGGTGGTTGAGAGATCAGGAGTATGTGTTCGTTCTGGCAGGATTTATCCAGAGCGGATGTGGCTGCGTTAGGCCTGAGGAGAACGCCTGGCTGGGGGTGTGTAACCAGCAGTGTTTACTTAGAATGATGTGGAGTGAGCCGGCGGATGTTGGTATGAGTACAGTTATACCGAATGGTGTCATAGTATCTCTGTGTTCTAATTGAGTGGTGATGTAAAGGAGAGAGTAAGCGTGGTGGTGTGAGATGATGGGTTATATGCTCTTTCAAATGTTCTCTGCATTCCAAACCATACTATATACATTAGGCAATTATATGCGCTCTAGTCAGTTCTATGCACTCATATCCACTCCATGCACCCCAGTCTGCTCTATACACTCCGGTCCGCTCCATGCACTCTTGCATTCCAGCCCGCCCCACGCGCTCCAGTTTGCCCCGCATGCTCTAGTCTGCCCTGCATACTCCAGTCTGCCCCACGTATGCACTCTTGTCTGCTCCACGCATGTGCTCTTGTCTGCCCCATGCATGGACTCTTGTCTGCCCCACGCATGGATGCCTGTCTGCCCCACGCATGGACTCCTGTCTGCCCCACGCTCTACGCATTCAGCAGTTCTATGCACTCATCTATTCTACGTACTCATCAGTACTGAATGCAATCTGTGCTTGTTCGTTCTACTTACTCGTCCGCTCTACGCAACACGTCTGTTCACTTCTAAATACAACTTTTCATGAGAGGTTATTGGGCACGCTTCTAAATTCGATTTTCATAAGCAGGCTACTGGGCACACTTCCAAATACAACTTTCAATGAGCGGCTATTGGGCACACTTCTAAATACAACTTTCGCATAGAGGCTATTAGGCACACTTCTAAGTTCAACTTTTCACAGAGGGGCAATTGGGACACTTCTAAATAATTCAGCTTCTAAGTGCCCTTCTAAATCCAAACTTTCACCTAGAAGCTATTGGTACACTTCTAAATTCAACTTCTAATGCACTTCTAAATTCAACTTTCACGGAGAGTCTATTGGGCACACTTCTAAATTCAACTTCGAAATGCACTTCTAAATTCAACTTTGTGCAGAGGCTATTGGGCACACTTCTAAATTCAACTTTCACAGAGGCTATTGGGCACACTTCTGAATTCAACTTCTAAATTCACTTCTAAAATCAACTTTCATATAGAGGCTATTGGGCACACTTCTAAATTCAACTTTCTACAGAGGCTATTGGGCACACTTCTAAATTCAACTTTGCACAGAGGCTATTGGGCACACTTCTAAATTCAACTTTCTACAGAGGCTATTGGGCACACTTCTAAATTCAACTTTCTACAGAGGCTATTGGGCACACTTGTAAATTCAACTTTCACAGAGGCTATTGAGCACACTTCTAAATTCAACTTTCTACAGAGGCTATTGGGCACACTTCTAAATTCAACTTTCACAGAGGCTATTGGGCACACTTCTAAATTCAACTTTCTACAGAGGCTATTGGGCACACTTCTAAATTCAACTTTCACAGAGGCTATTGGGCACACTTCTAAATTCAACTTTCACAGAGGCTATTGGGCACACTTCTAATTTTAACTTTCTCCAGAGGCTATTGTGCACACTTCTAAATTCAACTTTCTACAGAGGCTATTGGGCACACTTCTAAATTCAACTTTCACAGAGGCTCTTGGGCACGCTTCTAAATTCAATTTTCTGCAGAGGCTATTGGGCACACTTCTGAATTCAACTTTCACAGAGACTATTGGGCACACTTCTATATGTAATGCTAACACAATATGATGATTTTACAATGGTTTAGTTTCTAGGTTGGCTGGTATGGTAGGGTAGTATGGTGGGAAGTAATTGCTTTTGACCCTGCCTTTGCCACCCTTACTTATTGTTGGCTTTTTGCTTCTCCTGCTGATACCTGCAGATACAATCTGGCGCCGTCTGTAGGATCCGTCCTTTGCCTTGGGTCCAGAGGGCTGCCCTGAAAAGCAGTAATGGCCTGTGTGACACGGAGGATTGACCAATCGGGTGGGTGGGAGGGTCCGGGGGTGGGAAGCAGCAACCAGGAAGAGGATTGGGTACAGTGGGAAGAGGGCGGACAAAGGGACAGGGGCTTAAGTTAAAAGTTAAATTTACGCGGATGCAGGGCCCAGGTGGGATACACGTTGGAATGCACTCACCTCCTCGGCTTCAACTACAAGAAGCGAGCGTGGTGCAGTGCAGGCTGCTAGGCCAAAAGGCACACGGAGGATTGACCAATCGGGTGGGTGGGAGGGTCTGGGGGTGGGAAGCAGCAACCAGGAAGAGGATCGGATACCGGGAGAAGAGGGCGGACAAAGGGCCAGGGCTTAAGTTAAAAGTTAAATTTACGCGGATGCAGGACCCAGGTGTGATACACGTTGGAATGCACTCACCTCCTCGTCTCAACTACAAAGAAGTGAGCGGAGTACAGTGCAGGCTGCTAGGCCAACAGGCACATGGAGGATTGACCAATCGGGGGGGTGGGAGGGTCCGGGGGCGGGAAGCAGCAACCAGGAAGAGGATCGGGTACGGTGGGAAGAGGGCAGACAAAGGGACAGGGGCTTAAGTTAAAAGTTAAATTTACGCAGATGCAGGGCCCAGGTGGGATACATGTTGGAATGCCCTCACCTCCTCGGATTCAACTACAATAAGCAAGCGGGGTGCAGTGCAGGCTGCTAGGCAAACAGGCACACAGAGGATTGACCAATCGGGTGGGTGCGAGGTTCCGGGGGCGGGAAGCAGCAACCAGCAAGAAGATCGGGTACAGTGGGAAGAGGGCGGACAAAGGGACAGGGGCTTAAGTTAAAAATTAAATTTACGCGGATGCAGGGCCCAGGTGGGATACACGTTGGAATGCAGGAATCCCAAATCTAGATGTTTTGCTATGCTGTTGTATTTACAATTTAGCCACCTGTCCATTCATCCAGGAATGTCGAATCTAGGTTTTTGCATTTGCTGTTGTGTTTGCAATATAGGTATCTCCCCGTCTGTCTAGGAATCTGGAATCTAGGTGTTTGCATTTGCTGTTGTGTCTTCAATTTAGGCGTTTCTCCCTCTGTCCAGGAACCTCAAATTTAGGTGTTTGCTTTGCTGTTGTGTTTGCAATTTAGGCAGTTTCCTCTCTATCCAGGAACCTCGAATCTAGGTGTTTGCATTTGCTGTTGTGTTTGCAATTTAGGCATTTTCTCCCTCTATCCACGTATCTTGAATCTATGTGGTTGCATTTGCTGTTGTGTTTGCAAGCTGGACGCTTCTCCCTCAATCCAGGAATTCAGGGATTCGGCCCTCCAACCAGCAGCGTGTTCCAGCTCAGGGTGCTCCACCACCTCCACTGGGTTCAGCATTAGCCTCTAACTAGCATTATGCTCCAAATGAAACAACTCCAGAACTAGGTCTTTGCATAGTAAGGGGCCCCAACTTCAGGTGCTCCTCCACTGTGCCCCGAAGCTAGGGGTTGCTAGGGGTAGCTACCCGAAAGTAAAAAGCTAGCCACAAACTCCCAGCGGTCTAATAACCAGGGAAGTGTACACTTCACATAGACCGCACAAAGGATAGGGCCACCTAAGGCGCACACAAAGGAACCACCCCCACCACTGCCCCTTTGACTTCCCTTCACCCACCTTGTTAGCCATCAGACCGTAAGACCCCTATGATCGTGCCCCTGACAATAACCACTAAAACCACAAAGAAACCAGAAACATTCAGAAAAGAGTTGCGCTTGGGTAACAGCCCCAGTGACACAAACACAATAACACAAACGCCATCAACTAGAAGACTTCAAAGGACCATAATATGCCCCGACACAGAACAGGACAATGCGAGAGAAAGCTGGGAGAAAGAATAAACCAAATGGAACCACACCATGTCACCATACCTACAACAAAGACATGGCAACGGAACGCACACACACACATACGCTTGGAAGAAAATTGAACAAACTCTAAAACAAGACAAAAATCTTTATACCTAACACCATACCTCGCGACAAACCACCCACCAGAGCAACTTACAACCACCAACAATGCAAGACACTCCAGCAAGATACATGGACGGTACAGAAAAAGAGCAGAAATATCCAGACGGAGAAAAGGGGAAAACAACACCTTCACTCCATATATCACCTAGACTCTAGGGGACACACAGCGTCAGAAACGAGCAACAGAAGAGGAGCCAGAAGAAGTCAGGAACCCAATACGAAACCTAGTTGATCTATTCAATGACAAAACAGACCCAACTGAACACACCCTACATAGCGAGTAACGAGGAAATTTGCCAACAAGACCACTCTAAGACGAAATCAAGAACAAAACAAAGTACTATAATGAAAAATATGCTGCAATCTAATCAACACAAGATCAATGTCGAAACACGCAACAGAGATCTGCGATCTACTCTACGATGGTAGCATTTACTTCCTATTCATCACAGAAACCAGGTTAGATGACAACTACAAAGTCACACTACACAGGTGTCTACCCGATAAGTCAGAATGCACACAGGTTTACAGAAAAGGAAGAAAAGGAAGAGGAATTGTCGTAGTCTACAATGAACACCTGAAAATAAAATCAGCTTCCCCACTGAATTTCAGAAACTGCAAATCCCTCGCCCTTCACCTGACAGTGGACTCAAAAACAAACTTCACATTCATACTCATCTACAGACCACCGACTTACATTGCTACCTTTGTAGACATCTCCATAGAAGCCATCATGAACCTAGCCAACAAACATGATCACCTGATAATTCTCGGGGGCTTCAACATATGGTTTGAAGAAGGGAATGCAACCTCTCAAGAATCACGATTAAGCAGCTCGAGACAATGAAACAATGGCAGACAGTAAAAGGAGCAACACTCACAGCAGGACACACTCTCGATGCAATCTTCACCAACAAAAAACCTATCTCAACTGCACCGCCAATACAAATACTATGGAGTGACCACCTCATTGTACCGTTCGTGATCCAACTACCATCTAAAGCACCAAAACAGCCCCAAAGGCTCCCCCCGATGTGGAAAAGAAACTGGAATACCATCAAAATCAGTAACTTAAAAGAACAACTGGAATCCTCGAAACCATCGAGCAAAACCCTGGACGGAACTGACCTAGACAACAAAGCAGACCTAATACATAAATGGATTGCTGAAACCATAGACAGCATCTTCCCAGAAGAACCCTTCATCCCATCACAAAAGCAAGCAGTGGCAATATGGTTTACATCTCACCTCAATGCAATGAATAAAACAAACCGGAAACTTGAACTAGAATGGAGGAAAAACTGCAACCAAGTCAAAAGAATAAATGATCAAAAACAAATCTGAGCATACAAAAAGGAAACTCTCGAAGCCAAAATGAAATACTACAATGTCTGAATCACTAAAGCCACCAACACTCATAAAGAACTATTTAAATGTGTAAATGAGATGAGAAATCCCCTGGGATGAAACAACACACCAGTTCCTTCACAAAAACTATGCAATGATCTTGCAGACCACTTTAGAAATGAAATCACGAAATACACCAGATCATACAAAGTAGACAAATCAACCAGACTGTGCACCATCCGCTACCTACCCTGGAACCACAGAACAAGCTGCAAAACCTTGCCCAAATGTCAAAGGAGAAATTCCTCAAACTGGTCAAACAAAGCGATAAAGTAGGTTCCCCAATGGACCCCTGCCCACCTGACATCTATAAATCAATCCTTACACAGGGCACACCATTGCAATACCACATACACCTTTTCAACCTATCACTCTCAACAGGGAGAGTACAGTGGACCTTCAAATCTGCATTCATCAAACCTCTCCTCAAGGATACAAGGGGTGATGTGGAAGACCTCTCTAACTACAGACCAATATCAAACCTCCCTTATCATGCAAAATGATTAGAGACCTATGTCTATGAACAAACACTGGAACACGTAGAAAACCACTAACTAATGGAGCAAGCACAAGTCGGCTGCAGGCCTATGGGAGAGACAGAGACGTCACTTCTCTCTATTTGGGACGACCTAAAGACCAAGGCAGACTCCAACACAAACTCGGTCTTGACACTACTCAACCTCTCCGCAGCATTCAACACAGTCAGCCACAACATCCTCATCAAGAGACGGGAAGAAATAGGGATCACCGACATGCTTCTCTGGATTAAATCTTTCTTGTCTGAAAGAACAGAAACAAAATGGATAAAACCATTCAAATTCGTGCCGCAAGAACAACACCTGTGGAGTACCAAAAGGATACTCCCTATCTCTACACCTCTTCAACATCTACATCACTCCACTAATCAAACTCATCCCAAGAAACGTCTTCACAAGCTACAACTACGCAGATGACACCTGTTAGGCAGAATTATATGCAGTACCTTTTGGGAACACCACACACAATTAAGACTACAAGTGACAGTACAAATTCATCTTTAGTACAAGCCTGTACTGCACAGTAAAGTGGTAGCGATAGCTGAGCGCCAGACTTATCTCAAGAGCAAGTGAGCAGTATCAAATAGTTTCACAAAGGACAGCAATTACTATGATTCAAACAAACACTGACTCAAGGTTTCTGAGTAAAAGAATATACATTTATTTACACATCAGTTGTATAACATCTCACTAAAGTAAAGCAGTTTAAAAATCACACTCTTAATACAAATTAAGCTCACAAAATGAAGTGGGAGCAAAATGGCACTCCAGAATTTTAAAAGGGAGGGAAAGACAAAGTTAGACAGTAATTGAACCACACCAACAGGTAAGTACTCAGGGCAATTGAGCAAGTGAACTACAGTGATAGAATCAGGGTAAAAAAGGCTTAGGGCCAAAGTCAATAGGTCAAAAGTCTTTTGCTTGAGATCCCACGGCTCAGGGTAGTTTGCGGTAAAGTTCGTGCCAAGAGTCCCGGACGAAGTTGGTCGGCAGAAAAATTAGTTCAAAGAGAAGAGAAGGACAAGCCCTCAGATTGGAGAAAGATTTCACACACTTTCACCGCGGCTGAACGAAACAAACAACCGGATTTGCACAGTACCTTAAAACGGAGAGGGAGCTAGCTGTAGCTGAGGCGGACGTTCCTGTTAGTTCCTGCAGGCTCACAGTTCCTGAAGCGACTGTCGGACTGACACGAAGTAGGAAGACCGGAGGGTCCTGCACCACCCAGGGAAGAAACCAGCAGCAGGGCAAAGTAACGAATAAAAGGTGCGCTCCTTAAAACCCAAGCAGAGTCCGACCTTCCTGGCTATCCGGCCCACTGTAGCTCTGTATAGTGAATTCGACCAGAGGAGGGGTCCTGGCTTGGAGTTTGGGCAAACTGGTTGGTCCCACCAGCTCAGGGGAAGAAGATTCCTGGAGGATCTTCTCTGTCGTTGGAGTTCGAGGATTCAGACCTGCAGCAGGGCTTCACCAGGCGGTTCAGTCGTGGTAGGGGTCCTCTTCCATCAGCTCCTCATTGGTTCTTTCGTTCCAGTGGTGACTCTGCCTTTCCAGCCCCAGAGACCTGCTTTTTATGCAGCTTTCCCCCATTCACACAGCCTGGCTGTCAATCACGCAGCAGGGTGGCTGTCTTAGCAAGGACAGTAACCCAGCCAATCAAATAGGAGTGTGACTTGGGTTAACAAGGGAACCCATGGCAGGGGTCCCAAGACCCTTCCCTCACATCCTGCCTACCCAGACTTTCAAGCACCTTAAGGAGGGCTTCTGTGCAGAAGCTCGCAAAAAGACGGCGAACAAAGGAACCAAACCTGCTTTGGCGCGCAGAGTAAAACACGAGAAAGACTTTTACAAAAAGAAATGGTGCATAAACCCAGACAAAATAAAATATATTTGGTCAAGCGGGTTTATGTTTGAGGCTAATAAAATAGCCTAAAACAATACCATGGTTATTTAAGTTAACGGCGGTAGGAAAAATAGGGTAGTTACCACTGCCACCAGCCAAGTCTTGATGAAAAGGGAGCGACACAGTGCTCCAAGAAAAACAGACAAAAAGGGATAAGAATTAACCCTTTCCAATACTCCATGTAAGAGGGGGTGTACTGGGTCTGTGATTTAAAGAGACTACATAAAGTTAATGGCAACTTTATATGTTTCTGGGAGACAGTAGTCAGTCCCAGAAAAATGGAGTCAGTGGGAAGTCTAAAAGACAACCCTGTGTCGCTGCACTGAAGGTGCTGTGTAACACACACAAAAAATGATGCCCATAGAGTAGGTGAGGCTCCAGAGCCCAAGATCACACAATTGGTAAAAACACACACAGCAAAACACATGTAAGAGTGGGTAAAAGGCTCACACTCTTACCAGGTGAAAAAAATAAACCCCAGAAATCCAGCAAAGCTGCTGAGGGACTCAGAAGTTAAGGGAAATTAGCCATTTATGAGAATTCTCCCTAACACTACCCAAATCATCTACAAAAACGAAGATGCACAAGAGGAGAACACAACGCTAATAGGCTGTCTCTCAACTCTATGAATGAATGAGCACTAACAGCCTTGAAGTGAACCCGGGCAAGACGGAAATCATAATTATAACCAAAAACCAAGACATTAACTAGTACATCCCATGGCTCGCAGAACTAGGAACAGCACCCACACCATCCAAAAATGTCAAAAACCTTAGAATGGACAAAGAGCTAACCCTGTAACTTGCAACCGTATTTAAACGCTATAATCAAGAAATGCTTCTTCCACCTACGCACAATCAAAAAGATTCTACCATTCCTCTCCTTCACGTACAAAACACTAGCCATCATCTCCCTCATCATGTCCAGGATAGACTACGCCAGCAGCCTATACCTTGGAATGCTGGATTATTTACTGAAGAAACTGCAATGTATGCAGAACACTGCTTCCAGACTTCTCCCCAAACTCTCAGGCAAGGACCACATCACTACAGCGCTAAAGAAGCTACACTGGCTGCCAGTCAAAAAACGAATTACCTTAAAAACATTGTGCATAACACACAGAGCAATCCACGGTCGGGTCCAGAATTCATACAAAAGAAAATCACCACTTTCCAGCCAACCAGATCACTCAGATTGAGCAACGACATCCACCTAGAACCCAGACCATACACAAGGAACAAATGTGGTGGATCAGCTTTCTCTTGCCTAGCCGCTAAACTTTGGACCTCCCTCCCCAAAGTAATATGAACCATGAAGGACCATCTAAAATTCAGAAAACTTCTAAAAAACCTGGCTCTTCAACTCAGAATAGGACGGAAACAAATGAGCAACACCAGCACCCCATGGAATTAACACACAACTGGAAAGACGGGTTATTAGGACAGACCACAGTGAACTGCAGAGAAGTAGAGAGGCCTCTGAGTGGCAGGGAGACCCAGGCGCAACCATCCCCACATAAGGTCCCAAACGGGAACAAAGACGAGAGATGGGACTAACCCAATTAAACCACAGATAGAGAGCATTAGAATTAAAGGAGGGAGAATGGATACCGAACAGATGAATCACAGGGCGCAGGGCGCTCAGGGGAGCAGGGAACGGGTAGCCCTCCTCAACCGGTCCCTGGGGGTGATGGTTGCTAGACACCGGGATGTGCCAGGAGGTAAAGTGATGTGGACATCCATGGGGGTGAAGAGGGTACCACCACTAAATGCCCTGCTAACAATCCACGGCCTGCACAGAAAATATGAGTGGGAATTGTAGCACACCACAATTTACGACATTGGAAGGGATATGTGCCGCAGGCAGCCAAAACTGAGGGAGTACGATAAGGTATCATCACTAACCAACCTCCTCCCTCCGCATACACCTCTCAAACCCTGAACTAAACTCAACCATACCTCTACAGCACAAAAGACCGCACGCGCTTCACTACATCACAACAATGAAACAAGCCACACACAGCCATGCACAATAGGCACTTGACAGATACCGACCGAAAAGTCACACCTACGCTCAGCGAACAGTGTAAGCTGAACTAAAGCGGCAAAAAGCTTTTTTTCTCTTTTGTCCCACTCAGTCCTACTAATATGCGTTACACAATCCACCAAAGCACCAAGGGACCATGCAGGTGTTGATAGTGTGTGGTATTAAAAAACCTTTAACAGGTGGGCCACCATGGGGCGCAGGCGTAATGGCTGCCTGATCGTTCGGCTACCCTGAAGCCCCGAGAGATTTATGGAGTAAACTGCGATAAAAGGAACGTTATCCTCCTACAAAGGCTGAATCCAGGTGGGAGAACTCCTGGGGACTCCGGCGATACCTTCCTGAGCTCTGGGGGTGCCCGGGTCCCCGAGATATTTGACTTGAAGCTTCTGCGCTCCCCCTCCCCACTCCAGGCCTGTGCCGCGCACGAGGTGAAGCTCCGTGGCCGGGCCCCTCCTCTCCGCGGATGGGCGCTGCGCCGGGATCAATCTGAGGAATCGCCACCCTGCGCCTCTGCCGGCATCGCTGAAAGCTTGTGGGAGCCCCTCGGAGACTGGAGCCCTCGTCCGACGAGCCCACCTTCAGCTCCCGCAGCGGCAGGTTTGGACGACAGTACGCCCCGGGCCTCCGTGGCCAGACCCCAGCCTGCCGCACACATGTATGTGTATCTCGACCCAGGCCGTCGAGGAGTTCGCCCGGGCCCCTTCCTTGCCTCGCCCCCCCGGCGGTGGGGAACATCTTTGCAACAACTACCATAAGGACTCTCCCCTGCTGCTGCTGCGACAACCCTCAGAGGCCTACACCTAACAGGCCCGGGCCGACGCAGGAGTGCGCCTGGGCCCCTCTGCGGAGTGCCAGGCCCATTGTGGGGTTCACCACCCTATTTAGGGGCCTACTCCTTGCCATCCACAGCGACTACCACCCCGGCGACCTTTGAACGCACCCACCAGCCCCACGTCGGAGTAACCGTGAGTACTGGCTGTCGGGGGGGAGTTGGGGCCCGACCCGCCCGTCCTAACCACCACACCTCATCGGAGTTGGTACGGAACCGGGGGGACCGTCTCCCCGAGCCCTGGGGGGAGACCTCGAGGAACATTGGGAAACCACAAAGATCTAGAGGTGGAGACACCCCCATGAGTTGGAAAGAAACCCTGGCAGGATACCAATTCACTTCCCGAAAACAAGAGATGGAGATCAGCTCCCCACCTACGCCAACCCCCGACATGAACACCATGCAGGACAATATCCAGACAATCCTAGACGAAATCAGGGGGATGAGAACGGACATAGGAGCCAAGCTGGCCGACCTCACCGCCAAGGTCTCCACGTTGGAGGACAGAATGGAGGGGGTAGAGAATAACCAGGCGTCCACCGACTTCTTGGAGGCTCAGATGGAGGCAAGGTTTAAAGAGATGCAGCGGCGCGAGGGGGAACTCCGCCTCAAAGTGGATGACATGGAAAATCGTGAACGGAGATGTAACCTGCGATTCTTCGGCCTGACGGAGGTGGAGGGGGAGACCCAGACCGGCCTGGAGGACAAAGTGCAGGAGATCATTAGGATTGTCTTGGGAACTGACTCCGGGGAAACCATCCTGATTGATAGGGTTCATCGAGCTGGCGGAGGCGGTAGGGGCCCACACTCCGTGCTTGCGAAGTTCCACTATTACAGAGACAAAGCAAAAATACTTGAAAGAGCTAGAACCCTAAGAGAGATACAATACGACAACTCCAGGGTGGCAATCTACTAGGACCTATCCGCCCTCACGCTAAAAATGAGGAAAAAATGCGGTCCGATCACTAGGTGGCTGCAGGAGAAGAGGGTCCGGTACCGCTGGGGACACCCATTCTACCTATCCTTTGAAGGGCAAGGGGAAAACCTCCAGCTCGTTACAGAAGAGGACATCCAGAGAGGCACCGATGAACTGATCGGGGTCCCTCCGGGTCCTCGGGGGAGAACGGTGGATCCGACAGAGGCCCGAGCCGTGCCCCACGGGGACCTGACCTCAGCCAGGGGAAACACAAAGTGAAGGGCACCTGGAAATTCAGAAAAACCAGGCACCCCTCGGAGGGACGTGGAGGACCCGCATGATTATCGGACAGAGGAGAAGTTAAAAGGAATGCAGTGCCGATCTGTTGTGGTTCATTCGCTCACTCGCCCTCCGTGGCCGTTGGCGAATTGAGGAGAAACATTTGTTCCACTTTTGTTGATGCCAAGGCCCGCGCGATAGATCCAAATGATTAAGAGGGAAGGGGAGAAAGTTAAGAAATGTGATGTTATTGTATTGTATTGCATTTGCCCACAGGGCCCTCATGGGCACCTCCATGTTTGGGGTGTGTTATGTTGTATTGTGATGTTGCCATGGTTGGCGAGGCTTATGCCGAAATTGATGATTGAAGGTTTCGGGTCCCACCTGTCTGAAACACGGAGTGGTGGTGTTCTCGGTTGTCAGAAGGTGGCCAGGTGCATCCCCCGAGACCTTCGAAACCCCCCAGATTCACACTGGAAGCTAGTTCACGGTTGGACCCAACCCCTATGAGACACAAGACACGCAGCGGGAGTAGAGGAGGCTGGGGCGGGGGAGGTCTTGTAGAAGGATTGGACTCCGACTAAACCTGTAAAATGTTCCTATAGGTAGAACCTGGAGGGTACGATCCACCCTATTTCTCTCTCGGGCCCGGGCAGCAGCCCTGGTGGTTCGTTGACTAAACCCGATGTATGTCTGGCGATGGAGACGGACGCCTACCAAAATGGGTAAGGGAAATGGGGAACCGGGGAGGGGGGACAACAGGGGGGAGGTGAAAGAAATAGGGAACGCCATGCCATGGTTCTGGGGTTCAAGTCTACGGATGATAATGGGGGCACTCACTGAGGCTTCACAGGGCAAGGATAGCGACGACCATGGTTGAAGGTCGGATCGGTACGCTCAATGTGAAAGGTCTCAACTCGCAAAACAAGCGGTCTCTCACAAGTAACTTATTTCGCAAACAGAAATTACTGGCCCTCTTCCTACAAGAAACCCACTATAGAAGGGGGGCCGAGTCAACAATCAAAGGAAAGGAGATAGGCAGAAACTTCTGGGCCTCGCACAAATCCTCAAAGAAGGAGGGAGTGGGTATCCTCTTGGGTAAATCGCTGCATCTCACTGATGTAGAGACGAAAAGGAGCTTTGGAGGTAGATTTCTTGCGATCAAGGGGTCAGCCCAAGGCACACGAGTCACACTAGCCACCCTGTACGCGCCCAATGCCGGCCAAATCAAGTTTATCCACAAGGTTCTTGGGGTCATGGACGGGTGGGCCAAGGAAGCCACAATCCTGGGCGTAGACTTCAATCTCATTACAGACCCCCATCTTGACTGGTGGTCGGCCAAAGGGACAGGACCAAAAGCCCCCACAAAAGATAATCTCGCCCTGAGGGACCTCCTACAAAAGTACTACTGGGTTGACGTATGGCGCAAATGCTGGCAAACCCCTGGGGGTTACACGTTCTTCTCCCCTCCCCACCAAACATATACCAGAATTGATTTGCTGCTGGTGTCGGAGGAGGGAGGGGAAGAGGTTGGAAACCCCATGGTTGAATCTGTGACCTGGTCGGATCATGAACTGCTCGTTATGGAATGGCGGCTGCAAGCCACCGTGAAATCACGTAGGTGGCGCTGTAAAAATACCCTCATGAGGGACCAGGTGTTTAGGGAATTCCTTAGGAACGAAATAGAAGCCTTCTTCTTATCAAATGACACAGGGGAAGTCCCAATGGTTACAGTTTGGGAGGCAGCGAAGGCCACCTTCAGGGGTCTCCTCATCGCAGAGGGTTCGAGCAGGAAGCGAGAGAAGGCCCTGATAGAATCCAGAATCCGGGAAGACCTGCGGGCCATGTGGGCACAGCTCACCAAGGGAAACATAGACCGCGAAAACCTCCTGAGTGAAATGAGAGAGAAGAGACAAGTTCTGCATACAATCCTGATTCGAGAGGTAGTTAAAAAAATGAGATACACGAAGCAGAGATACTATGAGAGGGGCGACAGGGTTGGAACTCTTCTGGCACATAGGCTGAGGGGGAACAGGGTTGGCAGACACATAGAAAAGGTCAAGGACGTGGCGGGTAACGCCCAGATAAAAACTGAACACATAGCAGAATCATTTGCGGTCTTCTATAGGGCCCTCTACACTAAACAAGAGGGTGAATCACTGGATGAAATTCGAAAATATCTTGAAGTCTATCCCTACCCAAGCTCACAGACCTAGAGAGGGAGACACTAGACAAGGAGATAACAGAGGAGGAGGTGGAAGAGGCCATCAAAAATCTTAAAATAGGCAAGACCCTGGGGGAAGATGGGTACACACCGGATTTCTATAAACAATTCCAGTCCGAACTAACCCAACCACTGACCAAATTATTTAACCAAATCAAAACCTTAGAAACCATTCCACCGACATTCTGCAGGGCATAATCACAGTTATCCCTAAGCCGGGCAGAGACCCAGCGGAGTGTGGCTCATACAGGCCCATCTCGCTCCTGAACACCGATGCCAAGATCTTCACCAGGATCCTGGCGACACGTCTAGAAAGGTGTCTCCCCCGACTGATCCATCCCGATCAGGTAGGCTTTGTAGTAAATAGATAAGGAGCAGAGAGCATGCGCAAAACCCTGCACATACTGAGCTCAAATGGAGTGAAATATGACGGTGCCCTTCTCCTGTCTCTAGACGCGGAGAAGGCATTTGACAGGGTGAGCTGGGCCTTCATGGAGGGGGTTCTGTCGTCCTTGGGGATGGGACCCAGGTGGCGGGGATGGATGACGGCCCTTTAATCCCGCCCTTCCGCTAAAGTGGTGGTCAATGGAGGAGAGTCGGAGTCCTTTCCTTTAGAGAGAGGCACAAGACAGGGATGCCCACTGTCTCCCCTCATATATGCCCTGGTGATGGAACCTTGGGCTATAGCAAGCAGGACTAACAATCAGATCCAGGGTGTTAGAATAGGGGGAACTGACTACAAAATAACCCTGTTTGCCGACGATGTCCTCCTATACCTCTCTAAACCATCCCAATCAGTCCCAGAGGTGTTGAATAGTCTAGAGCGATATGGTTCCTTGGCAGGCTATAAGGTCAACGTAGATAAATCAGTGGCTTTCCCGGCATGCCAGCTCAACGAGACCGAGAGACAATACATCAATAACCTACCGTTCTGTAAACAAACAGAGCGACTCTCTCACCTGGGGATCCAAATCCCATCACACCTAGAGGATCTCTTTAAGGTAAACTCCCCGCCCCTATGGAGGTCGATCAAACACGACCTGGGACGCTGGTCAAAATCCGGCCTCTCATGGATGGGTCGCCTCAACTCCATCAAAATGGTAATCCTCCCCAAATTCTTATATCTGTTTCAAATGCTGCCAACCCAGATACCAAACTCATTTCTCCTAGAGATCAAGCGGGCCCTTCTCCACTATCTATGGGCCGATAAATCCCACAGGATTGCTTATGACACTCTCACAAGACCCAAGGATGAGGGTGGAGTTAATTTCCCAGATCTAAACAATTATTATAAGGCGTCACAATTGCGCGTCCTTGTTGATCATTTGACGACTGGCCCAAAGAAACAATGTGTAACATTGGATAACACACTCTTCTCGCCGGTCACATTGGATGAGTGGCTATGGGTCCCCAAGACATCCATTCCGAGAAGGGTTTTAAAACATCCAGTGTTGGGAGTGCTGTGGTCTATTTGGAAGGAAGGGGGCTACCTAAGATGGCTCACAACGTGGCCCTCACCTTTGAGCTGCATCTGGGCTCTGCCACTTTGGGAAGGGATCAACGAACCTCTAGCCTTCCAGCAATGTGTAAGAGGATTCAATTCAACACTACAGCTAAGTCAACACCTAGTCTGGGATACTGAATGGAAACCCTTATTGATATATCTTTATGTCCAGTTCATGAGTTCTGGATGACTACCCCTATATAACACCCCTCTCTTAGAATCCCCCTGACCCCACTGAGCCAAGAAGTAGTTCTGTTTTGCAAGTTTAAAAGGTTTATTTGAGAAATAAAACAAAATATAGATACCACGCTTTTATAATAAATTAATAATCTATATCGCCCTTATAAATATAATGTTAATCAACAATGGGTAATCTGACACTAGCACACTTCTTTATAATCAATGAGAAGTTAGTATAGGATGGATAAAGTAGCAAAAATACTTTTATGATTTCAAGGGAAAAGCAATGAGGAATAAAATGCAGTACAGAAATACTTGATATGATTTTAGCAAAAGATAAGATAATCACTTTTTCTCTGGCAATTCACCCCCTCCCCTATGTAATGTAAGAAATGGAAGGAGATGGAAAGAGGAGCACACAGTTCTCAGGAATGCAATCAAAGACAATACGAAATTCAGTTCCCCCCCAGCAAGCTTAGAGGAAACAGGTAGGAGTTTGAAACACAGGCCCAAAATGCTTTTAAATGTGATGGCAATGGATGGGAAAATGTACCAACTGATTTTAATTCCCTCTAGAGATTCAGGGTGAGTGGGAGATGCGTGTTGGTATTATTTCAGGCTCACTTTAGCAATGCTCTATGAGTTATTAAGAGACAAACGAATTTTTAGCACAGGAAAGCAAAAAGCTGCTATCTTTCTACAGGTAAAGAAATCAGGCCAAATCGCGAATCGCGGCAAAATTCGCGAGTGCATGAATCGTGATTACAAAAGTATAAAGAGTAGCAAGTCGGTTCTAGGTTCGTTGGAAAGCTGAGATTCTAAGCTTTCAGAGGAAAGTTAAACCAAGTTCCTAGGACAAACGGTCCCAGAGATATGAACGATTTTGTAAAGGTTGTTTTTCGGATTTAAAGTAAACTCAAAATGACAGGTGACAGCTTGCAGCTTCAGAATTGACAGGTGGCAGTTGTGCAGCTTTACAAATGACAGATGACACGATTTCTAGGAGGCTGTTCTACTTAGGTTAAAATAGTTTGGATTAGATTATTTTAACTAAGAGATTGGTTCTGCACAGTTCTGCTAGGTACTCACAATATAAATTTGAAATAGGCCTCGCCACGGATCTGGTTCAGTTCTGGTCTTTGGAGATTGATGGATTTGAAGTCTGGATCTCTGGATGTGAAGTCGTCGGTCAGCATGCTCTGCAGCAAATGGAATTGAATGTCTCTACTTGTCCCAGCAGTCTCTTTTTATGTGTTTTGAAAATGGGTGTGTGCCTGGGCCTAGCTAAGCCTGCCCCTCTCTTCTTGTCATTGGCCCAATTCTCCCCTCTCCCATGATTGGGGGAAGGAAATGGATTGTCAGCATGATGAAGTCTGTTTATGGGTCAGAGGATCCTCCCCTGGTCAGTTTGCCCACAAATCTATATTTGATTCAAATACATCCTTCCCAGATATACAATTTGTTGAAATTACATGTGCACATTATATATTCCTTATGGTCCATGCTCGTCCGCCTCTGATCTTCCTGGGGGCTTGCATTCAAAAATGACAACATTTTGCGCTTTTTAACTGGTTTTGCAATATCGGACATTTACCCAAAATTACACGCATGTGCGCAAGGAGTATGGACATTAATTGATGAAGTGTCAGATTTTTAACATGCAGACATTTGGAGTGAGACCCTATTTTCCGCTAGCAACCCCCCAGAATACACCACAGGGTCCTAACGCCTCTCAAAATGTTCACAGAAAAATCACAACAATAATGATATTATTTTTATAATTCTGACAAGTCCGCACTATGAGTTATCTATCTTTTTAAAATTATGCCCTGGTCAAATAGGGGTGTGGCTTCCCACATCACAGGGTGGAATAACTGGTTTATCCACTTCCCCCAAGCTCAGCTGCTAGCAGAGGCACTGCCCCTCCCAGTTTCCCCTAAGAGGAAGCCACTTTACGGCCCCCCAATATAACATTTGCCTGAGTCCAGGACAGGCCTTTGTTCAACTCCCTGTAGTCCCCAGCTGCTCCACCCCTAATCTAATCAGAGAGGTGACAACTCCTTTTGGCAAGGGGAGTGGCTGAGCAGGTTTCAACTCCTGTCGGGGGTAGTTGTCAGGCAGAATCCTGTTTCATTAAGCCAGGTTTCAGCTAAATGTCACTTTTTGTTCCCAGTTTTCTACATTCAAATCAAACTGACAATTTTTACATATACATTAAATAATTACTTCCTTCAAGTCATTTCATAATATAGTTTTACATTGTATCCACCTCTTAGCAAGTCTTTCCTTGGTCTGGTTTTGTTTCATTTGTTCAGTTTTACACAAAAGTCTGGTGGTTTTAAAACGCCGGCTTTCTGATAGTGGTGAGTACTGGTAATGCATCCATTTTTTGGGATTAAGAAAATGAATTCCCCACAGTGCTGAATTGCTTTTTTTTGGCAATCAGCATTGCCATTCCCAATGGTTTCAGGCTACTGTGTGTGTAGCCCACTGGTGGTTTTAGGCAGTGCCCTCCTGTGCTCACAACATAGGCAAAAATGGGTGGCAGACTATTCTTCATGTTTTCCCTGTGCACTCTCTGGGGAGTTCTGGCCATCATGATGTTTTTGAAGTTTTATTGTAGGGCTTGGATGCATGGGTAAAAACATCCCACAAATGGTACGAGGTGGGTCTTTGTAGGGCCGGACAGCTTTGGGTGGATGGGGTGCTTATATCTCTAAGTGACCTGAAGGACGCCCTGGGCCTCCCTAATCTCTCCCCCTTTCGATACCTACAGCTTAAGGGTGCCCTTACTTTGAGCAGATGGGGTGACACACTTAGGCAGGACCTAACTGATTTTGAGAAATTCCTCATAGCACACAAAGGTACCAAGGGGGTGATATCGCGGCTTTATAGCTTTTTGTTGTTCTCTACCCCACGGGACCCCCCATCTTCCCAAGTACAATGGGGGAAGGATTTAGGCACCCCCATAACGGAAAAAAGATGGACCAAGAATTGTAGGCAGGCACACCGTTCCACAACTGCACCCCAATACCGCCACCAGGCCCTGAAGTTGATACACAGATGGCACTACCCCCCACAGAGGATAGCCAGAATGAGAAAAGGTTAAGACCCCCACTGCTGGAAATGCCACGTTGAAAAGGGGGATTATGCCCATATGTGGTGGAAGTGCTAGGTGGCACAGACCTACTGGAGTGAGGTCCTGTCATGGATAAGAGGAGTAGACGGAATGGTGAGAACTCTGTCCCTCTGGCTGGTGTTGTTCGGCATTGAGGTTGAAGGGGGCCCAAAGGTGAAACACGAGCACATGTTGCAGGTCATGCTAGTCCCGGCTAGATGCTGCTGGGCCCAAAAATGGAAATCACCCCGATCTCCTGGGGAGGGGGAGTGGTTAGCGAAAACACGGGCAATCTGTGATATGGAGTATCTAACCCACCTGATCGATGAATCCAAATCTAACATCGAGGCCCTATGGCTGCCATTTTTTGATAAATATGGGAAAATAGCCTGAGGCACAAGTAATCAGCTCAGACGGTCCTCTTGATGGGAACAATACTATCGGGGCAACCCCCTTGGAGTGGGAAGCGATCGATTGTTACAGGAAATGTGACTTTTATATGTTGGACCTTGTTTTTTGAACACCGTCTTTCTTTCGGAAGCGACCCTATGCTCGCATTGCATCTTCAGATGATGTGCTGGACCCTGTTGTTGTTATCGACCATTAAACCATGGCATGGGATGGGGGGGCGGGTGTGGGAGGTGGGTTGGGTGGTTAAAGCTTGTGACCTCACTTTGATATATATCAATGTTTGCATTATTTTTTGAATTATTTCATAATTCTAAAACTCCAATAAAACCAAATTTTCAAAAAAAAACCTTTAACATAACATAACAGAAATAGTATCACAAGTTTTACGTCACCACAAGGATGATAGAACATTCCTTCTACTTCTTGAAAGTGGAGGGGCTTTCCAGGTGAGTGAAAAAGAGGGCATCTCAGATGTCCAAATCCTCACTCGTTTTGCAAAATAAGGCAGAGGAGGAACAACAATGACCCTTCTTTGATTTATTTTACAATGTACAGTGCTTGTAGGATCAGCTACCACACACATTCCATTGCCATCCTTAAAACAAGAATGAATTGGAGGGTTTGTAAAGTTTGTAATTCTACCTGCAGATTTTCTTAACTCCTGCAATCAGCATTTCAGTAATTCTGCATATGTTGCTGCCATACCTACAACATTATAATACTGAGGGAGATGTCTAGGTTTACAGCAAATGGGAATGGTAATGACTGCATGCAACAATCCTAGACAAATATTTGCTAAACTCACATTGAGCCCCAATGTGGTAGGAGTTAGCAGTTCGTTCAAAATTTGTCTTAGAGAGGTTCACTAATGTTAAAATGTAGATGTTTCTCAGCTTTTCTTTACCCACCCACATATCGTGCATTGCAGTAATCTAGCCGGGCTGATATGAAACAATTTGCCAATGTCACTTAGGCACTAAAGGTAAAGTAACACAGATGACATTTTAATATTTAATGTTGGGTTGTATTCGCACTTGATACTTTTTTATTTTTTGTATTTATTCATTTATAGGATGTCGAAAGCCCGCAGGCATCAGGGCGCCAAAACATAAACACAGAGAAGACAATAAAAAGACAGGACAAGATGAATTTAAAGCAGCAAATGGAAGAGCGGAAATCTCAGTGGAAGAGTCGGGTTTTAAGTTGTCTGCGGAAAGACGGGTGTTCCTTCAATAGTCTCAGGTCTAATGGAAGGGAGTTCCATATTTTTGCAGCAAGAATGGGGAAAGATCTTCCTAGGCCGTTGGCAAGCCTGACGTTTGGGTTTTTTAACCAGTGCTTATGTAGAAGTCCGTAGCTTTCTTGGGTGCTCATAGGGATGGACAACATTTTTAATGTAGTTTGGAAAGGTGCTATATAAAGATTTATGGACAAGTATTGCTGCCTTAAAATGTAGACAAGCAGTGATAGGGACCCAGTGTAAGTCCTACCGACTATGGGTGATGTGCTCTTCCCTGAACTTCCCCTTAATGATGCGAACAGCATCGCTCTGTATAACTTGCCGATCTTGTACATTTTGTTTGCGAGCACCGATCAGGAGGACGTTGCCATAGTCCAATCTAGAAAGACTAATTGCCTGGGCGACCGCTGAGGAGTTGGACTCCGATAAAAAAGGGCAGAGATTCCTCCAAAGTCTTAGATGGTAGGAGCAGATTTTTACCTTCTCGTTGACATGGGTTTCAGAGCTGAGGAGTGAATCAAGGTGAACGCATAAGGTTTTAACTCTCTTGAAAACTGGGATTCAACAGTCATGGATGAAGAAAGACTGGTATCTGGGGTTGAGTTTAAGTCTGGCACAAGCAGAGCCAAATATCATCAACTTGGTCTAGTTTCCATTAAGGCACATCCAGTTGGAATTCATCCAGGTTTCAATTTGGCTATAGATGGATTGCACGCTGATGGTGTCAAGATCATAGTCCCATGAAAGCTTGAGAACTAACTGAGTATCATCAGCGTAGTCAGTGAAAAACACCTTCCGCTCACCCAAGAGGTCAATAAGGGGCCTGATGTACAGATTGAAGAGCAAATGAGATATACAAGCCCCATGTGGAACACAACAGTTGATCGAGGCTGGTGGGAAGGTGGTATCATCTCAACAAACTCTGGAGATCGGAAGGACTCCACCCACTTGATGGTGTTCGGGCTTCATAGCCCAATGTCTTTCAGGGTGATGAGGAGATGGTCATGATCCAGAAGATCAAACACTGCTGAAAGATCTAAAATATGAGCATTCCAGTGTTGCCCTCATCTGTAATATTAAACATATGAGTCCGAAGATCTAAAAGTGGTGTTTCAGTATTATAATGAGGACAAAAGCCAGATTGTCTAGAGTGTAGGATGTTAGATGATGATCCAAATGACAGGAATTGAATGGTGGCACTTCTATCCAGTATTTTTATCAAAAAGTTGCATTTCGTAATGTGCCTTAAATTGATTGGATCTTTGAGATCAAGGCAGTTTTTCTTTTTTTTTGCCAGCTGTGTAATGTGACTTTTTTATGCATTCCAGAAGCTGGCTGCTAGAGGACGAGAAATTTACAAACCTGACAACAAAAGGAGCAAAATATTTTTGTGGAATTAAGTTGGGTGGAACTCTGTTGTCTGGGCAGTTAGAGGGAAGTACTGTAAATAATGTGTTCATCATGTCAGGAATGGTAATAGGAGAGTAGCTACATCATAGTTCTCCTTAGATGCAGTATTGGGTATAGAAGCTAAATTAGTCATATCCTTATTTAGTTCAAGTTTGATCTTTGACCAGGCTTCGTCCACTTTTGCCTTTTGAGAGTATCTTGGTCCATTGGGGAGAAAGGAGTGGATAGAGTACTTGGCTTCTCTAAGGATTTGATAATTTCAAATAATTTCTTAGGATTGTTATTTACCTCCTCAATCTGCTTATTGTAAAAATAAATGTTTGCATCGCAGATTGCTAATTTATATATTTTGTCTAAAGTTTTCCAGGTACTATCATTTGTTTCTGTGGGGCATTTCAGACATTATACCTCTGTGTTCCTTTTGTTCTTCTTCATTGAGCTGAGTTCTTGAGGATACCATTTCTGGTTTGCATTGTCTCTAACCAATTTATTCCAGATTGGGGCCACTCTGTCAAGCATTGTTCCCAGAGTACGGTTAAAGGCATCAACAAGGATGGCTGGGGGGTCTGAGTTTAAGGTAGATATCATGATCGAGTTCAGGCAATCTTTCAAGTCGCTGGTAGTGACTTTTTTAAAGTTGCGATTTTGTACTGTTTTGGTTTTTGCCTTTTTGGAAGTAGGCTTTGTAGGTGAATTTGGAAAACTATTGATTTATGGTCTGACCAGATGCAGGGTAGTGTACTATCAATCTGTTCTGATAGGTTCCCAGCTGCTACCCAGTCAAGGATATTCCCTTTGTCATGAGTGGGTGTGTTATTGATTATATAGTAGTCAGTGTTGTTCAGACCTGTTTGAAGGGCTGTCACTTCATTATCTGAGCTATTATTTAGCCACTGGTTAAAGTCCCCCTCCAGCAGCATGGAACAGTTTGGTCCATATGGTCCATTTAAAATATGACTATGTTCTTTATTGAATTTTGGCATGTCTATAGGTGGCCGATAGACCAGAACGAAGTTTATGCAAGTATGAACTGTAGGGTTCATTTTATCGTGGAGGATTTCACAATTTGGGATTTCGCAAAAAGGTACTTGGGAAAAGGTTCCGATGTTTTTTGGCAATAATAGCCACTCCGCCACCGTGGCCAGATGCCCCGTTTGGCAAGTAGTGGCATAGCCTTCGGGGGTGGCCAAAGCAATCATTGGGACACTTGCGTCTGTAGTACAAGTCTTGGTGAGACAAATTAGGTCCAGTTCTAAAATATAATCGCAAATGTTTATTACGCGCCTGCTGAGGGAGCACGTATTAAGCAGGGCACACTGCAATGATGTTAAGCACCTTTTTAACTTGACGGCACCTGCCCAAACATTGTGGCCAAACATATGGATTTAATTTGTTCCCAACTCCATACAGGGGCAGATCCTCCATCTAACTACCATTAAGCTCAGTCTATTGAACACATCTACCTCTTAACTGCTGAGAGGCAGTTCTCAAGTTTTTATGAAGTCCGGTCACGCTTTCCATTCAGCCATATCAGAATTTGTGCATCATCAGCATTCCTAAAAAAAAAACATTAATCTCAAAAGTGGTAAAAGGGTATAGATCTGTGGCACTCACATGTCTTAATTTATCGATTACTTCTACTTATACCAAATCCATCCTCTGTCCTCTGTCTTGAGGCAGTGGACAGCTTGAGGTTTGTGTATCAGATGACTGCAAACTCTTGTAGACGGCGTGTGACAGTTGTTTCTAATAGTTATCCCAGCTAAGGTCACTGGGAAATACGTTGAATGTCAGCTGGACCAAAGAAGGTTTTATGAGTGGTGGTCTCACCACTGCTGTTTTCAGTTCTTTTTGAATAAGCCAGTCTGTAAGGGAGCATTCAGCAAATTGCATATCTCCTCTGGCATCGATGGGGTCCAAACCTGAACAGACATCACTAGGGAATCAATTTGCCCTCCTCAATTTTAATAATGTTGTAATTTCTCGGATTGCTATTGGCTTTAATGGTGTGCATTTTGTATACTAATGAAATGGATTGCAAGCTAATAACCCTTTCTCTTAGTAATTATGTTAGTAATTCAGAGAAATATTTTCCAACTATGTGTAATGATACAGCTTGCTTCATTTTAATAGCCTCATTCATAATAGGAAGAAAATCCAGAATGGTTAGTCTCCCCTTTGGACATAGGATCTTCAGTCCTTAGAGTAACTTTCGACAAGAAGATTTGTCTAGCAAATGCCTATGCATGTGAGTGGTATTTTGAATTTGTACAGTTCTATCACATCTTTGGGGGTGTAGCTTCCTCTCACTTATTTGAGCAGGAATAAGTACTTATTTATTTTTGTTATTGTTTTATTTATTGTTTATTTATGTATTGTCCTACTTATTTTACTGTTAATCCTTTGTACTGCATTGCCCCCATGTCCCTTGCACTTCGCCCTGCCACCTCCCCTGCACTTGCCCGATCTCAATGCCACCTGGCCTAGTAAGATTGTTGTCTCTGTCTTCCCTCTGTTCCCCCTTCCTTGCCTCGTCGTGCCTTGAAACACTTGTGTATAGGTGCGTAATAAATGCCATATCGTATCATATCATATCATGTAGTTCAGGGATTATTTCTAGTAAGTTATCAGCACCAGACTCACTCATCTCCATCTTCTGTTTCCTCCCCATACAAACTGGCAGCTAAATATAAGTGTTTTTTCACTTTTTAGGTGGGCAAAATCTGGAGTACCCTATTGATTGACCTGTGCTCGGTATCATCTCCCAATGGTTTTAAAAAATCTGGCATAGCCACTTATTCTCATTTCTTTTTAAACTTTCAGTGGTTGTGTCATAAATGTTAAAAAAAAGTCCACCTGTTTGTGTGAAATCATTTTCACCAAATACATCCCAATTAATATGTGGCCTTTCAAAGACCAGATTTGCTTTGAAACATCAGGTGTAGATTTCAGAGCTTCCATTGCAAAGAGCATCTAGATATGTCATTGATCAGAGAGACCCGGTTAATTCCTGCCTGTGATCCAGTGATTGCTGAGTTAGTTCCATCTGATTACCACATTCAGTTGGTAAACACACCTCTTGATAGGAGAGGTGAGGCAGCTGTTACATATAGAAAACTTGGATCTGACACATCTCCCGTTCCCATATGAGTTAAAAGGATGGGATTGTAGGTTTACAACTCAATCCCTTTCCTCTAAAACATCTGTTGTTTGGATATTCTGTCACAGACCACCTGTTCTGATTGCACACAAAATACACCTGTTTCTAGATATCATTGCTTTACTCTTATTCAATACCCTGTACTTACTATCTTAAGGGATTTCAATATGTGGATTGATGTTTCTCCAGATGCGACTGCTGCCCCCATTCTTGATGCATTAAGAGCTACAGGCTTTCAATCATATATTATAACATTGACTGATATAAAGTGTCGCATTTTAGATAGATCATTTCTACAATCCCTGACCTGCAGGTGGAAAACCCATCCCAGTGATTTGGTTGTATCATTGTTTGATCTGCTTTCCTATGAATTAAAGAATTGTGTGTCACAGGTCATGTGTTTACCGATAAAAAGTACAATAAAACCTGAAGCTTAACTACCTTTATCATCACTCCCTTCCCGAAATGAAGACGTTTGGACTATATGCACTCTTTCAACAGCATCACAAACCGATTGGCTAGAAGCCTGTACAGAGTATTTCGGGAATAGGAGTTTTTGCCGCAATACATTTTGTTGAAGGAGAATTTGTTGTGTTTTTACAACGGATTGTGGCGCATATATATGTGGGGGGTGGGTTTAGGGAAATAACTAATGTAGAGGGTTTAAGGTAGGAGGGAGCGGGGCATCTCTCCCCCCACATATATATGCAGCGAAATTAACCTGTCAAAAAAAATTATTCGATTAATTCTCTTTCGAGGAAATATATTAGAGCAAATCACCTTAACGCTGCTCATTGGCACAACTTGGAATTCAAATATATGAAACATGTGAAAATAAAACTGGAACACCAATGGGGCAAACATGAAAGGGAAGAAGATAAGATTGTGTATGACTGTTAGCTAGAGATCTGTAAAAATGCAATCACTGAGAAAGAATACTGGACCTATAACATTGTGTCTACAGCCAACAGCTCAGAGAAACTTCTTGGTCTTCTGAAATCACTCACTAATCCTAGACTATGTTTTCCATATATTGTACCTCATAAGGTCTATATGAAAAACATAATGGTTTCTTTCTTGAAAATGTTGTGGCCATTGAACACAACTTAAGTGCCACTGTCATGTACCCAGGTTTGACAGATATGTCACTTTCTCATGCACCCTTCCATAAGAAACACTTCGATCTAAAGCAAGCAGATCTTTCCACATTAATGGTGTTAATTAAAAGCGTAAAATTTACAAATTCAGAGGCCAACCCAGTCTCTGGCTGGCTCACAAGACCTTAAGGTTTTCTCTGCTTGCTTCACATCACTTTTGCATTTAAGTTGTACATCTGGAGTGGTATCCCTCAGTCTTAACGAAAGGACAATTTCATCTCCCCTAAAAAAATTGGATTAGATACAGTTGTTTTAGCGAATTTCCAGCCCACAACCATCTTTGAGATTCTTTCCAAAATCATGGAAACATTGGCAGCTTGCCAATTACATTATTTCCTTGCCATAGCATTTGTGGCTTTTGCAATGATGCCCTTGAATTTGAAGATCAGGCCCATAGAGATGCCCTTTGAGACATGTAGACTTTTTACATATACATATAAGGCTCAAAATGTGAAATGCCTTCCATAAAAACATTCCCCAACAAATAGATGGTTGTTCACTTCCAGTCGTGGTAAAGTGGAAGAGGATCAAGGCAAAAAGGTTGAACTGCTATTGGGTGTGCATATGCCGGGCAATGCGTGATACATTCGCATCGTAAAAAAACTGATCTGTTTAAGCACTACCAAGCTGCAATGTGCTCGTGGCAAACCCAATGTCCCTCATTCAGCTTTTGTCATTGTGCGCATTTCACTTTAGATTGTGCAGGCTTATACCTAAGTGGGTGTTAAGTGGGCTCAGAGTTATTGTCAAGTATGCCTTAAGTGAACAAAGACAATTAAAAGTCAAAGTCGGTGAGATAGCTCAGGGAGACGGCTGCAGTCAAAGGTGTAGATCCTATTAATTAACAATGTTCCTAAAGGGAGTAATTTCATTTTGTACCACTCAAAAAAAGAAAACAAATCATCTATATCCCATCAATAGACATTTTATTTCCACAAAGCCACATGACTATTCCAAAATACATCATATATTTATTAAGTAAAATTAAACAAAGCAGAAAAAGACACATACATTTCAAATTTTAAATGTGTTTTAATCAATTTCAAAATACATAGGTACTTGAAGAAAATATATAAGTAATTGAACGCAGTAGAAAAACCACATTTACATAACCTCACAACACAAACCTTTTTTGCGTACATACACACATACTCGGTCCATGCATTCCACGCAAGGTTCTACAGCAATTTTATTTGATGCCAAAAATTATCGGAATATACAAATGTAATATATAAAACTCCAACCAATTAAACAAATGTATACAGAGGAATGCTGTGGCATTTGTAGTTTCAATTCTTAAGATAAAAACATCTAATCATTAGTTTTGGTTTCCCGTTCAAATATTACTTCCTTAAAGCTCATTAGACAAAGAATAAGGTATGAAATGGGGCAAAGTGTCATGCCTGTGCCATGGGCGCATACATTGGCGATCATTATGGACTAATTGTTATTCATTTATCTACAGAAAACTCTTGGATCAACCTCTATTCACTTTTTGGACCTTATTTCCCATTTGCGATACTTTGGTGCTTTTTTATTTTTCCCAACTAACTACAGGTACCACAATGCACTTTGCCATAACTATCTATTTCTGGCCATTCCTATTCGTCATCATCAGAACTACAATCCCCAGAAGCCCTAGGGATCAGTTCTGCTTCCACCAGCTCAGGAACAGAGAGGGAGGAGGCAGATTGTATTCAGGTGTGCTGATCCAGGTGCGGCCAATTAGCCTGCCTCTGTGCTGGGCAGGGCGGTATAAAAGCTGCTGCCTGCAGGGGCTCAGTCTCTTGCATTAAGAGTCCTTCCAGCACCTTTTTGCTTCGAGCTACATATTTTTGTATGCTGTTCCTGCTCACTCCTGCTTTGATCCAGTGCCCTGCCGGGCTCTCTACATTGCAGCCGATCACGCTCTGCTGCCTTCTACCTTCCGCCCTTGTCTTCCGGACTCCTGCCTTGCAGCCGATCACGCTCCGCTGCCTTCTACCTACCGCCCTTGTCTTCCGGACTCCTGCCTTGCAGCCGATCACGCTCCGCTGCCTTCTACCTACAGCCTTCGTCCGCTGGGCTTCCAGCCTTGCAGCCTACTTCAGTCCTCAGCAGCCTTCTACAGTCATCGGCCCTGCTCCTCTGGGCTCACTCCTTGCTGCCCGGCCCTTCTGGCTCCTTGCCGCGCAGCCTGCTTCACTCCGCTGTCAACAGCCCTTGTCCTCGGGGCTTCCTGCCTTGCAGCCGACCACGCTCCGCTGCTTTCTACCTACAGCCTTTGTCCGCTGTGCTTCCAGTCTAGCAGCCCACTACAGTCCTCTGCAGCCTTCTACAGTCAGCCCTGCTCCTCTGGGCTCACTCCTTGCCATGCAGCCTACTTCACTCTGCTGCCCTACAGCCCTGCTCCTTTGGGCTTGCTCTTTGCTGTCCTGCTCCTCTGAGCTCTCTACCTTGCACCCTACAGTCCTCTGCAATCCACAACAGTTGACCTGCATTTATTACTTTCAGTTATTACAGTCCCCCTGTTTCCTGACTGCTGCTCCCTTGCTTCCTTCCTTGTTTTCAACCCTCTGTTCTTTATCCCTATCCAATCCTGTTATACAGCTTTCCCTTCATTTCCTTCTGCTAGTTTTTCTCATCGACTTCTTTTTTCCTGGATTTGTCTGTTATTGTCTTCTCTTGTATCGTTTGTAGACCCCTTTGTACAGAGCTTGTCTGTTGGTTTCTGGCAGGCAACCTCTTCCCCTTCCCTTGTCTCGTTTCTGCGTTACAGACACCCATAGCTGTTGTTCCCAGCCATGAGCAAACAGCGTGGGCCTCTGTTATAGCAATTTGTGCAGAAGGTTGGAGTTTTTCCTAAGGTCCGTGGAACACTCTTTCCCATTTCTGCATACACCCCAAGAGGGATGCCCCTGCTACATTTGCCTACTCTTTGTTCTCTTTTACTTTCTGCTGTGTGTGTACTTATCTGTCCACCTTACTTCAGCACAACCACCCTTACCCTATCTGGGTGCCCTGTGCCACTCCTAACAGAGTGCCATCCGTGACACAAAGCCAATTTAGCCCTCCTCTTTCCGAGGTGAATACACTGAATACATTAAGTTGTCTATTACCTCCTATTAATATGCCACTAAAAAGAGTGCTACATGCAGATGTCATATTATTAAAATGGGAACAGGTCAATATTCTATGTAGAGCTTTTCACAGCAAATGTTTTGTGTCCTTCATAAGTGGGTGGATGGAGCATGACATATTTAGGGAATGGGGACTGGCGCGGACCCAGCAAAAGCAACCCAAGGATCACAGGAGAATCCCTAACAGTGGGGAAGAAGAAGTGGTGGGTCAGGGTGTGGTTTTAAAGGGGTGCCCCTTTTGAAGCACATAAAGGGACAGACTTCATATCATGGAGTGCAAAGAGCGGAGTGAGTAGGCCAACCCCCTCATGGGAGAATACATGGATGCTCCCAGGAAGCATTGTATTAGGAAGCGGCAAGTCGTAGGGGTCAGTGAGAACACAAAAACATTTATAGCAGACAAAAGGCATGCAGAAACATGATCCTGATCCTCCATCTACAGTTGATCGACTTTTAAAATATTTTGGAGAGCTACTATGTCTAAATGGCCATCCAGTGTAAGTGAAATTAGACATGTAAACTGTAGCCTTGGAAACATACAGGGAATAATGATAGCAAATAGGGACATTATCCGTTTAGCTGACTTCATGAGTAGAGCAAAGTCATTATTTGTATTTACATGTAGAAACCACTTACGTGATGCTTTTTGCAATCTGAATGTAACTCTGTGAATGTATCCTTTGCGCAGTCGGTCTCATGGATTGTATATTCAATATTGTAGTTCAATCCAGCCACAACCTACATTAATAAAAGGCAATTAAAACAAATAAAATATCCCAAACAATTAATGAAAAGAGCTCACGATTTGAAGTTTTACTAGATTAATATCTAAGCTGTGGCCACTGTTTCCGCTGAAATGCATGTACTGTTTAAGATTGTGAGCCGGAAGTGTTGCTTATAGAGCAAATAACTTCAGAGGTCTCATTGAGATGTAGTTTAAAACCTGTAAAAAAAGTAATGAAGGTATGATTTGTATTTTGTTGCAATAAATAGGAAAGGAAACAGAAGTTGGCTGAGAATAGATGGGCTTTCCCATTGGATTGTGTAGGCACTTTGAGGAGGGAGAATGTCAATATTAGTAGGTCAGTACACAAATACTTGCATTGCTCTTAAAGTAGTTTGGATGTCATCTCACAAATGTACACACCATGTTTACCACAGTATCTTTATAGTTTAATGCAATGATGTGATCATGTGTTAGGTACGAATAAAACAATGTACAAGTCCAAAGGCAAAATATTATGGGGCTCATTTTTCAAGTTTCCCCGTATAAAAGCCGGCGGGGACCCTGTTTCCATACCGCATATACTCAGTCATACCATGCAAACCACGCAAGGTTCATCAGCAATTTAATTTGCTCCCAAAAACATAGAAATATACTAATATAATATATATAACTCTAACCAACTAAACAGATATAAACAGAGGAAGGCTAAGGCATTTCTAGTTCCAATTCTTTAGACAAAAACAACCAATAATTATTGTTTTGGTTACCGGCTCAAATATTAGTTTCTTTGAGCTCATTACACAAAGTATTCTCCCAACCACAATAAACTATGAATTTGGTCAAAGCCAATGTAGCCCTCCTCTTTCTGAGGTCAAAAAATTGAATACCATTAAGTTGTCTAATATTAGATCCTATTAATGTGTAATACCGGAAGTCTACCGAGAAGGGGTCGAGGAGATTGCACCTCTTCCCGATATCGCCTTTTCCCAAAGAAACAATCTGGCCCTTACAGATGTCTTTGGTAGGATGACCAAAGAAGAGAGCGGGCACAGCCAGGCTGGTCCTCTTTTCCTTCTGAAGAAGGCTTTAGGGTATTGGGGGGACATGGGGAGAGATGGCCTACCCTGGAACCAGTTAATGGTTCCCTGGAACGATGAAAGGATTGTACTAGTGTTGGCACATTCTCACCTTATCACAGCTCACCAAGGGGGTGGAAAAACTCAGAATCAGGTATTCCCCAGATTCTACTTGCCAAGAATGTTCACTGATGTTAAGAACTATGTCTAGTCTTGTGACATATGCCAGAAGACTGCAGCTACTCTGCTCCCACCTGCACCCTTGCAACCCATGCAACCCGTACCAATTATCAAGGTCCCTTTATCTAGGATAGTGATGGACACAGTTGGCCTGGTCGAACCTTCCAAGCTTGAGAACAAGTTCATTCTAGTAATAGTGGCTTATGCCACTGGATATCCTGAGGATTTACCCTTCAAAATTACACCAGCGAATAGATTTTAAAACATCTGTTACCTTTCCATTCAAGAGTAGGAGTCCCCAAAGAAATCCTTACGGACCAAGGCACCACATTGATGTCTGTCGATGCATGAGGTGTAGCAGTGACTCTACATTAAGACCCTGCGAAGGTCAGCCTATCATCGACAGACAGGTGGGTTGGTCAAAAGATTTAATCAGACGTTACAAAAGGATCTTGCATACATTGGTGGAAACTGACAGGAGAAACTGGGACATAATGATAGCCTGGACTTTGTTTGGAGTTCATAAGACCCATCAGGCATCCCTGGGATATTTCACTTTTCAGTTACTCCATGGAAGGGAACCTCGGTATGTGTTAGGCATGCTAAAGGAAACATGGGAAGAGAGGGAGGAGGCCATCCGACTGATTTCGCAGACTGCCCAAAAAGTGAAAATACATATTGTGGCAGTAAGGGAAATTGTAAAGCAAATGCTAAGTCAATCCCAAGAACATCAGAAGGCTGCCTACAATAAACATGCTGTGACCTGTTCTTTTTCTGTACGTCAATCAGTCTTAGTTCTCCTTCCTACATCTGAGAATAAGATGATATCTAAGTGGTGCTGTTAGGATTCCCTTGCGGCGAGACTGCAAGACCTAGACTCAGTTCCATTGAGACCTATGCCGTGAGATATCAGGACTGCAAGCCACTTTCTTGGGGCATACAGGTTGCCCTGGAAATGCGGGACGCCTCTGATGGTATGCCGATGTGTCCCGATCTCATTTAATCACTGGATGGGACATACCGTGGAATGTGACCACATGGCTAGGTTCTTTCTTCTAGTCGTGTGGTCGAGCGCCGGCACACTGTGCGGCTGTACTTAAGACGTATTCAGATACTCAAGCACTGTTCTTGCAATGGTCGTGGTCTCACGATTTCTGGACTTCTCGATGCAGGTTAGTGTTAGGGATTTAGGTGATTAGTCAAGCTTCAGAACCAGGAGGAACTGGCATCTCTGAGTGTTGTTTTGCATGTGGTAATTTGTGCGAGAGGCCTTGTGCATTGTAACAGTATAGGTAGGATTCAGTGCCTCAGGTGTGTGGTAGTGTTTGTGTTGGAGGTAGTGTGTTGCATGAGTTATGGTGGGTTAGGTTGTGCACACTGGTTGGATAATGTCCATAGGGGATCCATAGTCACTGGTGTTTGTGGCTGTAACATGATCTGGTATCTTGGTGTCTAGTTGCGTTTTGACGGTTTTATCGACTATCGGGGTGGTTCGCTCCAGGTGTGCTTCAGCATTTTTAGATACTGGGTGGGGACCTTCTATTGATTCTCTGTTTATTTGAAGTTTGGCTAGTCCAAGGTCTGGTGTAGTGTTATGTTGGAAGAGCAGGAAGGGGAAAAGTGGGTTAGTAAATCAGTGAGTTTGTCGGAGCCTCTGGCACAGCACTTTGTTTGCAGCTTGATAGCATGTAGCCAGGTTCTTGTTTGTGGTTCTTTGACCCATCTCGTCTCCTCTCTAGTTGTTTGTCTGTTGTGTTGTTGTTGCTGGTGTCCCTTCGAGTTTGTCATTGTCTGCTGAATAGCCATGTTTTGAGTAGCTTCCTGAAGGTGATGTGGTCTTCTGTGGTTCTAATTCCTTTGGGCAGGTTGTTCCAGATGTTAGCAATTAGACGTGAAAACGTTGTTCTGACAAATTTCCTTTTTTTGTATTGTTTTGCATCTATTTGTAGGTCGTTGCTGGATCTTAGTTGCCTTCCGGGGGGGATACCAGCTAATTTTGTTTTGGGGGAATTCCGCTCCTTATCTGTGCAAGGCTTTGTGGGTGATGCAGAGTTCTTTGAATTGGATGTGCTTTTTTACTGTTAACCACTGTAAGCTTTTCAGTGCTGTGGTGATGTGGTCTCTTCTTTTTAGCCTGTATTTTGCACCCTTTGGAGTTTATTGGTAAGTCTTTTCAGCATTCCTAGGTAGAGGCTGTTTGCATAGTCAATTCTTGTGAGTATCAGGGATATGATTGTGGGGAAGGAGAGGTAGGGAAATAATCCTCTGAGCAGTCGTAGAAGGAAGAAGCATTTTTTGGCGATTGCAATGACTTGCGGTTCCAGTGATAGTCTGCTGTCCATGAGCGATAAATACTTTATTCGGTTTTCACCATTTACATCAGAATATAAGACCATACAATTCAAAAAATAAAAAGTATTTTTTTTTAAAGAAAAGTCATCGTCGGGCACAGGTGAAAACAATACAGTTCATAATATGAAAACTAAGCTGTTAAATATACACAATTCGATAGAGCTTAACATTTTCTTTCCATGCATTTAAAAACCTCAGTGATATGGTATGGTATGGTATTGTTTATTTATAAAGTGCCTATACACAGGCAAGTGTTTCAAAGCGCTCAAGGAGGGTGGGAACATGGGGAGAAAAACAACAGTCGCTCAGAGCCCTTGAAATTCGGGTGATATACTTGAATATACTTGTATAAGTCATTAATAAAACGGTCATCAACACAGGACAGTCCAACATTCATGGCATCAATTACATGCCTAATATTATTAGCCCTAAAATGGGTCCTTAGCCATACATTTCTGAGAGCCAGAAACTTTTGGGATCTAAATAAAACATGAGTTAGATCCTCATCTGCCCCACTTGCGCAAGTACAGAGCTTTGTATTGAACATCCATGTCATCTGGACCCTCACTGGCAGAACATTCAGGCGCATCATTGCAATGAGGCGTCTTTGCACCGGGGAGCGAATGACACTCAGCGAGAAATTCTCGCAATAAATGCGACGAGCCCTCTTCAGGTGTTCAAGAGAGACTAGATTTTCCATGCTGTTTAATGCCAGACCAAATTCCCTCCTTCAGGCTTTCATAGTCAAATATTGTTTTGTGATCTGGCCTCCTCTTAATTCTTCAAAGACGATATCCCATTTTTTGCACAAAATGTAACACCTCTTATACCAGGGATAGGTAGCATATGTTGATGCATTTGCTAATTCTTCCCTCACATTTGCGAAGTTGGGGTTTACTACCGAAGTAGAGTGAAGATTGCGAAAATACTCTAGAAACTTATATTCTGTCTGAGCTTCAATATTTGAGACCCCGGCCTCCAGCACCAGGGGAGGTACTGGGGTACTGGGCAGCATGCCCAGCAGATTCCATAGACAGATATATAATGTACGGTCCAAAGAGGAGCAACCCACACATCCCCAGATCTCGCTGGCATACAATATAGCGGAATAAATCTTAGCTTCCAACACCTGAATACACTTATCGAATCGAAAACTCCCAAATTTATGGTACAATCTCCTAACCCCTCCCAGAGTTGTCCTTAGGTGATTTTCTGCTGCTGCTAAATGGGCAGACCGCAGACAAATGCTTGAGAATGTAACACCCAAATAGCAATATGAGTGAGCCACATATAACTTCAACTTATCAATGCACCAGTTATAGTTGTTTACTGTTTTCGACCCAAAAACAACAATCTTAGTTTCAGGCTATTGTCTTTGAAATAGTCTGATGCATAATTAAGACTGTTGGCAAGAACCTTTGAGAATTCCTAGGTTATTTACTACATCGGTAGTCTCTGGTTGTGTTCCCATGCCGATCAGCCAGTCCAGTTGTGGGTTCCCTGCGTCGAATCCTGCGGGTGAGAGCATTATTTCTGTTTTTGGCAGGTTCAGTTTAAGGTTGTTCATTGTCATCCAATTGTAGATGTCTGTGATGCAGTTGTACAGGCTTTTCTTTTGTTCCTGGGTTCTGTTTGGTTTCACAATCTGCTGTGTGTCGTCTAATTCCTTCCTGGCTCATGGAAGCACTACTTAAAGACCTGGATTTAGCTGTGTGGAAGATACAGGTCGAAGTAGCGGCATCATGCCAAGAAAATGCTGTTCTATTTCAGTCCATGTCAGCTTTACAGATTACAGTGGATCAAATGGGAAATAAAACCATTACCAGTGGTAATCCTTGGGATATAGGGGCAGGACAAGCCACGTCTTCCACTACAGGCGGTGCCAGTCTGCCTGCTGATTCCCAACCCATTCTGGCTCCTGCCGCTCTGCCAGGTCCGGGAGGAAATTGTAGTATCCCTAAACCTCCTATGCCAACTAAATATGATGGGGATCCAAAAGCATTTAAGCCCTTTGTAACACAATGCTGCATTCATTACTTAAATAAACCTCAATTGTATGTTTCAGACGAAGCCAAGGTCGCATTTATGTTATTCAACTTAGCGAAAACTGCCCTTTTGTGGGCTACTCCTTTCATCAACAGTAAGAGCCCCTTGCTGACCGACTATGAAAGGTTTCTAAACACATTTCAGGCTATGTTTGATAGACAATATGGAGCCCAGTGCATCCGACAAGAACTCTTAGAAATCAGGCGAGGCAATAGAGACCCTCTTATCTATATTACACACTTCGAGCGGATTCTATCTCAGATGGATTGGCCAGAAGATACCCAACTCCCTATATTTCATAAAGGATTGAACAAAGAGGTGAAGCGTGCCTTATTCCAAGTTGTCACACTTCCTGAAACACTTACAGAGTATATAGCCCTCGTCATACGCCTAGATTAACGTTCCAGTAATAGAAAGGGTGGAAGGAAGAGATGGGAAAGGCGTAGACTTCCCTTTCCTTATGACAGAGAACTTACATCTGCAAACAACTCTGAACCCATTCAACAGGATAGTACCAAAGGTACGGTATCCCCAGAAAAAAGGGAAAGGAGGAGAAAATTGAACCTCTGTTTTTATTGGGGCGAGGCCGGCCACATAGTATGTACCTGCCTATGAAAACCATCTAACAACATGGAAAACGATACCACCCGTCCCCAATAGGGAATCTCAGGACACGTACCCTTCCAGAAGATTCCCAAATTATAGCCTGGCCCCTTAAGCCCACCACTCTGTTCTGTTATTTATCTCAGTGGATGTGCACTGTGGGCAACAGAATGGGAGTGGGTTATTGCCCTGATAGATAGCAGAGGCACCAGTAACTTTTTCGATATTTCCTATGCACATCGACAAAAGGTTACCATGACACCCAAATCTAGGAGTGAACCTATTATATCAATGGATGGCTCACCACTTATATCAGGCCCTCTTTCACTACACACGAAGAATCTCCTTATGATCTGTGCCACTTATCACCAGGAGTATCTATCCTTTGGTGCAATAGCTGCACTCCATTTCCAGATTATCCTAGGTATTCCTTGGTTACAATACCATAATCCTTAGGTCGACTGGAAAGCCTGTAAACTTACCATCCAAGGAGACCAGTGTCCATTTTACTGTGCAAAAAGTGTAAGTTCAATTGGTGCCTGAGAATGTCAGAATCCAGATCAATCTGACCAAAAGGAATCTTATCAGCAAGCCATGGTTACCTTTCCTCTACTTCCTGCTGAATATCATGACTAAGCAGATGCATTCAACCCTAGAGAAGCAGATAAACTGCCTCCTCACAGATACTATGATTGTCTCATCGATTTGTATCCATATTCTGTTATTCCGTATGGCAGGACATATGTCCTTTGTGAGAAAGAAAACGTGATCCTCAAGCAATATATAGATGTCAATATCAAGAAGGGTTTCATTAGACATTTAACTTCCCCTGCATGTGGTCCCATTTTATTTATACCCAAGAAGGACGAATCATAATTCAGGCCTTGTGTAGACGATAGGCAGCTAAATGCTTTCACGATAAAGAATCGCTACCCTCTACCATTAATACAGGTCCTGCTCTATCAGGTACGAGGTAGTTACATCTATATGAAACTAGACCTGAAGGGAGCTTCAAATGTGCTTCGAATGGCCGAGGATGATGAATGGAAGACTGCCTTTTGGACTCGATGTGGGCATTATAAGTATTTAGTAATGGCTTTTCGACTATGCAATACCCCAATGGTCTTCCAACACTTCCTGAATGATATCTTCCGTGATCTCGTGGATATCATTGTGGAAATATACTTGGATGATATCCTCATATTCTCACCTTCTCTGTAAAAACATGTATGCCATGTTCGAAAGGTCCTTACCAGACTCTGTACCCATCAACTCTATGCGAAGATATCGAAGTGTCAGGTACACAGACCAGAATAACCTACCTAGGATATGTGCTGACCCTGGGATGTATTGAGATGGATCCAAGGAAAATCTCTGCAATATTGGAATGGATGTGCCGTTGTCTGTTAAAGAACTACAGAGGTTCTTAGTTTCTCTAAAGTTTATTGTCGGTTTATTCAGAACTATTCAGAGATCCTGGTCCCTTTGGAAGGACTCCAAAAGAAAGGAGTGCCCTTCGAATGAAACCAAGCCATGGACAAAGCATACACCATGTTAAAAACTCTATCCACCACTGCTCCTGTATTACACCTGCCAGATCCATAATTGCCCTATCTCCCGGAAATAAACGTGTCCGATTATGCCTTAGGAGAAACCTTGTTACAGAAAGACCCAGTAACCCTATGTCCACATCCGATTGCCTACCTTTGCTGTACGTTTAATTCCGCTGAGAAGAATTACAGTATTTTCATGAAAGAATTATTGCACATAAAAAAGCATTCCTGAACTGGAGGCATCTGCTGGAAGGAGCTAGAGATGTCATTTCTGTATACACTGATCGTCGCAATTTTGTTTTTTGAAAACCGCTCAAGCCATGAATCAGCACCAAAATCACTGGATTAATTTCTTTTCACGTTTTGACTTTATCGTTACCTTTAAACCAGGTAATCGAAACACCAAGGCAGACGCATTATCCCACGCTTACAAAGGAGCAGACGAAGAGATCCAAGGTATCACTTTTGTCTATCCTGACAAGATCATTTTAGTGGTACTTCCTCCCCTGATTGACTATAAGGAAATACTATGGGGAACCTATACTTTCAAGATGAAGGATGAGTTCTTGAAAACAGATGATTTCAATAAAGAGGAACAAGGATTGTTATTCCATAACCAGAAGCTATGGTTACCCACCAAGAAAAGCCAACAGATGTTTTTATACTGGTGTCATGATATACCCAGAGCAGGACATTTTGGAAATACGAAAAACTCTGGAAAAGGTACAAAGGTATGCCTGGTGGAAAATACTCAAAGAAGACACTATTGATTATATCCAGGGTTGTGGAGCATGTGTCGAATCAAAGACAACACAAAGTAAAACCATGGGGTTATTACAGCCTCTGCCAATAACAGATCTGCTTTGACAAATATGTTCCATGGATTTCATCACCGATTTACCCAACAAAGGAGGCTACTCAGTGATCCGAACAATAGTGGATTCCTCTTCTTTTTTTTTTGTTGTCATGGCGTTCCAATGGAAATTGAGCAGAGAAATGGGGATCTGTTTGACTTTCTCCTCAGATTACCATCTTCAAAGTGATGGACAATCTGAAAGAGAAAACTAGACCATAGGTCAGTATCTGCGTTGCTAGCTCACCGAATATGAAAACAAATGGACACGATTACTACCCTTGGCAGAGTTTGCATACAATGATTCCTATCATACTTCTATCAAAGATACCCCCTTCCATCTGTCTAATGGTTTACATTCCCGTTCAATACCCTTCCAGAAATCTGTCAACTCTAGTGTCCCAGCAGCCCTGGACTTGATAATCAGTCTCCAGGTTGGACTTCTAAAAGCCAAACATCATCTACAGACTGCCCAAGACCAGACCTGTTGTTTTGCAAACAGGTAACGTCAACCCTCTCCCCAGTATCAGATTTTGTATGGTTGTACACAGTACATATTCATCTTTCTTCCTGCAGTAGGAAGTTGAACCCTTGTTTTATTGGTCTGTTTAGGATTCATTGGATTATTAACCATTTAGCTGGTGAAATAATACTCCCACCTCACTATAGAATCCATCCTGTATTTCATGTATCCTTGTTCAAGCCAGCTCTTTCATGGTCTCCAGTGGTAGGACCCCAGCAGGAATACAATATCTGGTCCATTGCAAGCGTTATGGTGTAGAAGATAGAACGTGGGTGTCAGTGGATGATGTAATGGCCCCCAGACTTCTACGGATGCCTCATACCCCGAGAAGCTGAGTCCTTTTCTCGAACTGCATCCCTCTGTTAAGGGGGGAAGCCTTGGGGGCCATGCTGTTAGGATTCCCTCACTGCCAAGGCCGCAAAGATGTACACTCAGTTACATTGCGACCTCTACCGTGAGATATCAGGACTGTGAGCCCCTTTCTCGGGAGTTACAGGTTGCCCTGGAAACAGGGGACGCAGCTGGCGGTACGCCGACGCGTCCTGATCTAGTTGCATCACTAGATGCAACGGAGCGCAGTATGTGACCACACGGCTCAGTTCTTTCTTCTAGCCGTGTGGTCGCGAGCCAGCTCTCCGTGCGGCTGTACTTAAGCTATATTAAGATACTCAAGCACCGTTCTTGCAACAGTTGTTTAGGTGATTAATCAAGTTAGTTAGTTTGGATCTAGGTTTTATCACAGACAGCAGTTTACTCTCTGGTACTACTTGTTGCTAATAATGCTTTGAATTGATAATTGTTTCTCTTGCTACTTCTATAGTAATTTTCTCTCTCTCTACTGCTCCTGTCCTGTCACTGTTATTAGTGGGTGTGTCAAGTAGCACTCCCACCTTGGGGGAACTCTCCCACAGTGTTTTATTAAAACTCAACCTGTGGGATATTTCGTTTTGGGTGAGTGTTGTACTGCTTCCTTGACTCCTGAGGGGTTCCATGGTCCTTGTGCAGTCCAAAGTCTGAAAGGCATGGAACTTATAAGACTTTAAAAGAAGGGGTCAGTTAAATTACATGGTATGACAACCTGACTGATGTCAGAAATCCCAAATATACCATATGAACCTACTAAAAGAATGGTAGAGCCTATCGAGACAACCACGGTCACTAGGGCGTCCCTCCTTACTGACATAGAAATAGAGAACAAATTGATCCCCCCTTCATTGCCGATATCCCCAAAGAAGTATTTTCAGAAACAACCAGGTAGAGTTACTAACTTCTTTCATTATATCCGAACACTGGCAGGTAAAATCATCAACCTAAAGCCTTATAGGATACCTGAAGCCAGGAGAACAAATATTGAAACAGAAATTAAGGAGATGCTCAAGACTGACATTGTTGAACCCTCTGAGAGTCTCTGGTTCTCCCTTAAGTTGTTGGACGCCAATCTGACCAATCCTGGCATTTCTGTATCAGTTAGGAAGTTTAACTCCATTCCCATTTTCGATAATTATCCCATGCAACATATTGATGAATTAATTGAAAAGTTGGGTACGGCTAAATACATTTCTACACTTGACTTGAGGAAAGAGTATTGGCAAGTGCCCTTAAATTCTGCAGATAGAGAGGAAACTGCCTTTTCTACCCCTCAAGGTTTATTCCAATTTAAGGCTCTTCCCTTTGGCCTACACAAAGCCCCTGCCACCTTTCAAAGGCTCATGGACAAAGTCTTAAAACCTTATACCACCTTCTGTGGGCCCTACCTGGATGATATTGTAGTCCACAGCAACAGCTGGCAAGAGCACTTACAGCACTTATATTCCATTTCCCATTATCTCAGGAAAGCAGGATTAAGGACTAACCCTTCGAAGTGACATCTAGCTCAATCAGCTGTCAAATATCTTGCCTAGTTTGTTAGTAATGGCCTTATCCAACCCAAGACTGATAAAGTAGAGGCGGTACAACTAACACCAACCCCAAAAACTGACTTGGAACAAGAAAGACCAGGCTGGCTTCGAAAGCCTTAAACATATGCTCTTCCAGGAGCCAGTCCTCAAAATGCTGCACTTTAATAAGGAGTTTATCCTGCAAATCGATGCTTCTAAGGTCAGCTGGGCCCCTATACTGTCTCAAGAACATGACAGTATTGAACATCCTATACTCTATACCAGCTGGAAGCTCTTTCCGGGAGAACAGACATATGCCACCTTGGAGCTCAAAGCCTTGACAATCAAGTGGGCTGTGGTACATCTAAGATATTATCTGACGGGGAGGAAGTTCACGTTAATTACAGATCATTCACCTTTAACCACATTGAACCTTGGGAAAGACACTAACCCGAGTCATGAGATGGTTCCTTGACCTGCAAACATTTTGCTTTCCGGTGGAGCATAGAAAAGGAAAGCAACAAGGAAATGTGGACTTTCTGAGCAGGTCCCCACTCAATACCAATGGAAAAGCCACACACTCAAGGTGACGGGTATGTGACGAATCAGGAGTATTCGTCCATTCTCCCCAAAGAGGAGCTACTCCCTTTGAGACAAGGGAAGTGAGCACACTCTGCAAGACCCTCCCTAGGGGTCTGGGCAAGTGGGACCTCACTGGGAGTGACTCTCCCTTAAGGGACAAAGTCTCCCATTCCCAAAAGGAACTCTTCATGCTCTACACTTTATCTGCATGTATGGGACTGCCTTCCATCAAAAACAATGTCTCCTCCATATCTTTGGCTTTAGGAAATGTTGAATCCTGCATGTCATCTGAAGGAAAAGGGAATACCCCTTTAAGAAAAAACGTGTATGAATGAAAGTGGGAGGAGCAGACCAGAAGAGAGGGGAGAGAACGCTGTGCAGGGGAAATGTCCTGACATCAGAAAACTGTGCAGAGGAGGAGCAGAGATGAACCGCAGGACCAGCAGAACGGTGAGAAGCCGAGAACACCAAGTGCAGTTGCCAGAGGCCATGGTGAAGCAGACAAGTGCGAAGCAATCATCAGGAAAGAGCTTGAGGAACCGTCTGACTTTGTGGTGTGGCAACGGAAGCACTATGGCAGGCCAGGTGCCCGTATAACTATGCTGAAACCTGGAAGACTGTTAATGTTGGCAACTCCCATCGTCCGTCGTTCGCTGAATGCAGCCAGCTGTAGAGACGCTGAGGCTGGTACCCATGTGAAGCCTGAAAGGAAGAAGCGAGAAAGCAAGCCAATGTACGCGAGTGAATGGCGAACCCCATGAGGTCACCCATGGCAAACAAAGGTACTGGGATGAATGTCAGAAGCGGGAAGCCATCAGGGCAATATGTAATAAAGAGATGGACTATGATTGTGTTAAGGGCAATAATGGAACATTGAATCAGTATCATTTGATATCTGAGGAAATATTTGAAAATCTGAAGAATAAGAATGATTGTGAATCACTAATAAAGTGGAAACAAATATCCTGGGAGTGAGAGAGAAAGCAAAATAGACTTCCACAAGAGATAATTATTGAAGAGTGGGGAGACCACTTAATGAGAAACTCAAAGGTGTTAAGAGCTAAAAATGCAGAGTGAACCAAACAAGGAGAAGAAATAGTGGATTTTTTAAAAGACACACAGATTGCAGAACTCGAACCCTAAAAAAACAAGGGAATGACATCAAGTAAAAGGAAGGTGTCTAAGAGAATATCTCAAAGAGAACAATTATAAGAGTCATATTGTCAAGAAGACAAGATCTTTGAATAGTTGGGAGGAGCTACAAGAGCTTGTGAATAGAACCTGAGAAAAATATCTGTAGCAATTATCAGAAGGAATGGATTTTCTGAAAGAGAGACATTTACATAATGAAGATTTGTGTAAACCAAGAAAACACTGAGAGAAAGCCTTAAATCCAATGGCAAATTGGAGCCAGCCGGAGGAAAAACCTTCTTTAGGCCACATTTAGTTGTTACTGTTAGTGGTAGGGTCAGGTAGATTTAGGTTTGGACTGAGGACATTATGAGTTTGGACTGCCTGACGACAGACAATCACCTTTCGTTTAATTTAGTTCGGTAGGGAAGCCCCTATAGCGATACAGTGAGATAGGCCTTTTCTCTTATAATTTAAATAAAAGAATATCAAAACGTCCACTATGTGTCTGACTCTTTCTTCCAACCCACCACTAGAGTTTTAGTTTGCATAAAAAAGCCAGAACTCTGTGTACTTTTATTAAAAGTCAAATATTGATTTGTAATTCTAAATGCAAAGTCTCTTGCGGTTTCCTTCATGTTCAGTTTTTCAATTTAGAAAACACATTTGGCCAAATTCTGTGATCCTGAAATAATGGCTTCATCTCCTTCTTCTCTTAGTTCTCATTTCCAGCAAAATTAAATCCATTTACAAATCGGATAATGTACAGGAAAAACATTTTTTTTTTAAATAATGAACATTCCCAAAAAACAATATTGTCAAACCTCTGTGGGAGATTATAATTGTCAGAATTTCTTAAGGTCCACAGACGAGAGACCACAAGCTACACATTGTTAAACATATAGTTTTGAAGGACATTTTTAAAACGAGCAGCTTTTAAATAATGTAGAGTTACAGGTTCCAGCAGTATTAATCAATGATGGGGGTACGCCAGTGTGTGTAGACTAAATGGAAGGAAGTGCTACTGCAGGTAAGAAGCCTTCTAGCTCAGAATGGATTAGTATCAGCTATGACTTAAGGCTGATCCAAAAGAAGATTGACAGCATTACATTTCAGAAACTGACTTTGCTTGAATCCCTGGGTGCTGTGGGTTCGGAAGTTCTCTCACTGGCGACCAGCATTTTCTGGTAAACAGTTTAGTGGTAAATTCCCTGTGGAATTATCCTTTTAAATCAATCAAAGCTAATAATGCATATGCGGACTGAACAAATGGAAGGTGTAGCCCTCTTCTACACATGCCTGGGGTTGGACTGAAGGACAATGTCAGAAAGGTATGAATGAGAAAAATTATCATGTTAGAGAAAAATCTGCCTCTCCAAAAATGGAAAGTAAAACCAAATCAGATATTAAGTCATGGATTCAATAAAAATGCTTCCACGCTCACATGGTAAAGAATTTGCGCAAAACTGTGGCCAAGAAAACTAATTTGATAGAAAACTGATGCACCATCTTGGAAATTTAGGGAGAAAGTAGAAGATGGTCGCCTATGTGTGCTTTTGCATGAAGAATTATGAACGTGCTGTCAGTCCTTTCTGATTTGTGTTAAACGCTTACATTTTTCTATTACCCACCTTCCAGTGTTCTTTGACTTTGTGCATTGATTGAGTCTTTACTTCATTCAGACGTTGCATGAAACACAGAAAAAAAAAATCTGGCTAAAATCTATTAAATAGCTAAAGGCTTACAGGGTACAGAGAGAGTGAGCTACAAGCAAGATTATGCAGCCAAGCAAAATAGCAATGCGGCAAGTCTTGAAAACAAACATTCGTGCTGCTTCCTGAATGTTGAGATAAGTGGAGCAAAGAGGAAACTCCTTTTGATTTCTCCCCTCCACTGCTAACACCAGCGCCCAATGAAATTACCCTTTTTCTGTATTAAAGAGCATAATGTCATCAAAAAACACACTTACGAAAAACATAACAATGACTCACCTTCCTAGTTGCTTTCTTCACTTGCCCCACTTTGAAAAGGTTCATCTGGTTGCTTTCAGCATTGAATTTTTGAACAGCATGCACTAGGATTGGCTGCAGCTCTTTACTGTCGGCCGATATGGGTTGTGCACATCCAAAGCACACTTTGTCTGGAGAAAATACAGGACCACCAGTTAATATTACAGCTGTCGGCTAGCAAAGTCCTTGCTTGCTTGCAGGTGGTAACCATCTGAGCAGGCCATATTGGAAGGCTTCTGTAATTGCCCGATCAGGAATATTACAGTCGGCAGTGAGATTGCCCGTTGTCGGCAATAATTGATAAATCATGGTAAAAGACACATTCTATCAAAATGAGAAGACAATTTTGCATTGCATTGCTTTTACATCCTTACTTTGATGCATATAACCCGGAAACACTGGATTTTTGCAAAGTAATATGAATGCTTCCCCTCCTGTGCGATTTCAAAGACATTGGCTATCAATTTGACATGGCACATAAACAGATTTATTTATTTCAGAAATTGATTTTCCATGGCTGTGTCATGAAAAATGTCATCCCCTGAAGAAGGTTTTTCAACTGCTGCTTGGCTGAAACAGGTTAACAAACACTTAGTACACGAAAGTACATTTGCTGAGCTTGTATTCCCAATGTTGCAAGTAGTATTAATATTAAAACAAATATTTAGGGATACTGGTTAACATTTTCATACTCAAGTAAATCTCTCTAGTTCACGTATATTTTTTCTGTCTTAATACGTTGCTCACTCTTTCAGACATTGGGCCTCATTACAAGTTTGCTGGTCCGGTAACAACGGTGATGGTACGCCAAGAGCTGGAGGTAAAGGCCCCCTCCAGCAGAAAACAGCTGGTATTTCGGGCACTGGTACTACCGATGCCAGCAATACCGGCAATCCCCTCCATGGAATCGGTGGTGTGGAAGGTTGGCCCAGAGCAATTGCCAGTGGTTTAGATTCATTCGAAACCTTCCACCCATCACTTTTGTGGTCAGTTTGTTTCTCCTTGTGAGAGAGGGTATGCCCAGACGTGGGTCCCTTGCTCGCTGCGCCACAGGGAACCAGGCTGCACCTCACTGAGGAGGTCCAACAAAGCCGAAACATGTCTGGGGTTGCTTGGTTTTCTGTGCAGAGGGGACCTGGCCTAGCAGTTCGGGCTGGGCTGCTACCTTCGGTGGCGGCAGCTGCTGACTGATTTGCACATGGCTGGTCCCCTTTTGCAATGGCGCAGACGGGCTAAAAAACGGTGGTGTGGAAGGTTGGCCCAGAGCAATTGCCAGTGGTTTAGATTCATTCGAAACCTTCCACCCATCACTTTTGTGGTCAGTTTGTTTCTCCTTGTGAGAGAGGGTATGCCCAGACGTGGGTCCCTTGCTCGCTGCGCCACAGGGAACCAGGCTGCACCTCACTGAGGAGGTCCAACAAGGCCGAAACATGTCTGGGGTTGCTTGGTTTTCTGTGCAGAGGGGACCTGGCCTAGCAGTTCGGGCTGGGCTGCTACCTTCGGTGGCGGCAGCTGCTGACTGATTTGCACATGGCGGTCCCCTTTTGCAATGGCGCAGACGGGCTAAAAAACGGTGGTGTGGAAGGTTGGCCCAGAGCAATTGCCAGTGGTTTAGATTCATTCGAAACCTTCCACCCATCACTTTTGTGGTCAGTTTGTTTCTCCTTGTGAGAGAGGGTATGCCCAGACGTGGGTCCCTTGCTTGCTGCGCCACAGGGAACCAGGCTGCACCTCACTGAGGAGGTCCAACAAGGCCGAAACATGTCTGGGGTTGCTTGGTTTTCTGTGCAGAGGGGACCTGGCCTAGCAGTTCGGGCTGGGCTGCTACCTTCGGTGGCGGCAGCTGCTGACTGATTTGCACATGGCTGGTCCCCTTTTGCAATGGCGCAGACGGGCTAAAAAACGGTGGTGTGGAAGGTTGGCCCAGAGCAATTGCCAGTGGTTTAGATTCATTCGAAACCTTCCACCCATCACTTTTGTGGTCAGTTTGTTTCTCCTTGTGAGAGAGGGTATGCCCAGACGTGGGTCCCTTGCTCGCTGCGCCACAGGGAACCAGGCTGCACCTCACTGAGGAGGTCCAACAAGGCCGAAACATGTCTGGGGTTGCTTGGTTTTCTGTGCAGAGGGGACCTGGCCTAGCAGTTCGGGCTGGGCTGCTACCTTCGGTGGCGGCAGCTGCTGACTGATTTGCACATGGCTGGTCCCCTTTTGCAATGGCACAGACGGGCTAAAAAACGGTGGTGTGGAAGGTTGGCCCAGAGCAATTGCCAGTGGTTTAGATTCATTCGAAACCTTCCACCCATCACTTTTGTGGTCAGTTTGTTTCTCCTTGTGAGAGAGGGTATGCCCAGACGTGGGTCCCTTGCTCGCTGCGCCACAGGGAACCAGGCTGCACCTCACTGAGGAGGTCCAACAAGGCCGAAACATGTCTGGGGTTGCTTGGTTTTCTGTGCAGAGGGGACCTGGCCTAGCAGTTCGGGCTGGGCTGCTACCTTCGGTGGCGGCAGCTGCTGACTGATTTGCACATGGCTGGTCCCCTTTTGCAATGGCGCAGTCGGGCTAAAAAACGGTGGTGTGGAAGGTTGGCCCAGAGCATTTGCCAGTGGTTTAGATTCATTCGAAACCTTCCACCCATCACTTTTGTGGTCAGTTTGTTTCTCCTTGTGAGAGAGGGTATGCCCAGACGTGGGTCCCTTGCTCGCTGCGCCACAGGGAACCAGGCTGCACCTCACTGAGGAGGTCCAACAAGGCCGAAAAATGTCTGGGGTTGCTTGGTTTTCTGTGCAGAGGGGACCTGGCCTAGCAGTTCGGGCTGGGCTGCTACCTTCGGTGGCGGCAGCTGCTGGCTGATTTGCACATGGCTGGTCCCCTTTTGCAATGGCGCAGACGGGCTAAAAAACGGTGGTGTGGAAGGTTGGCCCAGAGCAATTGCCAGTGGTTTAGATTCATTCGAAACCTTCCACCCATCACTTTTGTGGTCAGTTTGTTTCTCCTTGTGAGAGAGGGTATGCCCAGACGTGGGTCCCTTGCTCGCTGCGCCACAGGGAACCAGGCTGCACCTCACTGAGGAGGTCCAACAAGGCCGAAACATGTCTGGGGTTGCTTGGTTTTCTGTGCAGAGGGGACCTGGCCTAGCAGTTCGGGCTGGGCTGCTACCTTCGGTGGCGGCAGCTGCTGACTGATTTGCACATGGCTGGTCCCCTTTTGCAATGGCGCAGACGGGCTAAAAAACGGTGGTGTGGAAGGTTGGCCCAGAGCAATTGCCAGTGGTTTAGATTCATTCGAAACCTTCCACCCATCACTTTTGTGGTCAGTTTGTTTCTCCTTGTGAGAGAGGGTATGCCCAGACGTGGGTCCCTTGCTCGCTGCGCCACAGGGAACTAGGCTGCACCTCACTGAGGAGGTCCAACAAGGCCGAAACATGTCTGGGGTTGCTTGGTTTTCTGTGCAGAGGGGACCTGGCCTAGCAGTTCGGGCTGGGCTGCTACCTTCGGTGGCGGCAGCTGCTGACTGATTTGCACATGGCTGGTCCCCTTTTGCAATGGCGCAGACGGGCTAAAAAACGGTGGTGTGGAAGGTTGGCCCAGAGCAATTGCCAGTGGTTTAGATTCATTCGAAACCTTCCACCCATCACTTTTGTGGTCAGTTTGTTTCTCCTTGTGAGAGAGGGTATGCCCAGACGTGGGTCCCTTGCTCGCTGCGCCACAGGGAACCAGGCTGCACCTCACTGAGGAGGTCCAACAAGGCCGAAACATGTCTGGGGTTGCTTGGTTTTCTGTGCAGAGGGGACCTGGCCTAGCAGTTCGGGCTGGGCTGCTACCTTCGGTGGCGGCAGCTGCTGACTGATTTGCACATGGCTGGTCCCCTTTTGCAATGGCGCAGACGGGCTAAAAAACGGTGGTGTGGAAGGTTGGCCCAGAGCAATTGCCAGTGGTTTAGATTCATTTGAAACCTTCCACCCATCACTTTTGTGGTCAGTTTGTTTCTCCTTGTGAGAGAGGGTATGCCCAGACATGGGTCCCTTGCTCGCTGCGCCACAGGGAACCAGGCTGCACCTCACTGAGGAGGTCCAACAAGGCCGAAACATGTCTGGGGTTGCTTGGTTTTCTGTGCAGAGGGGACCTGGCCTAGCAGTTCGGGCTGGGCTGCTACCTTCGGTGGCGGCAGCTGCTGACTGATTTGCACATGGCTGGTCCCCTTTTGCAATGGCGCAGACGGGCTAAAAAACGGTGGTGTGGAAGGTTGGCCCAGAGCAATTGCCAGTGGTTTAGATTCATTCGAAACCTTCCACCCATCACTTTTGTGGTCAGTTTGTTTCTCCTTGTGAGAGAGGGTATGCCCAGACGTGGGTCCCTTGCTCACTGCGCCACAGGGAACCAGGCTGCACCTCACTGAGGAGGTCCAACAAGGCCAAAACATGTCTGGGGTTGCTTGGTTTTCTGTGCAGAGGGGACCTGGCCTAGCAGTTCGGGCTGGGCTGCTACCTTCGGTGGCGGCAGCTGCTGACTGATTTGCACATGGCTGGTCCCCTTTTGCAATGGCGCAGACGGGCTAAAAAATGGTGGTGTGGAAGGTTGGCCCAGAGCAATTGCCAGTGGTTTAGATTGATTCGAAACCTTCCACCCATCACTTTTGTGGTCAGTTTGTTTCTCCTTGTGAGAGAGGGTATGCCCAGACGTGGGTCCCTTGCTCGCTGCGCCACAGGGAACCAGGCTGCACCTCACTGAGGAGGTCCAACAAGGCCGAAACATGTCTGGGGTTGCTTGGTTTTCTGTGCAGAGGGGACCTGGCCTAGCAGTTCGGGCTGGGCTGCTACCTTCGGTGGCGGCAGCTGCTGACTGATTTGCACATGGCTGGTCCCCTTTTGCAATGGCGCAGACGGGCTAAAAAACGGTGGTGTGGAAGGTTGGCCCAGAGCAATTGCCAGTGGTATAGATTCATTCGAAACCTTCCACCCATCACTTTTGTGGTCAGTTTGTTTCTCCTTGTGAGAGAGGGTATGCCCAGACGTGGGTCCCTTGCTCGCCGCGCCACAGGGAACCAGGCTGCACCTCACTGAGGAGGCCCAACAAGGCCGAAACATGTCTGGGGTTGCTTGGTTTTCTGTGCAGAGGGGACCTGGCCTAGCAGTTCGGGCTGGGCTGCTACCTTCGGTGGCGGCAGCTGCTGACTGATTTGCACATGGCTGGTCCCCTTTTGCAATGGCGCAGACGGGCTAAAAAACGGTGGTGTGGAAGGTTGGCCCAGAGCAATTGCCAGTGGTTTAGATTCATTCGAAACCTTCCACCCATCACTTTTGTGGTCAGTTTGTTTCTCCTTGTGAGAGAGGGTATGCCCAGACGTGGGTCCCTTGCTTGCTGCGCCACAGGGAACCAGGCTGCACCTCACTGAGGAGGTCCAACAAGGCCGAAACATGTCTGGGGTTGCTTGGTTTTCTGTGCAGAGGGGACCTGGCCTAGCAGTTCAGGCTGGGCTGCTACCTTCGGTGGCGGCAGCTGCTGACTGATTTGCACATGGCTGGTCCCCTTTTGCAATGGCGCAGACGTGCTAAAAAACGGTGGTGTGGAAGGTTGGCCCAGAGCAATTGCCAGTGGTTTAGATTCATTCGAAACCTTCCACCCATCACTTTTGTGGTCAGTTTGTTTCTCCTTGTGAGAGAGGGTATGCCCAGACGTGGGTCCCTTGCTCGCTGCGCCACAGGGAACCAGGCTGCACCTCACTGAGGAGGTCCAACAAGGCCGAAACATGTCTGGGGTTGCTTGGTTTTCTGTGCAGAGGGGACCTGGCCTAGCAGTTCGGGCTGGGCTGCTACCTTCGGTGGCGGCAGCTGCTGACTGATTTGCACATGGCTGGTCCCCTTTTGCAATGGCGCAGACGGGCTAAAAAACGGTGGTGTGGAAGGTTGGCCCAGAGCAATTGCCAGTGGTTTAGATTCATTCGAAACCTTCCACCCATCACTTTTGTGGTCAGACTCCATGGAGGGGCATTTACTGCCCTTTCCACCACCTGTAATATCCCGGTAATTCTGGGATGTCAGGCGGTGGAAACGATAGGTCAGTTTGCCAGTATTCTGCCAGAATTAACAGCAAGATACTGGCAAACTTGTAATGAGGGCCTCGTCACACTTATTTTCAATATTGCCAACCTCCCCTGACTCCAAACAGGGACATTCCCTAGAAGCTTCTTGTCTTTCAGTTTTCAGGTGGGGTAAGAACATGCACTATGGCTGCATGACTTTCAATCCTTCATGGTCTATGGTGCTAAGATAATATATACCACTACAAAGCATTGAGGGGGAACACCTATATCACTCTTATGTGTTGATGCATAGTAAATCGAATTGACACAAACTTAAAGCATCTAGTGCCACTATGGAATCCACTGTTGGGAAGAGCATACACAACTTGCACTGTTACAATAGTGCAACTTCAGTAACTAAACTAGCTTGTTGCAGGAGTGTAGAACATATGGTTCTAAACACCTTGGAGCACTGTTATGTTTTAGAATTGAATTGAAGGGGCGTGGCTAACCGCCATGTAAGCAAGTCGCCTTTCAGTGTGCTCCGTCCAATGCAACTAGAATCCTGCTGAATCCCTACTGTTCCCGTGCGATTAAACAGCCACGAGCCTCCACTATCGCTGCTGACCACGTTCGGGAAAGCCTTTTGGAAATTCAGGCCGCTGTGACCCTTCCCTGCTGAGCGGCACCGAGGAGAGGGAGAAAGGCCCACGGCCCGAAAATGGCACCAGCTGTGAGTTGAGTTAACAAGGCAAGTGGGTGGCCCGCTGCGGGCATCGGGGCGCATGCGGAGCAGACCGCGCTGAAGGTCGGCGGCCGCCAGAGCGGAGCCCGTGGACTCTGGAGAACAGAGCGCGCCCCTCCCCAGGGCCCCTGCGAGGAGACTGTGCCCGGTGGGGCTGGCCTGGGAGCGCTGACGGGCCCTGCATGCACGGGCCGCACTGCCCGTGGAGTCGCTCGGCCGCGGCGGGTGGCGTTCCGCCACCTACACAATTGAAGCGGCCCCGAGGGAATGAGCAAGGCTGCACGGGAGCGCCGAGACATGGGGCTGCCCTGAAGATCCGTGGCAGCGTCAGGTGAGGAGCAGGCGGGCGGGGGGACAAGCGAGGCGAAACACTACCGCCGTGTGCGACCCCCCCCTGGCTACGCAACAATAAGCAGAGCCGGCCCCAAACCGTGGTCTGGATCACACACCACGGACCCCGGCTGCCCGCGGCACCCCGACACCGCTAGACCGCAGGAACACCCCGGGAGACCCCATTGGACCGGATGTAGGGCTGGATACCCAGCAGAAACAGCGCACAGCCCACACTGCCCTGACCTAATTGGACACTGCCCTGGACCCCTTCCATCGCATCTAGTGACAGGCCCCACATCAGCCACATAATCCGTCCTGGGTTCTGCCCCACCACCACCCAGGGACTGTCTGGGGGCAACTCAATAAGCCAGACGCCACCGACACAGAGTTGCGTGGCACTGACTGCGAGTGTGGCAGCGAACAGACTCCGGCCTGCCCTCCCCTCCCCCCGAAACCCAAGCCCGCATGGTTATGCCCGCAAAAAGCGCAAAAGGCAGGCAGAAGCAGACCACAATGGACACCTACGCGGCGGGCGGAGCGGCCAGACCAGAAGCCTGCCCCACTGGCTCCACGCCAACTCGTGCGGAACCCCCTGAAAAGCCAGCAAACTCACAGCTGATGGAAGCCATCATAACCCTCCAAAAAACAATGGAGAGTAAAATTGACGCTGTGGCAATTCATCTGAACCTGCTAAGACAAGATGTCCGCTCCATAGCAGGCAGAACAGAGACCCTTGAGACCCATGTCTGTGAGAACACTGAGACCAAAACCCAGCTCCTGAGGGACGTTGATGCACTAACTCAAAAGGTGAAAAACCTAGAGGACAGAGCTGATGAAGCCGAAGGGAGGGCACGATGAAATAACATCAGAATTATTGGCCTGCCGGAGGGCATCGAAGGAAATGACCCCACAAACTATATTAAGAACCTTTTACTGCAAGAGATTGAGTCAGGGAAGTTAACGCAAGGTTTCACCATTGAAAGAGCGCTCCGCTCACTCACCAAAAGACCGCCTCCTGGGACGCCTCCTAGGCCTGTGATCGCGAGGATGCTCAACTACAGGGACAGAGAGACTATCTTGGCCTTCTCGAGATTGGGAGGCTGTATAGAGAGAGACGCGGCGAAGATAGCCATATACCCTGACTACACCTTACAAGTTCAAATGAGAAGAGCCCAAATCAAACAAACGAAAGCAAGACTGAAGAAAGCGGGCCTGCACTACATGCTCCTTTATCCTGCTAGACTGAAAGTACTGCAAGACAACAAGGCGCATCTGTTCGATACCCCTGCCGAAGTCACAGAGTGGATGGATAGGCAGCAGCTCCCAGACCTCGACATAAGGGACAGCAAACCTCGGCGATCAGCAACCGGAACCCCTACTCGGAATTAATGTACTAACACATCCAGGATAAGCACAGAGTAAAAGTTAACACACATTAGGGAACAGCAAGTTAGATCCTACTAGTCCTACACTGAACTATGACCGCAACTACATCCCAACGGTCGACGCAATGCCTTCTGCCCCCAGAAGGAATTAGGGTATATTAAACCCACCCGTAGGGCACCAAGAGACCACTTTGAGGTCAAATGGAGCGGAAACTGGGTAGTCAGAACGGGGGAAACCCCGCTGGACTTGTTATGTTACAGGGAAGTTTAATGTTAAAGGGGAGCGGGAACCTGGGAATATGCACCCACGGTTGGGTTTGTTGTTTAATTATACCAAGACCACCCAGAGCATTGGAGGCTGCCAGAATCACGAGAGAACGCACCAAGAGCACCACCCACGCAAATTGGACTAAACCAGACTCATGGCAGACAAAATTACAATCTTGACTTGGAACGTCCGAGGAATGAATAGCTACATCAAGCAGCGCCAAATCCATGCATTCTTAAAGCGCAATAAAGTTGGAATCACCCTTCTGCAGGAAACTCATCTGAACGCACAAAAGTTAGCCGCACTATCCAAAATTTGGAGAGGGACACTGATAGGATCCACATACTCCACGTACGAAAGAGGAGTCCTGATCTGGATAGCCCCTTCCATCCCCGTAAGACTGCTGAACACTAAAACAGACAACGAAGGCAGAATGGCCCTAGTGCACGGCAACATTGAGGGCAAGGAACTCTGCCTGGTCAGCACCTACGCACCCAACCACGACGCCACTGTCTTCTTCCACTCCCTATATAAGCGTCTTAGCCCATTCAGAGATTGCACCTTAATATGGGGTGGAGACCACAACTGCACCCTGAACGCCCTTGTAGACAGATCAGATAACAAGCACGCCTGCCCGGCTCCGCCCGCCAAAATACTGAACACACTAACACAACAATTTGCGCTCAGAGGCCTGTGGAGAGAACGCCACCCAGAGAAACGAGAGTACTCTTACTACTCGGCCTCACATGCTGTCCACACCAGAATTGATTACATCCACGTAAGCGAAGAACACCTAGCCATGTTTGGTGACACACAATACCTGGCTAGAGTGCTGTCAGACCACTCCCCATTGATGACCACGTGGTCAGTGTTTGCACCGAGACCCCCAGTGCCCACCTGGAGGCTCAGGTCCGAAGCCCTGCTAGACGAGGCCTTCACCGAACAGATTAGAGTACGCACTCTAGACTACTGGCAACTAAATATGAACAGCGTGCAGCACATTAGCACGGCATGGGAGGCGTACAAAATGGTCGTAAGGGGAGAGATGATCGCCGCAATAGGAGGCGCCCAGAAGTCGAGGTAAGCCTCGCTAACATGCAACGAAAGTGAGCTCAAGGCACTGGAAGCCAAAGCCTCAGCTGACCCCACCCACATTCAGAGAATAATAGAGCTTAAACAAGCCTGCCTGGGGCTCTGGGAAAAACTAGGGAAACTTACCTACACAAAGCATATTGAACATAGTCACGCCCTCGGTGATAAGACAGGTAAACTACTAGCATGGCTCTACAAGAGGTAGGCCCCCAGGACGCCCATTTGCCAGGTCCACAACCCGGATGGCACATTGGTACATACGCAGGCTGAAATAAATTCAGCTTTCACCGGGTTTTACCAGGCTCTGTACACCGAACCCCTGTCACCCACAGACACCGAAATTGAGGATGTCTTAGACATCATAAGGCTGCCCAAACTAGATGAACAATTAGCTGAGACCTTAGACGAGCCCGTCACCCCTGAGGAGGTCTTGGCTACTATCAGATCCCTTCCATCTGGCAAGGCCCCCGGAACCGACGGGCTCCCAGGGGAGTTTTACAAAACGTTCCAGGAAACGATGGCCCCACTCCTGGCCCAGGTGTTTAACGAGGCATACGAAACAGGCACCCTCCCAGACACCATGAGGGAAGTTGTGATTATCCCCCTGCTGAAACCGGGCAAAGACAGCGGAGAGTGCGGCTCGTATAGGCCCCTATCCATGCTTGATGTAGATAACAAGATCATGATGGCCCTATTAGCGAGGAGACTGCGCAGATCGATCCCCCTGTTGATCCACCAGGACCAGACTGGGTATGTACCCGGGCGAACGATCACAGAAAACATACGCAAATTACACCATGTAATATACAGCACCAATGGCAAGCCCGGAAAATGTGCAGTGGCGTCCCTTGACGCCACCAAAGCATTCGACTCAGTCCGATGGAAGTGAGTGCATGCCACCATGGCTAAGATGGGAATAGGGCCGTCTTTCCTAAAATGGACCAAACTCATATACACCGATCCTACGGTTAGGGTGCGCACAAACAACACATACTCGGAAAAGTGGTGACTCTATAGGGGCACCCGTCAGTGGTGTCCGCTCTCCCCTATGCTGTATATTATTGCAATAGAACCTATTGCAGCATACCTGAGGCAGGAATATGGGGATGGGAGCATTACGATAGACGGAGTGACCCACTTGGTCTCCATGAACGCGGATGCCACACTCCTCTACTTGAACAATCCAGAACATTTATTGCCCTACATACTGGAGACACTGGACGGGTTTAGCAGATACACGGGAATACTAATTAACCACGATAAATCTTGCCTTTTCCCCTTCGCATCGTTAAGCAAAACCAGTGTAGATAGGCTCCCAGTTATGGCCTTTAGATGGGAGACCACCTCCCTTAAATATCTAGGGATAACCATACACGGAGACCCCAAAACAGAGCACACCCTCAACACAGCGAGAGCCAAAGATGACCTGGAAAAGTCAATGAACTTCTGGGGCAGACTCCCGCTTTCTGTCGCAGGTAGGGCGGGGCTCCTCAAGATGGTGGCGTTGCCCCACCTCCTACATCTCTTCACCAACGTCCCCTACAACATCCCCCAGCAGTTCTTTAAAGACCTGAATAAACTCTGCAGGAGATTCTTGTGGCAAGATGGCCGACACAGAGTGGCACTGGAGGTGATGCAAAGACCCTACAACAGAGGAGGTCTAAATATCCCCAACTTTGAACTATATTACTTAGCGGGCCAACTGAAGCATGTGATTCAATGAATGGCAGATGAAGCCACTACCGACACCCGCCTTCTACAACCAGCCATTCCCCACATGCTACTCAGGGACCTATTCTGGACCCCAGACAGAGTGAACCAGCACGCACCTCACCTAATGAAGCTGGTAATCCAGATCTGGAAAAGGGCCTGCAAGGTCATGAGGGTAACTGACCCCTAATCACCTCAAATACCTATCGCTGCAATCATGGCAAGTAGACCAGGGGGCCTGAAGGAGATAAGAAGCACTTGGGAACCATGTGGGGTCGCCACCCTCGGAGACCTCGTGAACGACCAGATCATTCTGACGTTCTCAGAGCTACACGAAACCTCCGGATTGCCGGTAGGGCAGTTCCTACTCCATGGAGCAGTGACAAAGAAGCTAGCAAACAGATGGCCTGACGTTGAGGACCCCGAAACCGGACTCAATACCATCGAAAACATGTTAAACACTGCCGAAGGCGGACACGAAATCTCGAGACTCTAGGAATCGCTGCTAGACAGCGTAACCAGGCATGATCTCAAGTGCAAGACAAAATGGGAAAGGGAGCTCGGCCTGCAATTCGAGGACAAAGAATGGGAATCAATAGCTCACTACCATAAGAAAGTGTCCAGAAATGTCCGGCTGCAACTTATACAGTTCTATATCACCAACAGAGGGTACCTCACACCTGAAGGTATTGCCAAATTCAAAGGCGCAAGGCCTGCAGAGTGCCCCAAATACAATGAACCCCATGCGGGAATGACCCATAGGTTCTGGGAGTGCAAAGTTATACGATCCTTTTGGACACAGATAGCAGCGAGGGTTGCTAGCTCCGATATTACTTTGGACGTACTGTCACCCGGATCGTGCATCCTAGGCAGATACAAAAAAAATAAGAAAAAGAACAGGCCCCTGTGCAGGCTCAAAGACTTGATGTATATCTTAGCAAAAAGATGCATCGCTATGGGGTGGAAATCTCCCAAAATCCCCAGCGCAGCATTATGGTGGGACGACCTCAGCAAGTGGACAGCAGCAGAAACGGGAGCATGGGAAAATGCGCAGAGAGAACAGAGACTCGACATCAGCGAGGACCTACAACAATGGGTGGCGCTCACGGTGTCATTGTTTCATCCACCAGAATCAGCTTCCGCCTCCGATGACAGCGGCAGCCCTTAGGGCAACCTGGAACATGAAGTATTGCTTAGGAACAATTGTGGTCTTGGAAAGTTGGGAGGGGAGGGGTTAGGTGGGGGGGTTATAGGAGATGTTTAACTGGTGCAACATGGATGCTGTTAACTTGTTATAAAACCAATAAAAACATGTTAAAATAAAATGTTTTAGAATGTATGTCTTCCACCTGTATGAGTGTAGAGTGATGACTCCTCACACAGCTTGTGGAGCAGCAACACACCCCACAATACAGTGATGCATGAGAATTTAGTGAAACTGGAGCAAGCCATGGGAGATGGGTTCCATACAGCAGTCAATAGCACTAACATAGAGTCCAGCCTGTGTCATACACACACACACACACACAGAGTTGTCTTACACACAGGCAAGAAGCGTGTCTTGTGCTTTGCGATGTCAAAATGGACTGACCAATCAAATGAGGCTATGCAAATGGCTGAGTATGGGCCAAGGTGTATAAAGATATGTTGTAGAGCTGATGTGTGCACCTCTCTTACTGTGCTTGGAAAAGCATTTCATAGAACCCCACACACGTGTTTCACATCTGTACACATGCGCTTGACAGTTCCTGGCTGTTTGGGCCTAAAGCTGATGGTGTTGATATGGCTGGTGTATTTTGCATGCACACGGTTCTCATACTGGTAATATTCAGCTACAAATGTATTCCCATATGCTCTTTAGATAGGGCTTTAATTCAGCAGTCATCTGCAATATGTTTCCTGGAATTAATAGAGAGCTTGTACCTTACTCACAAAGCTTCAACAAGGAAGCTGTCAATGGCATGCAACAGTAAGTGTCACAGTGTTGTGCCTAAATTCTCTGATCCACTTTCAATGCAACTGTGACAAATTGAATTCTGCCTCTCAGGAGTACAAGGGTGCGCAGGGACAAAATGATTACACGTCTACGAACCAAAACACAATGCAATCATAAAGGTAAAACAGGGACAGATAAGAGATATACCTCCTTTGCCTTTTGTGGTAACACAGGTCGAGGGTGGGCTATTCTCCTAAGAGGGGTGTGAAGGTGAACCAGTAGTGACCCAAACAACTAACTATCACAATCCAAAATAGAGAGAATGTCCAATCAAGGTTCTATAAAAATATAAACACTTTAATAAAACACACCCAATTAGAACAAAAAGAAATTACTGTACAAAAACCAACCCCAGAGGAAAGACAGAGAAGATGAGACAGACTGGAGAAAGAAGCACTTTGAGCTTAGTTCCAGAGGTGGTAGGTAAGATACTACCAAAAAGGATATCTTGGTGAAGACGGGGACAATCGTGATCTAACAAGTCTCTAGGGCCCAAGTGTCCCAGGGAGGCAGTTCAGTGTCACAGTACACTAATGGTTCTTGCTGGCCTGACTCATCAGACCCGGGTTGAACATTGACGCAAGCTGATCAGGCTCAGTCGGGCACATAGGATCTCAGAGGCCCTGGCAGCAAGCAAGCGCCAAGCAGGAGTGATTGCGGGTGATTGGTGCGGTCGAATGGCAATGGTGCAGGTCGGGGTGGTCCTTAGGAATTGTTCAACGTTGGTCCGACTGAGTCTTGCTTTAGCCGCTGGCAGAGGTTGGTGAGTGATGCTCCAGCGGGTCCAGTCGGCTGGTGACAGTCGTGAAGTGGTGTTCAAAGGGTTGTCAAGGTGCAAGAAATGAGGCAGCGATACTCAGGCTAGCTGGGCCGCACCATGTTGTAACCTCTGGGTAGGATCGGCGTGTGACCCTCCAGAGATTCAGCTCAGTTTCCGGCATTGAGCAGACCCTTCAGGCCTGGAAATGGACGTGGTTGCATGTCAGGCTGAGGGAGATGCAGTGCAGTCATTCAGCTAGAGGGAGGAACGCAGATACCAGCACCAGTGCCTACCCTCTCGTTCAGGATGCAGGGAACATAGACCGACTGGTTCGGTATGGGTGAAAGGGAGCTTCAGCTGGTCTGGCCCTCCAGGTTGCTCTGAGGCCTTTGCAAATTGCTTGAGAACAGGATACTCCACTTTAGGGACTTCTGGCATAGAAGATCCTTTGCAGATTGGTTGGTCCTGGTCCACAGCAATGGTCATTCCCGATAGTTCTTGGGAGTGGTTAGGGGACAGATCTTCCTTCAGTCTTGGCTGGCTCCTTCTTCAACTCTGGTGGAGTGCTTTATATAGTTCAACTGTCCCAAAGGAATTCCAGGTGAGAGTCCCTTTGGGCTTTAAGGATCCTCGAGGAACTGAAGGTATTCTGTTCAAGGGGGGCAAGTCTCCTTCTTTTAAGGGCATAAGTCCTTAGGGTATTGGTCTAAAGCTAGCCTGCTTTAGTGTACCAATCCCTGCTCCTGGCGGGGGTGGACTTTGTCCAATTCATCTTGCACCCAAAGTGCTTTGCTCCAAGAAAAGTGGAGGAGACAGAAAATGGAAAGAGAGACCATGAGAAACAAGATGGTGGAAGGCTTCTTCCACTGTTCAGAGCACTCCTGCGTATCCTACTCCCGCCCTGATACCTCCTTTAGACATGCAGCACCCTAGTGTGAAGCTAGTCCTCCTCAAAGGGATGTGCTTCTTTTATACCTGGGCCCTAGGCTGATGCCTACTGTGTGCGGTCTCTGGTTGAGGGGGTTACCGGCACTCCCAAAGAGAATCAAAGACTGGCTGGGTCATCTGAGTTTCTGCCCTGCAGAGTCACAGTTTCAACCCATCTGACCCTAATACACATTTTCTTCCACAGCAGAGCTGACACGTGTGCAATATCAATTGGTTTGTGGCAGCCACGATCATTAGTGTTGCCATGCACTATGTCTAAATTCAGGCATATCTTATTCTTAGAGATGAGCCTGCCATCCGGAAGGGGTACTAATGATCGTCGTAGTTTGTGTAGAGGGGGCATTTGTTAAATGCCGCCCCAGTGCTGCAGCGACTTTGCTGTCACTGAGGCGGTCGAGTGGGCATCTTGCGACCTTTGAACTTGCTCTGCTCCAAAAGCAGAGTGGGTGCTGCAGATCAGGCTACTGATGCAGCAGGGCACAAGCGCACTATGCTTTTGGTATGGAGTTGCAACACAGCTGGTTAGTAGATTATCCCTTTGGAGAAGGGATTACCTGCATCATTTTAGCTCCTAAAAATCAAAAAGGTCAGGGCTTTGCACCCTTGCCAGATGACAATTCCTCACAACAGCTTTGCCTTATCATGCAGTAGGCAAGTTCACCACGCTTGAAATCTCAGAATAGAATAGCACAGCAGTGCATCTTGGATCCACTGGAGAAATACAGTAGAAATGAAAAGGTTTGTGGCTTGAGAGCCCATCATTACCAACTGAATTAAAACCACAGGTCCAGGTTCTTGCAACAAACAATGCTGTGTAAAGTCACCTCCAGTCTAAGCACACAACTAAGCACCTCACCAATTGCCTGCTGTTTCACATTGCAACCTTTCACACTCCCCACCGTGTCAGACTTTATCATCCCCACCATCACAGTAACCACTATAGGTAAGGGTTCTCTTGATAATGTATCAGAAGGGCCAGCTATCGCTCCACTCGGAGTGGTCCATTAAGCTCTCATGTGATTGTCAAAGATTGCTTCAGTGTGATTTTTTATGAGTTATCTATTGTTGCCTTGACTTTTGCAACTTTATAAAATATATAAATGGGATGCTTTAATATCATAATGAGGTTTTCCTGAATTTCACTTTCACCACTCTAATGTTCAAGCTTTTGAAAACCATCATCTTGCTTGGAGAGATAATGCCATCTATATTAAACGTTTCTTCGTTGCCAATTTCTATCATTAGCTTAATGACAAACCTTTGGACATTTAAGTGAACTAACCTTAGAAATCACCATTCCTGCAGTTACTTAGCTGCTTGCCACCTACAATGAGACACAAGTTCAATTGTGCCACTTAGTTTGGAAAATGCTGCCCTCAATCACGATTAGGCACTATCTGGGTAAACAGCAGCTCTACAAGATGCTGCAACAGGGCTCTCACTCATTAGGACAAAACACAAAGATAATCCTTACTTGCTGAGGGCAAGGAAATGACTCAACTCACATCATTGCTCATCGTCAGTTGTACATGATCATTTCTGTTGGCGCCAGGATGGACATTACACTGCCCCTGAAAATGATGGGTCACTTAAAGCCACTAGATTGACTTCCCCCTATTTATCCCTCACATGGGTTTGATATGATTTGATAGTCTATTTATATAGCGCCTATACACAATGGCCCTCATTACGACCCTGGCGGAGTGGGTTTACGCCAGCGTTATTCGCGGCGGACCCGTCCGCCCTACTACGAGTTCCCGTAGCGCCATGGAACGTTTTCCGCCTGGTTTTTCCGGGCGGAGAAATCCATGGCGCTACGGGACCTTGATGTTAATTACGCCACCGTATTTTGCGGTGGCGCAATTAACGCCTTCCCCACTCCCATTATACCCTATGGGGCAAAAATGGGAATGGGGAAGGGTAAAATGGGGAATGGGGATTTACCGCCCCGCCAAGGTCGGCATGGGGCGGAAAATCCGCCAACCTCCATGGCGCTATCGGCAGCTTTCCGCCGTGCTCCGCGGTGCATTTAGCACCGCGATTTCCGCCAGGGTCGTAATGAGGGCCAATGTGTTTCAAAGAGCTTCAAGGCTAGGGAAGGAACAAGGTAAAATACAATGACATTCTTACAGGCCATGAACAGTAAGGATGTGAAATTAACTATTGTACTCAGCCTGACGACATTTCAGATAGAGCAAGAGCTAAGACATAGATAAGGAAGGGAGGGGGAGAGTGGGAAGGAAATGGAAACAGACAGGCAACTACCGTACTAGGCCTGAAGACATTTCTGGTAGAGCCGGAGAAAAACAAAGCGAGAGAGGTGCAGAAAGGGAGGAGAGGAACAAAACAAGCGACTATCTACTAGGCCTGACGACATTTCAGATACTGCTAGTGGGGGAGGAGGGTATGCTGCCGTTCAGCTCCCTGATACATCTCAAGATCAAGCCTTACTCACATCCAATAGTGCCACTCTTCTGTGTCCTTTGCATTTGAATGTGCTGCATGCATGGGGCAAAGAATCGATCAGCCCCCTAATCTTTGCTCATACATCACCGGAGGCCATTGGATATTCCAAATCAGGGTGCATGTTCTTCCAACTGTCATGGCAAGGCGCTGTCATATCAGGTTCCTTCATTTAGACACAGGTTTGGACACCGGTGTGCCTTCTTCTGTGGGAATCTGTGGGCTCTACCCACAGAATGATGCAGACATGTTGCTAACACAGCCAACCCCCTGCCTGGCTGCCTTAGTACTACTTTGCTGATACCCACCATGATTAAAAAATCCCTTAAGCAGTCTTGTTTCAAGATGCAACCCCCATAAAGGGACCCCCCATTGATGCCTTTATTAAGATAGTATCCCTCATCTGAGGAAGAAGGTGAATTCCTTTCTGAGTGTAAACATGTGTTTCCAGTCGTTCTTGTTGATGCCAATGTATCTTTGATGGGCAGTAACATTGTTACTATTGATAATGTTTTTATGGAGACCACACATGTGGAGGATTGTCACATATTTTCACAGAACACTCATCTGGAATTCTTAATTCTGCACAGTTTTCCACAATACTCTTTATATTTGAACACATGGATTCCAAGATGGCTGCAGTGCAGTAACAATGTGTGCGTGCAAGCTCTGTCCCCAAAGCCTCAACGCAGCTTGAGTTAATCAGTGTGGACCTGGGAATATCGGACTCTGAGTATCCTTCCTGATGGTGCAGTGAGCCCGGTGCCACAATCACCCCGCCGAAGGAGTGAAGGCAATTTTAGATGTGATCAATATCAGGCCTGCTGGTGCTTGCCTGGAGCGAACCATCATCGGCTCACGGAGCAGCAACCTCTGTGAGCGGGATTGCAAAACGGATGCAGAGTTAGGTGATGTGGGAGACCCCCAGTCGCGGGTGGACCCTCAGCGTAAGCACAGAGAGATAAGAAAAACAACATACACTGGAATGTCATGAGGTGGATGACGGCCCCCTGAGCTCTGACTATAATACAGTGTGCGAGGGAGACTGCCTCTTCCCTTCCTCACACCAGTGGAGGTCTGAACCCCCGGTGGAAGCCAGCTACGGCATAGCCTTCTGCAAGAATGGGCACTTGAGAAACCGGTCCTCACACACGGGGCCAGTAGGAGAATGGCTATGGTTGCCCAGTGAGGAGAGAAGCTTGCCTTGCCCTGGGAAACCTGGGGATCAGGATGGCCACCTGTCTGTGCGCAGCCTGCCAGGGGTGTGGGGCCTGGAATTCAGAGGAGCGGACTCCTGCACGAATGCACCGGGTGTGTGCAGGAATTAGCTGGGGACATTGCGACACCCAAAGATTGTGAGTGCTTGAAACAACGAGGAAGACCCACCTAGCATGGGTCTTACCCTTATTAGCTGAAATTAGACAAGCAGATTCAACCCAAGGGATTCTGTTTAGAGGTGACTCACATACAGTCATGGCTTATGTCGATGACATGCTCTTCACAGTCACAGATCCAGAGATTTCACTATCGGGCGTTATGAAGGAGCTGGAATCATTTGGCAAAATCGCAGGTTTAAAAATAAATGTTACGAAATCGGAAGTACTAAATCTATCCCTGACCCCGGGGGAATTAGCAAGGGTGAAAGCAACTTCACAATTCACCTGGGCCCAAGGGAAAATCTATTTGTTAGTGGTAAATATTACACACACACTGAAGGAGTTATATAAAGCTAATTTCCCCACACTTCCCACGGAACTCAAACGACAACTATCAAAATGGGGCCCACTTTCAATTTCCTGGCTGGGGAGGATCAATTTGGTGAAAATGGTGGTTCTTCCCAAGGTTCTATATCTGTTTCAAGCACTTCCTGTAGAAGTTCCCATTTCGTTTTTCTGCACACTACATAGACTAATATCCACGTTCATTAGAAATAATTAACCACTGCGTATCGCACTAAGGAAGTTAATGATCCCCATGTGCAAGGGAGGGCCGGGTCTCCCAGACTTCATAAAATACCATCAACCTGCCCATCTGCGGGTACTTCAAGACTGGTTTGCAGTAAACTCAGAGAAGAGGTGGGTTCAGATCGAAAAGGCATTGGGTGACCAACATCTAGGGGAGATGCTGTAGTTGCCGAAGCAAGACAGACCACCAAACCTATTCGAAAGCCAGATCACGAATTTGGTGGAGGATATATGGGATGAGGTGGTCCAACGCTATCAGTTCATGACCCTCCCTTCATCCTTTTCACCAATATTCAACAATCCACAACTCACGTCAGGATAGCTGAGTAGGAGCGAGCAGGCTATAATAAACCGTGGGACATGTTCCAAGGCGACGACCCCAAATCACTTGAGCAATGTAAATGGGATCTAGGCCTATCACAAAGGGACAGTCTACAATACTATCAGGTTTGTCACTGAATAATGCCCACCCCACCCCCCCAAATAGGATCAGAACCACTAGGCCGCTAGTCCTGTTCAAGAAGTTTTCATTGTCAAACCCCGGAGACAGAGCTCTCATTTCTAACCTATATAAGCTGTTACATAATAATGCTCCAGAGGAACAGCTGGGATACCAGCACAAATGGCAAAACATGCTGAGGGCACCCATTACTGAGGCGGAATGGGAAAAACTCTGGGGGGGACATACCTAAACTCAATTGCTCACTACAGATAAGGGAATTCTGGTATAAAATCATGATGCTATGGCACTACACCCCGGATAAGTTGTGCAAAATAAATGGGGCGGTCTTAGTTAGATGGTGGAGGGGATGTGAGGGTAAAGGGGACTGGATCATATATGGCACAGCTGTCCTAAGCAGAAAGAGTACTGGGGAACAATCAATAATCATATGACACAAATGCTCGACATCCAACCCCAGAGACATATGAAAGACTGCCTGCTGGGCATAGCAGCGAGTGAATATGGATGGTGGCCCGCGCAAAGCATATACTATTCTCCACAGAGCGGCCCTTCTAGTGGTGGCCCAACACTGGAAAGCAAAAGAACCACCCCACGTCCGAGACTGGTTCATAAAAATGTGGAACTTACTGTCGCTCTAATAGGTTACGTATGCCATCCAGGGAGATCAGTTCAAATTCACAAGTGACTGGAATAGGGTACTGCATTTCCTACATGAGGACTACAATTAACCTTTATTTCCACATAAGCTTTGACTCATGGGCATCGCATGAATCTATGCTGACATGGGAACAACAATTGTGCAGGGGAGAGGGAAGAGGGTGAACGCTATGTGGTGGAGTTGTGGTGGGGTTCGGGAGGAGCTTAGGTGGGGGGGGCTTGTTTTGTTAAAAAATTAGAAATGCCAATAAAGAGATATTTAAATAAAAAATAGTGTTGAAGGAATTACAAATAGCTCCCACTTTTTAGAATGCATTATGTTTCCATATAATAGTGGTGCCTTGAAATTCTTCTCTCAGGGTGCCCTACTCCTGGTAATCGAACGCCTAATAATTCAGACTCTGACATTGTTAAAAGCTCTTCTTTTTAAACCCAACTCCTTAATATTTTATGGAAGCAGCATATACACATTTAAAACTCTAATCTTTAAATATCTGGGAAGAAAGAGGAGCTCACAAATATTAAGTACAAGTAGTGATCATGAATGGAGCTCATATCCACAATGAAGCTAATTAACTGCACCACCACATACTGTTGGTGGTAGTAAATGTATATTACCATATCAAATTACAAAGGAAAACAAGGCAGGTTTGGTAACCTACACCGAACTGACAGGATTCACGTGAGAGTTGCATGCATGCTCTGGAAGACCTGCGCTGTCTATATTAGCTTCTTACCTGCAAGTTTGCAGTCATGCTTGATGTCAGCTATTGCCCCACTGAGGGAGACGTGTACTTCAGATTTGCAGGTTCCCAAAATCTATCAACACAAAAAAGGTTAGAATACTAGAAAATAATTGAAGCATCAATATGCGTTGCTACGGTTGTGGTTGGCAATGAAGAAGGCAGATTGACCTTTCAGATGGAATATTCATAATTATACATATTTCCAATTCACAAAGATGTTACTAAGAATAATGTTTACTCACTCCGTCTTTACTATGCATAAATCAGAGTTACTGCGCCCCATTACGAGTTGTGCGCAAAGGCCTACCGGTCACCGGTAAGGACACTGATGCCGGTAATCCCTTTGCGCCCTATTCCGAGTTCCCTCACCGGGTCCCTTCCTTATTTGAGCCCCCATAGGGCTCAATGGGAATGGGGATGGAGGTAATAACGGGCACTACTAACGGACCATTATTAGCTCCCTCTTCCCCTTGCGGGACTCGGGAAGGATGTCTGGTTTTACCAGACATCTGTTCCGGGTCCCGCAAAGGGAACCTCATAATAGGCGCTCCCGTAATGAAGGGTGCCGGTCTCGTACCGGCACCCTTCACTACGGGAGTGCCAGAGTCGTAATGAGGCCCTTTATGTTTTCACAAAGGTAATAGAAACTGGTAACAGATAATGAGGGTCATTACGAGTTTGGAGGCAGCCATGGTGCTATTAGCACCATGGCTGCCTCCAAAGTCGTGTCCGGGTTCTCAGAATGGGGATTTACCGGGTCATTCCAACCTTGGAGGACCCGGTAAGTCCCCATTCTGAAAACCATTCCCCATTCCCATTGAACCGGCTCAATGGGAATGGGGAAGGAGCTATTAACGGTCCTGCAAATAGCGGGCCCGTTATTAGCTCCCTGGTCCCTTAGCGGCTCCCGCTAAGGGCGGCTGGTGAAACCAGCCGGCCTTAGTGGGACCTGCTAAGGGACCTCGGAATGTGGCAGTAAGGGGTTAACAGCACCAGCATCCTTACCAGTGCCGTTAACCCCTTACCACTGCACTCGTAATGAAGCCCAATGACTTCAAGGCCATTTTAGCTCTGTTTCTTTCTATCTGTCAACATTTCATCATCATTGTGCAATGTCACTTTTCAATTTGAATTGTGTTTCCTTGTTCTTTCTGTATATTTATTAAATATACAGATCTAAGTGAAGATGAATATCTTACCAAGAATACTATACCTGTTCTCAGCCCTCCCAACGAAAGTACCTGAACACACCTTCAAAGAACTACAGATGGCTGTGCACACATTCATCTGGCAGGGCAAGCTCCCAAGGACCAAGAGATCCGTTCTCACCCTCCCCAGGGAGGAGGGGGGATTCGGCCTACCCGACTTCCGTCATTATCACAGAGCAGCCCAACTCTCGGTGCTCCTGGAACACATGAAGGACGGGAAGGATACGTACTGGACATATCTGGAAGATATGGACACACACCCGCTCAAAGTGAGGTATCTTTTATGCGCCTCGCGAAAGGACATCCAGAGTAGAATATTCGAACATCCCACCCTAGGGGTATTGTGGTCTCTGTGGAGGGAGGGCACACAAACAGAGCCTTTATCAACATGGCCTTCCCCAATGGTTTCGCTATGGGGCCCTGTACTCAGATTGGGAGACAGAGGATTCCGAAATGCGCAGAAATGGTCAGAGAAAGGTATGGAAAGGGCAGGACAATTATTCCAGGGGGGACCATTCTTATCATACGAGCAAGTGGTAGAGGCCCTGGGACCCGGCATGATCACAGTATTCGAGTATTTTATGCTGAAGGGCCTCTTATGCGATCAGAAATGGGGTGAGAATCTCAAGAGACCGTTAACCCCTTCCAAAAAGTACTTGACTCAGCCAACTCAAGGAAAGGGATGGTATCTAAATTATACAAAGTCATAAACACCAATAACCTAACAGAGAGACAATCGTTCCAACAATATTGGAATGAACTGGCGGGGGAGGAACTCACGGAGGAGGTATGGGGCAAGGTTTTTAGAATAGCCTTCCACAGGAACCTTTTCACAGCTGACATGTAACATAACTTTAAAGTACTCGAAGGATTGCATAGAGACTCTCTTACAATATCCAAGATGTTCCCCGGGGCATCTCCTCGATGCCCGAAAGGATGCGGCCGCGTGGGTTTGAGGGACCACATGTGGTGGCAATGTCCACAGAGGATGGGGTGGTTGGCCGAGTTAATAGGGGAACCTCTCCCACAGGACCAGCTGACAATGCTACTAGGCCTGCCATCGAGAGACTCTGACATTTCCAGGTAGCCCAGAATGTGGGAGACGATGTTGCAGGCGGGGAGGGTGGCCCTGATGCAGAAGTGGAAAAGCCCTATGATCACAAACAAAAAAGAATGGCTGACTAAAGTGAAAAACATGTTCTTAATGGACAAGCTGACGGCCATGGTGAACGACGAATCTGGTGCCTTCCAGGCAGCCTGGGACGGTGTTAGACAGAAATGGGTGTGGGAAGTGGACTGAGAGAAAGAGACTGCTCGCATGTTACTTGGGGAGTGGTGTAGGTACCATGAAAGGGCCGGGGGGAGGAGTGAGAGATCCCTCCACATGAAGAGGGATGAGCGGGGGGACATCAGAGGGGGAAGCCCATAAGTACCAAGCTAGCCATTAAGAATCTCCAGGACACAGAATGAGGATTTCCTACAATGGTATCCTAGTATTGGGAACAACGTCCCCCTCAGGGGACGTGGACTTATAGTGAATCTTTCACCAAATTGAACTGATTTCTTAAACTCAAGAAACCCCAGTTGTTGTTTGTGGGTTAAGGAGAGGGAGGGGGCGGAGGGGGGAAATGTTATGTTTATTAAGGACAGACAAGGTGTTGATGAGAAATTGACTGATTGGTCCTTGTTATGTTTTGCCTAAATGCAAATAAAAATGTAAAGTTTAAAAAAAAAAAAAAAATCTAACCATAAATACTATGTAGGCCAGCATAACCAGCACACATATTATAACTCACAATAGGTAAATAGTAAAGAACACATTGGTATTAGGTGTGGGACAGAATAGAGGAACACAGGATTGTACATTATCTTGTCTGCACATGTTATTCACACATATAAGGCAGATCCTTCTGAGGGGACCTTTAGAATGTAGGGAGGGATCCTTGCGACGCATAAGTACTCTCTAGACTGTTGTCTTGAAAGTATAAGGAGAACACATTCAGTTCCTTCTATAGTAGGTAGTGAGGTATTATTTGGAAGAATCTGTGCCTACTGATAATGATAAGAATGCATGTTTGTGCTGCACTTCAAGCATGATACTTTGCAGATTTTGAGCCAACATTTCCACCTTCATTAATTACTGTTACAACATGCATGAATAGGATATAGGCATCATTAGGGCTTTACACCGTTAACTGTGGTACAACATGCAGGTTCTCAGAACTACTGAAGGGGTTTTTCTGAGTATTATTTTTTTTGGAAATCCATTTTTATAATGTTTTAAGTAAGTCTGGGGAAAATGGTATGGCCGTAAACCAAAACACCAGAATATTGAGCATTTTTTGATTAATTGAGTTTTGCTCAACATTATCAGAGTGGAAAATTAAAAATAGGATTTAGCTGAGGAGAGATAGAAAATTAAAATAGCATAGGTAATTTCTCTGTCGTTATTAATGACCTTACCACATCACAGTGACCATTCTGTATGTGTCATTATTTGATAGCATACAGAGTAGAGAACATCAAAGAATTTGTTTAGAGGCAAGCAGGCTCCTCCCTAGCACCTAGGTCACCACCCCCTGCACTCCCCACCTAACATGAAACTGGGCAATCTGCCACCCCCTTTCCTACCCTTTCATACCCTGGTTGCGTGTAGATCCTTTGCTGCCCCTTACCCACTCACCCCCCCCCATTAACTTCACACTCTGTTGTATTGATCCCTTGCAACTTGCTTCCCTTCTCTTGCCATGTACTTCGCCCTATGGCTTGTAAAGTGCTCCATAGCCTCACAAAGCTAGGTCTGTGCTCCATAAATGAAACAATATGAATAATTGAAATAATAGTAGTAATTAATAATAACAACTTACAATCAGTGGTTGTAAACCAGTGTGCAATCTTACGCAATCAGACCGAATACTTGTTGCAAGTGGCGAAGTTGTAAATAACAAATCTTAGAAAAGCTTTGAAGCAAAATAGGGCATTCAGTGGCAATAGCTGAGTGCATCCTCTTACTGTGGTCCAACCAAATACTTGTTGTAGATTTCTCTGTAGGCAGTAGGAGATTACATTCAATGGGGGTCATTCTGAGATTGGTGCTAAGGGAAAAACGATGCCGGTAAAGGAATACTGGCATTAATTATCACTACGGGGTATTCTGACCAACCAAACTGCTATTAATGGCATCGTAAAGTACGATGCCATTAATGGGAGTCTGGGCGCGCGCACGCGACTCACCATGCCGGCATTAGCGGCATGCCGCAAACCGGAGTACATCACAAGTGAAGCGGACATGCAAATAACGGCCTCATGAAAACGGAAAAAGTGCTTACCGGCATGCCGTAAATACCGGCATCGCCGATCTGCCGTAAAAAGCCCTGAGCAGTGTTCCCAACTGCCAAAGCTGCACACAATCCGCACAGGTGGAGGCAATGGAGTCAGGCCCAGTACAAAAGGAGCACACCCACACACCACACACCCTCCCACACCAAGATGATTCCAATAGTAGCAGCATTACTGGTGCTGGAGGACTTGCTTGCATTGCCACAACATCAACAACAACAACAACAACAGCCGCCACCACAGAGGAGACGCAGGATGAGAAGGAGGGTGAGACAGGCCCAGCATGCCCCACCAGTGCAGCCACCGTTACCACACCGGCAGCCCCCAAACCCTCACATCAGAGCCAGTCCTTTCAACCTAACCCCTGAGCAGATCCACACCCTGTACCGTCTGGACCGGGACACCATCACCACCATAGTGGACCTGATACACAACGACATAGTGAGCCTCATTGAATTACGCACCGCCATCTCCCCTCTACTGAAGGTAGTGTCTGTGCTCCACTTCCTTGCTATAGGCACCTACCAGCACACAGTGGGGCACATGCATGGCATATAACAACCCTTATTTTCCCGGATTCTCAACCAAGTGCTGGATGCCCTCCTCAAGCACACAAGGACATATCCCTCCCACGGACTCCCCAGGAGATATTTGATACAAAAGTTGGCTTCTGGCAGGCATGCCAAATTGTGTAGGTGCCCTCGACTGCACCCACGTCGAGTTGGTGGTCCTGCATGCCATGGAGGTGGTGTACCGCAACCTCAAGCAATACCACTCCATCAATGTGCAGATGGTATGCGACGCCAGCAAGATAATCACACTTTGTTGGGCCCGATATCCTGGATCAACTCATGACTCTTTGGTCCTGCGGAACTCTACGCTACCACGCTTCATGGAGAGACATGCTGGACCACGTGCCTGGCTGCTTGGTAAGTAGTAGGACTGGCACATGGCATTGAAATGGGGGGGAGAAATGCACACACCACCATGCTGCCAGTGTTGATGTGACTGCACGATGTGCACATCACCGAACACTGTGCCCCAAACCATCACAAACCGTACATGACACCCAAATGCCATATGAAGTAAGGTCGACACCTATCACTACATGACTAACAGGAAACCACCCCACATCACACAACACGTGCACCTCTCATCAGCAACCCTTAATCTCTGTAACGCCATCCTGCACCATGCAGTGCATATGCACCATGTTTCTCTCTCCAGCATATCACCACACAGGACAAGCATCCCTGGGAGTACATCATACTGAACCTACTAGGGAATCCACTGTCTGGCACAGGGCCGGCACACTCACAGGAGTGCTGCATGTCAACATGGGAATGATCGATGCTGATTGCCCAATATTGCACAGACTACTGCCAACGCTCCCTCTAAGTAAATCTCACAGGACACAACACCTCACTAATTTGACACCAACACTGCTGCATGCATACACGATGCATGTGCAACAAGATGTCAGTGCACACCATGTATCATCTTGAAGATGCAACCCACACCATTAGTCCATGGCACAGGACACATTGAGGGACTTAAAATGGCGTCAATGCATCCATGGACATGTGCATGTGGGCGACGATAACCTGCAGGCATGTGTGACTAGTACAGCTGTCCATCATGATTCGCCTAACATTTACCTTAATTTCCCTCTCATGGAGGTGATAGTGGCTATCCCTTGAAGCCGTGGCTCCTCACCCCTGTCCGAAAACCCACAGAACATGCACGAGGAGGACTACAATCGTGCTCATACCCATACCCGTGTGGTCATCGAGCAGACCTGTAGCACTCCTCTACAGGCATGAGAAGGTGGCTAAGATCATCATGGCATGTGTAATGCTGCACAATATGTGCATCAGCTGGAAAGTGCCCTTGCCCCCTGACATGGAATTGCTACCACCTGATGATGATGAAGGGGAGGACGAAGATGTGGCAGGACATCATCATGGTGCCGATGCACAGGAGGGACGTGCTGTGCGCCAGTGAGTGATCGCACAATATTTCTGACACACATGTCAGCAGAGGGTGACATAATGGTTGGACATAGGGCACTGGGTGTGGGGGTACATGTACACTATGCACTGTAAATGATTAAGTGACACATGCGCAATGATGAATGTCCACTCAGGTCTTCTTTTTGAATGTAATAATATTAACGTAAGTGACAAAAACCTCCACCACCCTCACCCCCCTCCCCCTCCTCCCACAACTCCCCCACACACCCTCACCCCTCCCCTCCCCCCACAACTCCCCCACACACACTCACCCCCCTCTGCCTCCCCCACAACCCCCCAACACACCCTCACCCCCTCCCCCACAACTCCCCCACACACCCTCACCGCCTCCACCTCCCCCCACAACTCCCCCACACAAGTCCCATTGAGTCCCCGAAGCCTACATGAGGCTGCCAAAACTGTCACTGAGCACTCCCTGACCCAGGGAGCGGCATGTCTTGTCGGCGCTGTGCACGGGCCGACCTGCAGAGTGGGCTCGTTTGTGTGGAGCTGCAGGACGATGGTGTGGCCGCCTGCTGAGGTTGTGTGGCGAGATGCCCTGCCTCCATGGCATCTGCGATGCACACTAGCACCTGCCGGAGGGCCGAGACCTCCTCGCAGCGGCGGCTGGTGTTGTCTGAAAAGGAACTCACGATGGAGGTAGTGCTGTCCGTAATGGACCGGCCTAGTGCAGCTAACTCTGTACGCCACTCCTCTCTGGCCTGACGGTTCTCCTGTACAAACTCACGAACAAGTGCAGTGAGCAGGTCAGTCCGCTGCGGCCCTACTGGTGCACCTGTGGATGTGCTGGGAACCTGGCTGTCATGCCCAGCCTGCTCTTCCTCCCCAACACTGAAAACAGGACTGAGATGTCCCTGGGTGTGGTCATGGCCGGACTGCTCTGGGGTGGTGGCGTTCCCGGTATCGATCGATGATACTTGGGGGGATGCAATTTGGGTTGGGGTATGGACCACATCCATTATATTGTCCTCCATTGTCCCCCAGATGTCCTCCTGGCTGCATCCACTGTCAGGGGTGCCGTGGCTGCCACCTCCCCAGCCACACTAGTCTCCTCTGAATGGGGTGTCTCACAGGTGTCTCCAGGCAGACCAGTGGGTGGAGGTGGTGGTGGTGCTGTGCCCTTTCACGGGCCTTCCTGGCACAGGTGCAATGTGTACCTGCGGTGGCTTTGATGCTGGGACACAGCGCCCCCTGGCTTGTCCCCTGGAGGTTGACGGCCGGTTGTTGTCCTCCTGGGACCTCTTCCGGGGTGTGGCCTGTGCAGAGGTAGCGTCCTGCCCATCTCTGTCATGGTCACTCCCTGTGGGGGTGGAGGAGAGGGACGGCATGAGTGATGTTTTGATAGGCATCATACATACATTGGGACAATTGCTCATCCACACAATTGGGGGTAATAGGCATTTGTGTTTGGAAGGGCACGTCGTTTGATACATGGGTGGTAAATGCAGGCATATGTCACCTTCACTCATGTTGGCCAGGAACAGTGCTGTCTGACATGCATACTATTTTGGCTATGCACGCTGTGTGCCTCATGGAATTTCCTACTTTGTGTGCTATGTGTCATGTACGATATTGCCTTGCACCAGGCATCAGCATGTGTCTGTGATGCTTCGGCCTACTTTCCGGGGAGTGTGTGTGTGTGTGGGTGACCATGGCGTGACTCTTCGGACTGACATTGGGGTTGACTTTCATCAGATTTGGCATAGCAGTGTTTACTTTGGACACTCCCCTCCATGGCACAATGTTATTGCACCACACTCCATCTCGCCAACGCCTTCAATGGATTCCGACCCAATCATGCCTGCGCATATGTCCTCCCACAGGGTGAGCTTTATGGGGGCACTAGGACCTCCTCCTGTTCCCATGGCCTGGCTGCGATTGATGGATAGTATGTTGCGCACCCTTAGGCGCAGGTCGTCCCATCGCTTACGGCAGTCTTTCACTGTGCGTGGTGTTTTGCCCACAGCACTAACCTTCTGGGCAACAAGTGCCCAGGCCTCTTTTTTGTGTAGCACTGCCTCTCTCTTCATGTTGCTGGAGAAGACTGTGCCTGCATGCTCGTGCAATGTGTCCACGAGCATCTGGAGCTCGTCCTCATTAAAACGTTCTTTTCTCAGGCGGGCAGCTCCCTTCTCCAGGGCCTTAGGCATTCTGGTCTTGTAGGAGTACGTTTTCTGATGATCAGCAGTGTCCCAGGGGTCCTGTGTGCTGAGGATGGCAATGGATTGTGTTTTTAAAGATGGCCGCCGTGCTCCTTCCCGTTTCTGCGCAATGACGCTATTTCCGGTTCTGATTTTTAGTGGTGACCGTAAATAGCACTGACCGCTAATTACAGTCACCGCTATTTACGGTCACCGCTAATGCCGCTTTGGACTATGTCGGTAGTGTTAGCTGCGCTACATATGATGCCAGTAAGGGCTTTTTGGGAGCCTTTTGCAGCATGGCACTAGATACCTTAGCGGCATGGCTTAAAGCTTGTGCATGCAAAGTCGTAACAGTCCTCTATTAGCGGACTGGTACCAGCAAGGACACGCTATTTACGCCATGCCGGTAAGGGACGTGACTTACCTCCAAACTCAGAATGACCCCCAATGGCTGTAAATTGGTGTGCCATTGTTTAGTGGCTAGGTAAAAGGTTTGATAGAAGTTGTGAATAACAAACCCTAAAATGTGTTTTAGGCAAGAGAGTGCATTCAGGATGTACCAGAGAATGTGATCTTTTTGTGGCCTGACCAAATACTAATTGTAGAGAAAATGGCTGTATTTTTTGGTAGATAGGAGCCGATTACATTCATTTGTAAATCAGCGTGTTATCTTTTAGTGTCCGGACCATTTACTTGTGTCAAGTTGTGATGTTGCAAATAACATGTTAGAAGTCTCTTTATGCAAGATAATTCATTTAGTGATTGTTGTCAAGTGTGTCATCTTTTTGTAAACAGACCAACTGCTAGTTGGAGAGAAAAAGTCTATTTTTTTTTGTAAGCAGGAGATTATATTCAGTGTTTTTTAAAAAAAGTGCACCATCTTTTGATGACAGACCAAATACTTGTCTCAAGTTGCAAATAACTAATCTTGGAACTATTTTTAGGCGACAGAGTGCATTCATTGGCTGTCATTGAGCGTGTTTTGTAGTCAGACAAAATACTAGTTGCAGGAGAATAGTATTTTATTTCTTGGTAGGGAGGCAAAGAGTACATACAGAGGTTGTAACTGAGTCTGTAATATGTCATTTTCTTGGCCAGAAGGAGCGATCGGACCTTCAATCTTTCCTCCTATCCTGCTCAAACTCAATCTCTGGTTTCTTTCTCAAATGTTCCTTTAGTTATAATGTTTTCAAATCAAAAATGTTTACAAATTGCCAAAGCCTTGAGAAACGCAGGAAAAAGCACAACACATGTATCAACAATATGGCATTTCAATATTTAACATGTTCTGCATACGTACAGTGTATAACACTCTTATTCTAAGGACAGTGTTTAGAAAACACTACAAGCTACACCCAGCATTGAATCTGGCAATCTAATAATGTTCAACAAATGTCCCAAACATGTGAGGGAGGACATTGGATGATAAGTGGATGATAAATCACACCGAATTAACATCAGGTTTCTACCAACATAAAATAGCTCTTGGAGGTGGAGCAAGCACTAGACCTGGACCATAACTGGTTCAAGATGCTGCCTGGTGATGGAGTGAGTACATTGTGTGGGTGCCACCTGCTAGCCCTGGACCACAAGAGAAAGTGTGGCCCTACTGAACAATGCATTGGTAATCCATATAAAGTAACAAGCCTCTCGCGGTAGTGTGCACACGTCACCATTGTCTTTTCCGGGGAAACGTGAAGCATGAATAAGTCAATGCAGTTTTTCTGTGCTGTAGACATCAATTTATCCATGCCTGCAATCAGTATTCTAAAGCAACGCTGATGTGTGCGAACAATAACATGTTCTATTCTTCGAACCGACGGAATGCACCCATGAAGTCATTGGCTAGACATCCTGGGTAGTAATCTCTTTGTGGGGAGAGTGTGCCTGCTGCAAGGCCTGACAGTAAGGTAAGACAACTGTAAGGAAAAAGACAATGGACTTATCAGCAGTGAGTGTGGTGAGCATGCTTACTCTTTCTGGTCACAATGCACAACAGCGGATGCAGGTTTCTGGGTATAGAGTCGGTGAAGGAAATGGGGGGATCGCCAACACCGTTTTATGACTTTATGGGTGGTGGGGGGCATCTGGATCTGAAAGGAACCTTAAATTGTGTGAGCACACCCAAGCCCACTCCGTACTCTGCCACTGGAGGTGCTTGTGTCAAGTGTAAGATGTAGGAGAGGTGTAGGGCAGCGACTTCGCCTGCCTTGGAAATTGCCTTAGATTCCTAAAACTACACTAATACAGTGATGGAGACATAAGAAAAGGACTAGTGCCAAAGAAACACATGAATTAAAAAAAAAAAAATACATGGCAGCAATTACAGCTTACATATGGGTTTGCCATATGATATGAAGACAGATCCAAAATCTGTCATCAATGTATTGGGCATGTAAAGATCATTAAAAGTCAGCCTGCAGATCACAACAATGATTAGCAGAAGAAACAGAAGATCATTTGTCGCGTGTTAATTTACCATAGTGGATCACAAGAGTACAGGCTATGCACTGATGTACCAACAAAAAAGACTATGGCTAACAAAGACCTCTCTGGGCCAGTTCCCAAAAAATCTTATGTTTGACAGGTCACGCCAAGCATGTGCTATGTCTACATCTGGTTAGAGCATATATCTGAAAACAGGGTTCACCGTGTCGTCAGGTGCAACGTTGTACTGTTGCAATATCTGTGTGCGTTGTAACTCATTCACAAAAAAGGCTCTCTTGCACCCACATTTGGTGGTCCTGCAAGCAAAATGAATAAACCTTTTTCTCGCCCTTCAAAATGTGTTTCACCACATACCGTATTCCGTATTACTTTCTCGCCTCTCAAACTACATTTTCACCTAGTTCATGACAAATGTTTTGTGAATACATGCAAAGTAAAGCGTGTGGTTGCGTATCTCACACACATTCAGACACCTACTTGATACATCCATAATTCCGCGACACGCCCCTAGGGTCACTCAGTTTTGCTGTTCTGGCATTGAGTTGTGCATGAGGAATTAAAGCAACTGTGCATGACCTCTGCCCTAACATATCTAAAAGCCCATTACTACATTTTTCAATGGACGAGGTGTGAGATATCTTCCCTAATTGCTACTAGGTTTATAGTCATAATGTCGACAAAAAAATGTCGACAGACAAAAATGTCGAAAAAATAATGTCGAAAATAATAATGTCGACATTCTATACTTTTAATGTAAAAAGTCATAATGTCGAAAAAAAAATGTCGACATTTTTTTTTTTGACATTATGACTATAAACCCTTAAAACTATCAACACCTCACCCAACACCCCCCTGCCACCCCCCCCCCCCACACCCCCCAACCACCCTTTCACCCCTCATACTCAACACATACCAATTATTTATTTATTTATTTATTTATTTATTTAATAATTAAATAAATAAAAATTGTATTTACTATGGGGGGGTCCCCCCCCCAACCCCCCCTCACCCAACACCCCCCTGCCGCCCCCCCACACCCCCCCAACCACCCTTTCACCCCTCATACTCAACACATACCAATTATTTATTTATTTATTTATTCAATAATTAAATAAATAAAAATTGTATTTACTATGGGGGGGTCCCCCCCCCAACCCCCCCTCACCCAACACCCCCCTGCCACCCCCCCACACCCCCCCAACCACCCCTCATACTCAACACATCATATATATATTTATTTATTTATTTATGCATACACTAAATTAATGTCGAAAAAATATCGAATAATGTCGACATTTTTGTTTGTCGACATTATTGTTTTTCGACATTAATTTGTCGACATTTTGACTGTCGACATTATTGATGTCGACATTATGACTGCACACCTTGCTACTAAATATAGACTATATAGTAGGTGTATAAAATGAACTAAGCAATAACAGAAACAGAGAAGGGGGTGGCAAGGCATGGGTCAATTGACAAAGATGCTGCACCTGTAATCACAAAAAAAGTGCTATATTTCTGGGAATGCTTAAATGTTGATTCGGGGTTTATGGTCAGTCTTTAGGGGTGAAGCCTACCTTTTAGCATTTCTGTGGAGTTTATGTGCACAGGAATACTCTGGATCTGTTTCAGTAAAGCATATTTTGGCATTGTGTGGGACAGCAAGTTGGCTTCCAGATGCAGATCTCATTAAGTGTGTAAGGTGATCGGACATTTTCTGATAGAAGAAATTCAGGACCCTCATTGCAGGTTGTTCTGTGGCTTGAATCCGATGGTTCGAGGTAAAGGGGGACGTGGTAAAACTTGGAGGGGAGAGTGTCAGTAGTAAAAATGATCAAGGGAAAGGGAAGAGGTACCATTAATGTGGAGGTGGTGAGAGCTAAGGAAGTGATGGAGGTGGCAGTAAGGGCGGGGCAGTAGATGAGGCAGGAGGAGGAAGTAACGCTAGAAGATGAGAGTTGGAAAAAGGAGATGGTGAGAAGGAAGAAGCCAAATGTGAAAGTGGTACCAGCAGTGAGGAAGGCAGGGCAGGAGGAGGTGGTGAGAGTTGAGAACGTGATCGAGTGGGTACTATTAGAAGCAGAACAGCTTAAGGGGAATGAGAGGATAACATCAGTACCTGGAGGTGTACAGGAGGTAGCAAGAGAGAGGATGCAGGAGGAACTGATAAAGCCGGCGGTTCAGGGTGATGTGTGAACCTCCGGGGGTGGGAGTGAAACACCAAGTTAAGTCTGGGGAAGAGAGTAGTATAGAGGAAGTGGAAGAGGGTGTACCATGGCTTGGAGACAGAAGTAAGGGTGGAAGTGGGGAATTAAGGAGGAGCTGGACAAATATTTATAGGAGACGATAACGGTATGGGAAGACCTTGAAGAAAAGACAAAGGGCCCTTTAGTACCACCTTGTATAAGGGTCAGTCTGGAGGCTGGTTGTGATGGAGAAAAAAGGGATTGGGGGTGGTGGGACCAGAAAGAGGGAGAAGATTATCCCATGACCCTGCAGAAAACTACAGAAGGTGAAAGGGGGAGTTGGAAGTGGATACGAGGTGGTTGAACAAAATAAGAGGGAAACATGAATTAGGAAGCAAGAGCTGGAAGGTTCCGGGGGAGGCTGTGTGCAGGTTAGCCCTAGGTAGAATCAGACGATGGGAGTAGAAATGACACGTGGAAATGGAGGACATTTCAGTCTAAGAGTGCACAGGCCTTGGAGGTATAGACTTAATAGTGTGTAGTTTTCTATTGGTATCTACAACACTATTCCTCCTAAAACAATAGAACTGGGGAAAGTATATTATTAATTACTAAGATCTACTAAGGCAACAATTCAGCTGCCAGCTTTGGAGTTTTATTAAACTTTGTAATTTCCATTGGCTTTTTTTAGTACCAGCGCACATCTGTTAACAGTATCCTACCCCACTAATTGGTTTCTAGAAAGCAGTAAAGATAATGATATACAGATGAAGCAATATTCTACCAAAGTAAAATATTGAGCTGGCCAGAGAAATTAAGTTATGGCCAATTCAATAGTTACAAAGCCTTGCCTTTATCTCATTGGCTGACCAGGTAACAGCGGTAGTTGCTGGTGAACATGTTCCCCTTGTGACATCTGGCTAGTGGCTTGAGTTCCATCTGAAAAATCTTTGTTCTTCTTCAAGTGAGACTTTCAGATCTCAATAGCTGAGTGAGGCTGATTGCTGAGGATTGAGTTAAACTATAAGCAGACTGGTAAGGGCTGCATTTCACATGGGTAGGTAATTCATGAAAGAGACATTGGCCGTCATTACGAGCATGGCGGTTTGGGAAGTACGGTACCGGTAAGCATGCCGGTACCATACTTCCCGGACCGCCATACTACGGGCTCTGCTCGCGGGAACCGTTTCACCCGGCAGGTTTTTCCTGGCGGGTGTAACGGCACCCGCGAGCAGAGAACGTCGGATGCACCGGCACCATTCTGAATGGTGCCGGTGCATCCGACGTCCCCATCCCCGTTCTATGGGGCTGCTGCTGCTCATAATTCCTTCAAGAATCATTTCAGATTTTGAAACAATGACCTCCAATTGAGCTGCCTGCTGTTTGGTACACCTGATCGCCAGCTGTCACCTGATCCCACCTACACTTGCCGAGCCTATCCGCAGAGGCAGTCAAGATGCCCTGTTCAACGCAATATTGAGGGATCGGGCCGTTCCAAGCCACTCATCACATCAAGATCACTTGACCAAATTGTACACTTTTCAGAAGTGCAAAGAAGAACTTCTTGATGCTGTCAAGACTTCTGCCTGAACCTGTGTACCAGCTGCTCCTTTCCTAAGCAATCTAGGCACTCCAACCCCTTAGCCTTACCTTGGACATCTTGGGTGATTATTTTAATTTTGCATTTTAGGATTCCCTTCAACACTTTGCCTATTTTCTATATCCCACCTGCAGTACACTGGCCTGCCTGCCTTTGGTGTAAATACAACCCCAACTACTGTGTGCTTTTCCCCGTGCAGCGGTGGGTGATTTTTGTGTTTAACTGCGATTCAATGCTTTTAGTTAATGTTAGATAGAAACCTGTGAGGTTCCCTCTAGGACCACTGCAAAAGATTTAGGACTACAGGTGTTTGGCAGTAAACCCACTTAGTAGCAGTCTGTACCACACAGATTCACTTGGTAGCTGTGGCTGAGCAGTCAGCAGTCAGACTCCCCTCAAGAAGAGTTAGGCAGTATACAGAGTATTCACAATCGGTCAAGAGAACACAGTAGAACAAGTAAACACTGACCAGGGCTTGGTGTAAAAGAGATATAATTATTTATTTAAAAATACATCTAGAAAAACACACAGGCACTAATAATAAGCAATTCAAAAACACAGTCACTAAAAGATATACACTCCCTTAAAAGAATATTAGACAAGTATTAAGTAAAGCCCCACTTATTTTCAGACAGCTGTGAGTGCTTAACGTAGATGGCACTCTAATAGTTCGTTTTAAAAAGGGAGAGAAAAGCAGAGGACTAGTTGAAACAGATCCCAACACTTTTACCAGAACATAACAAGAGAGGAAGGCAAAGTAAGACCGTGAAGTTAGAGTTGAATAGGCCGGATCCATTGTCAGAGGATCCAAACGAAATGTGTCCAGGGTCACATGGTTCCAGTGCACAAAAGTCTTGTAAAGGTTAAAAAAAAGGAGTTGGACCAAAGAAAGGGACCAGTTAGAGGGTCAAGGCGGCCAGCCCAGTCCAGAAGGTTAAGGGGTTATTATTACCTTGTAGCAATCTTTAGAAAGGGAGGCCTGGCGGACACGGTACCTTAAAGTGGTGAGAACGCTCCAGCGGGGGCAGTTGTTTGTGGCAGCGGGTGCAAGTCAGTGCTTCGTCCGGGGGAATAGAAGATCTCGTCGTGAAGGAAGACAGGAGTACGTTGCACTGCCAGGGAAGAAAACTGCCGTGGAGTTTCTCAGGTACGAGGAGCGGTTCGGTGATTCGCGGTTCAGTGGTGAGTGGCTATTCGGCTGCCGGGGTGCTTGGCACGGGCAGTTCGACCACAAACCGGGCTGGGGTGCGAAGAAAGAAAGGAAAACTGGTTGTGCCCACCAGTCAGGGGAAGAAGCCTCTCCAGCCGGGAGATCTTCTCTGTCGTCGGGAAGTGGTAAGTCGGTTCTGCAGGGCTCCACCGGTGGTGTCGTCGTGGTAGGTCGGCTCAGCTTCTCCCTCGTCGGATTCTCAGGTACTGTGGCGACTTCTGAAGTTCCAGTCCCCAAAGCCCTGCTTTTATGCAGAAAACCCCCATTCACTCACCCTAGCTGTCAATCAAACATGCTAAGTGGTGAGCCGGCCACCACTTGGGCCAATCACACAAGAGTGTGACTTGAGTTACCAAGGTAACTCAGTCCAGGGTGCCTAAACCCCCTCCCACACCCCCTGTGGTACCCAGACAGAGTGGCACCACTTTTGGAGTCTTCTGTGGAGAAGCCCGCCAAAAAGTGGAACAAAGGGCTCGCCTTGGGTTGGATTCACAGAAGAGAACACAAACGCCATTTTAGAATCGAGTCTTGGCCAAAAATACCAACCGGAGAATTAATATTAATAAAATAAACCGGCGGTATGTTCTAGGCTATGAGAATTAAATAATTAAAGTTGGTAGCCTCGAACAATGGGAAAATCCCGTAGGAAAATATTCACAGTCGAATATAAAAAGTAGTTTCCACTGCCACCAGCCAAAACTCGATCAAGGGGGACGGAGACGTGCCCCCTCGACTAACAGACCCCGGGGCAATTGAATTGCCCCGACCAGTATGTCCACAATATGATGGTTTGTACGGGTTTCTGTTAATAATTTGGGACTAGACAAGCCAATGGTGACTTTACATGCCCTGGGAGACAGTAGTCAGTCCCAGGGTATGGAGTCTATGGTGGGGTGTCACTATGACACCCCTGTGTTACTGCACGGAGGGTGCTGTGTAACACACGTAGGAAAATCACATGAGACCCTATGGAGTAAAGGACCCCATAGCCCATAAAACACATTACCAGTGAAAGGAATACCATTAATCATGTCCAAGAGTGGGAGGAAAAGAGTCTCACTCTTGGCAGGAGGAAAAAAACTAACTTCAGAAATCCAGCAAAGCTGCTGGGGGACTCACTAGGTTAGGAAATTCAGCCTAAAGAGAGAATTCTCCTTAACAGTTAACACCTTTTCTTTTTCTAAAAGCCTTGCTTGAACATGCCTGTTATTTTGGTAATTGCTGTACTGTTTTTGTTTGGAAGAATTCTCTGCTCATCCACATCTCTAAAGAGTAGACCCCACGCTCAACCCATGCTACTAATAAAGTGGTGAAGGAGGTAAACTACTCACTTTACCTTTGGGACTGAAACAGCACTGAGACGACTTGTGGTTAAAGTTTGGACATAGCACATAGAAGCCTTTGCTCTCCCCTGTACTTTTTCGAGACAGCAACAGATGTTGTCACAGACACATATCAGGGTTCAGCAGCGCCCGCATTTTTGCAGATATTAGAGTTGAGTGTGTACCCATAGATGGTCAAAACTGGAGTAGATTGCTGGATTTAATAATATCTTGACCTTGATTGTAGACTATAATTCCTGCAATTTAGCAGAGAACTGGAACTGGTTATAAGTTATGGATCTACGGCTTTGGGCGTTTTCTAGGTGCAGGATGGGGTTCAATAGAAGGGGTTTTATGTAAGCTGTTTTGAATTGGACTGCTAGTGTTGTGCGCAGAAATGGTTTTGCTTCTGAGCAAATCTCTGCCCAAGGATGGTGCAGATGGTCCAGCTGTGTATCCTGCCTTCTTGCTCCTGCAGGCTAGTTTTTGGAAATGGGATTGTGATCGGAAGGAATCGATCTAGTAGTGCCTCGGATGTGGGGTGGACTGGCCTACAGGGAAGTCTGGAGATTTCCCAGTGGACTTCTGCCCCTTGGGCCTCTTTTCTGAGAGTACTCAGAATGTTTTATATTTTTGTATGCAGCACACACAATTAAGATGCTATTTTCACTTGCACAGTGTAATATGGGGTCACTTTGGGGAAATGGATCAAGGGCCACTTTTGGTTCCGAGTCCACTCCTGCTCGGATGGGTGGGGGATCCGATGAGTTGGAATGAGTGTCCTTTGGTGTGTCAGTGATTTGCAGAGCTGTTGCCCTCTGATACTGCCTGTGATGTTTTTAAAAGACAAATATTTGTGTTGCAAGCCAACAGTTTTCCTAGAAATGTAAAGGGAACTGTGGAGCTTGGCTATCATTGATGCATGCAGACAGGGTGCTCATTCGTAGAGGAGTTTGGAAAGTGACTTGTGCCTGTAACGGCATTTTAAGAGATTGTTCTATTAAATGGATGCGCTTTTCAGGTTTGTGTAAAGTGTGTCATTGGTATCTGCGCTGTCCTCTCTATACACGTATGTCAGTGAGGTTAGAGTTTTCACGCCACCGTCTCTTCAGCAAAGTGGAACATTAGATCAATCAACAGAATATTGCTTTTCAACCTGTTTAAGAATTACCCAGATGTCTGCCAGAGTAAGACCATGTAAGGTGTAACTTTTAAAATAAAAATCTACAGAAATGCTTTGTTATGTTGTCCCTGTGAGTATAAAAGATTGGTGCACGCATGATCAACGTAGACACATTTTACCTCTTGCATTTTGCATTGTGGCTTTAACTCCTTGAACGTGTCCTTGGCGCAGTCGGTTTCTCTAAAGGTGTGCTCAATGTAATATTTCACGCCAGCCACCACCTGTATCCAACACAGTCAGAGAAGGAAGATATTTTAGCACGTGCTTCAGTGTAAAATGTCAGAGTCAACATATATCGAATTATGAAAGTGTGACTATTAGCTACAGCGAAATAATCCACACACAGGTTCTGATTCACTTTTGAAAGAGCAGAGCTCGAGGTGACTACAATGTGAGTCAGAGCCCCAGGAAGGGCCATTCCTGTCAGTTCATAGTCCCTCTGTAGAACTTTTTGCTGCATATGGATATAATTGCCATGTGTTGTGGGTGGCCACAAAGAACATTGGGCAGGCCTACAGTGAGGTGGATTTTACTGTCTGCGTTTTGTTTACTGGATGGATTGCATCCTGCTCTACCTGGGTAATGTGGTCAAGCTCTGGGCCAATGATTGCCCCAGGTTTCCTTTGGTACTCTCCTTGAACACTTGTAGCGTGCCCCACACCGTTTTTTATGTATTGTTGGGTGCAATCGGGCAGCGGCATGTCGCTGTGTCATTGGAGACATACGGTGGCTTTTTCTAACATTTCAGCACAGAGGCCAGAAAGCGAGAAAGTGGGCTGTGCCACCTTCCCGCGCATGTCTGCAGGACTTCTTGATGCAGCGTCAGGGTTAGAGGGGGTCAGCGTTTCATGTAACAGTGAATGGCGGAACCAGAGCGGTGCTGGTGGGAGGGGGCGTGCAACATCACTGCAGAAGAATACAACGTTCATAATCCTTTCCAGTGACGTCACAGCAGGGAGTTATGCAACTTGGTTTGTAATTCCTATGGACTCCATATGCAACTACATGAATAGTCAACACAACTTGAAGTTTCCTTGACTATGATATAAAGGGAACCATTTCATGCTTTGTTTGTTTATTTGTTAATGCGCGCCAAACCCGTGGGTAGCCGGGCGCAACAGTTGACATGAAGACTTAAGCTTGTTACAATGTTTGGCATGAGTATGTACAACACAGTGGAAAGAGAGAGCAAATATAAGTGAGACTATGTACAATCAAATATATATAAAACAAGGGCAAAAAGCAGATTTATGCAGGAAAATATAAAAGCAAGGACCCAGAGGGCATGTCTTAGGGTGTCTAGGCAAAGGTAGTCATGGCTAGGTAGGAGGTAGGGTAAAAGTTATATGTCATTGGCACGCAACCAATTGATTATCTTGTGCCTGAACTTCGGGTATGGTTGTTCCGTTCTGAGTTCAAGTGGTAGTTTGTTCCAGCAGTGAGCAGCTTTGACAGGAAAGCTGGATCCTCCTGCGGTGGAGCGTTTAAACCTTGGAGTCTCTAGTTTAGAGGTGGGTCGCAAGGAAATTTTCCTGTTGATTTTTTCCATGAGATACGGAGGGGCTAGGTTACTTAGACATTTAGATGTGAGGGATACTATTTTAAGTAGGATTCTATCCGTTATTTTTAACCAGTTGACCTCTTTCCTGAAATTAGTGATGTGCTCTCTGTACGGGATATTTAGTGCTGCTCTTAAGGCGTTGTTCTGTAGTCTTTGAAGTTTATCGGTGATATATTTGTTGGTTCCAGAGTACAGGGCAATACAGTAATCTAACCTAGACATGATAAGGGCATTGGCTAGATTGATGCAGCTAGTACTAGAGAGATATGGTCCAAGGGTTTTTACCATAGACATCACCTTGATAGGTTGTTATCAATGCTGAAGGATGTGTAGTTTGGGCACAGTTTTTGGATGTTTACTTCAGAGCCTAAGATTAGTAGTTCTGTTTTATCGTCATTCAGGCAGAGGCCGTGTGCGGCCATCCATGCCTGAATGATGGTGTATATCTTGTTCACCAAGGCTAAGTCTGTCTCGTAGTCACCCGAAAGGGGTATAAGGATCTGGGCGTCATCTGCGTTGTTCGTGTAGATGACACCCAAACTGTCCAACTTGTCAAACAAAGGCTTGGTGAAGATATTATACATGGTGGGGGAGACACAGGATCCTTGTGGGACACCGCAGGTTATTTTGATGGGGTCAGCTGAGTTGGTAGTGGAGAAGACTTGCATGGTGCGATTTGCTAAGAAGGATTGGACCCAGGCTATAGCATCTCCGGTGAAGTTGGCGGCAGATTCAAGGTGGTTACATAAGACTGCATGGTCCACCAGGTCAAATGCAGCCGACAAGTCCAGTAGGAGGAGCAAGGCTGTTTTCCCGTTGTCCTTAAGTTCCTCAGTTTGAGTCTTGAGGTCTAACAGAGCTGTTTCCATGCCGTGGAGTGGGCGGAAACCAGATTGCTGTGAGCCAAGCAGGTGGTTGGCCTCCGGGTAATCCTGGATTTGTATGTAGGCAGCTCGGTCTAGGATTTTTAATAGGAAAGGCACTGTGGTGATAGGTCTGTAGTTGGTGGGGATGGTGGGATCAAGAGTTTGTTTTTTCAATAGTGGGAGGACCCATGATTCTTTAAGGTTGATGGGTACCGTGTTGGATTTAAAGGAAGAGTTTATAAGCTTGGAAATGAAGGGAGCTAGATCCCTAGCTGCGTCCTTTATTAGTTGTGCAGGACAGAGGTCTCCCTTACAGTTTGAGGGAGAGTATTATTTTTTCTGTGTCAATTATGGAGATAGATTTGAATCTAAATGGTGCATTACTCTTATTCTCCTGGGATTGGGGTATTTGAGGGTGCAGGGGTGGAAGAGTGGCCTTTCTTTTAGCAATTTTACATTGTAGCAAGGACATTTTATTAGCAAGGGTGTTTTGTATTTTTGTGCACCAAGCTTTGTTTTTAGGGGCGTTGTCTATAGGTTGAATGGGGGATTCCATCTCACGGAGGATGGCGAAGAGCTCTTTAGTATTGGAATTAGCTTTTGCAATCCTGTCATTAAAGGTGTTCTTCTTGGTTTTGATAATTTCTTTTTTGTACAGTTTGGCAAATTCGATTAGGTTATTTTTGTTGTCTTCAGTGGGAGAGTGGCGCCAGATAGATTGGAGCTTTCTTTTTTGTAGTCTTAGGCATTTGAGATGGGGTGTGAACCAGTCATTTAAATGGGCTTCCTGTTTAGATTTACATAGTTTGGCTGGAGCAACTGCATCTAGTGCTTTGGTCATAGCATTATTGAAAGTATTTACCAAGGTGTCTGGGTTGTTACTTTCCAAACCAGATATGGCTGGAAGGAGGAGGGGGATAATGTTTTCAACAGTCATGTCCTTCTTGCTTCTGGTCAGGAGCGGGGGAGCCATGTTGTTGATTTTGGGGCTGAGGAGATCCAGAGTGGCAGAGAAGGTTATTAAGTAGTGGTCCGTCCATGTTTGTGGAGCAAAATCGGTGATATTGATGTTGCAGTTCAGTTCCAATACCCAATCGAGGGTCCTTCCTTTGATGTGGGTAGGGGAGAGGACTTTTTGGACAAGGCCGTGGTCCTTGAGCAGGGCTGCAACTGACTCGGCATGTTTATTGTCAGTTTCATTGAAGCCAATGTTAAAGTCTCCCAGTAGTAAGGTTTGGGAATGGTCTTTAGTGTTGATGGCTATAAGACTAGTTAAGTCATCTTCAAAGGTGCCCAGGGGCCCTGGGGGTCTGTATATTAAAAGGATTGAGAGCGTGCGATTGTTAGAGAGGGGCATTTTGGCTGCAAGTACTTCACAGGATGGGTAGGAGACTGATGTGGCCTGTCTGATGGGAAGGGTAGATTTGCAGATGATGGCTAGTCCGCCGCCTCTGGCATTAGGCCTTTCTGCTCTGAGAATTTGGTAGTTATCGGGCACTGTTAGCATCAGTGTTGGACCTGCCGCCTCGTGAAGCCACGTCTCAGTTATGGCTAATAGATCCAGTTTGTCCTTATTTAGGATGTCCGCAATTTCTGTGGCATGGGCCACCATTGATCTCGCATTGATGAGGGATCCTAGTAATGTTATAAAACTATTAGGTTTGCTAGTTTGAGAGATTTTGAGTGATCGGGTGTCCAGAGTTGCGCAATTTATGGTGGGGGCTTGATCATTGGTGTAGTTGGATTGTTTGGATGGGTGGTACAGATTTTTAGGTTGGGTAGTAGTGCGTCTGTTCGCGTTATTCTGGTGGTTTCCTACCGGTTCATAGATGCTAGGTAGTCTGGACCTAAGGGCCTCATTACACGGATGGCGGAGAACCATGGCGCTATTAGCGCCATGGTTCATGCTGGTAAAATACCGGCACCGCCTTGGCGGAAAGGGGAATTACCGCCCCATTCCAAGGTTGGCGGGGCAGTAATTCCCCCTTCCACCATTGCCCTTCCCCATTCCCATTTTTGGCCCATAGGGCTCAATGGGAATGGGGAAGGCGCTAATTACGGTACCGCAAATTGCGGTACCGTAATTAGCTCCCTGGGTCCCTTTGCGGGTTGGTTTTTAACGCCTGCAAAAAGCAGGCGTTAAATCCCCCAACCCGCAAAGGGACCTCGTAGTAAGGCGGTAAGGATTTACCGGTACCGGTATTTTACCGGTACCCGTAAATCCTTACCGCCATCCGTGTAATGAGGCCCTAAGTCTCCGGTTTCTGTCCTTAGAAGGGCTAGTTTTGGGAGTGACGGCCATAGTGCTAACTATAGCCGTGTATAGTATTAGTGTCAAGGTGACTTTCGTGGGGAGCATTTCTTGGCTATTCCAGAGATGTACTGTAAGCTGGCCTCTAGATATTAAGTATATGCTTCAGTGGTATACCTGAGTCATTCGTGTCAGGGAGGCACAGTGGACTAATATTTAGTCCACTGTGGACTAATGCATCACATACAGTTCCATTATGCCCCAAACTGCAGATATGTAGTAGAACACAACATTGATTAAAGAGTGCTAACAATCCATTCATGATTTCCCCCCAAATGAGGAAAAATGTGCACTCATTTGCTTCCCTGAACAATGTATTACACTTTGCTACCTGTACCCTTTACAACCTCCCACAGTCCCTGGCCACCTCCACTCACTGCCTTCCCACCGGGTGATGTGCAACCAAGCAGCCGCCCACTATTCAAAACCCCCCTTTCCATGTTTAAATCCTTTCACTGGATAATGTCACCCCCCACCTCACGAAATCAATTTCCCTAATCTCCCCATTCGCGCACTATGCTCCTACACTCACCTCAACCTAACCGCTCCCCTTCCACCATGGGCTGCCTCTCGCTTTCACTCCTTTACCCTCCTGGCTCTCCATTACTGGAACTCCCCACCACTGCCCTCCCCCTCCCCGAGATTAAGAACAATCCAGCATTGACTAGCTCCAAGATCACCCCCCAAGCAATACCTTCTCTCCCGCCAGAGAGAGCTCCGGAGTCAGGTATATATTCATCAGCTACTCTGATGATTGTACCTGCATTATTTTTCACCACATTGCTTACTGTTATGGGGATGTGATCCCAGGACGTAAGAATGTCCTTGCTGCGTTGTGTTGAGAATCTTTCATTATGATCTTACAATTAATTGTCTCTTTGTTGGGAGTACCATGATGCAGCCAGCACCACTATATGTAAGCGTTCATTTTTCTCTTGAACAATTTTAAATAGATGTAATGCTTATTAGAGCTATAACTGTTAAAACTATATAATGAACTGTTCTTAAAATGATAATTTAATCTTTAAAGTGGGAGGGTTTATATATTCTGAGAAATATAAATCAAATTACTATGGGGTGTACCTTCTCTGAGATGTGAAACCCAATATTTAAAAGAGGTGATCATTTTAAAAACTTTATTTTATTTTTTTTTACAATTGAATTGGTACCTATAAAATAATTCAGTGGGATTGATAAACACCAGGGTTAGCTTTATTCAGTGGGATTGATAAACACCAGGGTTAGCTTTATTCAGTGGGATTGATAAACACCAGGGTCAGCTTTATTCAGTGGGATTGATAAACACCAGGGTTAGCTTTATTCAGTGGGATTGATAAACACCAGGGTCAGCTTTATTCAGTGGGATTGATAAACACCAGGGTTAGCTTTATTCAGTGGGATTGATAAACACCAGGGTCAGCTTTATTCAGTGGGATTGATAAACACCAGGGTTAGCTTTATTCAGTGGGATTGATAAACACCAGGGTTAGCTTTATTCAGTGGGATTGATAAACACCAGGGTTAGCTTTATTCAGTGGGATTGATAAACACCAGGGTTAGCTTTATTCAGTGGGATTGATAAACACCAGGGTTAGCTTTATTCAGTGGGATTGATAAACACCAGGGTTAGCTTTATTCAGTGGGATTGATAAACACCAGGGTTAGCTTTATTCAGTGGGATTGATAAACACCAGGGTTAGCTTTATTCAGTGGGATTGATAAACACCAGGGTTAGCTTTATTCAGTGGGATTGATAAACACCAGGGTTAGCTTTATTCAGTGGGATTGATAAACACCAGGGTTAGCTTTATTCAGTGGGATTGATAAACACCAGGGTTAGCTTTATTCAGTGGGATTGATAAACACCAGGGTTAGCTTTATTCAGTGGGATTGATAAACACCAGGGTTAGCTTTATTCAGTGGGATTGATAAACACCAGGGTTAGCTTTATTCAGTGGGATTGATAAACACCAGGGTCAGCTTTATTCAGTGGGATTGATAAACACCAGGGTCAGCTTTATTCAGTGGGATTGATAAACACCAGGGTTAGCTTTATTCAGTGGGATTGATAAACACCAGGGTTAGCTTTATTCAGTGGGATTGATAAACACCAGGGTTAGCTTTATTCAGTGGGATTGATAAACACCAGGGTTAGCTTTATTCAGTGGGATTGATAAACACCAGGGTTAGCTTTATTCAGTGGGATTGATAAACACCAGGGTTAGCTTTATTGGCTTGTGATTATTTCTTTGCTAACATTGGATTAGGTTTTCTTCATTCAGGTCTTGAAAAGGGGTGTGTTGCCTGAAACCCCCTCTTAACTTCAAGTTTTGTTAAAAACACACTTTAAAAAAAAAAGCTGAGAATCATGGGTATTAAATACTCAATTGAAGATGTGCTTTGGACTTTTTTTCATTTGTGTGTGAAATCCCGAATGAATTGGGCATATAAGTGAAGTTTGATTCACAGAATACAAAGGCGTGGGTTTGCAATCAGTCTCATTACAATGAATTCTTTCCAATTGTATGGACCTCCTGATCAATGCACAGGACACTAACTCTGCATTCCGCCCCAAACCTATCGCGATCAGCAGTGAGACATATGCATTACACTCACTGCCCTTCGGGGAAATCACTTTGCGGTTGTCTCAGTCACTTGTTCATTTCATTTTCGATAAATAAATACAAATACAAGGCACAGTAATATAGTCACTTTCAATTAAGAGAAATGTGCAGTCCTTGGCAGGCCAACTTTGCCAACATTGTGAAAAATGTACCAATAAAGAAATTGCACATTTCGAATGGCTAGTAGGATTCAGGGATTCATAGCTCTATCATCTACCACCGTCCTACCACTCGATGCGCTCTTCAGCTTTTTAGCCTGGTGGTGTTTAGTCACTCTTTTGAAGGACTGAACGATGATAAAGATCATTTCGTCATCAGATGATGAGCTTTGATGGTGTTTTCAGTTTTATCTGCAAGATTATACAGATTCGGCCCTGATGACAGCGATTGTCTGAAATGCATTGTCTTCATTGCATGCGAATCTGTCTTCCTCATTGTGCACATTTATTGTATGTTAAATTACTAAATCATTGCATTAAGTCTGTAAAGGCCTGTTTCTATCACCCTCTGAAAAGGAGACGTGTCTCCTTTCTACTGTTATTATTTGTGGTTTACAGCCCACATGTGTTGATGTAGGCGGAGATTCTGCCCGTGAGCCAGTTCGCGCCTGATTTAGTAAAGAGTTGACACCGACAATATTGGCTGCCGCGTCTCATTGCCTGTGATCTCCATTACTACCGTGTGGTTTGAGTATTTTCTATAATTCAACAATTGCAACGAGGATTCTGCAAACGACGGGAGTAGCTTGAGCGTTACATCTTCACTTTAGGAGAAAGTGAAGCCTCTGGGCGCCCAAACCACTTTGTGCGGTGCACACCTATCTCACGCCTCACTCCAGCTCTTGCCTCAGAGTCGCACTGCGCCTCACCTCGCAGACGATGGAGGCGCCGTGCTGCATCTGGACAAACACACTGCCACGGAGGAAACAAACAGTAAATATACATTTTGCTGCCTCACGCACTCAGCAAGAAAAGCACATTTAAGGACACACACGCTCGGCGCGTATGATACGAGATTATTGCTTTGCTATGGCGAAAAATACGAGATCATCCAACAACAGCAGAGATACACTCATGAAGCTTTTCACACGTGCAAACACACGCGAGTGCTGCCAAACAAGCAGTTCAAAGGACTATCACATCCACCGGCCCTGAGACCACTTTTTAAGAGCCTAAACCTCCTGCTACATGCCTAGAAACCTCGACAGGCCACACAAGTCACTACCTACACATTTGCACAGCAGCACCGACACACAGTGGCCTATACACTGCACGGCCCAGAACAAGGAAATCTCTTGCGGCACATTTATTCCACAGCACAAGGTGAGTGCCTAATAGTCATTGGGACCCCGCCAACATGTCAGGAAATGAGGCAGATAGCAGCTCCTAAAGCCCTCAATCCAGCTCCACTCCCTGCACTCCCGCACTCAGGGAAGAGAGTGGTACTGACTCATTACAATTGCAGGCCATGCAACACTTTGACATCTCAGACACCAGTAGCATGGTGCCCAGATGGGCCATGTGGCTCAAAGAGTTGCACATATGCATTGATGTGACAGGGGTCTGAGAGGAACGCCATCTAAGGGGAATTCTAATGCACTTGCTTGGCCCGGTGGTAGGAGACATTGGGCCTGATTCACAGAAGCATTTTTTAATGGCACAATCCAATTGGAAATCACTCTGTGAACCAGGACCATTGTATTCAAAATGCCAGAAAACAATACCGACACATACCAAGGCGTAATTGGCTCACTGAATAATTATTTCGCACCTCTGAGAAACGTAGATTATGAGAGACACATCTTCCACACAACCTCCCAAGATAATGGCGAAAATATGGATAATTTTGTGATGAGACTAAGAAAACGTGCAAAATACTGTGACTTTGACCGATATTCAACAGAAGAAGCACTCAAGTCGCAGGCCATAGCAGGCTGTGAGTCTCCTAAATTCCGAAAGAAACTGCTGCAAAACAGCAGAACCTTGGACGGAATCCGCCAGCTAGTGAGAGCAGACTCTGCTCTATCATTACAAAGAGAATCACTTGGCAACATTAAAATTACGCAGTGTGCATCATCAGCAACCATGTGCCTCATTTGCATGCTGGAAAGTTCAGCAGAGCAGCAACAATGCTACAGATGTGGCTACAAGTTCTCATATGCCAGCCTGTGCCAAGCTACGATAAATGTGGGGGCGAGAACCATTTCCAATCTGTCTGCCAGAACAGTACATTCTTTCAATCAGCGGAAACTAGCAGCGACACCAGGTAACAAGATGGCCATCGCTCAAGGTGGGGCCGCAACCAAACACGTGGCGATCCCCCACCACCAGCAGATGCAGCTCGCACAGCGGATCACAAGAGTCATCATGCAAAGACAGACGTTGTGAAGACAGGGGGACTACTCCAGTTGCTACCGGAGCAGACAAGATTCGCAAAGACCGCCCCCATGACAGAAAATTTGATACTTGGAAGAATCCCCACGACAACGACGTGATTCACACTCATCCTCATCTATTGGAGATCGAAAAAGAGGGTATGTCCATGGCATTGGAAATAACACAGCTGCAGAATACAGCCCGACGTTATTGCTACAGATAAATGGCCAGAGCCATGAATTCCTAATCGACACGGGAGCTGCAGTGAACATCTTCTTGCACCCAGGATGATGGACATGATGCATCTGCTACACAGGGCCAAAGTATTCTCGAAATTGGACTTAAATAAGGGCTGTCACCAGCTGGAACTACATCCGTCCTCCAGATATATCACTATTTTCTCTACACACCTGGGACTTTTCAGGTACAAGAGACTTAGCGTTTTGGAGTATCTTCAGCTGTCGAAATATTTCAAAATGAAATCCATCAGGTCATCAAGCACATCCGAAATTGCTTAAACTACAGCGATGACATTTTGATTTTCGGCACCATGCAGGAAGCGCATGATGACACGCTAAGGAGAGTATGCATGGCCCTTAAGGATGCGCACCTCACACTTAATGCTGACAAGTGTGAGCTCAGCAAATCAACCTTAAAGTTTTTCGGACACATATTTTCAAGCAATGGCTTACAACTGGACCTTGAAAGAGTGCAAGCACTAGGGGAGGCTCCCAAACCCACCTCTGTGTCCGCAGTCCGATCCTTCCTCGGTGTGGTGAGCTACTGTACGTGCTACATTCAGGACTTTTCGTCAGTAAGCACGCCTCTCTGATTACTCATGGGAAAGGGCCAAGAATTCTACTGGTCAAATGAATGCGAGGAAGCCTTCCAAGAAATTAAGAAATGCATTGCTTCCTCAACCTGCATGGCGTATTACGACCCAGAACTCAACACAAAAGTGACTCTTGATGCTAGCCCTGTCGAGTTAGGATCAATCCTAGCACAAACAAAGCCAGGAGCCTCGCCCGATTCACTGAGGTGCATAGTAGCGCATGCAAGTTGCAGCATCTCAGCAACAGAGTGTGCATACTCCGAACCGGAGAAGGAGAGTTTGGCCTTTGTGTGGGCGTGAACAATACCATCTGTTCCTATATGGACGCCCATTCACTATCATCACTGACCATCAGGCTCTCACTACAATATATGGCAAGCCAACGGCCAAGATGCCTCCAAGAATTGCAAGGTGGGGACTCTGGCTGCAAGAATACTCATTTAAGATAATACACCACCCAGGGAAAGACAATAACCCAGTGGATTTATTATCCAAATACCCATTACCAGCTCACGATGAGCGACAATCCATCAAAGCAAACCAGTACGTAAACTATCTGAGAAGCAGCGCACTCCCCAAATCCATCACGAGTGCTCAACTGATAGAAGCCCTGAAGAAAGACAGCCTACTTCAGAAAATATAGGAAGGCCTGAGGTACGGCCTTTGGCATTTCAAAAACAACCATGGACAACCTCTGTCCTCAACCGAAGAGAGACACTTCCACACCTTTAGACTCATCAGACACACATTGTCTACGTCTCCTGAAGGACTCTTGCTTAAAGAGAACACAATCGTCATCCCTGCAAGCTTGCAGGAGCAAGTACTCGCACTAGCATACTCTGGACATAGGGGAATTGTCTCCAAGAAACGACATCTCAGAACCAAAGTGTGGTTCCCCCAGCTGGATGAAAGAGTGGAACAGCTCCTGGGACAGCGTATTGCTTGCAAGGCAGTCACCCCTCACACATTTCCAGAGCTTCTCAAGATGTCATCAATGGCGCTACAAGTGTCGGACGAAGTTGCAATCAACATGTTCGGCCCACTGGATAATGGCAAGTACCTACTCCTGATCAGTGATGAAATGTCCAGGTTGTCGGATGTGCACCTCATCCACTCCACCAGCGCCCAAGCAGTGATACCGGCATTAGACAAAATGTTTGCGGACTACGTGATTCCTTACATAGTAAAATCGAACAATGGTCCCCCTTTTAGCAGACAAGATTTTGCCATGTTCGCAGAGCATCTTGGCTTTCAACATCGCAAGATCACGCTGCTGTGGCCCCAAGCCAATGGAACCATGGAGAGATTCATAGGAAACCTGAAACGCACCCTCCAAGTCTGCTGAATTACCAAAGGATCATTTATGCAGGCAATCTGCACTTTACTAAGGGACTACATGAACACCCCGCACAGCTCAACAGGGATGTGTCCCTCGGCACTTATGTTTGGGCGTGTAGTTAAAACCACTCTGCCAGACAATTCCAACTGCACCTCCTCGGATGTACTCTTCCTTTCCTCTCCTTCCCCCAGAAGCTCATAGTATACCAAGCTCTGGTTCTCTCTACGTTGGACTATTTTAACAGCCTCTCTCTAAATCTACCTGTTTCTACTCTCCGCCCTCTGTAACTAATCCAGAAAAGGACTGCAAGACTTGTCCTTGGCCTCAAGCCCTGGGATCATATCTCTCCAGCTCTGAAATCTCTCCATTGGCTCCCAGTGGATGCAAGGACTAAATACAAAACCCTCTGCATTGCCCACAAGGCTTTCTGGGGCCTGGGTCCAAAATACCTTCAGCTATCCCTCTGCAATTACCTCCACTCTCAAGGTCTTCACTCCTCTACCTCTAACTTCCTCAGGGTCAGTCGTTTTTCAAAGAAACGAGCTGGGGGTAGATCTCTGTCTTCAGCTGGGGCCTCCCGCTGGAACAGCCTCCCTGCCACTCTAATACTTGAGGAGAACCATCTCTGGTTCCGGAAGCACCTCAAGGCCTTCCTTTTTGCTTCTGCCTTCGCTCCCCCTCTCCCCTGCTGATCTGTTCTCTCTTAGCACTGCGCACCTGGCCACCCTCTGCCCTCCGGGCCCAAGTACCTGCTCACCGTGCCACCCTCCTGCACTGCCTCCTGGCCACCCCTTGCACTGGGGTCTGTATCTGTGCCCATACAGCCTCCCTTTTTTCTTCTTGCACTTATCGACCTACCCTGTCTGCTGCCTTAAAGCCAACACTAGCCAATTGCTGGCTGCACTACCACTGTTTATTGCCTTTATTATTTATTTATTTATTATTATTTATCTCTTTCTCCTTTGCTGCACACTTTCCACCTCTCCCCCCTTCCATGCACTTTTCCCCTCCCCCTCTCCATGCACTTGCGCATTCTCAATGTCACTGGGCCTAGTAAAATCGTTGTTTCTGTTCTCCCCTGTTCCCTCTGAAACACTTGTGCACGAGCGTGATAGAAATAAAATATCAATATCAATATCAATGTGTCTCTACCCAACACGTATGCTGACACAGCACGAACAAAGGACAAGGAGAGCAAAGCAAGGATGAAGGAGTATGCCGACTTGCAGAGAAAAGCAAAAACCAGTCATTTCCAGATAGGAGACCAGGTGCTAGTAAGACAGACCCAAGACGCCAAAGACGTCCCTGCTTTCAAGCCCGAACCAATTAATGTAACACGTACAAAGGTCCATGATAACTGCAGCCAGTCCCAAGGGCACAGTGACACAGAACTCGTCATTCTTTCAAACTTTTGGAGGTGACAGAGACCAAGAAAATAGCTGTCTCAATGGAGGAGAGGACTCCTCTGACCTAGACTCTGAATACGGAGATGAAGACATGGATGCTAATGACAGTGCCAGTGACTGCACCACAAACAATATCCCACCTGCACAAAGCCCCTCCAGAAGAGTGGTGTGCAAGCCCTCAAGGTGGATTGAAGAAATGAACTAGTACATTTTCTCATGTTTTGTGTTAAGCAAGGAGGAGATGTAATGTCCTGTTTCTATCATCCTCTGACAAGGAGACGTGTCTCCTTTCTATTGTTATTATTTGTGGGTGACAGCGCACGTGTTGATGTAGGCGGGGCTTCCGCCCGTGCACCAGTTCGCACCTGATTTAGTAAAGTGTTGACACCGACAATTTTGGCTGCTGCGTCTCATTACCTCTGGTCTCCATTACTACCGTGTGGTTTGAAAGTGTTCTAGGATTCAACAAAGTCTATGCTATACTTGCTTTGATAATTATAATATCTGTGTTTACTATCTAGGTGCCACACCTAGATAGAATTGTGAATGGTAGCATTTGCCACACCTAGATGGAATTGTGAATAGTAGCATTGCCACACTGGGAGATAAAATCGTGAACATTCATTATATATTATGTCGTCAAGATCAATACTGAAAACGGAACTGTGAATGTCGGCATGTCCCACAATTGGATGGAATTGTGAATATCAGCATGTGCAACACATAGATGAAATCACAAACATTAGCCTGAGTCGCTTCTAGATAGAAATGCCCATCATAGCCTGAGTCGGTTCTTGATGGAAGTACGAATGTTAGCATGTCTCACACTTGGGTTGAGTTGTGAACATTAACCTGAATCGCGTCTAGATAGAAATGGAAATGTTATCACGCCCCACATGTGCATCACTGGGTACCCTGCTTTCCTGTTCCCCATGCTGTTGCTATATATCCTGTCGCCATAAACCCAGCCCCCTGTCTCTATGTGGCCGTGTGTCGCTGTGTTCCCTGCCATCCTGTTCACATGCCTGGTCTCCGGCGTTTTAAAATAACCATAATATCACATCACTACGCTTACTCTCCACTATACACCATCATACATCTAGAACACAAGTATAGCCCTGATTAATTCGGCCTAGCTGTTCACATACGAATATGATCCCATAAACACCTCATCACCCTAATAAAACACAGCTAGCCGAGCACATTCCGGCCTGGTTGCTCACATATGCAGCCAGAATCCAGTCTGGGTGTCCACCCACCAGACTGCATACATCCAACTGATATCTTCAGCACCACACCTTACGCTAGGATGCAGCTACCATCCAGCAATAACATAGGCTGCACACATATCTGGTGCACCCATGCACCCTATAACACTATCCCTCTCTACTGACGAGAACTACGGTTCACAAGGGCGTTCAACCTACCAGCGCTTTGAGGTCATACCAATGATATATAGAGCGCTATATAAATGCCAAGTAACATAACACTTCATAACATTTACTGGCCATTAGGAAGGTTATGGTCTAGATGACTATAAGGTAAGCACGCACCACCTAGAGACTCTCCCTTGGTTCATTAGTGCAGGATTCAGGGTGTGCCAGGCACATGCTTCTCAACCCAACCACCAACCTAACTAAGCAACAAAACAGGAGGGTGTACCAAGTTGTCAAGCCTTGTAAACAGAGCTGTCTCAAAGTACCAGAAAATGCTAGTGAGCAAAGAGCTGTGCAGCAACAGGAGGAACACCTCTGTGTAACTACCCTCTGCACCCTTTAGGCGGTGCTTTGTGCAATTCCTCTTTCACAGTATATAGCTGTTTATTCTACACCCACATAAATACATATTCAAATGCATTATGTCAGAAAGAACATAAAGTGACTACAAAAAGTGGGGCAGTCCAGAATAACCCAATCCTAGGCAAAAAAAACCACTTTGTACAGACCTGCTTAGTGGCTTTGTTTACTTGTTCCACCTTAAAATGGTTTGGGTGGTTGCTTTTGTCATTGAATGTTTGAATGGTATGTTTCAGGATTGGCTGGAGCTCTTCACTGTTGCTTGATATGGGTTTTGGACACCCAGGGCAGGATTCTTCTAGAGAAAACACAGGACCTCCAGTGAATATTAAACCATCAACTTTCAAGTCGCACATGTAATATCAGCTGGCCGACCTCTCCTCCCCTCTCTTCAGGCTATGAGGTGTATGTAAAATCATCTCACATCATTGGTGCAAACATTGGGTAATTCCTTGGAAAATGTGTTATCAATTAGTGAGAAGTCTCCTGCTGATCAAGGCCACTAGATTCTCTGCAGTGATGGTGTTCACCTGGTGAGCCCATGTGCTACTACAATAGCAGGTTACCCAAAGCATTGAAGATCCTTTTAGAATTTGGAATGCCCATTTTTTTCCACAAGTGCCAACTCTTTGCCTTCTCGCGTATGTAAGCAAATATAGGGTGCTCTTTAATGTGAGATCTGGTTTGTCACCTTTGGCAGTGGAGCTTTCAACTGGTTTACCTAACCAACTTCACCTTCGAAGAGTTAGTACTGCAGTAGATTGAGAATGGTGATAAGGTCCTACATGTTCCACAGAGCTCTCGGGTTTCCCCTTGTGATGCCTGAGAAGGCCATTCAGTCTTGTTTTATCTGAAATATGGGACTGTGTTGTTTTCTTTCTCATATTCAATTTAGGAAAATTACAAGTTCCAGAATTCCAAGAAAGAAAGGACTGGAAGGGCTTCTCAATCATGACAAGGGGAACCTTGAGAGTTCTGGTTCTTTCAAACATATCTCATCAAAGGCCTGCTTTGAGATTACAGATTTCTGTTTGAATAATGGATAGTGCCTTTCATTAACTTGATCGAAGCAATACAATTAACAAAGGGATAAAATTGAATCAAATACATAGGGTCTCATTACGAGGTATGCGGTAGAGGGATAAGGGGGCCGGTAGGGATGCCGGCCCCGTTATCCCTCTACCGCCCCATTACGAGTTCTCCTCAAACCAGGCGTCCCTAGAATGTCCTGCGAGGAGGCCAGGATGCTAACAACAGGCCCTTCATTAACGGGCCCATTGTTAGCATCATCCCCATTCCCATTGAGCCATATGGGGGCTCGAAAGGGAATGGGGATGTACCGGGTCTAGGTTCCCTGAATGGGGAAATACCGGGCCCTCCAAGGTCGGAATGGCCTGATATTTCCCCATTCAGGGAACCCGGTACCCAGTACCCGGTATGGAGGTAGCCATGCCACAAAAAGCGGCATGGTTACCTCCATCCTCGTAATGAGGCCCAAAGCCTGATACCACAGACATCCCAAACCAGGTACACATGGGTAGCTATGTGAGTTGCATATGCCCGTTGCCCTAACAAACATAAATTACATTTTTTGACAGAAACACACTATGAACAAGGGAGGGGCAAGGCCCTCCCCAGTCAACTATGAACGGGGGAGGGGCAAGGGGCCAGGCCCTCCCTGGTTAACTGCAATCAGAATCTTTTTACGAGAGATAGGAAGACCTTCAACGACACCATAGGGATCTCTTCTCTAATTGATAAAGAAACACCTCCCTAGGAGTGCCAATTGGCCTGAAAGCAGAAAAGGCATGTAACAGGGTTAACGGCCTGCAATGATAGCTCAGGAATTAAGTGCTTACCTCAGACATATGGCCATCCTGAGTGTCACAAGTTCAAAACCTGGCAGGGGCAACTCAGGCCTTCACCCATCTAAAATCGATACACTAGGTACCATTGAACTGGGTAATAATAACAGCTGTGAGCACTGCTCTGAGGACTGGGAGGAATCCAGCATGAAGAAACATCATTCATTACATTGCTATTATTAACTGGGGCCTCCTGGACATAATCCTACAGTGGCAGGCACAGTATATTTGATTAGAAATATGTGGTATAACCCGTTTACTGCGCATAGCATTACTGCACAGCTGAAAATGTCTCCGAAAATGTTACTAGTAAACTAAACGTTTACAACAGCAACCTAAGCAAAACCATTGCAGCGCACCTCAACGTTTTAAACGTTCTAAATACCACGCGGCTGGCCACAAATCCACTCACATCCTAGGCAACACACTTCGGCTAGTATTCAGGCCATCGAATGGACAGGCACCCTTACCACTATCTTATGAGACTGTGCCGCAAAACCTATCCAGGCTCACTGCCCACCACACAACTATCATAGCCAACCAAAATCAGTCAAGGCACCGCACTCCTCCTTCAAGAAATTACCCACAAACACATTGGACAAAGACCTCCGCTCACTGGTGCCCATTTCCAACCGACACACCTATGTTAATACTTTAAGCATTCTACTACACACTAATGCACACTGTCAATAACCATGTGCCACTGGAGCCAGGAGTCAACAGAGCAAAACCCTACACGCAATGGTAAATGCAAGTACTCACCGACAAGAAATGCACCATTCAGCAACAAGAAAATATCTGGCACAAATTCCATCAAAAACTGTGTCAACCCTGTGGCTGAATGTACTCTCCATCAAAGTATAGATAAGTGCAACACCATCAACACATTTATTGTTTCTGAAAATAGCACCAACCACACCAGAGACAGAGAGACCGGAATGCGGAATGTAGACGAGAGACTGCGAGAGAATGGGAATAAGGAATCTAGCCCAGTTAAATATGGAGGCATGATTTCAAGTGAAAAATCAAGTGAAAGGCTACGAACTAGAGGGAAGGATGTCTCATAAGAAGGTACTGCTAACTCAAACAGCGCCATTTTGAGAAAGGCAAGGAGGCTGAAACACGTGTCAGTAGTTGAGCATCTATATGGAATAAATACAGTTATTTTGAAGAAATTGAGAAGTGTTTTGAGAATTCTTTTTTGGTGTACGGCGCAACGCTGGGGTATATCACCTTTAGGATTTAATGTTATAAAGGTGTGGGTATCTCCCTTCTACTCCAAGGAGTACGACGTACAGACTGACAATACAGTAAACTCAACACTGTCACAAGAGGACAGTCATTATACCCAAAAGGAGAAGGATTCTTTTCCTTAGAATAAATTCACACCACAGACAGCCCACACGCTGACACTTAATGACTCAAAATGCACCAGTTCAGGACAATAACCCTGACTGGCATAGACATCATTCTCCCTGTCTCAATAGTAAAAACCATCACAGGGGAAGTACTCACATGGATCACTCAAACTACCAATACCTTCCTTCTCCAGTACACATAGGATGGATGTGACCCTGCGACTCCTCTAAAAGCCCGCAGATACCTTCCGTTACATCATGCAACTACCCTTAATTGGGAAATCAATCATAAATACGGTTGCCCGTCAACTACACAAGATTATCAGCACAAAATATATATGGGTACATCAGTTTCCCTTAATCCAAGATGCAGTGCACCCTTTTCGCTCCAATGCGGAATGTACAGCAATATCATACAAGACTTATTGCATTAACGTTTGATGTGACTAAGTTGAAGGATCTGGAAAATGTTGTTGGCTTTTTTTGGATTGGGCCTTTATATGGTTTTGTGGATTGTGGAGGGACTCAACAAACAAATAAACAACGTGCATTACAGCAATGTACACCATCTAAAGTCAGTGTTGATGCCCTCCAGAGGAAATATGGGTACACCTTCATACTTGTCCTGATCCAGCTTTCTACTACCCTATGGCACCATAGATCATAAGGCTGGCCCCAGAAATCGCATTGCTTGAACAGGGATCAACAACTTGGTTTGTCTTTTGTTCCCCTTCTATCGCAAGGGCAGAGATCAGCTTATCCAGATGGGCACCAACAGACCTAAAAGCTATCACATAACCTGTAAGGTGTCCTTCTTTCCCCAGACACCTTCAACCACTTCCTGGAACGATTGGGCGACCTCCTCACCAACCACAACATCAAGACCTACTAATGTGCTTGCAATGCAAACTCTCTCAAAAGGGCAGTGACAACCATCAACTAAAACACTGCCCCTCACTCGCCGGATCTGAGATGTTCAGAGCCAGCCTGAAACTACAACCCGCTTCCCCTTACTTGCTGATCTTTTTCCCTTTGGTACCAGTAAGTACCACACCTTGCTGTTGCCTGTGCCTATCTGCAAATGTACCTTCTTTGTAGGTAGCTATTCTCCTGCCAGCATGCTTCTGAATATTTCCCTCATCCTCCAACCGCTAACCGCCCTCTCCTTGACATTCACGGGGGGTGCTCCTTACACTCCGCCACATGGTCCACCTACTGGTTCTCCCCCCCTCTTCCCAACCTACCCTTATCCTCCTACCATCTTTTTGATGATTCTGTTGCTGCCCCACCTGCACCGACTCATTCCTCAACCCTCCATCTCTCCCTGCAACTACACTAAATGTACTTTGGGACTCGGGATTGCCCATCTTGCCCTGTAACAAAACTTCCCTTCTTACTCACCACTTTGACTCCCAGCACCACATTTATTTTACAGTGATGGTTGTCATTATAAACATGGATCTCCCCTCAGTACACTGCTACACGTGCAGCCGTGTGCACTGACACGGTTACCTTCTCTCGCTGCCCTCACCGATCTAAGACAAGCAGTGGTGATGGCTTCATCATTAACTCTACTGTTTAGATTCATGTGGCCTTATGGGAGCTAGCATTTCTTTTTCGATTCAGAAAATTAGCTCAATCCCCACTGGGGGCTATGTATTTAATCTATTGAGGTATTCACCCCGCATTGCAAATACATTCATCATTAGCAAAGCCAGCTCATCAGCCCCATTCTGCTTCTCTGACATTTGTCTGGCGTCTTCGTAAATAATAATAATAATAATTAAATAATTTACCATTTGTATAGCACTACGAACTCTCAAGTATCTGAGCGCTGCTTATTATTGCCCACGTGTGTGGTGCTCATTTATCGACCTCGGAAGGATGAAAGGCTAAGTGTGGCCCTGCCGGGATTCAAACCTGCGTCACCAGACTCATTCACAGATGTCAAAGTGAGCGCTCTACTCATTCACAGATGTCAAAGTGAGCGCTCTACTCGCTGTGCTATTGGACCGGCTAACTTATCACTGCTCAGCTTATCAATGCTATTACTATTGTCCTCATCCACCACGCGCCTGTTACCTTCAAACTCCTCTCATGGTCTTGACTTCCTTCTTGAATCTCTTCCCATTGTAGGTCCAGTCACAATCATGGGGAACTTTAACCTCCACAACATAACAAAGGCCCACAAACTCCAGATCAACTCCACTCTCTAAGACCATTTTCTGTTTATACTCCATAACTTCCAGACACGCAACTCACATGACCTCATCTTTCTGTCCTCATTACTGAATTCTTCTATTTCCTCTATTGACTCATCGTCATCTGTCCATTCACACCTACACGTTACTTTCTGCATCCTTTCTCCAGTGTCCCCCGTCCCTTGATCAAAAGTCACAAAGGTAACATTTCGAATCAGACTAAATGCTTGCTTAACTAGTCAAAAATGACCATCAAGCTCTCACTCTACCTCTTCCCAGCTCCTCTGAATTGGCATTTCAGGAGTTTGATTGAGTACTGGCCCCTCTCTTTGAGCACTATTATACTATAATACAGATGGCAGGTGTACTCTGCGACAATCCATTATCCTGGACATTTCTCCTCATTTTGTTTTGCAACATTTCTAGGGTGGGGGACAGTCCCAATGACTCCATTCATTACCCTCTACTTCACACCCGCCATAGTGCCTATTTCACTACCCCTTCACCCATACGCCCTAAAAACATACACAGCATAACCTGCAGTGCATTGGCTTCTGGGAAAAGGGCCCTGTCAAGTGTACATCTTGGTAAGGAGTGGTGGCTTTCTACAGGTGTAGGCCGCCTTCGTCATCTGTGTGCTTTGGCCTCTTACCTTCAAGTTTGCATTCTTGTTTCACTTGAGCTATTGCACCATTGAGGGAGACGTGGACTTGAGCTTTGCAAGTGCCGGAAATCTGTGGATGAATGAGAAAGGGAGGTCACTATGACACAAGTATGAGCATGCATGTGCAGCGTTAGATGTGGCCATGACGAAGGCACACTGCAACATGTGCAAGAGATCCACAAAACATACATTCCAGCAGGAATACATCAATAAAACGTCCGTACTTAGGGCCATATTCCGAATACCTTTTACGTGCAAGAGAAGGGGTGTGCCTTTACGTGGGACATTATTGCTCTCGATTCACAAAGGGAAACAGAATATGCACGTCTGTGATGTGCATATTCAACTAACTTGAGTGAATTTGGATGCACAATGACTCCACTTCTGGCAGGGAGTGTATGTAGCATTTCATGCACAAAATCTGATTCCCAGATGAAATGAGTCTTTCTTTTTGAGGAAAAGTCATGCATCCCCCTGTGCCTCTTTGAAACAGGTGCAAGGAGACGCACCTTGCATAGAACTGCACTTTCTAACTAGGGATGTCATTTCACCAAAATGCCAGGGGTAGCGGAAGTGACATCACACGACCCTTGACCCCCTGATGACATCACAGGAAGTGTTGTCATTTGACCCCATCCTGAAGTGATATCGCGGGAAGCGATGGAACACAACCTTTCACCTGGTGACAAAACAGGAAGTGGCATCACATAGCATTGTACACTACGAAAAATATGGTTACGATATCACTATAATGTGATGTACATTTCATACAAGAATGGGTCGCCATATGTATCGTTAAGGTCAGTGTGTATAGGCCCATATTACCAAATTACTGTGAATGCAAGCAGACATCTATGAGCAAATGATAATGATGTGTTATTATATAGCACGTACGCTTAAGTGCTTTATATAAAAAAATATACACCCGATATCACCCAACCTGTGTTGGTACTCATTTATCGACCTCAGAAGGATGAAAGGCTGAGTTGAGGCATTTAAGAACAGACTAAATCAGTGACTCACCCCCTGAAGTGTGCCTGAAATAAACCTTTAATGAGTCTAGCAATTTTTGTGTAGAATTCCAGAAAGATACATTATTTGGTATTCCTAATCTTTCTTATTTACGGTCACTGCTGAAAGTTTTAGACTTGTGGCACTCCTGTTCTTATTTTTCTTCTCTTTTTTAAGGGGCCTGAACAAGAATGTTAGCCACTCCAGAAGTAAAAAGCCACATGGTGCTGGCCCCAGCCCAGGAACTTGCATTACAAAAAAAAAAAAAAGGACATTTTGCGACCTCTGGCGACCCCTAAATGACGTCCCTGTTTCTAACCCTTCTGTGTATTTGTTTCCAGGCTACTTGCTGAATGATTGCCTTCCTGTACCTGAAACAGGGATTTTCAAAACATTTCTTGATGGCTGGTCCTTTGGGAGCCTCTCATGATGACATGCGTTACCAGGATCCAAATGGGTGATGGTAGAACTATGATAAATTAACACCATCACTATTTGGATTAGGCAATCAGGTCTGAGAGAAGGTGACTTGCCTTTTCTCTTGCACACTGGTTGAATAACCACATCTGGAGCATCACCTCATCTCTGTCCCCGCTCTCCTCTCAAACCTGCTCGCCAACCCATGCATCAAATCGAAACCCTTACTTACCCGAGACACACCTGCCCTGTGACCTGACTTCTTATGGTGCCCTCATGAAATCGCCTGCCACGGAAAGTGAAGAGGAACTTGAAAGGAAGACTCTGGCAGTGGTGAGCGGTAGGCTTTTTTAATAGGTATCCACAAAAACGGGATACAGTAACCAATCAGCACCAATTGAGTCCTACAGACACCAAGCCACCCTCCAGATTCTAGTATGATCTCACTTGGAACCATGGTATGATTCCATACAACTTCTTAACAGCCTCGCCACCCCTCACCTTCCCGTCCCTTAGACCAGACAAATAACTATTTACCTACAAGGTTTGGCAACCCACTTGCGGTTTTCACTGGTCTAGCTGAGTCATACCAATTTGTGGTATGGTCATGCACACAGTTCAGTTGTTAAAACAGCACATTATGGAAGCCCCGTGCCTTCAACCGTTCAATCCCAAGTGGGAAACAGTCATCACCACTGATGCCAGTGCGTATGGACTGGGAGCAGTACTTACGCAGAGGAGGGGTGACACCGAGCATGTGGTGGCCTTTGCATCAAAGGCGCTATCTGAAGCAGAGCAGAACTACTCCACCATCGAAAAAGAGATGCTAGCATGTGCATGGGCAGTGGAGCACTTCAGGACTTATGTGTGGGGCACCAAGTTCAAGCTGGTGACAGATCACAAACCACTCATCCACATGCTCAGTCCCGGAGGCACCAAAGCTTCCACTCCCAGACTAGCTCGTATTGCCGCGAAATTACAAGAATATACATTCGAAATCCACCACATATCTGGCTGGAAAAACTCGCAGGCTGACTGCATGTCGAGATTACCGGAAAACAAAGAAAAGGCTGCCCCGTTTCTACAAGGGGAGTGCATTGTTGCTTCCATCTCGGACATAAGAATGCCAGAATATCTGGAACTCAGTGAAAAGCACTGGCAAGAAGAAGAAGGGAAAGACCCAACCATGTCCGCCATTCGTAAATGGATCAAAGAAGGCTGGCCAGATGAAAGGGTGCTACCCGAGGGCATGAGGCCATATTGGAAAGTACAAGAAGAGTTGTCCGAAACACAAGGGATAATCATGAAGTCGGATCAAATCGTCCCCCCCACAGGAATGAGACGCACAATTCTATGCAGGGCTCATGCGGGGCATTTGGGAAACACGATGACTCGCCGCAGAGTCAGGGAAGCATATTGGTGGCCATCCATGGACCAGGAGATTCGCTCCATGATAGAGCGATGCCACGAGTGTTTAAACAGCGACAAAAGATTGAAGATTCGCCAAGCACCTCTCATACCCACCGAGATACCGGAAACAGTATGGTCCAAAGTGGGCATAGACTTTATCGGACCCCTGGAAGCGATGTCAGCAGAACACAAATACGGAATTGTACTAGTCGACTACCTATCCAAGTGGGTGGAAGCAGAGTTTGTTCCAAACATAACTACAGAAACGGTTATAGAGGTGCTTACCGAAATTTTTCAAAGGGAAGGGCTCCCCAATGAAGTAGTCACGGACAATGGGGTGCAACTAGTTTCTAGAGACATGGAGGAGTTTCTCAAAAAGAACCACATCAAGCAAAAAAAGGCGGCCCTGTATCACCCTCAAGCAAATGGACTCGTGGAAAGGGCGAACAGGTTCATTAAAGGGGCCATCCAACTTGCAATGGCCTCGGGCATGGACCCCCTCAAGACTACAAAGGAAGCCATAGCAGCACATAGACTCACTCCGAATGGCATTACCCATGTATCCCCATTCAAAATGTTGAGAGGGAGGAGTGCGGCATCAACACTTATCCCGCCTTGGCTGTCTAAAATAAGAATAGATGAAGAGGTAGATATGGCAGACGTAGTATGGCGCATTACAAGAAACAAGTCACGCATGAAATTGTGGAGTGACAGAAGAAGGAGAACGAAGCAAGCGCCCAGCATCGAAAGAGGGGACTGGGTCAAAATCAAACTACCAAGAAAAGATCAAGACACAGGTTCCCGGTATAGTCAACCCATACAAGTTACTCATAAAGGGACAAATCACGTCCGCACAGAAGACGGGCGCGCGTGGAACTTCGAAAGAGTAGCCTTGTATCAACGCAGACAAGAAAGACTTAAGACTCCAGAAACCCCACGCACTGAAGCAGAAATGGAGGATGTGGGGAATGAAGAACCAGAACCAGGGAGAAGCGATGGAGAGAGAGAAGAATCAGAGAATCAACCGGAAGGACCCTATGTAAGCCCCGAACCGGTTCCGCAGGGACCTTGCCCGGGAACCAGTGAGAGGCCCAGAAGGGAGCATAAAAGACCGGTAAGATTCAATGACTTTGTGTTACAGTGACCCCTCTCCCATTGTGATAAAGGGAGGTGTGTAGAGATGTCGCGAGAGCGCCCGCTCTCGCGAGATCTCGAGCGTAACGAAGCCCCGCCCCCGCGCGCTACGCGCGCATTACGGGACGAGCGGAGGACGCAAGAGGAGCGCCTCCCCAGGCTCCTCCGAGCACGGGAGATCAAGAGGACTTGTGAACCACCGGACACTGCACTCGCAGCCCCATATGTTGTTGGCCACGTTGGCCTTTTGTTAGAGCACCACTGCTAGGGTTATTTGTAAGAACCACCCATGTTTATGCAATAAAGCCTGTTTGGACAACCCGCAGCTTCCTGCCTCCTGAGATTCATTATACTACAGAGGCCCAGAATGGTTGGTTACAGGATTTCCCGGATTTTAAGGAATTAACGTTTCTAGGATTAAACTTGGAAACGTCCTGAGAGGTGAAAGTCACTTTACAGCTGAGAACCATCCCTAAACTGAGAGCCCACGTCTGCCCAATCACAGCATAGGATCCATGGACCATACTTCTCCCCCTTCCACAACCACAACATTTGCCCTTACTGCACATTTCTATTTTGGACTCAGGAATTTAGCACACCGGCATTTGGGACTCAGCGTCAGATTATGGGTCAGAGCTAAATCACTGACCTTCTGCATTAGTACCATGACCTTGTGATTCTCGTTCAACTATACCTTGTAAACTGTGGGTTTCTCTAAGGCTTCCATGATGAGTTGTTTTTCTACGTCAACATTGTGAGCACAGTCCATCCAGCTGGAACAGAGCAATACGTGGCTCACTAACTACCCTTCAGCGAAGCAAATGGTGATACCTTAGTCAGAGAATGAGAAGTGGCACAATTAGCCCTGGCCACCTCCAGGCATAACCACTGCCTAAGTCTAGTTGAATACCATTCTTGAGCATGCAATTCACCCTTTCCACCAAGCTGTTAATTCAGAGGTGGTACAGTGCTTCACATCAGTATTTTCTAGGAAGGATTTCATGGCATCCAAGGTGAAGTGCACCTCATTACCAGTCACAATTTCCTTTGGCAACCACTCTCTAAAACACATTTTCCAGGAACTCGATCATCTCAGTGATGGTGACCTCCCTAATCACTTTCCTTGCAACCCAATTGGAGTGGTAGTCTAATAGAACTGAAATTCATCTGCCTACCCATCCTAGAACCTGAAATGCCCCTTCACGTCAACAGTCACCTTGACCCAAGGTCCCAACAAAAGGGAATCAGATCTAAGGGAACCCTCCCTTTTGGCTTTGGACTTATAACTTGTATGACTTTCAACACACAGTCTGACAAACCTCATAAAGTTGTCAATTCCACGCCATCAAAATATTTAACACAATCACCCTTTGTTCACATTGTTTCTTAGATGCATTTGTGAGATAGTTCAATAATAGATGCCTTTAGACTCTTTGGGGTGTATACTCTTGCTACTCCCCCAAGTACCCCCTTGACTATAACTCCTCTTCGCCTTTATGGCATGGCTGTTAATGCCATTCGTGCACATCAAGCCACTCATAGTTAACACATTGCAGCACACGAGGACGGTATCCTCCAGCTCAGTCCCATGTCTGCTCTTAGATAGACAGTAACCACCAGTTCTACATTGGCAACCACATTAACTTGTTCAGGAGGTTTGAAACATGGTGAATCAATTAGAAGCCACATGATACAATCAGGTGCCCTATTTGTGTTCACTGAAAGGTACACTGCCTAAACGTCAAGGATTTGTTAGCTGAACAAACACCTTGAAATATGTGGGGTGGAATTCTTCCATCCCTCAGTAGAAAATATTTACACCAGGGGTTTATTATGTGGGAGGATGGCAAATCTATTGGCTTGTAAATAGAAATTGAAATGGTGCACTGCCGAGACTATGGCAAAGGTACCTCTTTCCACCACTGAATAGTTCCCTTCACCTCCCATGAGGGAAACCTTTCCAATTTAAGTGCGTTGCTAATGTTATGCCTGATAACCCCAAATTTCTGATTGCAATTGGGAGAACAGTCATAGCCAATGCCTTTCTTAAGCAAGGTCCAAAAAAACATTGTTTGGGCCACAAAATCTTTGACAAATTTGTGATAATATTCGGCAAGCCCCAGTAATGAACACAATTCAACAATGACTTTCGGCTGTGGGTCCAGTCTTATGGCATACATTAAGTAGTGAGAAGCCTAATTCCTTCTACTGACAGGGCATGGTCAAGGTTTTCCACTTCCTGCACACCTATCTTAGATTTCCCACTTTGAACTGTGAGGCCTCCCTTCCTCAGCCTTTAAAAAACCTGTCTGAGTATGATGTCATGACACTTGCCCTAATTCCATACACCAGCACATCATCTTGAAATACAATAACATTTTCAATATCCCGATGTTCTGTCATTCTTTGAAAACTGCCAATGCTAACGCCAAATCCAATGGCATGTGGCAGAACCTGAAGGTTCCTAAGTTTGTGATATAGAACATAAAGTTCTGTGAGTCCCCAGAACATTTGGTGATGAGGCTGACGATATGCCTATGAGACTGACCAGGTTGGCTGTAACAACTGTAACCGACATTTCTGAGATTTTCCTAAGGGGTTCCCTGTCCATCCATACAGAGTGATTCAAATCTCTGAGATCTATGCAAATATGGATCTTCCTGCTAGGCTTAGAAACCAGAACAACAGGGGCTAACCATTCAGAGTTGTTATGTTGTTTTACTCATAAATTAGCACAATTTCACATTTCTGATTAAGGGTATTGCACGTACACTGGGGTCTGGTGAGTACCTTGTGCTTAACGGGCTTAGCTTTGTCCCTGGGTACAATTTTGTGCTTTCGTTTCCTCAGAAGATCATTGAATACATCAGGAAACACCTTGTTCCACACATCAGTGACTTCAGCTACAGTCACAGGATTTAAAGCATTTAGGTCTATGGGGATGTGTAGCTCATGTTGCTCCTCCCATTCAAGCAAAGAAGATCCCTTCTCAGTAACATAAGCCAAAGTGAGCATCTTTTGTCCTGGTAATCAATGGCAGTAAACAATCCTACTTGACACAATTTTATCTCTCCATTTAAGACAGGATAAATGCTGTCACAGTCATTCTGCGCATGAGGACACAGAATTGGACGATTCTTCGCTCGTCAGAAGCAATTTCACTGTGAAGCAATTTTTCTCTCTGCTGCGAAGCATTTCTACCACGCTGCTGTGCGTCCACCCGGAGAACGTCTTATCCAGCAACACTTGCTTCGCCTAGACTGCAAGAAAAAAAAAAGGTCTTGCCACAACTTGGCTCCACCTCCCAGCGAGCACGCCTCGCCTAGCTGCTACATAATTACATGTGAAAGCGCACCCGCGCGTGCACCCGGCAAGTACTACAAGTACTGTTTGCTGTTAGCGGGTCGTCGGGTTTGAGATATTTATATATTGAGGTGTATTCTCATTGTTGGTCTATTCCTAATTAAAAACAGGGGAATATTTAATGATCCCTTACACCCTGACCACCAGTATGCCACCCATCATAGAGACCCAAGCAAAATTGAGTGTTTTGGGACATGATAATGCATTGAAAAAAGCGTGTCTCCAAACCCGGCTTACGACTCTACTACCAAGTGTTGGTCGGATTTCCACCCAGCGTTCACGCTCGGTCTCTGATGATATTCAATTATGCCCAAGTGAAAGAACACTATCTGAGGTTGAGGGTAATAATGCGCAATTGCTCCCCACAACCCAAATTGATTCCATCTCTGTGGAAACTTGCACGGTATCACAACCACCTGCCCCTATGCTCTCTGACCTTAATCACACAGTCGCTTCTGATGCTGTAAATCATGAGGGTAGCTTGCATGGTGCCCCTACGGACACCACGATAATAGCGGCCTGTCTCGCAGGAGATTTACGGCCTGCGGTAGCCCTCTTACCAGGGGATGCAATGCCACATCCTATTCAATGTTCTGTTCTGGCCAAACAAAAATTGAGACAAGCCCATGCTCATCTGACAATGATTGGAGAAATTGAGGAGGAGGACATTGAATTTATGAATCTTACCAACCGAACAGATGAACTTTCTAATGAAGTGTTATACATTTGTTCAAACACAGGTGATCTAATTCAGCTTGAATCAGAGAGTAAAAGTCAACAATGCACAAGCAATGAGATCCTGTCACCTGTGCTACCACCCAAGAAAATACCTACAGCAGAGCCTACAGCCTCCCCTATAAAGGACATAAACCCCCCAATAGAATCCATTGATGAGTCGGTCTCATTTATAGCGCCCACTCCTAGGCAACCACGCTTTGATCAGGGTGCTCGTGTGTCCGACTTCTTTTTAAATCCAGTGTATAAGGAGAGATGTTCTTTTCCAGAGGCCCCTGCCTTGAACAACACATTAGCTGCTATGAACACAGCTTTGTTAGCAGTGTCTAAATTATACGAAGGATTGGACTTAAAAGTTACTAAGCAAACTGTGTGTATTGAACAACTGCTCTCTTTGTACTCAAAATTCAAGTTCCAATATAAACCATCTCCTCAAACTTGTGAACCATTGGGTCCTAAAATTACACAGACAGCATTCATGCAAACACCTGAAATTAGTCCTATCACCCCTATTGCATTACAGTCATGTCCACAATCCAACATGTCTTGTATGCGTGTGAATCAAGATGTTACTACTATGGGGGAAGCAAACTCTGCTGTCAACACTGCTAAGACATTAGGGAATCCAGTCAAAGTTGCCGGAAAGGTGCCAGCTGGCCCGGCTTATGCAGCCGTTCCCGCGACTGCTGTAAACCTCAAGATAAGTCAGATTTAACATACTTTGGTGTCAAAAAATGTATTTAAGGTATTTAGTTCGCCATTTGCCAAATCCAATAATTCACGACCACATAAAAAGAGGAAAGTGCAATTAATCAGATCCAAAAATGTTACACCAAAACCAGGAAAGGGGCAGAAACGGAAAAGCCTAGTGGACTCATCCATGGACCAGGTGCAAGTTGTTACATCTGACCCTGATCCTCAGGCTCTAGAGGCAGTTCCAATGGTTGCGGCGATAGTACCGCATAAACCACTGGATGATTTAGTGCAAATGGTAGGACGCAGCAACGAACAACGGGTCTCTCAGTTAAGAGCCCCAGAAATCCCCTCATCGTTGTCCTCTGTAGCTCCGGCAATACCTCTAGCCAAGTCTCCGAATCAAACTGCCATTGCCCAAAACACACCCATTTTGCTTGCAATTCAAACACAAATTCAGAAATCCATTGATTCATATCCAAAGCTCCTACCAAACAAGCTCCCTGAGATGGCAAACCATGAACATGGTGATATTCATCAACCACTGAGTTCGGGCGGCCAAGTTAGTTTACAATTACCGCAGTCTAATACTTTACAAGGCCCTCAAGTGCCTGCCCACGGAGTTCAGAGTTCAGTCCCTGATGATGCATTTAAAAAAGGTGATTGACCCGCAAATAGATTGCAGGAGGAAGTTAGAGCCTCTGTTGAGGTTTATATGGCACAGAACACCATTGCTAACTCTAAGGCGAAGCAGATACAACCACTGCTGTCAATCCCTCCAGTCTTAACACCTACGCTGACCCCAGTTTCTCGTCAAGAGATAAGAGATGAAATTAAAGCGTCCATTGAAGCCTTTGTCCGGCAGTCAAATGAGTCCAACCAACATGTAATGGTGGAAAAAGGGTACCCTTCACTTAAGCCCTTACTTAAGGGGCCTCAACCGGCCACTGCAGATTACCAAGAAAGGCGGACTCGATCCTCAGTAAGAACAGTAGTGCCGATAAAAGAACGATCTGCTCAGACCAAGACAAAACAAGGGCAATTACATCATCGGTTTATTATCAAATGCTGAGATTCCCCATTCAAGTCCTATGAGTTAAATCGATTGAGTATTCTCAATATCTGTGCAGAAATTCCAGCGCTGTCCGCTATCTCGTCATCAGACTTTGATCAGATCGAGTTTGTAAATCAAACCGATCTGTCCGTAGCTCGATTATACATTAGATTATCGTTGGTGGCGGAGACTCTCTGGCAGGCTAGAATGGTCTTGTTTGATTTAGGGTTTAGCATAACACAAGAATCCCGGCCTGGCCCAACGACATTACAGGGCCATATGGCTCGAATTCTCACGTCAGCTAGCAATAATGCCACACCCCAAGAGTTAGCGGATTACAATAGGCCTACATAACTATGCCCAGATATAAGAATCTTGAGTATGGTCTCCTGGAACACCCGTGGGCACAACCACCTCAATCTCACAACTAGTGGGGACCTGGTTGATATCGATATTGTTGCCCTTCAGGAAACCTGGCTCTTGCTGCCACCGATTTGGGACTCACATTCCATATTATTTACACCAGCAGAAAAGGGGGCCTTTGGTAGACCTAAAGGTGGGCTAATAATAGCAGTGAAAAAGAAATGTGAGTATGAGTTGATCGCTTGCAAATCTCCATCTCCATCATTTCAAGTGGCAAAACTCTCTAATAGGCACCAAAAAATAGCAATTGTCAACATACATTGGTGCAACAATACATTAAAATCAGAGGATTTTTTTAGTCAATTTGTGGGAATATTGGATGCCTTAGCCCTGGATGATGGATTAATGTATATTGTAATACTAGGTGATCTGAATTTGCACCTTATGAGAGAGGGGGTCATTACATTAACGGGAGATGAAATGTCATGGTCCTCAATTATGGCGGAGCGCAACTTCCAGATGTTAAACGGAAATGTGAATGGAGATTGCCCCGCTCAGGCAACCTGGCAAAGGGGCGCACAGCATGCCATAATAGATTATATTTATATTAGTGCAAAAGGTTTTAACTATGTTCAAAAATTGGAAATCATTCAGACAGATTTAAGTGATCATCACAAACTAAAATTGTCATTGCAGATTGGTCAAACTCAAATGATACAGTGGATGAACACAAATGTAACAGATGTTGTGGTGAATAATGGGAGAAATCGATTGTCCTTGCATAGAGACAAATTGAGAAGACTAGACCATGATTTGAGGAAAATGTATTAGAGTCATGGTCCGATGGGTAAAGATTATACAGTAACCATGTAGATATTTACACGAGTTGCTAATGGTAATGGATTGATTAAACAACGACATACTCATGCACATGATGCAGAAATAAAATATAAAAAAGCTGATTTAAGATATGAAATTCGGCAATTAAGGCAGTTGAATAAAATTGATACTGCTGAGAATATTAGAGCAGCAAAGCAGAGATATAAAAAATGGCTCAGAACAAGAAGGGCCAAGCTTTATGAACAAGAGGGAGCATCTATGCTGAAGCAACTTGTGTCAAAATCTACGGCTGGTATATGGGCTCTACTTAATCACATCTCTGATATGCCTCAAATCACTGCCCAGATAAACTCGATAACATCGTAGACATGGCAACTGTATTTTCAAAAACTATATCGGACTCCTTTCCCTGATATGCAATTGTGTCTCCGTTCGATCACAGCACCGGAAGCATTTCCAATTGATATTGATGACATTAAACTCTGCATTACAAAACTTAGTACTTCCCGCGCAATAGGTCCTGATGGCCTGCATAATGCTATGTTAAAAATGCATAAAGATGAATGGGCAGATATTCTCCATCGTATCTTTAGTCAAGTACTTAAGTCTGGCTCTATCCCGGAGACTTGGAGGAAGAAATCCATCATTGTTCCGATCGTTAAAAAAGGTAATCGTGAAAATCCGAGGTCGTATAGGCAGATAGCGCTATTAGATTGCCCGGGTAAACTATTTGCCAGATTGCTGTTAAAAAAATTCAATACCTGGTTACAGGACAAAAACCTTCGAGATCCTTTTCAAACAGGGTTCTTACAAGGGATAGGCACTGGAGTTAATATTATTACTTTATCAAGTCTCATTCAGAGAGCGTATCAACGGAAACAGCCCCTGTATCTCGCCTTTATTGATTTCCAAATGGCATTTGATGCTGTTCCAAGAGAGCTTTTATATAAGAAATTGGTTGATGCTAATTGCCCATAGTGTATACAAAAATGGATAATTCAATTGCACACTGACACCTCAATCCAAGTCAGATTAACCAATGGCGGATTATTAACATCTCCGATTCCAACCGCCAGAGGCCTAAAGCAGGGTTGCTTGCTAGCTTGAGCCTTATTTAATTTCTTTATCTCCGATATTAGTCAAACCTTTGCTAACCTGATATCTGACTCTCCGAAAATTATGGGGGCTCAGATACAGTGGTAACTATATGCCGCCGACATGGTACTAATGTCTCATACCCCTAAAGGTTTGAGACACTTACTAGGTGCCCTGGATGTATATATTAAAACAAACGGCATAACCATCAATATTGCAAAGACAAATATCATTGAATTTGGCTGTAAGATCACTGTAACTAATGCTTATGTGTATTTAGGCATGCTGATTTGTAATCAGTGTGCTCCTGACCAGTACACTAAGCAAGGGCTTCACAAGCTTCAAATGTCCATTTCGCAAGCTCGTATCATCAAGGCGAGACACTGCAAGTTTTCCTTGTTACCGATCCTTACCTACTTCAAGCTTAAAGTGGTGCCTGTTATTCTCTATGGTGCGGAGACCCAGAGAATAATGTCGTATTCCTACTGGGCCCTTACGGAAGGTCGATTCTGGAGGCAGGTCCTAAATCTGCCAAATTCGCAACCTTTACCACTTCTAAGACATGAGTTAGGCCTGATTTCAGTCTATGCTATCTACAAATGGAAAATGTGTGCACTGTACCGCAAATGCTTAATGAATCAATCTACAACAGGGATTATTAACATCATCTCGAAATACCTAATGAGTTCAATGGATACTTTTCCAAAAGCATGGCGCCTAAAAATTCAATCTATTTTAGAAAAAGCCCAGATAGATTCCACCTTGCTAATAGAAAATCCAAACAAAGCGAAAACAAAAATCTGGGAAGCAGACTGGATTCACACACGTCTTGCGTGTACCAACTACAAGAACTTTGAGGCTCATCCATTTGAACTGAAGCGTTATAATGTTGTAGCTGATTATATGGTGAGGTCCCCCAGCCCTAGTCAGCGAAATGGCTTTATGAGATTTAGGCTAAATCTGTGGTTAACAAATGATGTGTTGAACAGACGCAGCAGTGGTGATGTAGCTCAGCATTGTCGGTTCTGTAAACACCAAACAGAAACCCTTAAACATCTATGTTCAGAGTGCGATAAACTGTTATCAATTTGTTCTGTTCACTTCAAGCCTTTATTCTTGGACCAGCAGGTCTTAGCCCCACAGGATCTATGGGACTTATTATTTCATACCAAAAGAAAGGCTGTGAGGTATGCTATTGTAAACTATTTGCATCAATTGAACATACAAAAGTGTGCAGTGTCAAAATGATGATTGCTTTATCTGTTATAAGTTCTGTTTAAAAGAAAAGTGATGATGAGCCATGTTTTATTTATTTTATGTAAATTATTTAATCTTGTTAATGTACTATTTTAACTTTGTATGTAATCAAGTTGAAAGGTCTCACATTTTTTCGAGACCAAAACAACTGTAAATAAAAAATAAAAATAAATAAATGCTGGTGCCCACAATCTTTCAATGCTCTATTGAGCCTATACATGTAAATGTCTTTGAATATGATGGTACACAGGGACTCCAGTTCCCCATTCATGATCACGTCAATACCACCCATCTACAACATATATGAGTGGGACCCTTGTAAGCCAGGATATAAATCTCAAAGACAGGTCCATTGATCTTCATGTAACTGACCTTCACAGACGTGACCAATCTGTTATCCTGTCTGCTGACTTTCTGCACACTCACATACATTATTGTTATAATTGTTCTTTTATAAAGTGCTTAATACCAGCAAGAGGTTTCTAAGCACTGGATCGGGATTCGAACCTGTGTTGCGCTGCATTGTCTTGCTTCCAAGATGAACACGCTGCCCTAGAGCTGCCCTTCCTTCCCCCCAAAAAAGTAACCTGGCTTCTTGCCTTTGTGGTAAATGCCATTCTTGGAAGGGTAGAACATTCTGCTGGCCAGATGTTGTACCCACATCAGAAAAATCTGTTGGTCTTTCTGTCATTCTCCATTTTCTTCGTTTAATGTCGTAGACTGTGGGCTAATAGACTTTTTCTAGTTTCATCTGATGCACATATATGTAGTTGTTTGTTCAATGCTCCAGGCAATCATTAACTCCCCATATGTTACTGGATCCTTCACCAAGAGTTGCTATTGAATCTTTGGTTTATTTGTACACCGCACTTGCTAATCTCTGATTATAGCAAATCTAGCTCCCCAAAGTCTATCATATGGTGGTGGTCGAACATAACAATTCCTCAATAGCGAAAAGAAGATGGATTGGTGAGAAGTCTTCTTTAATAGGCATCCACACAAATTGCTTATAGCAACCATTCACCTGCAACTTATCCCCATAGAACCCCGGCTACCCTCAAGATTCTAGTATGATGTAACTTGGAAGCATGGTCTCATTCCATACAACAGCATTACAGGGTGTACAGCTCCCCTTTTCACTTCTCCTGCGACAAAGATCTTTGCTCAGTATTTCTTTCTTTTGCTATGATGCCACAGAGTGCACGCGCCCAGCATCAAAGAAAAACTTTAAAGAAATAACTATCAGCACCCGCTCCTTCATCCATTTGGTGCTAAAGGCAATATAACACATTCTGAGACCTCTGCTCTTCTTAAGCAGTGCACAATACTTGAGCCCTCAACTCTTGCAGCGGGCCATCGCTGACAGAGTTGGCCAGCCAGCTTTAGTCATATAGCCTCATTAGTGTGCTCCATTGGGCTAACAAACACCTATTATGTACTGGCTCACAGCACCTGAGAAATGTACAGGTTATGCAAGTGAAAAACACATAGTATGTACTTTTATCACTTCTGCAATTCTTTGTGAATCAGGCCCATATTATTTTGGAAATAAGAGCAAATTGGAGGCGATCATGACTCTCAGAGCCATGATCGAAAGTGTCCACATTTCCATTCTGACTTAAATACTAATGTGACGAAATGTCTACTGCTCTCCAGGGGTACAAGAGTGAGTGATGGCTAAACCGGTATGAAAGTCGACCCAGTTCCGGATCGGTCGAGTTGACAAGTGACACGCTGCTTCAATTGGTTCCAGTCAATGTCCAGAGCAGTTGAATGCTGTGACCTTGATGGTTTGTTCGAAGAGGCAGCATTTCCAAGTCATCTGTCGTGGTGAGATGATATTCAAGCTGCACAGGTGTCATGCTCTGTTGGTATGGTGCAGCATCAGGCCGGTTCAATGAATGCAAAACAGTGGTTTGAAGAAGTTCAAAGAGAGTGCTAAAAGCAGCAGCACGGTTCCTGATGGTTTGGAAGTTTACAAACACCGTCGACTCAGGTTGAGGACAGCTCAAAGTGTCAGGACACAGGCAACTAGCTACTTAACTTGCTCTAGTGTTGCGTGTCCGAATATAGAGGCTCAGGGACAAGAATAGTCCTTTTCCTCTTCACTCCCAGCCTGGGAGGCTAGCTGGCATCTGCAGGAGCCCCTCATCTTCTGTGAGGAGCCTGGGTACCAGTGAGGCTGGCAGCGAGTGCATGTCTGGTCCAACAGCAGGTCACCCAAGTGTTCCCTGGAGATGGGTAGAGAGAAGCACCTGTCTTCAACTCTGGCTTATGGCTTTGGAAAGGACACGCTCTTTCCACAGGGTCCAAATTGATTTTTCTGTTATTAAGCTTTCAAGATTAATCAAGGAAGGAGTTGGAGACCCCTTCCTTATAATGAAAAAACGGTTACCAGGAACTAGATGAAAGTAAGCCTGCTTTAATTGATCCAATCCCTATCAGAGTATCAAGGGGCTTATGCATTCTTGCATCATATCCAAAGTGCTTTGATCTGCAGAAAGTCTACAAAAATAGAAGGAAAGAGAAGCCCACAGAAAATCAAGATGGAGGAACTCTTCCTCCGGTCCTTTCTGCTCTGTCTGACTATCCTACCTCCACCCCTCCCTGAGCCTGCAGCTTCAAAGGCCCTTTGGTAGGCAACACTCTGGTGTGAGGCTGACCCTTTTATTGTGAGTGTGCCTCTCTGAAGCTTGGTTCCCAGGAGTCCTCATGCTGGACATTTCCTGGGCTATAGAGGTGTTACCCATCTCCCAAGGGATCAAAGGATACACAGCCTCCATGCCAACTGTCCTGCTGACTGAGAAGTAACAGGCAGTCTGGCTAGAATCCACAAAGCCTTTCCAGAGCTGCCTGAGCTCCCAGTGTTGACATGTGTGTGATATAAATCTGATGTAGCTGTAATAATTGTGCGACTATCAGTTACCATACCATATTATTAGAGATTACCCTGCCACCAGACTGATAGTTCAGTATAATTATCATGGTTTTGGATCAGAGGTGCAGATTTAAATTCAAACAATATCTGTAGTGACTTTGCTTTAACAACAGCTGTCAACAGGGCACACGTGAACTTAGCACCTGCTCAGCACCATTTGTGAAAACAAAGAGAAAATATCGAGGCTGAGTACCCCAAAAGGAAATACACCAAACACGGGTTACAAAGGGACATACAAAGATCTTTATTTTATACTGAACAGTTTCAAAGGACAAGGCAAGAGATAGCTATCAGCCCTCTGTACAACACAGCGAACTCCAGCATGGTTCGGTGTGCTCAGTGAGTGGGACTGTACATTAGAATAGTCGCACCTTATATACCTTTGAAAACATGATGTCCAACCCATTTCCCAGTTAATATTTGTTAATTCATTACGGATCTAGGGTTCGTGCCGAGTTCACACATCTGTACGTTTAGGGTTTACTTTTAATGTATTCACCAACAAGCCTGAATAGTAACAGAGTACTTTAGGATTTCTTATAGAGACCTTCTCAAACATCTATACAATGTAGTTTAAACAAGTGTTCTCAGTTCAGTATTTGGATACATTGTTCTTAACATATGCTCGCGGATTAGCTTCATTGGCACAAGTAATCCTTTACACACAGGTCAACGAAGGACAAGGTCTCAGATCATGACCCTAACAAGTGGCCTGCAGGCAAGTTACACATTAGTTTATACATAGAGGTCAAGACGGCCATGTTATATTTTCGCAATGACACTGTCCACCATTTTAGCTCACAGGGTGACTTTGCAGAGAGAACCTAAAATGGCGGATTGACCTAAAATGGCGGCTTACATTGATTCTAAGGTCGGGACCTTGCAACACGGATTTCTTCGCAAGTGGCTTATAAGCAGCTTGGCGTAGGCCAATATACATATATTCATCACAATAGGAGGCACGATATAATTTAACGTTTGACAAACCCTCCTTTTGGCCTATGCCAAGTGCTAAACTACTTCTGATCTTCTTGCGAACAACTCCATCTATCATCGTCCATGCACCTTGAATACCTGTCAGAAATATCTATTGCCATTAGATCAATTGCTAAAATTTCTTTTAACACATATTCTTTGGAGTTTTTATCTGGGGCATGTACCTTATGTCCTATTGTACCTATCGCCTGTGCGCAACATCCCCCTAGCATCGAACATATACTAGGTAAACACTGGATACAACAGCAAAAAAACAACAGAATTCCCAAAATGATCAGTAAGACCGACAGCACCTTCCAACCCCAAGATCGCAAGAAGTCCCAGAACCAAGCGCTAAGATCCCAGTTTCCCTCGGGAACATGCACTTCTGAGCTAAGGACATGCAGATTCTGTATTGCCTTGAAGATAGTTGGGGAGGAATCTGGCATGAAAACACAGCAAGCGGACCCCACTAATTTACACACTCCACCACGTTCAGCCAGAATGACATCTAATGTCATCCGGTTCTGAAGTGCTACTAACCTTATTGCTTTCTGTTCTAATGTCATATTATAGAGTATGTCCGTGGTCCGGTTGATGGTTCTCTCCAGTATTCTCGCTAGTCTTCTGATGTCCTCGGAATTCGCTATCTGCCCCCAAAATGGCACAAATGATTTTACTACATCTCCCAAGACCTGTGCTGGTGTATCACCATTCCCGTCCCGCCGTGGACGAGCCTTTGAAACCTCTATAGTACTTGCTATGAATACCCCGTGTAACAGGATCCCTAAATAACAAGTTCCCTGTCAATCCCTGGGTAACTATGGAAATGCTACATTACCGCAAACAAAGTAGACAGGTTCGCCTACATACAAAGGTCTGTCTTCCCCAGTTAAATTTGCAACGTTGGCACAACCTTTAAAATTTCCCATTGACTGAGTACCATTCCTCTGTATGCAGAAAGAAACTGAATCGGGGCTATGGTTAACAGTGTAGGAAGGAGGCATGGCATCCCTATTGACTGTAGGAGCCATTTTAAAGGAAATCAAAGATTGAAAGGGACGAGACAGTCTATCAGAGGGCCTAATAGAAGCAACATTAAGCTTGCTCCTATTTGCGAAAAGTGAGCATCCCAGGGGAGTCAGAACACGTTTCTCAAAACTATTCAAATTAGTGCCATCAAAGTTCCCCGAGATGCTATCGTTCCAACGGCCAAATAACAGTGCTCTAAGAGAAGCATAACAAGCAGTTGTTAAAAGTAGAGGATGAATATACCAACCTAGCCCCTTATCCTCATGTTGCGGTAAATGCGAGCAGACCCAACAGTTGGACCTATTAAAAATAGCATGTGTAGCATTCATGATAAGTAACAATGTATTGTTATGATATCTTTGTCTATGCTGGGAGTCTCTAGGAGACAAAGTATGCAAATGCACAAAAGGAGTAGGGATAGTGGGTACATTTTCAGTCGGTAACAAGGTTTCAAATGGATGTACTTCTTCCAGGTACCAGAGACTTAGCACAGTTACTATTATAAAACCAATCGACATTATAAAAAGGCAGCAATACATTTTCGGGGCCCAAAAGATTTGTCAATTTTCCCGGCCGGTCACACGATCACTAATCAGTCCAGTACGAGCGGTAGCGGTTGCAAGCATTGCAGTCTTCTAACGAAAAGCCCCAGTGTTATTTAGCTGGCGACCTCCCGGCCGCACGGCTTCTTAGTCCTTCCACAACCATAGCCAACAGAATCCCCTTTTTCCAAACAATTGCTTGGGCAAAAAGCAAGCCCTTGATGAATTTCCTTTCCTCTTTGAATGAACAGCCGAACTGTGCCATAAGTCTATTTCCTTGGACGTAAATTGTATCTTTCAGTTCCCGGTACTGATTGATCCGAGAACAATGTGTCGTCACTTCCCGTTGGACGCAGCGTACCAAGAGCAAGTGAAGATGCAGGATCCAGAACGACAGTTTCCGAAAACGAAACTTTTGGAGAGTGTGGAGACAAAATGGCAGGTTCCCCAAGCCTCACAGGCTCAGAGAGATTCTCTGATGCACTCTCAATGCTATTTACTGCTTCGGGATCGTTGGTTGCAGCGTCAGCGAGGGATTCTGTTTCTTCTGTATCGTGTGGCACTGGGTGAGGAAGTTTCTTGAGTTGCGTCGCGTGGATCCAGTATTTCCAGCCTGCGACACGCACTGCCGTCTGTGTGACCAGCAGGACCTGGAATGGGCCCCACCAACGGGGTGCAAGGCAAGAAGAATGCTCAAATGCCTTGGTGAACACCCAATCTCTGGGCCAAATACTGTGGCCCGGGCCCTCGTATCGCACAGGTAAAGCCTCTCGCACCTGGTGATAAATCAAATACAGGTTTTTAGTACATTTTCAACATTCTTTAAAGATCGACATTTCGGGAGGTACCAGATATTGGCAGGTCTCCCCATTACCACCTCAAATGAAGAGAGCCCAGTCTTAGTTTGAGGGGTTGTACGGATGGCTAGTAACACGATTGGTAAGGCGTCCGGCCATTTTTGTTTGGTGCCGGCACACGTCTTAGCGAGCTTGTTCTTGATGATACCATTGTGTCTTTCTACTAGTCCGGTTCTCTGAGCGTGTCTGGCCGAATGGAACCGTTTGTCGATCTGTAATGCCGCACATATCTGCAGAATTACAGCAGCGACAAAATATGGACCATTGTCCGACCAGATGACTCTTGGTAGCCCGAACCTAGGAAAATATTCCTTTAACATCGTTTTTGCCATAGTCATGGCTGTAGCGTCCTTAACAGGGAAAGCCTTGACTCATTTGCTGAAAGCACAGATGACAACTAACACATATTTCAAATTATTACAACGTTCCATTTCGATAAAATCAAAGTGGATGACCTCCGAAGGGAAGGGCTGAAACTTCCCTTGGAGTTGATGTTCCCTTTCCCACATTGTGCTGTAAGCAAATCATGCAGCTCTGAACATAACGCTCAGCTATTTTAGAGATTTTGTCATTTGCCCAAACGTTTCCCAACATTTTCGTAACCTTCTGGGCACATATATGTGTAGGGCCATGGGCCATGACGACCATCATCATTACATAGGTGTCAGGAAGTAGCTATTTTCCTTCAACCACATCCACCCAACACCCATCATCATCAAGTTTCCCCAAGCCTTCAGCCCACCTCTTGGATTCTTCTAACGTGGCATCGGCTTGGATATCCCTTATAGACCCAACACCCTCGTCCATTGCATAGGCATTTACAGTCTCCCTTGAAACATACATCTCCGTAAAGAGATTGGTGGCAGTCTGTTAAGCTATTTGATCAGCAAAAGCATTCCCTCTTCCTATATCATCTATAATCTTTCGATGTTCTGCACATTTCACCACAGCTAACTGAGTAGGGAGCGCAAGCTCTGAAAGCAGTTGTACTATTAGGGAGCCATGCTGGATCTTGGTACCATGTGAAGTTAAGAACCCTCTCTCTGACCAAAGTCTGCCAAAGTTGTGAACCACCCCAAAGGCATACTGACTATCAGTATATATGTTTACTGTAAGCCCTTTGGAAAGTTCACAAGCTCGGGTCACTGCTATAATCTCTGCGGCCTGCGCAGAGTTATGCGTGATTCTCTTGGTTTCCACGACCGTGCTCAATGTAGTGATTGCATAAGCAGCTGTGGATGTACCATCCGGAAGTTTGAAGCAGGAGACATCACAAAACAGCTCCCCTTGTGGATTGTTCAAAGGAGTGTCTTTCAGATCAATTCTACCCTTTGTCTCTAGTTCGGTAGTATACAGACAGTCATGTGACTCTTCGTCACTGCAAGCAGTACCTTGCAGGAAAGGTAAGAGTTCAGCCGGATTAAGAATACAACACCTCTTAATTTGTATGTGAGGAGCAAACAACATCAATTCATATCTCGTCAACCATGCAGAAGTGAGGTGTTGTGTTTGGGTTCTGTTCAGTAGAACATCTACAGAGTGAGGTACCATCAGGGTTAGATCATGGCCTAGGACCATTCCCTCACTCTGTTTTACAGACGCAGCAGCAGCGACAGCTCGCAATCATCTTGGCAAAGCACATGCTACAGGATCAAGGGCGGAAGAAAAGTAACCGCATGGCCTATTCTTCCCTCCCTGTTCCTGCCAAAGCACATCCATCACATTCATGCACAAACAACACAAAGGCCTTTTCATAATTTGGTGTGCCCAGAACCGGTGCCGAGCACAATGCAGTCTTGATCAGATCAAATGATTGCTGGTGTTCCGCATTCCATGGCAATGGCGGAGAAATGCCCTTCTTCGTCAAAGCCAACATCGGTTTAATCACTAGTGAGAAGTTTGGGATCCACAACCTACAGTAAGAAGCCATACCTCTCAAGGCTCTAACTTCCTTCTGCGTATTTGGGACAGACATGCCATAAATGTGTTTTATTCATTCAGGTGTCAATCTTCTTCCCTCCTTTGACAGGAGATAGCCTAAATAGGCGACCTCCTGACAACAATATTGAAACTTTTTAAGCGAAGCTTTGTGACCATGTTTAGCCAAATGAATAAGCAACAACACAGTGCCCTCCTTACAAGCGCTCTCAGAGTCTGCAGCTAAAAGCAAGTCATCAACATACTGAAGCAATGTACAAGCAGAGGGCAATTCAAGGGTATCAAGCTGTTCTTTCAAAGCCCTACTATAAATGCTAGGACTTTCTGTGTAACCTTGTGGTGCACGGGTAAAGGTGAACGGGCGTCCCCCTAAGGTAAACGCGAACAAGTATCTATTGTCCTGTGTATAGGAATACTAAAGAAAGCATTCTTCAGATCCACAACACTAAAGTAAGTAGCTGAAGCCGGGATCATGGTTAATATTGTCGTCACATCAGGCACAATTGGAAATTGCGGAGTGACGACCTTATTAATAGCACGCAAATCAATTATGAAACGGAATGGAATTGCATTATGGCCTTTTTTGTACACGGGTAAAATCGGACTATTGCACAAACTACCTTCAATTTCCTCAATCACCCATCGATGCACAAAATCGGAAACAATGCACTTCAAAGCATGCTCATCCTCAACTGAAATCTTATATTGTGGAATACGTGACAGCTTTATTCCATGTTTCAAGGCTATTTTACAAGGCTCGATCTGTAAAACACTGACATCATTGTAATCAATTGCCCATAAACACTCTGGTACATCACTGAATTCTGGCGGCAAAGGTCTGGTTAAGAATTGAGAGACAGAAAGTTGCTGTGGTGAAATCGTCAAACGCACTCCGTCAGAAGAACAATGAATTACCGCATTTAATTCCTTCAACAGATTCAACCCCAGCAAATTCTCTCCACAATTCGAAGTCAAAAGGAATGGACAGTGGTCCATAAAGGGACCCAAAGAAATAGGTCCCGGTGAAGAAACTGGGCAAACAACTGGTGTGCCCGAAAACCCTACGGAAACATTGGTTTGCCCTGACAGTGGAATGTTTGGAACCCGAGAATGATCAATGGAACACTTCTGTGCCCCTGTATCTACCAAGAATAGATGTTTCCTATTTCCCACTACCATTTCAACGTAGGGACCCTTCTGATTAACGGGAATAGGCGTAGGTTCCAAACCCTGCTTCGGGCAATCCTAATGAAACAGAATATCGTCAAAAGGAAGCTCTTCAGAGAGGTAAGCAGCAGAAGGATGATCAAATATGTTTCTAGTATCCACACCTGGTACCTGATTATCCTGCGAAAAAGGTTGCTGTGGATCCTGTGTAAACTGACCTCTATCAGGGCCCCCTGTACCCGGGCGACCTCTGGATCGTCTACCCATATTTCCGAATGTGTTATTCGACCTTTGTCGAAGGACGGGGCATTGTGCACGCCATTGACCCTCTTGCCGACAATAGGCACACTGGTTAATTTTCACAGGACCCAAGGGTACATTCTCTCGTGGAACAAACTGACCTCTAATCTGTGAACTACCCCCTCTAGGGTCTCTAACAATTTGCTGTAATAATACTTTAGTCTTCAAATCACGCACAACTTTGTCCACAAATAATCTTTTGCCAGACTCTGTGCCTAAGTCTTGTCCACTGAAATCCGAGAATACCTGTTCGAACCAATTGAAGAACTCGGTAGCACCCTCAGATTTCCCTTGGACACAGGCTGTAAGCTTGTCCCAAATAATTCTCTTTTCGGGAATTATGGTTTTCAATTTTGCAATGATTCTATCAGGCAATGTTAGTATCACCTAGGACGGTCTCTCACCAGCTGGTCTTTCTCCATCGAGTCTAATCATGTTAGCCCATGTATATCCCAACCCTGGTACATCATCTATAGTCCTAACCTGTTTCCACAAATCTACGGTCAGGAGTACAGGAAATAACAGATCAATATCACCCAAGGTGAACACTGAGGACTGCAAGACAGACTCTATTTCTTTATAGAATCCTGTCGGATTTTTCCTAATGTCAGGAATAGATTGTCTAATGGTATTCACTTCCTGTCTTGAGAACGGGACGTGAACAAACTGTGATAAATAATGTGCAGGAATGTTCACAGCAACCGTATTCGTTGCAGGGTCTGCCGCAATCTCAACCCTTGGGACAAATGTCAGAGGAACCTCTCTCATAGGAAACTGAGAAGTAGGCAACTGAGAACGCTTACTAAGCAACAGAGCCTAGTCGAGCGCTAAAGCAGTCGAAGAAGTGTCAAGTGAAAAAGCTCTCTTATAAATACTCAATAATTCTGTGAGACAACTAATCTTTATTTTCACACAATCATCCTGCCGGTACTCTATCATTACCTGTATCACTTTCCTCTGCATTTCTGGCGTATACTCACTATATGTGTCATATACTTCAACTGGAGTTATCGATATATCTGAAATCCATCTAATCGCATCTTCCGTACAAATTTGTGTTTCTTCGGATATCGATTTACGACAAGGAAGGAACCATTTCTGTACATACATACTACCCTCATCGTCGTCCTCATTCTGTAACCTTCCCAACTCCTTCCTATACTCAAATAACCTCTCGACATGCTTATGTACTTTCTACACAGTTTCTCTTGAAAATGCTAAAGTATTTAGATCCCTCAACCCTTGTGGGAGATCTGCATTATTTAATTTGCCCCACATTTCACATAAATGAATCCCTAAACCTTCAATAAAAACATTTTTCTCAGGAAAATTGTCCATATTAGAAAGTGTGGGAAAAACATTAGCTTGATCATCTCTCTCCATACAATGCTTAGCCCATGCAATCAAATCACGTTTCTTCTCTGGAGGTACAGTATTGCGAGTGACAACCCTTGACCCCGCACCCTGACCGACTACAAGCGGTACAGGACCACTTGGAAGAGGGGGAGCAGGCAAATTCAATGGAGGTACTGTTACTGGTGCAATAGGAAGAGGCAGAGGAACAGGCGGAGGAACAAGGACTGGAGGAAGAGGAACATTAGGAGGAGCAGGAACAACAGGAACAACAGCAGGAGGAGCAGGAATAACAGCAGGAAGAGGCAAAGTGGCAGGAAGAGGAACATACGGAGGTGGCGCAGAGGCACCAGGCCTTTGTTCATTTAACAATTTATCAATAAATTCATCAGAAACATATGAAGGTCTTCAGAAGGATAGATTTTCTGAATGCCAAGTGAGAAAGCCCTATCCATATTCGTAGCCGACTCAGAATGCTTATCTTGGTCATATAACAACGCTTTTTCGGCGTTCGTTTTATGACGGCGCGCATGTTTTTCTCTACTCTTTAGCTGCTGTAACGCTTCTTTTTTACAATTCTGCAAAACATCAAATGCTGCAGGTCTAGTCTTTTTCTTTAACAAAATTGACTCTAAATACTCAATACGAGGGATTTCAAAACTACCATTGATTGGCCACTGAAGTTCGGAGGCATGTCTGGTTTGTCTGTGCCAAATATCATTAAACATTATACTTCCAATGCCATGCTTACAGTACATAGTACAAGCCGGTGGCCCCTCCTGTGGTGCCGGATGGCTGAATTCCAAAGATTGCCTATCGCTGCGGAATAACGCTCTGAAGCAGGTATACAATTTCCCAGGCATATCAAAATATTGGTGTTACCTGGTCAATAATTGTATTTGCAGATACAATGCACCAAATCAAATTATCAGGATACTTAAGAGTCGGGTCACGACTCACCTGATGAATCCTAAGGAGGTCCGATCGGATTACAAAGAATCTTACCTAACTAGTCTTACCTCGTGTTTGGTGATTTCGGCAAATCTGCCCGCCTCGATAAGTGGACCCTCGTCAAGATGCCGTCTGGGACCACAAGATAATTGTCCAGGGATCGGGTTGTGCAGCGCTGCTGAGGTGTCGCATCTCTTTCAGAAGGGGCCCCTTATTTTGACACACCGTCCGATCCTGGTCCGATAGCGTGTGTCAACCTTCGACAATCCGGCATCAATCTTGAGAGTTCCTATTCGGGTGCCAACTGTGAAAACAAAGAGAAAATATTGAGGCTGAGTACCCCAAAAGAAAATACACCGAACATGGGTTACAAAGGAACATACAAAGATCTTTATTTTATACTGAACAGTTTCAAAGGACAAAGCAACAGATAGCTATCGGCCCTCAATACAACACAGCGAACTCCAGCATGGTTCGGTGTGCTCAGTGAGTGGGACTGTACATTAGAATAGTCGCACCTTATATACCTTTGAAAACATGATATCCAACCCATTTCCCAGTTAATATTTGTTAATTGATTACCGATATAGGGTTCGTGCCGAGTTCACACATCTGTACGTTTAGGGTTTACTTTTAATGTATTCACCAACAAGCCTCAATAGTAACAGTGTACCTTAGGATTTCTTATAGAGACCTTCTCAAACATCTGTACAATGTAGTTTAAACAAGTGTTCTCAGTTCACTATTTGGATACATTGTTCTTAACATATGCTCGCGGATTAGCTTCATTGGCACAAGTAATCCTTTACACACAGGTCAACAAAGGACAAGGTCTCAGTTCATGACCCTAACAAGTGGCCTGCAGGCAAGTTACACATTAGTTTATAGATAGAGGTCAAGACGGCCATGTTACATTTTCGCAATGACACTGTCCACCATTTTAGCTCACAGGGTGACTTTGCAGAGAGAACCTAAAATGGCGGATTGACCTAAAATGGCGGCTTACATAGATTCTAAGGTCGGGACCTTGCAACACGGATTTCTCCGCAAGCGGCTTATAAGCAGCTTGGCGTAGGCCAATATACATATATTCATTACAATAGTAGGCACGATATAATTTCCTGTTTGACACATTGAAGAGCAGTAGCTGCGGATCAGGAGCATGATGCAGTAGGGATCAGGTGTTCACTCTTATTTTGGCATGGAGCTTTCTGAAAGTGGGGTATGTTTAACAGACTACCCTTTCTGATATGTATTACCTGCACCTCGCCGGAAGACAATCCTTCACAATTACATTACAGCATGATGGATATCTCCTGGTTCTTTTACTCATATTCTAAATACCTACCTCCAGTGTAATACTAGGAGGGCAGCTGAAGCAACAAAAACATATTCAGGAAATGTGCTCCACAATAGGTAATTTATAGAGAAGATGGTGGTGGCGGTCAAAATGCAGCTATACGGATAACGTATTCTCATCTCTAGGAACATTTATTTATTAGTGGATGAGGCAAATACAATGTTATAACACAGATTTCATTGGTTTTATTGCCCACTATTAATAACTGGACATTTAGTTTTCACAATGAGGAACACTTCTCTACATACTTAAAGAAGAATCGCAGACTTTTCATGGACTTTAAGCTCGCTTCCATGACATCAATAATAATCTCTTACTCTCTGTTGTTATCTTAAGTGCGATTACAGTTTTTCACTTATCTCACATTTTGATTAAAATTGTTGTGGTTTTCTGGTTTTAACTTCATTCAAGTTCACAAAGTATTCTGCTCTAGTACTCCCCATACGTTGTGTGGTGTTCATTTTGCAGCCTGAGTCAACACAAACACACATTTGGCTATAACTGTAATAATACGGCCCACACTCATCTATCCCCACTAGCAACCCTTTCTCACAAACACCACACAGGAAGCACAGACCCAACACACTAACTCGCCACACAACTCCTACACAATGCTGACACATGATGTCTCTACCAGGACAATCCCTATAAAAATACCTCCATATCCAATCCACTAAACCTGACAATACATCAGCATTGGTCTAGCAAAATCACGAAGTGTACCTCATCCACTCTATGCTGACTCTACCCCCAGACCAGACAATGTTCACAATCAAATCTAAGCGATCAGAAATGCACGACTGAAGGTATACCATTCTAAACTCCACATGTACCATATGAGGAACACCCCACCCTTTCATGTACTACATTTCCAGAAAAGCCACCTTCAGTAAAAGGCTAATTGTTATTTCTGCTGCCAGACAAGCTTTGCATGCTTGCATTTCAATAAGAACAACTGTTTGCATGAAAAACCATGGTTTGTGGCATGCTTCAAAAGATGAGCAGGTGGATGCCGGGAGGCGGAGGAGAGATTGACAGCATACAGTGGAGAAAGAGGTAAGGAGAGAGGTGGGGAACTAAGGGCAAACACATGATGATGTGAGCAGGGATGGGGAATGATAGGGGCTAATAGGGTCTCCCATTCACACGTGGCTAAGCTGACGATGGCCTGTGGCAGAGAAGACAGAGGATTGCGTTGCCTGATTCTCCCCCAGAGGATGGGAAATGGAGGTGGGCCAGTATCGGGATCAATAGTGGCAAGTAGACTGCAAACATAGAGCAAGGCACAACTGGGCTTGAAAAAGGAATCCAGTAATTGGGACTAAGTGCTTCAACGCTGGAAGAAATCTCTTCGCCTTTTCCAGCTTCTGAATTTCATTTGCTCTCCTTTTCCAACTGAGCCTTCCTCTTCTTCTCACCTTTCCTCTCAGACTTTGCTCTTTACTTTGATGAAAAGGTGTCTAACTTTTAATCGTCCGTTTCTGTATGCGCCAATTCTACTAACTGTCCCACCAGTCTGTCCTTGTCCAAAACGCTTTCTATTTTTTCTTCTTTCTCTCTCGGACACTGATACAGCACAATTTCTCACTTAAGCTCCTCCTGCCACATCTCTACTCCTTCCTGTCCCCTCTTCTCTTATTCCCAAAGTTGTTCAAAACATAATCCCCATTCTTACTTCACTGTTGAACACTTCACTGTTTACTTCATATGTTCCTTCCAATTTCAAACAGACTTTTATCTCACCAGTCCTGAAAAAACCTACTCTTGATGTATCAACTCCTAATAAATATCACCCAATATCACTTTGGCCATACCTATCTAAAATCTTGCAATGGCTTATGTACACTCAGGTCTCTTACTGACCTTGACCATCACTTTCTTCTTGCTCCACTTTAGTCTGGCATTCGTCCTCTACATTCCGCAGAAACTGCTCTTCTTTCTGTATCGGATTTTATACGCTATGCCTGTCATGCTAAACACTCCTCTATTCTTATACTTCTTGACCTATCAGCTGCTTTCGACATTTTGTATTGTGCTTTATTTCTAGCCACTCTCTCATCTTTGGGATTCTCTAGTTTGGTTCATCAATGGTTTCAATCCTATGTCTCAGTGTTACTCAAGGCTCTGTTATTGGTCCTTTTCTTTGCCCTCTACACCTCCCCTCCTGCTACTATTATTAAGTTGTCTGGCTTCTTTCTCGCCTTATTCTGTTCATCCAACTATTTCTGGTTGTCTTTTGGCCATCCAATCCCGAATGCATCCTAACTACCTTCACGTAAATGCATCTAAGTCTGAAATCGTATTCTTCCCTGCTTCATCTATCTCAGCAATTTCTTCTCCCTCTTCTGTTTTCTTCTCACCCTCAACTATTCCCTTCAGTCCATTTGCACCAAATCTTGCAGTTATCTTTGACGCCTCCTTGTCTTTTCAAGACCACATTTCTAAAGTATCTTGTTCCTGTCGATATCCTCTCTAAAACATTTGGAAAGGTCATCCTTTTCTATCCTACCACTCAAATAATTTTCTAATTGCCTCTTCGGTTCCATCACATCTTGAGTATTCTTCTGGCTTATTAATTGGCCTTTCCCACTATAGTCTTGCTCCTCTAAAATCGATCCCTGCTGTTGGCACTCTTCCTTGTCTTTCCTTTCATACGTCTATCTCCCTTTCTCTCCAATCTATCTCTTGGCTTGTGATTCATGGGGGCTCTTGCTATGCATGATCTTTAAATGTATTCATGCCTGCCCCTCCTATCTATCTTTTCTTATCTCCATCAATGTCTCTATCCATTCTTTACAATCTGAATCACTCCACTTGTTAGCTGCCTTCAAGCCTCCCTGTGCCATACCCCACTTTTGTTCTTTTTCATTATAAACACCTACAAAATTGGAATTCCTTACCGCCATCTAATCAGTCCTTAACCACCCTTTCTTCATTTCGTGTTGCCCTTAAATCATATGCTCTGTCTTTGAATCAATGATTATTGTAAATGATCTACCTTAATGTTGTACCATTGTTGTCAAGTGCCTTGGTGAAAGCGCTATACAAATCAATAAAAACAAATACACATTAATACAAAAGGGAGATGTGTTAAAAGGGGCTGTAGGCAGTGAGGTAAACGTGCCATGGGATAAGGTAAAGCGACTTTGACAAAATGGGCTGGCAGGATTTGGTTAAGGAACCCCAGATGGCAGCCATACATCAACATGCCCATTGTTAACTTGCCATCCAACCCCAACAGCAGTCAAATGCACATACCCACATGCATACACCCAACAGACTGCACAAGGCACAGATTGAATGATACCTTTGAACTAATCATCAACAATAAAACTACACAAGAACATACAATATAATACCACACCTTTGCCAAGAGACTCCGACAGAAATCCCACCTATCAGCGATTGATAATACTGAATTCTACCCACAAGCACGCAAGCCCTACAAACAATAGAGGGTATGTAAAGAATATGTTTTTGAAAGAGATTTAAGAAAAGTGACAATTGCTAAGAGTGTGATGTGCTAGAAAAAGAGAGGTATAAAAGTAGAGAAGAATGAGCAAAACAATGTGAGTATTAGAGCTCAGAGTGTACTGTTTCCAAAGATTGCAAGGCTGCTTGTATTACATTAACTTTCCATTGTGTGTGTTCCCATCCCTACCGCTTTGGTTCTAGCACAATTGCTCAGAACATACTGTTTCCCAAAGACCACAGTCCTGCACTGCATTTAATCCCTTCACCTCTGTGTGTAGTTACCTTTCTTTACTCCTCAAGGAAAACAAGGCCTTCCAACATACTCCTTGGGCATAATCAAAAGATTGTACTGTATTAAGTCTTTCCATCTGCCAGTACCAAATTGTTTGTCAGCAATCAATCATAGCTCAAAATATACCCTGGCCAAACATCACAAGGGTACACTCTTATTAATGTCTCTGTGTCTCATTATTGTTTTTCTTTTCCATTCCTCCTCACGGAAAACAATATTGCATTGTGTTTGGTGCTTTCATAGGATCATAAGACTTCACAGCAATGAATCCCTCCAGCTCCCATTACTGATTGCTTCTCTTTCCTCACCATACATACAAGAGATCTGCATGTACAGGTTGGCTGAGATCACAAGGCACTACTTCATGGTAACACACTGGATGGCAAGTTCGATCTTGATGTTAACAATCCCGGCCTAGTTAGCTGGTTCAATTCTTTTGTCATACCCTCTTGCTTCAGATGCCAGACAGTAATAAAACCTTTATACCGTAATCCTTCTCAACAGCCCACCTTTGGCCATAATATAATGCCATGCTTCCCCTGTTAACACATGATAAAGTACTCTTTAGAGGGTGTGCCTCATTTGCAAAATGCCTTTACTGAACTTAAAAGTTACTTAACTATGGTCTTTGGCAAAGCTATGTTTAGCCAAAAGAGATTTTCTTATTAATAAGAATCAGTATTTTTCAAATAAAACACAGAAACACTCCTTCTTGGGTCTAGGGAAGCACTACACCATCATTAGAACACTGTAATGAATGTAATACCTTCTTTTTCAAAAAGATGAGAGCCATTCAACCATGTATTCGTCAGACAACTGATATCAATGAAGCTGGTAGATATATTTACTCATTACAACCTACTACCGGTCCATTCTTTAACTTTCAACCACTCTCTATTTCAGACATATGCAATTTGTTGAAAACCTAAAAGCTTTCTTTTAATTCATAGAATGTAAGCTGAACATCAGTGGTAAAACATATGCAGAAAAGGTAGATTCAATAATTGAAAAGACAGGGCAATACTGAAGCAATCTGTTCTTACGTCGTTGTTACTGAAGAAACAATCTTGCAATGCTTCATTACTTATTAATTATAGGCCTAACACTAGGCTACCCTGGTTCTCTAAGATTCTCGAGAAAGTTGTCCCCTCTCAATTACAGAAGCCTGTTGAAGATAAGAATATCCTGGATTGCCGACAGTTGGTTTGCCCCAAAGCACTGTACTGAGACTGACCTTTGTCTGGAAGTAGATGTGAGGAATTGCAATCTAGCGAGGGTGTGAAAGCCCTAGTTTAGATTTGTAATAAATAATAAAGTGATGCAGGTAATTCTATCTCGGAAAGGGTGGTCTGCTAAACAGACTCCTCTTCTAGAAAGCTTCATGCCAAAAGCATAGTGTACTCTTCTGCCCTGCTGCATACATCTCCTGATATTCAGCACTGGATCTCCAGTGGCACAGAGCAGGTTCAAAGGCCTTATGTGCCCTGTTGGACAGCTGCTGTGATACCAAAGTAACTGCAGGCAGAGGTTGCATTTAAATCTGAACCTCTGACCCAAAACCATAATAATTTAAAGAACAATCAGTCTAGTGCCAGAGTGATCGCTAATAATAAGTCATACCAGAGTTTTGTAATGGTGAGTGATAGTGCACACAAATATTAAAGCCACAGCAGGTTTGTATCATACATATGTCAACCCGGTGAGCACAGGCCAGCTACGGAAGGGGTCTGTGTATTCTAACTAGAATGCCTGTTTCTGCTGCAGCCAGTCTGATCATAGGCAGGGGAACTGCCTCTCCTTGATCCTTTGTGAGGTCGGAAAGCACATCTCTATAGCCCAGGAAACTCCCAGTAGAAGAATCCTGATAACTATAATCCAAAGAGGCATGGACCTAACAAAATGAGCCAGCCTCACAACAGGGCATTTCATACTAAAGGGCCTTTAAAACTGCTGGCTTGGGAAGAGTGTGGGATTAGGACAGTGAGAGCAGAAAGGGTGGAGGAAGGGTTTCTCAATCGTGGTGTTCTGTGTTTTTCTCTTTTCCACCCTTCCAATGTTGCATTTATCGGACCAGCTTGATTCTGCATTGTGCCAGTAGAGCATGTTACCTTTATGTCTGGAAAACTAGACTGCTGCTGTGGATGACGTCTCACTGGAGCCTCTTTGAACAATGCATTGAGCCACTGGAATCACTGCATTGAACTGCTCCGGACCGTGACTCAAACCACTGGAAGTATCATGTCACTCATTGACTTGACCAAGCAGTAACTATTGTGTCGAACCATCTCAACCTTTGAACTGACCCTGATGAGCTGGCCGGACTGCATTGCTCGAACACCACCTTCGAACCGGACAGAACCCCACTTCAAACCCAACTCAATGCCTTGACCTGGACAACTCAATTCCTATGAGCATGGTTCAACCCAAAAATACGGCATACCTAAGCCTTGTTCAATGCTGTCAAACAATCCACTTTTGGGAGGCTAGTGACTGCTAAGCCATCCATTTGCACCTATGAGGTAAATCTCTTGGCTGTTTCACCTTTATGATTGGGATCATTGTTTGTGTATACTAGTGTAGGCTGTTTAGCCACTAGTCATCGTTGTACTCCTGCAGAGCAGCAGTAGTCATTTCGACACAGCGGATGAGGGAGCTCTTTCCCTCAAGGTTTTGCTGGACATCTCTGCAACGTTCATTACATGTGGACCATACACTACTTATTAATGAATTTGGTTTAGTGCCTCATGCCACCTGAGTGTCTTTAGATTGGTCCAGCTCATTTTTAAATAATCGTTAGTCAAGAGTGAAGGTTAGTCTATTTTTCATGGAACAGTGCCTGTGGATTGCAATGCCAAGCAGGACTCATCTTTGCCCCCCCTTTTATTTATTTGGTGTGACTCAGAAATGATAATTTTATATATTATTCATATGCTGATGACACACAGATCTATATGCTGGTTGAACATTTTTCCTCGATTTCTGATATTTTGGCTTGGTTAGAGTGGGCTAAAATTCAATGCAGCTATGATCGAGGTACTGTTTCTTGGCATGCCATCTTCATAATTAGCGTGAAAAAATTCTATCCCCACCTACTTGCTTTGGCTTAAGGACAGCCTTCTCTTCTCTGTTAAGAAATCTGGAATGATTTAGGAGGCTGATTTCAGTCTGAAGGCCCAAATAAGTGCTGTTACCAGAGCAGTGTATTTTAAACTTCATCAACTTAAAAGGATTTTAGCTTACCTTTCCCACAACTCCCATCATACAATTGTTAGAGCTTTGATAAACACTGCTCTTGACAATTCCAGTGCCCCTTATGCATGATTGCCTTCCTTCTTTTTTTTACCTTGTTCCAGGGTTCAAAATGCAGCATTTGTAAACAACAAGAGGGACTCAGTCACCGATCGTCATCCATCTCTTTATCGCCTTCTGGTAATCTGTAGGGTGACATGGATTGGTTCCTTCCTACCTACATGTGATACAAGTAATATCATCTACGGGCTCAGTTGCCCATGTTGCATTTCGTATGTAGGTCAGACTACCAGGAACGCAAAAGAGAGATGGAACGAGTTTAAGAGCAACATTAGCACACACAACACCAAATCACAAGTGCCCAGACATTTCACTGATAAAAAACATTCAGTAGTGCAACAACGCAGTGTCATATTGGAAGTAGTATATAGATCCACAAGAGGTCTGGACCTGACCAAGAAATTGACACAACGAGAACTTTTATGGATAGACAAAGTTGACTCTTTGAACCTTACAGGTATGAATGAGGAGTTTTAATTTGGGGCATTCCTATGCAGAATGTTGTGACCAGAAGTTAGGGACCACATTAAAGTATATGTATCCCAATGGTGAACCAACTCTATATAGATCCTAATTCCACAGCAAAAGTATGTTCATCAAGAACTACTGATTGTTTATAAATGCCATTCTGGATTCTTTTGATTTATGTTGTATGGTATTGTATCCTTTTAAAGTACAGACTGGACAGAGAAAATTGTAACTAGAAGACCGACAGCCCCTCCAGTTTAAAGTATGGACCTATTTGATAGTGCGGATAGATTGTGTATGTGGTTTAGTGAGTACTTATACAACTGGATTTCTTATTCCATAAGTCTACCTACGTTTTTACCTTTGTAGAATTTAAACAAGCTTTCTACCACACTATCCCTTGAGCAGTGACCTCAGTAGAGAACATTCTTCATCCCAGAGACATTCAACTAGATACGGGAAGGAATCTTTATAGAGTCCTGCTCGGGAAGATGGTCTTTACCTGACAGTTAATTACAAAATATAGAAAAGGCAGCTATGCTCTGCTTGTTGCAGAGTTTTACATTTACAATTTTAAAGTCTTTTCCTCTCATGATTATGGACCATCGGCTTTCACGGTTGTGAATAATGTTGACATTGTGACGTAATCACGCACGAGCGTGATGACGTCAAGGAATCAGGTTCAGTTAAATAACAACCTTTTTGAAATCACTGACAGTAGCGTTCGCTAATGATACATACAGAATCTGCTGTTCCAGCAAGAGTGATTTCTACACAACTTTTGTAATAACTGCTAACCAGTATAGATTCCTACTATAGATGGAGCTGCACTTAGAGTTACATTTTCATATGTGCGGTCATGTACTGATCGGCATGTATATGCCGTTCTCAGATATTGCAGCTTTTTCATGAGGAATGTGACTCGCCACTACTGATCAATGCAAGTTCTATTGCTATACCTACTGCACTCTACGGTTGACACTAGTAGAGGTAAGCCCAAAAATGTTTTTTTAGCATATTTTAGCATATTTCATCATATACTAGGTTTCAACCAGAGAGATTCTGAATTTCTCTATCTTTTCCCATTAGTGAGGTGTGTTACCTACTCTTTTTGGACACATAAATACGATTGAACATCCAAAGGCGCATATAATTGGTACATTCGTTAGAGGCAAGGCTACTTTATAACAATCCATTCTCTAGTGCCCAGCAAATTGTCACATATGTGAGTTTAGTATTTTCCCCTGTCTTTTCAGTGTGACAGCAATATTCAGAGGTGATACGACCAATATAGAAGGTCCCATTGAGGTTTCGTTACTTCGAATTGGAACACAATTGAAAGCGAGCGTCGCATCTCTCTTTAATCCAGGTGAATAACTACTCATGACCACAGGAGATTATAAAAGAATTTGTACTTTGGTATGATTTGATTGATATCTATTAGATTACTTTTCTAAATATATTTCATTTACTTTGTAGAACAGGAAGATTGAAATGTTCTGAACAATTATTGGAAATGATGACATTTTGCTCCTGATGAAGGGAAATCCCGAAACGCGTTGAGCTTCAACATACTTTTAGTTGTATTAAAATAATTGTTTTTTCTTGAAAAAACATTCTCTTCGAATCATTACTGCAAATATACCGAATAAACATTCTAATCACCTTTGTGTATATGAATTCTGACTGTATTTAAGTATAGAGGTGTGCAGGGGACACGAGGGTCCCTATTCATTAGCACTCTCTTCTTCCTTTTCATTTATTCTCCACCTTGTGCCAGGGTAGTATTACTCTCCCCCGCGTCCCAAGTTAAGGCAACTGTGTTATAGAAATCCTCCAAAACTATTTGACCTTAGGGAGTGCACAATCAGTGTATTCTTTTCTGTATTGTAACTAATTATGGCATTGCCTGAAAAATATAAACAGTGCTACAGAGTTTTTGAATTACTGTCCTATATCTCATCTACCCTATTGGGGAAACATTTTGGGAACTGTGGCAACACACCACCTTCAAAAGCATGTGGATGTCTGTCAAACAGGGTTGCACCAGGAATGGGCGTAGAGCTAGTAATTACATACATGGCTGATGATATTAGGTTGCTGACTAGTAGAGGCGGGCCAGTGTATTGGTATTGCTAGACCTCTCAGCTGCCTTCAATGCCTTTGGCAATAGAATCGTGATTGGCTAGCTGTTACGTCTTGGCATTACTAATATTGCTCACAAATCGATGCAATCCCGTCATCAGGTCACTCCCAGTCAGTTGAATTGTGAGGATTTAAATCCTCTACATCCATCAGCTCAGTCAGTGTAACGAAAGGTTCTGCGTCGTCACCATTTTTATTTAATCTGCTCATGCAGTCAATCTAATCACTGGCCAAAATACTCCACGCTTTCGGCATGCAACTTTTCACATATGCTAACGATACACGGATGCTGTTGACTCTTGACAAGGGTGGAAACGTTAGAACACCAGCTTTACACAAAGCATTTCAAGTATACAGGATTCCATGAATCATACCTGTGTCAAATGTAATGGCCCAGATATTGAAGTCATGCTTTGTGGACCCCAAAGAAACTTGCACAATGGCCAACAGATTTAGGCCTACCACCCACCCCTTACATGTATCAGGAATCTAGTAATTCGATTACTACAGCGTGCATTTGTTCACCTTATTACTCTAAAAAGATTTCATGTTTTTTTAGCTTGCCCCAAAAAGTGATGGTCGTCAATGCATTAACTGTATCACGTATGGGTTAAGGAAGCCTCATTTCTCCGGACCTTCCAAGAATTGCACTCGGTAAAATGCCAAGTATGCAGGTTTCAGGGGCCCAACTACTTTTGCAGAAAACACATAACCCCGGCAAGCTTGTCTGCTACATTGGTTGCTGGTGGCCCAAGACATCCATTTTAAAGCGCTTTGCCTGGTTCATGATTCTCTCTATAAATCTTGACCTTCTTTCTTGATCAGAAAGTTTCTAAAATACCAGCCTAACTGCTCTTCATGCTCAAAGAATAAGCAAATGCTTCATATCCCAAAATACAATTATAGAAAAGCTGATGCCAGATCCTTCTCTGTACAGGCAGCTAAATTACAGAGCAGTATTCCCCAAACCCTGAGAACTATAAACAATCAGTTTACCTTTCAGGCACCAAATCAAAACCTTTATAGAGTCATTGGGTCTCATTACGGGTCTGTCAGAAAGCCTGCTGGTGATACCGGTGGCTTGCCTCCAGACCCGAAAGAAATTACTGGCGCCTGACTTTCCGGTAACATCGGGGTATTACAATCCAGGTGGCCGGAAAGTCAGTCACCGGTAATTTTGTAAGTCCCCATTCCCATTTGGGGACCACGGAAGCACCGGCACCGATTATAAAGGTGCCGGTGCTTCTGTGAAACTCTGCATGAGGGTGCCGTTCCACCCGGCAGGTCTGACCCTGGCAGGCGGGACGGCACCCGTCCACAGAGTTGTACTGTGCCGGACGGGTAAAAACAGTGCCCATAGGCATACCGGTACCATGGTTACCGGACCGGTACCGTTATAATGAGGCCCATTTTCATTTTTTGGACTACGCTTTAGAAATAGTGTTGGTGTTTGTTCTCTGTGCTTCAAAGCCGTGGTGCCCGGGTGGGCGTAAGTTTGAGATTTAGAAGCGCATTTAATATAACATATTTGCTATTTATATTAACGCCTGTCATACTATTCTTTAAATGATATACTAATGGCACCTTTCGTTGTAAAAACAGGTGTGAAATGTGGGAAATGTTCTTCTGTCTAATTATACCATTATAGTAAATGACAGTATATTCTTTTATGAGGTTTTATGAATCAAGGCTGTATTTCATTGCAGTTTAACTAATCCAAATTCATGTTGCAGGTTAACTGTGTTTAATGCAGTTTCATAACTAAAACATCATAAGTAGTTTATCATTTATTGAATGGTTTTTGTGTGTGGGAAAGTGGATGGTGTCAGCCTCATTTGCCTCCTGTTGTTTCTTCTTTTTTTATGGCACAATTGAAGTTTTGCATACTTTGAAGGAAATGCCCTGGACCTTTTGGCTTGGTGGTTGTTGTCCCGTTTCATGTATGAAATAAGTTCATAGGGAGTGCAGATGTATCAAACCGTTTCTTTTAATTGCCATCTTGTTTTGTTTTATCTGTAACATTAGTGATCACACAACCCGAAGCAATACAAGTCTCAGTGAGATGGAGGGCCATAGAATAGGCCCTGGAGGATTACATCTATAATAATAATAATATTAGTAATAATAATAATAATAACAGTGCAACAGATTTTGTGCACGGCTCAATTGCACTATCTTGCAAAAACAGTCTGTAGGCAAAAATATTGTCTTATTATATAACGCAGAATTTCATCCCCTATATAATGTATTGTATCCTGGGGAGTGATGTAGAACTCCCCCATTGGCCAATATCCAGGCCATAAGAATCAGTAGACATCTGAAATCCCCTATATGTTCCAGAAATTGGCCAATACAGGAATACTGCAGGCTGATGGCAGGACTCTTAGTAAGGCGGTCTCTCTGATCATGGAAGCACCACGCTGGGCGCCTGCTCTCGATGGGGGTCACTCCCGTAATCAGAGAGAGCACCACACAGAGTGGCATGAGGGGAGTGGCAGTGAAAATAGGCCCATGTTTAGTACAAGAAATCGAGGAAAATTAAGAGAAGAGAATCCTGGCAAGAAGTACACAGCCCCAGTGACAAAAACATCTGTAATTCAATCATCATGCCACTCAAGAGACATTCTACTTTTGACAACAGCAGGAGACCCCAGAGCAAAGGCAAACCAAAAAACAGGCTGATGCGGCCAGACAGGCAGCACAAATATAGCAGGAAACCTTGCAACAAAGACAAACCAGACAACTGCTCAATGCAGCTAGGTCTGCTGGAAAACGTCTGCAAGGGACACCAGATGAACATAAAACAAGGCTGCAGAGTGAGAGTGAAGGGCCAGAAAAGCTGAGGTCATCTTTTTGTTTATACCCCTACTGGAAAGACGTGCAATATTATGTACACTGAGGTTTCCGGTGATAACGCTGATCATTCCTAAGTATGTACACCTATCACTATGCACTGATAAAGATTGCAGAACTATTTAGGGGATTCTCATGTCTCTGTTTTCACTGGTGGAAAACTATGTCAAGCGGTTGGTTACTTTTAAGCCCGGGCAAAGCCGGTTGTATCTTCTAGTATTTGCATAATTGAAGTTGAAACTACTTACCTCGTGCATGCTACAGCCTGGATGCAACTCTTTGTATTGACCCTTGGAGCAATTGGTTTCTTTGATTGTATATTCAATGAAGTAGTTCATTCCAGCCACCACCTAGATTAAGCATGAAAGTAACATTTCCCTAAATTATTCTGTGTTTGAATGCATGTAAAATCCCTAATGTTCACATATCAATGCATCTTGTATAAAAGCACATCATATATTGGTGGATCTTGAATCACTGCATCTACAGAAATACTTCGTTGAAGTGCTAGTTACATTATTGGTATGAAAGCATAAGGAGTGTGGGTGGTAGAATTAGGGTGATTCCATTGGTTTCTCAGTGCAGTAACTTTTTCAGAAGGTCCAAATTAAAACATAAGAAATTGCTATCCGTAAGAAAGAACATTCAGTCGCAGAATGCAAGCAAATAGGCTCTAAATCATCCATACTGGAGGAAGCCAGGCCCATACCCACCTGTTTGGCTGCTTTTGTTATTTGTTCCACTGCATAAAGGAATGGTCTGTTGCTTTCATCATTGAATTTTTTAATGGTGTGCCTTACGATTGGCTGCAGTCTCTCACTGTCGCTCCATATGGGAACTGGGCATCCACGGCACCCTGCCACTGAAGAACAAACAGGATGTCCAGTTACAAGAGCCATAGTAAGACTAGCGGTTACCAAGGTACATACCTAGTATAACTATATCATGCAATGGCCATCAAGTTTGGAAGACTTCTGTAGTGCCTGCCCTTGTGCCACTGCTACCCCTTGCAAATTACTCTTGTTCGGGATTGCGCCCCTTTCTGTTTTTATTACCCTGTACAACATTTCTGATCAGAATATGCATCATCTTGATAAATAAAAGCGAAAAAGTACAACATTTGGCCTCCAAGGTTGTGCCATGTTTGCTTCTCTAGTGATGTGGCTGGGGTTTACGCTGGATATTTAATTGTGAGCTGATGTTTACAATTACTGCACCGACCAGGAAACAAGAGTAATTTTGCATTAGGTTCTTCTACATAAGAATGGAAACCAGGCAGCAGGAGGTATGCAAAATCTGCTGGCACAGTTGGTTTCCCCAAGTTGCCAAAAACTGCCTTAAGAAAATATCAGGGTCCATGCAGAGAAGTGCTCTCTTGATCTCCAGCACTCCCCATGAATAGGTTACTCTTGGCTTGGTGGATCATTTTTAGAGTTCCAATGATCACTGCCTTAGCGAGTGATCCAATGCGATCTTACAAATCAAGCCATACATTTAAGCAATGTAAACATTCTGAATTCCCTGCTGGTATCTCGTCAACTAGCAGGAGAAAAGCCCTATGTGGGACACCAGGTATCATCCCAATACCGCATCGAATGTATGAGAGATGATATGCACTCAGACAACTGTTTCAAATGCACCCTCAGACTGAAAGAGTGGAAGGATGTCAGGACACACCATTGGATGTCATAGAGCTATACAAGAGCAAAGTGACGTCATGAAGAAAAGATACTGAGACGTACTGAAATGATATGCAAATACTTAAAGAATAAAGATGCAACTGAAGTAACAAGAGAAACATGTAATCGAATATGAAGAAATCATATATGCAAAGAAATTAAAGTAACCTGCTGATTAATAAGTATATATACTCAGAAATTCAAGCTAGATGAGACATATAGAGGCTGGCTTCAGAAGAAAACATAACGTGGCCCGGGCGACCATGATGGAAAGATGAACGCCGGACTCATATTGAAACCAATCAAGCTACTCAGAAGCAGACCAGGGTGGCAGAGTCAGAAGACGATGGAAACACAGCTTTGTATGAGGAATAAAGAGGTGTCTGTCGGCCTGGGATCAAGGATGCTACTTCAAGGAATATGTGCAAGGCACAAGGGGAGCGAAAGGTATAAGCCATGTACGTAAGACATATTTCTCTTAGAATAAGTAAAGAGGAAAACATCTGCAAGAGCCAGGTTTTGGACAATTAAAAGATATGAAAACCCTATGCAAGGCGGAGTGAGCAAGTCTCTAGATGCCAAGAGGAGTAATGATACCCAGCATAATGGAATCAAATAGCAGTAAATAGAAGGTCAAAATTGACACATTTGTGGTCCCTTCAGACGTGATTCAGAAGTAAAAAGTAAGGGCTATTCATTAAGCTCCAGGCACAATTAATGGTATACCAATGTATGGGACAAAGGAGCCTTTTTTGAGCCCCCCTACATCCCAGGCGAAGCACAGGTTATGCTCATTCAATTATTGGCAGTACACCCTCGGCCGAACCCTGATGACGGGTGGGAGGTAGCCATTGAATGACACCTAACCAATGTGTTTAGCAGGACCCCAGGGACTCCATCTTGTATTTACAACAACTCCATCTTTTGCAAGGCCTCACATGAAACTTGCAAAGGCAAGCATCCACCTCTCCCTTGTCCAGCTCCACATGCAGCCAGCATGCCAGCCCCCACCACCTCCCCTCTGTCTGTGCTGTGGCTGTCCTGTTCTCACAGAAGCCTGGGCGTGAATTGTTGCAAGCTGACACAGTATCTCTCTTCTTCCTCTGAGATCATTGCCCCGTGTGGGAACGGGCCAGAGCCTGGCCCTTGGAAACCATTTATTTCCACAAAACTGCCCATGATCAAACAGCCCCCACCATTAAGAGTTACTGGAGGTCATTACGACCTTGGTGCTAGTTGCACCAACTTTACCACCATGGTGTAAACTATGTTTACACCATGGTGGATGGCGGATTTACCGCCCCATTCCAAGGTGAGTGGGGCGGTAAATCCCCATTTCCCATTTTCCCTTCCCCATTCCCATTTTTGCCCCATAGGGCATAATGGGAGTGGGGAAGGCGCTAATTACGCCGCCGTAAATTACGGCGGCGTAATTAGCACCATGGCGGGTTAGCGCCATGGATTTTAACGCCTGCTAAAAGCAGGCGTTAAAATCGGAATCAGGCGTTAAGGGTTAACGGTGGCGTTAACCCTTAACGCCTGAGTTGTAATGAGGCCCACTGTCTGAATGAACTTCAAGTCTCTCACCTCTTTAATGTAGCAGAGGTGGGACCTCGGGCCATGGGCCACCCTTAAATTTCCCCCTGTATAACTAATCCAGAGCAGGCATATATTTTCTGTGTACTAACAAATCCTGACACCCATGTTTGATCCTTGAAGCACCTGATAAATGTGGCCCAGAATCAATCACACACAAGATAGGGCACCCAGACCACCGTACAGCTGCCCCCCTTGGGTCTGGGTCAAGAATGCCCACCTTGGTTTACAATTTATCAATGTTAATGTGTTATGATGAACCTCTTGTGCCATATTAAATTGTGCATGCCTGTGATTACTGTGAAGTCTAGCTTAGCCAGAAATTATAGCTGTGTGGACCCAGCGTGAACCATCGCCCCTCCCTGATGAGCCCAGCTGCCCCACACGCCTCAAGAAGTAACGGCTTTGGCTATAGCCAACCAGCATCGGCAATATCATACATTGTATAATGTCTTTTGTTAACTTGTCCAATTAGAAGCGTTTGTGTATCCCTTATAGAACACGTCATAGATGACGCATTTTGGATTTATAATGTGCCTTACCTGTACTGTTGGCAGAGCGCTCTCGGCGTAGCAGAGTTGTCGGCGTGCCCCATTTTATCTTTATATAAAGGTTACCTTGTACTCATTCGCAAGTTCTCCTGGTCTCATTTCCTATTGGGGTGTGCCCATTGGTGTCCAATCCTTCTATGTATTTTATTATATTCAAGGGAATGACCACTTTCACTCACCCTCCCTTAAAAGTCACAGAATAGAGGACAGGCTGCAAGATTAACTACAAAGGAGAAGCCTTGGTTTAGGGCCGGACCGATGAGAGATGATGGACTAATTGGGAAAGTGGGGAGTAGTTTGACGTTACTTTCAAAACCTGAGTTTCATTTTGCTTACATGCTGCTAACAAGCTGAAAGTCCAAGGTGGGGAAATCATGCCAACCGGAGGGTCTATGTAGCAACATGCTATACAATGTTGCATAGGCCAAACCGCTGCCCTTTCCTCTGCTATCATCTATATTATGCGTATTTAGAGGTGGTTCAAGGCATGCCCACCAGATAAGGGGCATCCAGTAATATTGGTAATACATACATAATATATGGATATATATGATCCCTTAAACAATCCCTCCCTTCAATAGGTTTTATGGGTTGCGACATAGGTTGACATCATAGATGTCGCATATTGAGGTATAAAACCTTTGTATACTCACATTTTGGTGTGAGTGTGTGGACTACAACTTGTTGTTCACCAGATTACCCCACTTTATTTTATGCTGATAATAAAGTAGAACTTTGCCATAATATTTGAGTCTGTCCGGTTATTTGGGTCTGAGATAGTTATAGGTAATTCCATCTAGCGCACAAGACGCTTCAAGGTGCTAGAGCACATTTTGGTAGCAGTGCGGATGATTCTAGCCTAAATGACCTAGGCCCAGATCCAGACTCTCTGGCTCTCAATTGCTTTCGCCATTAGCCAGAACACAAGGGAGCTTCCTGTGGAGATAGGTGTGCAAAAACACACAAGTGAGAAGAATAGGTCGGCAGGTGCCCCTTTGACGAAATTCCTGTCCGATGCCCCGCGGACTGAAGGCGAACTGGGCGATTGGGGAAGAGTCGATGCCGAGGGACTCAAGCTGAGCCACATATGTAAGAAGAATATTGAAAGTGGTGAAAATAGGGGGAGGGAGTGTATTGTAAATATGTGTATAGAAGTAACAGTATTACTGGGGATTAGAAAGAAGAGAAATAGATACCTTGTTTTCCTGATTCTAAGAAGGACGGATGGGTATGAACTGAAAAACTCCAAGTAGGGATACTAAGGATTCCCAAGGCAAGTCCAAAAAGACAAGTTTGTATCAAACTCCAAAATGGGGTAAAAAGTGAGATGAGATACATTTACTAGAGATAGAAAAAGGAAGGCGTATGCAGAAAATTGAAAATGCACATATGTATGGGGTTACAAATATGTCAGTATTAAACCTTTATTGTGTCTAGATTAGGAGATATAAAACAATAGTAAAAAATTAAGGAGATCAGATTTTTTGACGTCAATCAGGAGGGTCAGAATCAAAGAAGTAGAATGAATAAATAAAGAAGAAATTCTTAAAAAATCAATAATAAAAAAACCAGACAGTAAAAATGTATAGAAAGTGCAAACAAAGGAACAAAGGAAAATCATTGCTTATGGTTAAAAATAGTTTTTATTTGGTAATAGGTAGAGATTGATGATGCCTGCTCAAATTAACCAGTGTGGTATACTTCATAAAATAAATAAAAGAATAAAAGTTCTGGTAAGCATTGGCAGTCGAGATCAACTTGTCATCATGGGGGACTCTCCTCTTTTACACCTATGCAGGACACTGGTGAGATATACGCCCTGGATGAGGCAATATCATGCAGAGTGGGTCAGAGGTACAACTAATAAAACACTCATGTCATGGCCTCAAGGGGAAGAAGTTACAGAAAGAGTTGGCTGTTTTAGAGTTGTGGGAGATGTACCAAAGTGAGAAAGGAGATTCACTTGAGAAGGAGTGGATGTTTAGTCAGTATGAAGAGGAGGATGGAACACCTTTGGCTCCTCTTTCCCCTTCTGAAAACAAAAGCACAGATACTGAGGATCAGAGATTTTATCCTTTAAATCAATTGAAAGCAGCAGCGGGGTATGTTAATCTGACATATGAGCCCCCCCCCCCCACTTAGAACAATGTGGATAATGCAGCAGAAAGCAAAAGTAGACAATTAATTATAGTTAGTTTTTTATAATGTGCTTAATACCAAAGAGGTTTCTGAGCACGAACCAGGCACTCAAACCTGTGTTGCTTTGCGTCATCTTGTTGTAAAGCCGAGTGCATTGACCGTGAGCTATCCTACCGGCCCGAGAGAGAGAACCCAAACATATGTCAACACGTGATGAAAGTAAACAGCATGATGAAGGAAAGGACAGGCAGGATAGGCATATGGACATAGAGGAAGAAGCAAGAAGACAAAGGGAAGTTAAAGACAAGGCTGATGGAGGAACGATAGTACACAATGAATGGATGGGAGGACAAATATTACTCAAGCTTGATGATAAGGATATTGATGGGGTTCGAGAAAGAGAGGAGTGGGAAAAGAGAGAAAGAGAACACGAGAGAGCATACAAAGAAGAGAAGGAAAAAGAGAGGAAGCGAAAGGAAGAATGAAAAAGGTATGAGGCAAGGAAAGAAAAGGAGAGACTAGAAGAGAAGAAATTAGAAGAGTTAGAAATAGAAACTTGAAAGTACGTAGGTCGCAAAGAAAGCAAGAGGAAGAAGAGTTGAGAGAGATGAGGAGATGGAAGAAGTGATGAACAGAAGTATGGAACTAAAGGATGACGAGATAGATTATTTAATAGCAGTATAGTGGCGATAGAAGCACAAAAACGAGTTGAGGAAGAGAGAGCGTCACCACAGCCTCAATGGGAGCTGTAAGGAATACAGAGAATGCAAAGTGGGCTGACGTGTATGAAGCAGAAAACATAGGATAGATGATTGGGATTTACATAGGCAAATGAGGGATAAGGATGGATGTAAAACCAGAGACATTTGTACCTCCCATCAATGTACCAGCAATTGACATTTTTGAAAAAATGGTAATATCAGATTTAGAAAAATCCAATGCGGTGCACCGAAAAACAAAAATCTCAGTAGAGGTGAAATGTCAATAATTCAAAGCCTATATTCTGAATACAAGATCACAATAAGACCGGTTTATAAAGATGGAGCATTGGTACTTCAGAATACACATGACTATGTAAGGGAGTGTAAAAGACAACTTGATGACCGCACTGTTTATGCCAAGATTGATCATGATCCCACAGAAGATATCCGCAATAATCTAGAAATACTTCTAACAAGAGCAGAAGAAAGAGAGATGATTACAAAGAAAACAAAATCATTCCTACTGACTCCAAAGCCAGCTATCCCGCACTTTTATCTTTTACCAAAGATTCCCAAGGGCTTAACCAACCCTCCTGGAAGACCAATATTAGCTGCAACAGGAGGATTATTACAACCTCTTGGAACATATATTGACTACTTTCTCCAGCCTATGATACAGAAAACAGAAACATACGTTAAGGATAGTACACATTTTCTGAACATCTTGGAAAACATACAACTAACCGAAAAGGACATCCTCTTCACAATCGATATTAATAGCTTGTATACAAGTATTACTCACAACTTGGGCCAGGAAGCAGTAGAGTGGCTCCTCTTGTGAAGAGGGAGAGATAGGAGCAGTCATGGAATTTGTATTATAATTATTGATCTTTATTTCAACCAACTCCTACTTCAAGTAAAACAATGAGTACTATCTCCAAACATCTGGCATGGCCATGGGCGCAACTATGGCACCGGTATACGCAAATGCTTTCATGTACCGATTTGAAACAACTCATATATTGCATATGGCCCAATGGAAGGACAAGTTAAAAATGTGGGTACGTTACATAGACAATATTTTATTTATATGGCAAGACACAAGAGAACCTCTTGAAAATGTTCTGCTGTACATCAACAGTATTGATCAACTAATCTAATTTACATCAGAAATAGGAGATCCTGGTATACACTACTTGGACGTGAAAGTGAATGTGCATAACCAACAGATCACAACTTCCCTATTTACTAAACCCACACAGAGAAATAATTTGCTACACTGCATGAGTTTCCATCCTCAGAAGACCATACAGAACTTATCCTATGGACAGATGGCAAGTCTAAAAAAGATCATAAGTGATCAAGTAGAATTGAAGCAAGAACTTGCGAAACTCCATAGAAAACTACAAGAACGTGGGTATCAAGAAGAGGATCTTAAAGCAGCATCAGACAAGGTGGCAACACAGACCAGAGCTAGCACCCTAGTATCGAAAGACAAACCTGAAGCACCAGCATTGGTATACGTATCAAAGTTCTCAACTCAAAGTTCGCAAATCAAGAGATGCATTAGCAAACATTGGTCAATTCTTACTAATGACAGGACCAAACATCTGTTTACTAACCAACCAGTGTTTGCATACCAAAGGTCAAGCAACCTGAGGGACTTACGAGTAAACACCAGAGATGAGAAACCAAGGAATAGGAAAATTAGACACAAAAAAACTGGAACATATACTTGTTTGAATTGCAGTAACTGCAACAATATAGCAAAAGGTGGAGTTACATTGCATCCTTACACAGGAGAAAAAATAGCATTAAGATGTTATGCGACCTACAACACAGAGAATTGCATTTATTGTATATGCTGCCCTTGTGGCCTATACTATGTGGGTGAAAAAGGTCGGAAACTACGGATACCCCCTGAATGAACACAAATCATGTATACGTAACAAGAACAGCAACTCAGCAGTAGCGAGACATTTTAATGAGAAAAAGCACAACATATCATAACTCAAGTTTCAGGCCTTGGAAGTCATTGAGACCTCCGAAATACATATGGACATCAAGAAAAGACAACAACAAAGAGAATCCTATTGGATCAATCGACTGCACACATTGTCACCCTGTGGAATGAATGAAGAGTTTGATTTAAATAGTTTTTTAGGAATTCACTAACCTGAATTTTGTGATTAAGCAGTTGAGAAACATGAATGTTGAGAGATAAAGGGTGCATAAGCACAAACCTGAATACACATAAATATACAAGCATATTTAAATAGCTTAACTGATGTTTGTGCAACCAGAATGAGTCACTCTAACTCACTTAAAAGCTGAAAGAAAACAACATCATACATACATATATAACATTCTTAGTTGATGATTGTATAATCATAATTTGAATTACTCTCACGGTGAATAATACTTCACCTAATCATGAACCTATCAGAACATAGATTACCATTTAAATTCTTATTTTGCCAGTTCCAAGTATTTTTACATTAGTGCAGTTTCCACACACAATTATCGACACAAATCCAAGAGAAGAATAATTTAATAATTCAGATCGTAGCACATCTAGTTATTGATGTAGACATCAGCAAGAGAATAGCCTGCATTTTTCTGTTAATACAGAAATTACAACTAATGCAGGTTGTCCCGCTTAGAGTGGGCAACCAAGCATTAATAACTTCACACAAGCACGGCAGTGACCGCATTTATTACATGCTGCCCCTTCCAAGATGGTGGACGCAACTAATTGCGAGCGGCAGTTTTGATACATAGCGTTGCTATGACAATGGTCTAACACTAAAATGAAACATGAATGCCGCAGCGGCTTGGTACGTGGCGGGAGGAATTGTAGATGCAGCAATTCCACAAAGACGGTAAGAATATAACTGATTGTTGTCATAGAAGCATAATCCTGATCAATTACTAAGTGTCTACGCACCTTAATGGTATCGTTCACTTTCAGAAGTATTTTCGTGAACGCTGCAAACAGCACGATTATAAATAGGGCAGCTCCCTGCATACAGGTCAGTAAAGCTGACACGATGAAAGGGCATAAATGGGCACTCATGCTCGTATGAACTCTCACAAATTGTGAATAAGGATATATAAATACAACAACATAGACAAATATTAATTGAAAGGCACAGCATGACAAGATCACCCTTGGCAATATGTGAACAAAGAAAATTAGATGAAAATGGTAGCATATCTCACATGGGGTGCAACTGCTCACAGCAAGTCAAAATGCACAAATAAGGGCTCATGAGACAAAGAGATTATGAGACACTGGAAAGTGGTGCACAAAACATGTAATTTTGTAAAAAAGAATTTACATTTTTTTTATTTAAAATGTTTTCACATTTTTTTACAAAATTTCTTACATCCTTCATGAAAATAACCATGATGAGCGAACGAAAAATAGATAGAGTTGGAGAAGACAGAAAGAAGATATGATAAAGTTCACATCTATACTTTCGTTAAGTCGATGTTCTGCAAGAATTGGGTCACTGCGATGGTCTTGTGCGTTCTTTCTCCCTCCATTAGGCGGTTCCACCAAAACTCCTCATCTTAATGGGATATGCCCTCAAATAGGTGTAACATGTGAGTTGATCTCTCTTTTTCCAGTCCTATGCAGTCCAATAGGAGATGTCTGATGGTTTCCTTTTCGTCTCTCTTATCACAAAACCGACACAGGCTAGAGGTTGAGATCCCTCTGATTGCTCTAACTTCATTTATGGAGATAATATTTAGCCGTGCTCTTATGAATGTTTGTCACGATTGACGGTTTGGAAATGTCCTTAAGTATGGTCTTGTATTGTTCAATTTCCTGCTGATCAAAAGCAGGTGTGAGACTGGTTTATATGCCACGGCTAAGTCCTGAGATTTTATCCAGTCCCATGTTTCCAATTTCATGGTCACTTTTGTCGGATTGTTTGCAAGTTCGAGTTCCATAGATCCTATTTCTTTCAGAGTATTCTTAGCCTTCTGAGCCCATGGTTTCAGTAGGCTTGAGTTCTTATCGTGTAACTCGTTGCGAATAATGTCTACAAGTTTCGGCCATGGAGAGATGATCCGTTTTCTGAAAAGACTCAAATGGTTTCTATCACGGATGGCGCCTAAGGATGAAATGCAAAGTTCCCTTCTAATCAGAACCATTGGTGTTGATGGCGGCAGGTTCAGCAGAGTCCTCCAGAAATAGCTTTCGAGCTTCTGCCAGAGGTTATCCGAGAGAGTCAGGAAAGCTTCTGTTCCATATAGGGTCGGGTGCACAACTTTTGTTCTATAGAACACAATGATTGGTTATTGCGAGAATTTACAGAATTTTCTTTCAATTCTTTTTGCCTGGGCTGTTAAGCGTTTCATCTTCTCCCACAGTTTTGATTGCATGTTCTTGTCTGTTGCGTTGTTACTTAAAATGACCCCGAAGTATTTGAATTCTTCCACCGTTTGGATTTTTACGCCTTCCAAACGCCATGAAAAATTGAACTTTGATTTTGATGATTTATGGAATGTCAGTGTCTGTGTTTTAGAGGTGTTAATTTCCAAATTATTTGTTCTTATATATTTGCTCAAGGCGTCCAGCTGTCTTTGAAGACCTATTGGAGTTTGGTCTATGAAGATTAAATCGTCCGCATATAGAAGACGTGAGATGGTCGAGCCGCCCAGTTTTGGTGGAAAGGATCTAACCTGAGACTCTGTGTCTTTGAGATCCCATAGAAATGCACAGAATAAGGTTGGTGCCAACGGGCAGCCCTGTTTCACTCCTTTTGACATAGGAATAGGTTTGGAAATAGTGCCTTGTTGCTTTAATCTTACAGATATTGATGTTTCCATATGTAGGGCTTGAACTTGTTCCAGAATGAAGACTGGGCATTTGTTTCTTTCCAGCTTTTTCCATAGAAGCTCCCTGTTGATCTGGTCAAAGGCCTGAACCAGGTCGACAAAAGCCACATAAATTGTTGACCCTCCCGCCCTTCTTTTCTCCTTTAAGGTGTTGATTTCCAAGGTTTTTTGCGAAACCCGCTTGAAAATGGTCAGAGACATTTGCTTCTTCAGCCCAAGATTGGAAAGCATCAAGTAACGTGGACCCATAAAGCTTGTCAATTACATCAAGCAAAGCTACCGGTCTGTAGTTCTTTGGGTTGTCTCTAGAGCCCGCCTTGTAAATTGGAACAATTGTTGCATTTTTCCAGGATAATGGCACTGACTTCGTTTTTATAATTCTGTCAAAGACAGCTTTGATGAACACTGCCCATTGTTCCGGGGCTTGTTTCAAATGTGCATTTGTTAAGGCGCTCTTGAGTTTTTTAGTTTACGGATTTTCATTTCGATAGATGTTACATCGGTAGGTAAAAACCACTCTGTTTCTGATTTAAGGTGAGGTTGTTGATACTCTGAGTTTGGATTTTGGAAAAGATCTGTGAAATGGGACATCCATTTCTGTTCCCCTACACAGTTGCTTAGTGTGTTTACCGTAGTGGTCGTTGATGATTTTATTTTTTGCCAAAAATCTCTTGAGTTCCGACTGTTTACAGCTGGCAAAGTGCCTCGGCATCTGCTTGGTGCATTGCCTCTTTGTGCGCCTTTAGCCAATTTTTGTAACTCTTCTTTGCTAAGGCAGCGGCCTGTAAATCCTTAAGATATTTTGTTTTTTTCGCCAATCGGAGAAGTTTTCTCTGCTTTCCCCTTTCTTCGACCAGGGCCTTGTCATATGTATGTGTAAATCCAGCCAGATTGGGCTTAAAGTTCTTAACCGTGTGTCTGTATATGTTTAAATGTTGAGTAAAGTCTGGGGGATATGTGTTTTGGATAGGCCTGCCTGGTTATATGTGTCCATCAGGTTTTCCACGTCTTTGGCTTTAACTTTTAATTTTATCCTTCCCCCAGACTCTTCGATTTCCGCCTGCATTCGTGTTCGTATCTCTTGAAATGATGTCCACGTAAATTCTAGCAGATTGTGATCGCTGTTTGTAGTCGGTATAACTCGAAAATTAATGATGTTGGGGAGGAGATCACAATTGACAAAAATGTGGTCCAATATCGCACTTGAGGCGCCTTTTTCCCAGGTTGGAATAATGGGTTCCTCCTTCCCTCTTAGGGAGTGGAGATTTAGCATATCGTACACCTTCATTATTTTTGCCCACTTTCTTCCTCTTTTGATTGCCAGAGTGTTGACGCAGCATGTTGTTATTGCTTCTGTGGCATCTGGGAATGATGAATTTAAGTCTCCACATATTATCAAGTGGGCTTGCTCGTGTTACCCAAAGATTTGCTGCAAGATGAGGTTCGCTTTATGTAAAATCTGCTCATCACTTTGAGCCAGCGGGTTCCAATAAGAGTTGAGGATTATAATCTCTGCTGTGAAGAGCCGTTCTGGTGGTAAACACTCCCTTTCCACTTTATTTGCAGAACTTGGAAGAATAGAGATGATTCTATCACCTTTGTCACTTGCAATTCGTTGTTTGACCTTACCATTGTCAAGAGACCTTTGTTGCTTGTGCCAAATATACTTCGAATCCGTCCATGTACGGTTGCTTTCTGAGCCATGTTTCCTGGAGACAAAGTATGTCATAGGGCTTCATTACACTGTACGCGGAAAACCATGGCGCTATAAGCGCCATGGTTCATGCCGGTAATTTACTGGTACCGCCTTGGAGGAAAGGGGAATTACCGCCCTATTCCAAGGTTGGCGGGGCGGTAATTCCTCCTTCCTCCATTGCCCTTCCCCATTCCCATATTTGCCCCATAGGGCATAATGGGAATGGGGAAGGTGCTAATTACGGCACCGCAAATTGCGGTACCGTAATTAGCTCCACTGGTCCCTTTGCGGGTTGGTTTTTAATACCTGCAAAAAGCAGGCGTTAAATTCCCCACCCCGCAAAGGGACCTCGTAGTAAGGCAGTAAGGATTTACTGGTACCGGTAAAATACCGGTACTGGTAAACCCTTACCGCCTACCGTGTAATGAGGCCCTATAGTCACCCAGATGAACGTCCGAGTATCTCAACAGATGGTCGAAACCTCTTGTGTTCGACGAACCAAATTTCAGAGGAGTGCTCTTTTTATTATGGGCCACATTTAAAACTTCTGCAGCTATCCCTTCCTGGGATGGCTACTTTCGATTGCGAGAGTCTAGTGCTCTCGGGATCCAGGCCCATTGCTTCCCCTCCTTTAAAATGCCTAGTTCTTTTTCTCCATGTTGCTGAGTAGCAACTCCGTTGTTCAGCTTTTCGTGGGCAAAAGTTAATGTAAGTTTCTTCAGAGGACCTTTAGGTATCCGGTCTGTATTTGAGATGTCAGTGTGTGGTTTAGTGACATCTGTTTTTGAAAGCTTTTGAGAGTCTTTTGGGCCGTTGTATGGTCGTGCGTCTTCGTCTTCTGTAATGATGATGGTGTCATTGTTTTCTTTTCTCTTGTTTAACTCATTATTCCTTTTCACCGTTTCTCTGTCATTAATTGGCCTTTCACTGGGTCGTGGGGATGTTTTAACTTTATTGTGGGCATATTGGCCTGAGGCTGCCTTTGATTTAGTGGTTGGCCTAGAGTCCTGTGTCCTTAAGTTGGTACCACATTCAGTTAGGTCATACCCCAGAATTAATAGGCTTTCTATCTCTTGCAGAATTAACAGGTGCACTACCAAAGAAGGGACGTGTAGAAATATGTTGTCCAATTTACCTTTGATTCCAGACTCCATGAATTTTATATCCTCTGTTCTAATTGCTCTTAGTGGGGGGGTACACTGGAATAGAGCCATGACGTTCCTTCTATTTAGGATTATCTTACTTGATTTGTCTATGACTTTTAGAGCAAAGTTTCTTTCACTCTTTATTTTCTCCTTATAGGTAAGCCTGTCGTCCTTTTTTGCTTTATCTCTTGAATTTGTACAGATCTGATGTTTTAGATCTCTCTTTCTTTCGTTTTTTTTTCTTTGCCGATTTTCCTCATGGGAGTCCGATCTAAGCCCTTCCCGTCTAGGGGGCAAAGACCTCTGCTTCTTGCCCCACCGGGAGTCTTCGTAGTATTCAACAGGTTTTGTGTTAGCGATATCCGGGTTCCTGGAGTCCACGAGTCCACGAAGGACCAGTTTTTCTTATGAATTATATCCGGCGAAATCTCTTGGTGCCGAAGAACAGTCTTTTTTCTCCTTTCAGCGATGGACGTGAAGGGTGGAGAAGAGGGACTCTGATTCTCCTCAGTTCTTTCTTGAGAAGGTTCGTGCCGTGGTTTGTTCTCCACTCCCTGATGATGTGGAGTGGGCACCTGGTCTTCAATTGAGTGGGTATATAAATCCATCAGGTCCAAGGATTCGTTTTCTACTTGTTCCGCCCCAGAAGATGCTACTATTTGATTTTGAGTTGGATCGACATGGGCAAACCTGGCCCTTGGAGTGAGAGGCGGTATTTTAGAATTCTTTTTTTTGTGCTAGGACAGCAAGGGCCCTTTCGTCTTCACTCTCTTCAGACTGGGCTTCCACTGGGATATCGGAGGTTGGTGTTTTGCCAAAAGTTACAGTTCTTACTGATGGCCCCTTAGCATTCGTGGAGGGCTTAAAAACCGGGTAGGTGGTATTTATTTTTTGTCTTTTTGATCCTGTAATGGGTATGGAAGCACATTTTCCAGCTCGTCGCTTTTGGACGTCCCCTTTAATTTTAGTACGATGCATCCATTTGACCCTTTTGTCCTGGGATTTTGCGAAACCGGATCAGCTTCTTTCTCCCCTATTTTTCTCTTTTCCCTAGAATGGGTTGGTGCCGATGTCTGTGGTCTACTTTTCTTTGTAACTTCTTTGTTCCCTTTGTTTACTTGAGTCCGGTCTTCTTTGGTGCTGCCGTTTAATAATGATGTTTCTGTTGTAACCCTCTCCTTTGGAGACGTTGTCTGAGTTAATCTAGATAGTCTGATCAGATTTTCTGTTTCCGTACTTTGATTCTTTGCTAAGGGATTGTTTATGTCTGTGCTGTGAGTGTTTTCTTTCCCAGCAAGGTCTTTTTGATTTACACAAGCCTTGATGTATCCTTCCAAGTAGGTCATTTTCGTTTGTATCATAGCGATAAGTGTGGAGTGATCCTTAAGAGTGTCATTTATCCCCTCGTACAATTTGGCGAAGGGCGATAATGCAATTGTGAAGGTTGACATTAGGGCCATCAGGTCCGGCTTTTTTTTTGAGGACTCCATCTCTGTTTGGTCTGACATTCTCGATGATGGGCGCCTTTTTGGCAGTGAATGTGACGGTGTGATAACTGCGTCCAGATTACTGGAAATTCTGGGGAGAAGGTTCCTAGGCTCGTTAGCCACGGGCCATGTGTCTTTAATTGCTGGTAAATTCAAATGACCTAGATCGTAGGATGAACCTTCCGTTGTTGGATTCACTGGAGGTTCTTGGTCCTGCGCTTGGCCAATGGCGACTAAGGGTACTGACTCCTCTCACACATTCTTTTTGTTGGCCCCTAGAGTCACATTTGCACTTTGATTTGTGGATGGCATAGTGGGTGAGGTGCTGATTTTGTCATTCGCCAACGACTGAGATGAAGGGTGGTTTCTTAGAAATGGTTTTCTATGTTTTTTTTCCTTTGTAGGTGATTCTCCAGTCACCTCAGGGTTTTTTGCCCCATTGTCTTGTGCGTTTCCTTCTTGCGGTTTCCCGGAGTTTGTTTTTCTACGGGCTTTTAATGGGATTGACATCTCCAGGCTTTGATGAGTGGGTGCTTCATTGTTAGAAGTATCTTGCTGTATGATGGGTTCCAAGTTTGTACCTGGCCAGGAGAATACTTGGGGGACAGCTTGGTTCCAAGCTGGAGTTAGGTGGGCACCTTGTAGTATTTCCACGTCTGATAGTTTCCCGAGAGCAATGTGCTCATTGTCTTTTTTTTTTTTAAAGAAGAAGTTGCGGAGAGCCGATTCTTCAGGAGCAATGTTTGATTTAAGAGTAATTTTTTAAAAAATTCTTAGCGGTTTTTCTTCTTTCTCTGTTTGGCTTAAGGTTTTCTCCCTTTTCTTTAGGATTGCTGGTAGGGATCCCCGCACTTTCCCTTTTTTGGTTGTTGGTTTAGAACTCTTTTTTACAGAGAAATATTTTGGGAAAATTAGCCATTTGTTTTTTTTCTGGATTTAATGTACTTTGATTAGGTCGGTGAATATCCATGTCCGTTGAATTCAGACAGTTTCCGGGTTCAGTGATTGCGTCAAGAAGTTATGTGTGTTCAAAGGTGTTATTTAGAGAATTCAGTGTTTCTTTAAGGTGGTCCGACATGCCAGTTAAGTCGACGTACAGCGTGTCCACCTCTGAGTGGCTTAATGTCAGGTTCACATTTTATTTTGCTGTGGGTGGGGGGTGGAGTCAATTGTCACATATATTTTTTTGCCGCTCTGTGGATCCGCACCTAACTGTAAGGGATGTGCGCCCGCCCTGAGAGCTACCACATCAGAGGTAATGCATTCGTCTTCCCGGAGCTGGTTGTTGCCAGCCCCACCTACCGGGGTCTGGATTTCCTGTGTCCACAGCCAACTTCTTATTGTAAGTGGCTTTTTCCGGTAGGGCCCCATGTCTGCTGATTGGTTAGAGTAACCTGGGCCGACCCGGGGGACCGTAACAGATGTTCCGGGAGAGCTCTACAGCATTCACCCCCAATCCTCGGGCCGGACCCCGCCGGTCTCATCCACTAAGTCACAGACCTGACTGACCTGCATGCTCCCCAAGGACACCCCCGTGCTTTGGTCCCGCAGGGCATCTACAAATGATGGTAAAGGGGGGCATATAGTCACAAGACTTGGGGGGTCTGAGTGGTCTGTCTCTGATTGTACAGATACATTTAGAAGTAGAATGTTCGTTGTAGAAGTGTTAGAAGTCACAGTCTTACCTCTGGATTGGGAGAGGAGGACGGGCTTCAGCGGACTTCGATGCTCCAACCCGTTGTTAGATTCCCCTCGTAGGCGTTGACTCCTCAGTCTCCGCCCCTCTTCTTCCGTGGCCCGATGCGTCATCTCCACAGGCCGTTGGATGTAGAGCTCAGCTTTTCTCCTTCAGTCTGTTAGACAGGGGGTAGTGATTGCTAACTGGGTCTGGATCCGTTTCCAGCCGTAAACAGCAGCGCCCTTTACACCACGCGGGCTTCACATGTAATTGAGTAGTGATTACCTTTATATATGCATGTTCACATAACTGATTTTGATCACGTCAATGTGCTTTTCTTTATGTTTTTCCTTTTGTGTTATTGTGTCATTCAAATGTGGGTACCCTGTCTCTAAATGTTACATGATTTTGCATGATGTTACGTAAATTGTGATTATGGTATACATTGTACAGTACAGTATTGATATAAGACTGGGCTCTGATGAAGGATCTAATCCAAAATGCATTGGCCTTACAGTCATGGTTTGCTGTACATTTTGTCAAAGGCAAATTGGTGATGAATAACCAATAATTTAAAGAATTTAAAGAATCTAAGGAATAAAAACATGCTTATTTGAAAAATCATTGAGAGTTTTTCAAGATATTAGTTTGAAACAACGTCAAGAAGTAACTAACCCCTAGTGGGAAAAACGGGTGTGTGGCCCACACCGAACGCCATTGAGCCTAGGTCACTTTCTTTTTCAGTCATATTTATGTGCCCAGCACTGTGGCACTATATAGTGGGCTGCACCCTACTAATTATAATTAAGCTTATAATTAAGCTTAAGATTTAGCAAAACAGCACGCTAGAACAGAACAATCCAAAACAAGCTGTGCCCTCTCTTCAACCAATGGTTTTTCTGTAAAACCAAAGAGAACATTTGGAAGCGAGGAGGGTATGCCAGTGTGAGTGCACAAAACACGACACATGAGCATCATTTAATAATTGCAGAGCAGATGTATGGCGGTCGCTCAGAGTACAACATCCCAGTACATCAGATATGGGTGCGATTATGAGTAGGAAAATGGGTGAGAATGAAGATCCTGTTGCCTTTATCCAAGATATTCAAGAGTGATGGTGTCTTGAGAACAGAGAATCGTGGGATAAAACTGTGGCATTATTTTACCACATTTTATGTCAGGGTCTGCCCAAGCCAGCACAAAGGCAAATGAAGAAACAGGTAGGGATGGAAGAGAAGCCATGGCCAGAAATTCAATTGACTATTGCGCACCATTGCCAATTGTTACAGGAGAAGAATGAGAAGAAAGCTGAGAGTAGAAAACAGGAGGAAGCGAAGTTAGTTCCAATAAAATTGTGACTGTGGTACGAGGAAATCTTTAACAGGTACAGGAATGCATTTATATCCACAATAGGACAACCCACAGAGCAACCTGATGTGTTCAGAACTATCAGCGACACCGGTCCCCAAGATGAACCAAGGGTCAAGGTAACGATAGAAGGCAAGACATTTTCATTCCTTGTGAACACTGGAGCAACTTGTTCCTGTGTCTGTGAGGGAAAATACCCAATGTCAGGCATTTCCATGAATGCGCAGGGATTTTCTGGGGAGGTGAGCTTAGTTTATTTTACAGATGAATCACCCATCTCTATAGGAGGACACGACATGTTGATGCCATTATTATATTCTCGACAGACACCAGTTAACATATTGAGGTGTGACTTGGTGGCAAAACTTAACATGACGATATGTTTTACTAATAAAGGAATAATGTGTTCCACTCCAGGGATACATTACATGAATGTGAAAGAATTCATATTAGCATTTACAGGCCAGAAGGCATTACAAGGTGTCCCTTTAGATCCAGAAGTATTTTTGTATGGAGTGACTGTTTTATCATCATGGTTACCCAAGTTGGTAGGTAAAATATGAGGAAGGGCAGGTTATCCCTTTACAGTTAGAAGCAGCAGTAGTCAGAGAGGAAAGGGTTGTTGTTAATAGAACAGATGATGAGGGGAGAGGATGGAGAGCAGTCATAGCCCTCAATGAAGGATATAGGTTGACAGACTTGACCGATGAAGAGCTTTTCAGGGATGATTAATCTGATGATGAATTAATATTTTTCATAAGTCTCACTTATTAGATTAAAGTGGAGTACAGAGAAGTACTGCAGAGAATGGCAATGGTAAAAAATAAACCGTCATTTTATCAGGAAGATTTATAGAAAGTGCCAAATATTGACGTGGGTCTATTGAAAGGAGTAAGAGTAGGTAAAATGAAGCTTAAACCAGGAGCAATTTTTCCATGAGCAAAACAATATCTCATGTCCAGAGAATTGGATGATGGTATATTCGAGACCATTTCTGCTTTGTTGAAGAGAGGAATATTGGTGCAATCTGAGTCCCCATGTAACACCTCTGTGTACCCAGTGAAGAAATCAACTGGGAGGTCATGGACATTTATTCGGGATCTCCACCTCCTGAATACTATTGTCCAAGTAGAGTTTCCTTTAGTTCCAAATCCTGTTTCAGTATTATGTAATATCCCATCCAAGGCCAAATATTTTATAGTTATATATTTAACCCCTTCCATGAGGATTTGACTTTATTTTCATATATAATATCCACCTGAAACATACTTGTTTGCCTCAAGGGTACTGTGAGACCCCTCAATCTTTAAAATGGTCCTTCAGATGGATTTGGGTAATGTTCAGCTCGAAAGTGAAATAATTCAGTACGTGGATGACATTTTAGTGTGCAGTGAGACGGAAGAAAGATGCAGAGAAGACTCAGTTTGACTCATGACCATACCAGCAGAGAAAGGATACAAAGTAGACAAGGAAAAGCTACAATATTGTCAGGAAGAAGTCCTGTATATATAGGATAGTTAATCTTTCAAGAAGGGAGAAAAGTAACACCCGAAAGAGTAGAAGCAATTATGAAGGCTTCAGAACCTAAAACACTGAGGGAAATGAAAATGTTTTTAGGCCTGTGTAACTATTGTAGGTCCTGGCTTTTCGATTACAGCACATATATTCAACTATTTTAAAAGGACTTAACGAAGCACAGGTAGACAAAAGTAAAATATCATGGACAGATGAAATGACTGAAGGATTTGAGGAATTACAAAAGGAAATCAGTGCAGCCCCTGTGTTAGGAATTCCAGATTTTCATGAATTGTACCTATTTTCCCATTCAAATGGAGAAGTTATGACAGCAGTCCTCACACACAAAAACGTCATTAGGACATGGACATGAACCATTGGCTTACTTCAGTGGGATTTTATCTGGTTATGAAAGGGCATTACCCTTCCAAAAAAGCTTTAGCTGCTGCTGCATTTGCAATTGAAAAAGCTTCCAGTATTACAATGGGGTGTTCATTAACATGCCTGTCCTCACTATCCCCTTCCTCTCAGAGGTTGGTGTTTTGCCAAAAGTTACAGTTCTTACTGATGGCCCCTTAGCGCTCGTGGAGGGCTTAAAAAACGGATAGGTGGTATTTTTTTTGTCTTTTTGATCCTGTAATGGGTATGGAAGCACATTTTCCAGCTCGTCGCTTTTGGACGTCCCCTTTAATTTTAGTACAATGCATCCATTTGACCCTTTTGTCCTAGGATTTTGCAAAACCGGATCAGCTTCTTTCTCCCCTGTTTTTCTCTTTTCCCTAGAATGGGTTGGTGTCGGTGTCTGAGGTCTACTTTTCTTTGTAACTTCTTTGTTCCCTTTGTTTACTTGAGTCCGGTCTTCTTTGGTGCTGCCGTTTAATAATGATGTTTCTGTTGTAACCATCTCCTTTGGCGACGTTGTCTGAGTTGATCTAGATAGTCTGATCAGATTTTCTGTTTCCGTACTTTGATTCTTTGTTAAGGGATTGTTTATGTCTGTGCTGTGAGTGGTTTCTTTCCCAGCAAGGTCTTTTTGATTTTCGCAAGCCTTGATGTATCCTTCCAAGTAGGTCATTTTCGTTTGTATCATAGCGATAAGTGTGGAGTGATCCTTAAGAGTGTCATTTATCCCCTCGTACAATTTGGCGAAGGGCGATAATGCAATTGTGAAGGTTGACATTAGGGCCATCAGGTCCGGCTTTTTTTTGAGGACTCCATCTCTGTTTGGTCTGACATTCTCGATGATAGGCGCCTTTTTGGCAGTGAATGTGACGGTGTGATAACTGCGTCCAGATTACTGGAAATTCTGGGGAGAAGGTTACTAGGCTCGTTAGCCGCGGGCCATGTGTCTTTAATTACTGGTAAATTCAAATGACCTAGATCGTAGGATGAACCTTCCGTAGTCGGATTCACTGGAGGTTCTTGGTCCTGCGCTTGGCCAATGGCGACTATGGGTACTGAATGCTCTAACACGTTCTTTTTGTTGGCCCCTAGAGTCACGTTTGCACTTTGATTTGTGGATGGCATAGTGGGTGAGGTGCTGATTTTGTCATTCGCCAACGACTCAGATGAAGAGTGGTTTCTTAGAAATGGTTTTTCTACGTTTTTTTCCTTTGTAGGTGATTCTCCAGTCACCTCAGGGTTTTTTTCCCCATTGTCTTGTGCGTTTCCTTCTTGCGGTTTCCCAGAGTTTGTTTCTCTACGGGCTTTTAATGGGATTGACATCTCTAGGCTTTGATGAGTGGGTGCTTCATTGTTAGAAGTATCTTGCTGTATGATGGGTTCCAAGTTTGTACCTGGCCAGGAGAATATTTTGGGGACAGCTTGGTTCCAAGCTGGAGTTAGGTCGGCACCTTGTAGTATTTCCACGTCTGATAGTTCCCCGAGAGCAATGTGCTCATTGTCTTTTATTTTTTAAAGAAGACGTTGCGGAGAGCCGATTCTTCAGGAGCGATGTTTGATTTAAGAGTAATTTTTTTGTAAATTCTTAGCGGTTTTTCTTTGTTCTCTGTTTGGCTTAAAGTTTTCTCCCTTTTCTTTAGGATTGCTGGTAGGGATCACCGCACTTTCCCTTTTTTGGTTGTTGGTTTAGAACTCTTTTTTACAGAGATGTTTTTGGGAAAGTTAGCCATTTGTTTTTTTTCTGGATTTAATGTACTTTGATTAGGTCGGTGAATATCCATGTCCGTTGAATGCAGACAGTTTCCGGGTTCAGTGATTGCGTCAAGAAGTTCTGTGTGTTCAAATGTGTTATTTAGAGAATTCAGTGTTTCTTTAAGGTGGTCCGACATGCCGGTTAAGTCGACGTACTGCGTGTCCACCTCTGAGTGGCTTAATGTCAGGTTCACATTTTCTTTTGCTGTGGGTGGGGGGTGGATGTCAATTGTCACATGTATTTTTGTTGGCGCTCTGTGGATCCGCTAACTGTAAGGGATGTTCGCCCGCCCTGAGAGCTACCACATCAGAGGTAATGCATTCGTCTTCCCGGAGCTGGTTGTTGCCAGCCCCACCTAGCAGGGTCTGGATTTCCCGTGGATGTCCACATCCAACTTCTTATTGTAAGTGGCTTTGTCTGGTAGGGCCCCTGTCTGCTGGTTGGTTAGAGTAACCTGGGCCGACCCGGGGGACCATAACAGATGTTCTGGGAGAGCTCTACAGCGTCCCCCCCCAATCCTAGGGCCGGACCCCTCATCTTCTCCACGAGGTCCTGCAACATTACTGTTAGCGCCGGTCTCAACCACTAAGTCACAGACCTGACTGACCTGCATGCTCCCCAAGGACACCCCTGTGCTTTGTTCCCACATTCCATCTACAAATGATGGTAAAGGGGGGCATATAGTCACAAGACGTGGGGGGTCTGAGTGGTCTGTCTCTGATTGTGCAGATACATTTTGAAGTAGAATGTTCGTTGTAGAAGTGTTAGAAGTCACAGTCTTACCTCCGGATTGGGTGAGGAGGACGGGCTTCAGCGGACTTCGATGTTCCAACCCGTTGTTAGATTCCCCTCGTAGGCGTTGACTCCTCAGTCTCTGCCTCTCTTCTTCCGTGGCCCGATGCGTCATCTCCACAGGCCGTTGGATGTAGAGCTCAGCTTTTCTCCTCCAGTCTGTTAGACAGGGGTAGTGATTGCTAACTGGGTCTGGATCCGTTTCCAGCCGTAAACAGCAGCGCCCTTTACACCACGCGGGCTTCACATGTAATTGATTAGTGATTACCTTTATATATGCATGTTCACATAACTGATTTGATCACGTCAATGTGCTTTTCTTTATGTTTTTCCTTTTGTGTTATTGTGTCTCTCAAATGTGGGTACCCTGTCTCTAAATGTTACATGATTTTGCATGATGTTACATAAATTGTGATTATGGTATACATTTTACAGTACAGTATTGATATAAGACTGGGCTCTGATGAAGGATCTAATCCGAAATGCATTGGCCATACAGTCATGGTTTGCTGTACATTTTGTCAAAGGCAAATTGGTGATGAATAACCAATAATTTAAAGAATTTAAAGAATCTAAGGAATAAAAACATGCTTATTTGAAAAATCATTGAGAGTTTTTCAAGATATGAGTTTGAAACAACGTCAAGAAGTAACTAACCCCTAGTTGGAAACACGGGTGTGTGGCCCACACCGAACGCCATTGAGCCTAGGTCTCTTTCTTTTTCAGTCATATTTATGTGCCCAGCACTGTGGCACTATATAGTGGGCTGCACCCTACTAATTATAATTAAGCTTATAATTAAGCTTAAGATTTAGCAAAACAGCACGCTAGAACAGAACAATCAAAAACAAGCTGTGCCCTCTCTTCAACCAATGGTTTTTCTGTAAAACCAAAGAGAACATCGATGGATCTGTATCGAGAGAAATAGGAGGTAGATCAGATGACATCATCACAGATGAGCACAGAATGATGTCTTTAAGTAGACTAGATCTTGATGATGTGGAAAGAGACGAAAGTCATACAAGCTGGGGCATAATGATGTCAAACTAAGAAAGGGAAGAAAATGTGAAAGCGCGAAGAGAGGGCATAGGTGGTTTTTTGAAAGATTCAAGTGTTGAAAAAGGGGTAAAATGGTCAGACCTAGAGGACCCTAAAGAAGAAACGCCAGAGCCAACACCATACACTGAACGACCACAAGCACGGTCACACAGTGCAGTGCATGTATCCGCGCCTTATGTAAGCAGATTGAGCTCACTACCAGGATGGAGACAAGTGGGCAAGACTAGCACCATCTGGAAAACAAGGAGTGCAGGTGGGTATGATTATGGATCAGGGTTTTTACAATTCCCATTATTACAGAAAGGGGAGGGGCAACCACAATATATTCCGTGGTCACAAATGGATAAGGATCATTTGAAATTCAAATGACCTAGTTTGACTTGAGGTGCTGGAAAATTGATTCATTCTCGGAGAGAAAGACGTCAGGAATGACGTAAGCCATAGGTGACATAAAAGGCTTGCTAGCAGCCATTCTCTGAGAGAGGGCTGATGACATTTGGAAGCGAGGAGGGTATGCCAGTGTGAGTGCACAAAACACGACACATGAGCATCATTTAATAATTGCAGAGCAGATGTATGGCGGTCGCTCAGAGTACAACATCCCAGTACATCAGATATGGGTGTGATTATGAGTAGGAAAATGGGTGAGAATGAAGATCCTGTTGCCTTTATCCAAGATATTCAAGAGTGATGGTGTCTTGAGAACAGAAAATCGTGGGATAAAACTGTGGCATTATTTTACCACATTTTATGTCAGGGTCTGCCCAAGCCAGCACAAAGGCAAATGTAGAAACAGGTAGGGATGGAAGAGAAGCCATGGCCAGAAATTCAATTGACTATTGCGCACCATAACCAATTGTTACAGGAGAAGAATGAGAAGAAAGCTGAGAGTAGAAAACAGGAGGAAGCGAAGTTAGTTCCAATAAAATTGTGACTGTGGTACGAGGAAATCTTTAACAGGTACAGGAATGCATTTATATCCACAATAGGACAACCCACAGAGCAACCTGATGTGTTCAGAACTATCAGCGACACCGGGCCCCCAAGATGAACCAAGGGTCAAGGTAACGATAGAAGGCAAGACATTTTCATTCCTTGTGAACACTGGAGCAACTTGTTCCTTTGTCTGTGAGGGAAAATACCCAATGTCAGGCATTTCCATGAATGCGCAGGGATTTTCTGGGGAGGTGAGCTTAGTTTATTTTACAGATGAATCACCCATCTCCATAGGAGGACACGACATGTTGATGCCATTATTATATTCTCGACAGACACCAGTTAACATATTGAGGTGTGACTTGGTGGCAAAACTTAACATGAAGATATGTTTTACTGATAAAGGAATAATGTGTTCCACTCCAGGGATACATTACATGAATGTGAAAGAATTCATATTAGCATTTACAGGCCAGAAGGCATTACAAGGTGTCCCTTTAGATCCAGAAGTATTTTTGTATGGAGTGACTGTTTTATCATCATGGTTACCCAAGTTGGTAGGTAAAATATGAGGAAGGGCAGGTTATCCCTTTATAGTTAGAAGCAGCAGTAGTCAGAGAGGAAAGGGTTGTTGTTAATAGAACAGATGATGAGGGGAGAGGATGGAGAGCAGTCATAGCCCTCAAAGAAGGATATAGGTTGACAGACTTGACCGATGAAGAGCTTTTCAGGGATGATTATTCTGATGATGAATTAATATTTTTCATAAGTCTCACTTATTGGATTAAAGTGGAGTACAGAGAAGTACTGCAGAGAATGGCAACGGTTAAAATAAACCGTCATTTTATCAGGAAGATTTATAGAAAGTGCCAAATATTGACGTGGGTCTATTAAAAGGAGTAAGAGTACGTAAAATGAAGCTTAAACCAGGAGCAATTTTTCCATGAGCAAAACAATATCTCATGTCCAGAGAATTGGATGATGGTATATTCGAGACCATTTCTGCTTTGCTGAAGAGAGGAATATTGGTGCAATCTGAGTCCCCATGTAACAATTCTGTGTACCCAGTGAAGAAATCAACTGGGGGGTCATGGACATTTATTCAGGATCTCCACCTCCTGAATACTATTGTCCAAGTAGAGTTTCCTTTAGTTCCAAATCCTGTTTCAGTATTATGTAATATCCCATCCAAGGCCAAATATTTTATAGTTATATATTTAACCCCTTCCATGAGGATTTGACTTTATTTTCATATATAATATCCACCTGAAACATACTTGTTTGCCTCAAGGGTACTGTGAGACCCCTCAATCTTTAACATGGTCCTTCAGATGGATTTGGGTAATGTTCAGCTCGAAAGTGAAATAATTCAGTACGTGGATGACATTTTAGTGTGCAGTGAGACGGAAGAAAGATGCAGAGAAGACTCAGTTTGACTCATGACCATACCAGCAGAGAAAGGATACAAAGTAGACAAGGAAAAGCTACAATATTGTCAGGAAGAAGTCCTGTATATATAGGATAGTTAATCTTTCAAGAAGGGAGAAAAGTAACACCCGAAAGAGTAGAAGCAATTATGAAGGCTTCAGAACCTAAAACACTGAGGGAAATGAAAATGTTTTTAGGCCTGTGTAACTATTGTAGGTCCTGGCTTTTCGATTACAGCACATATATTCAACTATTTTAAAAGGACTTAACGAAGCAGAGGTAGACAAAAGTAAAATATCATGGACAGATGAAATGACTGAAGGATTTGAGGAATTACAAAAGGAAATCAGTGCAGCCCCTGTCTTAGGAATTCCAGATTTTCATGAATTGTACCTATTTTCCCATTCAAATGGAGATGTTATGACAGCAGTCCTCACACACAAAAACGTCATTAGGACATGGACATGAACCATTGGCTTACTTCAGTGGGATTTTATCTGGTTATGAAAGGGCATTACCCTTCCAAAAAAGCTTTAGCTGCTGCTGCATTTGCAATTGAAAAAGCTTCCAGTATTACAATGGGGTGTTCATTAACATGCCTGTCCTCACTCTCCCCTTCCTCTCGGAGGTTGGCGTTTTGCCAAAAGTTACAGTTCTTACTGATGGCCCCTTAGCGCTCGTGGAGGGCTTAAAAACCGGATAGGTGGTAGTTTTTTTGTCTTTTTGATCCTGTAATGGGTATGGAAGCACATTTTCCAGCTCGTCGCTTTTGGATGTCCCCTTTAATTTTAGTACAATGCAGCCATTTGACCCTTTTGTCCTAGGATTTTGCAAAACCGGATCAGCTTCTTTCTCCCCTGTTTTTCTCTTTTCCCTAGAATGGGTTGGTGCTGGTGTCTGAGGTCTACTTTTCTTTGTAACTTCTTTGTTCCCTTTGTTTACTTGAGTCCGGTCTTCTTTGGTGCTGCCGTTTAATAATGATGTTTCTGTTGTAACCCTCTCCTTTGGCGACGTTGTCTGAGTTGATCTAGATAGTCGGATCAGATTTTCTGTTTCCGTACTTTGATTCTTTGTTAAGGGATTGTTTATGTCTGTGCTGTGAGTGGTTTCTTTCCCAGCAAGGTCTTTTTGATTTTCGCAAGCCTTGATGTATCCTTCCAAGTAGGTCATTTTCGTTTGCATCATAGCGATAAGTGTGGAGTGATCCTTAAGAGTGTCATTTATCCCCTCGTACAATTTGGCGAAGGGCGATAATGCAATTGTGAAGGTTGACATTAGGGCCATCAGGTCTGGCTTTTTTTTTGAGGACTCCATCTCTGTTTGGTCTGACATTCTCGATGATAGGTGCCTTTTTGGCAGTGAATGTGACGGTGTGATAACTGCGGCCAGATTACTGGAAATTCTGGGGAGAAGGTTACTAGGCTCGTTAGCCGCGGGCCATGTGTCTTTAATTACTGGTAAATTCAAATGACCTAGATCGTAGGATGAAGCTTCCGTAGTCGGATTCACTGGAGTTTCTTGGTCCTGCGCTTGGCCAATGGCGACTATGGGTACTGAATGCTCTAACACGTTCTTTTTGTTGGCCCCTAGAGTCACGTTTGCACTTTGATTTGTGGATGGCATAGTGGGTGAGGTGCTGATTTTGTCATTCGCCAACGACTCAGATGAAGAGTGGTTTCTTAGAAATGGTTTTTCTATGGTTTTTTCCTTTGTAGGTGATTCTCCAGTCACCTCAGGGTTTTTTGCCCCATTGTCTTGTGCGTTTCCTTCTTGCGGTTTCCCAGAGTTTGTTTCTCTACGGGCTTTTAATGGGATTGACATCTCTAGGCTTTGATGAGTGGGTGCTTCATTGTTAGAAGTATCTTGCTGTATGATGGGTTCCAAGTTTGTACCTGGCCAGGAGAATATTTGGGGGAAAGCTTGGTTCCAAGCTGGAGTTAGGTCGGCACCTTGTAGTATTTCCACGTCTGATAGTTCCCCGAGAGCAATGTGCTCATTGTCTTTTTTTTTTTAAAGAAGAAGTTGTGGAGAGCCGATTCTTCAGGAGCGATGTTTGATTTAAGAGTAATTTTTTTGTAAATTCTTAGCGGTTTTTCTTTGTTCTCTGTTTGGCTTAAAGTTTTCTCCCTTTTCTTTAGGATTGCTGGTAGGGATCACCGCACTTTCCCTTTTTTGGTTGTTGGTTTAGAACTCTTTTTTACAGAGATTTTTTTGGGAAAGTTAGCCATTTGTTTTTTTTCTGGATTTAATGTACTTTGATTAGGTCGGTGAATATCCATGTCCGTTGAATGCAGACAGTTTCCGGGTTCAGTGATTGCGTCAAGAAGTTCTGTGTGTTCAAAGGTGTTATTTAGAGAATTCAGTGTTTCTTTAAGGTGGTCCGACATGCCGGTTAAGTCGACGTACTGCGTGTCCACCTCTGAGTGGCTTAATGTCAGGTTCACATTTTCTTTTGCTGTGGGTGGGGGGTGGATGTCAATTGTCACATGTATTTTTGTTGGCGCTCTGTGGATCCGCTAACTGTAAGGGATGTTCGCCCGCCCTGAGAGCTACCACATCAGAGGTAATGCATTTGTCTTCCCGGAGCTGGTTGTTGCCAGCCCCACCTACCGGGGTCTGGATTTCCCGTCTTTCCCGTCCCAACTTCTTATTGTAAGTGGCTTCGTCCGGTAGGGCCCCTGTCTGCTGGTTGGTTAGAGTAACCTGGGCCGACACGGGGGACCATAACAGATGTTCCGGGAGAGCTCTACAGCGTTCCCCCCCCAATCCTAGGGCCGGACCCCTCATCTTCTCCACGAGGTCCTGCAACATTACTGTTAGCACCGGTCTCATCCACTAAGTCACAGACCTGACTGACCTGCATGCTCCCCAAGGACACCCCTGTGCTTTGGTGGTCCCACAGGCCATCTACAAATGATGGTAAAGGGGGGCATATAGTCACAAGACTTGAGGGGTCTGAGTGGTCTGTCCCTGATTGTGCAGATACATTTTGAAGTAGAATGTTCGTTGTAGAAGTGTTAGAAGTCACAGTCTTACCTCCGGATTGGGAGAGGAGGACGGGCTTCAGCGGACTTCGATGCTCCAACCCGTTGTTAGATTCCCCTCTTAGGCGTTGACTCCTCAGTCTCCGCCCCTCTTCTTCCGTGGCCCGATGCGTCATCTCCACAGGCCGTTGGATGTAGAGCTCAGCTTTTCTCCTCCAGTCTGTTAGACAGGGGGTAGTGATTGCTAACTGGGTCTGGATCCGTTTCCAGCCGTAAACAGCAGCGCCCTTTAGACCACGCGGGCTTCACATGTAATTGAGTAGTGATCACCTTTATATATGCATGTTCACATAACTGATTTTGATCACGTCAATGTGCTTTTCTTTATGTTTTTCCTTTTGTGTTATTGTGTCTCTCAAATGTGGGTACTCTGTCTCTAAATGTTACATGATTTTGCATGATGTTACGTAAATTGTGATTATGGTATACATTGTACAGTACAGTATTGATATAAGACTGGGCTCTGATGAAGGATCTAATCCGAAATGCATTGGCCATACAGTCATGGTTTGCTGTACATTTTGTCAAAGGCAAATTGGTGATGAATAACCAATAATTTAAAGAATTTAAAGAATCTAAGGAATAAAAACATGCTTATTTGAAAAATCATTGAGAGTTTTTCAAGATATTAGTTTGAAACAACGTCAAGAAGTAACTAACCCCTAGTGGGAAACACGGGTGGACTGCACCGTACTAATTATAATTAAGCTTAAGATTTATCAAAACAGCACGCTAGAACAGAACAATCCAAAAAAGCTGTGCCCTCTTTTCAACCAATGGTTTTTCTGTAAAACCAAAGAGAACATCGATGGATCTGTATCGAGAGAAATAGGAGGTAGATCAGATGACATCATCACAGATGAGCACAGAATGATGTCTTTAAGTAGACTAGATCTTGATGATGTTGAAAGAGACGAAAGTCATACAAGCTAGGGCATAATGATGTCAAACTAAGAAAGGGAAGAAAATGAGAAAGCGCGAAGAGAGGGCGTAGGTGGTTTTTTGAAAGATTCAAGTGTTGAAAAAGGGGTAAAATGGTCAGACCTAGAGGACCCTAAAGAAGAAACACCAGAGCCAACACCATACACTGAACGACCACAAGTAAGGTCGCACAGTGCAGTGCATGTATCTGCGCCTTATGTAAGCAGATTGATCTCACTACCAGGATGGAGACAAGTGGGCAAGACTAGCCCCATCTGGAAAACAAGGAGTGCAGGTGGGTATGATTATGGATCAGGGTTTTTACAATTCCCATTATTAGAGAAAGGGGAGGGACAACCACAATATATTCCGTGGTCACAAATGGATAAGGATCATTTGAAATGTAAATTACCTAGTTTGACTTGAGGTGCTGGAAAATTGATTCATGAGTCAGAGAGAAAGACGTCAGGAATGACGTAAGCCATAGGTGACATAAAAGGCTTGCTAGCAGCCATTCTCTGAGAGAGGGCTGATGACATTTGTAAGCGAGCAGGGTATGCCAGTGTGAGTGCACAAAACACGACACATGAGCATCATTTAATAATTGCAGAGCAGATGTATGGCAGTCGCTCAGAGTACAACATCCCAGTACATCAGATATGGGTGCGATTCTGAGTAGGAAAATGGGTGAGAATGAAGATCCTGTTGCCTTTATCCAAGATATTCAAGAGTGATGGTGTCTTGAGAACAGAGAATCGTGGGATAAAACTGTGGCATTATTTTACCACATTTTATGTCAGGGTCTGCCCAAGCCAGCACAAAGGCAGATGAAGAAACAGGTAGGGATGGAAGAGAAGCCATGGCCAGAAATTCAATTGACTATTGCGCACCATTGCCAATTGTTACAGGAGAAGAATGAGAAGAAAGCTGAGAGTAGAAAACAGGAGGAAGCGAAGTTAGTTCCAATAGAATTGTGACTGTGGTACGAGGAAATCTTTAACAGGTACAGGAATGCATTTATATCCACAATAGGACAACCCACAGAGCAACTTGATGTGTTCAGTACTATCAGCAACACCGGGCCCCCAAGAGGAACCAAGGGTCAAGGTAACGATAGAAGGCAAGACATTTTCATTCCTTGTCAACACTGGAGCAACTTGTTCCTGAGTCTGTGAGGGAAAATACCCAATGTCAGGCATTTCCATGAATGCGCAGGGATTTTCTGGGGAGGTGAGCTTAGTTTCTTTTACAGATGAATCACCCATCTCTATAGGAGGACACAACATGTTGATGCCATTATTATATTCTCGACAGACACCAGTTAACATATTGGGGTGTGACTTGGTGACAAAACTTAACATGACGATATGTTTTACTGATAAAGGAATAATGTGTTCCACTCCAGGGATACATTACATGAATGTGAAAGAATTCATATTAGCATTTACAGGCCAGAAGGCATTACAAGGTGTCCCTTTAGATCCAGAAGTATTTTTGTATGGAGTGACTGTTTTATTATCATGGTTACCCAAGTCGGGAGGTAAAATATGAGGAAGGGCAGGTTATCCCTTTACAGTTAGAAGCAGCAGTAGTCAGAGAGGAAAGGGTTGTTGTTAATGGAACAGATGATGAGGGGAGAGGATGGAGAGCAGTCATAGCCCTCAAAGAAGGATATAGGTTGACAGACTTGACCGATGAAGAGCTTTTCAGGGATGATTATTCTGATGATGAATTAATATTTTTCATAAGTCTCACTTATTGAATTAAAGTGGAGTACAGAGAAATACTGCAGAGAATGGCAATGGTAAAAAATAAACCGTCATTTTTTCAGGAAGATTTATAGAAAGTGCCAAATATTGACGTGGGTCTATTGAAAGGAGTAAGAGTAGGTAAAATGAAGCTTACACCAGGAGCAATTTTTCCATGAGCAAAACAATATCCCATGTCCAGAGAATTGGATGATGGTATATTTGAGACCATTTCTGCTTTACTGAAGCAAGGAATATTGGTGCAATCTGAGTCCCCATGTAACACGTCTGTGTAACCAGTGAAAAAATCTACTGGGGGGTGATGGACATTTATTCAGGATCTCCACCTCCTAAATACTATTGTCAAAGTAGAGTTTCCTTTAGTTCCAAATCCTGTTTCAGTATTATGTAATTTCCCATCCAAGGCCAAATATTTTATAGCTATATATTTAACCCCTTCCATGAGGATTTGACTTCATTTTCATATATAAATATCCACCTGAAACATACTTGTTTGCCTCAAGGGTACTGTGAGACCCCTCAATCTTTAACATGGTGCTTGGGTAATGTTCAGCTCAAAAGTGAAATAATTCAGTACGTGGATGACATTTTAGTGTGCAGTGAGACGGAAGAAAGATGCAGAGAAGACTCAGTTTGACTCATGACCATACCAGCAGAGAAAGGATACAAAGTAGACAAGGAAAAGCTACAATATTGTCAGGAAGAAGTCCTGTATATATAGGATAGTTAATCTTTCAAGAAGGGAGAAAGGTAACACCCGAAAGAATAGAAGCAATTATGAAGGCTTCAGAACCTAAAACACTGAGGGAAATGCAAATGTTTTTAGGCCTGTGTAACTATTGTAGGGCCTCAGTTTTCAATTACAGAACATATATTCAACTATTTTAAAAGGACTTAACGAAGCACAGGTAGACAAAACTAAAATATCATGGACAGATGAAATGACTGAAGGATTTGAGGAATTACAAAAGGAAATCAGTGTAGCCCCTCTGTTAGGAATTCCAGATTTTCATGAATTGTGCCTATTTTCCCATTCAAATGGAGAAGTTATGACAGCAGTCCTCACACAAAAAACGTCATTAGGACATGGACATGAACCATTGGCTTACTTCAGTGGGATTTCATCTGGTTATGAAAGGGCATTACCCTTCCGAAAAAGCTTTAGCTGCTGCTGCATTTGCAATTGAAAAAGCTTCCCGTATTACAATGGGGTGTTCATTATCATGCCTGTCCTCACTCTCCCCTTCCTCTCCCTTTAACTCTAGCCTCTTGTGACCACCCCTTCCTCCCCCCCGCCCTCCGGCCGCCTCTACCTCTTCTTCTCATTTCTCCTCTTTCTCTCTGACAACACATGATGTGGTTTCTAGACATGTCCAATCTAAGAAATGATCATCCAAACAGGTGCTCCTCTGCTCCTGCAGAACCATCAAGGACCACATTGACACCCTCGCTCCAGCCTTGGCCGATTTCTGCAATCACTAATTTGCCACTGGATCTTTCCCCTCTCACCTCAAACACTTCCTTTTGCACCCCTGCCTCAAAAAACCTTCCATCGATCCTATCTGTCTCGCAAACTATCACCTAATCTCTATCTCTTCTTTCCTGGGCAAACTCCTGGAAAAACTGGCCATCTGCCAGCTTACTGTCCACACTGAATCTGTTGGTTGTCTCCATGACCATCAGTCTGGTTTCAGAGCAGCCAGAGGCATGAAAACTGCTCTCCTGAACACCCGTGAAGATCTGCTCTCTAGTCTGAACTCCAGCCTTCCTTCTTTCCTCATCCTCCCTGACCTTTCCTCTGCTTTTGACACAGTCAACCACTCCATTCTGATTGAGCGACTCCGTGAGAACCTAGGCATTGTGGATCTGGCTCTGGAGTGGCTGACCTACTTCGTCCTGGAATGACCCTGCCAGGTTCAACTTGCGTCCTTTTTCTCCACCACCTCTCTCTCCATATGTGGTGTTCCCCCGGGCTCCAACCTCTCACCCTGGCTCTTCAATGTCTACATGGCCCCCTTAGCCAACCTGATCTCTACCTTTTCCTCTAACTTTCAGTGCTATGCAGATGACACTCAGCTCTGCTTCCAGCTCCCCTCACCCTCCTCCCCTCTCTTGCCCATTCTGACAGTTTATCTGTGATTCAGAGTTGGTGTGCATCCAGCAATCTCGGCCTTAATGCCAGTAAGAAAGACATCCTTCTCATTTGGGACACTTGCTCCCGCTTTCCCTCTTTCACTCTGGCCACCCTCCTTGGGCCCTCTTCCTTATCCTTCCTGTGCCGCAAAAGACCTTGGTGTCATCTTCGACTCCACCCTCTACTTCTCTCTGCACATCACAGACCTTGCCAAGAAGGCCCACTACCCAGCTGCACCTCCTCAGAGGTATTCTTCCTTTTCTCACATTTTCGCAGAAACTCACTGTCTCGAGAGCCCTGGTTCTCTCTAGGCGGGACTACTGCAAAAGCATCTTTCTCACCCTTTCATCCTCTACTCTCTGCCCACTGAAATTTAATCCAGAACAGGACTGCAAGACTTATCCTTGCCCTCAAGCCCAGGAACTGTATCTCTCCAGCCCTTAAATCTCTCCACTGGCTCCCGGTGGCTGCACGGATCAAGTTCAAGACCGTCTGCATCATCCACAAGGCTTTCTGGTACCGGGGACTGCATTACATCTAACTCTTGCTTCCAAAATACCTTCCTTCTTGAGCCCTTTGCTCAGCTACCTCCAACTCTGTCAGGGTATCCAGGCAGAGAGTAGAGGGTAGATCACTCTCCTCTGCAGGTGCCTCCCTCTGCAATTGCCTCCCTGCTCCTCTCAAACTTGAGCCAAACCATCTGAAGTTCCGGAAGCAGCTCAAGACCTTCCTTTTCTCTTCTGCTTTCTCTCCCTCCCTCCCCTGCTGAACACCTGTCTGTGGCACCGACTGATTGCTTGGTTACCCTCTGAGTCTCACTGGGTACCAGGCTCCTCCATGATCAGTCTACATGCACTGCCTCTGGACATACCACACACTAGCAGGCTGTAACTGTAATCTCTACAATCCCTGGCCTCCTTGCACTCACCCAGAGCCACTCTGCCCTGGCTGCACCTACTCAGGACAATTCTGCCCTGATTGCACTTTCTCCTTCCCTCTCCCTGACACTTCCCCTTCTCCCTTCCCCCTGTACTTGGCGTTGTTGCACATTCTGAATGACACAAGGCCTAGTAAGATTGTTTGACATGTTCTCCCTCTGTCTTCCCTCCCTTGTCTTGTCATGCCTAGAATCACCTATGTATAGGCGTGTTATAAATGACTTATCATATCATTTTAGAAAAACCTAAAAGTACATTAACCACACAAAGAGCATTAGGGTATGAGGTAATTATCTCGAGCCCTGCAATCAAAATTGTTAGATACAGAATAGTGAACCCAGCAACATTCATAGCAGAACCAGTAGCGGAGAATAATTCTGTACATGAATGCACACCGTATACTGAATTTTATAATGACATTACCCATGTTAGAGAAAATGCTCTCGAAGGGAGGGGAGTTCTCTTTATTAATGGTTCTTGAACAACTGACCAAACGATGGACGAAAGGCATACTGGGTCAGCAGTAGTAAAGTTGAACCGAGAGGGTGAATTTGAAGTAGTTGCAAGCACGAGATTGCCCTTGCATTGTTCAGCACAGGTGGCAGAATTAGTGATGCTTATCGCTGCACTCCAAAGATACAAGGATGAGGAAGTGACAGTGTACTCTGACTCCGTCTCTGTGACATCAACTGTACACGCAGGTTTGTCACACTGGAAAAGGAGGGTCTTCCTCCATCTAGATGGCACTCCAGTGCAACATGCAGCCCTATTGGATAAGCTCATTGAGGCATTGAGAATGCCATTGACTATCTCAGTAATAAAATGTGTGGTGCATACTAAAAGAACAGACATGATTTCTCACAGGAACAAAGCCACAGACTTAGAAGCCAAAAAGGCAGCATATTGCCCCAACATTTCTGAAATAAAGAGTGTTAAACAGCAGACAGGATGTTTTATGTTGGTAAAGGAGGGTTTTAACATGCTGTCTACTGTTCAGTTAATTGAGATACAAGGTCGAGCCTCACAGGAGTAGCATGATTTATGGAGAAAACGGGGGTGTTCTTTAACCCCCACTAAGGCAATCTGGAGGCAGGATAGCACTGGAAAGCCAGTTATGCCTCTAGCATTATTGAGGGTGGCACTGGAGCAGCTTCACTAACCTGCGATCGGAGTCTTGCTGCTACAATTGCAGAAGATGGGTTTCACCAAACTCATTAGAACATGTGGCACAGTTTATTGTGAATTGCATTGTGTGCCAAGAATTAGCTGCAGGGCACACTTTGTGAATAGTGAGAGGAGCAATCCCTGGACCCAATGGCCCATTTCAGCATCTACATATAGATTATGTAGATATGCTGCAGACATGCAATGGCTATAGGTATATGCTGGTCGTGGTATGTCCTTTTTCTAGATGGATTGAGGCAGGTCTGTGTATGCACCCCATTGCCACTTGCACTGCCAAGTTTCTCGTGTGCAGGTGTTCCCAAGATAGGGTGTGTGTGAGGCCCTGTGGTCTGACAATGGCCCGCATTTTGTAAATTAACTATTCAAGCAGGTCATTATTTTATTAGGGATAAAACATAAATTCTCTTCTGCCTATCACCCACAGGCAAATGGAATTTGTGAATGTTAAAATGGATTAATTAAAGAGAGGATAGCTAAGATTAAAATTACTTTAAAGAAGGGGTGGCAACATTGCCTGCCCCTCGCACTGTATGGGTTGCGAAATCAACCTTGCTCAGATCACCATTTAACTCCTCATGAGTTGGTGACTGGACGCAGAGTGAAAACACCTCTTGCTCCTGCAACTATGTTAGAAACTGATGCCCATAGTGTAACAAAGCCATTAGGTGATGCAACCGGAGGGAGGAATCAAAGAGGATTGAAGTAGAAGGCCAACCAACTGATCCAGATAGCCTATTGAAACAACATAGTTTTTAACCAGGGGACCAGGTGCTGATATGCAAATTTGTCTGCACTTGGAATAAATTCCGTTTCGAGGGACTCTACAAGGTGGAAGCAGTTAATCCCATAGCTGTCAAGCTACGAGGAAGAAACTTTGACCACTCCTGCATCAACTGACAGTGAAGGAAGAGAAGACGTTCCATGCATGCAGACAAGATCAGCAACCAAGAGCAAAGAAAAAGAGTTTATGGAATAACAAAATACCCTCGAAATAAAAATCAACATTTCTTAAATTTAATAAGGAATTAATGGACTTGCAGATATTGTGGATCTTTTTTTAGATACGAACAAGGAGCAATGTGTTGATGTGCCGGAGCCAAAAGGAAAAGGGGCTCAATGCATCTTCTATGCTACCCATCTTAATTTCATTGCACACATTCTTGTATGCTGTTTTTACCTATATATTGCACCCTTAGCCAGCTCTGATAAGATGACACATGGACATTATATAAAAATTTGGCAATCCTAAAAACAATCAGATTCATGTTGGCAATTACTTTACAGTTTTTGATATAAAAGTGTGATTTATAAAAGATAGCAAAATTACCTATTGAAGTAAAACAAGATGGGGAGGTTCCAAAATATAAGAGATGCATTGCCTTCAAGAAAATCGATGAGCTTTTCTGGAATAGCAATTGTAATTTCATTCTACATTATGATTTGTCTGTTCTTTCTTATTTTTATGGCATTTAGACACATAATGATTAAAAATGCAGATGCAGCGGGGGACAACAAAACAGTCTTTATGATCCATAACAAAAGCACAAGCAGCATCTCCCCTGACTTTACTAAACAAATAGTTTGACTTAAAAGAGATGCTATGGATGATCATGAAAACATAAATACATATCTTGACAATTTGACTCATTTAAAGAATAACCTGTGGTATCGGCACATGAAGGAGGTGGGAGAGAGAACGTCAGATGAAAGCTGCTGGTATGTTCTCTCATCCCCTATGCCATGAATGCAGACTGAAATTTATTGCAAAAGAAATGTCTGCACATGATGCGAAGTGCCTTAGTCGTCTAGCAGCATGCTCAACCAGAGGACAATTCAAAGGGAAATGGGCAACTTTATGATGGCGATCAAGGCGATCATAGTGGAAAGATTCGGAGTACCAGGATGCTGGTAGAGACCTCAGGTATTAGTGTATGGAGGAGTTGCCACCAGTACAGGATGTGAAGAAGGAATGTTATGTTGGCCTGCACACTTATTGAAGAAGGAACTAGTAAGTGTAGTGCAAATAGTACATGACATGTGTTTATAGTCATGGGCCAAGTACTCTAAGTTACTAAAATGGGTTGACAATGAAGCAAGAACAGTATCTATTATATCCAAAAGAAATGTGACATGTTTCAAGAATGAATGCCTGCCTTTGTTTGGAGAAAATGAAGAATGTGAGCAGGTGCTCGTAGTACCAGGAATGAATGGTGGAACTGCTGTTCTGATGGATCGATATTGGGTTTGTGGATCCAGAGCTTACTTGCAACTGCCTAAAAATTGGGGCGGGGTATGCTCCATTGTGGTCATACATGTTCCTGCATTAGTGATTTCTCAAAGTGATCTCAATATTGACGAATTTCCAAAAATGACTGAACGCCAGAGAAAGAAGAGGTCTCTCGACCTCCGCTGGTTGAAGAGGGAGAACTATTTCTCATCAAAGTCAATAGAAGCCTATAACGATATACCAGATGAGCATAAATTGTTTATCAAGAAGGCAATGATAATGACATCTATATTTATGCCCAGATTTCAGACTGCAGTGAATGCTAAGTGGCTGCAGATTACCAGATGTGAGCTGCTGCAAACAATCAATGCAAGAATAAAAGGATTTAATGCAATCAGAGAAGAACTGAGGGCCATTAGGCTTATGACCCTCTAGAACAGGTATGTCATGGACCTAGCTACATCAATGGAAGGAGACATGTGTGCGAAGCTTGGCCTTATTGCTGTACCTTCAAACCTTCCCATGATGGAGAAAATGGAACCCTGAAAGAAGCAATAACTATGCTGACAACCCTGCATACGAAGATGAAGGATGAAGATGACGAGACAGCAGGAGATGACTGATGTTTGTCTCTGTTTTAGTGGATTCAAACTTGGCTGGCAAATGCCTTCAAACTGCTTGTAGCAATACTAGTGTTGGTGTTGCTAGAATTCGGTCTTATAAGGATAATTTTGGTCCAGCGGAAAACTGGCCAATAAAGCTATTGGGATGTAAATAATGATTGATATAGATGCTTAAACTGGTGAATACATGCAGAATTAGGACAGTACCCTTGAGAATGTAAAGAAAGGTACCCTGGAACCCCCAGGAAAAAAGTTCTACTACCCTAAGGATCACAAGAAATACATAGAATGTTGGATATTCTGTCTACCATCTGGGGGTTGCTGACATATGACCTGGAGTGTGGATGAACATATAAAGAATGCAGGTCACCTGAAGAGGGTGACAAAGATATGGATCCCAAAGAAACAACAGTATGAAGAGAAGATGGGGATTGATGAGGAGAAGGTAGTGGAGGACTCGACCACAGGGGGAAATATAGTGGAGCAGGTGGACACGTCATCCCTAGCTCCTGCCCCCTCACCTCCGTCAGACTCGAATATCAGGAGAAGAGCCCTATGTGGGATACCAGGTATCATCCCAACACCACATCAAGTGTATGAGAGATGATATGCACTCAGACAACCGTATTGAATTTACCCTTGCACTGAAAGAGTGAAAGGATGTTGGCACACACCATTGGACATCATAGAGCTATAAGTGAAATCTGACAAGAGCAGAGTGACATCATGAAGAAAAGATACTGAGACATACTGAAACAATATGCAAATACTTAAAGAATAAAGATGTAACTGAAGTAACAAGAGAAACGTGTAATCGAATATGAAGAAATCATATATGCAAAGAAGATAAAGTAACCTTCTGACTAATAAGTGTATAAATGGAGAAATGCAAGGAAGACAAGTTATATAGGGGCTTGCGGTTATAGGTCAAAGTATTGAATTAAAAGGATCGAATGACAAAAGGGTTGAATCAAAAGGACCGAAAACAAAAGGTTCGAAAATAACATTTATTTTTTTTGTACCTTTTTTTGGGGGGGGTCCCCCCCAACCCCTGTTTTTGTGGTAAAAAACCCTTTTTTGCCTAAACCAAAACCCCCAAAAAATTATATAATAAAAAACAAAATTCGAACGTTTTGTTTTCGATCCTATTGACTCTCACCTTTTGCATTCGATCCTTTTGTATTCGATCCTTTAACCAGACACCGGGGCTTGCTGCAGAAGAAAACATAACATGGCCCGAGCAGCAATGATGGAAAGATGGACGTCAGACTTGTACTGAAACCAATCAAGCTACCTCAGAGGCAGACCAGGGCTGCAGAGTAACGAGACGCTGGAAACACAACTTTGGGCGAGGAATAAAGAGGAATCTATTGGCCTGGGATCAAGGAATAATTGCAAGGCACAAGGGGAGTCAAAGGGATAAGCCATGTATGTAGGACATACTTCTCTTAGATTAAGTAAAGAGGAAAATCATATGCAAGAGCCAAATATTGGACAATTAAAAGATGCGAAAAGCCTATGCAAGGTGGAGGGGGCGTGGCTAACCGCCATGTAGAGTGGACGTGTCTCCTGAGAGCTCCGCGCTGATGTGCCATGATAAGCTGTCTTTAAGTGACTTTAAAGTGCTCCGGAACCCTACAAGTTGCACCATTCGCCGCAGAACCTCCTCAGCAACTTTTGCACCGTCTCCCAAGCGAAGCAGAGACGGCTAACACCTCTATCCGGCGAGCAAAGAGGGTCACCGAGCAGATTCAAAATGGCGGCTTGCACGCCCTGATCCCTCGAGAGGCCGGAGCACACTACCATCGCTGGCGAAGCTGCCTGCCGGTGGGAGGAGAAGATCCTGAGCTGCCGACTTGCACTGGACCTGGAGGAGGGGACCGAATAGCTACACTCATCGATCGAGAGGACCGACCCAGATGCCCTGGCCGGACTGCGCCCTGCCCACGGCGCGCGACCGGGCTGAGGTGTGCCCTGGACAGTCGAGAGGGCCCCCGGCGTGAGCAGTGGCTGACCGGTACCACAGAGGTAAGCGGGCGCAGCGGAGGACCACCCCGGACACCTACATTGGAGGCAGGGTGAGGGGGGCCTATTCTACCCCCTGCGCCTGACTTTGCCGCTGGTGGCAACGCAAGAACTTGGGCTTGCCTCCTCGAGGCGTCGAGACCCCCGCTGTCTTCCTTCCCCCCCGCCTGCTGATCCTTCACCGGGGGGAGGTGTGGGCGAAAACACCTGACCCCTGCCTGCAGACTGACACTCCGGCGGACCGCGAGGCCTACTCCTATGGTCCCCATCACTTCACAGCTGACGGCGGAGGGGCCCGACCGCGCCTGCCTGACCCAAGATACCTTTTGTTTCCTGAAACCGGCCTGCTACCCCGCTGCTTCTTAACATCGCCCTGTCGGCCCTGCGACGGGAACAAGACCTAGCGGCCTCTCGATTGCGCCCCCGTCATTTTCGGTGCGGGGAGGCCCTGTGTTGACGACATGTCCGGCAGGAACAGCAGACCCAAGCAGCAGCGCCAGACCACGATGGACACCTTCGCAGCCTGTGAATCCTCGAATACTGAGGGCACAAACAAGGCGGCCCCAGACGCTCAATCTAACCCCACGGCGGCCACGGCTACAGAGCCTAGCAACACCCAGATACTCGAAGCTATCAAGCTCTTCCAGGCAACAATGGAAAACAAAATAGATGCTGTTGCCACAGACCTGGGCCTCCAGCATCAAGATGTCCGCTCCCTGGCCGGCAGAACTGAGGCGCTTGAAACACAAGTCCGGGAAAACACTGAATCCAAAACTCAGCTTCTTCGAGACGTCGACGAGCTTCAGCAAAGAGTCAAAAACTTGGAGGACAGAGCCGAGGAGGCAGAAGGGAGGGCTCGCCGGAACAATATACACCTTCTCGGTTTGCCAGAGGTTCCGAAGGCTCTGACCCCACTAACTTCATAGAGAACCTCCTGCTACAAGAGGTGGGAGCTGGCAAACTCTCCCAGGGCTTCACCATCGAGAGGGCCCACAGATCCCTGGCCAAGAAACCACCGCCGGGGGCCCCACCCACGCCGGTGATAGCGAAAGTTCTCACCTACAGGGACCGTGAGATCATTCTGGCCTTTTCCCGAGCTTGCGTCCAAATCCAACGGGACTCTGCTAAAAACACCATATACCCTGATTATACCTTTCAGGTTCAAATGAACAGAGCGCAGTTCATACATACCAAGGCCAGATTGAAAGCCGCCGGCTGATTTATATGCTCCTGTATCCTTCTAGACTTAAAGTACTGCATAACAACAAGGCACACTTATTCGACACTCCGGCCCAGGCCAGGGACTGGATGGACGGATTACAGATCCCTGATATTGAGGAAAGGAAACGGATACCGAGATAACGATCCTCCTGGTATTCAGGTGGGAACTATATTTGTTTGAACTGCTACACAGCTGAATGGATCCTCCTTGCGGAGACCCGGAGTCCTTGTTCACTCCACCCCCTGATTGTTTCCCCTTTTTTTGGGTACATATACCCACCCGTAGGGCACCTGGAGACTAATGCACGGTCCAACGGAGCAGAAATGGGACAGTCATAACGAGGGTAACCTCGCTGGGCCAGTTCTATGTTTGGAGTTTTTTTCACAGTTAAGGAGGGAGGGTGGGAATAGGGGAGTTTTTGCACATGTTTTTGCACAAGTTGGGGACATGCACTGGGACATATCGAGACCACGGGAACAATTCACACGCAACGTAGCACCTCCTAGATCTCGAGCTCCACCCACTACACAGAATAAACCACACTATGCCTATGGCTGACACAATAAGGGTCGTTACCTGGAACGTCAGGGGCCTGAACAGCTTCATTAAACAACGACGGGTCCATACTTACCTGAAAAGATGCAAGGTCGGAATCGCCATGCTGCAGGAAACTCACTTAACACCCAAGAAACTGGAAGCCCTGGCACAAACTAGGTGGAGTACCCTAATAGGTTCGACGTACTCCTCCTACGCCAGGGGGTTCCTGATTTGGATTGCCCCTACTGTTCCTTTCAAACTCACTAGCACTAAAACAGACAACGAGGGTAGGATGGTGGTGGTGTGCGGCTCCATAGAGGGCAAAGAGGTTTGCTTGGTCAGTACTTACGCACCCAACCATGACGCGACTGCCTTCTTCCATTCCCTTCATGCGCGACTCAGCCCGTATGCGGACAGAATTATGATATGGGGGGGGGTGACCACAACTGTACCCTTGATCCTCTACTTGACAGATCCGATAACAAACACGATCGAACCTCCCCCCAGCTAAAATACTTTCCAAACTAATCCAACAGCTGCAACTCAGTGACCTATGGAGGGTCCAGCACCCTGAGCAACGGGAGTACTCCTTCTACTCCCCACCCCACGTTGTACACACCAGGCTGGACTACATCTTTCTCAGCCTAACGCAACTGTCCATATTTGTTGATGCGCTCTACCTGCCCAGGGTGCTGTCGGATCACTCTCCCCTTCTGGTAACCTGGGAGGTGTTTCCGCCCACACCCCCCATACCCACATGGAAGCTGAGGTCTGAGGCCCTACGTGACTCTGCATTCAAGGAACGCATAAAAGATAGCACTGAAGAATATTAGCAAAATAATCTGCATAGCGTTAGACACTTGAGCACAGCTTGGGTAGCATATAAGGTGGTCATGAGGGGTGAGATGATTGCAGCAGTTGGGGGAGCCCAGAGATCTATTACATCCTTGCTTGAGCGCGCAGAAAGGGACCTGAGTACGCTCGAAGGTAGGGCTGACCCATCCCCTGACCACTTACAAAAAATGGCCGAACTCAGACAAACCTGCCTAACTCATTGGGAATCCCTTGGTAAACTGAGTTATGCCAAGCACACAGAGAGAATCCATGCCCTGGGAGACAAGCCCGGGAAACTCTTAGCTTGGCTCTATAAAAGGGAGACCCCCAGGCCACCCATTTGCCACATACTCACCCCCGACGGCACGGCCGTACATACCCAACAAGAAATCAATTCGGTCTTTACCAACTTCTATCGTAACCTGTACTCCGAAGCCCCGCCCCCTCTGATACCAGGATCGAGGACGCCCTTGAAGTCATCGACCTACCTAAACTAGACTTGCAATTGGCTGAGACCCTTGTTGAGCCTGTCACCCCCGACGAGGTCAGGGTGGTAATTAGATCGCTACCAGCTGGGAAAACCCCGGGTTCGGATGGGCTCCCGGGGGAATTCTACAAGACCTATGAGGAAACTCTTGCCCCAATATTGGCCCAGGTCTTTAATGAGGCCTTTGAGCGTGGCACCCTCCCGGACTCCGTGAACGAGGCCATGATTATACCCTTGCTTAAAAAGGGGAGGGACTGGGCAGATTGTGGTTCTTACAGGCCCCTCTCTATGCTTAATGTTGACTGTAAGATCCTCACCGCCCTGCTTGCGAATAGACTGCGCAGAGTTATCCCTCTGTTGCATACATGCCAACATTCTGTGACCAAAAATCTGTAGGAATCTTAAAGTTTCAAAAATAGTCAGGCGAGGAGGTAATGATAGGAATAGGGCGCGTCAGCAGCCCATTGTCATTGAATGAGCCCGCCGCCGCGGGTGCATTCAATGACAACGAGGCGCCTGCCACGCCTTCTGCCATCACACCAGCTCGGGGGAGCCCCCCGGAGTTGACGTGGTGGGGGGCTAATGGCACCTTTTGTCAAAGGCACTCGCGGCGGAGGGGCGCCCTTAGCCCACCGCCGTGGGCGCCTTTTACATCAAAGGCCTGCATGCTGCGCCTTCTCCCGCTACGCCAGCTCGGGGAAGTCCTTGAAAGACTCCCCCAAGCTGGCGTGGTGGGGGGCTAATGGCGCCTTTGGCCAAAAGGCAACCGCGGTGGAGGGGCGCTTTTAGCCCACCGCCGTGGGTGCCTTTGACATTAAAAGCCTGCATGCTGCGCCTTCTCCCGCTACGCCAGCTCGGGGAAGTCCTTGAAAGACTCCCCCGAGTTGGCGTGGTGGGGGGCTAATGGCGCCTTTTGCCAAAGGCACCTGCGGCGGAGGGGCGCTTTTAGCCCACCGCCGTGGGTGCCTTTGACATTAACAGCCTGCATGCCGCACCTTCTCCCGCTACGCCAGCTCGGGAAAGTCCTTGAAAGACTCCCCCGAGTTGGCGTGGTGGGGGGCTAATGGCGCCTTTTGCCAAAGGCACCTGCGGCATAGGGGCGGTTTTAGGCCACCGCCGTGGGTGCCTTTGACATTAACAGCCTGCATGCCACGCCTTCTCCCGCTACGCCAGCTCGGGGAAGTCCTTGAAAGACTCCCCCAAGCTGGCGTGGTGGGGGACTAATGGTGCCTTTTGCCAAAGGCACCCGCGGTGGAGGGGCGCTTTAGCCCACCGCCGTGGGTGCCTTTGACATTAAAAGCCTGCATTCCGGGCATTCTCCCGGTCCGCCAGCTCGGGGGAGCCCTTGAAAGACTCCCCCGAGCTGGCGTGGGCAAAAAAAAAAAATGTAAACAAAAAAAAAACGTTATTTGGTGTCAAAAAATCGGTAGGCGGTAGGACTGCTTAAAAAGCGGTATCCTACCGCCTAAATCCGTAGGGTTGTCAAGTATGCTGTTGATCCTTCAAGACCAAACGGGATACGTCCCAGGGCGCTCCATCACTGAGAACCTGCGCAGGCTGCATCATGTCATCTATAGCACTGAGGGAAGGCCGCAGAAACTTGCAGTGGCGTCACTTGACGCCACCAAAGCTTTTGATTCGGTGAGGTGGGACTGGCTGTATGCCACCATGGCCAAAATGGGGATAGGCTCTGTATTCCTAAAGTGGACCCGGCTGGTTTACGCCAGCCCCACTGCGAGGGTACGTACCAACAAAACCTATTCCGCTAAATGGTCCCTACACAGAGGCACCTGCCAGGGGTGCCCTCTGTCCCCCATGTTATACATCCTTGCCGCTGAACCAGTGGCGGCCTACCTGAGACAGGAATATGAAGAGGGTGGCATTAAGATAGACGGGGTGACCCACCTCATCTCTATGTACGCTGACGACACCCTATTGTACCTACGGGACCCTGAGCACCTCCTTCCCTACATCCTAGAAACCCTGGACTGTTTCCACAAGCTCACCGGTATCCAGATCAATAGGAGCAAGTCTTGCCTTTATCCTCTCGCAGCACTCTTCACCGATGAATACAGGTCCCTCCCCCTTCTGGATCTCGAATGGCAGGCTACTTCCTTCAAATACTTGGGGATAACTATACACCGCAACCCAGCCACAGAGCACATCCTTAATACCGTAAGTGCCAAAGACTCTCTCACGAAATCCATGGAGTTCTGGGGCCGGCTCTCGCTTTCGATGGCCGGGAGGGCGGGACTCCTTAAAATGGTCGCCCTTCCCCGCCTATTACATAACTTCACTAATGTCCCCTTAAACATCCGCCCCCCCATTTTTCAAAGAACTCAACAAACTGTAGGAGCTTCCTTTGGCAGGGAGGTAGGCACAGGGTGGCATTGTAGACTCTCCAAAGACCGTACGAGAGGGGCGGACTTAAGATCCCCAACTTTGAGCTGTACTTCCTCGCCAGCCAGCTGAGACATGTCACGCAATGGATGGCGGATGAAAGCACGACAGACGCTCGCCTCCTTCAGCCGGCCCTCCGCCGGTTGTTACTCAGAGACATACTGTGGGCTGGGGAGGGTGCTATGAGTCACTGCCCTTACCTCGCCAAGCTCGGGATCCGGCTTTGGAAAAGGACCTCCAAACTGGTCGGGTCGGATGACCCGTTCTCCCCACAGATCCCTATCGCTGCACTCATGGTTAATCACTCTTGGGGGCATGTTGAAACACGTACACAAGGGGAGCCCCTCGGCGTGGCCACGCTGGGGGACTTGATTCAAGAACAGGAAATACTAACTTTTTCGGAACTCTGTGAGACCACGGAACTCCCGGCAGGACAGTTCCTGTTGCACAGGGTGGTTGTACAGGCCTTGTGCAGGAGATGGCCAGTCGCAGCTGACCTGACTGAGGAGAACGAATGCATCGAAATGATATTGAACTCTGCTGAGGGGGGCCACGAAACCTCACGAATCTATGAAGCCCTGTTATGGGGTACGACCAGGGGAGACCTCAAATGTAGGAGTAGGTGGGAAACAGAACTGGGCCTTGTTTTTGAAGACAAAGATTGGGGTGACATAACCCACTGTCATAAGAAGGTCTCCAGGAACGCCCGCTTACAGCTCATTCAACTGTATATCACCAATAGAGCGTACCTCACACCGGAAGCCATATCAAGAGTCACGGGTGCTGGAACCAAGTCATGCCCCAAATGCAGTGAACCTAGAGCGGGAATGACTCACATGTTCTGGAGCTGCCCAGTAATCAGGGAGTTCTGGTCACAAGTGATGGACAGAGTGGCTGGCGCAGACATCGTAGTTGAGGTGGATGAGCCTACGGCCTGCATCCTTGGCAAATACAGGCAAAACAGAAAGAACAAACCCCTATCCAAGCACACTGACCTTCTATACATTACAGCCAAAAAACGTATTGCTATGGGATGGAAAAGCCCCAGAGGTCCACATATGCCCCTATGGTGGGGAGACCTCACGAAGTGGATCATAGCTGAAACTGCGGCATGAGAAATGGCTATTCATGTGCAAAGACTGGATTCCAGCGAGGAAATACACCGCTGGGTGGCCCTGACGGTGCCCTTGCTCCACCCTGAGGCGGATGATACGGAGCGGAGTGGAGAGAGTTGTCCGGATACGGGCACGAACTAGAGAGGAACAGTGAACTAACTGTGGTCTTGGGGGGGAGGGGGCGGGAGGGTGGGGGGTGTTTGGTGTCATGATGCCTGCCCCCGGAAAGCCAGACCAGGCCCAGCAACCCCGGAAGCAGGCATCATGCCACTTGAAGCATGCCCAAAAACCCCAGTTAGGGGCTCTTTGGCTACAGTCCTGGCGCCTATGGCGCCAGGCTCATGAGAATAAAGTCAGTCCTGGTGCCATGGGCGCCAGGCTCATTACAGAAATCTTACCTGTTGCAGACCATGCTGCATACCTACCTGATGCAGACCATGCTGCACAAAGCCACAAGCCAAATGAGGCTTAAAGGGACTACTTTACCTCAGGGACTCCTTTCCGCTCGGGTGGGGCTGTGGAAGAATACTTACCTGGGACTTCTTCCAAGGCTATTTAAGCCACACCCGGACAGCCACACGTGCTTCGCGTTATTCTGCTTGCTGCAGCGTAACGCTCACCGTGTCTTCAGCAGCTCCAGTCTTCAGCCACGCCCGCTTCAGCCCTGGAACACCTGGAACAAGAAAAGGAGAAGGAGAAGAGGTCAGAACAAAACCCTTACCTGAATCCTTGATCAAGCACATCGTCGATCTGGAAGAGAGAAGCCTTCTCAGGTGTATTGCCACGCACCTCGCAGAGCCGCGCTGAACTCACCAACCGGGGCTGCATTCCTTTACTCCATCGCGAATCCAGCATCTCCAGGCCATTCTTCAACACCTGGGGGAGACAAGAACAGATAGGTGAGCAAGGGCAATACAAACCACCCCCAAAGACTTACCTGATTACCATAGGGGGGTATTCACCTCATCTCGGGTCGGTGCAGTCAATTCCGCATCACCGCCGCTCCCCGGCCCCTAAGGGGAAAAAGCAAGGACAATACAACCTACCCCCAAAGACTTACCTGATTTACCACAGGGGGTACTCACCTCATTTCGGGTCGGCGCAGTTAATTCTGCATCATCGCTGTACCCCGGCCCCAAAGGGGAGAACCACAATAGACTTTCCAGGATCTTACCAATTGCCACTTGGAACTCTTCTGGTGGTTTAAATCCGCAACCTGCAAGGAATCTGGCAGAGTGAAGATCAGACTTTTGAACTCTTACGAACAATTGGACTTAGAGTCAATACTGGAACTCACCAATTCCTCCACGCCAGTGAAGTAACTGGTCGTCTACGCGCCCCTGCGCTCGACGCAGGATGGAGAGCTCATCTTTCCAAATCTTCAGGTGAGATTTAGAGGGAACTTCAGGAGTGTTCTGTGGGCAGACAAGGGGAGTGGGAAGGCGGGTTAGCGCTCAGATTACGGGAGGTTAATTCCCTTTCTCCATTGCAGAAAGATATTCGTACAAATCCAACAAACGAAGCTAAGTGGGTCTGCCCAGTCTGTCATCTCGCCTCTACGTGTTACTCTGGTGGAAGCAACAGTGGGCCAGTCCAGATCGACGCCCCCGTGGGAATCAGGTGAGCGTAACAGAACGCGAAGCCTACCCACAAATACCCACCTGGGCGTCATGTCAGTTGGCCCAATTATTAGGGGAACTAAGGGCTGAAGTGCATTCCGCCTGCCAGGAAACCAATGCCCTCAGGAGGGAATTGATAGTGTCAAAAGAACGAACTGATGATTTGGCCAGACAGCTATTACAAAGCCAGGCTGGACAAACACCTCTACCTGGACTCGGGGCCAGCCCAGCTCCGGTGCCACCGAGTAACCCGGTGCAGATAAACCTTCCTGGAGCCGTTCCCTTGGCTCCGCCTGAACGCTTTGCCGGAGACCCTAAAAGGTTTGCTATATTCATGAATCAATGTCGCTTACACTTTTTATGTAGACCTGGAGCTTTCCCAAAGATCAAGCCAAGGTAGCTTTTGTACTGTCATATCTCAGTGGCAGTGCAGCGGACTGGTCCATTCCGCTAGTAAATCAGGATGACCCGATTCTTCGAGATTTCCAAGGTTTTCGAACTAGCATGGAAAGACTGTTCGCCCGATATTCCCAAGGACAGGTTTTGGATAACAAACTTTTATCCTTACGGCAAGGTAATCAGGATCTTTTATCTTACATTGCAACTTTCAATAGATTAGTTGTGGAAACCGAATGGCCTGAAGCCAAGCGAATTACATTATTCCATCGAGGGCTTCGGGGAGAACTCAAGGATGTTTTAGCCCAAGTCGTGAACCCGCCTTTAGACTGTGCTGAATATATAGATTTTGTGGTCCAGTTAGATCACAGACTTCAAACCAGAAAGGCTGATCGAACCAAGTTTGAAAACAAGGTCTTGGTTAAAACCTATGTACCCTCGAAGGGGGTAGATGCCTCAGAACCCATGCAAATCGGAGGGGTTAGAGGACCCTTAAACCAGAAGGAAAGGGAACGAAGACGGCAACAGCAATTATGTTTTTATTGCGGAGCTACTGGTCATTTCCTTCGGAACTGCCCTGTAAAACCACCCAAGAAAACTATAGGAGCAGCAGACGAAAACCACTTGAAACCTGACTCGGGAAACGATCACGCCCGGCAAGCGTAGAGGTCAGCTTGCCGAGCTTAAAGAAGGACACTCTGACCTCGCATTTCACCATACCCATGGTCCTTATAGATCCAGAGCAGCCATCACGCATGCACGCGGTAAAGGCGTACGTAGATAGTGGAGCCATAGGAAACTATTTGGACTACGGATTGGCTTCCAGGATGAATCTACCTCTCACCCGAAAGACCACTACCGATGTCGTCACCACTGTTGATGGAACTGAAATTGCCTCTGGGCCCGTAACTCATTCCACTGTAGAGATGACTTTGCTGGGTCAGGATGGACACCGAGAGGTTATGGTGTTTGATTTAATCAATGCTCCACAGTTTCAACTGATACTGGGAATCCCTTGGTTGGAAAAACACAATCCCTGTATTGATTGGCGAGAGAAGAGACTAACCTTCCTAGAATGTGCTAACACCTGTTACCCAAAGAGAACTCTAAATTGAGTACTGGCCCCAATAATCCCAGCTGCCATACAATTACCTGCTGAATACCAAGACTTTCAGGATGTCTTTCAAAAAGAGCAGGCAAACACCTTACCACTGCACAGATCGTATGATTGTCAAATAGATCTCATACCAGGAGCACAACCACCTTGCAGCAGAATCTATGCCCTCACGGAACCTGAAAATCTCCACTTGCGCCAGTACCTAGACCAGTATCTCGCTAATGGCTTCATCCGCCCGTCCAAGTCCCCTGCATCTTCCGCTTTGTTCTTCGTGCCAAAAAAGGAAGGCGACCTTAGAACATGCATTGACTACCGCGCGCTGAATCAGATAACTATCAAGAATCGGTACCCATTGCCTTTGATCCCTGAACTACTAGACCAGGTAAAGAACGCTTGTATATACACAAAACTAGACCTTCGGGCGGCATATCATCTGGTACGCGTCAAAGAGGGTGACGAATGGAAGACTGCTTTTCGCACCAAGTATGGATTATTTGAGTACCAGGTGATGCCTTTCGGACTGTGTAACGCTCCAGCAGCCTTCCAATTCTTCATGAACGATGTCTTCCGAGAGCTCATCGATGTTTGTGTAGTCATTTACATCGACGATATCTTAGTATACTCCCTATCAGAATCTGATCATGTAAAGCACGTCCGAGCAGTCCTAGAAATGTTACGCCAGTATAAGTTATACGCTAAACTGGAAAAGTGCATCTTTCACACTACGGAAGTAGAGTTTCTTGGATTTATTCTGACCCCGAAAGGAATCCGGATGGATACACGGAAGGTGGACGCAATTCTTAATTGGCCATCGCCAAGCTCAGTCAAAGGAGTTCAAAGCATGCTCGGCTTTGCCAATTTCTAAAGCAGGTTTATCCCGGACTTCTCACACATTGTACATCCCATTACAACACTATTGCGAAAGAATAAATGCTTTACATGGACAGAAGAAGCCGAGAACGCCTTCCAAGAGTTAAAAAAGAAATTCACGTCCGCTCCTGTATTACGACACCCGCGCCCGGAGCTTCCCTACATAGTGGAAACAGATGCATCCAGTTCAGCTATGGGAGCAGTGCTCTCCCAAAAGGATCCCGAAACTAACCAGCTGCACCCAGTGGTGTTTTGGTCAAGAAAGTTTTCGGCTCTCGAATTAAATTATGCTATAACCGACAAGGAACTGTTGGCCATCAAGTCTGCCTTCAAGGCTTGGCGGCACTATCTGCTGGGCGCCAGGCATACCATTACGGTCATCACTGATGACCGCAACTTACAATACCTAAAGGTAGCCAAGGCCCAATCTTCACGCCAACCCTGTTGGGCATTGTTCTTCGCCGAGTTTGATTTTGTAATAACCTATCGACCAGGTTGTAAAAATGGAAAAGCTGACGCCCTGTCCCGAATAGGAATGGGAGAAACATAAAGAGCTTTAGAACCTGTACCCATAATTCCTGAACAGAGGATCGTTGGTCTGACATCCATACACTCTCTGGAGGACATTCAAGAAAAGGTCCATCAACTCTTTGATTCCGATGCCTTACAGGGCTGGGCAAGGAAAGGCCCAGAGTATTCTGTCACCAGCAATCTACCTTATTACCAAGGCCGGCTATTTTTGCCACTAGAGGAACTACAGAAACTTGTAATTTCTCATTACCACGACACCTTGATGGAAGGATATCCTGGCATTGCTAAAACTGAAGCCAAAATCAAGAAACAGTTTTGGTGGCCCACCTGGTGAAAAGATGTCAAGTTGTTTGTCATGTCTTGCGGCATTTGCGCTCAAAATAAAGGGGAAAAGAAAAACCTGCTGGATTATTACAACCTTTAGACATACCACCTACTCCTTGGCATACCTTGTCATTAGACTTTATCACGGATTTACCCCTGTGCAAAGGTTATAACACATTTCTAGTTATTGTAGATCTTTTTTCTAAAATGGCCCATTTCATTCCTTTAAAAGGAATACCTTCAGCTTCAATCCTGGCCAAGGAGTTCCTTGAAAATGTTGTCCGTCTACATGGCTTTCCTTCCGTGTTAATTTCAGACCGGGGAAGCCAATTTATTTCACATTTTTGGAGGAAGTGCTGCCAGCTGGCACAAATTGATGTTAGACTTTCAACCAGCCACCATCCCCAGACCGACGGTCAAACTGAGAAAACCAACCAGACTCTTGAGCAATACCTACGTTGTATGCTACATCAATCTGAGGAGGATTGGAAAGACATTCTTTGGATCGCCGAGTATGCATACAATAATTCTGTACACTCAGGAACTAAACAAAGCCCTTTTTTTACCATATATGGTCACCATCCTCGAACCTCAGACTTAGATTCTCCCCAGCATTTAGAGATGCCTGCGGTGGACCATCTCCACGCTGTTATCACACAAGCCTTTAAAGAGGCGACTGCACATTTACAAAAGGCTAAGGATAAATACAAGAAGGATGCTGATCAACACAGGAGTGAAGCACCGCAATACCAAGTAGGGGACCAAGTATGGTTAGCCACCAAGTACTTACCACTCAAGGGAACACAGACTTTTAACCCCAGGTACTTGGGACCTTATTCTATTAAGGCTATTATTAACCCAGTGGCCGTCAAGTTGGACCTGCCTGGTCATATGCGTGTTCATCCTGTTTTTCACGTGTCTCTTTTGAAGCCTGTGCAACCAGGAATAGACTAACCACCCCACCTGAACCTATCCTCATAGACGGGGAACCCGAATTCGAAGTCAAGAATATTTTGGACTCTAAAAGGGTGAGATCAAAACTCTTCTATCTCATTGATTGGAAAGGTTATGGTCCACAAGAAAGATCTTGGGAGCCTAGTGACCATGTGCATGCACCTCAATTAGTGAAAAGGTTCCACCAAGAATTTCCAGACAAACCAAGGCCGAGAAGGAGAACAGCTTTAGGAGGGGCCTTGAGGGGGAGTGCTGTCACGATGCCTGCCCCCGGAAAGCCAGACCAGGCCCAGCAACCCCGGAAGCAGGCATCATGCCACTTGAAGCATGCCCAAAAACCCCAGTTAGGGGCTCTTTGGCTACAGTCCTGGCGCCTATGGCGCCAGGCTCATAAGAATAAAGTCAGTCCTGGCGCCATGGGTGCCAGGCTCATTACAGAAATCTTACCTGTTGCAGACCATGCTGCATACCTACCTGATGCAGACCATGCTGCACGAAGCCACAAGCCAAATGAGGCTTAAAGGGACTACTTTACCTCAGGGCCTCCTTTCCTCTCAGGTGGGGCTGTGGAAGAATACTTACCTGGGACTTCTTCCAAGGCTATTTAAGCCACACCCGGACAGCCACACGTGCTTCGCGTTATTCTGCTTGCTGCAGCGTAACGCTCACCGTGTCTTCAGCAGCTCCAGTCTTCAGCCACGCCCGCTTCAGCCCTGGAACACCTGGAACAAGAAAAGGAGAAGGAGAAGAGGTCAGAACAAAACCCTTACCTGAATCCTTGATCCAGCACATCGTTGATCTGGAAGAGAGAAGCCTTCTCAGGTGTATTGCCACGCACCTCGCAGAGCCGCGCTGAACTCACCAACCGGGGCTGCATTCCTTTACTCCATCGCGAATCCAGCATCTCCAGGCTATTCTTCAACACCTGGGGAGACAAGAACAGATAGGTGAGCAAGGGCAATACAAATCACCCCCAAAGACTTACCTGATTACCATAGGGGGGTATTCACCTCATCTCGGGTCGGCGCAATCAATTCCGCATCACCGCCGCACCCCGGCCCCTAAGGGGAAAAAGCAAGGACAATACAACCTACCCTCAAAGACTTACCTGATTTACCACAGGGGGGGTACTCACCTCATTTCGGGTCGGCGCAGTTAATTCTGCATCACCGCTGTACCCCAGGCCCCAAAGGGGAGAACCACAATAGACTTACCAGGATCTTACCAATTGCCACTTGGAACTCTTCCGGTGGTTTAAATCTGCAACCTGCAAGGAATCTGGCAGAGTGAAGATCAGACTTTTGAACTCTTACGAACAATTGGACTTAGAGTCAATACTGGAACTCACCAATTCCTCCACGCCAGTGAAGTAACTAGTCGTCTACGCGCCCCTGCGCTCGGCGCAGGATGGAGAGCTCATCTTTCCAAATCTTCAGGTGAGATTTAGAGGGAACTTCAGGAGTGTTCTGTGGGCAGACAAGGGGAGTGGGAAGGCGGGTTAACGGTCAGATTACGGGAGGTTAATTCCCTTTCTCCATTGCAGAAAGATATTCGTACAAATCCAACAAACGAAGCTAAGTGGGTCTGTCCAGTCTGTCATCTCGGCTCTACGTGTTACTCCGGTGGAAGCAACAGCGGGCCAGTCCAGATCGACGCCCCCGTGGAAATCCGGTGAGCGTAACATTTGGGTTGTTTTCTTGATATGCTTAACCAATCGCCAATGATGCTTTTCTGTACTCTTTGTTTATTTCTTGTTATGAAACCAATAAAAATATTTTTAAAAAAAGCCTATGCAAGGTGGAGTAAGCAAGTCTCTTGGGGGTGAGAGGAGTAATGATACCCAGCATAATTGAATCAAATAGCATTAAACAGAAGGTTGTATTGAACACATTTGTGGTCTTCACACACGTGATTCAGAAGTCGAAAATAAGGGCTATTCATTAAGCTCCAGATGCAGATGATGATGTACCTACACTCCTTTGAAAGTCTCAGAACATAGAACAGGCTGCGAGGTCAACTACAAAGGAGAGTCTTGGTTTAGGGCCTAACCAATGGGAGATGATGGACTGATTGGGAAAGTTGGGAGTAATCTGACGTTTACTTTCGGCACCTGAGTTTGTTTTGCTTACGTGCTGCTAACGAGCTGAAAGTCCAAGTTTGGGAAATCATGCCAACCAATCAGGGGGTCTATGAAGCAACATGTGATACAATGTTGCATAGGCCAACCCACTGCCATTTATTCTGCTATAATCTGTATTATACTTATTTAGAGGTGGTTAAAGGCGTGCCCACCAGATAAGGGGCATCCAGTAATATTGTTAATACTTACAAAATATATAGGTATATATGTTCTCTTAACCATTCCTCCCTTCAATAGGTTTTACTGTTTGCCACATAAGATGACATCATAGGTGACGCATATTGAGATATACAACCTTTGTATAATCAAATTTGGTTGTGAGTGTATGGACCACAGCTTGTTGTTCGTCAGATTGCCTTACTTTACGCTGATAATAAAGTAGTACTTTACGATATTCTTTGGTTCTGTCCAGTTATTTGGGTCCGAGATCGTTATTGATAATTCCATCTAGCACACAAGATGCTTCAAGGTGCTAGAGCACACTACCTTTACCAGGATACACAAGAACAGAACTAATTACTGTACCCTGGGTTCGACCTCTGCGTAATAAACAACCACCATATCCAATAAATAAAAGACCAAATATCCTGGCACAAGGTCATACCCAGATATTTCTCTCACTAAACCTCTCTAGGCAGTTCTATAAAAACTGGAAACTATGTTAGCGTGTTGTTCTCTCTATCGTGGTTCACATTTCCAGCTATGCTTTATGTGTGTTTGATGGTATTGTTTCATGCCGTACTGTTAATTTGATAAAGTCTGAGTTATTGAGAGAACTTGCAAAATTTGGCTCAACGAGCATTGATTTTTTGATGACTGAAGCCACTGAGAGGTGGAGAGAAAGGGGAAAAGTGAATTCAAATCTACATCCTATAAATCTTTATAATTCTCTGAGGATGCCTGTGCATCGTTAACTGAGCATGTGCATAGCAATCCTTAGACTGAGATTTGGCTACAACTCTGGGCAGCAAAAGGAAACATCTGCAGATGGCTCTGGGAACCCAATGGTGTGACTGATGACACAGCCGTTCTATCCTCCTATCCCAAATAGGAGGAGAAAAAGGAAATGGGCAAAAAGCCCAGTGCACATTCTGTAATTAATTAAATGCTCTTTGATTTCATGCAACGCATGCTGGAACCCTCACTGGTGTTATTTGTCCCATTCCCCTTTCTCTGTTTTTGGCGCAAAAAATCTGATATGCGCCATATACCCCTGAATTTGTAGAGGACAACGAGACTTATGGAACATTTGAAATGTGCAGTTGCCTTTTATCTATGGCTTGCATGTAGACATTAGTGCTGGACGCAAATTAGCACTGCACTCAAAGACTCTTCGGTTTGTTTCTAATGCATGGAATGTGAAGAGTGGTTTAGTTTAGTTTAGTTTATCATTTTTAAAGTGCACCTAGCCCTGAGGTAACTGGGCACTGGAACTTCATGAAGGTTGCAAATACATACAAATAGGAACAAAGAAAAGTGGGCTTGTTTCTTGTGGTATTTCTGTGATGGAAGTGGGTGGGGCTTCCTTTGGATCTTTGGGGAAAGTTGAGTCACACCGAGTCAGAGACCCCACTATAAATTATGCTGTTGAGATTTCATGATTAGAATCGTTTAGGACTATTCTTAGAAAGAGACTTTGGACAATGGGAGTCAGCAGAGAAATACTTGGTCTGGTTTTCAGCAACCTTCCGCTTTAACCATGGGAAGAGTAAAGAAGGGACTCTTACATGGAATAAATGTCAAAGACATTCCACTCTTGTGACAGCGCTTCAGCTAAAACAGCATTCAGAACCTCATAGGAAATTGGTCTAGCAAGCTAGTGAGTTGGTGTGCTACCAACTTTATGCTTGAGGAGCCCAATGGACAAGGGTCAAAGAGGTTCACTCAGACTCCCCCTGTCGCTGCACCCGATCTCTAAGGAATGCATTCTGGTCCTATGAGCTTCCACTTGCCACTATACATTTTGCACTAGAACCTGGACTGAGACTGTTCCCATCCATGTACTTTGGTTGTCCTACTCTAGAAAACAGGAAGTTGTGATGCTTGGACCTGCTGCACCTCATTTACGAACCTTCAAACAGTTCTTGTCAACTAATGTCCAGAAAGTGACTATCCTGTCCTACATGGGGTATTATGAAGGGCACCTATTTTCGTTATTTCTAATGCTGCGTTATTTGTTGTTTGCCCAGAGGTAACCTATGGTCTTGTTCTCACTTGCCTGTTTCTACTTGTTATAAAACTTAGTAATTCTGTTTCTACGGTAACTGGAGTCTTCTACTCATGGCACAGAGCAGGTTAAAGGTTCACAAGATGCCCACTTGACACCCACAGAGAAGGCCAAGTCCCTGTGGCACAGAGGCAGCATTTAAGATATGCCCCCTGTACAAAAAACTATGATGATCAAAAGTTGTTCATGCTGGTGGAAGGGTAAACTCAAAATAAATCTCTGCCTAAGCCTAGGCATAGTGCATGGTACTACTTATGATCAAGACAATTCCAATTGATATATCGCACATATGTCAGCTCCTGTGAATCAGCTCTGCTGTGGAAGGTGATGTGTATTCTGGTCAGCTGGGTGTATCCTGCCAAATGGCAGGACTGGAACATGTAGGGATGGGCCTCCTCTTTGATCTCTTTGCTAGGGCAGGCAACACCCTACGCCTGAGGCAGCTGGACAACAGGTAGCTGTCCTGGGCCCGGGCATTAAGGGAGCACACCCATTCAAAATGCATAGCCTCACACCAGAGTGCTGTATCTCTAAAGGCCTTTGTCGCAGTGACAAGGGAGGAGGCGGGATTATGATAGGCAGGAAGGCTCTGATTAATGGAAGGAGGCTTCCACCATCTTGAGTCTTACACCCCCTCTCTCTCTTTCCTGTTCAAGAGCAGCGATTGTACCACTAAATCAGGCTAGCTTTAGTCCAATCACCTGAGGACTTTTGCCTTTAGAGGTAGGGGTCTCCAGACTCCACCTCTTATTCAAATTCACTCAGTTGCTCTCATATCTAGAAGATCTCACTGGACTTCCTTTTGGTAAGTAGCATTTTCCAAAGCCCTCAGCCTGAGGTGAAAAAGGAATCATCCAAGACAGAAACAAAATCTTTTCCCTACCATTACCAGGGCACATTGGGAGTAACCTCGGTTGTGAATCAGGCCCTACCACTCTGCACTGGAATCTCCTGAGCTGGGAGAGCAGACACTGAAAGGAAAACAGAATCATCCTATCTTCGAGTCCCCCTGAATGGGCCTCACAACAAGCGGAGGGCCAAAAAAGGCAAAGCTCCCTGTTCTACCGCACAAAACCAGTCTTTCCGTGTTCGCCGCACCTGGAACAAGAGGGAAGTCACTGGCGCTGGTTGCTGTTCTCCTCTACCATATCGAACATTGCTTGCACCTTCAACCAACTCTACACTGCATCGTTTCCTGGCTAATGATTGTCACCTGGTAGGCCCAAAGCGACTGCTGAACTCTGGGAATGAAACCAAATCACGGAGAGTCACACGCTCAATCTAACCAGGGGTTACAACCACAGCTCGACCCAACTAGCTCCTCAACTGTCATCTCATTGATTGCACATCGATGCAGCTAAGATTGCCACTTCGACGACCGTTGCCATCCGACTCAAACTTCTGGAGTGTCACTCATTGACCCCTCCCAGGAGCTAAAGCCTGACTCAGCCTAGCCAACTGTGAAGAGTTCCTGGGACTGGCCCGACCTGCATCTTTGAGAGCTGCCCTTCTACCGCCCAGAGCACCTGCATTTGACCTTCTCAACATCCGTTTGCTGCAGGGGCCTCCACGATCCTACGTGTCTGAACTGAGCCTGATCAGCTCGCATCTATGTTGGACCCCGGGTCTGACTGCATCAGCCCACCAAGAACTGAATCTAGGTACTGTTGACTCTGAACTGTCCCCTCGGTCGACTTGGACCATAGAGACTGGTTAGGTCACGATCGCTCCTGTTTTCACCAAGATATCCTTTTTGTGGATAGTACTTTACCTACCACCCCTGGAACTACTCTCAGAGTGCTAATTTCTCCAATCTGTTGCATCGTCTCTGTTCTTCCTTTGGGGTGGGTTTTTGTTCAGTGTTTTCTATTTGTTCTCCATGCAGGTGGTGTGTTTGATCAAAGTCTATATATTTGTATAGAACATTGATTGGACATTCCTTTTATTTTGGACTGTGATACTGTGTTGTTTGGGTCCTAGTGGTTCACCTTCACACCCCTTTTAATGATTGTTTTGTGTTTTGGTTTGTAGAAGTGTGGTGGAGGAGTGGGCCATGTTACCCCTACTTGTACTCCTGCGGAGAAGTATTCCAATGCGTCACTACAGCTCAAAGATTCTCCAGATACACACTACAGTAAGAAAAGTGGGCCCTTTCATCAATTCTCCTCGAAGAAACTTCTGTGTTCTGCCGATCTACCCACAACATCAACACACACAACTTGCCTCGCCTTCTTTCCACCATTACCTTTTACAAGGTAATGGTGCAACTCCAGCTCCGAGAGGCCACCCAAAAATGACAGAATCTGTGCTTTGCCAGACCAACAGGCTCAATACAACTTTTCTGGTCTGGAATAAATGCCAGACAAATTTCCAGTAATTCCAGCACCAGCATTTTTTCTGGACCAGCAAACCACAAGTCTGCCGGTAGTTCAGGGCCATACTGGCAGAAAAATTCCAGAATCACCAGCACTGGTACTACCAGGGCCGATGATTCCGGCAATCCCATCCCATGGTGTCCTATGGGAATGGGAAGTTACCGTCACTCCGCCACCCATAATATCCTGGTAATACTGGGACATCGGGTGGCGGAGTGACGGTAAGGCGGTTTTGTCGGTAACCCGTTGGCATTACCGGTGGGTTACCGGCAAACCCGTAATGAGGCTCCAAGTCACTATAAAATACATATGTGTGTTTATGGTTTGGACTGAACATCAAGAGTTATTCTGGCAATTTGCAGAATCTTTGAACTCTGCTGCACCACCCATCAAATTGACTTTAGTCTTTAGTAAGTTCAACATACATTATGTAGATGCAGTGGTACAATATGTTGACACACAGATTTTTACTAACATATGACACACAAGAAGCATCACAACGATTGGTTGCTTGCCGAATGCTATCATCCCCACTCATTTAAAAATTGCTCACCCTACTTGCAATTTCTTAGGGTTTGCCGCCTTGCTAATAAACCTGACCAATGAAAGGGAGATTTCAAGGAGATGTGATTGTGATCATGGGGCTATAATGAGACAAAAATAGCCCATGCCCAAATATTCCCCTAAAATCTAGGTCATTCATTTCCAGTAATGACCAATCAAATGGAATGCCAATTATAACCACATTCAACACACTAACTAGCCACACCAGACACATAATTCTTAAACACTGGCTCATGCTACACTCAGATACTATATTAGGAGGTTTTTGCCACCTTCCCATCAATTCTTATTCCTGTAAGATGGATCAAAAGCTAAGAGACACTATTGGAAGAGATGATCACTTGAACAAATACAAGAAAACGCATTTTCTAAGCATTAGTAAGATAGGCACTTTCAAATGCATCAACTGCACCATCTGACGCCATGTTACAGAGTACATCATTTACAGGTTACCGAAAGACTAAGATATTCCTGATCAGACAATAGATCACTGATTCATTTCTTGACTTGCCTGTGCAGCCTACAGTGCGAAATCCCACCAAATCGAAGAGCAAGGATGTTCCTCACTTGTGGAACTTTACAATGAAAGTGCTATCACAGTGGACCTTGATGCAACATCTGTGACTGAGTGAAACACAAACGTCCCCTTTCCTCCCAGCCGGGCTATGACCTAACAGTACTCTCTGTCTTAAGTACGTGATTTTTACCACTCAGAAACATGTTTTCTTGTCTAGTCCTCTGTTGTGAGGAGCCAGCCTAGAGCACAGGCGGCCTGGGTTAATGTCCGGTGCACCAAGTCTGAGCGGGGTACCTCCAGCTGAAAATACCTCTCCTCCCAATGAGTTATTGGTTACTTGCCCCACCTGACAGAACGTCTGCTGGGCATTGTGTCTAAGGTAGGGACATGGAGCTGATAATACTTTAACCCTCTCCCATTCATTTATTAATTTCTTAATTGCCTGACAGCCAGGAACCATGCTTGTTTTGCTTAACATGCTTCTATGTTAGTTTTCCAAAGGTAACGGGCGCCCCTCTCTCGCAAGAACAGACATGATAACCTGTTCAGTGGTTATTAACCACTTGAGAGTTCGCAGCCACTGCTTTTACTCACTGTGCCTTTCACAGATGGGTAATATCCATTTGCATATCAGTCTTTGTCCTGCCCAGGGGCAGTCCAGCACCGAAATACAATGGCAATTCCAATCTGAACGAGAGTACCACCAGCAACCCCATACACGTGTTTCACCCTTGTTGGGGATCATCAGTGAGGTGAAGCTGATGCCTCTCTAAGCACAGTGAGAGGGAGACCACGTCTGGTTGCCCCCAGGAGACCTAGGGTTACCAATCCCAGGTTCCTTAAAAAATAGTTTTCCAAAGGTAGCGGGCGCCCCTCTCTCGCAAGAACAGACATGATAACCTGTTCAGTGGGATTGGTAACCCTAGGTCTCCTGGGGGCAACCAGACGTGGTCTCCCTCTCACTGTGCTTAGAGAGGCATCAGCTTCACCTCACTGATGATCCCCAACAAGGGTGAAACACGTGTATGGGGTTGCTGGTGGTACTCTCGTTCAGATTGGAATTGCCATTGTATTTCGGTGCTGGACTGCCCCTGGGCAGGACAAAGACTGATATGCAAATGGATATTTCCCATCTGTAAAAGGCACAGTGAGTAAAAGCAGTGGCTGCGAACTCTCAAGTGGTTAATAACCACTGAACAGGTTATCATGTCTGTTCTTGCGAGAGAGGGGCGCCCGCTACCTTTGTTAAACTATGCTTCTATGTTAACTTCATGTATTTTGCCAGTTTCACTTCTGAGCCACTGTTGCTCTGCAAAACGTCAAATAAATTATAGACTACCGCATTTGGTGGGAGGGGACATTTCCTGTTGGTTGGCTCTTCGAAAGATAACACAAATAGGTGACAGATATTTTACATATTCAATCATATTGAACTATTTTGTGATCCTGGGCTTATCACCTTCTCTCTTTGTGACGCAGTCTGTTAAAGTGCAAAATGTGGGAGTGCATAAAACAGTGACCACCTTTACAAGTGCTACATAAAAACGAAACAATAAATGGCAAAACCAATCGTTGGTTTTGACAAATTTTTGTGGAGTAACACTCAAATTTGCCAAACCCATTGTTACAAAAGAGAGAAGAAAATGGGGCTCTGAACTGAGAATATCTGTTTGGCATAACAACCATCAATGCTACCGCTTGAAATGCCCAACTCACTAAAATCTCTTTTCCCAAACTCCTCTGCAATACTACCCAATGAGGAGCTCCATAACATGATTTGCTGTAATCATCAGATTTGTAAGAAGCAAGTCGGCAGAGTTGTCCATGTCCCAACTGCTGCAGAGTGAGTGGCTTCATTGGGCTATTTTGGGCTATTTTGCACAGCGGTTAGGACTGTGAGGTTGCGGGCGCCATTTTCTACCCCTTGGTAGCTGTTGTGGGCTGCCACCAGTCCCTGGGGCAGCCCACCGTTGGTGTCGGGATCACCCGACACGAGAAGCGAACCGGGTAGCCGCCGGCGAACCTCGCGTAGGGTAGCACCCTACGGCGCCCGGTGTCACCGGGTGCAAGACTCCCAATGTGGGGGGTGTCACCCCCAGGTTCCACAGCCGCGGCTCTGAGTGCACTCGGGCCGCGGTAGACAAAAGGCCACGTCCACGTGGCAGGCCCACGACCCCAATAAGCACAGACACAAGTTTCCACTTCCTGGGGCTCTGCTGCTCTGCCCTAGCAGCACCAGCAGAGCCCCTTTTATTACACACGCACGTGAGCGTCATGACACAGTCACGGCGCTCACGTCAACCAAAACACTAGACCCCCACACAACATCCCTCCTTTATTATAATCAAACAAAAACAAACAAAACCCACTGCAAACCTTTGGTGCATTCCAGTCCACGCACCACTTAAACGCTAATAAACTCAAACACTTTCAATACTTGAAAACAAACAGGTGTGTTCCCGTCTTCACACAACGGGGCCCCACGACGGGCTTGTCCACCTCAGAAAATCCCAGGATCAAATTGGCCCCCGGCACCGCTGCAGGACAAAAAGAATATATTCTCTTCGTACTCCTCCCCCATATCATACAGTGCTTCTCGGGGACTCTCTGCCACGTGGACCGCCGCCACCTTGGGGGTCTTTCTCCCCTTCGCCTCACTCCCCGCTGATGCCCCTGCCATGCCAGCTGGGGCTGGAGCAAGACACACTCGTGCGAAGTGATCTCCTTTCCCGCACATTCCACATATTTGTCCCATCGCCGGGCAGTCCTGCTGGTGTGGAAGATCCCACCCACACTGATGACATATTGTGCCGTTGGGGTCTCTCCTCGGCCAGTCTCCCCTCCTCATCACTCTTCCTCCTGGCCACCTGCCGACCGCCTCCACCTCCTCAACCTTCACTCGCTGCATGGGGACCTCCATCTTTAGGTGGTGTCTAGAGGAGTCCATGACCGAGGCCCGCACCTCTGCCAGTTCCTGGGCCCGGCCAAGCTGCAATATTCGATCGAGGGTCAGCGCTGGGTCCCTCAAAACCTGCTTGCGCAGTTTGGTGGAGCTACAGCCATAGATGATCTGCGCCCGGATCTCATCCTCCTCGAAATTCCCCAGACCACAGGAGAGTGCAATTCCGCACAGCTTCCCATGGAATGCATCGAGGCTTTCCCCTTCCTCCTGCCTCGCACACCTCATCCTGAACCGCTCATAGTCCCTGTTGACCATAGGTCTGAAGTACTCGTTCAGAACTGCGATGGCCGCATCATAAGACTGATCTCTGGGCCTTGATGTCTTGACAAGCCTCTGGACGGCTAGCCCAGCCGAGTACAGGAGTGTCGGGTGTTTTGCTGCGTCTTTGATTTCCATCGCCTCAAAGTACAGCTCCAGGTTTTCCACCCAGGCTGTCCACCGGGGTCCCAGACTTGCAGGCGTACCCAGGACATCGAAGTGGGGTATGGGTGCCAGCTGACCTCGACATATCCCCTCGTCATCCGCCATGCTGACTGCAGTTGGGGATACCGGATACAGTCACCGGTGTAGATGTATGCCTGCTGTTCCGGGGCTTCAGGTATCTTAACCCACTGTGGTGAGGTCCTTTCGAGGGGTCCACCTACTCCCGTGGCGGCTGCTCCCTTGGAATGTATATGGGAGCAAAGGTTTCCAATACAGGCCCCTCCTCCCAGCACCCCTCCCTGGACTGTGCCTCAGTGGTGCAGTGGCGTCACATGCAGAGTTCCTGCCGGGGCGCACGAGCACTCCGTGTGGAGCCGGTACCCTCGGTGCAAGTGTGACCTGCAGGAGGGGTTGGCGTTTTGTATCTTCGCCCCTCCTCTGAGTTGCCTGGCCAGATTCAAGGTCCACACGTGACAGAAGGATTACCTTCTTCTTTCACTGACCCTGGTATTTGTGGTACCTCCTTCCTAGCGGACTCTGGCCTGCTCAGGCTGATCACCGCTGCGATCAGGGTGTTGGAGTCTTCTTTCCCCGGCACGCGGGTGATGTGGGAGATGGCTGGTCCCCCCCTTGATGCACGATGCTCTGGTTCCGCCCCTTGTAGGCCGCTCCCTGTTTATGACGGGGAGGCAGCCGTGGGCCACTGGAAACTGTGCCTCCTTCTTTGATTTTGGGCCCGGACACTGATGGGCCTCCCTTTCCTTTCCTCTCGTGCGTGAGAGAGGGAATGTTGGCCTCAACTCCCTTCCTTTGTTCGGGCCACGCCGTGATGAGGCCCCGCCCCTTTTCCGCACCGCGAGGAAAAGGAAACCTCTTTTTTTTTTTGAAAATGCAAATGTTTCCACCCGTGGCAGCCCGGGTGCTCAGCGAGTGTTCTCCCCGCACTGATATCCCGTGGCCGGAGCTCCAAGCCCCGCCTATTTCCTTCGTACTTAAGGGCCGCTCCGTGCGTCAGTTACACGGCCGCCGACTGCGGCCGTGTGCGCGGATCCTTTTCTTCACCCGCCACGAATACCGGCCAGCGGGCGCGACTTCCTCGTCGCCAGTGTTGTGGGCTGCCACCAGTCTCTGGGGCAGCCCACCATTGGTGTCGGGATCACCCGACACGAGAAGCGAACCGGGTAGCCGCCGGCGAACCTCGCGTAGGGTAGCACCCTACGGCACCCGGTGTCACCGGGCGCAAGACTCCCAATGTGGGGGGTGTCACCCCCAGGTTCCACAGCCGCGGCTCCGAGTGCACTCGGGCCGCGGTAGACAAAAGGCCACGTCCACGTGGCAGGCCCACGACCCCAATAAGCACAGACACGAGTTGCCACTTCCTGAGGCTCTGCTGCTCTGCCCTAGCAGCGCCAGCAGAGCCCCTTTTATTACACACGCACGTGAGCGTCATGACACAGTCACGGCGCTCAAGTCAACCAAAACACTAGACCCCCACACAACTGTAGCTCTGAAGCTATGTCGATTCTCAGTGTTTGCCCCTACTGGCTTTAGCGCCTGGTCAGCATGGGGCAAAAGAAGCATCTGGATCCCTGGTTTTGTATTATTTACAGGGAGACAGAAGTGTACCCTCGCTGCTTTATGAGGACGCCGCAGAGCGCAGAGCGGAGGACGATGCCGTAGAGCTTTGGGGAGTTCGCAAATTCCGGAACTGGGAGACGGCGCCTGCCCGGGCTCCTTAGATGAGTGTACGACACGTGTTGGAGACAGTAGCGGCGGGCCCCGCAAGCAGTGCTCTGCAAAGAGCTCATTACAACAACAAAAAAAAGATACAGGCGGGTTTTGGCTCCACGGCTCTGGCAAAAAATAGCGTTCTTTCGGCCTCGTGCGCCACACTCGCATTGGTGCTTTGATTGCAGCCTTCTAGCGCACACAGTAAGGTATGTTGCTGTGTTAGTCTCTGAAGCTACCTTACTTAAACAGAGCTTCCCATGTCCAGCTTGTAAAGTGCGCAGGTGCCCGGCTACCATATACTCCCATGCTCCTATTATGAGCTAAGGATTGTAAAAAATATGCAGGCACACCTCCCGCAGCCTGACAGGCATTGCCATTTAATGCACCAGTTCAATGATAATAATGCTACACTTGCTTTCTATATGGTGCTAGCATGTCTTCGTCATTTCCTAGCACTGCAAATATTCGAACCCAACTTAATGGCACTTAGGTAGTAGCATTATGTAACTAACTACGTGCCCCTTAATAGTTCAGACGTTGCCATAGCGAAAGCATAACATGGGGTCAAAACCCCAGGCACGCCCTGTCGCCTGCTGAACAAGAAAAATCAAGTAACATGAATGGGGCATAATATCAACCATTATTACAGAGCTACGAAGCAGTGCGTCCGCATGAAGCACTACAGCACAACATTATTGTGATGTGCAAGTGCAGCCTTAAGTCACACACATGTTATGATATGTACAGGGTCCCACAGAACGTGCTAATTTGTGCTGACTGAGACAGGAGCATGGGGGCGTGGAAGGGGTCGAGGCAGGGTGGACTGGGCCATAACATTGTCTCAGGCACCAATGAAAAAGCGGCCTACAGTTGCAAATGGCTATTCATTCCTTTTGTGACACTGTTTGAAAAGTGCCCAAGTGGGAGTTTTTGATAAAGTGTGATGGAAATTGAGCATTTTAAAGAATATTTATTCAGCAACAATGGTCAAAACTATTAGCCACATAGTGAGGTAACTCATCAAACTCGCCCACATTGATCAAAAAGGTGCCCCACTTTGACCAAAAAACCTGGCATTTTGCGTTTTTGGTTCCTCCATGGGCCTATTGCTTTACAGACCAGTCCGAGCCTGGATAGAGGAAAGGCAGGGATTGTAACTGCACTTAAACAGCGCAAGTTACAATGGGAATCGTCTCTGATGACAGGTTCTTGGTAGACTTCAGCCAGAGAAACACAAAGGGGAAACACAGGTAAGGAGGAGGGAGGGAGGAAAATACTCCTAGCCGAGACCAGCCGCCTCCCATGTTCTCAGATTGTATATTGAAGTCAGTGCTCCACAAAAGATTTCAAAGTGGGAATAGTATTCCCCCATCCCCCCACGCCCCTGTTGAAGAATGAACCATTGCAGGAATGCAGGTAAACAGTGGCTGGAAGCCTGGCGACATGATGAAGGTCACCCTGTGGGGCGGCAGTGCCTCGGGGAAGGGCGAGGGTTCTAACGGTGGAGTCCACTCTCGTTGCTTTGCCTGTTTCGAGTGTCATGGCACAATCTAGACACCCGAGCCAGATCTCCATATTAAGCACATACTTTCAAAGTTAGCATCCCATGTGTGGAACCTGGTTTTGGAACATGCCCTGACGTCAGGGGTGCTACTAGACAAACATTTCGGAGGGCGGTGGGGCTGACCTTTGAGACTGTGGGGAAGGGTCTACCTACTTGTGTGGGGGCATGTAACTTCTCTCCACATTCTAGTGAGACTATTCCAGTACAGCTTAAATGTTGCAAGCAGTGACCTCACAGCTTCACTTCTGAAACCACACCCTGAAGGACTGCTGTGAGTGGAGCTGACTCCTGTCCGCCCTCCCCTCTTCCAATAACTCCCCTGGCATGCAAGCACTAACGCCTGATCACGATTTCAATCGCCTAAAAATGTATACATACGAATGCAGGTGCTAGCAATTCAAAGCTTTACATTAGTAATGGCTGGGCCTTTGTTAACTGTGCAGCCTAGGCACCGATTAATGTCTGTTTCCTGGCCTGCCGAGGGAAGGCGATGCAGGTCAGCGAAGTCAAAATCTACCAAAATATCCGGATTTTTGGCTTACTGCACAAAAACCCAGACTCATTTAAAAGTGGAAAAGGTCGCTTTAATGTGGCAGGCCAAAGTTTACAATTAAACGCTTACCTGGCTCCATGGCCTTACAGACTAACGAAATATTTAAACAACCAATTAACTAATTACACATTTTCATTTCCCCCAACAATTAAATAATTAAATAAAGCCATTTTCTCCCTAACAGTCCCTTGCACCCTACCATCTCCTTACCCCTTTTCCAGGCGTCCCGCTTTCTCCCTGGGGCCATGCCCCTCCAGGCTCAATACCTGTTCCCCCGGGGTGGCCCGCTTGTGCAAACAGCACCACCCCATCCTTTCCCGTGTCATTCCCCCATTGTGCTTCCCTCCCCCCACATCAAAAGGGGCCATGCCCCTGGCGCCCCAGACCCACTTCAATACCCCTCAGTCTCCCCTCTACACCAATCTCCCCTTTCCTATGACCTGCAGCCAGTCTGACCTGCCACATCAGCAACAGAAATATTACATCACAACTTCACTAATGCCCCGACCTGTCACACAAAACTACCAGCCAATCGCCCCTTAACCTACACCAAAAAACCCCTACCAACTCGCCCTGGGACGTAAAAAAAAAACCCATCCATACCAACATACCATGGTCCTCCCCCCCTTTAATAAACCAGACGTAAACCAAAATGAAGGGGTGGGAGGGCGGTACAATCGCCAAGTCCAACCATCACCTGCCTCCCAAACCTTCCCTGGCCCCTTAAATACCCCGGAGAGGCGCTCTGCCCCCCGCGGCCACTCGCTGGCCGTGTGCAGCGCCAAAAACTTCCCCTGGGGGAAACGCTTCGTGTTCCCCCCGGTGCCCCCCTTTTGGCTTACTGCACAAAAACCCAGACTCATTTAAAAGTGGAAAAGGTCGCTTTAATGTGACAGGCCAAAGCTTACAATTAAACGCTTACCTGGCTCCATGGCCTTACAGACTAACGAAATATTTAAACAACCAATTAACTAATTACACATTTTCATTTCCCCCAACAATTAAATAATTAAATAAAGCCATTTCCTCCCTAACAGTCCCTTGGACCTTACCATCTCCTTACCCCTTTTCCAGGCGTCCCGCTTTCTCCCTGGGGCCATGCCCCTCCAGGCTCAATACCTGTTCCCCCGGGGTGGCCCGCTTGTGCAAACAGCACCACCCCATCCTTTCCTGTGTCATTCCCCCATTGTGCTTCCCTCCTCCCACATCAAAAGGGGCCATGCCCCCGGCACCAGAAAAACCCTCCCCCAAGGTGTTCTTTCTGCCCCACCCTCCCCCCAACAACCTTCCTTTATTTCCAATTCTTTAACCAATCTCCCAGCCAAGAGCACAGGTCCGCCAAATAGTGATTGTTCGCATAAACCGACAAGTGTACCCCATCCTCCCTAAAGATCATAAAGCCCTCATACACTATTTCCTTATGTTCCATCACCTGCACTGCCACAGAGGCACAAAACTTCACCATTTCTCTGTTGATCCCCTTTCTAGCCCGCTCTATCGCTCCCTCGCTCCTCGCTCCCCTCCACACTCTGTGCGGCAACAACTTAGCCCACAACACCTCTGCTTGAGGCCACATTTCCCGCACCCAAACTAAATCCCTTTTCATTTTCCTTAGCAGGGCCACCCCCGTATCCCTGACCAGGTCATTCTCCCCAGCGTGAATAATCAACACCTCCGGCGCCCCGAAGCGTTCCCGCAACCCCGCCAGCATAGGCAGCAACTGCTCCCAGCGCAGGCCCCCCAACCCTTGCCATCTTACCACCACATCCTTACAGCTACACCCCAGTTGCCTGCCCATAACCCTTTTCTCCGCTTCTTTCCCAGCCCATTTAACAATTGAATGGCCGACAATCCACACTTGCGCCAACTCCCCCTCCTTTCGCACAGCATCTGAAAAAGAAATTACAAAATTACCATCACAATACATACAACCCCGACACTGTTGTGAGCCAACTTCTACCCCCTTCCTTCAAACTTCCCCTTTTTGAAACTCCCTGACATACCCCTTGTATCTCCCAGACCTCCAACGCCCCAAACTTTTCACCTTATCCTCCGTGAAACCCAACCTATTACCCTCCGATGCTGCGCCCATCCTGAATGAATGTGTACCAAAATCCTCGCCCTTTTCTCCTACCAGCAGTAGAGCCTTCCGCAATACCCCCAAAACTTGTGCCGCTGAAACAGGCGACCCATCCTCATGCTTAAACACCAAGCCTGTCTTCCCCCCACACCGCTCCTTCCACAACCTGCCTGCCAACACTGGGCATAGATCCTTGCTCCCCTGCCCCAACAAAACCCAGGAACCCTTCCCCTTCTGGTCCGTTTTAGATTTATTAATCCTGATGTCCAAACCCAGTTCTGTAATTTGCACATCCTCCCACTGCAATCCCCCAGACCCCCCCTTTCCCCCCCACCAACTCCGAAACCCGAAAAGCCCCAAAAAACAACCACGTAAAACAGGTCGCAAACAGCGCCCCCTCCCATACTGACCAGCAAACTCCCCCTACTGCCTTAACCAACCTCTGCAGCAATTCAGCCGATATTGGCCTCCTCCTGTCCTTGTCCCTCTTACTTTCCCTTGCCCATCCTTCCAACATCCTACTCGCCATTTCCCCCCCACTTGGCTGGAAACCCCAAAACCATTTCCCGTAAAAAGCAATTCCTGCTAACTTCCCTGCTATAGTTGCTCTTGACCAGCCCCTGTCCATGCACCTCAGGAGGAAATTCATGACATCATCCCTCCTCCTCTCTTCCGCATCCCATCTGCCCTTCCAACTATGTGCTCCCCCCCAATAAAATCCTCCCAGGCTCTCCTGTATGACTCCTAAGATGCCCCGGCCAATGAACCCTCCACCAAAGCCAGCGCTCTCATCTTCCTATCTTCCACAGCTCCTCCGGAATCTGCTGCCCCTCCTGATCCGCATCTGGAGCCAATCCACGGAATCTCTGCCATTGAAAACGAGATAATGCATCAGCGATGCCATTATCCTTCCCTGGCACATGTGTTGCCTTAAACACCACATTCAATTCCATGCATCACAGCACAAACTCCCTCATGAGTCTTGCCACCCTCTGATCCCTTGCTGACTGCCTGTTTACCTCATGGACCACGCATTCATTGTCAACATTGAAATTCACTTTCCTATCCTGCAAATCCTTCCCCCACAACTCCAATGCCACCAGTAATGGGAAAAATTCCAGGAATGCTATACTCCTTCCCTCCTTCAACCACAGATCAGGCCATTTCTCCGCACACCATTTCCCCCCCCAAAATACTCCGAAACCCCCTGCTCCTGCTGCGTCCGAAAATATCTGTACTTCCCATGTCACCGGGTCCCCCTGCAACCACATTGACACCCCATTAAACTTCTCCAAAAAACGCACCCAAATTCTGCAGTCCTCCCTCACCGACCCCGATACTCTTATCCGATGATGTGGGCACTTTGCTCCCGCCATAGCCCTCGCCATGTTCCTACAAAACGTCCGTCCTGGGGCCACCACCTTGCATGCAAAATTCAGATGCCCTACCAATCTCTGCATGTCAACCAGCGTAATTTTCTTGGCCCCCACCGCCCTTTCCAGCAACACCACTAGTTTGCTCACCTTGTCGTGCGGCAAGCGTGAGGTCATAGCCACTGAGTCCAGTTCAATTCCCAGGAATGTCAACACCACTGCAGGCCCTTCTGTTTTGTCTTCCGCCAACGGCACACCCAACTCCTCCATTAGCTCCTGAAACAACTCTAGCATTCCCTTGCACTCTCCCTCTCTATCTGCTCCGCTAATGAACAGAAAATCGTCCAGATAGTGCAGCACACTCTCCCAACCCGAGTTAAATGAAAAAACCCACTGTAAGAAGGAGCTGAAACGTTCAAACAGCGCACAAGAAATTGCGCACCCCATTGGCAAAGCTTTGTCTATGTATATGCGGTCCTCAAACTGCAAACCTAACAACCAAAAATCCTCCGGGTGCACCGGCAATAACCTGAGCGCCGCTTTGATGTCACACTTGGCCATGAAGGCCCCCCGCCCTTCTTTCCTCACAAGATCCACTGCCTGGTCAACACTTCCATATACAGCCCCACATTCCTCCGGGGCAATGAAATCATTCACTGACATACCCTCCGGCCAAGACAAATGGTGGATTAATCGAAACTCCCCCGGAGCTTTCTTGGGCACCACCCCCAGTGGGGATATAACTAAGTCACCCGGCAGGTCATCAAAAGGCCCTACGATCCTTCCCGCCGCTATTTCTTTGCTCAATTTTTGCCTTACCACTTCAACATTTTCTTTGGCCGAATTCAGATTTTCAGCCCATCGGCGCACCCTTGGGCCCTGGTACCCCAATCTGAAACCTTGACTAAACCCCTCACTCAAAATCTTCGCCCCTTCCCTGTCTGGATAAAATTGCAACCATTTCTGCAGAACCCCCACTTTAATTGGCGTAAAAGATTTTCCCCACAACCCCTCTGCCTGAACCTCTCCCCCTTCCCCTGTCCCCCTGTTGGAAACACTGAGTAAGAGGGTGTTTTCCTCCACACTTGCTACACTCATGCCTGAACCTACACAGGGTCCTTGTGCAGCCGTCCTTATTAAACGCCCAACATGATGCTGAGGACTGCCCTCTGCCCCCTCCCCCCACCCTTTCATGGGCGGGGCAACCAAGAAAGGCCCGGAAGGGCACCGGCAGCCCACTTGCTGTGTGCAATGTCGGGGCAGGCCTCGTTGGGGCCATCCATTGCAGCCAAAGATCCATATCTATCTCCCCCCAGACCGCCTGACTGTCCTCCGCCATTCTCGCTCTGAATTCCTCATCATACCTTACCCATGCAAATCCCCCAAAACTCGTGAAAGCCTTCCTAATTACGTCCATATATTTAAGCAGGGCCACACAACGCTCAGGGAATTTTTCGCAATAAACACTGGCATAAATGATAAATGCCGACGTCCAATTCTCAATAGTCACCAGTACCCTTGGGCGCGCAGCTAGCTCCCTGTCTTCTTCCTTAGACCCCTCCTTAGCTCTCACTTCCCTATGGAGCAATTTAAAAACGTCTACAAATCCCCCCCCCTGAATCTTCTCCCTGGTTGCCGCCATCAAGTGCGCCCCCAACGGTTTCGTTATCCCCATGTATGGCAGCTTTTTCTCTTTTCCTTTCACTTCCAACTCCTTTTCTTTCCCAGTTTGCCCCTTCAGCACCAATGGCTCCCCCACCTTGTCCGTTTGGACCTCCACTGAGCAGATGCCCTTCTCGACCCCCAAGTCTCCAATGGCCTGTACCCCCACTTCTTTCCTTAACCCTTGCAAACCAGACCCTTCATTTCCCGTCCCCCCTCTTGGGACCCCTCTCTGCCATGCAGATGAGCATTCCCTTTCCCGCTCACCTCTTTCCGCACCTGCCGTCTGCTGTCTTGCGTCCACACCAATGCTCCTCATCTCCTTCCTTAGAGGGCTCCTACTGCGGGGACAAAACATGTCAGCAGACTCACCCAGCCAACCGTTCCCCCGCCCTCTTGCCCTCCAACCACCCTGCGCCTGCCTTTCCAGATCCCAACACCAACTTTTTCTCTCCACCCCCATTTCCCCCACCGTCCTATAACCATCCCCCTCCCACTGCCCCACATAATCCTCAAAACCAACTTCATCACCCGTCAAATACCATTGTGGCTGCGAGCTCGTGCCCCAGTCGAGTTGATCTTCCTCTTGCGAGCCCGGGGTGTCCACCCCGCCACTCCTTTGACGTCTTCTCGGCGGGGCCGTGGAAACCCCTGCCTGGTCTTCTTCTCTCGGGCGAGGCGCTCCGACCTCCACCCTGGAGTCTTCATTGCTAGGGGCCGTGCTGCACCCTCTAGGCTCTCCGTACGCTGACCGAGGAGGGGCCGTTCTCAAACCCTCTACCTCCACCTGACCAGCAGGGGCTGCGCAGCGCCCTCCGCCCTCACTCATCCTACCCGGGGGGGCCATTCCGCGCCCCGCCCTATCCACCCCAATTGATGAGACCTCTCCCTCCTTCTCCCACCCGCACTCTTCCGCAGGTATTTCCCCCCTATCCCCTGCTGCCCTTGCACCCCCTTCTGTGCCCCATCCCTAGCCCTGCCGTGGTTCCTTTGAGCCACCTCCATTTGAGCACTCCCTGCTTCCTTAGTGCTATCCTTCATTCCATCCCCACATGGCTGCCCACCCGAAATCATCTCTTCCCCGGACGCCCTCCTGTCTATCTCCCTCCTCATCTTCCTGCCCCTGGATTCCCACACCTCCCCTCTCCCCGCCGCGGGGGTTCAAGCCACCACTGCCGCGAGAGCCCCATCAGCTGCCGCTCTGCGCTGTGGCCTACCCCCACTTGTCTCCCCCTTACCCGTGACCTCCCCCATCGCCCCCTCCAACTGGGCCCTAGTTGCCCTGCTAATTATTGCCAGGGCCTCCCACAGTGCCCTGGCATCGACCAAACCCTTCTTGCCAGCTGCCTGGCCCACCATTGTGCACCAATAATCTGGTTGAGCACCAAGAGTATTCCCCCTGAAAGTCAAGCTAGCTAATTTAAGCCCCTGAGCCAAAACCTACCCGTGGACCTATACCCAAAATGCCCACACTGCTAACTTTGAACAGCGTAAAATTAACAAATCATAAAACCCTCTGGTACTATGCAACCCAAACAGAATATGTATTTCTTTATTTATATATCTATGTACTTTTTTATTTTATTTTTTGGAATATTTATTTATTCATTTTTTTATTTATATATATATATATATTATTTTATTGTATTTTTTTTTAAAACCCTAATAAAAATGTTTACCCTTGCAAGCACCCCCTCCCTTTTACCTTGGTAAGCTCCCCGAAACAAAGAGAGCCCAAAACCACCAGCACAGGCACAAAATAGTGCTAGAGAACTGCCAAGGCACACTGCCACCTAGCGGTGCACAAGCAGCACCGCACCCCTCCCTCAGGAAAACAAAACTGTCCCTTTAACGGAGCTGCACTGCCCCCTTCCTAAACAGAGCTGACACCGCGCCCACACTCGTCGCAGGAGCCGGGAGATAACACCGACTAAGTTTCAATACCCCCGAGGATCTGCTGGAAAGCCGCTAACCCCGTGCTCAATCCCTCCCCTGCCACACACCTTGCCGACACACGAACGGAGGAAGAATGCGCAACCAAACTCCCTAACGGCACCCCAGAGCCCTACAGTCCCCCAACCTCCTGCACTGCCCCTGCGATACAACCCGGAGATACGGGGACCCAACGGTAAGCAGGGAGGGGTGTCTTATCTACGGCACCCCTCTTATAAATGTGCACAAAGTAAATATAATATTCTTATTTATTTTTTTATTTTTTTTTTACTAATAGACTACCTAACCGCCCACTCTTCCCACACTCCCCTACCTCACCTGACTATCTCGCCCGCCTCAAGGCCCAGCTACTACCAGGGAAGGCTCGGGAGCAGGCAACAGGACTTGACAATCGCCAAGTCCAACCATCACCTGCCTCCCGAACCTTCCCTGGCCCCATTAAATACCCCAGAGAGGCGCTCTGCCCCCCACGGCCACTCGCTGGCCGTGTGCAGCGCCAAAAACTTCCCCGGGGGAAACGCTTTGCGTTCCCCCCGGGGCCCCCCTTCGGGAGGGGGTAAAGCCCAATCTGCCCAAATGGTCATTGTACCACTGCCTCGTGTTGTTTCTTTTTAGAATCATCGTGACCTTAAATTAAGGTTGAGCGGTCAGGCCCCCCAGCAAGTGATTGGTTGATTATAAAAACAGACATGAAACCTGTAGCACTCACATAGCTGCCGGTCCGCCCTGTGCTAACAAAAACACTGCAACTTGTAAAGGCTACATGTCCCAGAATGGGACGTGCACTTGCCTGAAAAGCCAGAACCCTCTGAAGGAGTCATGGCAGGGAACCTAAATGGTAGCTTTGTTACGGTACTTTCGTATCAGAATACCTCTGCTTCAGAAGCAGGTTTAGGTTGTAAGAGCAAGTGGAGTAGTTGGCATTTAATCGCATGCCATGCATCCCTTTTCCCCTCTCACTGGACCTCAGTGCTGTGTGTTGCTGCGCCGAGCATGCCTTGTATACGCTTAACATTCTCTGTATCCACTCAACAGCGGGAACTGTGCACGTTCAACCTGCAGCACATATGTAAAATGGTGTAATTGACTGCTAGATGTGGTTGATTTTTGCCTGCAAGCTCCTAAAAACCTCTGAGAGTTAATGAGAAATGTAAACTTTCACTTTTTGGTTTTGGCAAATTTTTGTAGCACTTGTGCCACAAAATTGCCGAAACCATTGTTACAGAAGAGAGAAAGAGGGAATGAGGGTTCTAAACTGAGAATATCCGGTTGGCATAGCAATGGGCAATTCCATGGCACAAAGCCGCGGAATAACTAAAATCTCTTTTTCCAAAGTCCTCCACTGTATTACCCAGTGAGAAGTTCCCTAACAATATTTCCTCCAATCAGCAGCATTGTAAGAAGCAAGTCAGGTGCCTGGCTTTCAACTTCCCAAATGCACAGTGATTTCATGTCAGGCTGGTTTTGAAACGACATTGTGCTGCTTTTGGCCTACTTTTGCTGTTGATTGGACCTTCTAAGGATGCCTTTCTACACCCACCTACCACCCTACACCCACTCTCTGTAACCCCATCCCCACTCTCTCTACCTCCACCCCACCCCCATCACATGTGCTGGTAGGGTTTTGTTTGGGTTATTTGGGATACTCTTGACAAGTCCTCCTAAGGTTGCCTTTCTTTGTTTTTTTTCTCCCCAACCAACTACCATCACCCACTAACCCCACCCATAACCTCCCTAACCCCTCCCTCTACCCCCAGCCACTCAATTCCCACCCTCTCTACCCTCACCCACCCACCCAATCCTCTCTCTCTACCCATCCACCCAGCCCCACTCTCTCTACCCCTACCCATCCATCATACCCTGTCTACCATCACCCACCTAACCCATACCCTCTCTACCCCATCCACCTTCCCCCAACCTCTCTATCCCCACCCACCCTACCCCCACTCTTTGTACCCCAACCCTAGCCCTGCTCTCTCTCTACCCCACCCACCCTACTCCTGGTCTTTCTACCCCCACTTTCTCTACCCCAAACCCTATCACCATTCTCTCTCCCCCACCCATCCTTCCCCATTCTCTCTACCCCAGCCCACCCTGCCCCCATTCTCTCTATCCCCATTGTCTCTACCTCCACCCACTCTCTACCCACACTCTCTGCCACACCCAACCTCCTCATGTCCACAAGCATCCACCCTACTCCCACTCTCTCTACACCCACCCAACCCCACTCTCTCTGCTCCCCCGCCCACCCTAACACCACTCTCTCCAACCCATCCACCACCCTAACTCCACTCTCTCTACTCCCACCAAACCTACTCCCACTCTCTCTACCCCACTCTCTCTACCCCACCGACCTCACCCACTCTCTCTACCCCCACCCACCCACCCAACTGTGCATTCATTTTGTCTAGGCTGACTGAACCACCGTACCTTGTGGGTTCCACCCAGGAAGCCCTCTCCTTTTCTTCCTGTGAGGGCTTGTTAGATACTCAAGGGAGTTGAGGTTTAGCTGGAAACCCATGCTTCAAATACAGTTCTTTCATTACAATGGCCACCTTTCACCAGGTTGCTGATTAGTGGTGTCCTTTTTATGTAGGCACACAGAGGAAGTGGGCAGAGTTAAACTAGCCAAGGAGAGAACTTCAGTCTACAGAGGGGTCCTACCATCTTGGATTTCTCTAGTAGCCCCGCTTCCTGCAGACAAAGCAGTCTGAGTATTACATCAGAAGGCAAATGACACTTGTTACAGCAGCCTGTACTGGACCCATAACAACAGTTTTAGAGCACGAGTCATGGAATTGTTTGCATGGTTCAAAGTGACTTTGCACTGTCGACACAAACCCTGATTCATGGAACTGTGCAAAGTGTAATTTTTTAGTGAAAAGTCATGTTTTTACTGCAAAAATGACTTTGTACTACAAAAATACACTTTGTGCAGTTCCATGAATAAGGGTTTGTGTCTGCAGTGCAAAGTCACTTTGAACTGTGCAAATAATTCCATGAATCGGGCCCTAAATGTGGATCATTACACTGTGGAATGTTGTCTATATAAGGTGGGGAGGCGGAGAATAGCCCCCTAGTTGATTGATCTTTGGGTACTCAGGGATACAGGATTCATCTGCAACCTGATTGGGAGCACGGTCTACTCCAAAATCCATTGCTAGAGACGTGAAGCTCAGGATCTCCAAGAAGGAGGCAAACTCTTCTTCCCTAACCACCCCAGGGGGCTATTTGGGATGAAAAGCTGGCTGGACAAGGCCTACTGCTACTGAGACCACTGGTACCCAGGACCCTGCTCACTGGAGGTGAAAGACACTGCAGGTGCGCTCTACAAACATTCCTGGTTGGGAAAGGCAAAAAGGATTTACCTAGTCCCTGATACATTTGACTGGGTATTGTCTCCCAGTGGCTCCAAGCGCATAAAGCAGCCCACAGCATGTCTCCCACCGCAATAAGCTTTTCCAGCTGGGTCAATGTTGCTCGACTCATTTTGAGCCCCTTCAATGCATTGGCACTCAAAGTACTGTAAATGTTGTACATGGTTTTGAGCCATCTGGGTGCCAACTCAACGCATTGAAGCAAATCACCACAACTTGACCCGATCATCGGCTTGAGCCAGTCAAACCACCTTCTTCACTGCATCTCAACCACTGACTCGACCCATCTTTAAAGCCAACTTGACCCACAGAAGTCCATCAACTCAACTAGTCTCACACGCCAACTAAATCCGGTGGAAACCTTGAATTGATCCATCTTGAACTGCGACTCGTCCCACTGAAGTCCATCATCTTGATCTGTCTGGACCGCAGACTCAATACACTGGGAACACTGGCCTAGAACTGTTTCGACTCCAACACGTTATTGGGAACCTCAATTCGAAATGCCTCGACGTTGTTTTAAACTGCAGCAAAGTCCCCACGAAACCTGGCTCAATGATGTTAAGCCCCAACTACCTTATATGTCCCTGATGACTTGTAAACCCCCATTTTCTATAACCTTTGACATTGCTGCTGGAATCATTTCTCTGAGCACCCCTGTTTACATATCCAGAGTACCCATGTATTCTAAAGTCTGTGTTTTTCCTTGTAGGGGTGGGTCCTTAATGCTTTTATTAATTCTGTTTTTTTGTTAGTTTTCATTAAATATGCGCATTTGTATAGAACTTTGGTTGTACATTCTTTTATTTTTCTACCACAGTACTATTGTTGTTTGATTTGCTTCTGTGCCAGCCTGCCTTTGGCCTGTGCTGCCCTAAAAGGTGAGGGAGGTATACCTGTCCAGCTGTGCCTGGTTTACCTTTATGTTTGGAATCACTTCTGGTTTGTTAGTATAGTGGGGCTGAGGAGGAGTTGTATTCACTACTCATCCCTGTGCACCTGCAGAGAAGTAATCCAAAAGTGTTTTCCAGAGGGGGCAGTATAATGCGTCCATAGCATTTGGGCAAAAAGTAACTAAAGACACCTATGTCTGTTTTCTGTATGACTTGGAGGCCCTGTCCACAGTGGGGAGAAAAGAGGAATTTCCTGCATGCACGCATAATCTGTGTAGCAACCCCCAGCCCTGAGGAGTTCTCCTGTGGGGGAGTTGTGGTGCCTCCTGATATATATATATATATATATATATATATATATATATATATATATATATATATATATATATATATATATATCTTTCTCTCTCTCTCTCTCCATATCCCCCCTCTCTCTCTCTACCTCTCTCTCTCTCTCTCTCTCTCTCTCGTGCACATTGGTTGAAGCCACCCCAGCCCTTGATGACAGCTCTGTGATTGGGGGAAATAATACCGATATCTTGATTGAAGGGCTGTAGGTTTTTTTTGTTGTTGCAAAAGTAGCTTAAAAAAATGAGTTAATTGTACATTTGCAAATGTTTATTTAGAAGGATAACTTCCAGTATATATTTTCGACATAACAAGAATGTTCACTTGTCTACTGAGCAAAGTAGATCAACGAAACCTACAGAAAATCATATACATTATTTTCTGATAGGTTATCATGGGCAGACTCATACACCACTATTGTAGTCTTTCAAAATATTCCTCTGAAAAATGGGAAGGTGGCAAATAGCACAAGTAAGGGTTCCAGCCTGCTGTGCATAAAAGCAAAGAGCATTTTGGAAACACAAGAATGACCACAGAGCTTTATATATAACCAACATGTTGCATTGAGCCCTTGATTCAGACAGTCATTTGGATTTGGGTGTGAGGCTAGAATGCATTAGCATTGCTCACTCCATTGAGATCCCAATACCACCGGGAGAGGTTTCCTTTCCCTGACGGTTTTCAGGGTAAGGGTGGCTGTGCTCATGTTCAGTTCCCAATGCACAGACACCCTAAGAGAAGTATAATGATAAGATATTGGATGTTTATATTAATGAGCTATTTCGCTCACTATGATGAAATCTCTTTACATAAAATGTGTACTTATTGTCAACATTTACCTACCAACATGAAGGAGGCATTCGTGGAAGAGCACGCTGCTCGCCCTCTCCGGTCGGCTGAAGGAAACACGGGCCTTGCATTTGCCTGTGGCCTAAAAAGACAGAGAAATGTGTGCAACATCAAAGCGATTGAAGTATCAAACTAGCTGCAATACTCTTGCAAAATGACACGATTAAGTAAATAGATGTGACAACAGTTGTTTCTATTTTATTTATTTCTATTTTACTTTCTCCCCCAGAATTTATCTGATTAGGGAGCCTACATAATCAAAGGAGCAATGTTAATTATCCCCAAAAGAACACTCTACTTACAGACAACAGTCACTAACAAGGAGAGCAGGAATCCACATTGTTCAGGTTTCGAGGGATATGGGGCTACATGTGACGTACAGACCTCTAAGATATATGCTGACTAAAAAGAACGGTTTTGGCAGTTTCATTTAATATTTGATCAAATCTGAAACACCTGCTTCAAAAGTGTGTGCACGCATCCATGATATGATAGGTAATTTATAACTCGCTTAATACCCAGAGGTTCATAAGCGCAGATCTGAGGTGCTCCTATCATTGTGCTTCCAAGGCGAGCATGTTGCCCGTGAACTATCCTCCCGAGACCTTGAGCCATACAAGGTCAGTGCTACAATATATACATTTAGAGATGGGTAGCTATCAGCAAAGTGATATATGTTTCACCAAGGGCTTAGAGGTGCCATTCGTGAGGGAAGGCGAGTGAAGTGCGCCCCCTAGTTAAGTGAGGTGAAAAGCACCCCGAAGTTGAAAGCTACCCATCTACAATTGTTGTGTGTTCTTTTTTCCCTTCCTACAAAGTCCCTCATGGACCAGCATTGCAGGGAGTAGGGAGAAATGACACACAACATACAAATGAGCAGGTTCCCTCTCTCCTTATCCCACAACAGCCCAGAAAGGAAACGCTGCCGTGACGCCACAGGAGCTGGTTATGAATTCCACAATCATCTGGCATGACGTCACAGTGGGGGAATAAGGAAGCCATACCGAGTACGATCCTTCTATTTAGTTATTGAGGGCCACAAGTGAGCATCATTTTGGGCCTAAAATCATCAAATCTGGTCCCTGATAATGAACCGTGGATGGCAAAATACTTTACACTGACGACGTATTATTCTAATTGCATTCCTAGGATTCTTGAGGGCATGTATGTGTGCGGGTGTTGGTACAGGTGTGCGCACTCAGGTCTGCAGTATTTCTTTCAGCTTGGCGTCATCTGGGGGTGTGGGGTTACGTTTGTGCAGAATGGTGACGTGCGTCGAAAGCCGTCAAAATAAACCTTTCAAGGCCGTTATTTTAAATTTGATACATTTTTGAATGGACGTTACCCAGTGTGGTATTTCTGGGATTTCCAGAAATACTGCCTGCGGTAATCCTGGATGCGGTAGGATGGCATTACCCCATGGTGTCCTGTGGGACTCCAAAAGGGACCATAGCGCAAGGGACCATAGCGCAAGGCTCACCATTAAATCATTAAAATGACGGTAATTGCATTGGGCTGTATTTCCAGGGGAATTACCATCCTACTCGTAATCAGTCACCATGTGTTTTAGAAAGCCAGCTGTGCCCAATGCAATCATCAGCTCTGCACAATAGTGCACTGCTTTTTAAAAACATTTTTTAACAGCACGCATGTGTTTTTGTCACGGGGCGTGTCTTGTATACAGGGGGGCATGTGCACATGTGCTTGATGATCGTGCGCCCAAAATGGCCGCAAGACCAAAAGGTTCCTTTGTTTCCCTGCCCTTACAGGAACCAGCCTATTTATTTATTTCTTTTGTATAGCGCGTTACAGGTAAATGTTCTCACAGTGGATTAATCAACAATACGATAGGGTAGCACAGGTGCATGTTATCACGTTGAAATAGAATTCAATAGAGCGGGCCCAAAAGGATCAGGTGCCAAGGTGTTAGCAGTTAGGAGAAGAGCTGTGTTTTGAGTGCTTTGCGGAACACCCAGTAGGATTTTTCAGCCCTCCAAGGGGAGGGAGTTCCAATATTTAGCTGCTAGTTAAGGGAACCTTGAGTCGCCGGCTTTGGATCTCTTTACTTTGGGTAAGATTAGGCGATCAGTGTAGGGAGTCCTCGTGCACCTTGAAGGGTAGGCTTTGACAACTCTTTGAGAGAGGTATGGTGGGGCTGCTTTGGAGAGCCATCTGTGGCCGATGGATAAGCTTTTGAATGTGATGCGCTCCTGGATGGGAAGCCAATGTGCTTCTCTTCTTGCTATGGCAATATGCTTTAAGGGCTTCTCTAAGGGTGTTATTCTGGAGGACTTGGAGTTTGTGGATGTTTCCATAGGAGGTGCCTGGAATAGTGCATTGCAGTAATGAATCCTGGATCCAATGATTGTGCGGGCAACAGTTAGGCAACTATTTTTGGAGAGGAAGGGTCTGGCTGCATTCAGGACATTGGTGGCGTAGGCTGCTGAGGAAGCAATGGCGCTCACCTGTCGGGACATGGAGAGGGAGGCGTTGAGGTAAACTCCTAGAGTTTTTACTGTGGTTGAGACAGGAATAGAACAGTTGTCAATCAGGAACGCAGTGTATTGGTTGCACTCAGTGGGCCGACAATTAAGATTTCAGCTTTATCGCTGTTTAGGCAAAGGTGATTGACTGCCATCCAGGCCTGTTTTGTGGAGTAGATGTTGTTGAGGGTGTTAGAGTCATCTGATTGATTGATTGATTGATTGATTGATTGTTTATAATGCGTTTATACACAAGTGTTTCCGAGCGCAAGCATGCGTGGGAGGGAAAGACATAGGGCAAAAAAACAGATGATCTTACTTGGCATGGCACATTCAGCTCATGCAGGTAAACAGAGCAGAAAGTGCAAGTGCAAGTCCTGGGGGCAAGTGCAGGAGACTGGCAAGGAAGGGTTGGGACCTGTGAGGCTCTGAAGGTACCACAGGCAACCAGTCAGCAAGACTGAGTAGAAGAAGAGGAGACAGAGCAAGAGGGCAGAAAGAGGTAGTTAGCAGGGGAGAGGGAGAAGGAGGAGGCGAGGAGGAAAGTCTTGAGGAGTTTCCAGAACTTAAGGAGATCTGGCTCAAGACAGAGAGAGGCAGGGAGGCTGTTCCAGAGGGAGGCACCTGCGGTGGATAAAGATCTCCCTCCACGTCTCTGCCTGGAGAAGCGGCCCACCCACAGAGATTTGGAGGAGGACGAGCGGAGGGCTCGGGAAGGAGAGTATTTAGGAAGAGAGTGTTGCAGGTAGAGTGGGCCCAGGCCCCAGAAAGCCTTGAGAACAATGCAAAGTGTCTTAAACGTAATCCTTGCAGCCACAGGGTGCCAGTGGAGGGATTCCAGCGCCAGAGAGATTCAGTCCCTGAGCTTTTGGCCATTGATAAGTCTTGCGGTTCTGTTTGGATGAGTTGAAGAGGATGAAGGGCAGGTAGAGGAAGAGGCTGTTGCAGTAGTGCAGCCTACAGAGGACCAGGGCTCTGGAGATGGTGAGCCTCTGGGGGAAAGTGAGAAAAGGTAGAATACCTCTGAGAAGGTGCAGTTGCTAGTGGGACTTTTTAGAGATGTCCGCGATGTGGGACGAGAAGGAAAGAGTGGAGTCGAAAATGACCCCCAGGTTTTCTGCCTCATTGCTAGGTAGAGGCACAGGGCTAAGGGAGGCCAGCCAGAGAGAAAGAGGGAAGGCAGGAGCAGGGGTCCAGATGAGGACAATCTCTGTCTTACTGGCATTGAGGCAGAGGTCGTTTGCAGCACACCACAACTGAATTGCAGATAGACAGCCAGATATGAGTGAGGAGGAGGAAGAAGCCGAGTGTAAAGATCTGTGTAGTTACCTGTGAGTGGGATCAGGATTTGGGTGTTGTTGGAATAGTTAGTGTAGGCTATGCCGAGTGAATCCAGAATATTTATTAAAGAGGGGCCTGGTGAAGATGTTGTTTAGAGTCGAGGAGATACATGGCCCTTGCGGTACCCTGCATGGGATGGGGGACTGTGAGGCATTGGCGATCTCTGAGCATACCCTCATGACTCTTCCTTCCAGGAAGGATGTGATCCAGGCAGTGGCCGATGGGGAGAAGTTGGCAGAGGTGGTGAGGTGGTGGCAAAAGGTTTGGTATTTCTTTGCTTGTTACTGCAAATGGGCGATAAAATAACTTCAAGGTGCATGTTTTACGATATACAGGTCAAATAAAGAAATGAATCCGTAATGTAGCCCTGTAATGCTCAGAAAGCTTGGATTTAGCCCCCACTCTTTGGAATGCCCTGCCATTTTCTTTACAGGCAAGCACAGGGTATGTGCAGTTCTGAGAATTTATAAAAACACACTTTTTTAAGTAAGCTGACAGGCTTTCTTAGCTCTCCACTGCTTCTTCTAATATCTAGATGTCCTTGGGATTTAGTTTGTGCTTTACACATTCAGTACATTACACTACAAAGCATAGCCATTCACATACCCCGTCTTTTCGAAACTGACAGTTCTGCCATTCGTGTCCATCGTGTGCTGCACAAGAGCTTTCTTTCACTTCAAATGTCACCAGGTACTGTTGGTCCTAGTGAGAAATAAAACGCAGATTTTCGGATTAATAACACTTCATTTTCAATTTGACAATTTCAGCTTTGGTTGCGCGCGTGTTTACTACTGATCAGTGGCTGGCAGCACACACCAATATTTAATTTACCTATGAAATAGGTGCAAAAACAATGGCAGCTGCAAAGTGCATCTATCAATTTTACATTCATCCTATTGAGAAGATGGCAAGTGTTTGGACTTAAAAATGACAAAAAACAATATACACTGTCCTCTTTATTCACATTTTAACACACACACATTTTTACATTTAGACAAAGCTGCATTGTACAACTTAGTTTAGACACGAATCAGCTTCTGCACTTTTTTGGTGTTACTTCTGCTTAAACCTGTACGTGTCTTAAATATTTTTAAAGCAAAGTAAATACATTAGCATATCACTAAAAGGCTAACCCTGTGTTGGTGGCCATACAATTTAACACAGCACCTTTCTAGGGTGTATGGGTGGGTCATAGTTACAATAAATAAATGGAGCAGAGTCATACTAGGCCTAATACAGTGTTTTCATTTTACCTGTAGGAAATTGAAAGCACCTAAAAAAAATGTTTTGCCCACAAGTCTCAGGGGGGAGTTCCTTTGATGCCATTTTAGGACTGAAACATGTCAGGCAGATGTACTAAGACACTATATACACGGCTGTCAAGAAAAGGAGGAATTATGTTACAAAAACAGTTTCTGGAGTATTGCAAGAACAATTGTCGTGGGTGTCACTTGGTCCACTGCATGGCAGACACCAAAGGGCAGCAATTGAGAAACTGAGTCATTAAAAGAGCGAGGGCCCAGGTGTCATTTGGGGGTTGCCATACCCCTGGCTCCTCCACTGCTACACCTAGACCTGTCCTTGCTAGCCCTGAGCCACTGGACAAAGAGGCAGTGGCAAGAGCAGATATCTGTGTTGCACCTGAAAAAGGTGGTTGTAAATGCAGCTAAATATGCCAAAGATTTTTTCACCTGGAATCTAGATCTCGTTAGCTGAAGAAATAACAGGGATGCAGGAAAAACCATGAAGCTGCCATCACTAACAGGTTGATAGTCCATTAGTGAAGAATGCCTGAATGGTTGGGTTCAGAGGTGGGGCTGTCAGTGCTGCTCATACCCAGGACTGCAGCAACAGGAAGGGTATGGGAGCTAGGTCTAGCTAGCAGGGAATGGGTAAGAGCATCCTGCAGCACTCAGTGACAGCACAGCATGAACACACATTTCATCAGTATTTCTCGTTTGTCTGCTTTGCACATCCAGTGAGACACTGGGCCTGTGATGAGAGGGGTGTGCCCCAGTGACTTCTGCCATCAATCCTGCCTGGTCACTGTCTGACCTGACACAGATCTGCCAGACCTTCATCACAGGCACTCTGTAGATAATGAAATGAAATGAAATGATATTTTATTTATATCGCGCTCGTACACAAGTGTTTCACAGCGCGACCGGGCAAAAAGGGAGGGGGAACAAGGGAGAGAAAAAACTGAAAAAACTGCGATCTTACTAGGCCCAGTGACATTTAAGAAAACGCAAGTGCATGGGAAAGGAAAATGGGGGAAAAGTGCGAAGCAGAGGAGAGAAAAACAAATAAATATTAAATAGAATAAATAATAAATAAGGGCTTTAAACCATGGTAGTGCAGCCAGCAAGTGGCAGGTGAAAGTTAGTCAGAAAGGTATATTTGATAAGTGCACATGAAACGTGGGAGGGGGGCTGTATGGGTACAGATACAGAACCCTAGTGCAGATGGTGGCCTGGAGGCAGTGCAGGAGGGTGGCAGGGTGAGCAGATACCTGGGCCCGAAAGAACAGAGGGTGGCCAGGTGCACAATGCCATGAGAAGAAACAGATCAACAGGGGAGAAGGGGGGCAAAGGCAGAGGCAAAGAGGAAGGTCTTGAGAAGTTTCCGGAAAGATAGACAAAAGGTGAGATAATTAATGTACATGAAGTTGCCCTCCGCCTTTGTAGTAAACCATCTGTTGCTTCCTCAAGCAAAAAAACATACATGTTTGGAAGGATTGCTCAGGGGCAACACGTTTGCTTTGGGACCAAGAGGATGGAGTGTATCTTGGGTTCAGTTCCTGTTCCAGTACTTAGAAGCTGGAGGAGGCTGACATAAAACAAGATATAAAGGACACAAGAAAAGGATAAAATGGGTCTTTTCTAGGGGTGATGTAATGGAGATGCTGCTTACATTTTAAAATAAAAACACATCTGCAATTACTGTGACCCGAATTAGGCCCTTTTAGCGTGGTGCAAAGAGTACTTTTGCAGTACAAAGTAACTTTGCTCAGTGCTAAACGTTCTGTGAATTAGGCCTTTAGTGTTTCTTGTTCTAAAATGTATGTTGACATTAGACATTCTGTTTAAACATACTTTGGGCAGTGTGTATAGAAACAGGACTACTTCACAAGGGTCTGTGGAGCAGGGAGAACATGTCTTAGTTATGGTTTCTGTAAAGCCCATGTTTATTGTTTTTGTGGTGTTTGGGCATTAACTTCCACAAGGGGGTTTGAGTTAATGTTTGACATACGAAAAATGCTGAAAAAATGTAATTACTGTTCAACGTATTCATGCTATAAGCGTTGCCTGTTGCTATGCCATCCAAATATCTGTGTCTTACCAACCACTCTTCGCTCGTTTCTCGCTGCAAAGGTGCTTGTCTAGGCCTATTTTCCAGGCTCTTGTAAACCGGCAAAAATGATCTCCTAGATTCCGAATCGGGACAAACAAAATGCTCGAAGCACCACACACTGATCTCGCAGTAATAAGCTGTCAGACGTGCAAGATTGGAAGAGCTCTTCACTGGTTTACCTTTGTTTTACATTTAGCCACGTCACAAGGGCAATTACCTTGAGATGGCTACAGAGACAGTAGCAGCCAGTGGTTGGTTGAGAGCCATATTGTCCCTTAAGAGGTGCAGATGGCGGGTTATTTGAAATGGGAGGGATGCATGAAGCTGCCTGCTCTGTGAAATAATGACTACAAGCAGGTGATGGTATAGTTCTTTTTTTCACTGTGTTTCACTCTTTGTAGTAAGTTCGACGCCTATATTAGACTCGTTTAGGCTCCCATTACTTTGCATGCCTCTAATTGTGCGCTTCCATTCAGATGATAGAACATAAAGGCACAGTCGTACCCTTTTTGATCATCATGTTACTGTCACGCTTTATAGACTGTATGGTTTATTAGTATGTGATTTGCACATGTTTCAGTTGGTCTTTAAAAAACAGGATAGTACTTTGTTTTAGCTCTTATTTTACACTTGACTTTTATGACTTCTCCCTTAACCGTGCCCCCATTGCTCTGCCTCTCCCCCACAGGTGGAATCCCAGAGTATTTTTTATTTTTATTTCCATCAATCCCCATCAGGGCTTTGGCCACAGATGATGAAAGTGCCACCATGTAAGCCAAAACTAACGTGGAGTTTTCCCCCGTTTTGCAATAATCAAAGCTACAATGCCACTACTATGTGCCAAATAATTTCATTCATAAATATTTTTCTTTTTTTAGTTGCTAGTTGTTTAGTACTACTGGCAATTGATTGTGTGCAAGGCATTGTAGTGGTGATCAGAAACATGCACAATACATGGTAGCATCCTAGTTGATGTACCAGTGTGCTGGCAGACCCTATAGAAGCCCATACATCCCAGAAGGGCCTGGGGTGAGCCCTGAACTTAATGGGTATGCAGCAAACTCTCCCAAGGCAGCCACTAACTCATTAATGTATAACATTTCCAAAGGGGAAACTACCTCACCTTTGAAACACAATTTCCTGATGTATAAGCGCCTTACAAATGCACAATAAATAAATAAATAAAATCTCCAACCACAATCCCTGTTCCCCTGCTAGGGGATGATTCAGGGGACTAGATTAGGGTGAAAACATCAGACCTTACCTTCCCCTAAGAAACAAAACCAATAACCAGAGACAGCTACAATCTGCCACTATGACCTCCCCTCTACACTAATACCTTTAAACATACTTTGGCATGGCCACTCCAACCTATGACGAGGTTCCCCATTTGTTTTATTCCTCAGCGGATGGTGCAGAGGCCAGTCCCTGTTAGTGTAGTGGTCTGCCTTCGGCTCACCATCGGGTTATTCCTCTCCACACTAGAGAGAGCCCCTTCATGCATGCTCATTCGTTAGTGATAAGAGAATGTCTGGGTGCATACCGAGCAAAAGTAGTCCACACTAGAGATGTCCCGACATGTGCCACCAGTGTACACTTTGCCAACCCCTTCCCAGCCATCCTCTAATCGCCCCTTGCTTGTTGCTATTGTCATCTGTGATGCTCCATTCCCCTCCACTACCACCAGGAGGTCAACAAACTCGCCAGTCAGTGCCTACTCTGCTCAATTCCACAAGGTGCTGCACCTTCCAAGGAGTGTTGCTCCTGATGCCGGGGGACTCTCCACATGGCTGACTGGGACCTCATCTGGAATGGATTACGGTTTATTGTGCAGTCCCTTGGGTCCCTATGCTTGCAGGGTCTCCCTTTGAATGGGTGCTGTGGTCAGTTTAGAGACAGCCTCTTGATCCCCCTTGAAGGACGTGCCGAAGATGGCTGCCCTCAAGCACAGTGTTTATCCCCTTCTGCATTTCCAATGATCCTTTTGTTCAAACTCACCAGTATTCTATCCCTGTCCACTTTCTGTGGGTACTCTGGAGCTATCCATGACTAGTATCAACAATCATGGCTTTCTGAATGACCCCTAGGCATGTCTCCTATCAATACAATTTTGCATCACAGAAAACTATCTTAAGATCAACCCCAGTAAGATGAAGGTCCTTAATGTCAGTTCTCACTAAAATCCATGGAGTTATGTGTTTTGGCCAGACTTGACTTCCACCTGAAATGACTGTGATATTTCTTGCTGTTGTACAGTGTTCCATGTGAGTTGATAATGGTTTCTTCCTTTATCTCCTTGCACTTTGGTTTTGGCAATAGTATATATTTAAACAAAACAAAACTGAACCACTGTTATTCTTCTGCACTTAGTTTATCTTGAAAAACAATGGCACGCCTGCTCAACTCACAAGTATAGATCGAACACTACATAAGGTCGAAGTAACCTGTTCTAAGGAAAATACCTTATTTACTTAGTTACAATTCTAAATATTACAAAAAGTAATTCAGATGTGCATTGCCTTATGGCGTGTACCTCCCAACTAATATGCATCAATGCAAATTATTGTGGCATGCATTTGCTCCAAATATTTACTGCACCTGCCCAGTATAGAAAATTACAAAAACAAGGTTTTTGAAGAAATGTTGTGCCAATACTTAAAAGATTACAGTTTTATTTTACAGGTTTTACAGAAAATATATTGCTCCATTTTCAATTTTGTTAACTGATTTATAGATGTATGAATCCAATCCTTAATTCAAAAGTACTTTATTAAGAATATTTAGCCATTTTGCTTGGCCGGTCCTTGTTTTTCTGTTATTCTAATCCTTAATTTGATATAATACTTTAATCAAGGGATACCCTGTAAAATAATGTCTCAAATCATTAACGGTCATTTTGTGAAAACAAATCTTGAAATCCTCTAAAAGTTTTGGTGTACATTTATACAAATTGATGAATCCAATTCTTGATTCAAGAACACTTTTTTAAACTAATTGGGTAATTTTGCAATTCGAACCCTTCATTTGAGTTAATGCTTTTATCAAGGGTCACTCTATGAAAACTTTCTCAAATCCTTAAGGGTCATTTTGTGAAGAAAATCTTCAAATCCTCATCTTCAAATCCTCTACACGTGTTTCACCACTTCATGTGGATCATCAGGGGGAAATAATCTCTTGTTGACATCTGCTATCCTAAATGATTCTTGTCATAACATCGGAGTAATGTTTTTCTTGTTGATATAAGTTTCTTAATTGCTTGTGTTTTTAGATCTTAAATCCGTAAAGCAATTAAAAATAATTGAAGAAGGAGCAAGATATTTTCTTTAAAACTGGTCAAATAAAACAGTTTTCATTTTAATTATTGGCACACCAGTTCTTCAAAAACCTTGATTTTTTGCCATTCTAAATATATTTAATTCATCACATCAGCCTGAATATAATAATCCTTATCACTGAAACCAAAATTACTTCAATTACATCTCATGTTTGCAACCTAACTTAGGCTACACGTGTTTCACTGAGCAGGTTTGGGATATATAACTATTGTCCTGCCTGCTGTGAGCTTCCTCAGGCTTTGTTACATATTAATTGAATATCTGTAACTTCAATAACTTAATACGATTATTAACCTATTCACCAGGAAATCATGAAAAGAACGATGAAAGACAACTAAAAAAGAAAAGTAGAGCTAAAATGTCTGTAAACATTATAGTGTACTAACATTATTGCACTTAAAAAGAGATATCCTCAATAATTAAATGCAGTCATTATTATGGTAATGTCAACCAATAATATGTTTTTAATCTCATACAATTATAACATCAGCTAGTAGACTCTACTTATAGATAAATCTACCAGTGTCAGTGATGGAGTTTGCTATAATCGTATAGCACAACTGTAGAGACCACACATATCATACTGCCTTTGCGTAATCTGTCCCAAAGAAATTAAGATATGTAAAATTTCTATTTGAACACAAAATTAGAGAAGCCAAATACAGAATTGGTAATAATGTTTATAGGTTATAAAACAGCAAGATGGAGATGCTGTTGTCTACATTAGTTTTTATCTATTTTCAGTGATTAACAAACAGTTATTTAACTTGAAAGAAAGATATGGCACACAATTGAGAGAAAGGGACTCTAATTTTGAAGATGAGAAAACATTTCACAAGGAAATAAATACCTAAACAGAGTCAAAAGAAAAAACAAAGTTGAAGGAAAGTCGAGTTTGATTTAAATATATTAAGAAATTAAATTGTAATTTAAGCCCACTTTAATTAACTTTAGTGAGATGGCTACTCTAATCCACTCCGCTTTTCTCTTCCTTTTTGTTAAGGCAACAAACTAATAAATGTTCTGTACCATGTTACACGATTATATCAAACTTCTTCACTTACATAGGTATATTATTTCTCTACAAATAGAGTCTACAAACTGATGTCATGGTTGCATGTGATAAAAAACATATGACGATTGACATCGCTATAATAATTACTACATTTAATTTCTGAAAATATAGAATAACATAATGTGGGGAAAAATGTTTTCAGAGATATGTCTCTGCTTTTATATTGATTGAAAGGTGGACAAGTATTTACCAATATCTTGTAATCTTATCATCCTAATACATATACTACTACATTTGAGACCTAGCCCTAGACTATACTAAACCATGAATTTTGGGTTCATCTTCATCAAATGGCATTTTCTACGATGAATTACTGAAGCATTTGCATCACTAATAAAGGATGATGCACGCAGTGCCGCTGCATTAATAACTTCAGGATCTAAAGGTTCTTTGCTTGTTACATTCACAAGCCTGTCCTGGCAGTCCTTCTATGCTCTATTAATACATGTTATGATGTCTTTGCCATACTGAGAAATTAATGTAGATATTTTTGGGTCTTCACTGGCATAATGTGATGTTTTTCCTGTAAATATGGTCTTCAGTTTCCAAATGTAATCACTTTTCTTGCTGTAGTCTCAAGTTGATTTCTATAGACATTCTGGTCAAACTGATCTACAGTAGTTGTCATCGACATTTGTAATCTCGGTTGAGTCATAATGTGCCCATTTCTGCAATATTATTGGATGCATGCCGCTCTCCACACAATCACTTTCTTTGTTGCCTCCCATAGTGGTCTGCCAAAAGGAGAAGGAAAAACAACTCACTGAACAATGGTGGCCATCTTGGAATAGTGGTTTCAGCCACTGCTTTGTACAGCATATGCTGAAGCATTTACTATACTTATACATTAATTCTCATACTGTCAGGGTGCAGGGCGTTATAAGGGGGAACCAGGGCTCAGAGAGGGGCCCCAGACGCAGAAAGACCAACCACAAAACAAGACAAAAGGCCCTCCGGACCACAACCCCCAGATGTCTCCGGGCCGGGAACTACTTTTCCACTCCAAAGCTGGGAGGGGCTCGCGCACGCGCGAAGAACGAAGGCACTGGGCTTGTGCTAAAGCTCCCGACCGGAACAAACGCATCCTCCAGAGCTCCTGCCGACGGGGATCACGCGAAGGGCCACGTCCCAAGGAATCACCATTCCGGCCCCTCGCATATACAAGATAAGTACAGCAAAGCCCTAGCGACCCAACCCCACTTGGGAATTAAAAGCGCAGCAACGGGGGAAAGCGCGGAAGAAGGTGGGACGCATTGGAACTTCCAATCCACTGAGGGGCACGCGCAGGGGGAACCGCCCGCCCATATTACGTCCCCTGCTAAAGGGCAAAGCTAAGTGCCTATCAGCTACATAGCATTTAACCGACGCGATTTCAGCTCGCATGCTTCACTGACTAACGCGCGCACCGTTTGTTTACCAACCTGTTTTCAGCCACGTGCGGCACACTTTGGCAGCACGGGGGAGCCCACAGCCATGTGCGGCAAACTTTGGCAGCACGTAGTGCTAGATATTAGGCCACGTGCGACAAAACTTTGGCAGCACGAAAAATCTTATTCCCTTTAAGCCACGTGCGGCGAACTTGGGCCGCATGTTCTGAACAACCCTTTTAGTTGGCCACCATAAGGCTCAGAGAGCAGATTAACCTACTAAGTGTAATGTGCATGTGCTAGCACTAACCAAACTCAAGGTGGCATGCGTCACTAATGTAGGTTTGTGGTGGTTTGTATTTCGCCTTTGTGAGTTAACACAGGCCACTAATACTAAACTGTCTTGCAGCATTTGAACTGCTCCGAGTTCCGGACCTGAGAGTGTGCAGGCAGGAGGCCAGCACTCAACCACAGAGCTAAGTGCCTTTTGCATCAAACGTTATTGTACAGCACTGTGTGTATGTGTGGGAATAGTATATAAATATATTATTGTGACTGTTGTTTTTTCCCATGTGTTCCCTTGCCTGTCCACTTTCCCTTTCCTAACCCTCTATCCGGTTACCCGCTGTTCGAGACCTATCCATCCAATGAGATCCTAACCCTCTTTCCCTGCTGGGGTCTCGGAGGCCTGTGTGAGCATTGACTTGCAGGTGCTTAGACCGTAGTGGGGGTAGTTGGTTCGCGCCACTCCTGCACCTGGACTTTGGAGCCATGACACATACACCATGTACGTTTCTAACTATTTGTATATCGTGTTCATGTGGTCCAGGATTTTTAAAAAGAACCTCTCGTTATTTTTGTATGCATTGTGGACAAAATCCGATATATACATAATTCTCTAAGAATGTGTGTGCACTGGTGGACTAGGTATAAGCACCTGATAAGAACTGCTACTTCAGATTACCCCTCAGAGTATCTCTCATTGAACAATGCTCGTTAATGCTTAATGCTCGTTCTGCCATCAAACACTCTGCCGACATCTGCCTCCTTCTTGAAAACATTGACTTCAAAATCCTTGCTCTTACCGAGACATGGTTCAATGCCAGCTCAATCACTGCTTTTGGCTCCCTTCTCCCTGATGGCTGTAAGATCATCTCCAAGCCTCACCCTAACCGTGCTGGCGGTGGGGTTACTCTGATTTTTCCTGAGTGGGTTCCTTCATCCTTCATTCCCACCCAGCCTTACTCTTCCTTCGAGTGCCTGGTTTGCACGCTGGTCATCTCTCCCACCTCCTTTCTGACCATTGCCACTATCTACAGACCACCTGGCTCTATCTCCCTGTTCCTCTCTGAATGGGCCGATGTCTTCTCCTCTCTCCTCACAACCACCTCTAAACACCTTCTTGTGGGTGATTCCAACATCCACCTTGACACAATCACGTCATCCGCTCTCTTCCGTGACCTTTGCACCTCGCTCTCCCTCTCCATTCTCCCTTATGGTCCAACCTACTCAGCTGGACACACTCTTGATGCCTTCATCCACACTGGTCTTTCACTCTCCTTCCCACTGATCACACCTCTCTCCTGGTCAGACCACTCTCTCCTCTACTCTCACCTGGGTCCTCTCGCCCCTCTGACCGCACCTCCCACAGCCCTGCCAACCTTGTTCACGAACATCCATCTGATGAAACGAGTGTCAGCTGCTGCCTTTGCATCCACCTTCATCTCCCCATCTCCCCCCACGGCAGACTCCACCTCTGACTTTGCTCTCAGCATCCGCCATCTTGCCATTACTAATACCCTCAACATTTTTGCCCCAGTCATGAGGATCCGCCTGAAACCTGTCTCCGAGCGTAACACCTGGTACGACCCCGAACTTGCAGCCTTGAAACACCATTGCAGAGCTGCAGAATGGAAGTGGCAGACCTCAGACTCACCCTCTAACAAACTGGCCCGTCTCCTGCTCCAAAGGCAATACAGATTCTCCATCCACAGCAAGAAAAGGGCCAACATCCAGGCTTGCGCCACTGGTGCATCCAACAACATGGCTGAACTGTTTAAAATCTGCAGGGAACTAGCCAACCCTTCTGCAGTCTCCTCCTCACCTCTCCCCTCCCATGCCCTCTGCAATGCATTGGCCACACACTTCACTGCAAAAACTCAGGACATCCTGAGCACCCTTGCATCCCTCTCTGCCTCCCCTTATCCCACCCCCTCCCTCCTTTGACCTACCACCCTCCCTCTGCCTTTCTCTCCTCCTTCTTCCGTGTCACACCTGTTGATGTCACCAGAATTGTCAGTTCCATGTAGGGCTCCTTCAAACAGGTTTCCCCCTGCTCCTCCAGAACCATTAAGGACAACATTGGTTCTCTTGCCCCAGCCGATTTCTGCAGTGACTGTCGTCCCAGGTTATTCTGGGCTCTTTCTCCTCCCCCACCTCTATCTCCACCTGCAGTGTCCCCCAGGGCTCCAACCTCTCCCACAGGATCTTTAACACCTATCTCGTTCCACTTGGACACCTAATTTCCAGTGTTATGCAGATAACACACAACTCTTCTTCAAACTTCCCTCTGACCCTTTCCTTACTTCTTCCATCATTCTTGCCTGCCTATCTGCCATCCATACCTGGTGCACTTCCAACAATCTCTGCCTCAATGCCAGCAAGACTGAGATCCTTCATATTGGGACTCCTGCTCCCTCTTTCTTCCCCTCACTCTGGCCGTCTTCTATGGGCTCTCCCATCCCTCCTTCATCTGAAGCCTGAAGCCTTGGAGTCATCTCTGACTCCTCTCTTTCCTCCCTACCTCACATTCAGAACCTTTCCAAAAAGGCCTGCTTTCAACTTTACCCCCTCAAAGAAATTCTTGCTTTCCTCACTTTCCCCCAGAGGCTCAATGTCTCTAGAGCTCTGGTTCTCTCTTGCCAAGACTACCGAAATAGCCTTTTCCTTAATCTACCCGCTTCTTTTCTACGCCCTCTTCAGATAATCCAGAATAGGGATGCAAGACTTATCCTTGGCCTCAAGTCCAGAGACTGCATCTATGCAGCCCTAGAAACTCTCCACTGGCTCCTGGTTGCTGCAAGGGTCAAGTTCAAATCCCTCTGCATAATCCATAAGGCTGTCTGGGGCCGGGGACCATGCTATCTACAACTTTCTCTCTCTAAGTACTCTCCTGCCAGTTCTTTACATTCTTCCAGCACCAACTCTGTGTGTCAAGCACTTCGCTATACAAAGAGCTGCTGGCTAATCACTTTCCTCACAGGCTCCCTACTATGAAACAGCCTGCCCCTGCCTCTTCGTCTTGAGCCGGATCTCCTCAAATTCCGGAAGCTCTTCAAGACTTTACTTTTCACCTCCTCCTTCCCTTCCTCCCTCCTCTAAATATCACATAGTTGCTGAGGTTGGTGACCAGGGCCCTCATGTGTCCTCTTGGGCCCTAACTTCCCACACCCAATCGCCTTCAGCCTCCACCTGCTCCCAGCACTTGCATTGGTACCCAGTGTCCTATGCCACCAAAGGCCTGCACTTATTTATTGGCAGCTGATCGCTCACCCAGGCACTTGAAGCTACTCAATCGCCAGCACTTCACTCCTGGTACACCTAGCACTTACCCCCACTCCCTCATCTCCTTCTCTCTCTCTCTGCACTTGTACGTTCGGAATGCTTGAGTGCTGATGTAAGTGGAGGAAAAAGCGATATAAACACATATTGCTCTCAAGTACAGTCCATGAGGAAATGGGAATAATTCACTAGGGTCACCAGATAAAAAAAAAAGAAACTGGACAGGCCATAGACATTGAAGTAGGACCAAAGAAAACACAAATAAAACTGTAGTCCTACTTCTATGTCACTGGCCTGTTGCGAGGGGTGCCAGAGGGGGGGTGTGCTCACGGGTACACTCCTGTCTTTGGAGGAGAGCGGCCAGGGAGGGGAAGGAGTAGGAAATGGGGGCCCAATTTCGGCATTTCTAAATCGGTTCCCGGCAAAAACCGGGACCGTAGCCACCCACCCTTCCGGGACAAGATTTGTAAAATTAAAAAACTCCTGGGACGTAGGGCGATATCCCAGGACTGTCCCGGGAAAACCAGGACGTCTGGACACCCTACAATCACCGATATTTAGATGGGAAAATACAGAAGGGTCAAACACTGGATTCCCAGTGCCTCAGATCAACCGGGTGTAGATTAGTCCAAAGAACATAAGCGACAAAATAACAGAGGTTCTTGAATATCTAACAATGGTGTCTCTCGTCAAGAATCCAAAAAAAGGATATACTATCGATCAGTGCTGGGCAACACTCTTAGCGCCCGAGCTGTGCAAGCTCTCTCAGCCAATTCATGGCCTACTCATGGTCTGTGGGTCTCATTCAGAGTGGAGCACGAGCTCAATACTGTGGTGTATGTACTGCATTGGAACATTACTGGATCTCCACAAGTCTTTTCCAAGTGTTTTCACTTTTGTGCAGGTTTTATATATGTATAGGAATACCCCGAGACTTCTTTCTTTGGGGTGGTGGGGAGGCGGGAATGTGGGGAGGGGCATATAACTGGACTTGTCATGTATGGGAGGTTCCTCGGACACGCCCATATCCGTATCCAAACCAATAGAGCAAACCAGGCCTTTCACACACCCTAAGCATGTGTGACCTTTAACAAACTTCATAGATCACCCCAGTGCATGACTCGTAATAATAATAACTTGTAATTTACATAGTACATTTATCCAAAGCACTTTACATAGAACATTTTATATACAATTATTATTAAGCAATCGAAATTGCTACTCACTTATTCTACCTTGGAAGGATGGTAGGATGAGTGGACCTTGCTGGTATATGAATCTGTGACCTGCAGATCGCACACAGATTGCAGCAGCAAGCACTTAACCCACTGAGCTATTTTACCATCAGAATTGTAATCTGTACACCCATGTAATTTATGAGAGAAAGAAACACATATTCTTTCTGGGAGCAGCAACAAAAGAGAATTTGATGGGGCAAATAATGGCATGGAAGGAGATACATCGTTGAGAGAGGGTACCAATTATAAATTAGGACGTTCTGGGAGGGAACGTTTCAATCATGTTTTCGTGCTTCTATAGATCAAAGAGAACAATGAATTCATAAAACTGCCTACTATCCATTAATAGAATCCTGACTTTTCGCTGCAACTTCAACCAATCGGTATTTGAAGGTGGTCTATCCAGTTCACCTCTCAGCCTTTTTACACTGTGGCTTAACTCAATAATTGAGGCAAACGAGATACAGCTATTACAATATGAAAAGAAAGATAATCATAATTCAGAAGGAACAGTGGAAAGAGGGAGAAAACTGATAGGCGTCAAGACATTGGAAGAGAAAATCAGGAGTAATTGGCAATAATATCAAGACATCAACTCATGAAGCTTTACAGGCACATTTTCCTATTTCAGTGATCAGGTTCGAATTGTGGGATTCTGTCATTTGTTATTCGCTCATTAAAATAAAGCATTCACGATTTTTGCATCAAAAGGCTGTCTGTTGAAAATGAATCTACACACATTGCCAGCTACTGAAACAAAAAGTTGTCTACAGTTACCAAAGCTTTGTCGCATTGTGTGTCTGACACTTGGTCAGAAAGCCTTTTCTGTCAAGCATGCAAATTACGTGTTTCCTGTATTCTATGTCTGTGCTTGAAGTGGGTGAGTAAATTGAGAGGGGGGGCTCTCGTTAGGGGACGTGGCCTAAGTATGAGTGCTTAGGCCATGCCCCCCAACAAGAGCCTCCCTGTGCCCCCTGAGCCCTGGTATACAAGGAACCGTGGTTATAGAATTGCCTGTGGGGGTCATTGACCCTCCTAAGCAACCCTTTAACCACACGGCCCCTTGAATGCGATGGGCTGCCTGCTGTGTGATGTCTCTTTATTCGTAACCAGGAGTAGGGCTGCGTTGGCCAACCTCTCCTTTTGTTTCTGAGTAAAGAGCTAACACACAGTGAAAGCCCTTTAACCAAGCATGGTTAAGGGGCTTCCTGCTGCATGTTAGCTCTTTACTCATAAACTAAAGGAGAGGTTGGCCAACCCAGCCTTCCTCCTGTTTCTGAATAAGGATATATCACGAGGCAGGTTTAGCAGAAGTGCTGCTCAGTTACAAAGCTGACGTCAAGTGTCAGCATTTTGGATTAGAAAAAAGAAAGTTCAATGTCTTTTCTTTTCTCTAATCCGAAATGCTGACACCTGCAGGCAGCCGTGTAACAGTGCAGCGCGTGGCTAAATGGCTGCCTGAGAGGTTGGCATGGCTGGGGATAGTCGGGGTTACTCCAGGATTATGCCAGAGCATCGGATCGGGAACCCATCCCAGAGACTGTCAGGGCCCACTTAAAGCCCTGGTTGGACCCATTCATACTTCATAGCATTGGATTCCAGCATGGATATCGTGACCGGAGTGTCAGAGAAACCTTAACTCTTCTTTATAGTTTCTCGGTTCTTTACAGGGCATCTGTGGAGTGACACCAGATCAAACCATAGGTGCCACTGTTTCTTTCCCTCTTCCCCTTCCCTGCTAATCACCCCACTGCCGCTGAGACTGGCGGCCTGGACCCTCATGAATCTCACAGGTTCCGGGCCCCTGCCCAGTCGACACCAGCAAGCAGCACTGCCCTTGTGGACCCCCTACCTACCGTCTGCACATCACACTTGGGATCCCTCCGCCCTAGCACTTAGCCAGCGGGCTCCTCCCCTGGTTTCCCCCCAGCACTTCCCTCCCAGGCTCTCACCAGCACTTGCCCATACCTTTCTGCCTATGCCCTACCCTCCCTCCCCTATCTCCTGCACTTCCTTTTGCAGCACTTGCACGTCCAAATGCCACAAGGCCTAGTAGGACCACAAATGTTTATTTACTGTTTTCTTTTGCCATTATTGTTACTCCCCTGCTCCCTCTCCATTTTGCCTTGTGATGCCTGGAAACAACATGGTTGTATAGGCGCGTAAACATTCTCAATAAATAAATAAATACATGTAACCCTCACCCAGGAGACCGAAGGACCAATCTTCAGCCACCTGGTAGTGCAGCTATCAGTCAGAGATCACACGTGGGTTCTTTAAATTCAGGTTCAAAGCAACTATGTGTGCTTTATTTTAAAATGTACTTCATTCTCTTGTTGAGGACCAGATGAGCTCTGTTTGGATCCCCTTTGCTGCTGAATGCGACCATTTTTGTACTATTTCAGCAGATCTAATCTAGTGGCAACAGTGGCTGCTTCTTAGTTGAACATTAAGCATTTATTTCAGAGGTGTATTGCCTTGGCTTGGAATGCACAAAAGAAGTTGTCAAGGTACAATAAAGTTATCGTTTATGTGGGCATACATTCTCTTGAATAAAATAAATGTGTAACTATGTAGAATATATTGGTCTTTTGCAATACAACATCAGAAAGGAAATCCTTTTTAATTACATTTTAGTTCACACTCCCTTGAGGCACCACCCGCAATCATTACAATAGGGTGCTGATGCTAAACCAACATGATTATAATTATAATCACCACGCCAGCTCGGCGGAGTCCTTTAAGGGCTCCCCGAGCTGGCGTGGTGGGTGAAGGTGCCCTATTGAAAGGAAATGCACTCTGTTCTCTCGCTGGCACCGGGGCGCTCCAGCACATGCGCAGGGCGCTTTTCATTACAATAGGTGTCCACAAGTTGCATGGACGCTCATGCAACTGTGAACCCCGAACTTTGGTAAATTCTGTTACCACCTCTGTCGCTTTCCCTTCCACCAGCATTAAAAAGAAATGCTTATGTTTGGTATTGGAAGGAGCTCAGTGGGTCGCGGGGTGCCGCTACTGTAGATTTTAAGCATTTCAGGGTGAAGGATAGCTGAATCAAGGGTTCTTTTTGGCATTGAAGGTCCTTGCCACCTGTGCCGCTAAGGGTCACTCCTCCAGTACTTGTGCTTATGACCCCCACCCCCCCTCACACATGCCAGTAGGTAAGGGCTGCAGCCATAGTCCATCATCTGCATAAAGACCCCTACCAATGTGATCCCCAAAATGCACTGAGGCCTCGTGCTATCTTCTTCAATGCTACACCTGCAGAATGACGTTTCCAAACAAAGCCGCTAGCTGCACCGCGTACCCGTATCATTGGTCAAAGCCACGCCAACAGCTGGTATAAGCAATGTACACCAGCAGGGATGCCAGGTAAGGTGCAGCTTATCCAGTAAGCATTACCAGCCAGTGAGTTACTCTGATCACTGCCGACACATTCCTGCTACACCTGCATGCAGAGACCACAGTGGCACACTTGCAGCACCGTGACCCACTGTGCCCACATAGACCACACCATGCCAGATGCCTCAGACACAAGGCCCATTCCCGCATTATCATCTAGCGGGATAGACTCAGATCATTCTTGTTAGGTGCTTACCATCTTTCATGGCTGCACTGGCATGCCGCTGACACAGCGACAACAATGCTGCACCACAAACAGAGCAGGTCTGGCCCTCGTACGCATCTAACAAAAATAGCTTATGGCACACCACAAGTGCACACTCTCCCATTCGCCCATGTAGGCTCCCTCACTCCCACACAGGTCTATAGTGCTTTGAGATCAGAGCACTGCCAGATTCGTAAAACATGAGTGCCAATTAACTTAACCTGCCACGCTTATAGGGCAGTGCCACGAACAGTGTGTGCAGTGTGAGAACCAGGTTGAACCTATCTATCTATCTATCTATCTATCTATCTATCTATCTATCTATCTCTATCTATCTATCTATCTATCTATCTATCTATCTATCTATCTATCTATCTATCTATCTATCTATCTATTTGCGCTCTTCTATAGCGCCACTAAACCGTAGGCCTCAGGGCATTCACAAAGAAAACACCATCAAAGACAAAAAGGAGGCAGGGAGGCCTAGTTATCAGAAAAGGGATTAGTCCAAAACAGTGAAGGGAGAGGTACAATTGAAAAGTTAACCAAGCTCTTCCTCAAAAAGGAATGTCTTCAGATGTTTCTTGAAGATAGTGGTAGAGTCACAGTCAGTAAGATGTTTAGGAAGTGAATTCCATAAGCTAGGGCCACATGAGTTGAAACTGGCTCCTCCAATTTTCTTCAAACGGGCAAGTGGTTGGTTCAATCTAATAATGTAAATAGAGCGTAAAGTACGTCTAATGGGATTCCTTGTGATCCTAGTTTTGAGATAAGCGGGGGATTCATTGTTGAGGCACTTGAAAACTCTCACAAGGCCTATGTATTGCAACCAATGTAAGCTCCTAAGAGCTTGGGTCACATGTGCCTGGCGCTTCAAGCCACAAACAGCGTCTACATGTACACATCCACTCTCACCACTTTCATCTTTTACTCTGGTAAGGCAGTTGCTGCCGGGCTTGCTCCTATACTTATTGCTGCTATATTCTATGCTTTAGTGTTTAATGAATTTTAGTGTCTTACCCTTTCCCTAAATATCCTGTTGATTTTTTTTAACTGGGGCTTCTCCTCATTACACGGTAGGCGGAGAACCATGGCGCTATTAGCGCCATGGTTCATGCCGGTAAAATACCGGCACCGCCTTGGTGGAAAGGGGAATTACCGCCCCATTCCAAGGTTGGCGGGGCGGTAATTCCCCCTTCCACCATTGCCCTTCCCCATTCCCATTTTTGCCCCATAGGGCTCTATGGGAATGGGGAAGGCGCTAATTACGGTATCGCAAATTGCGGTACCGTAATTAGCTCCACTGGTCCCTTTGCGGGTTGGTTTTTAACGCCTGGAAAAAGCAGGCGTTAAATTCCCCAACCCGCAAAGGGACCTCGTAGTAAGGCGGTAAGGATTTACTGGTACCGGTAAAATACCGGTACCTGTTAACCCTTACCGCCTACCAATGACTTTTGCATGTGGGGACATGAGTCTGTTCTCACTTGCCGCTAGATAGCGATCACGTTACTTCCGACACTGTTTTTATGTGTCGATAGGCTAGGCAGTGCAGCAGACTGGCGCCGCGGGCATGCCTAATGCGCACCAAAGGCACGCAAAAGGCAAACCCGTCTGTGCGCCTCCATGCCATCGACGTGCCAGGGACCACCACATCTTCTGATGGTAATTTAAATAAGTGTTGTATTGATTTATTAAAACTGGTTTATAGTGATGCTGTGTTTCCGATGGGCTTTGTGCAGGTAATGGGGAAACTCCAACAACTGCACTTCCTGTTAACAAGGACTTTAATTGCCTTTTAGGTAATAATGGTCGCTCGCTACCAGCACATGCGTTGGCAATTTATGATCTCTTACAGGAGTTGAAACCAGCTATTGTTTCTGTTACTGAGATCTGGCTCTGTTAATCTCCAGGTCCATCTATCATAGAGGCACTCCTTGCTGATTATAACATAGTGCATTAAGATCATGGCTCACCCCACCTGGGTGGGGGTTGCTTTAATTTATCAATCTCACATCTCACATCAAAGATACACTTTTGCCTCTGTCCCATAATATTAATATGCAAGCATGCTTGGTACATCTTTCTGTTTCTCCCATCAACACCTGCCATTTTCTTATTAGCTACCGCCCTCTGCGGTATGATGCCACCTCCTGCGAATCTTTTGTTGAAATAGCTGCAGAACTGCAATTGCTATATTCAAGCTGTATTATTGTTGGGGATTTTAATTTAAAAATGTATGATATTTCATCTCCTGCAATAAATCGATTTGCGGCAGCAATGTCTGATTTAGGGTTTCTACAGCATGTACATCAGCCAACACATCAACAGGTCAATGTACTTGATTTTAATTTTGCACCTGCTGCTTTGGTGTGGCTGCTACCGGTTTCTCAGGTTCATTGGTCCAGCCATCTTGTTGCACCTTTTTTTTTTTTTTTTTTTTTTTATTTATTTGCATTTAGTTCATTTACAAGAATAGTTTCGAGTAGAACCTTTGCAAAAGAACAAGTTAAAATCCATATAAAAAGAAAGAAAAATTTAAACATTTGAAATTACATTATTTTACATTAACACACAATACTTTAAAATACTATTTAAAATACAGGTGCAAGAGAAAATAAACCAATCAATTTACCAACTAGGCATTTCATTCTCCACTCAAAATAATTTTTTTTTCTATATGCTTACAAAAACTTACTAATTCATAAATTAAACGGTTGTGAGCTCCTTGCATCATCCGAGACCATAAAAACTCAAGGCAGTCCTCAAATCCTATATCAACAAATTTCATAAATCTTGCTGTAAGTATTCTGTTAAAATGGGGACAATAAAGTACGAGATGCTTCAATGTTTCGTGTGGTTCATTGCACTCATCGAATCGACATCCCACAGCAAATGTGGTGGCATTTGTTCGCCAGTTCTTTGTTCTATCTCTAGTATGGTAAAGATTAAATCTAAATCGAATATATGCCTTCCTGGTAGTTTCACAGGGGAATAAAGTGATATGTGCATAGCGAGGGATGCGCTGTTTAACAAAGGCACCATATTCTTCATAAGATTTGTATGTCATAATCCGATCAATAGTTACACACCAGTCTAAATCAAAGAGTTTTTTTTTTGCATGGCACGGGCGAAGATGGACATCATTCACTGTGATATTCACTTCACTTAAAAGTTGTTGCATTTTCAGTTGATAATTATAAAAGGAAGGAAGACAGTGGGTACCTAGCATCTTATTCAAATCCGCATATAGTGAATTAGTCGGTGGGTAATTCATTTTTGCAAAATGAGATAACTGTCTCCATTTCCATCTAGACGATAGAGCCACCAACCCCAATTCATGACGTATGATGGCATTTGGAATGGACATAGGCAAGAACATTGCTGCTTTTAAAAGTGAACCTTGTAAACAATCCAACATATTAGACATATCACACAAACAAATATCCAGTGCATAAAGAATGATACTCTCAGTCTTCAAGGACATAAATTCAATTAACGGAGTTAATGAAAATTTGCAAAACCGGGTATAAATCCTTTTCATTTGTGAAAGGAGTGTCCTGGTTTTGCATTTAATAATGTCTGTCCATGCCTTGATGGAATTCTGATCAGAGAGATGATACCCCAAATAAATAGCGTTGTTAATACAAGATATCTGCGTATCCATAATATGCCATCTAAAATTGCCCTTTTTCTGCTTCACTCCAAATTTCATAATGGCAGTCTTTGCCGGGTTGGGAGTCAAATTATGGTCCTTTGCAAATTCCTCAAAAAGTGTTAATTTCGTTTGTAAACCTACAGGAGTAGGGTCAAACAAGATAATATCATCTGCAAAGGCGATCCATTGCAAAGAGATACTCCCAACCTTCACAGAGAACAGGTTCCTATTTTCCCAGTTTTTATCCAGATCCGCCATGTATAGATTAAACAGGGTTGCTGCAAGGTTGCAGCCCTGTTTCAAGCCCAGTGCTGTTCCTATTGGAGCTGTGGTGCCCCCGTCCTGTGATATTTTTATTCTATAAGATGTATTGGTGTGCAATTTCATAATCCAATACATTAAATCTTTTGGAATTCCAAAAGCCAACATTTTCATCCACAATAAGTTGCGGACAACATTATCAAAGGCCGCACTCATGTCAATCATTGCGATATATACCGGATTAGAGTTCTTATTTTTTGCTCCAGCAATAACATGCGCAAGGATAATTGCATTTAGAGTGGTACTCATATTCTTTCTGAAACCCGTTTGAAATTTAGAATAAAGACCCTTGGACTCAATAATTTTCTCCAAGTCGTGAAGAAGTAGAATCGCAAAGATTTTAGCCTCGGTATCGATTAGAGAAATCGGGCGATAATTATCAGGACAGGAAGGATCACCCCTCTTAAATATGGGGACTATGTTTGCAGTTAACCAAGATGGTGGAATTTCCCCAGAGTTGAAGATGGTTTCGAATTTGGTATTTATAATTTCTGCCCACATGGCAGGGTCCGCTTTATAGAGACAAGGGGGAAGCCCGTCTGGTCCTGCAGCCTTAGAATACGACAGCCTCGAGATTGCCCAAATTATGTCACTAATGCTCCAATTGAACCGAGGGATCCTGGTAGAGTCTAGCAATATACCAGGAAGAAATTGGAACTTATAAGGTAGTTGATATTTGGCAGTAATATACGTCTGCCATGTCTGATCAGAAATACAATTCGGCATAGATAACACAGCATTTTTTGGGTCAGCTTTTAGAGTACGCCATATAACTCGAGTGTCATGTGACGTGATGGCACGGATTAGAGTACAGTTCTCCTCATTATGTCTTGAGAACCGGGCGAATCTTAAGTTTTGTTTGTACTGAGAGGTGATTTGATTCCGCCTTTCTCTGAGTCTTTCAGTGCCTAAAACATTATATTTCAATTGTCTTAGGGCTTTGTTTTTTTCCCTTTTCAACGATTTGCATTTCTGACCATAGATATGAGTATGTTTCGCACTACTGCGGTTTTTACAAAATTTGAGCAAAACAGTAATCCCTATCAGATAGTTTTATTCTTAAATTGGCACCATATTGGTCAACTCGCAGTGTTTCTCGAGATATGTGTTTAACAATCTGATCGCACAAGCCATTGTTCCACCTGATTGAGTGCTGAGGGCGATCAATTTCTACTGCTGTTAGTGAACTATTTGCCCCTAGCGATTGACATTTCAATTTCAATGATGTTATAAGTTGTGCATGATCACCAATCAATATAGGATCTATTACTAATGGGGCCATGTAAGCTATAAGATTACGAGATACAAAGATAAAATCTATCATTGACTTCTTAACTCCTCTTTCCCATGTAATTTTTGATTTCATATCGTGTGTCGCCAAGAGATCCATGTCCCAATCAGTTGCACCTTTTCAAATCAATATCAAGATACAATGTAGCTTGAATCGTGCTGTCAAAACTCTCAGACGTCAATGGGGTTATGTTGCTGACTCTGCTATTATTGCGCAAATCCCGCCTCAGTGTCTGAAAACCCAATGTGTTGACTTCTCGTTTTTAACTCAGACATTGACTGCTGTTGCTGATGACTTGGCGCCTCTTAGATCTTCCACTGCCCGCTCTTCCCCCTCTGAGCCCTGGTTTACTGGTGATCTTAGGCTGCACCGTCTAAGAGGCAGGCAGGTTGAGCGTAAGTGGAGCAAATCCTATTGTGAGGTGGATAGATGTTATTTGCGACAAGAAACAAACAGTTATCATAAAGCCATCTATGAGGCAAAAAGGCCATTTTAAAATTTGAAGATCCAGACGGCTATTAACCAGCCACGAGAACTTTTTAGTTTGGTGCATGGACTTTCATCTCCCTGTAATTCCCTGTCTGAGATTATCTCTTCACAACTTCTTTGTTACTCTCTGTCTCAATTTTTTGTTCAGAAGATTGTGAATATTAGATATAAAATTGTCAACTCAAGCTCTAAATTTGGGATTAAGCCTCCCCGACTGCATCTATGGGCCCTGCGCAGCTTTGGTCCACCTTTCCTATCTTTACCCCTGATGAAATAGTGGATGCTACTTTGGAAATGAGGTCTGCCTCCCCTTTTGACCCCATCCCTCTTAAAATTCTGAAAAATACCATCTCTCAAATGGCCTTATGGGTCACTCAGGCGGGTAATTATTCATGGAGTTCCGGAGTGATTCCTGATCACTTAAAAAATGCTTTGGTGATTCCCCTTCTTAAGAAACCTTTTTTGGATGCCTTGCATCTTTTGAATTTTCGCCCTATGTCTCTCCTTCCTTTTTCTATGAAACTGCTTGAATCACTTATATCACCTTTACTTAGTTCCTTTCTTGATAAAACAGGGTTCTTTGGTCCATTTCAGTCAGGTTTTCATCCTGGCTGGGGAATGGAAAGTGCATTAGTCTCGGTTGTGGATGATCTCGCCCGGCTCTCTGATCAGGGTGGGCTGGGTGCACTGATTCTTTGAGATCTTTCAGCTGCACTCGATGCCGTCAACCACCCCATCCTGGTTGATCGATTAATAGAGGACGGGGTGTCTGGTCAGGTGTTGGCCTGGCTGAAATAATTTCTTACTGGGTGTACTCAATCACTGGGCCTCATTCCGACCCTGGCGTTAACCAAGGCGCTACTAGCGCCTTGGTTGACGCCGTTATTTTTCCGACTCCGCCATGGTGAATGGCGGAATTACCGCCCCATTCCAAGGTTGGCGGGGTGGTAATTGCTCATTCACCATGGGCCCTTCCCCATTCCCATTTTTGGCCCATAGGGCTCAATGGGAATGGGGAAGGCGCTAATTACGGCACCGTAAATTACGGTGCCGTAATTAGCTCCTAGGTCCCTTTGCGGGTTGGTGTTTTAACACCTGCTTTTTGCAGGCGTTAAGTACCAACCCGCAAACGGAACTCGGAATATGGCGGTAAGGGTTGAACGGCACCGGTCTTGTTACCGGTGACCGTTAACCCTTACCGCCCTATTCGGAATGACCCCCACTGTCTCTTTCCTCTTTTCGGTCGACTTCTCATCACCTCCCATGTGGTGTTTCCACAGGGCTCTGCCCTGTCCCCCACACTTTTTAATGTGTATATTCAGCCTTTGGTAAGACTCGTCCATTCCCACGGCCTCAGGTGCTACTCATATGCTGATGATACACAGATAATTGTCCATATAGATCCTCAGAGTGTGGGGGCTGCGTCCCCTATTCTTCGTCAGCTGTACTGGCTTCCCATTGGAAATATTGTGCAATTTAAATCACTCTGCTTGATCCATAGGGCTTTCTATGGAGCGGGACCTGAACATCTTCAACATAAATTCCGCTCCTATGCTCCTAGTCGTTCTCATTGTTCTTGTGATAATGCTGTTATAGCTATCCCTAGAATTCGGCTTTTTCGCGTAGGAGGTCAGGCGTTTTCAGTTGCAGCCGCTAAACTCTGGAACTCACTCCCTCGCGGGTTGTGGCTGACAGAGAACCATTTTATGTTTCGGCGTTCTGTAAAGACTTTGTTTTTTTAAGTTATTAGTCACTCCTCCTGCATCTCCATCTATTGCGCTCTCTCCTCCGATCCTCTCTCCCAATCTGCTGCTTGCTCCCTCTTTCGACAAGTCACCTCCTCTCTAGCCTATTGCTCACTCTCTGGGCTCTTGCCTGCTGCTCCCTATCTGGCCCACCACTCTCTCTCTCTGTCCTTTTTCATACCACTTCCTCCCTGACCCACCACTCCTTCTATGACCCACCGCTACCTCTTTGGCCTCTATTCCAACGCTCATCCCTCCCTCACTGGCCAACAGCTCCCTCAATGGCCAATGGCCCACCACTCCATCTCTGCCCACCTCTCTAAAGCTGTCCCACTGCTCAACCCTGCCTCTCTGTCCCATCCCTCCTTCACTGGCCCACAGCTCGCTCACTGGCCTCTGGCCCACTGTTTCCTCTCTGGCCCAACAGTCATCACTCCCTCTCTGGTCTGCAGCTCCCTCACTAGCCTCCTGCCCACAACTCCTTCTCTGGCCCTCTTCTCCCTCTTTGCCCCACTGCTCCTTCTCTCCCTTCCGTTCCCATTTTAGCATGCCTTTTATTTTTAAACTGCAGTTCTTGCATTGCTTAATCAGTTTTTGCTGGTGTTTTTACAAAAACTGTCCTTTGATCCTTTTTACAGTTTTTTTTAAAGGCTGAATTCCTGCTACTAATTTCTGCAAAATTAGAAACTTTAGAGTTTCTCTGTAACATTTAAGAGCTCTGATGTTATTATCGTACTCCTAAATAATCCTTAAATGATGATTTTCCTGATTTTATGAAACCAGTGTACTTTTTATTTTTGATCCTCTTTTTTTCTTTTGTTTCTTCTGCCGCTCTTTCTCTTTTCTTTTTTTTTCCTTTTGAATAATGTAATCAGGTATCTAATCTTTTCTTGCTTTTTACGATATGTATGGTAATCTATTTTACAAACGGGTTAAAGGTTTTCCAAGAGGAAACCATATAAGCCATAAAATAAAAAAATAAAAAAGACTGATTTCCCTGGGTTTGAATGAAATCGTGAAATCCATATAAACTGGAGGGCCTGGCTACTCGTTACCTATACGCAACCTCTTTTAGCAAGCGTGTCTACTCATTTGGATTCTCTTACTACTTTGTTGCCAATGACACACAGATTTGTTTCTCTTTTTCCTCCTTCTAGCTGGCCATCTCAATCAGGATCTGCAAATGTCTTTTAGAAATCCAAAATGATGTATTTGTCTATCTCCCTACAGGGATTGAAATTAGGATTTGTTGACCAGGAGCAAAAAAGCAGCTCCTGGGTATCTGGCATCACCGGTTAGGCAGAGGCTATCTCAGGGTTACCAGGAGCCAGTCCATAGTGTGCTTCAAATCGAACATGTGCTCATGATGAAAACTCTAGCTTTTTGGACATTACATATTTAAAAATATGCTTTAACAATCTCTTAGGTTTGTCCTTTATTCTCCTTTAAACACATTCCCAAACCTACATAGTTAATATCACAGAGCTATGTTTCTATGGCACTACTTCCATGGGAAGTCAAAAGGATCTCCTGGTAGCTCTTGGTTGAGCTAAAAAGCTCCCAGCTCCCAGTAATTTCTAACCCTGCCCTACCCAGAATGCCCCTCCCCTCCAGCCCTCACCATTTCCATTTCTCTTGACCACCTTTCCCCTTCACTCTAGGCCCTAATCCTAGGTGTCCTCTTCAAAACCAACCTTAAAACCCATTAAAAAAGCCATGAGTGTATTACTCATCTCACAGCTTCAACCTGCTTAAAATCTGGGAATTCGGACCCCTCCTCACCTAGCGCACCAGAAAAATGTACATTTCCACCTTCCACCTAGGCCACTTCAACAGCTGATATGCCCTGCTCATCAACATTTCTCTCTGATCCATTTCCTGCAACCAAATTCTCAACTTTATATCTTACACTATGCAACCTGCGCCTCTCTTCCCCCACTTCTCCCGCATCTATGCCGGATGGATCTGTATGCAACACGATTCTCTCTTTAAATTCCTTCTTCTTCTCTTTAAATCAATTCATGTATTTTCCTCTTTTATCTGACTATCTCTATCTCCTGTTATTACCCTCCGGAAGCTCCCTGTACCTTGCCCACCCTGTGCATCCTCTCACTCCCTTCTCCCTCTTTGCCTGCACCACAGAAACACACAATCCTTTGGAAAACCACACCAGAATCCTTGCATTCAATGCCACCCGTGTTTCTTGTCAAAACACCATGGGCCTCATTACGAGAATGGAGGTAGCCATGGAGCTATTAGCTCCATGGCTGCCTCCGTTCCGGGCTCCATTACCGGGATCCTGCAATGGGGACTTACCAGGTTACTCCGAGATAGGAGGACCCGGTAAGTTCTCCATGCAGGAACCCATCCCCATTCCCATTGCAGGAACCCGTCCCCATTCCCATTGAGCCCCCATAGGGGGCTCAATGGGAATGGGGAGGGAGGTAATAACGGGCAGTTTACATCTAGCCCGTTATTGCCTCCCTCTTCCCCCCGCAGGACCCGGAAAGCACGCCTGGTTTTACCAGGTGAGTGTGTGACGCGCGATGGGAAGCTTGTAATTGGCGCTCCCGGAATGAAGGGGGCTGGTGCTGTACCGGCCCCTTTATTCCAGGAGTGCCAGCCTTATAATGAGGCCCCATGTATCTCTAAAGCAAATACAAAATACAATACAATGGGTTAATGTAAGTGGAGACATGTTGGAGAGTGTAGATATGTGAGGTCAGGGTGAAAGAGGGAGGTTGATTACAAATGCGAAGGCGTGGGTGAGGCTAGACCTGGGAGTAGTTAAAGAACACATGGAGGGAAGGCAACAGGGTGTGCTTGAGGCTGGTCTGGGTGGGGGCATGAAAGAGGATGCAGGTGTAGGAGGGCAAGGATGCTATGTGAGGCCAGCAGAAGGGGGGAGGCAGGATGGACATGGAGGGGGATTAGAGCACAGTGATTTAAGTAGGTTAGGTCTAATGTGAGTGTGGGACTAGTCAGGTAATCATAAAAGTTAAAAAGAAGCAGAGTTGCCGTAAACTGGGATCTGCATGTTTATGTTTTTTAGATGCTGCTCTCCAGATCCTAGCAACTCTCTGCTAAGTAAGTTTTCCATTTACTTATCAAGTCACTAACTCCCATAGCTTTGCACCCACCTGTCCATGCACTCATCAAGCCACGCATTCTCCCACCAAATACCCATCTATCCACACACTCATCCACTCACCCAACCATCCACCAGTTTACTCACAAATTAAGCCATTCACTCTCCTATGCACTTACCCACACATACACATATTCACCACTCATTCATCCCCACTCATCGGTCAACTCACACAGTTATCCATCCACTTCATCTGCTCTTTCATCTATCCTGTTATCAATCTACCTCTCATGTAAATCCACACCACGCACTCACCAACCCAAATACCCATAGATGCATCCAGTTGTTCATCCACATGCTCACCCATCTATTCAATCATCTATCCACTCATCGGTCCATTCACTCATCCAGCGTTCTCACTCACCCATTAACCTGCTCACCTGTCAACAAGCTCACATGTCCGGTTCCTCACGTACCTCTCCCAACAATTATCTACGCCCTCATCCCTGATGCGTCCAAGTAAACTTCTCATCCATCCACCCACACATTCATTCAGCATATATCCATTCACCCATCAAACCACCCTCTATCTGCCCATCGTACCTACCTACCTACCCACCCATTCATTTAGCTGCTCATCACTCAACCAGACACTCATGCATCAGTCCATGCACATCAGCAAACACTCACACATCAGTCCCTGCACCCATGCATACATTCATCTACCCAGGAACCCATCCCTGCCACTTGCTCACTCCCACACATGGATCCACCCAACAGCCCATCTACTCACCCATCCAGCCACTGCCTATAAACACACTGTTCATACATCCAATTACATAAACATCCACTCCCTCTTCTTCTCTCACCCATTCACTCACCCATCCATTCACTGACATACCTGCCCACTTCCACCCCTTTCTACTTTCCCATCCATTCATCAACGCAGCTACTCCCTCACAAATGGACTGCTCAGCCATCTACCCTGTCACCCATCTACCCCGTCAACTATCATCCCATTTACATATCCACCCACCCAACCACCTATCGGTTTAATCTCCCATCCACACAATGCCATCAAATGCCCAGTTACCACCATATTCCGCGAGTTGCCATCAGGCCCAGGTACTTACACCATGTGTAAAATGGTGCCATCATTTGTCAGGCATCCCAATGATTTGCTAAGCATTGTCCTTATCTACGAGGTCACTGAACCATATACCAAGGTATTCATAACCGGTGGCAAGTATTGCACACATTAACTGGATATGTTCATTATATGCTAGGTAGCACATCACAGTCTATTGCCACCAATTATAAGAATGCTGATGCAGGCCCAGATACTACGCCATGGGCCAGTTTTTGCAATCAAATGCCAAGGTTTGTGTAGAATTTGCCTCTCCTGCCCCCTCATGTAAGGTAGTGACGCCACATACAATGTGTAGCCGCCATATACCCAGCTACCATATGGCAGGTTATCCCACCCTGATTTTCTCAAATGCAAGATCATGATGTCACATGCCTGGAGCGCACATCATATGTCATATTTGGCTATGATGTGGCCCATTACTCGAACCCTGTGTCATTTGTTGCCATCAAATGTACACGTGCACACCATTGGTAGATATTGCCAAGAAAAGCCCAGAAGCTGCCATCATGTGCAAGCTATTGCCATAACGTACCGAGCTACTGTCATTGTTCACTAGCTTTTGCCATCAAATGTGAAGATACTGACTCCATAGACAGGTATTGCTAATAAAGGCACAAGTACTCCCACCATTTGTGAAGTATCGGCGTCATGATATGCCCGGGTACCCATAAGAGGAAGGGGAAAGCGCTGGACCCTGAAACTTTGCAGAAGGTGTAGGGAGCCGAGCGCTGATCAGGGAATGGCGCAGAAGTGCCAGCCAGCTCTCTTACAGAGTTACCACTGTAAAGGAGCTTCTCCGAGTCTCGGGAGGATAGCTCAGGGGCAACGTGCTCGCCTTGGAAGCAAGACAGCACGGAGCAGCACAGGTTCGATCCTTGGGTCCGTGCTTAGAAACCTCTGGGTATTAAGCACGTTATAAATATCCTATCATATGCTATCGGCAGAACACTGCTACCTCCTTACTCTCCCCCTTCTGCCCAATAACGACCCCCAGCCCGTCTGGCTTCAGCAATCAGCGATGCCAAAGGCGGGAAATCAGGATCCGTAGAGCACAATGCCCTCCCACTCTCCTGAAAGGCAGAAAGGCCAGGGAGATGGGCATCACGGGTACAGTGAACGGGTCAGTGACGGAGCACAGGTGTAGCATAAGGGGGCGAGGCCCACTCACATTGCCTCAGGGCAAAACGTGCTCTTCTGGCTAAAAGTCGACTGTGCTAAGACCTGTTCCTGGCAGCTGATTAGGGGGCGTCTTTGCTTGTTTGAGGCATGTGTTAGATATTTGTATTGGGAAACTGCACACGTTGTGCAGGTTATGCATAAAAACAAGCTGAACGCCTGTGTTAGGGAATGTCCACAAGCAGATGACTTGATCAAACATGCACTTCTGGGGTGGCTCGAAAGAAGTGCAACCCAAAGGGCATGCGCTCGTGTTTTCCAGTGCAAATGGTAATTCTTGGATTTTAGGTTCACATGAGATTGTATCCTGGATTTATAAATGGTAAAGGAATGCAAAACAGCCCCTGCTAACAACGCCAGGCATTAAGTACCATGACTGCGAGATCGCCTTCCAGACATATTTGTGAAACAAAATGGTGAATGGGGAAGTTGGGTGAGAGAAGTGGGCCGGGGTTCTCTGCATTACTTGCTGTCGAATTGTTGGACTCTGCTGTTCTTTTGCCTGGAGATTACTGGAGTGGGGAAAAAGAGAAAACGTTTACCTTCGTATGGGATGAGTGGGTGGGATTTCTACAGCACAAACAAGGCTAGCAAGAAGACATTGGTTGCACAAAAAAGGGGCATAAAATTCAATGTTAATTATTGGGGGGCGTAGACCGCTGAGGAGAGGCCAATTATGGCGGTTCATCCCATGGGCCTGCATTCAGATGCATGTAAATCTCCAGAGATCTTTGTGGACCCTACATGCACATGTTCCAATTCATGCAAGGTGCTTTCTGCCTTTCATTCTTACACAATCCATAAAAGGAGTACCATTTATTTGGTTTGAATCCCGGATCCGCGCTTCAAAATCAACCTCAGGTATTACGTGCATTATAAATACCTGCACTTGCACAATCCGAATGTACAAGGCCTAGTAGGATCTTTCCTCCCTCCCTCCCAAACCTCTTGCCTTGATGCGCCTTGAGACACACACACGTGTATAGGCGCATTACAAAAGAACAATCAACAAAAACCAAAAGAATGGCCCATACAAACTCCAGCTTGGGCCTCCTCATTGGCACTCACAAAAGGAAACTGATCAATAGATCTCCCTTACTTTAGGGGAACCCATGCCTTCAACCAAAGAGTGTAGGCCCAGCCTTTAAAGCAGGGGTATCCAATCTCTGGCTCGCCAGATGGTGTGAACTATGACTTGCATGATCCCCCGCCTTTGACTATGCTGGTTAGGGCTGAAGGTAGTTGTAGTCCAAAAAATCTAGTGAGTCAACACTTGTAGTCCCAAGCTGTAGAGAATGTATGCCTATCCCACCGGAAAGAATGCTGTCCTTCTCTTATCCTTCCGCAAGAGAACCCATGGAGGTGCACGTAGAGCAGTGGGTGGAGGGATCATGCTCCTCTTAGCACAGTGTGGGAGAGGCGTGGTAACCTTGATGAATCGCTTTCATACTGTATGTTGATTTGCATAGAGTTCTAGGGGCACTTTTTAGCCGCGTCAAAGTGCTGTTTGAAATACTCAATTTTTTTCCCCAACATTTCACATTATTTTGACTGTGCGCGCATTATGTTACTGATTTTTCCCATTACCACCACCAGTTCCTTGAAAAAGTAGTACCTTTCATTGATCAGCGTTTCTGTGAATTTCTGAAGACGTGAAGTGTAGTGTCCTCTTTCTATATCCTTCATGTGAAGGGAGGACACAGTCCTCTGTCCATGCCGAGCGCCTAGGCTCGACATGGGTAGGCGGAGATAGCACCAAAGGTTTCGGCCGTTGCCGTTTGGGGATTAAAGAAGTGAACATGCAACATGCACCGACTCTTTGTCTTTATTTATATGCGTGTTCAATGTTGCAGTGTCTCTGCATAGATTTAACACTGGCACCAAAGTTTTCCAAGAACGGACGTGTGCAGCACAGGAAGACACGTGTTCCGGTGCTCCAGCCTCTGGCGGCATACACTGCACTAAACAAAGCTCCTGCTGATGTCCCGCCACCACATATTGAAGTCCCGGTAGCCCCAGACAAGATCCGCACTTGCGCCTGAGGGCCAAAAGTGAGCCAGCAAGCTCTTTGTCTGCAATTATACACTGCGATATTAAAGCGCGGCACCTTCCCAGTGATTGAGAGGCAGTCCGCGTGTACGCTTGTAATTACAAACAACACGCGGCAAGGAACTACCTGCACCTGCCTGCTGCAGCTACCCTGGTACATGCTCCACGTGCCTCCAAGTCTGCATTTTCATCGTGTCTGCTCCCACCTGCTATAGCTAAAGGGGCACATGCCTCACGTGCCTCCAAGACTACATTTTCCTCCCATCATGGTGGTCCATGTGCACTGTGCCTTCAAAGTCAGCGCACATAGTGAAAAACACATTGCAACATGTCGGGGGATGAGGCACTGCAGCTACAGGCGATCCCCCACTTGGACATCACAGACACCAGCAACCTTGCGCCACGGTGGAACCGATGGCTACAGGAACTCCAAACATACATTGATGCAACAGGGGTGAGGGAAGTGCCCGCCTCAGTGGAATACTACTACACCCATTAGGACCAATAGTCCGTGACATCATCCTTGAAATGCCACAAAGCTCCACCAATACATTTCAAGGTATTATTGACGCCCTGAACAACTACTTTGCACCACTGCGAAACGTAGATTATGAACACCATATTATTCATATGACCACACGAGAAAAAGGGTAAACCCTCAACAATTTTGTCATGAGACTCAGAAAAAGGGTGAAATATTGTGACTTTGAACATTATTCGACTGAAGAAGCCCTAAAATCACAAACAATTGCTGGGTGCGAGTCAGCAGAATTTCGGAAAAAACTGCTAAAGAGGACCAGGTCACTAGAGGCAATACTACAATTAGCCAGAGTGGACCCTCATTATCCATCTTTCGCAAATCCCTCAAGATCACTCTGTTTATCTAGCCTCCGTTAGACTGTCAGCATCTACACAGTTACCCACGCACCCTCGTAACCGCTGACTTTGTTCCTCTTGTAACTACCTTTCCCACGTCATCTCTACTGTATAGCCACTTTAGGAAAGTTACCCTTGAAATTCCAATCTCTATGTACCCACGAAGCGATACTATACAACATTTCTAATGTCTGCCATGTAACCGCGAAATCTATTATCCTTTGTAGCCAGTAAGAATGTCTGTAACAGCGCCACAACGCCTCAGGCCTGTTGTGCGCTTTAAACATGTGAATAAATAAATAAATGGCTCTCTCCATGCAAACTGAATCATTAGAAAACATCAAAATCATGCAGACAGCGTCCACTGCACCAATATACCAGATCCGGGCATCAGAACAAGACAGTAATAAAGAACAGAAGAAATGCTACCGGTTCGGCTCCAGTTTCCCTCATGTAGGGCCATGCAGTTGGGCACAGGTGCGACACGTGTGGTGGTGAAAACCATTTCCAGTCTGTCTGTAAAAATATCAGACACTACCAGAGGTCTGCGAACTACAGTGAGCCAAGCAGGAGACGAGACAGCTCCTGCTCCAGACAGCTGACATCACCGACAAGCAGAAGACAACAATCTCTGAGCAGGAGGAGGGAATCCCCGCACAGATCCAGACAAACAAGAGACAGGAGAGATGAATCTAGAAGAATGTAAAAGAAGCGCTCCCCTGAAATCTTGGAAAAGAGATCCACAAGGCACAAAGACCACTACATTGAAGTCTCCCAAAGATGCAGAAGCGCATCAGGCTCATCATCGTCCAGCAGCGACCGCAAACAAGGCTATGTACATGCTTTAGGCAAAAAGACAGCGACAAAATATAGCCTAACATTATTAGTGCAACTCAACGGCAGCCCCGAGAATTCCTGATTGGCACCGGGGCAACCGTGAAAGTAGTCAATGAGACAACAAACCAAGGACTCAAATATGACCAGCTGACATTGACATTTATCCGCATGGAGCAAACACACTGTTAAAATGTAAAGGTATGTTCAAGGCCACCTGCACATACAAGAAAAAAATACCAAAATTATTGATATACGTAATGGAAGGGGAGGGACCAGGTGGCAGCATCCTCAGCTTCAAGTCTGCTTAACAGATGAGTCTAGTACACATCATGTACCAAATAATGATAGCATATACCACAAGCCCAAAAGACATGATGCAAAACCTCTTTCCAGCCCTATTCAAAGGACTTGGCCGCCTCAAAGGAAAACAAATCAAGGTACATATCAATCACGATATCAAGACTGTGGCACAACATTACAGAGGAACACTGCGGAACATCCAGAAGCAAGTCGAGGACTAAATACAAGCTCCCCCAGATCAAGACATCATAGAGCATGCAACCAGACCTACACCCTGGATATCCACTATTGTCCCAATCCCGAAGAAGGAAAACGGCAAAAATATCCGCATCTGCATGGACATGAGGGCACCAAACATGGCCATTGAAAGAGAGAGGCATAAGTCACAGAGAATGACAGACATGATGCACCTGCTACATGGAGTAAAAGTCTTCTCAAATTTAGATCTCAATAAAGGCTATCATCAGCTTGAGTTACAGCCCTAATCCTGATACATAACCACATTCTCCACCCATGCAGGTTTATTTTGCTACAAGCGACTGAGGTTTGGAGTGTCTTCAGCCACAGACATTTTCGAGAATGAGATACACCAGGTAATTAAGCACGTTCCACAATGTCTCAATTATAGAAATGACATCCTAGTGTTTTTGCGCCACCCATGAATCTTATGATGACACATTGCAGCGCGTATGCATGGCACTGGAAGAGGCAAATTTAACCCTGAATGTTGACAAATGTGAACTCAATGAGACAATGCTCAAATTCTTTGGGTACATTTTCTCGCAACAAGGTCTCCAGCCTGACCCAGAAAAGGTTCAAGCACTTGTACAAGCACCTACGCCACAATCTGTTTCAGACATCCATTCTTTCCTGGGAATAGCTAGTTACTGCACCAGACATATACAGGACTTTGCATCCATCGGCACCCTGCTAAGACATCTAACAGGAAAGGGACAAAAATGTGCATGGTCAAATGACTGTGAGGACACTTTTCAGGAAATAAAACGCCGAAATCACATCGGCCTCATGCATGGCATACAATGATCCAAACCTGGAAACGGAATTGACCATTGATGCGAGTCCAGTCGGCTTAAGGGCAATCCTTGCACAATTCAAGACTGGCTCTCCTTCTTCGGAATCCCACCGAATCGTAGCGTATGCCAGTCGCAGTCTATCACCGGCAGAGTGTGAGAACTCACAATCAGAAAAAGAGAGTTTAGCTGTAGTGTGGGCCTGTGAGCACTACCACCTATTTCTGTTTGGACAACATTTCACCATCATTACAAACCAGCAGGCCCTCTTGACCGTATACTGAAAATCGACAGCAAAAATGCCCCACATATTGCCAGGTGGGGACTCTGCCTCCAAGAATACTCCTTCAAAATACTGCACCGACCAGGAAAGAAAATAACCCATCCGATTCCTTGTCAAGATACCCTCTGCATGCAAAAGATGAATCGCAATCTCGCAAGGCAGATCAATATGTAAACTATATCATCAGCAACGCACTTCTCAAGTCACTCACCATTCCAGAACTACTCCAAAACCTGAACATGGACCGGGTCCTCTCCATAGTGAAAGAAAGAGTACTTTCCAGCAGATGGCACGATGCAAAACACATCGAAATAACCCTGTCGGAGCAAGAACAGAAACACCACTGAACATTCAATCTTCTGATGCATACCCTGTCACTTGTCCCCGGAAGGTCTGCTGCTAAAGGAAGACCGGATAGTAATTCCATACACACTACAAAACCGGGTCATTGACATTGTCCACACTGGACACAGGGGAAAAGTTTCCACCAAATGACTACTGCAAAAAAAAGTGTGGTTTCCCCAAATGGACACAAAAGTGGAAGAAACCTTGAGGAAGTGTACAATATGTAAGGCAGTTGCTCCGCACACATTCCCAGAACCTCTAAAGATGACAGCCATGCCGACTCAAGTATGGAGTGAAGTGACAGTTGGCATGTTTGGGCCCCTTCCCAATGGCTAGCACGTCTTGGTAATCATGGAAGAGATGTCACGGTTTCCAGAGGTACACTTCATTCGCTCCATGGCAGAACATGCTGTCATTCCAGCTCTAGACAAAACTTTTACTGATTACGGCATCCCAACAGTCGTAAAGTCTGACAATGGTTGACCGTTTAGCGGGCAGGAATTCAGAATGTTTGCCGAACAATTAGAACTCCAACATAGGAAGATCACCCTGCTATGGCCACAGGCGAATGGCACCGTAAAACGTTTTATGGCAAATTTGAAGTCCATCCTGCAAATTTTTCACATCGCCAGAGGATCACTCATGCAAGTGATCTGCAATTTACTGCAGGACTATCGGAACACACCTCACAGCTCCACTGGAGTGTGTTCGTAGGAACTCAGGTTCGGCAGAATTGTCAGAACTAACATCCCACACTCCAGCATGAACGAAACAATTGCTGACACAGAACTAAGGGCGAGAGAAAAGGAAAGAGAGAGCAAAGAAAAATGAAGACATACGCAGATGTAAGGAGAAGGGCAAAAGAACGAGAAGTATGCATCAGGGATCAAGTACTTGTGAATCAAGAACAAGGGTCCAAAGAGACACTGACATTTAATACACAACCCATGACAGTCCCCCACATCAAGGAATCCATGGTGACAGCAGCAAGTCCCCAGGGTACGGTCACCAGAAACTCCTTGTTTTTCAAACGAATAAAAAGTAAAGCAACAGTGAAGAACGAAGGGAGTGCCTCATCTGATGTTGACTCCGACAGCTGCTCTGACTTCATGGACGCTGATGTGGACACAGATAATAGTTACAGTGACAAGGATGATCACCTCCCAGGACATCCAAAAGAACAATACGAAGACCCACAAGATGGATAGAAGAGATGGGTTAAAGTCAGAAGTTTATTGTTAAAGTGAAGGGGAGATGTAGTGTCCTCTTTCTATATCCTTTGTGTGAAGGGAGGACACAGTCCTTTGTCCATGCCGACCACTTAGGCTTTGTATGGGTAGGGGGAGCTACCGCCAAAGGTTTTGGCAGTTGCAGTTTGGGGATTAAAGAAGTTAACACGCAACACGCACTGCCTCTTTGTCTTTATTTATCTGCGTGCTCAATGTTGCAGTGTCGCTGCATAGATTTAACATGCCACATTTAAGCTCATTCCATAGACTCCATAGGTTCCTGTCTTACTTGGAGAATGTGCAACAGGCTAGATATAGCAAACACACTTACTCTTGTGCCAGCTTCTGTAATCCTGCCCAGAGCAAACTGGTGTCCTTCTTTTTTGTCGGCATTGTATTTCCTCAGCACTAGGTCGACAGCTTCAAATATTTGGGGGTCATAGCAGCTGACCTCTTGAACCGGTGGGGGCAAGGTTCTGCCAGAGAAGACCTGGGAGCAGAGGAGCAGCACAGCCACCCACGCCATTGCAGGACTGAAATGTGAAAAAGCACAGCTTCCCAGGCTCCAAAGGTCCTGTATTTATGGATGGTAGCTCTGCGTAGAGCGGTGATCTTCGCCCTCGCTCTGATCCTGTTTACATATGTCCAGGCAAACAAATTGTGAAAATGGCACATAGACACGCAGGTTATCAACCTGTCCCGTGGGATTCTGGGCCTTGATAAGCATATTATTTTTATTCAGCACATTTCAACAGCACAAGCCATGGAGTTAAGTGGAGGATAACAAGCCCCTTTCACATCTGATAAACGAGAGTGAAGCTCGAGTTCTCTGTGATGTGACTCCGAATGCCAAATTGAAATATGTCCCCATTGTTGTTAGTCACACGTGTACAGTTTTGTGTTGGATAAGAGCATCCTATTAGTTTCTTCCATGTTTTGGAAGAAAGGTAGTGTCCTTGCCAGCAAGGGTGGGCTGTAGGCGGTCTGTGTGCTGTTGTTGGGAGTCAAGGGAAGCAGCATGAGGAGGGACCTGCCCAGTTTTTGTTCCAGGGACAGCAGCAAAGGTAGGTGCGAGGGTGTGGGACGTCACCACTTTGAAATGGGACTTTCATAGGTCACCACAGCTGACGTCATAGCCCGGAGGTATGACATTTGGATTCTATTATGTGTTACTGGAATCCAAATGCAACAATGCTATTGATGGTGTTTTGGGACCTCCTACTCTCCCTGGAAAGAAGCACTGTTTAGTATCATAAGCATTGATCTATGGAAGCAGGTACTCTGCTAGTTAAATGAGAGATATTTTATACAACTGTATATGGTATGACGCGAGGCTTTCGGAACTGCGTTCGTGTAATACTAAAATCAGCAAAAGGGCTGTCATTCCTAACTATATATTTAGAAAAACACTGATAGGTGCTTTTTTTATATTCCACCACAGGCACCGTTTGTGCAAAAATGTAAACAGATACAAATATAGTTTAATTCAAGTCCTAAACATGATTCATGCATGAAAAAAGTGGAAGCAACATTTTATAATGTTAAAAGGACAATACTGTCATGAACGATCAAACTACAAATCATTCATATCGCTAACATACAGGTATCTTTCAAAAGCTAATGACAAACATTCAATGGCAGTATACAAAGGTAATCAAATAAAAGAAAAAACAACATTAAACATACAGTGTGCATGTCAAAACTCCACTCCTTAATTCACGGGTACATTTTCAAGATACTAATTTCATTAAATCATGCACAAGGCACCGTCGTCTTCTTGGTCCATAAATATATAATTTCTGATTATTCGTATTGACATATCTAAGATTTGCATCTAAATCATCAACAACAAGTACTTCTTCTAATCCAAAAATGTCAGTTAATAGATCCACATTTAAATGCAGCACCTTTGACTTCAGATTTGTAGACCAAATTAAAACTTCTGTTCATTGCCTGTGAACTGACAATGACAACTCTATCACCTTACACATCTATTTAGGATGTAATATTATGATTGCTGAGTTACTTTGTCACACAGAATGTAGAGTGGGATTGTATTTACCTATTTTTTGTTCATCCTTACTCTGATCAGATGTGCTCAAATTCACAACATTGTTCCTTGCAGCAATATTTTAAATGTTCTATTTAAAAAAGGAAAAACTACATAATAAATAAATATGCCAATCTGTAAATAATCAGGTCTGCACAATTGAGGGAATGTATTAAATAACTGATGACATGTCTGCGAAATTGCTTACCCTGCTAATAAACTTTGGTCATATTCAAAGGTTGTCTCCTCTGATGGATCTTGAAAAACATTAATCAAATAGTAAAAATACCCAGTGTTGATAATTAAAACACCACTAAAGTAAACAAAAAAGAGGAAAAAAGAAGTGTAAACAGTCCATAAAAGCCCTGGGTCGACACTCAAACACAAAAGGTGTATAAAGGTAAAAATGAAGTATGCTGCCTTCGCATGAATTGCGTTTCAGCGGATGAAAGATGTACCGCCTTCTTCAGGACAAAATATACCCTGGTAAACATCACAAAACACCCTAGGTACCAAGAAAGGTTCAAAGTCCAATTAAAAACAGATGCCTAAGTATAAAAACTGCAACTCACCTAAGACTAAAGGATATAAGCATTCAGATGCTCAGTGTCATCCTGTTTCAATCTTTATCTCTAAATTTCCTCCAGGTATGAATAGATTACCATATACCTGGGTTGACAGAAGGAATATACCTCTATCACTACATTATGTGTGAAGAATAAGCAAAAAACGAATTAATAATGAATATATGCACAATGCTGGGATCCTAGATAGAAGGTTACAAGACAGGAGAGGAAGGATAGCTCAAGGGCAACATGTTTGTCTTGGAAGCAAGACAACGCAGCGCACGCGTTTAGAAACCACTCGCTGGTATTAAGCGCATTAAAAAAAAAGATCTACAATTAAGTCTGGAGATACCCTGAAAAACTACTAACCAGCTCAAAAAAGAGGGCCACGTTCATGCCAGGGAGAAACACTGTTGAACAACTGCGAGAGGAATACAAATTTAACAAGAATGACTTGTGCAATTACAAGCGCAAAGCGTGATTGCAAAGTGTTTTGGTGATGGCTGTACTATAAAGGAGCTCCTGCAACAACTTTGCATACCGGTCGCAGCTTCCACTTTAAGGGCAGGAGCCCATATAACAGGAGCGCATGGTCAAAGCATGTGCACGAAGGTTATAGCAAAGGGTTTTGGTGTTTGGGTGTATGGGAGATAAGAGAAGAATTTAACTTTGGAAAAAGATAGTGAACTGGACTAAGTCAAGGTCATTTGGCCTTTTGCATCTCTCTTCCCCCACCCCTATCTCGCATCACTTTATGGTTAGCGTTTAAGCTGCGGGCAGATTATCGCCATTTTTACCAAAGACAAGATGACTTTGTATTTTATGCCAACGGATAAAGCGGCTATCACGAATTGTATCAGGAACGAGATGGAGAATGGAGGGGAACAGGATATACCTGACTCCTTGGTTTATGACAACAATTTTCTCCTCAAATGGTGCAAGGGAACCCTGTGTACCTGCGTTTGTAACCCAACATGTACTGGGCTCTGAAGCTACTAACAGTGTACTTATTGATCTCCAGCCTGGTCAGACATGCCCCCCCAATGTTGTCTAAGTCACCTAATCTCATCCCAGAGTTGGATGACATGTCACACTCTACGAGCAAATATATAGAAATGGAAGAAATGCAGAATTTGATATCAACATTATTGCAACAATATTTTTACTGAAAATGTGCGACTGTATACATGAACAACAACAGGACTTTGACTCTATTAAAGTTGGAAGATAAAATGGATTCCCAACATTGCATGGTCAGTGCTACAATAGCAATGGACCAGGCATTTGGGGAAGTACGCCAGCCATTGAGGGCAGTCCCAGCTGTGGAGGAGGCCCTGGAGGTTTATAGGAGCCACAGCCAGAGACTAACACTGTCACATTTGATTGAAGTATCTGCAGTACAACTGACTAGAAAACAGCGTTACAGGCTCAAGTGACTAGGAATGCAAAAACAACATGGGGAGGACAGTCTTGGGGTCCCTGATCCTGATATCGTAGCAGTTACTAATACCCAAAGCACAGACAAGCCAAGTAAGAAAATGAAAAAGAAAGGCAAAGCACCATAGGCAAAGATTGCTTAAAGATACAGGAACACTGACCAGTTGGTTACTGCAATGTCCTCAACCTAGTACGACTGTTGTGAAGCAGTTGATAGCAGATTGGCAATATGATGTAGACGCTCTAAATCAAAGGGACCAGGTTGAGGACTGTGACCACTCTCCTGAAAAGATCCCAGTGAAGGAAGTTAACAACGAAATTGGTAGTAGAGCGGTGGAAGAGTGGAAGGTAAAGCCACAACTTCCATTTGATGTAAAATCATTGAAAATCCGAAGCATATTCCCAGTGAATGACGGCAGGAGAATACATCGGTCAGATTTGCTACATTTATGCCACCTTTGCAAATATACAACACCTGTGATTTTTATTTTGTTGATCCTTTGGACAATGAAGATGTACCTGTGTCCAGGGTCGATTGTTTTAGAATGGAAACTACTTTGACTCCTCTCAGGCAATGTATTCAAAATGCACGCCCCCTACAACTCCGAAAAGTGTTATAGTTGACAAGACACTGCCTGAACCAAATATGTCTCTTGTCTATCCTAAACCAGTGAAATGGATCGCCAGCATGGTGCTGGCTGGTGCGGTAAAGCAAGGATGATCGACCGAACTCGGCGTATGGAACACCAGAGGATACAGTCATTGGCTTGCACAAGATAGCTCTTATAGTCTGCTCAAAGCTAAGGACATATTTTTACTCCAAGAGACGTGGCTTCTTAAAAATATTTACATTTAAGGTTATAAAATCTACCAGCAGTCTGCAATCAAGGGGGACATAGGGTGGCCTAGTGGGGTCTTCTGGCGGAGCGAATGCACTCTATTTGATCACTTGTAGTTGAACTGTCTACCCCATGTAAAACCCTTTTGGCGGAAGAGATTCTCCTGAAAGTGGGAGGTCAGGATTGGAGAACCATTATAATTCATGTTTACAATCCTAATGATGGTTCTGAGACTGACTGCACCACCGCGTATATTCATGGCCTGTTTGTAGAATGCCTTATTGATGCTAGTAAAGCTTAATTCTGGTCGCAGGTGACTTGGACCTGTGGGTGTCTGCAAGCAGTTGCAGATTTTTGTTGATATTAATAAAATTAATGGACTCTCCTTGAACATCAGCAAAACTAAGTCTATGATTTGTAAATCCTAATGTGAGGAAGAAACAGAAGGCCCTTAGACTTACCATGGAGGACGGAGCAATTGAACAGGTCGACTCATACAATTATTTGGGAGTTAGGGTTAGGGGTATGGCCTCTTGCGGATGGACACTGCAGATCCAGAAGGCTAAAAGTACGTTGGCCAGGTATTGAGGGGCCCCTGCTAGGTTTGCAAGCAAGCAAGGAAATGGGGCGGTGCTCGTCTCACAGGCGGCGTACACAGCACAGACACGCAGCTCGGTAAGAGGCTCAACTCTGGGGGCACATGGCCATTGAACCCCTTGCAGTGGTGGAGAGTACATTTTTGAAAAATATCCTTGGGTTTCACCTTAGTGCACCAAATATCCCAGTATAGCTTGAGACTGGCCTGCAAGGGTTCGATTCAATCTGTGAACTACGACCAGTGCTTTACTGAGCCCACCTATGCTCAAGTGAAAATCTATGTAAATATAAAGAAGCCGTTTTGAATGTTATCTCACAGCAAGGGAGTACTTATCCAAAATGGGTTTCCCATATAGAAAACACCTTGGGACAGCTGGGGTTTGGGGAGTACTGGTCTAACCCTGAGATTCTAACATCTGCATCAAGGGAAGAGATAAAGAATGCTGCAGGGGATAGGGTGGAGGGTGACACCCTGACGAAATCCAGGGCATCTGAGTCCCTGGCCCGGTATCTTGTGTACAAGAAACAGATCGGCTGCGAATAGTTCGCAGCGAGTACATCAACCCTAGGAGGGAAATGATATGATATGATAGGTTATTTATAATGTGCTTAATACCCATCGGTTTCTAAGCGCGGAGCCGGGGATCGAACCTGTGTTGCTCTGTGTCGTCTTGCTTCCAAGGCGAGCACGACGTTGCCCCTGGGCTATCCTTCCGAGATAAGGGATAAGGTGGCCTACTTAAATTTCGTCTAGGGATTTTGCCCACAGCTGCTCGCCTCCATAAATGGAATAATGCCCATTCACCAACATGTATTTTATGTGAAGATGCTGTTGAAGATCTCTATCATTATTTATTAATTTGTGTTGGGACTAAGCCTTTGAGGGAACGCTTCCTGAAGCCACTATTTTAAACCGCTGCTGCAGGACTACGAGCGAAGCTATGCTAAATGCCTGAACTTAACTGATGTTTTGGCCACCTTTTGCCACTAGTAACTACTTGAGTGGGGCATGGAGAGGCCATTTGAAGACGCCAAAGGAGTCAGCTTAGCTACTATTAGTAACCATTTTCTCATTCAACGAAATGATGCCGGGTAACATTTTTACGTATTTTATTATTATTATTTATTATTATTATTACTTTTTATTGTTTTACTGTTTTAATATGATGGATCTTTGTTGATTGTAATTTATTGGTGTGTCAAGTGTCTATGATGTACTTATGTTGTGTTGCTTTTATGACTTTTATTGTCCACCCCAAATCTCCCCACCCCCAATCCTCTGGTTTGAGCCTCAAGCTTACCTTGGGCGCCGAAGGCTGGTGACGATGGGCAGGTTGGGGCCGTCAAGGCCAGTCATAACAGGGGGCAAGGCAGGCCACAGGGGCAAGGCGAGACATGTGAGGGTCTTCCGACTTCTGTTCCATCAACAGTAAATCAGAAGAGCCTGTTTACCCAATCAAAGCAGTGGTTTTCACGTTGCTGGTCCTCACACACTACATAAATCATTAGACATCTGCCATGGAGAGCACACGCTGTGCCAATAGAGTGCCAGCAATCAGTGACATCACTAGAAATCAGTATTAGGGGAGGCAAACCGGAGGGCACAAATAGTACACAGTGGAGTGCGGGATGGCATCAAATAAGGGTCATCATGCCAAACTGGCTTAAGTATACCTATACTTTACCAAGCTGGTTAAAAAAACACGACATTAAACATTTTCAGTGTAGGTTTAATGCAAAAAAAACTTTTTTCATCAGGTTAATATACATCCTAAAGTGTGAACTCATGTTCAACAGTTGCAAAAATGGCCCTTCACTCAGCAAGAGACTGCATTCTTTTAACTCAAGCAGACATCACTCCCAGCACAGCTTCAAATATTTGGTAGTTATAGGTGGTATTTGGCAGTAGAGACATCACTTCCAGCTCTGTTTTAAATAATAGCCAACCAAAAAGAGTCAGATTGACAGAAGACTTAAACCTCGTTTTCAAATGAAAATGAAGGACAGTCTGTTTAACAGATGAAATATCAAATAAAGACGCTCAGCACAGGTGCAAGGAGGCAACTGCTCCTTTGGTTCTTTAGCAATGGTTGCAGGAATCTCACTTTGTCCCTGTTGAATTGTTTACTGTGTTCAGTTTCTGACTGTACATCCTAGTGGTGGCTGGTGAATGTTTTAATTGGAGAGGCTTTAAATATTTCCTGCAAGTATACCAGTGTGATAGAGCGTAGTGAGGGAGCCCGAACCAATCAAGAGGTGTGAGGGGGGGCTTCCGCCCCACTGACAAGAACATTTTTAAAACACAAGCATACACACAGACATACACATATATAAATTAACATACCTTCTCCCTGGCCCTGATGTTTCCTCCCAGGGCTCTAGCTCCCACGAAGCATGAACAGGAACAGGAAGCAAAGAGTGCTTCTTGGTTCGTGCACGTGCATGCAAGAGCCGCAGCGCTGATGACAAAGCACAGCAGCATCTCCTCCTACATCCAAACATGCAGTTCCTCAGCCAGCATCCCCAATGGGCTATTCAAGGTAGGGAAAGCAAAACGCCCCGTCTTTGCATGGCTCATTGGATATGCGAGGCTGAGGAACAGAACTGTCAAACGGAAACCACATTTCCCTTTGACAGTTCTAGTCAACTGAGGAGCGCTCTGTCAGCTGCGTAAAAGAGCTGAGTGAGTGCTCAGTATTTACACGGTGCAGGCTCCTCCATTATGGGCGAGGGTGACCGTGGGTTGTCGCAACCTTGCCCATTATGGAGAGGCCGCCACTGGTACACCATCAATTAATGCATGCACAGTGTCAGTGTGTCTGGAGATGAAATATTGTTCACTTTGAAGTCATGTACACAAACTGCACTGTTGGTAATGCACTATTTTTGAACACATAAAGGGGCCCATAGTCATGCCCTGCCGTAAAAGACTACCAAGGTAGCTCAGCAGGTTGAGTGACTGGTGCTAAGGTGTTATATATTTAAAACTGGCTGCAAATCTTATGACTTTTTGCAATTCCTTATAAAACACAAGTGCTATAAAAATGTGTTCAGCCAGGAGATTGGCTGATAAATTCTAGACCCACACTAGACCCACAGTGAAAATCAAAAGTTGGCACCAATTAACCCACAGTGTAATTTGCTAATAACTGTTCTCAGCGTAATAGAAACATTTATTTGTGATTAAGCAGTTTCACATGCATAATCACAAGGTATTTGTGTGGTAGTCCGACAAAAAAATAAACCCATTTTAAAGAAAAAGACGGAATGTAAGTTTTAGAAGCATGTTTCCGTTTGGAAATGTCTTTTGTTTTTTCTAGACAAGTGTAAGGGCACATTTGGAAAACAATAGTGTGCCCACCATGTAGGTAGCCTGCTTTTCATAGTGATGGTCCCCACCCCAGTGATATTCATGGCCCATTGATTCCCGTCGTGCCCCTTACAGGCCAGGAGAACAAACACAGTCTAAGCAAATAAAGGCTGCAAACATGCGAATGATGGCTGGGCAGAGGAGCACCTTTAAGGCTCCTGGAAACAGTTATTTACCAGAGAGGGGCAGGACACCAATCATGGGGGACAAAGCATCTAATGGGGGGGGGCAATTTCCCCCCTCTATGGATGCTTATGTCAGCAAGTTTTCAGACTAGAAAGACTTTCCTAATGAAGTGCGAACCACTTTGTTTTCCGTTGGTTGAAGTACGCCACACTTCATTATAAAAATCCTACCCACAGGGGGCCGCAAAGCAGCATATCTTGTGCCGTATTATATCCACGGGCCTTAGGTTTTGCATCTCAGGCCTAGACGGAATACACCCACCACCTACCTAAAGGAAAAGCAAGTTAACTCACCCATAAGCTTGTGTTCGACTGACAAGGAGAAACTTGGGTAATCTGATTGAACTGAACTTTTGTGATATGGGTGACCTTGATGAAAGGCAAAGCTACCAAAAAAGCTGAGAAGTATCCTAAGGAATTGTGTTGGTATTGGCACATGAGAGACTTTAAAGCATGGGGAAGGGAACTCCTATTTTTGACAAAGTGACTCATCCTGAATCTTGAGTAAGGAAACCCCCTTTTCCAAACACTAGATGTAAGAAGCTCTGAACTTTTTAACCCTTCTCATTTTGGTGCTGGCATCCCTACACAATATATTCAAGTAGTTGTGAGGGGATGTATAGGTTTTGGACACAGGCAGACATTTGCTTTGGACTTGCTTACAAAGACTCTCATTAGTTTCATTTAGGTAGGGAAATCCCATCTTAGCATAGGACAAGTTATGCATTTACCCAACCTTCTTTTATTTGAAGAAAGGTTTATGACCCAGGTTTTGCTCAGTTGTCTGTGTTTGCTTCATGATTCCTTCACAGTTCCCAGAGAATTGTTTTTCAATGTCCAGCTCTGCACATACCTGAGACTATGGGACAACCATTTAATATGAGGTGAACACTGGCGGAGGCTCACGCAGGCTGTTTTACCTTCCAGTGCCAGATTACAAGGTGTGAGAAGAGTGAAATCATTTGTGGAAATGAGGACACATCTTGAACAAAATTATCAGGTTCCTTTCTCTGTAGCTGACGCGCCAATAAATACTGCGCGTCAAAATGGGCGGAATTGCACTAAGAGAGGAGGAAGAAAGTCATACAAAATGCTCCAAATATGAACAGACAAATATTCCTGATGAAGTAACTTAGACAAGGTCACCATTTCTCAGTATCACTATTCGGCTTCCATGGTAACAGATCTATGCAAGTACATGTTTACAAATATATTAAGGAATTGATTTTACCGTTTTACAGGCATATGCAGCTCTATGCATCACATGGGCTGGACTAACCAAAGAAATCAAATAAAAATTCATACTGGAAAGTGCAAAAAGTTTGTTATGTAGCTAACCAGTGAAATAAGTTACATAAACTATTGTTTCTATTTATAAATATTGTATTGCATTTTGCCAAATAAAGTTTTATTAAGTCAGAGTGGGGTTTTGACTTATAAACACTTGGGACCTTGTCCACCAGACTGCAGTGTCTGACCTTTCCTTCTCACAGTCTTCATCAATTGCTTTAGTACTGGGACTTTGTTTCTCACAATCGAGTGTCAGAACTCCTCTTCTCTCTGAGTCTTTCTAAGAAACATTTGTTCTTGGAACACAATTCCAGAATGTAATGACTGTTATTCCCTTCTCAAACAGGGCCTCATTAGAATTTTGGTGGTGCGGGAAAAAAAGCAGAGATAATTCCATCATTGCCATCTTTTGTGACGGTAACAGAATTTTTCCCCGCACCACCAATATTATAGGTTTTGGCGCATTTACATCCGGCGAAATGACTGTATGGTAAATCTGCTAAAATTTTGGAAAAAGTAGCGGATTCACCTCCAGCTTGTTGCTGGAGGTACATTTGTGTATGTATTTATTAGTGTTTATACCGCGCTTTACACCAAAGCGCCAGCCGAATTAAAACCAGTGCATCAAATCTGGGCAATGAGGAAAATACGAAATAAAGCAGTCAAATGGGGAGTAGATAGAGTCTAAGATAAGAAAAGAAATGTGGGTAAGAAGAAAGGCAGAGAAGATGAAGTGGAAGTGTGTTCCAGTGCATCGCGGCCAACAAGACAAAAGAATGGAAACGTGATTGAGCACAGGAGGCTGAGAGACAGTAAGAAGAAATTGGGAGTGTGAACGGAGAGGCTGAGGAGGGGGAATATAAAGACACAAGAGAAGACAAATATGGTGGGGAAAGATAATGGAGAGGCTTAAAGACCAGGCAGAGGAATTTGAATTCAAGGCGAGAATGGAAAAGAAGCCAATGCAAAGAGGAAAGAGAGGGAGAAATAGAGTTGCAAGAAGACAGAGAAATAGTAAATTGATAAACGAACTATACAGATATTTAAGAGGACTTAAGTGCAAGACAGGAAGACCAAAAAGAAGACACGAGCAATAGAATTGGTCAGAAAAGATTAGTGAGGATAGTAGCATTTTGTAAGCATGAAGAGAAAGGAAGGGACAAGCTTTACAAATGTTGTTATCGATGTGCACGACAGGAACCAGAAATAGCAGAAATGTGATGTGCAAAAGTGAGTGAAGAGTCCAGATAGACTCCAAGATTTTGAGCCATAGAAGAAATTGATACCTTAGAGGGGGGGAAAGGAAATAGGCGGAAGCAGAGGAGGAACTGTAGAAGCTGGAACAAAAAGGACATGAGTTTTAGAGGAATTTAAACCTCGAAAATTATCAGCCATTCATTATTGGATAGCCAATAGGCAAGAAGTTATTTGCTTGTGGATCAGAGGGGAAATAGTCGAAAAGGATAGAGAAAGCTGAGTGGCATCAGCACAAAATTAGTGAGAAAGTCCAAAAGAAGATATAATGGAAGCAAGAGGACAGGTGTAGAGAGAGAAAAGCTCAGGGGCGAGGACATATCCTTGAGGGACACCATTGTTGAGGTGCAGAGTAGAAGAGGTATTACCAGCCCAGGAAAGATAATAAGTGCCGGTAGGTAGATAAGATTTGAATAATTTGAGGACAGACCCAGAAAAACCAAGAGAAGAAAGAGAGGAAAGCAAAAGTGAGTGGTCAACAGGGTCAAATGGTGCTGACAGATAATAAGTATTAAAAGTAAAAAGTGCTTAGCGTAATGGGTGGTTGGTAGAGAGTTACACACAGAGAGAAGAGCAGTTTCTGTAAAATGGTGAGGACGAAAACCAAATTGGAAACAGGTGAACAAAGAGTTGGAAGTGATGAAGACTTAAGAATAAGCAGCGCACTGCAAGATTTTAGACAGGTAAGATAGGAGAGATATAAGGTTAGATGGAAGAGACGGTTAAATCCTCCCCTTTAACACCGAAAATTGGTGGATTTACTGCGCATTAATTCTGCGAGCAAGAAATCTGCCAGAAATCCCCAATGGAGTCCTATGGGGGACCAAGTGGAAGTAACAGTAATTGAGTTTGGTGGGAATTCAGCAGATGTACTGCCAAATTACCACCAAACCCTTAATGAGGCCCTACACTGTTTGTTGGGCACTTTGGTACTTGAACTACAATTCCCAGAATTTTATTTGAGTTCTATTCCAGTTTTTATTGGGTACTTTGGTACTTTGACTACAATCCCCACAATTTAATGTTTCTGCACTTGTTAGTCATAGGGCCTCATTACGACCCTGGCGGAAAGTTACCGCCAGGGCCGTGACTTTACCGCCATGGTGCTAACTACGTTAACACCATGGCGGTAAGGGGATTTACCGCCCCATTCCGACCTTGGCGGGGCGGTAAATCCCCAATCCCCATTTACCCTTCCCCATTCCCATTTTTGCCCCATAGGGCATAATGGGAGTGGGGAAGGCGTTAATTACGCCACCGTAAATTACGGTGGCGTAATTAACACCAAGTTCCCTTACCGCCATGGATTTTTACACCCGCTAGAAGCAGGTGTAAAATCCGCCATGGCGGAAAGGGAACTCGTGATTGGCGGTAAGGGGTCGGCGCAGCTAACGATGGCGCTAACCCCTTACCGCCAGGGTCGTAATGAGGCCCATAAGTCTTTATAGAACACTTTGGTGCTTTTAAAGAAGGATTGCATGGACGGATGTATGAATGGTTGAATGAATAAGTAAGTGAATAGGCGAGTATGTGAACAAATGAATTAATCCATGAATGAATAAGCAAATGAATGAACAAACACTTTATGTGGCCGTGTATTCTGAATTGGATGATGGTGCTTCCTGAGTAGAGATCTGGCGGTACACAAAATTCTGCAAAGAGTGATTTTGCAATTTAATTGAAGACAATGGAGTGGGTTTCAATGGAGATATCTATGAGAATCAAGTCCATAGTGTGGGCCTTACAACTTTAGATGACTGCTCATTTCAAACCTCAATCTGCTTGCGGGAATTGGAGCTAGATTAGGGAGGACAATCACAGGGGCATACAAGGGTGCCATGCTGCATTTTGTTGTTGTTGAGATATTTGGGTTATACCCATTTGTGCGTGACTCAGGTAATGGCAGCTGGAGTTTCAAGGTGACTCAGGTATTGACAGCTGGAGCTTCAAGGTGACTCAGGTAATGACAGCTGGAGGGCTTCTGTTTGGCTACCAGTCTGGCTGCAGCATTGTGGACCATATCTAGTCAGCAGATTTGATGTTAAGGCAGACTGAGAGAGCAGGGTTTGTTTACGTTTACTGGGCAGAAGACCTTAAAGTCTGCAGGATTGGGGTGGTAGTAGTAGAGCAGTGTTCTGGCCAGAGCGTTGTTCTGGAAATCAAGAGAAAGTTTACAGGACAGTGACTCTGAAGCTTTTGACATCAGTGTTGGTAATGTACGATTGACATATGATGCCTGCTTTGTCATTTTTGTCAAGTATAGCCCCTACATTTTCTGGCACAGCCTGGGGCAAGAGTGGACCTTTCTTATCCCAACTCCCACTGCAACCACCCCCACCCACAGACCAGCTGGAAAGGAAGGGGCGCTATGGATCCTGCAAGTAAAAGATGTTACAACAGGAGATAGGCTACGCCCTAAGTTCATACCTTATTCTGTACACTGTGACACAGACACCAAAGTGGAATTTTCTTAGGGATTCCAATGGGGACCTCTTTTTCTATTTTACTTTTAAAAACACACAATAACGACCTAAACATTACTAATTCTAAACCCCTTTTACAACTATTATTCTTTTTTTCCCCTGGAGTGATTTCCCTCAGAGGGATCTATTCCATTAGCCCACACTCCCTGAGAGCAGTCAAAGGGAGAACCCTAGCATGGAACTGACATGTCAGACCCCTGCTCCGTGCCTGGCACCACCCCTGTAGAGGAGGTCCGGGAGATAGCCCCAGTGGGTGGTTCCATTCTCTAGGAGGCCTTTGGCAAGCTGCCACTTCCCTTCCTTCCCTAACGCCAGGGTACCATTCTGAAAATCACTTTCTGTAAATAGAATATATAAATAGCCTTATAAAACCCCCAAATACACCTGAGTGACAAACAAACTAAACCACCCTAAATACATACATGCCCATATACCTATATCATATAATCAAACACTCATTAGTAATGATATCCCTTCTAAAACAAATTGCTAATACAAAACTAATAAATATATACATGTTGGTATATGCACACTTAACCTTTATACATTGGGGCTTTAAGTGTGACTGCTGCAGTCAGCCAATCCCTTATAGTACCTATGCTGTTCCAGATGAAACAGGCATAATCTGCCGCAGGCTGGTAGATGGGGCTCCCTTGCCCCAGTCACTGTTCTTTTGCTAGCGATGCCATCACACACAAAGCAAATTCATTGCTGCATAGCCCACGCTTGGTCAACCTTTTAAGGCAGCCCCTATGCCCTGGGGGGTCCACCAGAGTCACTGTTGCATATCCCACAGCCAAAGGAACTTCTTTGGCTGCCTCATCCACCACAGCGGGTGACCAACATCACCAATGCACCTCTTGGCACACTCTCCATCTTCATGGTGGCCGGTGCTCTGGGGGGTCACCACATTCACAACCGCACAGCACAGTGCATTATTTCTTCTGGTGGCCTGCCCTTTGCTATGGGGCGCTACCATCACCACTGCACTCCAGCACACATCATCTGGGCCAGACCACCCCCTTTCTTTCTGCACTGCTGTGGGCTGCAGACTCTACAAGGCTCTAGCATGCGTGCCGTAGTTCTGCTCTTCAACTGGGCCGCAAGGATGGTCTCAATTGTATAGTCCAGAAAAGGTAAATCCACAAACATACACATAAAAATTAAATTAAATATATTTTCTCTCCACCACCATGCTTTCATCTTTATTTCCCTCAGGGGACAAGCATGCAGGCCACATTAAGCAGGCCAAAATTAAGCCTAGGGCTACAAATGACTCCATCCACACAGTCAACATAACTTGCAGGAACTCTTCACTTGTAAATGTGATTTGTCTCATTATAGTCACATTATGGGATGAGTAGCTCTCATGAACCAAAGTTGTTTAGAGTTGGTGACCTAGCTAGTTCCATGGGGTTAGGGGAAGAACGTACTTCACAGGGTCACTCTATGGTTGAAGGGAAGAGGGCTGGTGTTATCAAACACGGGCAGAGCATCACTTTGATAAGCTACCTCGGATCCCACTCAGCTCCCGATTTCCCGTATCACCCAAGGTTATACAACCATAATTGGCCAACCCATGGGAATTAGGAGGAGCCTGTGGATGAGTCTTGAACTATAGACAAATAAGCCATCAAATACACATTCTTTTTGGGTGAAAGCAAGAACAATTGCCAGCTATTCTGACAAAAAGCAGCCAACATTAAAGGAACTGAAACTCTTGTATAAAGAAATGTTAATATTGGAGTTTGGAAAGAACATTTTCTGAATTTAAGAAATATACCCTTCAAAAAAGGGTAAGCCATCCAGCTTTACAAATATATTACTTGTTGTTTTCATTTCACTTGTGTTACAACTGTCACCTGATGAAGATGAATTGGAGCTAAATTCTTATCCAAAATGTTGTTTTCCTTTGTTTCTATTTTTAGGAATTACATTTCAGGTACCATTAATTATAGCTCTCCTGATGATCCATTATACATTTCTTGAATGGTGAAACACGTGTTGAGAGATAATGTATTGTAACCTGCAAATTAGAAAAATAACACAAGAATTAAAAACAATCTTTATTGTCAGCAAACCGAAGTTCTTTTTTCTTCTTTCAACTGTAAAATACTAACAAATGATTAAATATTTCAAGTTGGCGCAAACAGAAGCTATCCCAACCTCATGCACACTGGATTAGCATTTAGTCTATTGTTTTTGAGGACTTTCATGATGGTATAAAAATGGAAGAGACGGTCCTCCCAAGTTTTCCTATAAATGACAACATCATCAATATAAGCTCCATAGAAATGAGAATAGGGCTGTAGGACTCGATCCACGAGGCGTTGGAAAGTGGCTGATGCACCGTGTAGACCGAAAGGGAGGACTTTAAATTGGAATAATCCTAGCAGCATTGAAAATGCAGTTTTTTCCTTATCTGATCCATATACGTGAACTTGCCAATACTCCTTAGTTAAGTCTAGGCTCAATAGAAAGATGGCTGCTCCGAGTTTATCAATTAGTTCGTCGATGCATGGCATGGGATAGGCATTGAAATCTGATATGGCATTAACTTGATGGAAGTCTATGCAGAATCTCCAGGAACGGGCAGGTTTAGTGATCAACATGATAGGAGAGGACCATGGACTTGTGGAGGTCTCAATAATGTTGGCTTTCAACATTTTGTTGACTTCCTCGATCACTATCTGTTTACGGGCTTCTGTGAGTTAATATGGTTTTAAGTTTAGCACTTTACCTTTAGGTGCTCTAATATAGTGGTACGTACCTGTTACTCTTCCTAGTTTTTCTGAGAATACATCGGAAAATAAAATTATTACATCTTTTAGATCTTGATGGTGTTGAATAGATAAGTCAGAAGGAATTAAATTATCTAGGTTTTCAGGAACCAGACAAGCTAGTATTTTGGCATGGGTGGCTGATGGTTTCTCTTTTCACTCTTTCAAGAGATTTAGATGATATAATTGGATTTTCTGTTTTCTATCCGGTTGGGCTACTGTACACATACAGGTTCACGTTCTTTCTACTATCTCATAAGATCCGTGCCATTTAGAGACAAGCTTGTTCTCTGAGGTTGGTAAGAATACTAGTACTTTCTGTCCTATATCAAATTATCTTAATTTCACTTTCTTATCCTAAGTGATCTTTTGTTGGCTTTGGGCTTTTTCCATATGAGTAGAAACTAAGTCTGGGACCAATTTCATATGTTCTCGCATTCGGGTGGTGATTTGCGAGATGTGAATAGGGTCCTCCTCACGTTCTTCCCAGGTTTCCCGAAGCATGTCGAGGACATCTCTCGGCTCTCTACCATAGAGCAACACAAAAGGAGAGAAATCTGTAGAAGCTTTGGAGGTTTTCCTCACTGCAAATAGTGCCCATGGGATCATTCGGTCCCAGTTTTTCTTGTCATTGTCTACCAGTTTTCGTAGAATTATTTTTAGGGTTTCATTGAATCTTTCTACCAAGCCATCTGTCTGGGTATGGTACACATAAATTTGTAAGGTGGTAATGTGGAGGAGCTCTTTCACCTAGGCCATCAACTTACTCAGACAAATGTGAACCCTGGTCCATTAGTATTACCTTAGGAAAACCTACCCAAGAGATATACAGTAGAAGATGTTTAAGGATCTGCTGGCTTTGCGATATCGGGTTGCATAATCCATGATCACCAGGACATATTTATTATCTAATCTGGATGTTCCAAGTGGTCGAATTATATCCATACCAATTCTCAAAAAGGGGATTTCTTTGATCGGCAATGGGTTCAGAGGGGCACGTAATGGGATGTGCGGGCTGGTCTTTTGACATATTTTGCATGTGTTGCTGAAAGGTTTTACATCGGCGTGGATACCTGGCCAGTAAAACTTCCCACTAATATGCACCTGTGTTTTAGATTATCTTAAATGCCCTCCGCTAAGATGAGAAGGCACAATTTCCAGTGCAAACATTCAGTGGCTTTTGAGTATCACTAATGGTGTTTTTACCATGTCTTCTGGGGAGGTCTCTCTTCTGTAAAGCAATCCTTGTTTTAGAAAGAAAAAGGAGGGACTCCCCTTCTCTAAGCCTTCTTCTTCCAGAATTATTTATATAAATGCTTCAGCAAGGGCTTGATCATTTTGCTGGGCGAAGGCTTGGTCAGGATAGATGGGTTCTTCTCCCTTCATTTCTTTGATGTTAATCAATGTATCACCTTTCCCAAAGCCTAAATTACCTCTTTCCATATTATCTGGTTCACTTTCTTTAAACTGAGGAAATAGAGCTCTTTCCAAAATTCCCTAGCAAATTCGATCTCCTGACATACCTCACAAGGTACCTTGCCATTGTTCTGTAAGATAGGGCACAGTCTCATGTCTCCAATAAAGTGGAGGTAGGGGGGTAGGATCACCTGTGGATGTGTACGTCTGCTCCTCTACAATACTAATAAAGTCTCTTCCAGTCTCTTAAAGTTTTTAAAGTGTATTTGTCTTCAGGTCTGGCAGCAATATAGCCAATTACCTCCTGCAGATGGACGAGGGCTAAGGGAGAGTCTCCAACACAGCCAACAGCACTCTCCAAACACTTCTGCAAACTATGCGTGGAAATGCGCATGGCTACACTGCTATATGTTGTTCTGGTGCAGGGGAGCGGGGCTTACTCCTTTCCTTTCAATTAGTAGCAAAATCTGCAAATAAAGAAAGTATAGTTGTAAACAGTGTCCTTATATATACTAATAACGTCTCTTCCAGTCTCTTAAAGTCCTTAAAGTGTGTTTTTCTTCAAGTCTGGCAGCAATGCAGCCAATTAAGTCCTGCAGATGGATGAGGGCAAACGGATAGTCTGCAACACAGCCAACAGCACTGTCCAAGCACTCCCGCAAAACGTGTGCCAATCATATCTGGTTCTAGCGCTGCAGCCCATTCTTTGATATAAAAGCAGTGAGCATCATATTATAAGGCTAAATCCTGGACCCACTCTCACTGGATACAATGGTGGGCTAATTGACTTAGTACAGCATATACAAGGAGCTCCTGGTAAGGACACTGGGCTGGTATAGTGAGTTGAACTTTAAATCTATAAGAACAATAAATAAAAGGGCTGCCACCAACCAGTGGATCCAGACAGCTGTATTTTGAAGGAGACTCAGACAGGGAACACTACGATGTAACACCCAAATCGAACAAGGTTCAAGTCCTTGCAGGGAACATAAGGGTTTGTGTCACCAATAAAGCACTTGATGCGCACTCAACATGGAAAAAAATGGCTTCCCCAACAGCAAAAAATGCAACAATGCAGGGGGCTGGCACCAAAGGTACAGATTAGGACTTCTCAGGCTCACACATGTGGACAAACCTAATGTAGCAGGGAGAGCATGCATGCCAACTGTTATTTATTTTGGGATCAGTAGCATCTGTTGTTTTCTCCTAAATTGCCACATGCCATCAAGAACGTTTAATTCAGTGAAATAATCCCACGGTTGACACATACAGACTGATTCTGCAGGCAGATATGCTAAAGGGTATAGCCTACAGATACATATGCACCCTCTGGAGCACAGGGTATGGCCTTGTGTTAAGGAACATGAGAGAATATTCTATCTTTCCTATGGCCAAAACACATAGGGGTCATTTTGTAATGGGCGGGGTGGTAAACTAAAGTGTAAAAGCAAGGTGCAATGAATATAGGCCTGCATTTACTGCCCATTTCCATTCCCTTTGAAGGCTGACAATGGGAATGGAGCAGAATGAACCTTTACGCCATGCTTTCCTCCTCCATCTTGAAAGTGCAATCCATTATATGCCTGCATGAGATTTTCGTGCATGTGCAAATCAAATGAACTCCAATGGAATTCGTCGCGATTTAGCACCTGATAAAAGTGGTCAAATTCCATTAGAATTCAATATAAATTCTAAGAGACATTTGCAGGCGGCATTTCCAAGTTTACAAAACATGAGTAAAATGAAAGAGTTAAGGCAATTTCATGCTCTTTTACTATTCCTTGTAATACTCCTTTTGGTAAAACTTTAAAAATTGCCTGCAGGGGAGCCAGCAGCACATAAGTGCTAACGTTAGTTGTCCCCTCCAGGCAATGAACACTTTTTTATAAAATGGCCCACATAATCCTCCCACCTCTCTGATAACAAACTGTACATGCGATGATATTGCACTCTATATAATCACATATTCTATGCAGTAATGTTAATGCCTTAAAGGTACTAGCAAAAGTACCCATTCTCCGAACGTGTTCTGTAGACAGACATGATAACACTCTCATCAATTGTTGAAAATCAATGATCCTGTAGGTTGCTGCTCTGATTCGCTTATCGCTTGATGTGCTTTGCATCCTGAAGTAAAATTCACTGAGAAATTGTACGTGTGACTGGCTGACATACCCCAGAGCATACGTTGGGGGGGGGGGGGCGAGAGTTGTCTTGCTGCTGCATACTGGGACCTTCTGTGCTCCCTCCCCACCTGTCGCCTCACCAGGGCGTGGTTCAGTTTGCTGTGGTACATTGTGGTGCGAATATTTCAGAAACCGTGCATCCTAGGGCCTGGAAACGTGGCACCTCGAGTTTTAGTCCTCGTTTCAGGTCTGGTCCTTCTACAACCACATTGATGTTACGCAAATTTCAGGCAACTGTCTCATGTGTGACGGTGCTGAATTTCGGGGAGAGGGGTGAGGTGTACAAATGTCATGTAGCCAATAATGTCTGGAGAGAAACAACAGGTAACTATGCCAAATTGTGGTACAGATTGGTGAAACGGTGTGGAATTGTATAGGGAACAATGCTTCGCCAAGCCCAAAACCCACAAACAAATGTTGACTTTTGCTAAAATCCAGGGAAAGGGGTGGGTGTCCAAATGTCATGTAGCCATTAATGTTCGGAGGGTCCTAGCAGGTAACTATGCAAAATGTGGTGCTCATTGGCTAAACAGTGTGGACTTGTATAAGGAGCAACTATTCTCGAAAGCCACAAACCCACAAACACATTTTGACTTGTGCTGAAATCCAGGGAACGTGGTGGGATATCTAAATGTCATGTAGCCAGCATTCTCCGTAGGGTGCTAACATGTAACTATGCAAAAATTGGTGTAGATTGGTGAAACGGTGCGGCAATGCATCGGGAACAATGTTTTGCCACAAACCCAGCCTCCCACACATTTTTAGATTACAGTAAGGTGCCCAGGATGGACAGGCGCTACAAATACATATCCATGTGTACAGTAACATAGCTCTGTTTTGCCGCCAATTTATTTGTGCAATTCAAATGAGCTTTTTAAAAAAATATATATATATTTTAATTAAACTTTGGCATGTTGGTGCACTTTTATATATAGTGATAACTGATTAACTCTGTAAATGTTTAGTGCCTAATTATGACAATGGTCTGTTTAGGACACTATTATGATATTTAGAAATCAGGAACTGGTGCTGTAAATAGCTCCTGAAACCACACATTAGAGCCTTTATGTTGTCTCACGTCCCAGGGGAGCATGCTTTAGTAGTTATATTATAACAAAAGGAAGAAAGGGCTTACAGCATCAATCAGCTAATTTGTAGAAGGCGGGGGGAGGGGGATAAGCAAGGTTAGGGGTACATGAAAGGAAGCGAGGGAGAAAAAAAACACTTAAAGTGGAAGAGTGGAATTCCGGGATATGCAAATCCCACAGTATGTAGGGAACCATTTGTGAGCTTATTGGGCAATCAAGAAGAGGATCATCCGTATAAAATGAGGCGGAAGGGAAACAACACATTATGTTAATATTAATGTTAATGTTAAAGGACATTTGTACCGCGCACTATCACCACCGGAGTGGGCCCCTGGCGCACTGGTGGCTCTGGAAAAGGAAGGGAGGGTGAGTTAGTGGGAGGAAGCAGGAAAAGAGCAAGAGAGCAGTGATGTGCTGTTGACGGCCACAGCCCAGTGGGTCCGTTGGCTGGGCCTAGGGTGTTTGCAGCCGGTAGTCGTTGTGTACTGTTGTGGAGGTCTATGTGTGTTTTTGTTTTGTTGTTACAGTGTAGTGACGTTTGTGCGATTTGTTGTGCTGTAGGTTTGTGGTTGTGTTTGGTTTGGAGTTTGAGAGGTGTGTGCAGAGGTGGAAATTGTTAGTACAATTGGTTAGTTGGCATCTTTAGAAGTCTCTCCTGATGCTCTTCTGTCCTGATCTGGGCCCATCTTGCACGAAGCTCACTTTCACATCTGGCACCCACCTCAGCCAGCCTCCATCATAACCCCTCCTGTCCTCCTTACCTGCACTTGTGGCCAGTGCAGGTAAGCCTGCATCAGCCTCCATCATAACCCCTCCTGCCCTCCTTACCTGCCAATGCCCACCTATCAGCTAGCCTGGCAATTGCCAGTGCCTCTGCAATCCAATTGATATTTTGGTACATGGTAGCAACTGAGGTGGAGTGACGGGATTGGCTGGGGTAGTTGACTGTCTCAATGGGTGTCAACTGTGTTTCTGTCTATTCTGTGTCACCTGTCCGGCATTGCAGGAGCTACACTGTCATTTCTAGGGATGTTAGTGTCCTTTCCAGTTCCATCATCCTTTTTTCTGTTGTTTCGATTTTCAGGTTGAATCTGTGGTCTTGAAGAGCTAGGTTTTTAGTAATTTCCTGAATTTGTGGTGATCCTCAGTGTTTCTGATCTCGTTTGGGACGTTGTTCCAGGTTTTTGCGGCTAAGTGGTAGAAGGAGGTGCCTCCAAGTTTTTTCTTAAGGTATGGTTTTAGTTCCAGGCGAATTTCGTTGCTGGATCGGAGGGGCCTCTTTGGTTTGTATATTGTTATTTTCTTTTGTAGGAATTCTGCTCCTTGTCCACTGATTGCCCTGTGCGTTATGCAAATGGTTTTGAAGGTGATGCAATGTTTTACTAGGAGCCAGTGTAGTGTTTTAGGGCAGGAGTGATGTGGTCTCTTCTGGATAGCTTGAGGAGTAGTCTTGCTGCAGGATTTTGGATCTGTTGTAGTTTCTTCAGGTATTCCGAGGTAGAGGCTGTTTGCATAATAGATTCTTGACATGATGAGGGCGACGATAGTGAGTGTTTTGTGCATGAAGGAGAGGAAAGGTAGGATTCTTCTTGCTGTGTGGAGGAGGAAAAAACATTTCTTCACTGTTGCATTTATTTGTGGTCCTAAGGTTAATGTATTGTCCATCAGGACTCCCAGATTTGTAACTACCTTGGATGGTGTTGGTACAGTTCCTAATTCCGTTGGCCACGGGATGGCGGTTTCGTTCTCTTGGTCTTTGGATATGATCATGATTTCTGTCTTTCCTGGGTTGATTTTCAGGTTGTTGGCATTCATCCAGTTGAAGATTTCTTTCAGACAGTCGATTAGAGCGAATGCATCTGCTGAAATTTCCAGAAAGTTTTCTAGTTTGTGCTGTGGTTCTGTGTTGGGTTCTTTTGGTTGTATCTCGTAGTTGGTTGATTGATCTTGTATGGTTTGTCTGATGTCATTGATTTTTTTTTGAAGTGGTCTGCCAGGTTGTTTTATGATGTTAAACATTTCTTTTTGTGTGTTGGTGGCATTGGTGATTCTGTCATCATAATGCCTTCTCTTTGCCTTTTGAATTTCCTTCTTGTATGCGCGGATTTGTTTTTGGAACAGTGTTTTGTTGTCTGGGTTGTATTCTTTCCTCCATTCCAGTTCCATCTTTTTTTTTTCCTTTTTCATGGTGCTCAATAGTGGGGTGAACCATTTTGCCGTTGCTCTTTTTTTGATTGGGTGAATTGTTTTTCAGGGGCGATCTTATCTATTGTGTGTGCTATCCATTTGTGTAGTAGTTCCACTTTCCCGTCTACGTCAGCTAATTCTAGTTCTGTAGTTGAGAGCTTGGTTAATTCCAGTTGTTCAAATAGGTTTCTTTCTTTGATGTGTTTCCAGTTTCTTTGTGTGGTGGTTGTGAGTTTAGGAGGTTGGATGCATACTTGGGTGGGCATGGTGATCGGGAATGGGATGATGAGGTGGTCACTCCACAGTATTTGTATCGGCGGTGCCGTGGTGATGAGTTTTCCATTGGTAAAAATTGCGTCGAGGGTGTGTCCTGTCGAGTGAGTTGCCCCTTTGACTAGTTGTCGTAGTTTCATGATAGCTAGTTGTTCAGTCAGTGAGTTATGGGAGTTGACATGACTGTCTTCAAACCAGATGTTGAAGTCCCCTTAGATGATTAGGTGTTCGTGGTTGATTGCTAAGTTGGTGATGGCTTCTATGAGATTGTGGACGAAGATTGCATCATATGTCGATGGTCTGTACACTAGTATGAATGTAATGTTGGTTTTTGGGCTTGTTGTTAGGTGTATTACCATGCTTTCACAGTTGAGGATGTTGAGTGGTTCATCCGTTTTTAATTTCAGGTGTTCTTTGAATGCTATTGTAATGCCTCCTCCTTTTTGGTTTTTCCTGTTGATTTGAAGGCATTTAAAGTCGGTTGAAAGGCATCTTTGGAGTGTGATTTTGTAGTTGTCGTCTAGCCATATTTCTGTGATGAACAGGATGCCAATGCCGTTGTCGTCGAGTAGGTCGAAGATCTCTGTTGAGTGTTTTGACATGGATCTTGCGTTTATTAAATTGCAGTGAAGTTGGAATGTGTTGTTGTTTGGTTTGGACTTTCTAATAGAGGTTGTCTTCTCATCGGTGTTGAGGTTTGCTTCCTGGTCGATCTCTTGTTGCGTAGTAGGTTTTGTGGTATCTGCGTTTTCAAAGAGTTCCTCTAGGTTCTGTCTTGGATTTTTGTTTTCATCGGGGTCGTCTTCCGGGGGGGTGAGCTTTTTGATTGTAAGTCCCTCTTGTTTTGGTGACGTAGGGTGTTAGTGCATCGGTCGTGTGTTTGTTGTATTTTGTATTATTCATCCTTCTTTTCCGTGCTTGTGTTAGGTTATTTGATGTTGCTGCTTCTAGCGCCGTGTCGGTTAGCTGTGGTGCCCAGTTGTCAGTGAGGTATGGAATTAAGTAGAAGGATTTGTCTCTTCTCTCAGTGTTTGCTCGATTTTTGTTCCTGTCTGTGGGGGTGTGTTCTGTAATTTTCTTTCTTTCTTGCTGCTTCGGAGTGTTTGTTCTGACCTCTCTTGTTCTTTCCCTCGGAATGGGTCGTTTGCGTGGCATTGTGAGGTTGGGAGTTGTTCAATCTTTGTTTGTTAGGTAATGTCCAGTTGGTTCAATTTTGGTCTGGTTGTCTTGTGGTGTAGTAGTGGGTGTGAGGGGTTGTCCGCTACTAGTTTGGACTTTGTCTGTAGGTGGTATTCCGGTTTATGTCGCCGACTTGTTCAGTCGCTGTCTTGAGAGGGTAGGGGAGGTGGTTAAGGGTTATGGGATTAATCGGTGGCTCTCTTTAGTGACCGTCTCCTTGGACGCGGTTCACTGTGGTGATCTAGATATATGTGGGTTTGAGAAGGCTATCTCCTAATTGAAGAGTAGGTTGTGGGGTGGTGATGCTAGGAATAACGCCTTATGAGGCGTGTGCCCCTAATTGGAATGTCACTCCATAATGGTTCACTAGTGAGTCTCTCTCACTTCAGGGTGAGGCGCTCAGCAACAATTTTTGAGAGATCTTTATAGTGGGGGATGCGCCTATCAATGCAATCGAATTTCGAGTAGTGCTAATGGAGACATAGCCCCTGCTAGATCTGGGAGATCTGCACAGTGGGTGAGAGGCCCAATCAATGCAATCTAAGTATCACACAATGGAGTCTAGACAGAGAGCGTCTTCTGAATTTGCGTGGTTTATATAGTGTTTATAGAGTGCAGTCTCAATATAGTACAATGCAGTCCAATCTCACATAGAGTAATTGGAGACAGAACCCCAGTCAGATTCGAGAGTCCTGTATGGTGGGAGAGCGGTCCAGCAATGCAATCTAAATATCGTACAAAGCAGTTTGGAGGCCTATACATGCAGTCTAAAAACACACAGTGCAATTGGAGAAAGAGCCCCTGCTAAATTCGAGAGACCTGTATAGTAGGAGAGGGGCCTATCAATGCAATCTAGATATCGTACAATGTCGTTTGGAGGCCAGTCAATGCAGTCTAAACATCACACAGTGTAATTGGGGACAGAACCCCAGCCAGACCGGGGAGACCTGTATAGTGGGAGAGAGGCCTATCAATGCAGTTAAATATCGTACAATTCAGTTTGTAGGTCTATTAATGCAGTCTAATATCACACAGTGCAATTGGGACAGAACCCCAGCTAGACTTGAGAGACATGTATATTGGGAGAGAGGCCTATCAGCCCAGTCTAAATATCATACAATGCAGTTTGTAGCCCCATCAAAGCAGTTTAGTATCACACAGTGCAAATGCGGACAGAACCCCAGCAAGACTTGGCAGACCTGTATAGTGGGAGAGAGGCATATCAGTGCAGTCTGAATGTCATACAATTCAGTTTGTAGGCCTGTCAATGCAGTTTAATATCATACAGTGCAATTGGGGACAAAACCCCAGCTAGATTTGGGAGACCTGTATAGTGGGAGAGAGGCCCGTCAATGCAGTCCAAACATCATACAACGCAGTTTGTAGGCTTATTAATGCAGTCTAATGTCATACAGTGCAATTGGGGACAGAACCCCAGCTAGACTTGAGAGACCTGTATATTGGGAGAGAGGCCTATCAATTCAGTCAAAGTATCATACAGTGTAGTTTGTAGGCATATTAATGCAGTCTAATATCATGCAGTGCAATTGGGGACAGAACACCAGCCAGACCCGGGAGACCTGTATAGTGGTAGAGAGGCCTACCAATGCAGTCTAAAAAAAACAACAAACAAAATACAATACAGTTTGTAGGCCTATTAATGCAGTCCAATATTACAAAGTGCAATTGGGGACAGAGCCCCATCTAGACCCGGGAGACCTGCACAGTTAGAGAGAGGTCCATTAATGCAATCTAAACATCACACAATGCAGTTTGTAGGCCTATTAATGCAGTTTAATATCACAAAGTGCAATTGGGGACAGAGCCCCAGCTAGACCCGGGAGACCTGCACAGTGGGAGAGAGGCCCATTAATGCAATCTTAACACCACACAATGCAGTTTGTAGGCCTATTAATGCAGTTTAATATCACAAAGTGCAATTGGGGACAGAACCCCAGCTAGAGCCGGGAGACCTGTATAGTGGGAGAGAGGCCCATCCATGCAATCCAAATATCATACAATGCAGTGTAATATCACACAGTGTAATTGGGGCAGAACCCCAGCTAGACCCGAGACCTGTATGTTGGGAGAGAGGCCCATCAATTCAGTCCAAACATCATACAGTGCAGTTTGGACCCAGAGGGAGAGGGGTAATGTGGAATAGTCACAGTGTTCAATATTGGTTTTGCCAAGTGGTCAGGATTCAAGGGTAGAGCTGTAGCTCTCCCCCTATCCAAGCCACTCCTACTGGTCCTTGTAGTTGCTGGTTGACGGCTGTCCACTGGCTTCCTTCTGAGACCTCTAGGAGTCATCTTTGTTGGGGCTGATCTTGGCCTTGGGGCCAAAATGCGGGCTAGGAGACAGAGGCCAGCCGCAGCACAACGGGGCAGCACTCACTTGGCTCCGGTGGAGATGGAGCTGGTGAGTGTTGCTCGGTGCCTATTATGGGCAGTGGACCTGAGAGAAGGTATAGCCAGAGAAGCTGAGGAAAGGAGGTGGCATCACAGCCAGCTGAGGACCCTGGCCAAGGCCAGAGAGAGAGAGAGGAGTCTAATTTGGTGAATGACTGCTGAGGGCTTAGTCGCAGCCCCGAGGACAAGCCATAGACCATAAGGAGAAACCCAAAGACCACACGTAGACAAGCTGAGTCTGTTACAGTGATTAGGGGATGATACAGTTTGCAGCCTGAGATCAAACCTGGCAAGCAGAGAGGACTACTTTCTGGTAATAATAACAGCAGCACCCTGCAAGGGGGGGCTTGCGATTCCATCTGGTAAACTACTATCTAAGGCAAGATGGAGTAAGAATGACTTTTGGTAGGGGTTTGCTAAACTGAGGAATATTGGAAGATGACATGAGGCCCAAGGGATCTTAATCTAGAGGGGAAATCAAGAAACACAGATGAAGCATGCTGGGCGCTACATCCCTGGGCTGTGAATGAGACACAATGAAGCATGATGGGCACTATATACGCAAATTGTGAGTGAGCCAAGAAGCATCCTGGACGCTATATCCTGACTAGGGATTGCCAACTTGCACCTTAGGTCCCTGTAAAATAGGCATCTGTTTCTGTTCACTTTTCTGATAATGTTAGCCTTAGCAGCCCCTCTTCATTTGTAGTTAGAAAGCCACATAGGCCGCCTAAGAGGTCACACCTTCCCATGCTGTGCAGAAGTTGGAGCAGCAGGTCAATTTGTGGCGTCACCCAGCCAATTGGACCTTTTTTACCTGGAGAGAATCTGCGAATACAAGAGCTGGTCATGCCTACAGTTTTCTTCATGCCCAGCATGCTTCATCTGTGTTTCTTTTCCACACCCATGTCTACACTGTTATTGAAGTACGCCAGGTAGGTTATCCTTTTTCTGTACAGAAAACTCTGCATACATCCATGACTTGCTTGCTGTACCAAATAAAGGTGTTGAAATGCCGACTGGTGGGTTTGAGTATTATGCCGATCACTCTTTTCCAAAGTTCTCAGATACAATGAATGACTAATTATGAATACATAAACCATTTGCTAGTTCCTGTAAGTATATGACCCTAGGTATATTGGGGAAATGGAATGTGCTGGAAACCCGGTATGCTGTGATGTGAATAGGACATCCCTGGAGAAATTGAGTTTAGTTTATCGAAATATCCTGCATGCTGTATTGCCACATGGATTGGTCTGAGAAGCACAGAATGCTAGCATGTGAAGGCAGCATCCTGGGAGACATTGAGAATTTGGGTATATGGAAAAGCTACAATTATATGAACCTTTGTCGCATTTCTTTGACCAAATTATGCTTTTTTTGCAACAAAACGTGGGGGGTCCCTCTGGACCCCCCCCTTGCTACCCTCACCCCCATAAATACCTTAACCCCACTTACCATATGCATTTTGCTGCTGAAATAAAGTGCAAACAAAATCAGGGAAAATGCATTCAGCAAAAATGCATTCAGCGAAAGTGGGCTAGACCAAAACTTCACTTGTTGAGACTTGGAAAAAAAAGTCCCTAAAAAACATTGATATAGTGATGGTACTGAGAAACACTGCATTCTAGAAAATGAAGGTGAAGTGCATAGAGCTATAGGCTCAGACATCCAAAACACCAAGCACACCATGTTTATTCACATCAAACCTTTTGAACACTATTTCCTTGCACAGGCTTTTAACTGCCAAACTAGATTCAAGTAAACTGTTAAAGAAGCTAGGCAGCCATGGGTGGGGGGAGGGGTTCAATTGATTCAATAGCAGGTTGAAATTCAAGCTAAATAACAAATTGATCAGATTGATCCTTTCCGCCTTGGCTATGGATTTGGTCTTGTTGTCCTTACAAAATGATAGCAGGCTACAGTACAGTTGAGAAGATCTGAAGAGAAGACCGATGACCCATTCTTCTCTAGACCTTCTTTCTCATTAGAACCTCAATATCAACAACCAAAGACCTCAAAAGTGGAAGAAAAAAACCCATGCAACTTGGAGATCTTTGTTGGAAGAAGAAGGAAATGGATGACTCAGTTCTGTTGAGAAAATTACATATGATCAGAGAATGTTCCATCACCCCCCCACCCCGCCCCACCCATGCAGAAATCGAATAAGAACGATCAAAACTCCTGGAGAGAAAGGAATTGTCAAAATAACAAGACAAGATTGACAGGGCTTATCTTCCTCGACAGATCTATTGTCCTGTGTCTTTGCCTTAAACATGTATGTACCGGCATGTTATAAATGCCATATCACATCATATCATATCATACTCTCTTGAAGAACATCTATGTTTAACATACTGTAGGCTTTTATTAATATTGACAATAAGGCAGCTGAAGTTCTTGCTCCAGCAGATTCAGGAGCTTCATGGCTCTTCATGGACAGGGCCTAAGGTAGGAGAACCATGATCTCTTTGGAAAAATTAAGAAGCACAAGTAGTTGAGACAACTATAGCAAAACCTTTGATTCTGCAAGTGTGACTTGAAACAACTCATGTCTCATAGAATTAAGCAACTACATTGTATTTGATTTTACATACCTGTTACTGAATAGGATGCGTGCCTTGAGAACAACTTGATTGTCGAAACACGTGTCGGCTGAAACCTATAGATAATAAATACTTTGTACACATGGACTTTGAACATTTATAATATGACTATAAACATTATTTACCCAATATAGTCCAATTGAACAAATCTAAGGAAGAGCGTGTCTTTGCGAGTCATTTATCTTAAAACATTGCAGTATGCATTTTGAGTTAAAAAGACAATGGGGGTCATTCCGAGTTGGGTGGTAAGGGAAAAATGATGCCGGTAAAGGACTACCGGCATCATTTCCCGTTACGGCCCATTCTGACCCACCAGACCGTTATTTACGGCGTCGTAAAGTAAGATGCCATAAATAGCGGTTTAGTGGCGCGCGCCCGACACGCCATGCCGTAATTAGCGGCATGGCGTAAACCGGAGCTGATCCCAAGTAAGGCGGACATGGAAAAAACGGCCTCCACAAGACCGCAAAGTACCTTTCAGCCATGGAGTAAATACCGGCATCGCCGAGAAGGTGTTAAGGACCCTGAGCAGTGTTTCCAAGAGGAACAGGTGCACTCAATCAGCACAGGTGGAGGCAATGGAGTCTGGCACAGCACAAAAGGAGCACACCCACACACCACACCCCCTCCCACACCAAGATGATACCAATTGTAGCAGCATTCCTGGAGCTGAAGGCCCTGCTTGCAAGGCAGCAACTACAACAACAGCAACTACAACAACCACAACCCCCACCACAGAGGATACACAGGAGGAGAAGGAGGGTGAGACAGGCCCAGCATGCCCTACCGGTGCAGCCACCATTACCACGCCGGCAGCCCTCAATCCCCCGCATCAGAGCCACCCCCTTCAACCTCACACCAGAGTAGATCCACACCCTGTACCGGCTTGACTGGGACACCATTACCAGCATATTGGACATGATACATGATGATACAGTGAGCCGCATAGAAATCCGCACTGCCATCCCCCCTCTACTGAAGGTAGTGTCTGTGCTCCACTTCCTTGCCACAGGCAGCTACCAGCATACAGTGGGGCACATGCATGGCATTTCACAGCCCATATTTTCACGGATACTCAAACAAGTGCTGGATGCCCTCCTCACCCACACAAGGGAATATGTATCCCTACCCCGTACTCCCCAGGAGATATATGACACCAAAGCTGCCTTCCATGCACTGGCAGGCATGCCAAATTGCATAGGTGCCATCGACTGCACCCACGTGGAATTAGTGGTCCCGCATGCCATGGAGGTGCCGTATCGCAACCGCAAGCAATACCACTCCATCAACGTCCAGATGGTGTGTAATGCCAGTAAATCCATCACACATTGCAATGCCCGATACCCCGGATCAACTCATGACTCCTTGGTCCTGCGTAACTCAACACTACCAAGCTACATGGAGCGACATGCCGGACGACGTGCCTGGCTGCTTGGTGAGTAACCTGAATGGGCCATGGCAGTGCATTGGGGCTGTGAGTAGGTCGCCTGCATACTCCACCTGGTTGGGAAAAGGGGGGGGGATGCATACTCCACCTGGGTGGGAAAGGGGGGGGATGCATACTCATCCCAGTAATCATCTGCGGCCATGTAAGACTAGTACAATTCTCCACCATGAATGCACACACAATTACCTCCTTTCCACTTCCATGCAGGTGATGCTGGCTACCCTCTAAAGCCGTGGCTCATGACCCCGGTCCGCAACCCACAGAACAGGCACGAGGAGGACTACAATAGATCCCATACCCGTACACGGGTGGTGATAGAGCAGATCTTCGGCCTGTTGAAGGCACGATTTCGTTGCCTCAGCCGGTCTGGTGGGGCACTCATCTACAGCCACGATAAGGTGTCCAAGATCACCATGCCATGTGTAATGCTACACAACATGTGCATCCGTCGGAACGTGCCACTGCCCCCTGACGTGGAACTGCTACCACCAGATGATGATGAGGGGGAGGAGGAAGGAATGGCATGACAGCAGCACGGTGCCGATGCACAGGAGGGACGTTCAGTGCGTCAATCATTTATTGGACAATATTTCTGACTCACAAGTCAGCTGAGGGTGTGAGGGTGAGAGGACATTGGGCACTGGGTGTGGGGATACATGTACACCATGCAATGTGCGACATCAAAAGACACAAGCAAAAAGAGCAATGTCCACTCTGTTTTTTGGGAATGAACAACCATTGTATTCAACATTTATGTAGGAACGTGTACAACAAAACCACCACCCTCACCCCCCTCCCCCTCCCCCCAACTCCCACACACACCCTCACCCCCCTACCCCTCCCCCCCAACTCCCACACACACCCTCACCCCCCTCCCCCTCCCCCCCAACTCCCACACACACCCTCACCCCCCTCCGCCTCCCCCCACAACAACCCCACAATAGTCCCATCAGTGCAACATAGGCCACATGTGTGTGGCAGTATGGTCATTGTGTACTTCCAGAGCCAGGGGTATCCATGTTCTGGCGGCGGAGTGTGCGCATTGACCGACGGACAGGGCTGGTCTGCGTGGAGGAGCACTGTGAGGGTGGGCACTCCCACTGGGGCTGTGGTCTGGGGGCTGCTGCCTCCAGGGCATCAGCGATCCGGCCCAGCACCTCACAGAGCCAGTTTGTGTTGGCAGTGATGACTTCGCCCAGGGCCTGCAGGTCATTGTGCCACTACGACCTGGATTCACGGTTGTCCCGGATAAAGTCCTCAATCAGGCCCGTGAGGCGCTGGGAGTGCAATCCATCCATGGCCGGTGTGGCAGATGTGCTCGGCAGCCGTGGTGTTGAGCCTGCAGCCCTTTCGGGGCTTTCTGCAGGGGAGGTGGATCCAGGACTGGCAGGTGGTGCTCCTTGGCCTGTGAGGCCTGGGGTGTCACTCTCCCCGGAGTCGCTGTGTGCAACTTGACTGTTGGATGGGGTGTCTGGGCTGTGTACAATGTCATGGGGCTCCTCCACGTCGGGTACGGGAACTGATGTTGGGCTATCTGGCTCCTCGGGGAGGCACATGGCAGCATTCTCCCCTGCCACACTGGACTCCTCTGAGTGCACCATGGGGCATGTCTCCGTCGGCAGTGCAGGCATGGGTAGGGGTGTGGGTGTGGGTTGTGCAGCCTCCATGGGGGTTGCTGGTGCAGGTGGTGTTGCCTGTGCCTTCTTGCTTCCTGCAGGTTTACGCTGTCCCCTGGCTGTGCCCCTGGAGGTACAGGGCTGCGTGGCTTCCTGGCCCTCACTTTCATGGCCGCTGCCTGTGGGGGGGAAGAGAGAGATGGCATGAGGTATGATTTGGGGGTCAGCATTTCTTCAAGCCTATGGTATAACAATGGGATTGCAGCGTTTTGTTGACATTTGGGTGGGGAGTGGGACAGTGATCTGGGCTTGGATGGTAAATGCATGCAGGTGTCTGGGTCACTCATGTTGGTGGAGTACTGTGCTGACTCACATTGACTGCCTCTTTGTGTGCTATGGCCAATATGGGTTGGAGCCTTGCACCTGGCATCAGCATGGGTCTCACTTGTGACGGCATGATTTGATGGGGGGGGGGGGTTCCCATACGTGATGTGACTGCTTGCCCAGCCCTTGGCGGTGCCTTACATTGGGAATGCATTTACTATCTTCACTCATGACACTCACCTCCATCTGCGGATGACGGGGCACCGCACTCCATCTCGCCGACCCCTTCTATGGCTTCAGTGCCCATAATGTCCGCACACGTTTTCTCCCAGGGCATCATCTTGATGGGAGAAGCTGGGCCTCCTCCTGTCTCCAGGGCCTGTGTTCGGTTGGCCGATAGGATGGCCCGCACCCTGAGACGGAGGTCATCCCACCGTTTCCTGCAGTCCCTCGTCGTATGGGGGGTGTTCCCTACGGCGCTCACCCTCTGTGCAACCAAATCCCAGATCTCCTTCTTCCTGGCAATGGTGGGCCTACGCATGTCACTGCTGAATACTATCTCAGCATTTGCGTGCAGGGTGTCCACCAGGACCTGGAGCTCGTCCTGCGTGAAACGCTCCTTCCTGATGCGGACGGCACCTTTCTTCAGTGCTTTCGGCATGATACTGGTCAGTGATGGCTTTTTTGAGGGTCAAAATATACCTCTGGGTACTGTATTAAGAGGATGGCAATGGATTGTGTTTTTAAAGATGGCCGCCGCGCTCCTTCCCGTTCCTGTGCGATGACGTAATTTCCGTATCCGTTAATTAGCGTTGACCGTAATTTACGGATACCGTAAATTACGGTCACCGCTAATAACGGACAGCGAAGCTTCGGTGGCGGTGTTGTAATGACCGTCTCGCTTCATGCCGCTAAGGGGTTTTACGGGCCCTTTAGCGGTATGCCGCTAGGGGATTTACCGGCATGGCGGAAAGCTCGTGCCCGCGAAGTCGAAATGGCCTGTAAATTGCGGCGTCGTACCAGACCGGACTCGGTCTTTCCGCCATGCCGGTAAAAACCCATACTTACCACAAAACTCGGAATGAGGCCCAATATGCCAATTATATGTATTGTATACAACACCATTAAGGAACAATTACTTGTTTATACTTTAATCTTTCTAATAAATTCCGATATCTGTGCTATTTACTTTCAAATGACATAGTTTCACACCCACCGTGCGGATGGTTGAATTCCTCGCATGCCCTCCAGTCTCAACATGTGAGCCACCACCCTACTGAGGGTCTGGTTCGTCATCAAGGCAAAAGCACCAGCTGAGGCCATCTTCACTTCCATCCTGGGAGCCTGGCTGGCTTGTCCCTGTAGGGATATGGCCCAAAGCAAAAGTTTAGGGTTCTCCCATGCATGGCCATTAACCATTGAAGATGCCGGTGGTCTGTCTGGATCGTAAAGTGCCACACAAAGATGTAGACTTTTGGCTTCTTTAGGCCCTACACGACCGCGTAAGACTATTTTTCATCGATGGCCCAGTTCCGTTCCCTTTTTGTCGTCTGCTAATGTAGGCGACAGGTTGCTCTACCCCTTGAGAGTTCAGCTGAGCTAACACTGCTCAAATCCAAAATCACTGGCATCTGTCTGGATAATGAACTCCCGATCATAGTCTGGCACTTTCAGAACTTGGGCCCTGTACAATCCATCCTTTAAATCCTGAAAGTAGGGTTGACAGCCGGGAATCCAAGTTACCTTCTTCGTTCCCGTACTCCTTGGTGGATAACAAGTAGTACCCAGTGAGACCTACAAAGGCTCTCACTTTCGTCTGTGTGCTGGGGATGTCCCAATCCTTTTGTCACGCTCAACTGGTCTCCATGGGGGCGTGCTCGTGTCCGAAGGATGATGTCTGCACTGGTGTTGCTCTGCTTAAATAAGGGTGCTAGCCTGCGTTTTCCCTTCGTTCTCGCCTCAGGAGACGTTCGCCTGCAAGTCGAAACAAGATATTAGCCAACTGAATGGAGCTGGTTTCGGTTTTCACCTCCTTCCGATTTCCCTCTCTTCCTCTGGCTCACCTTGGTTTATTTATGGGTGAGATCTCCGTCCTGCACACTCTGGCAGGGGCGTGGATTTACAGTCTTTCCAAGATCAAGTTACTTCACTGATCCGATGGAGGTTGCTGAAGTGGAAAGACCGGAGTAAGCAGGTAAGTCTCTATCCCAATAACTCCTTGGAATAGCTGTCTTAAGTCTTTCCGCTCAAAGTAACTAATGTTCGTTCTTGTCTTTCAGGCGCGGCGTTAAGCGGCTTTCGGATGATGGGTTGACTCTCCTGATGATGATGAGCAGGATTCCTGCCAGTGAGTATAGCGCTGTGCGGGGCGCGCTAATTGTTCGCTTTATTTAGCTTTCCTTTGCTGTGTGCGACTAACCTGCTTTGTCTTTTCTGTTCGGCAGGTGCGGCGCAATTCCAGGAAGAAGATGGAAGAACCGCTCAACGGAGTTACTTGACAGTGTCGAGATGCGGCGCAATGCAGAATGATGAAGAACTGCTCGATGGAGTTCCTGGAGGAGGCCGACCCCAGGTGAGTAGCTACCCGAGAGGGAACCTTCTCTTCTGCTCTTCTACAGATGCAGCAGTCCGTGGGTAAGCAGAAGGCGAGGCCAGGATGTTCTGCAGGTAAGGCCTTCAATGCTTTAATAACTCCTGTTCTTCTCTTTTCACATTTTCACAGGTGCCGATGGATAGAAGACTCTGGACGAGCGTGGCTGAAGGGAAGCAAGAGCTGAACTGACACGGTGAGCGTTACGCTGCAGGAGTGCAGAATAACGCAAAGCGTGTTCAGTTTGCAGGGTGCACTTTGAATAGCCTTGCAAGTAGTTCCAGGCAAATAGTCCCCTTAACCGTATCCTGCCTCTTCAGGTAAAGTAGTCCCAAGCCACACCCTGCACTGAATGGCTCAGCCTCCCAGAGCCGAGCATATAGACCATGTAGTTAACACCTACCATGAGCCTGGCGCCAGCAGCGCCAGAACTTAGTCCAGGTGAGCCTAGCTGGGGCCTGGTAAACCCCCAAGGAAGCCAGGTCAGGGATGGGCTCACCAGTATCAGGGGTTTGGGAGCATGCACCATGACACCTTCACAGCCTGTACTTTTGCTTTGGGAGGTTGTTTCTAACCTCCACTGACCAGGTGGCCTAGGTAAGCCACTGTGCCCTGCACTATCTGGCACTGTGTGGCCTTGATAGTCAGACCTGCATTCTGCATCGCCTGAAGCACTTGTTTCAGGTGGGATAAGTGATCTTCCCAGGTGTGGCTGACCACATCAATGTCATCTTAATAGGGGACACAGAAGTTTTCCAGCCCAGAAAAAAACATGGTTAACCATCTGCTGAGAAGTGACAGGGGTATTCTTCAATCTGAAGGGCTTCACAGTGAACTGAAAATGTACTTCAGGGATTGAGAATGCTGACATCTCTCTGATTCCATCTATCAAACTGCCCTGCCAGTACCCTCCCATGAGGTCAAAGGTACTCATGTACTTAGCAGCGTCGAGCTTGCTAACAAGCTCATCTGCCTGAGGAATGGAGTGAGCATCTGTCTTCATGGGAGAATTGAGCTCCCTGATGTCCACACAAAAGCGAATCAGTCTTCTCACCACTGATCTTTTTAGGGCCCACTACCACTGGTCTAGCCTAGGGGCTGTGGTATGGCTCTATCACTCCTAGGGACAACATCTTGGAAACCTACTCCTTGATGGTGTCCCTGACCTTATCGGACATCTGGTGAATCCTACTCTTCACCTACTTACTGTCTCCAGTTTTCACATCATGGGTGCACCAATCAGCATGATTTGGGGTAAGTGGAAACAGACCAGCAGACTGTCCCAATAACCAGTGACAGCCTGTCAGTTACTGTTCTGACAGGTCGATTGCAAGTTGACAACTTTAACTGACCCATCTGTGGCTTCAGTGTGCAGGAGGTCTTGGATGGGATTAGTCTCCTCCTCCATCCCTCCATCAGTCACTAATGCTGGTTGACGTGAAAGACCCTGCACATATGATTAGGTCCTTTCATGGCAATGGGATAATTCACCTCACTGACTTTTTCCAACACGCAGTAAGGCCAAGTCCACTTGTCCTGAAGGGCACTGGGTTTGACAGGCTCCATAATCCACACCCCTTGTCCTGAAGGGCACTGGGTTTGACAGGCTCCATAATCCACACCCACTGGCCTGGAGAATAGACTGTCACTGTGGCTTTCTGGTCGTGCCAGTGCTTCATCAGCTCTTGACTGGCCTTTAGATTTTTCATAGCCTGTTCCATGTACGTTGCCATTCCAGACCAAAGGCCAAGTACATAGTCCTTCACATCTCAGGTAGGAGATGAAGGGTTGTCCTCCCATCCCTCTTTCACTAGACTGAGGGACCTTGTACAGGGTGACCAAACAGAAGCTCAAAGGGGCTAAACCCAACTCTGTTCTGTGGCACCACCCTGTATGTGAACAGAAGGCTTGGCAGGAGAATATCCCATTTCCTCCTCAGGTGCTCTTCCAAGCCACCTATCATGCCTTTCAGGGTCTTGTGGAACCGCTCAGCCTGCCCATGTGTTTATGGCTGGAAGGATGTAGAGAATCAGTAGGTGATGCCACACTCTTCCCATACAGCCTCCATATACATGGATATGGATAGAAAGGTGACTTTTTTCGGCTGGGGCCTCCCTCTGAAACAGCCTCCCTGCCTCCCTGCAACTTGAGGAGAATCATCTCTGGTTTCAGAAGCACCTCAAATCCTTTCTCTTTGCTTCTGCTTTTTCTCCTCCTCTCCCCTGCTAAATTCCTGGCTGAAACTGCACTGGCTACCTGGCCACCCTCTGATCTCAGGCCCAGGTCCCCTCCCGACCAGTCCCACTCCTACACTGCCTTCCAGGCAACCCCTGCTATTGGTGACTACCTTCTGTATCCCTTCAGTCCCACTTCCAGCACTTGACAACCGATGTCTGCACTTACCCTTGGACTTGCCACCAGCATTGGTATTTATTCTATTATCCCATGTACTGCACTGTCCCCTCCTCCTTCCCCGCGCTTTTCCTTTCCCCCTTCCCATGCACTTGCACAATCTGAATGACACCTGGCCTAGTAGGATCGTTGTCTTTGTCTTCCCTCTGTTCCCCCTCCCTTGCCTCATCGCGCCTTGAAACACATGTGAATAGGCGCGTTATTAATGCCATATCATATCATATGAAGTTTGATCCATTGTCAAAAATGACTTCCTTGTGTAAACCAACATGGGTGAATATCCCAATCAGAGCCTTCGCAACCACAGGGGCTTTGATATTCCTCAGAGGGACAGCCTCATGGTACCTTGTGGCGTTGTCTACCACCACCACAATGTATCTGTTTACTGAGCTGGTTTGAGGATCCAAAGGACCTACAATGTCCATGCGTATTCGCTCAAAAGGCCGCCCAACCACGGGTAGTGGAATTAAGGGGGCCTTTGTGGCACTACCTGACTTGCCAGAAGCTTGACAAGTCGGTCAGGACCGGTCAAATTCCTTACCTTTTATGCTGAACTGTGTCCAGTAAAAGTGCACAGACAACCGGTCGGAAGTCATATTCACTCCCAAGTGACCTACTAAAGGAATTTGTTGAGACAAATCCAAAAGGAACTTTCTGTGGCATTGGGGATTCACCAATCTTCTAGTACCCTCACTCTCAGAGTCTTTTGGGTCACTGCACAGGAGTCCATCCTCCCAGTCCACTTTGAACAGTCCAGGGGCCTTGCCCTTAGTGTGCTCCTCTGCCTGCTTCCGCTGACCCACCAGAGTAGGACACTCTTTCTGGGCTTTAAAGAAGTCAGTCTGAACCAGGCCCCCAGCTGATGCAAACTCATCCAGCTTGGGCAGACCCTGTAGAACTGTACTCACCTGGTCCTCCACCTCAGGTTCCTGCACTGTGCCAGGAAACTCTGAAGTCACTGAGTGCCCTTCTACCCCTGCTACCAAAGTAGGGTCCTCAGTGGCTACCGGCCCCTCTCCTGCAGGAGTAGGTGGATCATCAATCTGTGGAACTGGACTAAGGAGTACCGGCCGTGCCGGTCCATCCAACAAGCCCTCCAGAAGCACTCAAGGCTCTAAGGCACTGTGAGTGTTCAATCTGGCGATCTCTTTGGCCCTTGATCGGGTAGCCACTCCAACTATCTCGGGATCAGGAAGATCATCACCCAACAGACATGGGACAGGGATTGAGTCTTTCACCAGTAAACAGCACTGGGTCATTTCACCTCACCAGCTGAACTCTGCTATCGCCAAGGGGCACTTACTCTTTCCATCAAATCTACTGATGCTACAATCAGGCCTATCAATAGACTGGCCTGGCTGTACCCACTGCCAGTTGACAGCACTGAGGCTAGCTGCGGTGTCTCGGACCACAGGAGTTTTGTGTCCATTGATATACACATGTTCTAAATAGAGTTGAATAATATTGAGAATTGGGATCTCTTCTGGAGACCGGTACCATTCCCACTCAATGTAACCAATCCACATTCAGCCACTCTTTGGCCTAGTGGGAGCCCATTCATTGTAACCAATTCACATTCAGCCACTCCTTGGCCTAGTGGGAAGTCCTCCTCAAGGAGGCCCACACTAATGATGGCCTCCTCCACGAGTCCAACATTCACTATGGCTTGCTTGGGTAAGCCCTTGCAAGCAGGATCCCCTATCATATGCCCAAGCTCCTTACACACGACACAAGCTTTGGTTGGTGAGAACATAGGTGTCCCAGTGTTAGGGGGTGCCTGTGCTCTTCTTTTTCATGTGCTCGGCTGTACTAATGTTTGGAGATTTCCCTTCATTCTTTTTGGGACCTGACTTCGTAGGGCCTTGGGTTGGACCTTTGTCCTTCCCGTCCTTGTTAACTTTTTTGTCCGGAGATTTCTCTTCCGGGTTGGGTGTGCTTGCCTGAGCCTTTTTCTGGACTCAAGTACACACAAACCTGTCGGCAGACTTTGCAACATCCCTAGGGTTTGTGATAGTCTTGTCCACAAGATGCTGGTATAGGTCAACCTCACAATTCTTCAACACATGCTCACACGCAATCAAATTGAACATCCCTTTAAATGTGTGAACTTTGTTACCAGCCACCCACCCGCTCAGATATTTCAATAACAAGTGTTTGAATGCTTCAAATGTCTGCTCACTTTTTTTTCCGAGCTCTCTGAAGCTCTTGATATACTTTTGAGGGGTTTTACAGAACTAACTGAGGAGGGCCACCTTCATGTTCTCATAAACAGGCCTTTTCTAGGGAGTTAACTGAAGAATTGCATCAGTCCCTGGTGTCGGTAAGCGACTGATCAGGGTTCCACCTCACAGTACCTCGTCCATCTCATATAGCTGAAAAGCAAGCTCAAACGCTTCAAATCAGTCAAAAATATCCTTCCCCACCTCGTAAGCCTGCGTCTTTCAGGGTGTAGTACTGGGGGGATATTCCGGGAACCCTGGTTTCAGCCTCTACGGCGAACGTTGGCAAACAAAAAACTGTGTAAAAAGTTGTACAAAGTTGATAGAAGGGTTAAGAATGTTGCTAGAAGGTGGGGAATGGCACAGTTTTCACTTCAAACTTCCAAGAATGGCTGAAAATGCTGCTATGGGGGTGAGTATGATATTAGGAAGTTCTAACAAATGAGGGTGCACTGATAAAAACCTATGAAATTCATTGGAAAAAACTTTGTTAAAGGGACGTTATGGTTACAAGTAAAACTGAAAAACCCCAGACATTCGCCAGTTATGGAAAGCCAAGCAACCATAACTCGCGCCACCACCTTGCACTGCTAACACTAACACCCAGGACATCAAAGATGACATCACAAAAGCTACAATTCAGAAGTCAAGACAGCAACAGAACAAAGCTCCCATTTGGTCATCATCTGCCTAAAAGGTCCATGCGCCTCAACTCACAACCAAGCTGCAAGACAGAGGCTTCCAAAAGTCAGTCACAAGAAAGGGCCTGCTACCAAGAGAGGGAAACATTGTTAGATAAATACATGCTAATGAGTCTTGGCTGAGTTGCGCTACCCACTTGTAGTTCCCTAAACATCAGCTTCAGCAAGCTCAAACATTGCCTTTGGCTCTGTTAGGGCCCAAAGGGCTGCCCAAAGCAAAGCTTCTTTTTGCCTGAAATAGGACTAACATCGGAAATAATGGTCCGCATGTGTTTATTGCTATAGGACACCCATCACCTATAACAGTATCAAGGAGATTTCCATTTTTAAATTGTATAGCATGAAATTGCTTAAGGAACTCCCACAAAAGAAATGCACAGAGAGCTAAAAGAAATCCACACGGTAATACTGTCAAGATGTGTTTTACTTTCTCATGCACCTGCATCAAACTGTGGGCCTTATTATTATGTATTAGCTCCATGGCTGCCTCCAAACCGGACTCCTTTACCTGGTTCCTGCAATGGGGATTTACCGGGTCATTCCGACATAGGAGGACCCGGTAAGTCCTCTTTGCAGGAACCATTCCCCATTCCCATTTGAGCCCCCATAGGGCTCCATGGGAATGGGGATGGAGGTAACAATGGGCACATTATAAGTGTCCCGTTGTTACCTCCCTCTTCCCCTCGCGGGTTCCGGAAAAGACGTCTGATTTTACCAGACATCTGATCCGGGTCCCGCAAAGGGAACCTCGTAATACGTGCTCCCGGAATGAAGGGGGCCGGTCCCGTACTGGCCCCCTTCATTCCGGGAGCGCAAGGGTCGTAATGAGGCCCAATATGTCACTAAAAGGGGTAAAGGATAGAATCAGCAACAATCACTCCAAAATAAAAAACAACATGATGAAGGCCCTCTTTGTAAAGTATTTCAGGGCTGGGAACAAATGTTAAAGCATGACAGCATCACCTAGAGGTGGTACTCTGAACCTACACTTGAACCCACATTTCCAGATGCAAACAATTTGCCTGCATCTGGAAATGCAGGTTCTGGAGTAGGTCTGAAGCACTGTTAGTCAAAATCAATTCTGCACTGAAATATCTCAATGACAAACTGAAATGCAAAGTGTTATTTATGTTTAACTGAGTTGTGTGCACAATTATAGAACTATTTATTTAACGTGTGTGTTAGTTATCCTTGAATTATGCTGTTTGCCTATTTGCTAAGAGGGATCTTTGTTTAATTATTAACATGCACGAGGCCATGAGCTAGCATTGTGGATTATTGATACCCAAAAGAGTAGGTTTCTAGTGCTGCGTGGCCTTTTTGTGACGGCAGAGGAGGTTCAAGGGAACGGGAGGCAGGCCCTGTTCTGTACATGACATGGTTTGTCTGCAGTGAGGTGCTGGTCAGGCCCCTTATTGGTTTAAATTCCCTCCTCTACGGTATATGCTTATGTGCTGGTCAATGCCTATGCAGTGTTTAATTTGTTAAAAAAATAAAATACTAACATTTATCTTAGCTTACCAACAAGTGGCAAGTACTGTCCTGCTGACAAAATGTCCATATGAGTTTCGTTTTTTTTTGGTTTGGGATCTTGAGATTTTTTTCACAACATGTTTAACCTTTCACCTTAGACAAACACGTTGGTGATCACGAGAAAGTGAGTCCTATCTTCCGATCTGGCGTAAGCACGCTGCACGTTGCCATGTCAATGTCAGATCCATGTCTGAAGCACAACCATAAGCGGAAACGACTAGACGCGTAAAACTACTTTCTTGCAATGGTACTGTTTTTGACAGGAACAACAGCCTGTTCCACATCCCCCTATTGGGAAATTAGTTTTTTTGGTCTTCTTTTCTATTTTCTCCTCTTTGTACCCACCTCGCCACAGATCTGCCTTCTTATTTACAACCTTGCACCCTAGAGGAAACTCCTGACACCTCTGGCACTGTGGATACAATGTGAACAATCTCTCCCACCAAAGGGTTGCGGCTCCCAGCACCAAAGTTGATATTAGTATTTCTGAGTTCTGCAGATAGGACTATATTTAAGTACATTTTCCCAACTTGGTTCACCATCAAGCCTTCTCTCCTCCACTGCTCCAGGGAGTTGTCAAAAGGAAGTCAGAGGGTGCGTGCCCAGTAGTGTTCCCGCCGGGGGAATGTTTTCACCAAAATAACAACCTGCTGGTGGAATCAATCCTTCTGGGTTTGGAGTACAAAGCTTCAGGGTTCCTGAGAAACTTGCCAAGCCAGGAAGGCGCTGACAATCATTCACCAGAAGGCATTGTGGCACCAGGGACTTCATCTCACCAAAATGTCAGGGGTAGCGGAAGTGATATCACAGGAAGTGATGTCATTTGACCCCAGCTCTCCGAAGTGATATCACGGGAAGTGATGGAACACAACCTTTCACCCCTCGACAAACCAGGAAGTTGCATCACATGTTCCTAAGTACACCATGATAAATATGGTTATGATATCACTATAGTGTGATATACATTGCATACAAATGTATGATCTGCTGGCTGCCATTCATAGGATCAAGTCCTGTTCCCCATCGGACGCTATCCCTCTGAATATAATGAAAAAGATCTCTCCTGACATGATTCTTGTCAATTTGGACTGTTGTCGCCGGAGATTAAAGCTGCTAGGGTTATTCCACTTTTGAAAAAACCGTCACTGGACCCTTCTGTTCTTTGCACTTTTCGTCCTATCTCTCTCTTCTTCCCTTCCTCACGAAGCTCCTTGAATCCCTGGAGTGCCCTCTTCTCTCTTCATTAGTTTAGTTTAGTTTAGTTTATTATTTGTAAGGCGCGCCATGCCCTGGAGCATCAGGGCGCACAAGACAAGAATATGCTCAACTTCGTTGCAGGTAGATTACTTGAATCTTCCAATCTTCTGGACCCCACTCAATCTGGTTTCAGGCCTGGTAGGGGTACAGAGAGTGTGCTGGTCACTGTCCATGACGATATCACCAGGCTAGTGGACTCAGGTGGTGTGGGTGCCCTGATTCTCCTAGAAGAAGACACTGTTGACCACCCCATTCTGCTGTCCCGTCTTGCCCAGAAAGGTATATTTGGTCAAGTACTGGCCTGGTTCACTTTGTTCCTGGCGGACCACACTCAGACACTTGCCTTGTCTCCTTTTCTCTCTGCCCTGTGTCATCTCAGCTGTGGGGTGCTGCAGGGCTCCTCCTTGTCCCTGATCTTATTTAATATTTACATATGGGTTCTTGTGTGAGGGAGCGGATGATCATCCGCTCCCTCGGCGGCAGGTGCTACTCCTATGTGGATGACACCCAGATCCTGATTCGTTTAGATCTTGATCGGACTGGGGTGTCGTCACACTTACGGGAGTGCCTGGCTGCCATGGGGGAGGGGATGAACCACAACTGGATTAAATCGATTGGAGACAAGACTGAGGTTCTGGTGGTTGGCTATCCTCCTGATCCTTCACTCTGGGTGTCCTCCTTTTGGCCTGCATCTCTCCCCTTCCGGTCCCAGCGGCAAAGGTGAAAAACCTGGGTGTAGTCATTTCTGCTTCCTTGTCTATGGACAATGAAGTAGCAGCTGTTTGTCAATCAGGTCACTTCCAGCTGAAAGTGCTAAAGAAAGTACTTCCCATAATTCCTGCCTCTCTTCGTCCACCGGTGGTGGCAGCTACGGTGCTATCTCACCTGGACTACTGCAGTTCTCTGTATCTGGCACAACCGAAGGGTCTTATCCAGCGGCTCGAGCGCCTTCAAACCCTGCCAGCTCGTATGGCAATGGGCACGCCCTATGGGGCCCACATTTCCCCTGTGCTCCGGTCCCTTCACTAGCTCCCGGTTGCTCAACGTATCAGATTCAAAGCATTATGCATTGTCCATCGGGCTCTGCGTGCATAGGGGGCAGAATTTCTCAGAACAAAGTTCATCCGCTATTGTCCTGCGCGTTATCTATGCTCTGCCTCTGCTGATGGTCTCTGTGTGGCCCTGCCTTCTCTATAGCAGCAACTCTGCTTTGGAATGAACTCCTGATAGCTATTAAACATCTATCCAACCATATGGCCTTTAGGAAGGCTGTTAAAACCTACCTGTTTTAACTGGAGCTTTCTTCATTCTGTCTTGCCTTGTCCTCTAGCGCCAAAATACCCTTGGGTGACCGCATGCTCTAGAAGTTGCTTTAACATAACATAACACACAAGAATGGATCACCATATGTATCGTTAAGATTAGTGTGTATAGGCCCATATTACGAAATTACTATGAATGCAAGCAGACGTCCACGGCCAAATGATAATGATGTGTAGCACTTACGCCTAAACGCTT